>NC_064641.1:59914261-61164261 GCF_023864345.2 Schistocerca serialis cubense | reverse complement strand
AACCTAACGACCGCTACGGTCGCGGGTTCCAATCCTGCCTCGGGCATGGATGTGTGTGATGTCCTTAGGCTAGTTAGGTTTAAGTAGTTTTAAGTTCTAGGCGACTGATGACCTCAGAAGTTAAGTCGCATAGTGCTCAGAGCCATTTGAACCATTTGAACTTCTTGCTGTAACTTCCTGGAAAATCATGTCATACACACATATGAAAATGGCTGATTGTAAGTGTATGTGACTATTCTACATCTCCTCCTAAACACTGGATCGATTTCAGCCAAATTTGCTACCTTATCACCTTACTGCCATAAGGTTACGGGTGCGGGTGAGGAGAATTGGTAACCCCTAACATTTAGGCTACCCTGGATGAACAGCATGTTATGCAGTAGTACTAAAATACGTTCCAAGGGATATACATGTGGATAGGCACAGTGAGCAGAGAGATGGAAGGAGGAAATGGATAGTGACAGTGGGGAAGATGAGGTGAACAAACAAAAGAGGAAGGAGGATAGGGATGGAGAAAGGGGGGGACGAGGAGGTGGTCAGAGAGAGAGGTGAGTAGAAGGACGTTGATACATGTAGGGGACGGAGGATGGTGCAGTGAGAGTGGAGTACACATATCTGGGCGAAGCCGCGATTAAAAGGCTGTAAGTAGGCTGTTTAGGTTTTCATTTTGGTGACGCCAAGTAGTGCTCTGTATGAAAATCGCTGATTGCGCTGTGTGCAGTCTATGGCTGGATGGACTCATTGTTGTAATATTCGCTTGTGTAGAGTTGGGCCGTTGGATGTGGAGAGAGGTTGCTATGAGCGGTCGATCTGGACGTGTGTCCGCCAGAAAAAGGAAATTTTTAAAACTGCATGTTACGTTTTTGAACACTATTAAGGTAAATACATTGTTTGTTCTCTATCAAAATGTTTCATTTGCTAACTATGGCTATCAGTAATTAATGCCTTCAGTAGTTAGAATCTTTTATTTAGCTGGCAGTATTGTAGTAGTTCGAGTAACGAAGATTTTTGTGAGGTAAGTGATTCATGAAAAGTATAAGTAATCGTTAGTCAGGGCTACTCTTTTGTAGGGATTATCGAAAGTCAGATTGCGTTGCGCTAAAATATTGTGTCATTTTAGACACGATCAGAATAAGTCAAGAGAAAACTGTCTGAGTACGTTTAGTTTTACTCAGCTGTTTCAGTATCAAATAACGTAGAAGTTTACCAGCACAGTCATAATCAATTTTTCTAAGGGAAATTTCAAGGCTAGTAACTAAATAATTTGCAGAGAAAGAATAACTTTTGTTACTTTTACCTAGACGAATAAAAATTCTTTTCTGTTATTATTTTGTAAGATACCGAGAAACACATTTTGTGTATATCACATTACCTGCACTTGGATTTTAGTTAACAGTTCACTAGCTTTTGACTCACGATATTTGCAGCATCACCAACCTGAGTGTCCTCACTTGAAGCCAGCCGGTTACAGCGTGTGGCCTCCAGCGGCTCCTGCTGTCTTGGTACAGCGGGTACTACGCTACTGGACATTAACATTGCTACACCACGAAGATGACGTGCTACAAATGCGAAATTTAACCGACAGGAAGAAGATGCTATGGTATGTAAATAATTAGCTTTTCAGAACATTCACACAAAGTCGGCGCCGGCGCCGACACCTACAACGTGCTGACATGAGGAACGTTTCCAACCGATTTCTCATACACAAACAGCAGTTCACCGACGTTGCCTCGTGAAACGTTGTTGTTATGCCTCGTTTAAGGAGGAGATATGCGTACCATCACGTTTCCGACTTTGATAAAGGTCGGATTGTAGCCTATCGCGATTGCGGTTTATAGTACCGCGACATTGCTGCTCACGTTGATCGAAATCCAATGACTGTTAGCAGAATATGGAATCTGTGGGTTCAGGAGGATAATCTACATCTACATCTACATCTTCATTTATACTCCGAAAGCCACCCAATGGTGTGTGGCGGAGAGCACTTTACCTGCCACTGTCATTACGTCCCTTTCCTGTTCCAGTCTCGTATGTTTCGCAAGAAGAACGACTGCCGGAAAGCCTCCGTGCGCGATCGAATCTCTCTAATTTTACATTCGTGATCTCTTCGGGAGGTATAAGTAGGGGGAAGCAATATATTCGATTCGATCCATCATCCAGAAACGCACCCTCTCGAAACCTGGACAGCAAGCTACACCGCGATACAGAAAGCCTCTCTTGCAGAGTCTGCCACTTGAGTTTGCAAAACATCGCCGTAATGCTATCACGCTTGCCAAATAAACCTGTGACGAAACGCGGCGCTCTTCTTTGGATCTTCTCTATCTTTTCTGTCAAACCGACCTGGTACGGAACGCCGTGCTGGATCCCAACGGCCTCGTATCACTAGCAGTCGAGATGACAGGCATCATATCCGCATGGCTGTAACGGATCGTGCAGCCACGTCTCGATCCCTGAGTCAAGAGATGGGGACGTTTGCAAGACAACAACCATCTGCACGAACAGTTGGTCGACGTTCGCAGCGGCATGAACTATCAGCTCGGAGACCATGGCTGTGGTTACCCTTGACGCTACGCTGCATCACAGACAGGAGCACCTGCGATAGTGTACTCAACGATGAACCTGGGTGCACGAATGGCAAAACGTCATTTTTTCGGATGAATCCAGGTTCTGCTTACAGCATCATGATGGTCGCATCAGTGTTTGGGGACATCGCAGTGAACGCATATTGGAAGTGTGTATTCGTCATCGCCATACTGGCGTATCACCCATCATCATGGTATGGGGTGCCATTGGTTACACGTCTCGGTCACCTCTTGTTCGCACGGACGGCACTTTGAACAGTGGACTTTACATTTCAGATGTGTTACGACCCGTGGGTCTGCCCTTCATTCGATCCATACGAAAACCTACATCAAGGCCGTTGTTACGGCCAGAGGTGGTTGTTCTGGGTACTGATTTCTCAGGATCTATGTGCCCAAATGTGTGAAAATATAATAGCATGTCAGTTCTAGTATAATATCTTTGTCCAATGAATACCCGTTTATCATCTGCATTTCTTCTTGGTGTAGCAATTTTAATGGCCAATAGCGTATGAAAGCCGACCACAGAAGAGCTGGAACCCACTCCTATTGGTCCACTGCTCTCCCTCATAGTCTGGATCTCGTAGCCCTCTCTTTCGGCGCGTTCACGTCGCAACTTCTGTGCATTTGGTGTCTTCATGGGCTCTATATCCGTAGATCGCCTTAGCCTACTGGAAATGTCGGCGTGCACAGTAGGTTTTGGGTGCGCCGCACACCTGATGTTGACGCCCATTTTGGCTCATCCGTGTGTTCCCGCACTATTGTGCTCGAGATTCTGTCATTAGCGACCACTGTACTATCTTCGTAGCTTCGTGTGGCTTTTATTTTGTGCATGTCCACGCCTGACACTTCGTTGAAGTCGCTGTGGCACCTGTATGGCTGACACTCGCAACTCGACTGTTGATCTTGCGTGATAAGGTGTAGGCTTACATAACGGCGCTTGGCATTCATTTATTTCTCGTTAAGCTGTGTTATTCACGTGCTCGAGTCATGATCCATACATGAAAAACGAGAGTGGCAGAACTTACATTCCCATTCGAAGCACCTCCTCCTCGCGCCCTTACTGCACTGAGGTGACGAAATTCATGGGATAACGTTATACACACTCACAGATGGAGTTAATATCACCTACACCAGCTATAAACTTCTGTACTTTATGTGAGTATGGCTACTCAATGGGAATTAGCGGACTTTGAGCGTGGAATGGTAGATGGAGCTAGATGCATCGGACATTCCATTTCGGAAATCGTTAGCGAATTCAGTATTCCAGATCCACTGAGTATGCCGAGGCTACCAACGGTGTGGCCGACGGGCTTCACTTAATACCCGAGAGCAGCGACATTTGCGTAGAGTTGTCAGTGCTAATAGACAAGCAATACTACGTCAAGTAACCGCAGAAATCAATGTGGGACGTATCCTTTAGTGCTGTACGGCGAAATTTGGCGTTAATAAGGTATGGCAGCAGACGACCATCGCGAGTGCCTATGCTAACGGCATTACATCGGCTGCAGCACCTCTCTGGGCTCGTGGCCATATAGGCTGGACCGTAGACGACTGGAAAACCGTGACCTGCTCTGATGAGTCCCGATTTTGATAGGTAAGATCCAATGATAGGGTTCGAGTGTTGTGCAGACCCCAACAAGCCATGGACCAAAGTTGTCAACAAGGCACCATGTAAGCTGGAGAAGGCACCGTAGAAGCTGTTGGCACCTCCATAATGGTGTGGGCTGTATTTATACCGTGTACCGGTATGAATTGAGCGTTTTTTTGTGAATGTGAAACACTAACTTTTAATTGAAAAGTAAAAACATTTTACTTAAAGTACTGACCATTGCTTTCTATACATTTTGACCACCTTTCTGCCAATTTGTGGACACCACGCCTATAGAAATATTTGTCTTTTGAAGCAAACCAATCAGACACCCAATTTTCGACTTCTTCGTAGGAATCGAAGTGATCCTCAGCCAATGCGTGTCCCATTTATGAAACCAAATGGTAGTCGGAAGGGGCCGAGTCTGGTGAATACGGCGGGTGGGGTAGCAGCTCCAAGCTGAACCAGTTTTGCTTTGTGTGCAGGTGCATTGATGTGAAAAAAAAATTACTTTGTCATGTCTTCTGCCCCATTCTGGTCTTTTTCCGATCAATGCATAGTTCAAATTGATCATTTGTTGTCTGTAGCGATTAGTATCCACAGTTTCACCGGGTTTTAGAAGCTCATGATACACCACACCTATCTGATCCCACCAAACACAGAGCATTATCTTCTTGCCGAATCGATCTGGTTTTACAGTTGATGTTGATGGTTGTCCCGGATTAACTCATGATATTTCCCGTTTAAGATTCTTAAAATAAATAAATTTTTCATCGCCAGCAACAATTCGATTCCAAATTGATTTCCTTTCATGTCTTTGAAGCAAAATTTGACAAATGGTTTTTCGGTTTTCCATCTGTCTTTCATTCAATTCATGTGCCACCCATTTTCCACACTTTTGTATCTTTCCCATAGCTTTCAAACGGTCATAAATTGTTTGTTGTGCAACATTTAGCATTGCTGCCATTTGCTTCTGACTCAAAGTATCATCTTCATCCAATATTGCTTGCAATTCTACGTCTTCGAACCTTTTTGGCGGTCTTACACGTTCTTCATTTCTTACATCAAAATCATTATTTCTGAACCGATGAAACTATCTTTAGCATGTTGCTTCTGATAGAGCATGATCACCATATGCCTTGACAATCATTCGATGCGACTCTGCAGATCTTTTTTTTTTTTTCAAATGAAAACAAAAAAATTAATGATTTCCGCAAATCATCACTTTCTGGTACAAGATTAAACATTGTTAATACGATGAAAACATGATGTAGTTTGTTCCATGACTTGATGTATACTAAATATCTTTGACAGATGTCATACCAACCAAACAAAAAAGTTGAGGGTCATTCACAACAAATATTCCCTATCGACACATTTGTATCTTAACGCTCATTTCATACCGGTACGACTGGTACATGATTGGTCCGGGTCCTCTTATCCAACTGCACCACTCCTTGACTGGAAATGGTTATGTCCGGCTACTTGGACACCATTTACGGCCATTTATGAACTTCATATTCGTAAACAATGATGGAACTTTTTAGGATGACAATGCGCCACCTTATCGGGACACAGTTGTTCGCGATTGGTTTGAAAATCATTCTGGAAAATTCGAGAAAAACGATTTGGCCACCCAGATCGTCCGACATGAACCACATCGGACATTTATAGGACATAATCAAGACGTCACTTGATGCACAAAATTCTGCACCGGCAATACTTTCGAGATTATGGACGAGTATAGAGGCAGTGTGGCTCAATATTTCTGCGGGGGACTTCCAACGATTTTTTGAGTCCATGCCACGTCCAGTTGCCTCACTACACCGGGCGAAAGGAGGTCCGAGACGATATTAGTAGGTATCACGTGAGATTTGTCTCCTCACTGTATTTAACATAAAGCCGATGTACCACTGATGTCTCTCATTGTGCTAAATTATTTGACTACTTCACGTCAACATTTCTTTTGTACCGTCCACAGATTTAATTACTACTCAGTATTCTGTCACAAAACTTTCTTTTTCCTTTTTCTAAAGAGGTCTCAGTGAACACATGTTCCCTTTTGTCCCTTTTAAAATCAGTATTGCTGCACCCCTATACATTACCATAACTTTACTTGCACTCACAGTCCTGCAGTAAATATCACTAAAGGGCTAACCTAGTTCACGGCCCATAGTTCACACTGCATAAACCTGTCTAAGGGCCATAAGAACTTGATTTCCAATATTTCATAAAATTATTAATTGAATTTAAAAGTTTCAAAAAGATGAGGGATTATTTAGTGTTAAAGCTTTAACACAATAAAGCAAGTGTTACAATTACGGACAGTGTACATGAGTAGAGATGGTGCATATGAGCGCATGCAAATACCCGCACTCTGTTCATGAGTATTTGAGGATGATAGGTGAGCGCACCTGCAAAATTGTATAATTCTACGACATACAGTTCGTGAGACTTCACGTCATAGACATTGCGATGCGTGGAAAACTAGTTTTTTTCTTAAAAGGAGCTTAAATTACCCAGATTGTACTCAAGCAGCGTTTGATAATGAGAACACTTAGCAGATTCCCACAAACTTTGGACATAATTTCTGACCTTTCCTAAATTTTTTCTCTCTTACATGCTTAACGTCAAATATTTTGGACCTTAAATGGTTCAAATGGCCCTCAGCACTATGCGACTTAACTTCTGAGGTCATCAATCGCCTAGAACTTAGAAATAATTAATCCTAACTAACCTGAGGATATCACACACATCCACGCCCGAGGCAGGATTCGAACCTGAGACCGTAGCGGTCCCTCGTTTCCAGACTGTAGCGCCTAGAACCGCACTATCACTCCGGCCGGCTTTTGGACCTTAACTCATATGTAAAGTGCACAGAAGTCTTTTTCATCCTGGTGTGTAAAGCTTGAAGGACGAAAGTAATTATCGCGTGATGTGGCACTGGAAAATAACACAGCTGGATGGAACTTAGACCATACATAGAAAGAACTGATGCAGCATAATACAGAAGGTTCAACGACAATGATTACACTGAAGCCACCGCGATTCGTAATGGTCCCCTGGACGTAACAAAAGGTGGGACGCGATTCTTCTGAGAGTGTCTGATCACTGTGGACGGTAGTGCATGCCTCTGCAACGTGCACCCATGCGGGCCACAAAGTTCGTAAGGAGTCCTTGTGGTAGGGCCTTCCATTCATGCCACCAGCGCGACTAACAGCTGCTGGCTGGTCGTTGGTACATGTGAACGTGTGGTACTATGTACCCTCAATGCACCCCATGCTTGCTCGATGGGAGCTAAGCCGTGGGAAAGGGCAGGCCACTCCATTCGCCGAATATCCTCTCGCTCTAAGCTCTCCTCCACCTGTGTTGTCCGGTGTGGTCCCGCACTGTCATCCATGAAAAGAAATGTGGGCCGAATGTACACCAGAAGACCATATGACGAAAGGAGAACAGTCTCGCAATACCACTTGTGAAAGAAACGTGTTCAAGGAACTGGAGGTCAATACGTCAATGCAACATTATTCTTCCCCACGCTATAACACTTGTACCACCAAGTCGATCATGTTTGACAGTGTTCCTGGGTGCCTTAGGTTTTCGCACCTCTCGCCGTATGAGAACACGTCCAGGATCAGTACTCGGGTTGAAACTTCTCATATCCGGAAAGAGCACACAATCCCATTCCTCGTCGGCCCATTCCCTACGCTCGTGACACCATCCCAATTGATTGCGCCGAAATGCGGGTGTCAAAGAAACACAGTGTACTGGTCGTCGGTCACAGACGCCACCCACCTATAGTCGCCGGGCCACTGTAGAGCGTGAGATTTCGTGTCGTGCAGTCTTGTAAAATGTAGTTGCCTGTCGCATAACGCAGCGGACATCTCCTGTCGTAGTTGACAGTGGTCGACCACCTCCTCTCCTTCTGACAGTAGTACCCGTGGTTCAGAACGCTCCGCATGCAAGTGAAACAACGCTATGCGCAGTTCCTAACTTCTGGGATACACTATTCACACTTCGCCCTTCTTCTACTTTCCCGATGATTCTTCCCCACGGGAAGTCATCGAAATGTCTCCTGCCAATGTTGTAATGATTAACACCATCACAGTGCACCGTAACTGTCCACTGATTGACACACACTGCCTTTTCCCATTCCTTCAACTGCGGGGCTAGGCACTGTACTCATACTGACCTCATCCTATGTGACGGCCAGCTTTCTGTACACAACTTTGGTACCTCATGATTCCATGCTTTCATTCATTTTTACCGAGCTGTTTATATGTTACGCTACTTTATCAGTTTCGTGCTTAAGTTTTGAATAGCACTATACTTGGGAGATCGATTCTTTACTTGCGTTTCATAAATGACAAAGTTTCTCTCATGGACTCTTATCCAATGTATTTATTCATAATCGCGGTTTTGTCTTGTTTTGCTATTACCACACTTGCGATGTGCGTCAACGCATAATTGTTCCTTTTGAGAAGACACTGTGGGCCTTTCCACCATGTTTACATATACGTGAGGCCAGTGTACTCTTAAAAGGAACGATTACGCATTGACGCACACCATAGTGTGCTGTCATTTGAAAATGGCATGGAAGACCGCAATAGTTATGGCGAATAAATATATGGAATAACAGACCAAGAACAAAATCTCGTCATTTCAAAGAAACAAGCCATTTTTGCCAAACTCATTAACGCAATTCTTATGTTTTTCTATTTAAATTAGCTCTGATGCACACATATACATTGTCAACACAAATGTCATCCTTAAAGTTACTCAATTAAAACGCAATGAAACGTGTTATACATTTTATATGAAACATTACTATGTTCTTGCTGTTGGTCTTTATATTCCTTCTCCTGTTGCATTATATTCTGTCATATACGTTGCATCCTATTCTCTTCTGTTTTACGTATTTGACGTTTTCAGTGATTACAGTTTTTTTCCCCTATGTCACCACGTCGTCTTAATTTTCCTCTTCCTTTTTCTGATTACCAATTTTTTGTTTTGTCTTATTTATCTCTTCCTTCTTCGTACTTTCTTTGGGCCACCTTTGTTCCAATCTGACTGCTTTCGTAAGTTGATTTCGCACATTTCGAATTTCCTTTTGTTAAATGAAAAAATTTCTTCTGCTTCTACCACTTTTTAAATATTTTCAGCGTGTTCCTTCTCACAGCCTTTATCTGTTACCATTTTTACATTATGTGTATGCCCTATTCCTGTTATTCTGTACCGTTGTTGATACACGAGCTGAAACTTTTTCAGCGATGATTCTTCCTTCTTTGTGTTTTGGGGTGATTTTCTCCACACCAGATCGCTTACACGGCTGAATCATCCGATCAAGTGTTGGCTTTATTGCTTCTGCCCTTGTTAGATTTGTTCAAGTTTTTCGCTCTTAGTAATTCCTGTAAATGGCAAGCCTTGAATATCGTTCCTTGTCAAACTATGCGACTCCTTCCGAACAGAATATCAATGGGGACAAACCTTGTGGGCTGACGTGTTACTTTATTGACGATTTCTTCCAGTTCATTAACAAATCATCCACGGTGGCGTTATTGCGACGCCGCGCGGGATTAGCCGAGCGGTCTGGGGCGCTGCAGTCGTGGACTGTGCGGCTGAGACCGGCGGAGGTTCGACTCCTCCCTCGGGCATGGGTGTGTTTGTTTGTCCTTAGGATGATTTAAGTTAAGTAGTGTGTAAGCTTAGGAACTGATGACATTAGCAGTTAAGTCCCATAAGATTTCACACACATTTGAACCCCTTTGTTTTGTTGTGCAACACATCCGTTTACAATTTCCATCACCTGCCCTTATTGACATGGATGCTGTGGGAAGTTCTTCATTCTCTTTCGAAATTTTTCTGTACTAGAGGAAAACATTAAGAAGCTGGCAGAGCTATCAAAGAAAGGAAGGTGATTCAGTGTCATTGTACCCCCAGCTCTACTGAGTGTATCAACACCTTGTAACAGAGTCCCTATGGATTCAAACTGCAAATGTAGACATGAGGACAAACTAATTACAACAAATGTTCCACATGACCAACTTTCATTTGAAGACAAGCTTCATCAACTACCGTACACGTTCAAAAATCCCAAGCTTGTTCCAAACACATTGATACTATTCACAATGACACAATATGTTCCCGGAGTTCATCGACACTATCAATAGATTTGTAATATAAGAAACCTTCTAAAAATACCCAAATAAAGAAATCCAACGGTTTAAAGTCTGGAGGAGATTATATCGAAGATCAACGACCTTACACTTATTGTCAAAGATTTGTGCTATGTAACCCAGAACAGCCACGTGGAAGTCTTCTGGTGCGCCATCATGCCAATACCAATTACGCTTCCTTTAATCAAACGGAAACATGATTCAAATTGTCTATTAGGTTGTGAACTCATGCATTTGCACAAATATTGTATCGGGGAAACTACTGCCTTCTTAATAAGCATTCATTATTATTATTTCTACTTTCATTGTCCTCCACTCGCCGCTTTCATTTGTACCTACAATAGTTAAACACCTTGTATTATGGTTGCATCAGGTGAACGGGCTACCCTACAGGAGGCCCTCGTCACACGTTCTATGGTGTATCAAGTTCTTTCGGATTATTTCATCTGTACTAGAGAGAAACAGTACAAACTTATCAGAGAAACGAGGGTGGTTCAGGCACAGTCTACTTCTACACTGCCAGAAAAACTCAATACCCACAAGGACTGGGTTCAGTGGAACCAGGTTACAATAGCTGCATACCGAGGCTTGTAGTATTAGTGATTCGTATGTACAGTCGTAAGTGATCAAATGGCTCTCAGAAAGCCTGTATGTGTACATTCTGTTTCCACTCTGCAGGCAGTAATTGTACCAAGTTTATAGGTGAACAGTGCAACTTTCATTCTAGGATACAGCCATGCCACACCGCCGAGTATGTACTTGTATTGAACGGCGCCACGTTGCGGTCTTGTGGCAAGCTGGATGGACATAACAAGAAATTGCTGCATGTTTTGTGCACAGTGTATCGTTGGTGTGTCATTGAGTTCAGCAGTGGTCTGTGGAACACTGTGACACAAGCAGAACTGGTTCTGGACGTTAATATAGTACAGAAGCACGTCAAGAATGCATTTTTCAAGCAGCAGTGGTCGGCTGAATATCATCAAGGGAGGAAATGTGGGCACATTTTGCACTTGGTGTGTCTCCAAGGACTGTTGAAAACAGGCTGCCAGCATCAGTACTAAAAACAAATAAAGCTCTGGCCAGAATACCACTGATGTCACGATACAGCCAAGAACGGCTATACTGAGGTCGTGAAAGACTTGACTGAGATTGGAATGGCACTCTCTCATGTTTTCTGTAAACTAAGTAGGTTCTGCCTGTAAGCGAGTGATGTATGGCCGAGTCCTGGTGAGCGGCCTATTCTGGTGTGAATTCACACACTGCAAACAGGTCTCACCCCAGTCCTCTTGGTGAGGAGGTTTTTTTTTGGGGGGGGGGGTAGTTTAACCAGGGCATTAACCATTTAGCGAGAGACGTGAGTTACTACAGATGTGGTATACAGTATCATACATACAGCGCAGACATTAGAAATTACATTAATTCCAGGCAACATCATGGGACACATTGTACATTCCCACACTCAACACAATCCATACATTTCAATATTTAAACATGGTTGAAGCAACAACTGTTGAAAATCTTCGCGGCAAATGATAACAGCCAAACAGTTGTAGGATAAAGATTTATTGAAATCCTTGATCACGTTTTCGGTATATCTAAATATACCTTCATCATAAGCAAAAGTACACTGAAATCACATCCTGCAGAGGAGGTGCATAAAACAATCGTGCCAAAGGCGTCGTCAGTAGTTAAAATAAAACATCTCCTACATCTGTAGAGCAAATTTATGAGGAGATGGTCGATGCGAACAAGACATACTGTCAGTACTTAGCCTGTGAACTAAGTACTGATAGTATGTCTTGTTCGCATCGACCATCTCCTCATAAATATGCTGTACAGACGATATTTTAATTTTAACTACTGACGACGCCTTTGGCATGATTGCTTTCTGCACCTCCACTGCAGGATGTGATTTCAGTGTATTTTTACTTCTGATAAAGATATATTTAGATATACCGAAACTGTGGTCAAGGAGTTCAATAAATCTTTATCCTGCAACTGTTTGGCTGTTACCATTTACCGTGAATAGTCCATACATCACAATTTTGCACACTACATCTTTTGTGTCTGACGTATTACAGGATATCTGTTTCTCACAGAACCCGTGCAATACTGACGTAATCAGCTGAGGATAGCTGTCGAAACTGGTACGTCACGGTTATAGGTTGGGAGATTTCTGCTCTGATCAAGGCCTTAAGAAACTTTTGGCATTGTCTCTCACAGTGTGAGCACCCTAGTATCACGTGGCTGAGGTATGCAATCCCAATTGTGTAGACCTCGCAGCGTGGATATAGCTCACCTTCCATCCTATGAAGATGTAAAGGATAACAGTCTTGACCCAGCCAGATGTGCGTTGTAGTAGTGATGTGGCGCCTACATAGCTTGATTTGGGAAAACCAGGTTTTTCGTGGAGTTCTTGGCTGTACTGGAGCATAATGTCTGCCTTTTGACTGTTGTGCGTTGTAGTAGTGATGTGGCGCCTACATAGCTTGATTTGGGAAAACCAGGTTTTTCGTGGAGTTCTTGGCTGTACTGGAGCATAATGTCTGCCTTCTGACTGTTGTGAGGTCTACCACATCTGTTACCAACCTCGATGGACATTTTTCTTTACGCCAGCAACAAAATTCCAAGTGTAAGGCAAGTGTAGTTAGGTCGGCCATCAATCACTTGCTTCTTCTGCCTGTGCGGATGGTCCCAGCGGAGGTTCGAGTCCTCATTCGGGAATGGGTGCGTGTGTTTGTCCTTGGGATAATTTAGATTAAGTAGTGTGTAAGCTTAGGGACTGATGACCTCAGCATTTAAGTTCCATAAGATTTCACACACATTTGAACATTTTTTTGCTTCTTCTGCTGGACAGTGCACGTCCACATACAGCTGCTGCAATGCAACGTGAACTTCGTGGGGGCAACAGTATCCTGGTCAGCAAGATCACCGAATCTCTTGTCAAATCAACGAGTATTGGACATGATGAAGTAGGAACTTGTTCGCTCTCCAGAGCCGGCTGAATTGCAACAATAAGTGCTAGATGCTTAGGACCGTCGTTGACATGCAAGAATGCGTGCCTTCGTTTCCTCTAAAGGGAGGTACATTGTCTATTGAAGCATCTGTTAGGATTCCCTTTATTGTGACATATCTCTTTCATTTCTTCTGAATTTGCTATCAGATGGTGAGTTACAATGTTGTCTGGAATACTCTCTTTCAAATTCTGAAGATGTCAGGGTTAAAATACAAGGAGCGGAAAACTGTTTACAATTTGTACAGAAACCAGATGGCAGTTTTAAATGTCGAGGGGCATGAAAGGGAAGCAGTGGTTGGGATGGGAGTGAGACAGGGTTGTAGTGTATCCTCAATGTTATTCAATCTGTGTATTGTGCAAGCAGTAAAGGAAACAAAAGAGAAATTCGGAGTAGGAATTAGAATCCATGGAGAAGAAACAAAAACTTTTAAGTTCACCGACGACATTGTAATTCTGTCAGATACAGCAAAGGAGTTGGAAGAGCATTTGAACGGAATGGATAGTGTCCTGAAAGGAGGATGTAAGATGAATATCAACAAAAGCAAAACGATGCTGAGGGAATTAGATTAGGAAATGAGACACTTAAGATAGTAAACGAGTTTTGCTATTTGGGGAGCAAAATAACTGATGCTGGTCGAATTAGGATATAAAATGTAGACTGGCAATGGCAAGGAAAGTGTTTCTGGAGAATATTAATTTGTTAACATGGAGTATAAATTTAAGTGTCAGGAAGTCGTTTCTGAAAGCATGTAAGTAGGCTGTTTAGGTTTCTATGTTGGTAACGCCACGTAGCGCTCTATATGAAAATCACTGACTGTGCACTGTGAAGGCTGTGGTTGGTTTGCATTGTTGGAGTATATGCTATTGTAGTGTTGGACAGTTGTCTGTTAACAGCGCGTAGCGTTGCGCAGTTGGAGGTGAGCCGCCAGCAGTGGTGGATGTGGGGAGAGAGATGCCAGAGTTTTGAGAGCGGATGTTCTGGACGTGTGTCCGTCAGAGACAGTAAATTTCTAAGACTGGATGTCATGAACTGATATATATATAGTATGGCTTTTGAACACTATTAAGGTAAATGATCTCTATCAAAATCTTTCATTTGCTAACTATGCCTATCAGTAGTTAGTGCCTTCAGTAGTTGGAATCTTTTATGTAGGTGGCAGTAGTGGCGCTCGCTGTATTACAGTAGTTCGAGTAACGAAGATTTTTGTGAGGTAAGTGATTTGTGAAACGAATGGGTTAACGTTAGTCAGGGCCATTATTGAAACTCAGATTGCGTTGCGCTAAAAATATTGGCTGTCAGCTTAGTGTTGATCAGAATAGGTAAAGAGCGAAATGTCTGAGTACGTTCAGTTCTGCTAAGCTGTTTGAAAATCAAATAATGTAAAACATTTATCAGCACAGTAATTCATTAATTTTTCTAAGGGGACGTTTTAAGTATTTGTATGGAGTGTAGCCATGCATGGAAGTGAAACATGGACGATAAATAGTTAAGACAAGAAGAGAATAGAAGCTTTAGAAATGTGGTGCTACAGAAGAATGCTGAAGATTGGGTGGGTAGATCACATAACTAATGAGGAAGTATTGAATAGAATTGGGGAGAAGAGGACTTTGTGGCACAACTTGAGAAGGGATCGGTTGGTAGGACATGTTCTGAGGCATCAAGGAATCACCAATTTAGTATTGGATAGGAGCGTGGAGGGTAAAAATGGTAGAAGGAGACCAAGAGATGAATACACTAAGCAGATTCAAAAGGATACAGTCTACAGTAGGTACTGGGAGATGAAGAAGCTTGCACAGGATAGAGTAGCATGGAAGGCTGCATCAAACCAGTCTCTGGACTGAAGACCACAAGAACAACAATGTTGAGTTACCTGTCACATCGGTAACTTCAATTAACTAGAAATTTTCTTTAGGGCAACTGAGATAGTTTTGTTGGGTGGGATATTTGCGCAAATATCTTCTGGTTGCGCAGTAGTGTTTCTAGTGTGGGTGACCTTGAGTGGACGCTGGTCGCGGGTCGCCCTCGTGACGACAGCGCGGGACCCCTGGGACGTCCGCTAGCCAGGCTCTGGTCTCCGCTGGCTACCGCCCCGTTTCGCTGTACCGCCTTCCGCCACGCCCTTCTCTGCAGCAGCGGTGCGCTCTGCGATCGCGTAACCGCCACCAGTATAAAGGCGAGGCCGCCAGACCCCGGCATCAGTCGACGACAGCAAACCGAAGGCGACACCATGAAGACTCTCGTGAGTACAGCGCCCACATCTATACTTTCGTTCGATGCCTTACACTGTACAAGTGGTATCGTCACATTTGACCCAATTTTGTTGCCTCCTATTGTTAGAAACTTTTATCAAAGTGTGATTATCACGTAAGGTCTCATAAAGCTAAATCTACATCCACAGCTGCGTTTGTGTTCTGCAAACCCCCGTAGCGTCTGTGACAGAGGATACTTTTCGTCTGAGAATCATCATCCCCCCCCCCCCATCTACCCAAATCTGAGGTTTTTCTATAGGGTTCTAGTGTGATGCACATGGCAGAGGATACTTCCATTGTACCAAATATTAGTGTTTCCTCCCACTGCCTGCTACGGTCGCAGGTTCGAATCCTGCCTCGGGCATGAATGTACATGTTGTCCTTAGGTCAGTTAGGTTCACTTAGTTCTGAGTCTAGGGGGCTGATGACCTCAGATATTAACTCCCAGTGTGCTCAGAGTCATTTGAACCATTCTTCCCACTAAGAATGAGATGTGGACTCTGCAGGGGAGTGTGCGCTGATATGAAACTTCATGGCAGATTAAAACTGTGTGCCGGACCGAGACCTTGCCTTTCACGAGCAAGTGCTCTACTATCCTTTCTTTCGGGAGTGCTAGTTCTGCAAGGTTCGCAGGAGAGCTTCTGTTAAGTTTGGAAGGTAGGAGACGAGGTACTGGCAGAAGTAAAGCTGTGAGGACAGGGCGTGAGTCGTGCTTGGGTAGCTCAGATGGTAGAGGACTTTCCCGCGAAAGGCAAAGGTCCTGAGTTTGAGTCTCTCAGTCCGGCACACAGTTTTAATCTGCCAGCAAGTTTCAGACTTCCCACTGCCTGCACGGTTGAAGCGTCGAAAGGATGACTACTTATATTCCTCTGTGCACGTAGCAATTGGGCTAAAGTTGCCTTCGTTGTCGCTGCGGGAATGATATATAGGAGGCACTAGTACAGTCCTAAATTCTTCATGGGTTTTGAAAACTTCGGTATTCGGAGGACGGTTGGAGTCTATCTTCTAGTATTTGCCAACTCAGTTTCTCCAGAACTTCCATGACACACTCCCATGCATCAACCAAACTTTTAACCGTTCGCACTGTCCTTTATAATACGTTCAGTATCTCCATTTAGTCTTATTTGGTACACGTCCACACTTTTGGGCAATATTCTGTGATGGGTCGCACAAGTTTGGTTTGGGGCCTCTAGCGGTCTGCTGCGTTGTTGTAGTGTAGATTTAAATATGTACCAATATTGAAAATATTTACCTGTAGACAACCCAACTTTATTTTTTGTGCTGGCATCTAAAAGATGACTACGCCTCAAATAGTAAACAGTAATGGCTCCCTCACAGTTGTTTGAGGTGAGCCAGATCCTATTATCCCTAGAGTCGCTAATTCCCCATTACAAGTTTCGTTTGCTAAGAAGTCTTAGAGTCAATCGTATATCGTGTTCATATTCCGTAAGAACATATTATTGTTGGTATGCGACAGTGTGGAACGTTATCGAAGGGCTTGCAGGAGCCTAGAAACACCATATCAACTTGAGCTCCGATATTTTCATCCTTAATCATCACGTAAGCCAAAATCGAAAAATAGGTTTCACACGATCGATTCATACGTCATCCGCGTGGATTCCTATATAGGAGACGTCTGGTTGCCAAAAAAGCATCAAACACGAGTGTAAAACATGTACAAGTTACTAACATTACTCTGACAGGCTGATGGTTTGCACATCTCTCAGTTCTTTGTAAGAACTGAGACCTGTGTCATTTGCTAGCCACACTGGATTCTTCGGGATTCCAACGAACCATGGCAAACTATTGCTAAAAGAGAGAATAAACAATTAACTTAATACACGTATCACTAACCAAGAATATAGGGTGCGGCCACTGAATTTCGGACAGTAAATTTGGTCCCCTTGTTGGTTATTCTCAAGAAAACGGGAAAACAAGAAGGAGTAAAATTAATTTTTATTGTCTCACTTAGTGTGTGTGAAAACTAGCATAGGTGTGTTGAGCTAATTCTTGCAAGTATTCCAGCGTGTGAAAATAAATATTTTATAAACGTACAGAAGTTAGCGAGGTGAAGATTAGTTTTGTCAGATTCCAAGCAGAACATATTTGTATTTTCCTGTCGAGTACAGAGTGTTCTGCTTGTAAAATTCTCATATAGCGAACAGTGCCTATAGTACAGTTCTTTTATAGTTACCACGGAGACTCTGTGTCAAATATTTCTCTCAAGCACACCTAATGGGTAAAAAATTCTGTGAGAGTGAAGTAAAACAGATATTCATTTCGATTTACCCTACTGAGAGAGGAAAGTATGTATGACTCTCAGGGCAGAATGTTAAAAGCGAGCATAGCTTCATCATATTTGTGGGCCATCACTTTACTGCTGTCCCAAACCAAATAAGGAATTTGTAATAGTAATTAGCGGATGTATGCATCAGAATGTCGAAAAATCCAGGTTGTCAGAGTTTTCCATCGATCGATTGAGGATCTATTAGGTGTTACACTGCAGTGATTGTGACTTTATCTTCCTGTTTATCTCGTCCTACCCTCGGTAGACGTCGACATAACAAGTCTGTAGGGGAACCAGCACTCATTCTTACAACTAAATACGTTGATTGCATATTCTTGGTAAGTATAACTTACACTTCTTCACATTATAAAAAATGTTAAAGGTTCCGTGAACGTTTAGCCTATTAAGTATGGAGCTTGAACTAGGATCGAAGAAGCATAGTCCGTACGTCTTGGTGTTGGCTTCAAATTGTATGCAGAAACTAAATTTGGGTCCCTAGCCTCGATCTCATGAATACGCGTCCAGTACCTGCTATATCGTTATGTTTGACATAAGTATAATAGTGCTGATTGATAAAGAAAAATTTACCGATAAAATTCCTCTTTGTCCATAGCAACGATGGTATAAATAATGTCGACAACATACTCAGTTGCAGTATCATCTTCCAGTAATATAATGCGCAATTTTACTCCAAATCTATCTGATGCTGTTGATATTTACATGTTTTGATGAATGTGTAAGATCTTGATGTTTATGTGTAACACCATCGATGGGGCGTTAGGGAGTCTACATACATTGTACCACCAGAAATACGTAGCAATGAACATTACTCTATATTTGACTGTGTAACATTAAAATGTACAATACTTTTCAGAAATGCTCTCATTATTACCAATGGGTTCTGCATGCACACAAACAGCGACTGCCATGGTGATTTATCACTACTGAACTCGGTATAAGTATAATGTAAGAAGAAGGTTATGGATGGCGGTTTCAGTAAATGTCGCACACAGAATGACCAGTATTAGTATACGAGCATAAAGACGAATTCTTAAGAAGCATTTCATCGGTTTGGGCAAATTTGAATTGAGAAACTACCATGGATCTATTATTTTCTCTGTCCCAAGGCAAGATAAGGGCACTCTTGACACCCACATATCCATTATAAGTTGCAGTAAAGAACAGAGGCCTCAAGTCATATGTCTCACACTTGTAACCTACTTCAGGAAACCATGTTTGAACAGGAAATTGGGTAGAATTCTATCATCAAAGTGTAGGAAATAGCTTCGGAGGATTAATTCTGCTGTTATCGTAAGGGCTAACATAAATTACTCTAAAATTGACAAAAACACGAAAGGAAGGTTAGTTTTTGCTGTCTCATCGATGGTGATATGTGTCACAGAGGCAGGGGAAGGGCGGATGAATGAGGAGTGAGGGTGTATAAGACTCAGTTTTGAGTTCTTAGTTACATGTAGCTAAATACTATGATCAATTTATGAAGTATGTCAACATTATTTGTGACTGTTTCCGTCCATCTTAGAATGACTATAGTGGTAGTTATTGTAAGATTTCCATAATTCCACATCTCTGCATTTCCCACAGTGACATGACAGTCCAGGTATATTGCCTGCACGGAAATGTTAAAGAATCGACAAAATACTGAAAGAAACTGAGCAAGATTTGTAATGCAACAAGCAGCCTCGCTGATGTGTAAAATATGGGATTTTGCAGAAATGTATATGAGCCCAAAATTGTGTATAGCAGTATGCCTAGTTAGTGGATCCTAGTAAATATGATTGATGGTGATGTATATGTCCACTAAGCAGACAATTAAATACAGACGAGGCAGCAAAGACAGCTACTTTGCAATGTAAGTGATGAGACATGTGTATTCTATCACAGCCAACTCTTCCACTGAGGCTGATTGAGATATATCATTGCAGAGAAGAGATATTGCTCTTGCAACAGACACTTTTTGTGGTGCAGTAGCGCGTACTGTGTTGACTGGTTCTTTTCGTCACATGTGTGCCTGTTTGAAGTGTTCTTTTGGAGTAATGTCTCGGAACAGAGGATACTCTTGTAACAGATTTTACATTTTGTGAGCCTTTGACTACTTTCTACCACAGATGTTCCTTTTGTGGTGTTGGCTGATTTGTGCGATCTCTGAGCAGAGGTGATATCTTTGCCACAGGTGTTCCTGTTTGTGGTGCTGGCTGTGGTGTGCGTGGCTCTGGCTGTGCCGGGCCCTCTGCCCCTACCACGTCCCGGTCCAGTGCCGATCCCTGCTGCGCCCAGGGAGACCCTGCGTGGCAGCGAGCAGGTCTACTATGGATACTACCCATACGTTGTTGGCTAAGTGCAATGACAATGGCGAATGGCTTCCAAATCGGCATCACTGTGGAGTTCATACAGACACCTTTTGGCTAACGTTTTCTGTTTGTCTATTACATCTGAAACTGACTTTAATTTTGAATAAATTTTCCACTTCCTATTGAAAAGACTCTTTTATTTTTGTTTTATTTGGTATTCTCGTGTGGCTGATTCTATTAATGCTGCTATTTTACATGGTGTTTCGGTTGTAAATGGCTTTACGTAAGTATTCGGATTAAAAAAATTGTGATTGTGCCATAATGAACATGGTCAACTCTACACTGTCTACATGTACACAACATTTCTTTCATGTAAAACGACAAGTGCAAAAAGACATTGACTTAAGAATCTTGTTATTACCTTGACCTTTATGGTTTTGACTAGCAGTCACACAACGAAGCGCTACCGAGATTTTTTTGACTATCACGCTCAATAGTGTACTCTCTGGAACACCAAAATAGCGGTTAATATTACAAATACCAAAATCACTTCTCTAATAAACTTTGCAAAAATTGTTCAGATGGCTCTGAGCACTATGGGACTTCACATATATGGTCATCAGTCCCCTAGAACTTAGAACTACTTAAACCTAACTAACCTAAGGACATCACACGTATCCATGCCTGAGGCAGGATTCGAACCTGCGACCAAACCGATGGCGCGGTTCGAGACTGCAGCGCCCAGAACCGCTCAGCCACCCCCGCCGGCTAAGACAGATCGTCTGAGATATTATACAAACTTGGGACAGACGTGATGGAAATTAAAAAGAAGAGGAAGAGAGTACAGGAGAAAGGACAGAAGCGAAGAAATTAGATGATGCAATGCGTAAAATGAGAAACAGAAAAACTGGGTAGAGTTGAACTCAGAACTGGTTAAATGTACATCTCCCACACTGAAATTTAGATTAATAAACTATGCCAGTGGAAGCTGGATTAAAAGGAAAATTAAAGAGAACAGGAAATCAGCTAGAATAAAACCTGTTTAAAAGATCGGAGACAGAAGTAATTGCGAGAACTCTGCTAAACACAGGTTATAATATATACTCTAAAATGACAGAGACTAGCAGCAGTTTCTGAAAATATTTTGCTAGAGGAGCAAATGGGCTTTGAGAAAAGTAGTTAGAGCACAGATATAATGTTCACTATTAGACATATCAGTGAGCAACATAGGGAGTTTAATACAGAGAAACATTTACAGTTAAGGGCAATGAAAAGTTAATTTCAGTTTTGTTAATGTCATGATTTATCTTACATTAAAATATAGAGCTGTAATGATTCATTGGTAACTAAATAACTGAAACTACAATACAGTTAGTTTTAATCATATGAATGGGTAATCTCTGTTCTTTTCGACATGTAGGAAAGAACAGACGTCATTCATTCATATAACTGATTCGCCGAACTGAGCATTGGATCCACATTCTTCAGTTCACATGCACGCGTATGTCCGACCTCCTGCGAAAATCTGAGTAGGAGCACGGAGGAAATGGACAGGGACTAAGGATCAATGGCTCTCGGTGGGAATGCGGGTCGGCCGTGAGGCGTGCCGAGATGGTGCAGTGGCTAACGCAACTGCCAAGTAAGCAGGAAATCCCGATTTCGAATCACTTTCATTCGTCACCGCTGATTCTACGAAATCTCCCGACGGAGCTAAAGTCAATAATCACTTCTCTTTACTTTCCTCCCTCCCCTCCTTTCCATATTCAATTTGCACTTATTTTTCCTGTACGTAACACAGATGAATGGTACTCTTGTTTCAGATCAACTAAATCTCCAAGATCCGTTGTATTTTCATTTTCACAGTTCTTTTTTTTCAGTACTTTCAGGAGTAATCTCGAAAGTTAAGAGAAAAATATTCATAAAAGAACCAGGAACGATCGACGTCTTCTCACCTACAACACATTTCCACTTGTAAGTCCGTAGAGGTTGCTTCTTATTACCCTGTGCGATTATGACACTCCGATTAGCTACTTGCGTTAGCACGTCACTTCTGGCATTGGGGGAGGCAAGCAGTCCTGCTTCGAATCCACGCGACTGATTAACTCATGGCGGCCGGTGTAGCAGTCAGCCTGTAAGTGGGTTATAGGAGTTTTTGAACATTCGACTTGGTGAATATCAAGCTGAAACTTTTGTCCCGCCTCAGAGAAACGATTCGCAGAACAGTTCAAAAAACATTCTCACATTTTCACATGGGATAACATTAGACCCAGACAAATGGGGCACGCATCCGTCCTCCAAGCGAACCGCTATCTTTAAAAATGCCACTACCAGATTTACATGCAGACCCGTGATGACACGGGATCAGGTCGGGAAAAAGAAGAAGAAGAAGGCTCTGTGCAATTCTTTTAACGACTCTGTCTGTAGCGTTTATTGTCTCTGGATCAGAAGCTGCATTTTGTCGACAAAATCTGTAAATCTTTCTTCCACTCTACTCGCCAAAATCACTTTGCCTCGCATCAAACATATTACAAACATAAAGAACTGTAGATTCTTATTTTTGTACTGAGAAACTTTCGTTTTCATTCCTTCTTCTGTACTATTAACGGGCTCAAGAGTAAAATTAAAGAGGGACAAATACACTAAAGTGCCAAAGAAATTGGTATATTCAACTGTATTAAAACACAGAGATATGTAATGAGGCAGAATATGCCTATGTAAGACAACAAGTATCTGGCGCAGTTGTTAGACCGGTTCCTGCAGCTACGATAGGTGAGTTTGAACGTATTGTTATAGTCACCCCACGAGCGATGGGACACAGCATCTCCGAGTTACCGATGAAGTCGGGGTTTTCCTGTTCCACGATTTCACGAGTGTAATGTGAATATCAGGAATCCGGTAAAACATCAAATCTCCGACATCGCTGTGGCCAAAAAAAGGTCCTGCAAGAATGGGACCGACGACGACTGAATCGAATCGTTCAATGTTACAGAATCGCAACTCTCCCGCAAATTACTTCAGATGTCAATGCTAGGCCATCAACAACTGTCAGCGTGCGAACCATCATCGATATGGGCTTTCGGAGCCGAAGGCCTACTAGTGTACCCTTGATGACATCACCACACAAAGCTTTGCACCTTACCTGAGCCCGTCAACGCCGACATTGGTCTGTTGATGAGTGGAAACATGTTGCCTGGTCGGACGAATCTCATTTCGGATTGTATCGAGCGGCTGGACGTGGATGGGTATGGAGGCAATCTCATGAATCCATGGACCCTGCATGTCAGCTGGAGACTGTTCAAGCCGGTCGACGCTCTCTAATGGTGTGGGACATGTGCAGATGCAGTGATAAATACGACTCAGACAGAATCATGCCTGATCACGTGCATCCGTTCATGTCCATTGTGCATTCCGACGGACTTTGGCAATTCCAGCACCTCAATGCGACACCCCGCACATTCAGAATTGCTACAGAGTGGCTGCAGGAACACTCTTCTGAGTTTAAACACTTCCGCTTGCCAACAGACTCCAGGGACATGAACATTATTGAGCATATCTGGGAAGCCTTGTAACATGCCGTTCAGAAGAGATTCCCCTCGTACTCTTACGGATTCATGGCCAGTCCTGCAGAATTCGTGGTGTCAGTTCCCTCCAGCACCTCTTCATACATTAGTCGATTCCATGCCACGTAATGTTGCGGCACTTCTGCGTGCTCGGAGGGACCCTACACGATATTAGGCAGGTGTAAATGTAAAACATTATATTTTAATGTTTTGAAATGTATATATATACTGAATTTCCTCTCAGTTTAATTATTTATTTTCTTGGCAGCATTTCTTGGCCTTTCCATGTGGGGTTGAGAGCTGGAAGCTAGTTTATAAAAAAACATCCAAATTATCCGCTAAACATTGGAGTGCGTGTTATCTTCTTATACAATCTCTCACTTAACAGATCTATTTTTGTCGGAGAATATGCTGTCCGATGACATATTTTTGTGATCAAAATGTACAGTACGCAATACAGTTAGAAATCTTTGACACTTAGCTGAAAAAAATTCATTTTGTATCATTTTTAAACAATCATCAATACGCGCGCACCCCCCCCCCCCCCCCCCCGCCCACACACACACACACATACACATACATGCACGCGCGTGTTCCCTGCTACATTTTGTAAAAAAAAGGCCTCACAAGAGAACAAAGACTCTTCCACATCTGTATCCACTCCTTCCAAAACTTTAAGGTCTTTACCCATCTCATTCAGTTTCTTCATTTATAACTAACCATTTACTCTTCCTCTTGGTATCTTTTACATAATACCCATAAAATACTCATTTAATTCTTCAAACCCCTCTTCTTCTACTTCATATCTTTCTTAAATATAAATTCAGTTCCGTTTTTACACCGGTCATCTCACATTATTCCCACATCCAACCTTAAATAAATTTAAAATAGTTTTAACTCTCATCACAGTTGCCTTCATGGTCCTCCTCTCCTTACAGTGAGAAGTGTTATCTATAAGTTATATTATTACCCCTTTCTCTTATTTACTTAGTTTCATATTCTAATTTCTGTCCTAAGAAACTGTATATCATTACCACCTAGACAAAACAGCTTTGTACTTTATTATATGGTGTTCAGTTATTTATAAGGTATTATTTAAATTTCTTGTAATTCAGTTTGGCACTAAAACAGCTGCAAAGTCGTAGCTTTCTTGTTTAATGACTCCACATCATCAACCGCATCATAATCAGAGAGTTCAGTTCTTGGTGATGTGGTCTCTTTGAGCTGGCGTGCAACCTAAATTATCCATTTCTGCTAGCCTTGGGCTTCCCATTGCTATTTGAATCTAGCTATCTTCCGTAAGTCTTTGTCCCATCAGTTCAGTGTTATTTTCTTTGATTAACTGGTCTCCTGCCATCATTTCTTCGAATGCCATGACCAGCCCGCTGTCATTTCAGGATTATCATCTTTCAATTCCTATTAGAGCTACTACGAACTTCCTGACTGTAAATTCATTTAATGTCAACGTCTCACAGCCATAATTTTATTGCTGGTAACATACATGCTCAAAAACTGTTTTATTCAGCTCAGTCGACATATAAGATTTGAAAAATGAAGAGAAATTTCCGTAAGTTTGCGGCTCAATTTAATAAGTCGAAATATTTCTGGTTTTAAGTCTCCTTTCATATGTACAATTTGATCCAGTTTGATGTATTCTATGACTCTTTGCAGTTGTGTACCTCCAACGCATGTATTTCCCTCCAGTGTCCATATATTAATCGTGATCTTGGTTTTGTCACTCTCCATTTTTAGACTAATTGTAAAGAAGACTATCGCAGTTTCGGCAACCGATATTTGGAATTGTACTATACTATTTGAAAACAGAACAATATCATCAGAGGCCCTCAACTTATTTAACCTCTTTCCGAGAATTAGGTTTCCCTTTGTTTTCCGATTCAGTTTAGCTGTTGATTTTTCTAGGACTGCTGAAAGTAGTTTCGGAGGTACAGACTTCTTTTTACGATTCCTCTCCCACTTCTTCCATTTCCTCTGCTTATTTCTTTACATCTCACTGATTGTTGTACTGCAGAAAAACATCTGCCGCTCAGTTCCTTTGTACTGCACCCTCAGTTCTCGTTCAACAATGCATAACTCTTCTTCTTTCTTAGATAGCCAGCCTAAAGGTAGCAAATCGTATACCCTCATCTTTGCCAACATCAACATCGATTCTCTAGAAAGAGTATCACTGATGCCGAAATTAATAAATGGGTCTTTATAACATTACTACTCTTTTTTTATTCACTCTTTGTATATATATAATCCCATAACAAGATACCATATACCATTTGCTTTTTCAATGCCATTCCAAATTTCGTATCAACTTACCTGGAAGTACTACCTGAGACCAATATTACCCTAACTTCACCGTTATTCACCATTCTGTTGGCTACAGACTGCAAGTTTAGCCCTTCTACTTAAATATCATCTGTCAATTGCTGTTGTGTTTCTTCATGCTGTGATCATATTTCAAATAACATGCCATACCTCTGCTTGCATTCCCTTTGCTGATTCTAGGTTTCATCGCTTACCTGTTTATACATTTTACCCACCGACTTTCTACCAAATGATACTAACACCTTCCCTTCTGTTCTCGTTTCATCGAAGTCAGGTTAATTAATCTATTGTTCCTTGTGCTACTGCTCCTTGCATCACTGTGACTAACTTGCCCTGATATACTGTGTACTTCCCTATAGCATGGGTATCATATAAGCCTACATTTCGTCCGCACCACATTTTAATATAACTATCATGTGTTTTCCCCTCATGTATAACACATACCTCCTGAGTGATAAATAATATTCTGACTCACTGCCTTTTCAGCCAGTCTTCTCCCAACAAAGCCTGTGCGCATAGTTGGTTCCGCAGACTTCGAACTTTCTTTTGTTAAATTAAAAAAATTCTTCTTCTTTTCATATACTTTCAGCGTGTTCCTTCTTACAGCCTTTATCTGTTACCACTTATACATTATCTGGATGCCCTATTCCTGTTGTTCTGTACCGTTGTTGATACACGAGCTGAAACTTCTTCAGCGATGATTCTTCCTTCTTTGCCTTTTGGGGTGTTTTTCTCCACACCAGATCGCCGACACGGCTGAATCATCCGATTAAGTCTTAGCTTTATTCCTTCTGCCCTTATTAGATTTGTTGATCTCAAGCTTTTCGCTTCGTAGTAATGCCTGTTAATGGCAAGTTACTTTATTGACTATTTCTTCCAGTTCTTTAACAAATCATCCACGGAGCCGTTATTGCGACACATCCGTTTACTTTTTTCGTCACTTTTTCTGCTTGAGATGGATGCTGTGACAAGTTCTTTCATTCTCTTGCGAAATTTTTCTGTACTAGAGGAAAACATTAAGAAGATAGCAGGGCTATCAAAGAAAGGAAAATGATTCAGTCGTATTCAGTTTATACACATTCCTTCTTCGTATTCCCAGCTTAAGTACTGTATTAGAACTGAGTATATCAACGCCTTATAACAGAGTCCCCATGGGTTCAAACTGTAGATGTACACTTTAGGACAAACTAATTACAACAAATGTTCCATATGATCAACTTTCATATGAAGACAAGTTTCATCAAGAACAGTACGCGTTCAAAAATCCCAAGCTTGTTCCGACTATATTAACACTATTCAAAATGACACAATGTGTTCCCGGAGTTCAGCGACACTGTCAATAGATTTGTAATATACCAAAACTTCTAAGTATCCCCAAATAAATAAATCCAACGGTTTCAAGCCTGGAGGCGATGATATCGACAATCAACGACCTTACACTTATTGGCAAAGATTTGTGCTATGTAACCCAGAACAGTACCTGTGGTCTAGGGTTAGCGTCTTTGATTCATAATCAAAACATGTTCTGTCCCGGGTTCGATCCCCACCACTGCCTAAATTTTGATAAATAATCAGCATTGGCGGCCGAAGACTTCCGGCATAAGAAGTCAGCCTCATTCTGCCAACGGCCTTGTCAAAGAGGGCGGAGGAGCGGATAGAGGTTCAGGGCACTCTCTTGTCCTAGGGGTGGGAAATTGCCCCTAAAGGCGGAAGAATCAGCAATGATCAACGACATGAGGATGCAGAAGGCAATGGAAACCACTGCATTAAAGACACGTAACGTGTATCCACAGGACATGTGGCCTTTAATTGAAGAAGTGTCATGATGATCTCTCCATTGGCAAAAGATTCCGGTATAGTCCCCCATTCGGATCTCTGGGAGGGGACTGCCAAGGGGGAGGTTACCATAGAAAAAGATTGAATAATCAACGAAAGGATAACGTTCTACGAGTCGGGGCGTGGAATGTCGAAGCTTGAACGTGGTAGGGAAACTAGAAAATCTGAAAAGGGAAATTCAAAGGCTCAATCTAGATATAGTAGGGGTCAGTGAAGTGAAGTGGAAGGAAGACAAGGATTTCTGATCTGATGAGTATCGGGTAATATCAACTGCAGCAGAAAATGCTATAACAGGTGTAGGATTCGTTATGAATAGGAAGGTAGGGCAGAGGGTGTGTTACTGTGAACAGTTCAGTGACTGGGTTGTTCTAATCAGAATCGACTGCAGACCAACACCGACAACAATAGTTCAGGTATACATGCCGACGTCGCAAGCTGAAGATGAACAGATAGAGAAAGTGTATGAGGATATTGAAAGGGTAATGCAGTATGTAAATGGGGACGAAAATCTAATAGTCATGGGCGACTGGAATGCAGTTGTAGGGGAAGGAGTAGAAGAAAAGGTTACAGGAGAATATGGGCTTGGGACAAGGAATGAAAGAGGAGAAAGACTATTTGAGTTCTGTAACAAGTTTCAGCTAGTAATAGAGAATACCCTGTTCAAAAATCAAAGAGGAGGAGGTATACTTGGAAAAGGCCGGGAGATACGGGAAGATTTCAACTAGATTACATCATGGTCAGACAGAGATTCCGAAATGAGATACTGGATTGTAAGGCATACCCAGGAGCAGATATAGACTCAGTTCACAATATAGTAGTGATGAAGAGTAGGCTGAAGTTCAAGACATTAGTCAGGAAGAATCAATACGCAAAGAAGTGGAATACGGAAGTACTAAGGAATGACGAGATACGTTTGAAGTTCTCTAACGCTATAGATACAGCAATAAGGAATAGCGCAGTAGGCAGTACAGTTGAAGAGGAATGGACATCTCTAAAAAGGGCCATCACAGAAGTTGGGAAGGAAAACATAGGTACAAAGAAGAAACGAAGAAACCATGGGTAACAGAAGAAATACTTCAGTTGATTGATGAAAGGAGGAAGTACAAACATGTTCCGGGAAAATCAGGAATACAGAAATACAAGTCGCAGAGAAATGAAATAAATAGGAAGTGCAGGGAAGCTAAGACGAAATGGCTGCAGGAAAAATGTGAAGACATCGAAAAAGATATGATTGTCGGAAGGACAGACTCATCATACAGGAAAGTCAAAACAACCTTTGGTGACATTAAAAGCAACGGTGGTAACATTAAGAGTGCAACGGGAATTCCACTGTTAAATGCAGAGGAGAGAGCAGATAGGTGGAAAGAATATATTGAAAGCCTCTATGAGGGTGAAGATTTGTCTGATGTGATAGAAGAAGAAACAGGAGTCGATTTAGAAGAGATAGGGGATCCAGTATTAGAATCGGAATTTAAAAGAGTTTTGGAGGACTTACGGTCAAATAAGGCAGAAGGGATAGATAACATTCCATCAAAATTTCTAAAATCATTGGGGGAAGTGGCAATAAAACGACTATTTACGCTGGTGTGTAGAATATATGAGTCTGGCTTTCGGAAAAGCATCATCCACACAATTCCGATGACGGCAAGAGCTGACAAGTGCGAGAATTATCGCACAATCAGCTTAACAGCTCATGCATCGAAGCTGCTTACAAGAATAATATACAGAGGAATGGAAAAGAAAATTGAGAATGCGCTAGGTGACGATCAGTTTGGCTTTAGGAAAAGAAAAGGGACGAGAGAGGCAATTCTGACTTTACGGCTAATAATGGATGCAAGGCTAAAGAAAAATCAAGACACTTTCATAGGATTTGTCGACCTGGAAAACGCGTTCGACAATATAAAATGATGCAAGCTGTTCGAGATTCTGAAAAAAGTACGGGTAAGCTATACGGAGAGACGTGTCATATACAATATGTACAACAACCAAGAGGGAATAATAAGAGTGGACGATCAAGAACGAAGTGCTCGTATTAAGAAGGGTGTAAGACAAGGCTGTAGCCTTTCGCCCCTACTCTTCAATCTGTACATCGAGGAAGCAATAATGGAAATAAAAGAAAGGTTCAGGAGTGGAATTAAAATACAAGGTGAAAGGATATCAATGATACGAATCGCTGATGACATTGCTATCCTGAGTGAAAGTGAGGAAGAATTAAATGATCTGCTGAACGGAATGGACAGTCTAATGAGTACACAGTATGGTTTGAGAGTAAATCGGAGAAAGACGAAGGTAATGAGAAGTAGTAGAAATGAGAAAAGCGAGAAACTTAACATCGGGATTGATGGTCACGAAGTCAATGAAGTTAAGGAATTCTGCTACCTAGGCAGTAAAATAACCAATGACGGACGGAGCAAGGAGGACATCAAAAGCAGACTCGCTATGGCAAGAAAGGCATTTCTGGCCAAGAGAAGTCTACTAATATCAAATACCGGCCTTAATTTGAGGAAGAAATTTCTGAGGATGTACGTCTGGAGTACAGCATTGTATGGTAGTGAAACATGGACCGTGGGAAATCCGGAACAGAAGAGAATAGAAGCATTTGAGATGTGGTGCTATAGACGAATGTTGAAAATTAGGTCGACTGATAAGGTAGGGAATGAGGAGGTTTTACGCAGAATCGGAGAGGAAAGGAATATGTGGAAAACACGTAAGGAGAAGGGACAGGATGATGGGACATCTGCTAAGACATGAGGGAATGACTTCCATGGTACTAGAGGGAGCTTTAGAGGGCAAAAACTGTAGAGGAAGACAGAGATTGGAATACGTCAAGCAAATAATTGAGGACGTAGGTTGTAAGTGCTACTCTGAGATGAAGAGGATAGCACAGGAAAGGAATTCGTGGCGGGCCGCATCAAACCAGGCAGTAGACTGATTGATGACAAAAAAAAAAAAAAAAAAAAAAAAAAAAACCAGAACAGCCACGTGAAAGTGTTCTGGTACGCCATCTCCGCAGTAGCAACTACACTTCCTTTTATCAAAAGGAAAATCCATTCAAAGTGCCGATTAGCTTGTGAATTGATGCATTTGTACAAATACTGTATCGGGAGAACTACTGCCTTCTGGCTAAGCATTTATTGTGATTATTTGTTTCTCTCATTGTCCTCCACTCGACGCTTTCCTTTGTACCTATAATCGTTAAACAACTTCACACACAGCAAAGAGGTCCCACCCCAGTCCTCTTGGTGAGCGAGGCCATCAGTTACAACTCACTGTCACATTTGGAGTTTCTGGGGGGTAAGGTAACCAGGGCCCGCTGCACTTTGTAAGTGATGTGTTTCTTTTCGTTTATTTTATTGGACTTTGGCGTTAACCATTTAGCGAGAGATGTAACTACAGATGTGGTATACAGTATCATACATGCAGCATAGGCATTAGAAATTACATTAATTCCAGATAAACTTCATAGTACATTTTGTACATTCCCACCCTCAACACAGTCCATACATCACAATTTCTCACACTGAATCTTTTATGACTTATTAATGGATATCAGTTTCTGGCAGAACCCGTGCAATACTGACGTAATCAGCTGCGGATAGCTGTCGAAACTGGTACGTCACTGTTGTAGGTTGGGGAATTCCTGCTCTGATCAAGGCAATAAGTAACTTTTGGCATTGTCTCTCACAGCGTGAGCACCCTAGTATCACACGGCTGAGGTCTGCAGTCCCAGTTGTGTGGACTTTGGAGTGAGGAGCTAGCTCACCTTCCATCCTATGAAGATGTAAAGGATAACAGACTTGACCCAGCCAGATGTGCGTTGTAGTAGTGATGCGGCGTCTAGATAGCTTGATTTGGGAGAACCACGTTTTTCGTGGAGTTCTCGGCTGTACTGGAGCATAATGTCTACCTTTTGACTGTTGTTAGGTCTCCCACATTTGTCACCAACCTCGATGGACTTTTTTCTTTACGCCAGCAGCGAAATTCCAAGTGGAAGACAGGCGTAGTTAGGTCGACCATCAATCACTTGCTTTTTCTACTGGACAATGCACGTCCACATACATCTGCTGCGATGCAACGTGCTCTTCGTGGGCTGCAACAACTGCAATGGCCAACGAGATCACCGAATCTCTTGTCAAATCAACATGTATTGGACATGATGAAGCAGAGACCTGCTCGTTCTCCAGGGCCGGCTGAAATGCAACAATAGGTGCTAGATGCTAAGGACGGTCTATCGCAGGGTACCATGTGGTACAGTAACGATATCGTTGACATGGAAGAATACGTGCCTTCGTTGCATCCATAGAGGACTACTTTGTCTATCGCAGCGACTGTTTGGATCGCCTTTAATGTGACATATCTCTTTCATTGCGCCTGAATTTGCTATCGTATGGTGAGTTACCTGTCACATCAGTTACTTAAAGTAACGAGATTTTATTTAGAGCAGCTGAAAATAGTTTTGTTGGGGTGGGATATTTGCGCAAAAAACTTAAATGTCTTCTGGTTGCGCAGTAGTTTTTCTAGTGTGGGTGACCTTGAGTGGACGCTGGTCACGGGTCGCCCTCGTGACGACAGCGCGGGTCCCCTGGGACGTCCGCCAGCCAGGCTCTGGCCGCCCCGTTTCGCTGTACCGCCTTCCGCCACGCCCTTCTCTGCAGCAGCGGTGCGCTCGCGTAACCACCACCAGTATAAAGGCGAGGCCGCCAGACCCCGGCATCAGTCGACGAGAGCAAACCGAAGGCGACACCATGAAGACTCTCGTGAGTACAGCGCCCATATCTATACTTTCGTTGGATGCCTTACACTGTACAAGTGGTATCGTCACATTTGACCCAATCTTGTTGCCTCCTATTGTTAGAAACTTTTATCAAAGTATGATTATCACGTAAGGCCTCATAAAGCTAAATCCACATCCACAGCTGCGTTTGTGTTCTGCAAACCACCGTAGCGTCTGTGACAGAGGATACTTTTCATCTGAGAATCATCATCCCCCCACCTCCCCCCATGTACCCAAATCTGAGGTTTCTCTAAAGGGCTCTAGTGTGATGCACATGGCAGAGGATACTTCCATTGTACCAAATATTAGTGTTGCTTCCCACTGCCTGCTACGGTCGCAGGTTCGAATCCTGCCTCGGGCATGAATGTACGTGATGTCCTTAGGTTAGTAAGGTTTACGTAGTTCTGAGTCTAAGGGGCTGATGACCTCAGATATTAACTCCCATTGTGCTCAGAGCCATTTGAACCATTTTTCCCACTAAGAATGAGATTTTGACTCTGCAGGGGAGTGTACGCTGATCTGAAACTTCCTGGTAAATGAAAACTGTGTGCCGGACCGAGACTCTAACTCGAGACCTTGCCTTTCACGAGCAAGTGCTCTACCATTCTTTCTTTCGGGAGCGCTAGTTCTGCAAGGTTCACAGGAGAGCTTCTGTTAAGTTTGGAAGGTAGGAGACGAGGTTCTGGCAGAAGTAAAGCTGTGAGGACAGGGCGTGAGTCGCGCTTGGGTAGCTCAGATGGTAGAGGACTTGCCCGCGAAAGGCAAAGGTCACGAGTTTGAGTCTCGGTCGGGAACACAGTTTTAATCTGCCAGCAAGTTTCATTCTTCCCACTGCGTGCACGGTTGAAGCGTGGAAAGAACGACTACTTACGTTCCTCTGTGCACACAGCAATTAGACTAAAGTTGTCTTCTCGGTCCCTGCAGGAATAATATATAGGAGGCACTAGTACTGTACTAAATTATTTATGGGTTCTTAAAATATTGGTATTCGGAGGACGGTTGGAGTCTATCTTCTAGTATTTGCCAACTCAGTTTCTCCAGAACTTCCATGACACACTCCCATGCATCAACCAAACTTTTAACCGTTCGCACTGTCCTTTATACGTTCAGTATCTCCATTTAGTCTTATTTGGTACACGTCCACACTTTTGGGCAATATTCTGTGATGGGTCGCACAAGTTTGGTTTGGGGCCTCTAGCGGTCTCCTGCGGTATTGTGGTGCACGGATTTCAATATGTATCAATATTGAAAACAGTTACCTGTAGACAAACCAGAGACTAATGAAGTAACTTTATTTTTTCGTTCCGGCATTTAAAAGATGCCTACGCCTCACACAGTAAACAGTAATGGCTCCCTCACAGTTGTTTGAGGCGAGCCAGATCCTATTACCTCTAGAGTCGCTGATTCCCCATTACAAGTTTCATTTGATAAGAAGTCAATAGTATATTGTGTTCATATCCCGTAAGCACATATTACTGTTCGTATGCGACGGTATGGAACTTTATCGAAGGGCTTGCAGCAGCTTAGAAACATCGTATCAACTTGAGCTCCGATATTTTCATCCTCAAGGATCACGTGAGCCAAAATCGAAAAATAGGTTTCACACGATCCGTGCATTCGTCTTCCATGTGGATTCCTATATAGGAGACATCTAGTTTCCAAGAAAGCATCAAGGACGAGTGTAAAATATGTACACGTCAATGACAATACTCAGACGGGCTGTAGTTTGCCTATCTCTCTTTCAGTCCGTTCTAAGAACTGAGACCTGCGTCATTTGCTAGCCAGCCAGGAATCTTCAGGGTTCCAACGACCTATGGGAAATTATTGCTAATAGAGAGGCTAATCATTTAATGTATTACTCATATCGCTAACCAAGAATATAGGGTAGGGCCACTGAAGTTCTGAAGGTAAATTTGGTCCACTTGTTGGTAATTCTTAAGAAAATGGAAACACAAGAAAGGGTAATATTAATTTTTATTTTCTGGCTTAGTCTCTGTGAAAGCTAGCATAGGTGTAGTTCAATTGGCTCTGAGCACTATGCGACTTAACTGCTGAGGTCATCAGTAGCCTAGAACTTAGAACTAATTAAACCTAACCAACCTAAGGACATCACACACATCCATGCCCGAGGCAGGATTCGAACCTGCGACCGTAGTGGTCGCTCGGCTCCAGACTGTAGCGCCTAGAACAGCACGGCCACTCCAGCCGGCAGCAAAGGTGTATTTAGCCAATTCTTGCAGCTATTCTAGCTTGCGAAACTACATATTTTAGAAACGTACAGAAGTTAGCGAGGTGAAGATTAGTTTTGTCAGACTCCAAGCAGAACATATTTGTATCTTCCTGTCGAGTACAACAGAGTGCTCCGCTCGTAAAATTGTCAACTGTGAACAGTGCCTATAGCACAGTTCTCTTACAGTTACCAAGGAGACTCTGTGTCAACTATTTCTCTGAAGCACACCTAATGGGTCAAAATTTCTGTGAGAGTATAGTAAAACAGAAATTAATTTCGATTTACCCTACTGAGAGACGAAAGTATGTACGACTCTCAGGGCAGAATATTTGTAGCGAGTATAGCTTCGCCATAATTGAGGGCCATCACTTTACTGCAGTCCCAAACCAAATAAGGAATTTGTAATAGTAATGAGCGGATGTATGCAGCAGAATATCGTAAAATCCAGGTTGTCAGTGTTTTCCATCGATCGATTGAGGATCTATTAAGTGTTACACTGCAGTGATTGTGACTTTATCTTCCTGTTTATCTCGTCCTACCCTCGGTACACGTCGACATAACAAGTCTGTAGGGGGACCAGCACTCATTCTTACAACTAAATACGTTGATTGCATATTCTTGGTAAGTATAACTTACACGTCTTCACATTATAAAAAATGTTAAAGGTTCCGTGAACGTTTAGCCTATTAAGTATGGAGCTTGAACTAGGATCGAAGAAGCATAGTCCGTACGTCTTGGTGTTGGCTTCAAATTGTATGCAGAAACAAAATTTGGGTCCCTAGCCTCGATCTCATGAATACGCGTGCAGTACCTGAACCTCAATGCTACCTCGTCATGTTTGACATAAGTATAATAGTGCTGATTGATAAAGAAAAATTTACCGATAAAATTCCTCTTTGTCCATAGCAACGATGGTGTAAATAATGTTGAAAACATGCTCAGTTGCAGTATCGATTTCCAGTAATGTAATGCGCAATTGTACTCCCAGTCTTCGTGATGGTGATGATATTTCCATGTTTTGATGAGATGTGTAAGACCTGGATGTTTATGTGCAACAGCATCGATGGGGCGTGAGGGAGCCTGCATACATTATACTACCAGTAATATATTTGTCTTAAGTTGCAATGAACATTATTCTATATCTGATTGTGTAACATTAAACTGTCCAATAGATTTCAAAAATGCTCTCATTATTACCAATGGTTATTGCATGTACGAAGATTGCGACTACCATGGTGATCAATTTCTTTTATCACTACTGAACTCGGAATAAGTATAATGTAAGGAGAAGGTTATGAATGATGGTTCCAGTGAATGTCACACACAGAAAACCTGCATTAGTATACGATCATAAAGACGAATTCTTAAGAAGGATTTCATTGGTTTGGGCCACATTGATTTAAGAAGCGAGCATGGATCCATTATTTTCTCTGTTCCAAGGCAAGATAAAGAGTACTCTTGACCCCCACATATCCATTATAAGTTGCAGTAAAGAACAGAGGCCTCAAGTCATATGTCTCACACTTGTAACATACTTGAGGAAACCATGTTTGAATAGGAAATTGGATAGAATTCTATCATCAAAGTGTAGGAAATTTCTTTGGAGGATTAATTCTGCTGTTATCGTAAGGGCTAACATAAATTACTCTAAAATTGACAAAAACACAAAAGGAAGGTTAGTCTTTGCTGTTTCATCGTTGGTGATATGTGTCTCAGAAGTTGGGGTAGGGCAGATGAAGGAGGAACGAGGGTGTATAAGACTCAGTTTTGAGTTCTTAGTTACATGTAGCTAAATACTGTGGTCGCCTTATGAAGTATGTCAACATTATTTGTGACTGTTTCCGTCAATCTTAGAGACACTATAGTGGTAATTAATGTAAGATTTCCATCGTTCCACATCTCTGTATTTCCCACAGTGATATGACAGTCCAAGTATATTGCCTGCATGGAAATGTTAAAGAATCTACAAAATACTGAACGAAACCGAGCAAGACTTGTAATGCAAGAAGCAGCCTCGCTGACGTGTAAAATATGGGATTTTTCAGAAATGTACACGAGCCCGAAATTATGTATAGCAGTATGCCTAGCTTGTGGATCCTAGTAAATATGATTGATGCTGATGCATATGTTCACTAAGCAGACAGTTAAATACAGATATGACAGCAAAGACAGCTACTTTGCAATGTATGTGATGAGACATGTGTATTCTATCACAGCCAACTCTTCCACTGATGCTGATTGAGATGTTGCTCTTGCAACAGACACTTGTCGTGCATAGTGTGTACTGTGTTGAATGGCTCTTTTCGTCAGAGGTGTGCTTGTTTGTAGTGTTCTTTTGGTGTAATGTCTCTGAACAGAGATGATATTCTTGTAACATTTTGCCTTTTGTGAGTCTTTGACTTCTTTCTACCGAAGATGTTCCTTTTGTTGCGCTGGCTGAATTATGCAGTCTCTGACCAGAGGTGTTCTCTTTGCCACAGGTGTTCCTGTTTGTGGTGCTGGCTGTGGTGTGCGTGGCTCTGGCTGTGCCTGGACCTCTGCCCCTACCACGTCCTGGCCCAGTGCCAATCCCTGCTGCGCCCAGGGAGACCCTGCGTGGCAGCGAGCAGGTCTACTATGGATACTACCCATACGTCGTCGGCTAAGTGCAATGACAATGGCGAACGGCTTCCAAATCGGCATCACTGTGGAGCGCATACAAACACCTTTTGGCTAACGTTTTCTGTTTGACTATTAAATCTGAAACTGACTTTAATTCTCAATAAATTTTCCATTTCCTGTTGAAGAGACTCTTTTATTTTTGTTTTATTTGGTATTGTCTTGTGGCTGATCCTATTTACGCTTCTACATTATCTGGTGGCTTTACGTAAGTATTCAGATTAAAAAATTATGATTGTGCCATAATGAACATGGTCCATTCTATTCTCTCTACATATACACAACATATCTTTCATGTAAAACGACAAGTGCAAAAATATGTTGACTTAAGAATCTTGTTATTACTTTGGACATTTATGGTTTGGTATTACGACTAGAAGTCACACAACGAAGCGCTAACGAGATTTTTTTCACTATCACACTCAGTAGTGTACTCTCAGGAATATTAAAATAGCGGTTAATATTACAAATCTCAAAATTACTTCTCTAATAAACTTTGCATCCACTGCTCGACCATAGGACAGGTGGTACTGATAGGGATTAGTACAAGTGGTTTCTTTACTTGTAAACAAAAATAGGAATAATGAATTGCATATATCGATGAAGAGAACGAATTTTACAAGTTTGAATTGTTCACAGAACAGGACAGCTGAATATAGAAAGGGATATAAAATATTGCTTAAAGAAGCTAATGAACTACGGCGGCAAATCAATCAAGAAAGCTGGGATAGATTTATTTTGTAATCGGTAAATAGATAGAAATTTGCTTGTAAAATGATGATGAATTTGAACAGAAATACAAAATATGATGCAAGATTAGAAGTGGTAAATAAGAGAGATCGTCTGTGCTATTATACAAACTTTCGATAGTAGACGTGATGGAAATAAAAATATGGAAAAGAAGAAGAAGAGAGTACAGGAGAAAGGACAGAAGTGAAGAATTAGAAGATGGAATGCGTGAAATAAGAAACAGAAAAACTTTGTAGTGTTGGACTCAGAACTGGTTAAATATACATCTCTCACACTGAAATCTAGATTATTAAACTATGTCATTGGAAGCTGGATTAAAAGGAAAATTAAAGAGAACAGGAAATCAGCTAGAATGAAACCTGTTTAAAAGATCGGAGACAGAAGTAATTGCGAGAACTCTGCTAAACACAGGGTATAATATATACTCTAAAATGACGGAGACTAGCAGCAGTTTCTGAAAATATTTTGCTAGAGGAGCAAATGGGCTTTGAGAAAAGTAGTTAGAGCACAGATATAATGTTCACTATTAAACATATCAGTGAGCAACATAGGGAGTTTAATACAGAGAAACATTTACAGTTAGGGGCAATGACAAGTGAGATTTCAGTTTAGTTAATGTCATGATTTATCTTACATTAAAATATGGAGCAGTAATAATTCATTGGTAATTAAATAACTGAAACTACAATACAGTTAGATTTAATGATATGAATGGGTAATCTCTGTTCTTTTCGACATGTAGGAAAGAACAGACGCCATTCATTCATATAACTGATTCGCCGAACTGAGCATTGGATCCACATTCTTCAGTTCACATGCACGCGCATGTCCGACATTCTGCAAAAATCTGAGTAGGAGCACGGACGAAATGGACAGGGACTAGGGATCGATGGCTCTCGGTGGGAATGTGGGTCTGCCGTGAGGCGTGCCGAGATGGTGGAGAGGTTAAAACAACAGCCATGTAAGGAGGTAATCCCGGGTTCGAATCACTTTCATTCGCCGCTGCTGATTCTACGAAATGTCCCGGCGCAGCTGAAGTCAGTAATCTTTTCCCTACACTTTCCTCCCTCCCCCTCCCCTTTCCATCTTCAATTTGCTGTTAATTATCATGTAAGAATCTCAGACGAATGACACAAGTTTCAGATCCACTAAATCCCCAAGATCCGTTGTATTTTTATTCTGACAGTTCTTTTCTTTCAGTACTTTCAGGAATAATCTCTAAAGTTCAGAGAGAAAAGAACCAGGAGCGATCGACGTCTTCTCACCTACAACACATTGCCACAAATACTTATAGGTCCGTGGAGGTTGCTTCTTATTACCCTGTGCGATTATGACACCCCGATTAGCTGCGTGCCTTAGCACATCACTTCTGGCATTAGGGGAGGCAAGGAGTCCTGCTTCGAACCCACAGAATGGATTAACCCATGGCGGCCGGTGTAGCAGTCAGCCTGTAAGTGGGTTATAGGAGTTTTCATGCATTCGACTTGGTAAATATCGATCTGAGACTTTTGTCCCGCCTCAGCTACATGATTCGCAGAACAGTTCAAAAAACATTCTCACATTTTCACATGGGATAACATTAGAAACAGACAAATTGGGCACACATCCGTCCTCCAGGGTGGGGAAGGGACGACAGGAAGGCCATCTGGCGAACCGCTATCTTTAACAATGCCACTACTAGATTTACATGCAGACCTGTGAAGACGCGGATTCAGTTCGGGAAAAAGAAGAAGATGAAGGCTCTGTGCAATTCTTTCCACGACTCTGTCTGTAGCGTTTATTGTCTCTGGATCAGAAGCTGTGTGCAGCATTTAACGTCTCTGAATCAAAAGCTGGATTTTGTCGACAAATACTGTAAATCTTTCTTCCACTCTACTCGCCAAAGTCACTTTGCCTCGCATGAAACATACTACAGACATAAAGAACTACAGATACTTATTTTTGTACTGACAAACTGTCCTTTTCATTGCTCCTCCTGTACTATTAACGGGGTCAAGAGTTAAATGAAAGAGGGACAAATACACTAAATTGCCAAAGAAACTGGTATAAGCAAGTGTATTAAAACAGAGATATATGTAAACAGGCAGAATATGGTGCTGCGGTCGCCAGTGCCTGTGTAAGACAACAAGTATCTGGCGCAGTTAGATCGGTTACTGCTGCTAGACGGATAAGTTGGAACGTACTGTTATAGTCACCCCACGAGCGATGGGACACAGCATCTCCGAGTCAGCGATGAAGTGGGGGTTTTCCTGTGCCACCATTTCACGAGTGTAATGTGAATATCAGGAATCCAGTAAAATATCAAATCTCCGACATGGCTGTGGCCGGAGAAAGATCCTGCAAGAATGGCGCCAACAACGAATGAAAGGAATCGCTCAATATGACAGAATCGTAGCTCTACCGTAAATTGCTTCAGATTTCAACGCTGCGCCATCAACAACTGTCAGCGTGCGAAACATCATCGATATGGGCTTTCGGCGCCGAAGGCCTACTGGTGTACCCTTGATGACTGCACCACACAAAGCTTTGCACCTCGCCTGGGCCCGTCAACACCAACATTGGACTGTTGATGAGTGGAAACATGTTGCCGGGTCCGACTAGTCTAGTTTCAGATTGTATCGGGTAGATGGACATGTATGGGTATGGAGACAATCGCATGACTCCGTGGACCCTGCATGTCACCAGGGGACTGTTCAAGTTGGTGGAGGCTCTCTAATGGTGTGAGGCGTGTGCAGTTGCAATGATAAATACGATTCTGACAGCATCATGCCTGATCACGTTCATCCATTGTTATCCATTGTGCATTCCGACGGACTTGTGCAATTCGAGCACGACAATGCGACACCCCACACGTCCAGAATGGCTACATAATGGCTCCAGGAACACTCTTCTAAGTTTAAACACTTTCGCTGGCCAACAGACTCGACAGATATGAACTTTATTGAGCATATCTGGGAGGTCTTGTAACGAGCTGTTAAGAAGGGATCCCCTCCCCTCACCCCGCCCCCCTCTCGTACTCTTACTGAATTATGGACAGAGCTGCAGAGTTCGTGGTGTCAGTTTCCTCCAGCACCAGTTCAGACATTAGTCGATTCCATGCCACGTCGAGTTGCGGCACTTCTGTGTGCTCGCGGGGACCCTACACGTTTTTAGGCAGGTGTGAATTCAAAACATTATATATGTAACTTTTTGAATTTACGTTCAGATTAATTACTTATTTTATTAGTACCGTTTCTTGGCCTTTCGATATGGGGTTGAGAGCTGGAAGCTAGTTTATAAAAAAGCAAATGATTTATACATCCAAATTACCCACTATCGTTGGATTGCATGTTATTTTCTCATTCGATCTTTCACCTTACAAATCTATTTTTGTCAGAGAATATTCTATCAGATGACATGTTTTTGTCACCAAAGAATATAGTATGCAATAGAGATAGAAACTTCTGACAATTAGCTGCAAAAATGCCTTCTGTATCACTTTTAAACAATCTTGCACACGCACTCACACACACACACACACACACACACACACACACACACACACAGACAAGCACTCTCAACCACATTCTGTAAAAAAAAGGCCTCACAGCTGTATCCACTCCTTCCAAAACTCTATGGTCACTACCCATCTCATTCAGTTTCTTCATTTACAATTAACCATTTACTCATCTCTCCTGGTATCTTTTACATAATACTCATAAAATACTCATTTAATTCTTCAAACCTCTCTTCTTCTTCTTCTTCTTCTTCTTCTTCATATCTTTCTTAAATATATATTCTGTTCCGTTTCCATATGGGTCATCTCACACTACTCCCACATCCAACCTTAAATAAATTTAAAATAGTTTTAACATTCAACACAGTTGCCTTCTTGGTATCTTCTCTCCTTACAGCGGGAAGTGTTACCTACATGTTATATTATTGCCCCTTCTTTCATTTACTTAGTTTCACATTCTATTTTCTGTCCTAAGAAACTGTATATCATTACCATCTAGACATTTCAAAACAGCTTTGTACTTTATTATACGGTACAGTTCAGTTATTTATAAGGTATCAATTAATTTTCTTGTAATTCAGTTTTGCACTAAAACGATTGCAAAGTCGTAGCTTTCTTGTTAAATGTCTCCATATCATCGACCTCATCGTAATCAGAGAATTCAGTTATTGGTGATGTGGTCTCTTTGAGCCGTCATGCAACCTAAATTGTCCATTTGTGCTAGCCTTGGGCTTACCATTGCCATTTGAATCTAGCTATCCTTCGCAAGTCTCTGTCCCACTTGTCTAATGTTATTACCTTTCGTCTCCTTTGATTAACTGGTTCCCAATCTACCATTTGTTTGGACCACCTGCCATCATTTCTTCAACTGCCATGACCAGTGCACTGCCATTTCGGGACTTTTATCTTTCAATTCCTGTTTGAGCTACTACGAACTTTCTGACAATAAATTTTTAATGCCAACGTCTTACAGCCATAATTTTATTGTTGGTAACATACATGGTCAAAAACCGTTTTATTCAGCTCAGTCGACATATTAGATTTGAAAAATAAGGAGAAACTTTCTTAACACTGCTGCTCAATTTAATACCTCGAAATATTTCTGGTTTTAAGTCTCGTTTCATAATTACAATTTGATAGAGGTAGATGTATTCTGTCACTCTTTGCAGTTGTGTACCTGCAACACACGTATTTCCCTTCAGTGTCCACATATTCATCGTGACCTTGGTTTTGTCATTCTCCATTTTTAGACTAATTTTAGTGAAGACTATCACAATTTCGGTAACTGATATTTGGAGTTGTACTATACTATTTGAAAACAGAACAATATCATCAGAGGCCCTCAAGTTATTTAATCTCTTTCCGAGTACTTGGATTCCCTTTGTTTTGCTATTAAGTTTAGATACTGATTTTTCTAGGACTGTTAAAAGTAGTTTTGGAGGTACAGAGGTTTTCTTTACAAATTTTCTCCCATTTCTCTTCTTCCGTTTCCTCTGGTTATTGCTTTACATCCTACTGATTGTTGTACTGCAGAAAAACATGTGCTGCTCATTTTCTTTATACTGTACCGTCAGTTCTCGTTCAACAATACGTAACAACTTTTATTTCTTAAATACCCAGCCTGAAGGTAATAAATGTATACCCTCATCTTCGCCAACATCAACATTGATTGTCTAGAAAGAGTATCATTGATGCTGAAATTAATAAACCGGTCGTTATAACATTACTACTCTTTCTTTCATTCACTTTTTGTATACGTAATCCTGTTACAAGACACCGTGCACCATTTGCTCCTTCAATGCCATTCCAAATTTCTGATTGAACTTGCCTATAAGTACTACCTGAGATCAATATTATACTAACTTCACCGTTATTCACCGTTCTGTTGACTACATACTGCAAGTTTAGCCCTTATAATTAAACATCATCTGTCAATTTCTCTTTTGTTTGTTCATACTGTGCTCATAATTCAAATAACATGCCATTCCTCTGCTTGCATTCCCTTTGCTCATTCTAGATTTCATCGCTTATCTGTTTATACACTTTACCCAGCAGCTTTCTTCCATCTGATACTAACACCTTACCTGCTGTTCTCGTTTCGTCGATGCCAGGTTAATTAATCTGTGGCCCCTTGTGCATCTGCTCCATACATCACAGTGTCTAACTTGTCCTGATAGCATGGGCATCAGATAAGCTTACAGTTTATCCTCATCACATTTTAATATAACCATCACATGTTTTCCCTCATATATTTCACATTCCTCCTGAGTGATAAATAATATTATGACTCCCTGCCTTTTCAGCCAGTCTTCTCCCAACAAAGTCTGTGCGTGTAGGTCTGATACCACGTATATTCGATGCAGAAACTCTACACCCTTTATGAAAAATCTCAGTGTAGCCAGTTTTTTGCTTCGGTTTCTCACTATGCCTTGTGAATGTACTCCCTTAACTGACCAAGAAGTTGGCTCCCTGATGCATTTTACTCCATCCAAAAATTTTTGTCTCTCAAAATCAGAAGCACAGCTAACAAATTTACAGTCTTGTAATTTACTTGACCCTCAACAAAAGGTAGAGATTAGCTTCATACTCCCGGTCTTTCACCCCTGACGATGTGTGCCTACACAATTCTTCCTCCTGACGTCGTAGAAAGGTCGATTGGTTCACTGTCCCTTCCATCTCGCAGGGTCCTGGACGATTTATTTGATTTGCGACACTAATTTGATCATGAATTACTGGCCTGATTACATTCATAGTCCCTTCTTGATTACATACTGCACACGTAATTGGCCAACAACGTTCACTCCTAACTATTCTCAAATTTTTCCTGCTTTCGCCGCCTGGCCTTTGTATCTATCAACTCTAAATTTTTGGTTAAAATTTGGATATGTAGTATGTGTGACAATAATCTACCTAAGGTATGCAGATTCTCTACCATGTTGTCCATCTCTCCACGTTACAGTTATTTGTCTCCCACTTAATCCCATAAACTTCCTCAGAATTTTTTAAGTAATCAAGTTGATCTAGAATTCCAAGAATAAAAAAACTTTTCCAAAGATCCGTCTATTCGATTCTCTGTAGCTCCCACTGTAGCCTGCTAATTACTATCTGAATTGGACATTTTTTATCCATATATTTGGCTTGATTTGTATCTAATTCTAGAAAATTTATCTATTCACCCAGTGATTTATTACAAATCCAGGTGCTAATAGCTACAGCCTTAAACGTTTGTGGATCCCTGACAACCAACTCCCTCTCATTGATTATATGACTGAAATTTCTCCATATTTAATAATACCCATTGCGTCAAACTGCATTGTAAATGGGTAACAACAAGTCGATTTTCCGTTCATATGAACAAGCAGTAGGTAATCTCTCACAAACCGAAGTGGATGCGTTTTATCTTGAGGATCACATTTAAGCTGTTTCTGTGTGATACCGTTGCCCATTTCAAAGCCAAGTTCCTCCCACCAATTGCAACTTCCTCTAGATTTTCCTATCTCTCAATTTGGACTACCTACACACTCTCTCCAGCTGACTCAGATACCTGCTCCAGGCTTTGATTTCTCGAGTTTGCTTACCGTCACTCCCCGACGTCTGTGTAGTGGTGGAGCGTAATTACTGGAAGAATTCACCCCACGTGATACTGATATTGTCTGCAGACCAATCACACCTCACATTTTTTTAACTACCCATGTTTGCACTTCACCAATATCGTTAGCTACTATGTGACAGAGGATCTCTAAAACACTTTTGATAGCCTGACTATCCTTTTTAAGTGTTTCTGATTCCTTTTGTTAACTTTTAATATCGTCCTTGTCCTCCGATTGCTTGACAATTACTTCTGCCAATGAAGTGGGAAGTATTAGAACCTTATTATCTATTGTCCTTTATGGTTGATTAAGGCTAACATTGGTGTCTTCTCTAAATTCATCACATGATTTCTGCAAATATATGAAAAATTCTTTACTCTTTTCTTGACTCTCGCTTTCTGTCTCCTGCCTCTCTTTCTGCATTTTCTTCTTTCTCTCCTGCTCTTCCTCTAGTCTTTCCTTTCTCTCTCTCTCTCTGATATATGTTCTCCTGCTCATTTGAGCATAATGCTCTGGATGTTTCCTAGGTGCCTTGTGTTAGTAAAAGTATACACGGACTATAAAAACATATAAAAAGAACTGTACTGAGTTGCTGACTGACTAACTAACTAACGCAACCCAAATCGTTAAGGAAAACTGAAATTTGGTAAGGGTGTTGATCTTATTCTGTAGGTGTCATTAAAGAAGGGATCTTTTGAAATTCCATCCCAAAGGAGGTAATGGAGGTGATGAAATATTTGTTGAAGATATTCCGCTTATTAAGGCAATTTTGGAGCTACACCTATAAAAATTGGTAATTGGTTTCTCGGTCAGGAATAATAAAATTAATGTTTTAGCATTTTGGAAATACAGTCTCCATCGGAATAAAATGGTGGTTGAAAGTTTATTTCTAATTAAATCATTTTTAAACTACTGCTAAAGGATTTTTATTTCTACATACTTGAAAACTGGTATCAAACTTCTCGATTGCAAATAAAAACATACAAGTTTCAGTGCTTCTGGAAATTCAGCCTATAAGAGGATGAAATAGGGGCTGAAAATTTTTATGGAAGTGTTTCATTATGAAAGCATCTTAAAGTTAAATGTAAGAAAATTTGTATTTGATTTCTCAGTGAGAAATTCAACCCATAAGGGGCTGAAATAGGGGATAAAAATATATACCCTCATATACTTTCTCTATCTCTTCATCCTCCGCTTGCGACATCAGCATGTATGATGAGAACAACCCTATCACTGAACTGTTTGCAGTAACACATTCTTTGCCCTATCTTCCTATTCACAACAAATCCTACTTCTGTTATACTATTTGCTGCTGCTGTTGATATTATCCTATATTCATCTGACCAGAAATCCTTGTCTTCTTTCCATTTCAATTCACTAACCCCTACTATATTTAGATTGAGTCTTTTCGTTTCCATTTTCAGGTTTTCTAGTTTTACTACCACTTTCAAGCTTCTTACATTCCACGAACTGACTCGTAGCACGTTATACTTTCGCTGACTGTGGGACTAATACAGAAAGTTTCTTCAGAGATAATTGTCGTAGTTACTATCTATAGTACACACTGTATTTCTTCATGATTAAGAATATGTCATTAGACAGCATATGTACCGAGAAAAGCGGTTTTGTAAAGTGGAAGAATGTATCAGAAAATAACTTGCAACGCTAAGTTAGCGGAAAATTTTAAAGGGTTTGCATGTAAAATGATTTTTTGTATAAAGTACTTTCAAGCAATCAAATCCATTTTGAAACGCAAGGGCGGGCACTAATGACGAAAGAAATTAGTTTCAAAGGATGTTCAAGCCGTTTAATTTACATAATAAATTTAATTTTTTTATGTGCAATGCATTGATGAAAAGATATGCATTCGATAGCGGAGTGTGCGCTGATATGAAACGTGTCTCTGCAATATACTTTCTTCCAGGAGTGCTAGTTCTGCAAGGTTCGCAGGAGAGCTTCTGTAAAGTTTGGAAGGTAGGAGTCGAGGTACTGGCAGATGTAAAGCTGTGAAGACGGGGCGTGAGTCATGCTTGGGTAGCTCAGTGGTAGAGCACTTGCCCGCAAAAGGCAAAGGTCCCGAGTTCGAGCGTCGGTCCGGCACACAGTTTTAATCTGCCAGAAAGTTTCATATCAGCACACAATCCACTGCAGAGTGAAAATCTCATTCGGGAAACATCCCCCAGGCTGTGGCTAAGCTATATCTCCGCAATATCCTTTCTTTCAGGAGTGCTAGTTCTGCAAGGTTCGCAGAAGAGCTTCTGTAAAGTTTGGAAGGTAGGAAACGAGGTACTGGCAGAAGTAAAGCTGTGAGAATGGGGCGTGAGTCGTGCTTGGGTGGCTCAGTGGTAGAGCACTTGCCCGCGAAAGGCAAAGATCCCGATTTCGCGTCTCGGTCCGGCACACAGTTTTAATCTGCCAGGAAGTTTCATCTTTTGAAGTGTTTGCGAATTGTGTAACTGAGGTGGAACGTGGGTATAAGCTTGATACTCACCACCGGAAAACCACGTTCACACTAGCTAGAACACCGGCCCTCATGGTTAATCCATTCAGTGGGTTCGACCCGGGCCAGATGCCTCCCTGAATCCTAGAAGCGACTTGCAACACGCACAGCTGTCTGGGCGGCTCAGAATCGCACAGTTTAATACAAAAAACAGCGTCTAAGATCTTATGTGTGGCAGTGTGTTGTAGGTTATAAGGCAGTAATCTGTTTTTAGTCCTCTACAAATATTTTTTGTCTGATTTTTCGGGATATCTTCTTAAAGTGTTGAAAGAAAGGAAGTAACAAATTTAAAAAAACAAAGGATCTCGGAGAGTTAGTTATGTGTAACTCGTTATCACTTTGTTGTCCGATAGCTGGTCATAGTATGTACACTCCTGGAAATTGAAATAAGAACACCGTGAATTCATTGTCCCAGGAAGGGGAAACTTTATTGACACGTTCCTGGGGTCAGATACATCACATGATCACACTAACAGAACCGCAGGCACATAGACACAGGCAACAGAGCATGCACAATGTCGGCACTAGTAAAGTGCATATCCACCTTTCGCAGCAATGCAGGCTGCTATTCTCCCATGGAGACGATCGTAGAGATGCTGGATGTAGTCCTGTGGAACGGCTTGCCATGCCATTTCCACCTGGCGCCTCAGTTCGACCAGCGTTCGTGCTGGACGTGCAGACCGCGTGAGACGACGCTTCATCCAACCCCAAACATGCTCAATGGGGCACAGATCCGGAGATCTTGCTGGCCAGGGTAGTTGACTTACACCTTCTAGAGCACGTTGGGTGGCACGGGATACATGCGGACGTGCATTGTCCTGTTGGAACAGCAAGTTCCCTTCCCGGTCTAGGAATGGTAGAACGATGGATTCGATGACGGTTTGGTTGTACCGTGCACTATTCAGTGTCCCCTCGACGATCACCAGTGGTGTATGGCCAGTGTAGGAGATCGCTCCCCACACCATGATGCCGGGTGTTGGCCCTGTGTGCCTTGGTCGTATGCAGTCCTGATTGTGGCGCTCACCTGCACGGCGCCAAACACGCATACGACCATCATTGGCACCAAGGCAGAAGCGACTCTCATCGCTGAAGACGACACGTCTCCATTCGTCCCTCCATTCACGCCTGTCGCGACACCACTGGAGGCGGGCTGCACGATGTTGGGGCGTGAGCGGAAGACGGCCTAACGGTGTGCGGGACCGTAGCCCAGCTTCATGGAGACGGTTGCGAATGGTCCTCACCGATACCCCAGGAGCAACAGTGTCCCTAATTTGCTGGGAAGTAGCGGTGCGGTCCCCTACGGCACTGCGTAGGATCCTACGGTCTTGGCGTGCATCCGTGCGTCGCTGCGGTCTGGTCCCAGGTCGACGGGCACGTGCACCTTCCGCCGACCACTGGCGACAACATCGATGTACTGTGGAGACCTCACGCCCCACGTGTTGAGCAATTCGGCGGTACATCCACCCGGCCTCCCGCATGCCCACTATACGCCCTCGCTCAAAGTCCGTCAACTGCACATACGGTTCACGTCCACGCTGTCGCGGCATGTTACCAGTGTTAAAGAGTGCGATGGAGCTCCGTATGCCACGGCAAACTGGCTGACACTGACGGCGGCGGTGCACAAATGCTGCGCAGCTAGCGCCATTCGACGGCCAACACCGCGGTTCCTGGTGTGTCCGCTGTGCCGTGCGTGTGATCATTGCTTGTACAGCCCTCTCGCAGTGTCCGGAGCAAGTATGGTGGGTCTGACACACCGGTGTCAATGTGTTCTTTTTTCCATTTCTAGGAGTGTATTTGTATAGGTCTGCAGTAATAACGAAAATCTTAAATCAATGTATCTTTGCATTTGTGTTTTAGGTGGAAGATACATTGTGTGGCTGCAGATGGCATAGAGTGGATCACCTTCATTACGGCATGTTCGCAAATTTTTAAACTGAATACTTATAAGACAATGTACAGCTACAACACCAGGTAAAGGAGCACCGGTAACAGGGTAAACTACAAGGGATTAACAAATAAAATAAAAATAAAAGAGGTTTCTTAGTAGGAAGTGTAAAATTTATTGAGAATTAAAGTCAATTTCGGATGTAACAGAGAAATAGTAAACATTAGCTATAAGATGTCTGTATCAAGTCCACAGTGATGCCCATTAGGTAGCCGTTTCCCATTGTCATTGTGCTCAGCCGACGACGTATGGGACATATCCGTAGTAGACCTGCTCGCTGCCATGCAGGGTCTCCCTCGGCGCAGCAGGGATCGGCACTGGGCCAGGACGTGGTAGGGGCAGAGGGCCAGGCACAGCCAGAGCCGTGCACACCACAGCCAGCACCACAAACAGGAACACCTGTGGCAAAGAGAACACTTCTGGTCTGAGAGTGGATTGCACACATCAGCCAGCACGACAGCAGGAACATCTGTGGCATTAAGAAATCGGAGGCTTCATAGCACAGCCAGATCTATCACAAGAATAACATCTCGATTCAGTGACAGTGTACCACAAGAACAATAGAACAGGCACACCTTCGATGAAAAGAACCATAGTCAACACAGTGTACACTATATCACGTAAAGTGTCTGTTGCAAGACTAATATCTCTGGTCTGTGATGATGCATCTCAGTCTGCGTCATCAAAAAGGCTGACTGTGTAGGATACACATCACTCTTATTGTATAGTAGCTGTATTTGCTGTGATATCAATACTTCATTTTCTGATTAGTGGATATATACATCAGTTTCATTTATTTTTTTGTAGAAACCACAATCTAAACATACTGCTAAATACATTTGTGTGAAATCTCATATTTCACGCGACAGTGAGGATGGTTCTTTGTGACGCAATCCTTATATTATAGTTTCATTCAGAATTTTGTAGATTATCCTACGTTCCCACACAGGCAATGTTCTTCGCCTCCGTATCACTGGGGAAAGAGTAGAAATGGGCCTCCTTATAGTGCCATGGAAAAAGCCACAAAGAGCGATGGCATACTTTATAATGTAACAACAGTTTTTAACTCCATTAAACTAAGAATTTAAGCTAATGAGTATTACCTCTGTTAGCATTGTGAACATCACATGAGATTGGTATGGTAAACGGGTAGGTTTAAAATTGAGATCCTTCCCGTTGTTTTCCTAACTCACTTACGGTATATTATGGGATGGTTCGTCAAAGAACTCAGAACTGATATCTTACACACTGTTTCTAGTCTTTCAGTCAGCCCTCAACGACCTCCATGATCCATACGAACTTCTGTTCTGTCTCTAACGGTATCACTGGTGATCAGATATTAAAAATTAACTTGCCTTCACTCTCTGTTAACTCTAGCATTATTTATCATGGCCCTTAGGATAACAGTGAAATTAACCTGCCAAAGATAGAGAATTTCCTATGCTTTCATGATAATTCAATTCTACCTTATTTCGTACTGTACTTTGTGAGTATTTTACAGGCGTTAACTTATATGGTTTATGAACCATGATTTTCATTGCAACTTCTAATGAAAACCTGCGTGCCAAGTGTACCTATTTATCTTCTTTGAACTCAAAGTAAATAATGGGGCCATACTTAAATACGTTTAGCGCAAAGCATGGAAATATTTCTTAAGAATTCCCCTTTGATACTAGTGTAGTGATATATATGATTTAATGACTAACATATACTGAAACCATCACTGATAACTTTCTTCATACGTTAGACCTATTCCGAGTTTGGTCTTGATGAAAGAAACTGATCATCATGGATGTCTCAATCTCAGTACATGCGATAACCATTAGTAATAATGAGAGGATTTCTGAAATCTATTGGATATTTTAACATTACACAAGCAAATGGACCTATGTATTTCTGAAGATCAAATATATGTAGACTCCCTGATTCCCCCTCGATGCTATTATCCAGATCTTAGATATCTAATCTAAACATGGAAATGTCATCAGCATCACGGAGATTGGGAGTGAAATTGCGGATTACATTACTGGAAATCAGTACTTACAGCTGAACATGTTTCCAGCGTTATGTAGATCCTTGTTACTTCGGTCGAAGGCTAACTTTATGGGTAAACTTCTCTGTGCCAGTCAGCGCTATTATACTTACGTAAAACATAACGAGCTAGTGCAGTGGTTAAAGAACTGGACGTGCTTACATGATGAGTGAGGCTCGAGATACAGAATGAGACTCTTCAAACAATCTGAAGCGAACACCAAGATTTAGTGCCTATGTTTGCTCGATCTTGGTTAAACTGGCATAGTTAATGACAAAAATGTGCACAGAATGTGAAACTTTAACATTTGTCTTCATTATGAAGACCTGTGTTACACATAAAGCGAATGCGCTATTAAGGTATGTATTTTCAAGAGTGAGTGTTCAAGCCCTTTGCAGATTTGTTACGTCGACGTTCAATGATGCAAAGTGGAAGCTAGCGTCACAATCACTATATTAGTACCTAACACATTCTCAGTAAATCGATAGAAAACACTGACAACCATGGTTTTACGACATCTTTCTGTCTAACCCCTCTCATTACAATTATAAATCTCTTATTAGGATTAGTACTGTAGTACAGAGATGGCCCAAAACTATGACTCTTAAGGTCTCTTTAAAAATTCTGCCCGACAATCGAAGATCCATTCCTCTCTCAGTACGACAAATCGATATAAATGGCTGTGTTTTATTACAACGACACACAGAATTTTTGACCAGTTAGGGGGGCTTGAGACGAATGGTGGGCATAGATTCTTGGTGGTAACTGTACAGTATCTGTAATATGACGCCTTTATCAGCAGAACACCTTTATTAGCAAAACACTTGATAGCGGACATGCTAATACAAATATATTGTGCTTGGAGTCACAGAACTCATCTGAACTCCCTACCTTAGTTACATTTCTAGAAGCTTCACGTTTCACAAGCTAGAACAACTGCAATAATTAACTCAAGGCTAATATGTTAGCTACCACAGAGACTTAGCGAAGATATAAAAATGAATATTACTATTTATAGTTTTTCCTTTTGCTTGAGAATTGTCAACAAGTGGAACAAAATTTAACCTGCCAACTTCAGTGGCTTTACCCTACGTTCTTGGTTAGACACATGTCGAATACGTAAAATAACTAGTATCTCTCATAACAACTGTTTTATCATAGGTGCTGGAACCAGGGGGAATATTCGGAGGCTATCAAAGGGACACAGGTCCTCCTTTAGTCGTTAGGAACGGTTGAAGAAGGGCTCTATAAAACTATCAGCCTATCTCATTGATCTGAGCAAGCCATACCTTTGCTGTGCATATTTTGCGCCCGTGTTTGATAGTTTCTTGGAGACCAAACGTCTCCTACGTAGAAATTAACATGGATGACGGATGCACCGATAGTATGAAAGCCAACTTTCAATTTGGTATGACGTTACTAGGTTGCTGGAAAGTGTTCGATAAACTTTCTCGCCGTTGCGCAGTAACAATAATACCATGCTGATGGTATAACATTTGGTTCGAACACTTCGTAAGAACGAAAACGCAAAATGAGACTCAGCGCCACTATAGATAATAACGTCCCGAGGCCCCAAACAACAGTGATAGGATCATTACTGTCTACTATATGAAGCGCAGTCATAACGTTTTAACTACTACAACTAGAAATAAATTTGCATTATTTTTTTTTTGTCCACCTGCAGGTCAATGTCTACATTCTTGGTACACACTGAAATCCCCCACCACATTACCGCACTAGACCGCTAGAGTGACCAATGCTAAATTGCGCGACACATCATAGAATATTGCTGAAATGTATGGGATCCATACCAAATATGGCTAACTATATTGAGAAGGACAGCAGAAACGGTCACTGGTTAGCTTGTTCCTTGGGATCCACGGAAATTCTGGAAATGGTGAACTGAGTAACGCTTCAAGATATACGCAACAATTCCCCAAAGGCATACTTGCGAAGTTTCAAGAGCCCATGAAGGATTGAGGACTGTACTAATGCCTCATGTGAATCATTCGCGCGTTGTCTAGATTAGTCTGATCTATACCTGCACCGAGGTATGTAAGTCGTCCTCCTCCCAAACTTCATCAGTGAATGGAACGGCATAAAAACCCAATACATCATACACTATCCTCCTGCTTAGCTGAGTGATAACGTGCTTGCCTACCTTGCAGAGAGCACGGGTTCGATTCCCAGCCGCAGTGGAGATTTTCTCCTCATGTGGACTGAGTGTTCTGTTGTCCTCATCATCACCGACGCGCAAGTCGCTCAATGTGACGTCACCTGACTTAAGACTTGCACCCGGCGATCGAACTTCCCCGGATGGGGCCTCCCGACCTATAATGCCACGTGATCATCTCATTTCACGCCATACACTGGGGAGTGCCCTCTGCCATGCGCATCAGAGTGATTTGTAGAGTGTGGATGTATATGTAGACGTGTACGAATTTAGAGCAACCGTGGACTTGAACGGGGTATTATACGGATGGCGGAAACGATTTTCGGTCGAAATGTACCCTCTGCCACACATGGTACTGTGGTTCGTGAAGCACACGGTGGATGTAGCTATATAATATGATATGTTATAATTACAAACAAGTTGACAACCATGGGAGGTAACAAGATTGTGTCAAATGCGACGAGACCGCTTCCACAGTGTTCGGCATCATACGCAAGTGTACTCACGAGGGTCTTCATGGTGTCGCCTTCGGTTTGCTGTCGTCGACTGATGCCGGGGGCTGGCGGCCCCTCCTTTATACTGGTGGTGGTTACGCGAGCGCAGACTGCACCGGGGATGGGCGTGGTGGAAGGCTGGCCAGCGGAACGTGGCACCAGCCAGCGCGACCACAGCCTGGCGAGCGTCCCGCGCTGTCGCTACGAGGGCGTCACACGTGCAGCAGTCTCCAGTCAAGGTCACACTACCTAGAAAAACTGTTACGTAGCCTGGAAACACTTTTCTAGACGCCCAAACCACCAGAAGTATTCTCTGTCGTCCTAGAGTAAATTTAGAGTTGGGTACGTTGGGAATACGAGGAAGCAACATGTGTAAGTAGAATCTCTCTGAACCACCCTGTCACTCTCTAGCAGACATAAATTTCGAGAAACACCGAAACAGTTTGACACAACATTATTTACAGTGTTTGCGTATTACGGATACAAGCGAAGGCGGCAAGGAGGAGACAGTGAAATAAACAAATAATCCTAATAAACATACGTCCGGAAAGCAGTGGTTTCCCCATACTATTAATGCAGAAACACAGTCATGTACAAGCTAAACGACTATTTGGATGATGTTCCTTATTGTGCACCAGAAGACTGTCATGTCGTTGTGCTGGAATACGTAGCACAAATGGTTGACAGTTAATGCAGCCGTCGTGGCTGTCGTGGTTTACTGATACTAGAACCTCCTAGGTCTCTCCAGTTGACCCTTTTGGATTTTTTTGGTGTGGGGATACTTGAAAGATTCGGTGTATTCTATCCCTATTGATAGACTCAATGAAGTCAGTGACACATTGTGTAAAAGGGTCAATACATTCGGAACACGCCTTGGTTGTTTGAACATGTTGTAATATTTATGGCTTTTGCAGCCATCGTATTCAGATGAAAGATGCTCTTCTTAGACCAGTTGATAAGGCAGAAGTGACGAGATGACGTAATGTGGTGTGAAGTTCCGATGACAGACGGTTTGTTCAGTACCACTTTCGTGAGGACGACCACGCAAATTCAGGTCCCCTCCGCGATTGGCTGCTGCGATCGGAAGTTGCGCGCCCAAATGATAGTCTCCTTTTATTAATTTTACGCAAACTAAACACCGCATTTACTTGCATTTTAAATTGAAGCACCTCTCATTAGCGTGTTGTTATTCCATTATTTTGCAAGTATGAATATCCAGCAGAATAATAAGCAATTGCTAAACGAAAAGGCAGACGAATCACTGCTGTCATCATTGGATCGCACCTAACTTGGATGGCGGGCGAAGTGGTTCGGCTGTAAGATCAGAGCTGGTTCGGCAGTGTCGGAGGACAGACGTGTTGTCTGCCGCGGTCAGTGTCAGTTAAGATTTCGTTAGTAATCTATCATTTACACACACAGAGGTGGTTCGGTAGTCTCGGAGGGCAGAAATGTTATCGGCCGTGGTATAAGTTAAGGCTTATTTTGCAGTGTCTTGTTTGTAAGTGTGAGAGCTGGTTAGGAAGACTTGGAGAACAGACATGTCTGCTGCGGTCGGTGTCATGTTAAGACTTTATTAGCAATGTGCGGTTATATAGACGTGTAGTTGAAAGCAGTGTGACTGTAATTGCAGAAATACGCAGTTCATTAATTTGATGAAGAATAGAAATTATTTGTGACTCTAAATTGGAATGTAATTGCGCAGTGCCTCGTGTTCTGCCAATAAAAAGCAAGTGGCATTCCGTACAAACAAATTTAATCATTTCTAAAATATCAGTTCCACGCTAGGTGTTTCTTACAGACTCAATTTTCGGGTTCACGACCTACGTGCTGTTTTCTGCGCAGGGGACAACAACTGTAGAAGACTGCAGGTTGGTGAACATTTAATACAACTTATACATTCCACTGAGGGCAATGGAAGCAAATACGCACCTCGCCTGTACTGAAATCTTAGTACAAATGAGATCAATGATACGTCGTCCGAGGTAACACTGAGGATGGATGAAGGAGAGAAATATTTTCGAGAGAAATGGTTTATGATATATATCTTCCTCTCTTTTTTCGCTTCCCGTAATGTGCGGACATAGACATTGTGAACCCTGAATTCACATGTAAGATGGTCAAGGGGAACATTTGTCCGTTTGTTGGTCCTCAAGTGGATATCTGTAGTTTAGACCCATGGGGATTCTGTTATAAGGTATTGATGTACTCAGACATAATACATTACTTAAGTTGAGAATTTGAAGAAAGAATTGTATAAGCAGAATGTTTCTGAACCACCTTCGTTGGTCTGATAGTTTCGTAACATTTTTCTCTAGCACATTTGGTTTCGAAAGAGGAAAAAAAAATTGACGCAGCCTTATACCCAGAAGATCAAATGATGCAGGAGGTAGTTTGTATTACACTAAACGATAACGTAAATGGGGTCTTTTGTTAACAAAATCGGAAGAATGCGCAGTAGATTCTTCATTTAACGAAACGAAGACGGAAAAACAGGCGGTTCCGCGAAATCACGCTGTGAAAGCATTCAGTTTGGAAAAAGGTAATGGAGTGAATATGTAAGTTGAGCGTGCGTTATAATCGATTTCTGTCTCTCATTAAACCTCTCTGCTCGTCGTATCCTAGTGACGGCTTCTTCGGTGCCTTGCGAGGGACATCGTCGCTGCACACCGAGTTGATTTTATTTAACCTGGCAAGATTAGGGCCATCAAGTCCTCTCTTACATCTAACCAGGCAGTCTACTCATTTTGCTTTCAAATGTTTTAATAGTCATGTTAAACTACATGTAGTACAAAAAGTGAAATAAACAGTAACAAAGGTACTCTTTGAAAAATACATACACATACAGTTTATATTCGTAGATAATCTGATATAATTAGACATTATGATAGAGAGAGAGTTTAGATAGGAGTGGTAGCAGCAGGGGTTATGAGGGAGACAGATGATTTAAGTGCAAGAGTGATCTCTCGTGGTCCGTTTGTCCGCTGGTCCGCGTAGAAACTGGAGTTCCTCACCGAGGGCTGAGATCCGGTTCGTCGTGTTATGTATGACTGCGATAAGTGTGCTCACCGTATTTGAAAAATTACTGGTTTCCTCTACCTTTTTGTGGGAATGGGTTGGTGTTCTGAGAGTCTGTAAGTTTCTAAACTTCTACTGCTTAGGTTTGTGGATGCTGAGTTGTGTCAACCAGTGAGCAGTTACAGTGCACTGTGGTGGTGGTCTTCGTTACTACAGGGACGAGACAACATTTAGATGGCTTCAAACGGGGAAGAATCATGGAGAATCTGGAAGAAAGACGAAGTGTGACAAGTGTAGCCCGGGAGTTTGGTAACGCTCACAGCATGGGGAGCGTTCCAAAACACAGGCGCCAGTGCTTGAACGAAAGGAGGCGGTCGACCACGGTCATTTGCATCATCGGACAATGTTCAACAGCCAGCCTCATTTTCAGCCGTGTGGTTCACCATTTCGTGAAATACATTCGATTTGCCTCCTCTTACTCCAACATAGACTTCCGGTTAGATAGGGATTTAAATGAACCGTGCGCTAGCAATGGCGATTATCGCCGAAACAATCGTTTCATCTGTTAATTTTTTCCAAGCCAGTTTAATCCGTCTGTTAAACCGTCTCGGAAGGACCGGTTTTTGAAATAACTGATTTTCGGTTTTTTCCCGATTGTTTCTGTACTAAATGTCAAAATCTTTAATCTCTCTCACATACATAGAATCAAAATATTAAATTAAACAGGCAAATAAAAGAAAATTTAGTCCGCCCAGAGTCTGTTGCTTTTCTCGAAATGTCACTAGTATTCTCCTATTATTCTAATTTTTTGAAACTCTGTTGAAGAAATTATGTTTTAATTTGGCAGACAAATCTTTAACCTCTTAGAGCAAATGAAGCGTTGTACTTTATTACTGAGTCACTTCATGAAAATATTTCCAGGATACAGTTGGTGCCAGTCTGCAGTACAACGGACGTCCGGCGACGAAAGTGAGTAACTATGCCTATGGTATGAAGTATTGTATGAATCAGGTAGGCGCAAGTCCTGCACAGAGGACGTACACGCATATCATAAGCCATGACACACTGAAACATGGACATAATTGTCTCACCAATATTCTACCAATCTTATGCCATGTGTTTTTTGCTCGTTTCTGTCGCATTGTTGTTAAAACTGCAGTGATCACTTTTCCCATTTTCTATAATAACGCAATATTTAAAAGCAACTTTTATGAAAAATGACTCCTTTTTCAAAAACGGTTTATTTAAAAGTTAAAAACTGTATCGCTGTTGCTTGGCTAATTGATATTTCGGTGATTTACTCGGATATTAGCAAACATTCAATGCCAGGTGTAAAGATTTTCTCTAAAACATCTCTGCGGTCATTGCTGCAATATCTGGTTGATACTCTTTGAGATGTCCCAGTAAAACAAGTGGCAACACACAGATGCAAGCCACTTGAGTGTAGGTTTTAATGCTGTATGCCAGCATCTACCATTCCATTGCATACCGGTTGGTAGCCGGTGGTATGAGGTTGTTGGAGACAGCAGAAGTGCACTGGTCAAGGAACAGAGTCGACTGTAAATGCCGTTCGTGATATGTAGTGGCGTTAGCTAGAGAGCCAAAACGAATTATTCATGCTGTTAAAAAGGGCTTTGCTGTTGTATTGAAGCTCTGTTACTAATTAGAATTGCCTCTCCCTACAGAACAAATCTGTCAACTGTGGCCAATTTATAGCGTTATCCGTCTGATGGAGGTAACAGACCCACAATGTGTATGTGGACGTGTCAGAAATGCTCTGTTACCTCTGGGAAACCTCCCAACGGTTTATGCACATGTCTGCCAAACTTTGCACCAATGTCATACTACACAAGTTCCCAACCATCGGCGACAGTTCTTGTTTATGCTGGGCTGCACATACCTCCCCATCATCAGCTTAATGCTTACTTTTTTCTAGGGTAGGCGAAGTTATGGATATTGTAAGAAACTGTTCTATGTAAGATTTTAGGCACAAAAATCTGGGACATGGTCTGAAAACACCACACCAAATAAGTTCCTCAGCTTCTAATAAATGTAATCTGTAACTGTTCCTTCAGTTAATTGTCCGTAGTGTTTTCTACTCCTTTTAAGTGTTTCGTCTCTGTTGTAAAATGGCTGACAAGCTCTAGATAGCGGAAATGTTTGTAGTTTGTGGTCCATATTAATTATGAATGCTCTAGCCTTGACGTAAAGACAGAAGTGCCACACTGCTTTGTATGTGGCTAACAGCCCTCTGTCATATGCTCTCTACTTGATCTTACAGGAGAAAGGAGAAAAACCCAAGGGGTTTCAAGTCTTTCCGACGTACTGGTAGAGGTGGGCCGGTAGCCTGCAAGCTAGCGTCTTCCCTATAGCTAATGATGCATTGCTTACACTGTGGTTCAACAGCATTGCTCTCTATGTTTGCTTTTACATTTTCCAAAGCGCACTGCATCTCTAGTGTCCTTTCCTGGGCAGGTCAGCTTGTGATGTCATTGCGTGACAGTGCTGCTGCCAATGGCGCCAAACTCTTCAGCGCTCCCAATAGGTGTATTCAACAGAAGTTCGAGATTTCAAGGAATCTTATTACTTAGTTGGTTGAATGTTCCATAGATCATGTGAATGATTCTTTTACCGAAATAATGTGGGATGAGTGAGTTGATAGGATATATACAGGGTGGAAGTGTGATTACACATGTCAATCACATCGCGATTACGGGCAGTATGGGGTTCACGCCTGAGCCTCAGGAGGTGCGCTAGCAGCGCATGTCGGGTGTTTCAAGCGTCAACTTCGCGTCTCAATATCTCGGGATGTAATGGGAATATTGTGATGCAATCAACGCCATTGTGTATGTGCTTTGTCATGCTATGGATTGCTGAAGAAAAAATATAGGAGGTGCATTTAAAAAAACATAAGTTTGTGTTAAAAAACACATATGCTTTCGTTTTAGAATGTTTCCAAATATGTACGTTCATGGGCCCCAGCCCTACATTCAACCGGTGAAAGTCGTATTCCAATAGCTGTTATTGTTCCAGAGATATTTTGGGTGGACAAGATAGCTGGGACACCCTTAATTGGTAATAAATGTTCTTTTTCCCTCCCTAATTTTTACCTACCTATTTTCTGCAAATCGATTGGGAGTGGTGGTGTGATATGTCATTAAATCATTAATGACCTCTATTTTCTGCTGTAATGGACAAATACTGACTGCTAAAACTGTATGCCTATAGAATGTTATCTGCTTCTGGTGCAGAATACATTTTGCTTCCTTCATTAGTAGACCATATCCGCTTATCCAGCTGATCACTGCTGTGAGGTTTCCCTCATGCAATACCTCCATCGGAGAAAATATTAGGATATCATCAAGATAAACGAAAAATAAATACAGTCCCCTTAACACCTCATCCACGAAGAGCTCTCATGTCAGGGCGGAAATTTTTAAATCGAATTTTTAAATCGAATGGCATATGTAGATATTCATAAAGACTAAGCAGTAGTAGGTGCGACAGGCTGCAGAATTCTGCAAGAGCGCCAAGTTACTAGTGACGGCACACTGATCATGATTAGTACAATCAGTAATGATAACTTGATTCTACATGCAAAGAATCAACCATGCTTGTGAATTTATTGCACCCGTTATATTTAAAGGACGAAAGAGCAAGCTGTTCTACGTGATCGATGAGCGTTCTGACTTAAACAAGTACTAGTCACCCATTATCATTTTGGCCCAGATTTTAATTTACATCGTGTGGTGTTGTTTAAAGTTGATCATTGTAGTCCAGCCATTGTCTCTTACTTATCATTTCTATTCTTGCATCATATTTCGTAAATTTTTATCAAGTTCATCGTCATTTGACTATCACGTTCCTCTCTACCCATAGACATCATTCTCAGATTGCCAAATGAATCTATTTGAGATTTTTTGATTAATTTTCCCACACAGTTTTACAGCTTCCATAGGCAATATTTTGTATATCTTTCTGTATTCTGCAGTCCTGTTCTGTAACTTTGTATATCTTTTCCTTCTTTGTCAGTGTCTGCATCATCAAATCTGTTTGCAGTCAACAATATTACTTTCTTAAGAACCAGTCGTGGTTACTACTTATTCACCAGTTTAAAATGATAATATGAGGAAGCACTGAATCAAAGTAGATTATTTTAATGACCTGCATTATTTATATCATATTTTCGTTTAACATACCGTTGTCTGAATATTGGTTTGGATGTAACGATGTCACGTCAATGCCATCTGCCCTGTAGTCGCCCTTTAGATGAGATGTTTAATAGGAGATAATTCTGGGATTTTTAATATTAAACGGTATTTCGCTATTCTGAAGAGTACATTATTAAATGGGACAGTGAAAAAATCTCGTTATCACTTTGTGGTCCGATAGCTGGTCATAGTAGGAGTTTGTATAGGTCCACAGTAATAACGAGAATCTTAAATCAATGTATCTTTGCATTTGTGTTTTAGATGGAAGATACGTTGTGTGGCTGTAGACGGCATAGAGAGGATCGCGTTCATTATGGCTTGGTAGTAAATTTTTAAACTGAATACTTACGTAAAACCATGTACAGTTACAGCACCATATACAGGAGAAGTGTTAACTGGATAAGCTACAAGAAATTAACAAATAAAATAAAAATAACAGAGGCTTCTTAATAGGAAGTGTAAAATTTATTGAGAATTAAAGGCAATTTCGGATGTAATAGAGAAATAGTAAACATTAGCCAAAAGATGTCTGTATCAAGTCCACAGCGATGCCCATTAGGTAGCCGTTTTCCATTGTCATTGTGCTCAGCCGACGACGTATGGGTAGTAAGCACCGTAGTAGACCTGCTCGCTGCCACGCAGGGTCTCCCTGGGCGCAGCAGGGATCGGCACTGGGCCAGGACGTGGTAGGGGCAGAGGGCCCGGCACAGCCAGAGCCGCGCACACCACAGCCAGCACCACAAACAGGAACACCTGTGGCAAAGAGAACACCTCTGGTCAGAGAGTGGACTGCGCACATCAGCCAGCACGACAGCAGCAACATCTGTGGCCGTAAGAAATCGGAGGCTTCATAGCACAGCCAGATTCACAGCCAGATCTATAACAAGAATAACGTCTCCGTTCAGTGGCAGTATACAACAAGGACACTACAACAGGCACACCATCGATGAAAAGAACCACAGACAACACAGTGTACACTACATCACCTCGATTGTCTGTTGTAAGGCTAATGTCTCTGCTGTGTGATGATGCATCTCAGTCTGAGTCATCAGAAAGGCTGACTGTGGTAGGATACACATCACTTATATTGTATAGTAGCTGTATTTGCTGTGACATCAATATTTCATTTTCTGATTAGTGGATATATACCTCAGGTTCATTTATTTTTTGTAGAAACCACAAACTAACCTTACTGCTATATACATTTGTGCCATATCTCATATTTCACATGATGGTGATGCTGCTTCTTTGTAACGCAATCCTTATATTATAGTTTCAGTCAGGCAACGTTCCACACCTCCGTATCACTGGGGAAAGAGTAGAAATGTGACTTTTTACAGTGGCATGGAAACAGTAACAAAGAGCGATGGCATACTTTATAAAGTAACCACAGTATTTAACTCCATGAAACAAAGCATTTAAGCTAATGAGTGTCGCCTCTATTAGCATTGTGAACATCACACTAGATTGGTATGCTGGACAGGTAGGTTTAAAATCCAGGTTCTTCCCGTTACTTCCCTAACTCACTTGCGGCACATTATGGGATGGTTCGTCAAAGAATTCAGAACTGATGTCTTACACACCGCCGCTAGTCTTACATCCATCCCTCAACGACCTCCATGGTCCATACGAACCTCTGTTCAGTCTCTAACGGTATTAATGTTGATGAGATATCAAAAACTTACCTGCCCTCGCACTCTGTAACTCCAGCATTATAATGATGGTCTTAGGATAACAGTAGAATTAACCTTCATAAGATTGAGAATTTCCTACCCTATCATGATAACAGAATTCTACCCTCTTTCCTACCGAAACTCATTTCCCTGGAGTATTTGACAGGCGTTAACGTATATGGGTTTTAAACCATTATTTTTCATTACAGCTTCTAATGAAAACCTGCGTGCCATGTGAGCCAATTTATCTTCTTTTTGCATAAATAAAATAATGGAGCCATAGTTGTCTTAAACCAGCTTAGTGCAAACCACGGATATATTTCTTAATAATACCCCTTTGATGCTAGTGTAATGATATGTATGATTTAATGACTAACATTTACTGAAACCATCATTGATAACTTTCTTCTTACGTTAGACCTATTTTGAGTTTAGTCTTGATGAAAGAAACTGATCATGATGGATGTCTCAATCCCAGTAAATGCGATAACCGTTAGTAATAATAAGAGCATTTCTGAAATCTATTGGATATTTTTACATTACAAACCAAATGGAGTGTAGCGTTCATTGTAACTTAAGAACTACATACTTCTGATGATAAGGAGTACGTCGACTACCTGATACCCCATCGACATCCAGATCTTAGATGTCTAATCACAGCATGGAAATATCATCAGCATCACGGAGACTGGGAGTGACATTGCGGATTATATTACTACAAAGCAGTACTTACAGCTGAGCGTGTTTTGAGCGTAATGTATATACGCGTTGCTACAGCCGAAGGCTAACTTCATGGGTAAGCCTCTCTGTATCAGTCAGCGCTATTATAATTAAGTGAAACACAACGAGTTAGTACAGCGGATAAAGAACTGGACGCTCTTACATGTTGAGTGATGCACGGGATCCCGAGTAAGTTTCTTCAAACAATCTGAAGCAAAAACCAGGATTTGCTGCCTATGTTTATTCGATCTTGGTTAAAGTGACGTAGTTAATGTATGAAATGTTCACAGACTCTGAAACATTAACATTTTTTTCCAATATGAATACCTGAGTTACACATGCCGCGAATGCGTAATTAACGTATGTAGTCTCAAGAGTGAGTGCTGAATTCCTTTGCAGACTTGTTACGTCAACGTCTACTGAGGGAAAGACGAAGCTAACGTCACAGTCACTGCATTATAGTACCTAACACATTCTCCGTCAAGCGATATAAAACACTGACAACCATGTTTTTCCGACATCCTTCTGTCTAAGTCCTCTTATTACAATTATAAAACGCTTATTAGGATTATGACTGCAGTACAGAGATGGCCCAAAACTACGAACCTTTATGGTCGCGTTAAATATTCTGCCCTGACAATCGAAGATCCTTTCCTCTCTCAGTAGGACCGACGCATAGAATTTTCGACCAGTTAGGCGTGCTTGAGATGAAAGGTTGGCATAGATTCTCGGTGGTAGCTGTACAGTACATGTAGTATGACACCTTTATTAGCAGAACACTATGTAGTGGACGAGCAAATACAAATATGTTCTGCTTGGAGTGACAGAACTAATCTGAACTCGCTACCTTAGGTACATTTCTAAAAGCTACATTTTTCAAAGGTAGAACAACTGCAAGAGTTAAGTCAAGGCTAAGATGCTAGCTACCACAGGGACTAAGTGAAGAAATAAAAATGAATATTACTATTTATAGTTTTTCCTTTTTCTTGAGAATGGTCAACAAGTAGAACAAAATTTAACTTCACAACTTTAGTGTCTTCACCCTACATTCTTCGTGAGACACATGTCGAATACGTAAAATAACTAGTCTCTGTTTTATTATAGGTGCTGGAACCACGAGGAATACTCGATGGCTATCAGAGGGACACAGATCCACCCTTCAGTCTTTAGGAACGATTGAAGAAGTGCTGTGTAAAACCATCATCTCAGTGATATGAGTAAGTCGTACCTTAGCTGTGCACAATTAGCGCCCGTGTATGGTGGTTTCTTGGAGACCAAACGTCTCCTATGTAGGAATTAACTTGGATGCACCGAAAGTGTGAAACCCACCTTTCAATTTGTTATGACGTTTCTAGGCTGCTGGAAAGTCTTCGATAAACTTTCGCGCCGTTACGCAGTAACAATAATACACGTTTGAGGAATGTCAGCATGGTGTAACATTTGGTTCGAAGACTTCGTAGGAACCAAATCGCAGAATGAGACTCGGCGCCACTATAGATAATAACGTCCCGAGGCCCCAAAGAACGGTGATAGGATCATTACTGTCTGCTATATGAAGCGTAGTCATAACGTTTTAACTACCACAAGAAAATAGAAAGTTGCATAATTGGTTTTTTGTTCACCTTCAGTCAATGTCTGCGTTCTTGGTACACATTGAAATCCCCACATCACATTACCGCACTTCACTGCTAGAGAGATCAATGCTAAATTGCGCGACACATCATAGAATATTGCTGAAATGTATGGGACCCATACCAAATATCGCTTACTGTATTGAGAAGGACAGCAGAAACGGTCACTGGTTTGCTTGATCCGTGGGGTCCACGGAAATTCTGGAAACGATGAACTGAGAAACGCCTGAAGATATACACAACTATCACCCAAAGACCTACTTGGGAAATTTCAAGAATCCCTGAAGCATATAGGACTGTACTAGTGCCTCCTATGAATCATTCCCGCATAGTGAAGATTAGTGTAATTGCTACGTGCACAGAGGTATGTAAGACGTCTTTCTTCCCACACTTCATCAGTGAATGGAACGGCATAAAAACCCAATGCATCATACACTATCCTCCTGCTTAGCTGAGTGATAACGTGTTTGCCTACCTTGCAGAGTTCATGGGTTCGATTCCCAGCCACGTTGGAGGTTTCCTCATCCCGTGGACTGAGTGTTCTGTTTTTCTCATCATCACCTCATCATCACCGACGTGCAAGTCACCCAATTGGGCGTCACCTGGCATAAGACTTGCACCCGGCAGTCGTACTTCCCCGGACAGGGCCTCCCGACCAACAATGCCACGTGATCATTTCATTTCACGTTATCCACTGGGGAGTGCCCTCTTCCATGAGCATCACAGTGATTTGTAGAGTATGGATGTAGATGTAGACGTGGAAGCATTTAGAGCAACCATGGACTTGAAGGCGGATTATGAGCGAGGCGAAAATGGTTTTTGGTCGAAATGTACTCTCTGCCACACATGGTACTGTGGTTTGTGGAGCACACGGTGGGTTTAGCTATATAATAACACATGTGATAATAACACACAAAGTTTCCAACCATGGAAGGTAACAATATTGTGTGAAATGCGATGATACCGCTTCTACAGTGTTCGGCATCATACGCAAGTGTACTCACGAGAGTCTTCATGGTGTCGCCTTCGGTTTGCTGTCGTCGACTGATGCCGGGGGCTGGCGGCCCCGCCTTTATACTGGTGGTGGTTACGCGAGCGCAGAGTGCACCGGGGATGGGCGTGGCGGAAGGCTGGCCAGCGGAACGTGGCACCAGCCAGCGCGACCACAGCCTGGCGAGCGTCCCGCGCTGTCGCTACGAGGGCGTCACACGTGCAGCAGCCTCCAGTCAAGGTCACACTCCCTGAAAAACTGTTACGTAGCATGGAAATGCTTTTTTAGACGACCCAAACCACCAAATCTATTCTCTGTCGTCCTAGAGGAAGTTTCCAGTATGGTAAGCTGGCTACCTGTCACTCTCTAGCAGACATAAATTTCAAGAAACACAGAAACAGTTTGACACAGCATTATATACAGTGTTTGCGTATTGTAAATACAAACGAAGGGGGCAAGGAGGAGACAGTGAAATAAGCAAATAATCGTGATAAACATACTTCCCGAAAGCACTGAATTTCCCAAATACGATTTATTCACAAACACAGCAGTGTACAAGCTAATTGACTATTTGAACGATATTCCTTATCGTGCATGAATACGTATCACAAATCGTTGACAGTTAATGCAGCGGTCGTGACTGTCGTGGTTTACTGATACTAGGACCTCCTAGGTCTACCCAGTTGACCCTTTTGGATTTGTTTGATGTGGGAATACTTTAAAGATTCAGTGTATTGTAGCCCTACTGATAGACTCGATGAACTCAGGGACGCATCGTGTAAGAGGATCAATACATTCGGAACACGCCTTGGGTTTTTGAACATGTTGTAATATTTCTGGCTTTACTGCCATCAGCTGCAAGAAGCTCTTCTTAGAGTAGTTGAGAAAGCAGAAGTGACAAGATGAAGTAATGTGGTGTGAGGTTCCGATGACAGATGGTTTGTTCGGTACGAGTCTCGTGAGGAAGACCACCTAAATTCTGGTCCTCTTCCGCTATTGGCTGCTGCCTTCGAAAGTTGCGCCCCTAAATGATAGTCTTCTTTTATTAATTTTAGACACACTAAACAAACTGGTTACTGCGCAGGGAACAACAACTGTAGAAGACTGCAGGGTGGTGAACACTTATTAGAACTTATGCATTCCTCTCAGGGCGGTGGAAGCAAATACACACCTCGCATGCACTGCGATCTTAGCACAAATGAGATCAGTGACATATCATCCGTGGTAACACAGAGGAGCGACGAAGGAGAGAAATATTTTTGAGAGAAATGGTTTATGATTCACACACATATAGATACATCACTCTCTTTCTGTCTCTCTCTCTCTCTCTTCCTCTCTCGTTTTCAGCTTCCCATAATGTGCGGACATCGATATAAAGACATACTGAAGCCAGAATTCACATGTAAGATGGTCAAGAGGAACATTTGCTGCAGATTGTTGGTCCTCAAGTGCACATCTGTAGTTTAGACCCATGGGGACTCTGTTATAAAGTGTTGACGTACTCAGACGTTATACTTTACTTAAGTGAAGAATTTGAAGAGAGAATTGTATAAATAGAATATGTCTGAACCACCTTCGCTGGTCTGATAACTTCGTAACGTTTCTCTCTATCACAGTTGAATTTCTAAAGAGGAATAAAACTTGACGCATTATTATACCCAGAAGACTAAATGATGAAGGAGGTGAACAGATTGTGTTACACTAAACGATACCGTAAACGGGGTCTTTTGTTAACAAAAGTGGTAGAATGACTAGAAGGTTCTTCATTTAACGAAATTAAGACGGAAAAACAGACGATGCTACGAAATCACGCTTTGAAAGCATTCAGTTTGGAACAAGGTAATGGAGTGAATATGTGAGCTGTACGTGCGTTAGAATCTGTTTCTGCCTCTAATTAAACCTCTCTTCTCCTCGTATCCTAGAGACAGCTTCTTCGGCTCCTTGCGAGAGACATCGTTACTGCACGCCGAGCTGATTTATTTATTTGTTTAATATGGCAAGATTAGGGCGATCAGTCCCTCTCTTACATCTGACCAGGCATTCTACGTGTTTTGCTTTCGTATGTTTTAGTTGATATGTGAAACTACATCTTGTACGAAAAGTGAAATAAACAATTACAAAGGTACACTCGAAAACTAGATACACATACAGTTTATATTCGTAGATGATAAGTACCGCTGTAATTAGACATTATGATGGAGAGAGATTTTAGGTAGGAGTGCTAGCAGCAGGGTGTATGAGGGAGACAGATGATTTAAGCGCAAGAGTGATCTCTCGTGCTGTGTTTGGCTTCTGGTCCGCGTAGTAACTGGAGTTGCTCACCGAGGGGTGATATCCGGTTCGTCGTGTTATGTATGACTGCGGTATGTGTGCGCACCGTATTTGAAGAATTACTGGTTTCCTCTACCTTTGTGAGCATGAGTTGATGTTCTCAGAGTCTGTACATTTCTAAACTTCATTGTGCATGCTGAACTGTGTCAACCAGAGAGCAGTTAACAGTGCACTCTGATGCTGTTCTTCGTTAGTACAGGGATAGGAGACAACATTTAGATGACTTCAAATCATGGGGAAACTGGAAGACCGACGAAGTGTGACAAACGTAGCCCTGGAGTTTGGTAACGCTCACAGCATTGTTTCACGTGCATGGGGAGCGTTCCAAAACACAGGCACCAGAGCTTGAAGGAAAGGAGGTGGTCGACCACTGTCATTTGCAACATCGGACAATGTTCAACAGCCAGCCTCATTTTCAGCCGAGTGATTCACCATCTCGTGAAATACATTCGATTCGCCTCTTCTTACTCCGACGGCTATTCAGTCATAGCAACCCTTTACACTTCCGGTTAGATAGGGATTTAAATGTACCGTGTGCTAGCGATGCCGATTATCGCCGAAACAATCGTTTTCGGTTATATCTCTTAATTTTTCCCAAGCCAGTTTAATCCGTCTGTTAAACCTTCTCGAAAGGACCGGTTTTTGAAATAATCGATTTTAGGTTTTTTTCCGATTGTTACTGTAGTATAAATCTTTAACCTCTCTCAGATACATGGAATCAAAATATTAAATTAAACAGACAAATAAAAGAAAAATTAGTCTGTCCACATTCTACTGCTTTTCTCGAAATGTCACTAGCATTCTCCTCTTATTCTAATTTTTTGAAACCCCGCTTAAAAAATTATGTCGTAATCGGGTATTGTACCCCTATCTGGGCACAACTAATAGTCAGGGATAAAGGGTGAAAACAGATTGAAGAACTCTGTGTTTCATGTTAATTTGTCCATTTTCAAGGGCTAAAAGCAGATAAATACATATTATGTAGACACAGACAGCAAATCAGCTGATTTCTATTTTTATTGTATACTATGTGTGAATTGTTGTTCACTTTAGAATTTATTAGTTTTACCAGAGTTTATTCTTCTATCATTATTTCATAGAAGTGGCAGAAAAATCTCTAACCTCTTAAAGCAAATGAAGCACTGTACTTTATTACTGCGTCACTTCATAAAAATATTTCCAGGCGACAGTTGGTGCCAGTCTGCAGTACAACGGACGTTCGGCGGCGACAGTGAGGAACTATGGTATGAATCAGGTAGGGGCAAGTCTTGCACGGCGCACCAACACGCATATCTTAAGCCATGACACACTGAAACATGGACATTATTCTCACACTAATGCTGCCATGTGTTAGTTGCTCTTTTCTGTTAGCATTGTTATTAAAACAGCAATGATCGCTTTCCCAATTTTCTACAATAACGCAATATTTCCAAGCAAATTTTATGAAAAAATTACTCCTTTTTCAAAAATGGTTTATTTAAAAAGGAAAAATTATAGAGCTTCTGCTTAGCTAATTGATATTTCGGTGTTTTACTCGGATATTAGCAAAAAAAAAGAAAAAGAGCACCTGTTATGAGACTAAAGAAATACAGAAAAACACCGGTTATTGAGAACTAAAACACCGGTATCGGTTTGACTGCGGTGTTTTCCCGTTTCCTACCGCATACCTAAAGTCCTCTGTTGTACGGGAAAGTCATCTACTCAGAAGAATAAATGAAATGCGCGAAATGTACGTGCTTTCTGCAATGACGTTAAGGAAATGCATTTCGGTTAAAATGAAATAAAAGTAAAGAATGAAGTGGAATCACAGTAGTCAGCAAAATTTCAAAAAAAGTTAGATATTTAGTAAATGAATAAAGAAAATTAATGGTCGCCAGCTCACTACGTGAATAAAATTACTGTTTCTACGATTACTGTATTGTATTAGTGGTAAATGTTTGTAACTACTTGGTTTGTTATCAGGCGAAAATGTCACGAAATTGTTAAATGTTACGTCAGCACAGCTTCAAACGAATATGTCACAGTGATCAAACACTTTTCAGTGAAATCGTAAAGTGTAGAAACATTTTAGTAATGAGTAAAGCACAACAAAATTCCATTAGCTCTGAATGGTTAAGTAAAATGTAAAAATTATGGCATCATCGACTGTCATTAGTTTTGCGCAAAAGGAATTTATACTTATTCATTACTAAATGCTGATATTTAAATTGGAAAACGTCATCATGGTTAGAACCGTATGAAATAATCATTTTCACGTAATTCACAGTTACAGAATCTACAAAGCTAAGTTTCAATTGCAAACGTATGCACTTTGTACAGTTACTGCTATGATTTTCTCAAGACTCAAACTATTCTGGCCGATTGCAGATGCGTTAAATGAAAACTTATCATTGAAAAAATACGCAAAAATTATGTTTCACTGAATTTTACTTTGTTGAGCACTGCTTTCGAAATTATTGTTCAAATTACTAGGCGCAAACACTTTAGTTAATTACTGTCTGGCAAACAATTGAAACCTTAAGTAGTGTTACTTCTTTCAGCATAGTGGAAAGTTCCTCACTGCTTAGTTATTTTGTTTGACTTTATTTATAGAAAAACATCATAACTGCTCCTCATTCATTAGGATTGTCTCTGATTACTAATAATGACTAGGATGGAAACTTAAATGGTAAATTTTCTCAGGTGGAACTGATAATCAAAATTCTGAAATATCTTGCTGTTATTCGTTCACAAAATTAACTACAATACCGGCTAGCTGTATACAAGTCTAATCAAATAATTGGTTACATCTTATAGTGTCCCTGGCCACATCAAACTACTGCCGAGGAATTCCGTATTTCAGCATCTCTGCCTGACGACCATGTCTCAACACACATGCCGCCTCGCTACTCTCTCCATCGTTCTCTGCGGTGACTCGAACCAACTGCTCTCATATCAGCACCGTTCTACACTGGTCTGGCTGTGCGCTTTCACGCCCAGCGATAATGCGATTGCGACTTAGTATACTCTTTGACATCAACGTATAACCCTGACTAAGCCAGCGTGATTGCACACAACTAGCTTACGTCTAATAATCATTCAATTTTACAATAGAGAAACAATATAACATTTCAACATTTCGTAAGAATAAATTAGTAAAATTACTTACAATTTTTTCACAGAAGAAACACATCATAGGTGCAAAATTGAAAGGAGGAAATTAGAAATTCACGGATCTGTTGTGTTGTAAATTGGTGATATCATATCGTAGATCAATTAATTCTTTTCATGGGTTTTGTACCTATCCTGCCACTAAAATAAGGGGAAGTGTAAGTGAAGCATAGACAAAGGGCGTTTAGTGAATTAGTGACATCGTCAATGGAATGTAGCGATCACATTGAAGTTGGTAATATAAAAATACCCTCTTCATTGCATTTTTATTAACATTCGACTCATGCTAATGACTTATGAGCCACAATAACATTAAAATACGTGCCTATGAATAGCACATCAGTGCGAACTGCAGTATCATAAACCAGTCTGCTGCATACTACACTGCATTTCATTACAGATGGGCAAATGGACAAAACGTGTTCTTTTTTTTTCAAGTTTCAGATAGGAACCGCTCACTCACTGCAACGAACTAGTTCTGTTTCATGGCACATCACTCCCCATTCACTTACTAAAATAAATGGAACGAAGGCGCGTCGCCTTTTTATTTTAAGGTCACTGTACTAAATTTTTACCTGTTTACAAATATAGAAAAAGGATTAATAATTTTCCGCTACGTTCCTTTAGTTCCAAGATTTCTGGAAAGTCCTATATTTTGTCTTCAATAACACCAAAATTCAAAATACTTTCGTGAAGTTGGGAAATTATAAAAATTAAACTTATAGTCGAGTTAAATTATTCGATTATACCGATTGAAAGAGTCAGCAATATTCGCGTTAACTGTTTTATTTTACACAGTTAGGTAAATGAGAATTCACGAGAACTCGAGTAAACAGAGAAATGTCAGATAGAAAAACAAAGAGTTAATACAACAGCAGTAAGATAAATACGGTCGTTTCATTCTTTCGAGTGGCACCGTTGTGGCTTATCGTTATACATTTTCTGTACTGCACGCTCTTCATTCCTTAAAAACTTTGAACGGCCCGAGATACGGTGCCTGCAACGGTGGGCGCACTGCATCGCTTCTTAACATTACGTGAAACGACGTTTCCAGATCTATGTCAACAAAAACATCCTACTCCACATTACAGGATGCCGGTGAACGTCATAGCTTGGACATCTGGACTTTGATTCGTTGCAACAAATACGGCAGTTTTGTCTCCACAGAAAGCATATGAGTTAGGATAACACCGAACGGCAGGCGAAAGGATTTTCTCTAAACTATCTCTGCTGTCAATGCTCCAATGTCTGGCTCATATGCTTTGAGAGGACCCAGTAAAACAAGTGGCAAAACAGGTGCAAGCCACTTAAGTGCAGGTTTTAATGTTGTATGCCAGCATCTACCTTTCCATTGCTTGGCGGTTGGTAGCTGGTCGTATGATGTTGGAAACAGATGTAGTGATGTTAGCTAAACAGCCAAAACGAATTGCTCATGCCGTTAAAAATGACTTTGCTGTTGTCTTGCCGCTTTGTTACTAATTAGAACTGCCTCTACCTACAGAACGTATCTGTCAACTGCGGTAAATGTATAGCGGTATTCATCTGATGGCGGTAACAGACCCACAGTGTCTACTCTGACGTGTCAGAAATGTTCTCTTATCTCTGGCAAGCCTCCCAACGGTTTATGTGCATGTGTGCCTACTTTACAACGCTGTCATACTACAAACGTTCTCATCCATTGACGACACTTCCTGTTTGCGCTGGGCCCCACTTACCTCTCCATCATCATCTTGTGAGGTAATGGGCGAGTTGTGCCACCCTGGAAGTAGTCTAATTTAGAAGTTGGTGTGGCCGCACGGGTCGCTTGGCAAGCTGGGTCAAATGGTTCAAATGGTTCAAATGGCTCTGAGCACTAGGCGACTTAACTTCTGAGGTCATCAGTCGCCTAGAACTTAGAACTAATTAAGCCTAACTAACCTAAGGACATCACACACATCCATGCCCAAGGCAGGATTCGAACCTGCAACCGTAGCCGTCGCCCGGTTCCAAATCGTAGCGCCTAGAACCGAACGGCCGGCTGGCAAGCTGGGGTCCGGTAGCAAACACGTGGTGCCAAACGTTAGCTGGGGTCCAGGAAGCACGTGGTTGGGAATTCCACCATGATACTGTGTCAATGAAAGAGACTTGTATGCCGAGATGGCCAAAGATGGCCAACTTCGTAAAACCATCATGGCAGACATTTCACAGTTCGTATGGAAATTAATAGTAGCCAGATGAATCATGATACCTCAAAAAGAAACTGTACAGTCATGCTCAAAAGTATGCGAACGACCTGAATTGCATTTCTCCTGATTCGCATGCAACCCACATAACTCAGCTGTCTAGCACGTCCTCTAATCGCTCCTTGGTACAGTCGTTTGACTATTGAAAATGGTTCCAACAAGTCACCACTAGAAAACACTACTCTGTATCACAATAACTCAAGATGTAAAGTAATACTAAGATACTACAAATATCAGGGAACACCTTATCACAGGTAAGACTGTCCTTAAGGCTTGTAAGCTCACATTTATTACAATAAATGACAATACCTGAAATGTTACCACTCTCATTATTACGTCAGATAGGTACTGCACGTAGTAAGTTCGTCGTATTCATGATTTCCTCTCCAAAGTAACATACCGTACTTATTATTTAACACAAAATGACATTAAAAATTTAAGTTATTCACGAGCAGCTAGTTGAGAATATGTATGAACTTCAAATGACACGACGAACCGTCTCGTTCTGCATATGGATTCAAACCCAGGTCATGAAAATTAAGCAAAGATTTCGTGACTGACGGAAACAAACAGTCATTCCTGATTAGGCATACGGAGAGTGATATACCTCGATTTTAGACAGCATCAATTAGCAAATACCAACTTTAAATTACATAACGCAAACATTTTTAATGGACGCGATTTCCTACCCAGCACCTATTGTCACTGTTAACGAACTACGAGAGATGTTAAATATTGCTTCTTAACAAGTAACTTATTTGAAATGCCGTGAGGTAAAGCTTTGTGTTGGACAGGGATTCGAATCCAAAATCTAATCAGATAGATATCGAAGCACAATCAACTGTGACATACCACATTTTCTCGTTAGTAGCAAGATGTTTTAGCTGAAATGACGAGACGAAAAATTAATTTTTTCCTTCCCAGGAGTCCAGCCCGGCAACTATCGCTGTTATATTCTAGAGAAAACGAACGTTAAATATGGGTTTGTGGAACTAGCAGCGACATGTGAACATGTTTGAACAAGAAATAATATGACAAAGAGTTCAGTGCTGACTGGGAATAGAGCTCCACACACATCGTTGTTTACTACACACAAAGAGACGTCAGCTACCGAATTTTTCTCCGCCAGCAGCTCGGAATGTCATCTTGAACTTACAGTGATCTCGCAAATAGTTCTGTGTCTCACTGGGAGTCAAAAACGTCAAATATTGTTAGTGTCGACAACGAATGAAAATACATTAAACATCGAAATTATTATCCACCAGCAGATAGGTGTTCTCATGGTAGAGCTTAATAATACATAATGAAATCTGTACTGCCGGGCCAGGGTTCGAACCCATTCAAGCGCAATATGTGGATGCAGTTTTGAACAAACAACAAATTGTAGCCGAGCTGTATTGTCACGAAGGGATCAAATTCCGCGTTAAGGGCGGTCTGAGTTGCAATCCCAGTTCAAAACCAATTTTATCGACCTACAGAAGCTCAGATAAAAGATGGAATACGTGTCCTGTGAGTCTACATAGCGTTTGTTTCGTCACTAGAAATGAATAACTAGTATAAGAAAGGTTACTGGTGACAGAGTTCCTACATTTGGCCACTCCAGAATTTATTGTGGCTCAACGTAACGTCTACCTGGTAGAGAAGGCATATCATTTTTAATGTGAATTTCAGACCACAATGCCATTATATCTTCTTCACTTGGTATAGCCAGAAGAGAATGGAATCTGTCTCTCCCTATCTAAAATCACTGACCGAAGTTGGAATCGAACCCAGCCCATAGGTACATGAACCTATCATCAGCCCAACAGACCACCAAATCCCCTTCTCAGTGGCTCATTTTTCTATTATAACGCCGTTGTGCCACACTGGCTGAGAATTCTGACACACAGGCTTCCTGTATCAATTTACAGCATGTTCAGTAAATTCATTTACATGGTTGACCGAAGCGCCATGAACTAGCTGCCTCGGTTACCCAGTGCATACATTCAACTTTATTTTGTAATGACCAAAATAAAATCACGTAACTGGCACCAACACAGAACTGCCAACCGAGTAGGATGCATCAATTTAAATAGGAAGTGTTCTTTTCCGCTTGAGCTACTCTATTGCGCTATCTGTTTGTTGAAAACGTTGCGCAGTGCAGAAGAAAAGGTATAACTGTTTGACTCTCATAAGTGTTGACGTGGCCATATTCATTATCCCACAGCGCTGTGCAATGCAGAATTTCTGGAGTAATTGTTTTTGACTTCTGGAGGTGTTACAGCCCTGTGTCAGCTAGTAGCGTAATGGTAAGTACTGTGCCCGGTAGATAAGATGTCGCGAATTCGAGTACATTCAATGCTATATTTTTTAAATCTCAGTTCTGCTGTCGGCTAAACTTATCAATCTAATGGAACTTTTATCATAATTCCCTTCACTTCTCAACTCAAAATAGTCGTATGTGGAAAAAGGGCTAGCTTCTGTGACATTTTGTTAATTTCAGGTTTAACAGACAGCCAGACAGTAGATACATATCGAAACTTTTGTATTATGTATGGGTAGAGCGCATCGTGCCAAACTACGTCGGAAAAGTATTTTATACATTAGCTGTCGTCTGTTAGTGGCATTTTATTCTTCTTCAAACCTTGTTTGAGGGCCTTAACTCAGAACAAGTTTTCTACATGCATGTAATCAAGAAACTGCATGTGCATTTTCAGACTGTTATAGATAACATCAGAGAATTCGCATATATCGTTGATGATTAATTTCTCTCTCATGCCTACTATTGTTTTAACAACATTATAGGAAACCTTACGAAAATTGTGAACTGTATTATAAAAGATGAAATAAAACTACCCACGATAACCTTACGACAAAAGTCTGTTTTAATAAAACTGAGTATCTGTACACAAGCGTGCCTCTATCGTCACGAATTGGTAAAATACTACTCACTTAGATTTTGATTGGGTCTGTGTTTAATTGGTATGCTGTGTCATACTCAAGAGGTATGCAAATGTGGCATTTCATAAATAATGTTATGTATTCCCAGAAACAAAAACTTCCTTGTCAGCAGCGAAATGAGGCGTTACCTGCTGTGCAGCATTGTAAGTTTTTCACCATGAGCCGAAAGTATTTTCTTGAGATTTCCTTAGCGATGTTCGATCTAACTGCTTGTAGCTCTTTCACACAAGAGATAAAAACGCTACACTCAGTGAGACTGGAACTGCGAACCATAACAGACGCTAGTTCACAGGTCAGCACGTTACCACACAGCTGGCGAAGAAGTATGCGTCTTAGGTTCTTCTACCGAGACCAATAGGGGCTAGAACTCGAGAACCACTATTTGAAGGACGAGATTAGTTGCGATTTCCACGTGCAACGACTTTCCTGGGCTGAAAAACGTAAATTTGCAATGTTTTGTTACACCTCAAGCGATAATAACTCTGATTATTCAATGGAAATGACAGGTAAAATTAAGTAAACTTCGAGGCTTAATTCCGTGCACACCAGGAAGTAACTCGTCGATCACAGAGTTGCCAAACATACATTGCCTTGTTGCCAAATCTCAGTTACAATACCAGCAGGAAGAAGACGAACCGATGCGATCTTACAGCGGGCTGGTGTCTCCAAGTCGCGGCTGCAACGGCTTGGAATACGTAATGCGTCTGATTCGCATTTCTGTAACTAGGTTTAGGGACTGGAGCGATTTTACTAATAATACTCAGAACTGACTGCAAACTAAGCACCATAAACCAGTAACTCTCATAATTGTTTTTATATTTCTTTCGTAAGTGTACTCAAAACTAAGAAATTCATTCACAGATATTTTCGAGCTCAGCAAACAAATAAAAATAAAAAAGAATGTGTGCGTGTGTGTGTGTGTGTGTGGTTATGTGTGTGTGTGTGCGACAGAGAGAGAGAGAGAGAGAGAGAGAGAGAGAGAGAGAGAGATAAAAATCGGAAAGAATGAGAGAGAGAGAGAGAGTAAAAAATTGTAAAGAAATTGAATCATGGTATGTAAAGGAATCTTTCTTTAAAATGACACGTTCCACATCATTACGAAATATTGTTTTCATGATCTATGAAACAAGAATTAATCTAATGTAATCTAATCTAATAATATCTTATTGATGCCTAGCCATGAAGAGTAATGAATTATCGAAATTTTTGCCAATACCAGTAACCAAATCTAAACTTCAAAATAAAAGACGACAATTTCTCTAATAAACCGGGACTTCTGTCAAGACCCTTTCGTCCCTGTTAATTAACCACGAAAGATGTGTGATATACCTCTATTCTGAGAGAACAAAGTGTGCATGCATTTAAAGCCGAAGTGCGTCATGTGAAGTTCTGTGACAGAGATACGAACCCAACACGGTTCTTTCCCTGTCTACGGAATCCTTTTCATGTTAATATCAAACATCAGTAATTACTCGTAGATTACATTAAAAGTACAGTAATTGATGAAGGCGATACTTGATAACAGAAACGCGCTGCCTTTCTTCATTTACTTGCGCCTAGAAATACACTCCTGGAAATGGAAAAAAGCACACATTGACACCGGTGTGTCAGACCGACCATACTTGCTCCGGACACTGCGAGAGGGCTGTACAAGCAATGATCACACGCACGGCACAGCGGACACACCAGGAACCGCGGTGTTGGCCGTCGAATGGCGCTAGCTGCGCAGCATTTGTGCACCGCCGCCGTCAGTGTCAGCCAGTTTGCCGTGGCATACGGAGCTCCATCGCAGTCTTTAACACTGGTAGCATGCCGCGACAGCGTAGACGTGAACCGTATGTGCAGTTGACGGACTTTGAGCGAGGGCGTATAGTGGGCATGCGGGAGGCCGGGTGGACGTACCGCCGAATTGCTCAACACGTGGGGCGTGAGGTCTCCACAGTACATCGATGTTGTCGCCAGTGGTCGGCGGAAGGTGCACGTGCCCGTCGACCTGTGACCGGACCGCAGCGACGTACGGATGCACGCCAAGACCGTAGGATCCTACGCAGTGCCGTAGGGGACCGCACCGCCACTTCCCCGCAAATTAGGGACACTGTTGCTCCTGGGGTATCGGCGAGGACCATTCGCAACCATGAAACTTGGCTACGGTCCCGCACACCGTTAGGCCGTCTTCCGCTCACGCCCCAACATCGTGCAGCCCGCCTCCAGTGGTGTCGCGACAGGCGTGAATGGAGGGACGAATGGAGACGTGTCGTCTTCAGCGATGAGAGTCGCTTCTGCCTTGGTGCCAATGATGGTCGTATGCGTGTTTGGCGCCGTGCAGGTGAGCGCCACAATCAGGACTGCATACGACCGAGGCACACAGGGCCAACACCCGGCATCATGGTGTGGGGAGCGATCTCCTACACTGGCCGTACACCACTGGTGATCGTCGAGGGGACACTGAATAGTGCACGGTACATCCAAACCGTCATCGAACCCATCGTTCTACCATTCCTAGACCGGCAAGGGAACTTGCTGTTCCAACAGGACAATGCACGTCCGCATGTATCCCGTGCCACCCAACGTGCTCTAGAAGGTGTAAGTCAACTACCCTGGCCAGCAAGATCTCCGGATCTGTCCCCCATTGAGCATGTTTGGGACTGGATGAAGCGTCGTCTCACGCGGTCTGCACGTCCAGCACGAACGCTGGTCCAACTGAGGCGCCAGGTGGAAATGGCATGGCAAGCCGTTCCACAGGACTACATCCAGCATCTCTACGATCGTCTCCATGGGAGAATAGCAGCCTGCATTGCTGCGAAAGGTGGATATACACTGTACTAGTGCCGACATTGTGCATGCTCTGTTGCCTGTGTCTATGTGCCTGTGGCTCTGTCAGTGTGATCATGTGATGTATCTGACCCCAGGAATGTGTCAATAAAGTTTCCCCTTCCTGGGACAATGAATTCACGGTGTTCTTATTTCAATTTCCAGGAGTGTAGTTATCGAGTACTGCCAAACCAAAAGCAAGAGATCTTACTGCCTTCCGATATACGTCGCTGTCAGTTCTTCCATATGATTTGGTGGAGATGACCTGTCTCAAGTTGTGTATGACGGACTATGTTTTAGAAAATCAATTGTTTTCCTTTGCAATAAACAGAAAGATTTTCATTCTAAGCTATCCAAGTACAAAATTTTCGCAATATTAGTTCAAAATTAATATCCGCTTCTATAATGTAGGAAAGTATTTCACAGTTGCAAAACTCGCATCTGACTCGATGAACTTACACTTAGTCGCTGACCATAAATTCTAGCTCAGAGTGACACCAGTTTAAGGAACCTCATTTAGCGAAGACTGTTTGCCAGTGCTCTTTCTCACCGGAAAATATGCAATTCACTCATTGGGTCCATAAGTACACTGTAACATTAATTTCTGTGTGTATGCAATTCATACGGATTAGAATTTAGTGCTGCTCTCTCTTCCACTTCTGTATACAATATGCCTGACCTGAATGGGCCCTTTATTATTACAGGCCCTGGGCAGTGCAACATCATACTGACACCAGTAATGTGCTTATACTGACAATCTGACTTCATTTTACCTTATTTTATAATCATTTAAATAAAACAACATGACTTTTCGGTGGGAGACATTTCGTCCCTCTTTTCCTTCTGTTAAATTTGTCAGTAAGCTTTTTGCCTTCCAACCAGTGAAATGCGGTAGAGTACGGCCGGTATATGATTCACAAACCACGATTTAGTGCCGTTAAGACGATTTCTGTAAACATTGTCGTAGCTGAAGGAATTTGGTTTCGCCTTAAATCGTCTCAAGCAGCAATGTTCACAGACATCTCAAATAGGAAAAAGCTCTTTATACAGGTACGAAGGTTGTAAAAGAAACTTCCCACAGTATGTGTCATGTTGATCTTTTCGTCTGATAGCACTGCTTAAGTATTTTGTCTATGAGGTATCACAAGTAGTGTTCCTGTAGCTGTGGGAATCATTTGTTGAAAATGAGTTTAACACCAATGGGTACAGTACTGCTAAATATTCAAAATGATTATCAACCTAAGTCTGAGTTCATCCGCAAACTGAGGCTAATTTATAGTACTGATGCTAGACTGTGTATCCTTGTCTTCCTTGAGTGGTCATTGGAAGGCGTTTACACACACGTATACAATACTATGAATACTTCGAACGCTATAGTTAACGTTGCTATCATAAACTACTTTTGTTTTTCAATTATTCTGGGTCTTCAGCGTGCAATATGTGTTGTAGATACAGTCTTAGAGTAAAAAATTGACCACCGATTCTTTCACGTAAGGTGGGCAATACAGCCGTGCTCCTCTCAGAATCCTATGTCCGGCAATATGCTCGACCTGGCAACGTTGTAGACTGCGGCACTTCCCAGAGGAAGTCTTGACCTCAGTCTTAGTACTTTATTCTTGACTACGACCGTAATCTTGAGGTAAAATGCGAGACTAGCTAATACAAAGTCTGGTAACTAAAAGCACACGTCGACAAAGTTTTTATCGCCCCTTTCCTCTCGGTGCTGAAGCTATGAGTGTAATTCAAGAGAATCTACAACAGATTTCGCTTTCTGTCACACTGGTAATAACAGTTTGGTCCAACAATGTTTTAGTGAAAGATTTCTTTGCCGACCACCTTCCTCTGAACACCGCATGCGTCTGAGTTCTCTGGGACCCGTTTACTGCCTACCGGCGGGGGCTGAGGTACTGTATTGTCTTGCCTTCTGCGAAAACGCCTCTCGACCATGTAAAATGCTTTAATGTTGTTGAGTGGTGACCCATAAAATCTGTCTACGATTTGTGTTTCATTCTTGATAGTAACGGAGTCACAAAACCGTTTTTATTTGATGATTATTTTATTACACTAGAATGCAATACATCAATGTGGCACAGAATTAATTTCATTGTTTCCGATCTAGTGCACTACAATTAAAGCGGAGGTTCCTCAAACAGTTTATCATTGTCATGGATCCCTATGTGTCAGTCAAGCCACAGAGAGTAAATGCAATGTAATGTGTTTGATTTCTTTCTTTGATTCTCTATGGTAAATGGATGCAAAAGATTGTGTCAACACCTATCAGAATCCTCTCTATAGCTACTCAGGCAAATTGCTTGTTTTGAGGTCTATACCTTAATTAATGGAGAAGTTAACGCTGTTCACAAGTGATATTTAAAATATTCAATTGGATTTAAGGCGACAAAATTACCCATATTTGAAGCTACCCAGAGAAAAAGTAAGTTGGTAGAGCTGCTGTTAGAAAATATCTGCAGGAAGTTCCTAATTGCTACTGTCGAAATTTAGCATAGAGGCCCAATAGTAATCAAGAGGTTCATTTCCTTCATACTTATCATCCTGGCATGTGAGTCTTAAGTGAAGAACAATATTGAAATTCGTATCGCTGATGGTCGATTCGAATTTCTTCAGAGACGCTGGCATTGCGAAGCAGCTTGGCAGTCAGAAAGCCAAGATCTATGACCATTAACACAACTTAACTGAGTCGAGATACCAAGAGGATTTGATGTGTAAAGGTTTTCTTCCGATTTCGATACAGAATTTTTTCTGAAAATTCGCAGCTCCATGAAATATATCAGAAAATAAAGCTCGCATACGCTGGCCCCTACCACGGTTAGAACTAACGACTGATTGAGCCGTTCTGACCCGAGACACGGGCGGTACCACCGGGCTACGGACACACTGCTGCCTGTACGCCACTCTCATCATGGTATTTGTCGCTCAGCCTCATAACGCATCGTGAAAGATAATAAAAGTTGTCACTTATGTGAAGAATAGTATTTCTTTAGGCAAAAAACTGAATTTTCTGTCTCAGTGTCTTAGTTTACATGAGGATTATATAGCACGAGTCATTCAAATGGCAAGGGAATATCAAGTGAATTTAATGAGTCAATTCAGTACCATACGCGGAAGTGATTGCACTGTCACAGTGTTGCCTAATGTTTGTGACGATGTTGCCAATTCTCAGCTGTGCTAGGAATAGCTCTGTAGCGGTATTCGAGGAGAATCCCGTGCTCGTGTCATAGGAGGATATGGAGAGAAGGCGCGGGGTTTGGTTAACATACAGCGTTTTCTCCTACCAGTTGTGTCAAACATTCAGGTGGATAATCTTCCATCACAATTACAGTTTCCTACAACCCTTGTTACTTTGTTACGAAAGATTATTTCAGTACAATAAAAGGTCTTCACTTATGCCCACCTGTCACAAAAGTAAGATAACAAACACTTTGCACCTCGAAATCGATTGCACCTATGTGCAGTTCATGTTGTTTTATTTAAATGATTACAAAATCAGGTAAAACGAACACTCGGGTTGTCAGTATAAGCTCATTACTGTTGTCAGTATGATTTTGCACTGCCCACGGCCTGTAATGATAAAGGGCCCGTTTAGGTCAGGCATATTGTATACAGAAGTGGAAGAGAGAGCACCACTAAATTCTAATCCGTATGCATTGCATACACACAGAAATTACTGTTACAGTGTACTTATGTAGCCCAATGAGTGAATTGCGTATTGTACGGTGATAAAGAGCACTGGCCAACTCTGGTGTCACTCTGAGCTAGAATTTATGGTCAGCGACTAAGTGTAAGGTCAATGAGTCGGATGCGAGTTTTGCAACTGTGAAATACTTTCCCACATTATAGAAGCGAATATTAAATATGAACTAATATTGCGAAAATTTTATACTTGGATAGCTTAGAATGAAAATCTTTCTGTTTATTGCAAAGGAAACCAATTGATTTTCTAAAACATAGTCTGTCATACACAACTTGAAACAGGTCATGTCGACCAAATCATATGGAAGCACTGACAGCGGCGTATATCGGAAGGCAGTAAGATCTCTTGCCTTTTGGTTTGGCAGTACTCGATAGCCATTTCTAGGTGCAAGTAAATGAAGAAAGGCAGCGCGTTTCTGTTATCAAGTATCGCCTTCATCAATTACTGGACTTTTAATGTAATCCACGAGTAATTACTGATGTTTGATATTAACATGAAAAGGATTCCGTAGACAGTGAAAGAACCTGTTCTTGGGAAACTACTTCTGTAGTGACCAAAAGGCATCACATGATCTTCAAGTACAGTGTTCCAGCAGCGGTATGAAGAAAATGATATTAATAATGACGGTAATAATAGAGTTATCCGGTAACTTCACACTTACCAGTGGATTTTCGCAAACTAAGAAATTTGCTGAATTTGTGAAAATTTCAACATTTCTTCACATCGAGCCTATGATGCCTAGAAGAGTCTTTACATGCTGCTGACATGAGAATAGCATAATCTCCGCTTCAGAAGCTTGCTTCTACTTAATCATTTAATAGTCTCGCGTTTTTTCACCGTGACTAATTTTGTAAGCTAAGCACATCATCTGTTACAGCACACTCCTGGGGCTGGGAAATGTGACCACAATGGTCTGGCGGAACGAACTATCACAGGTGCAATGCGTGGGTTCAGGCATTTACTTTTAAGAGGCACTAACGGATTTACTTTACCCCTGGTAACATCAAGAGGAAGACGTTATAATGCAGAATCGGCATTAAACCTTCACGTTCCTTCATTACCAACTGGGCAGAGCCGGTTTACGTTGGGAAATGACATAGCGTAAGTCATGGTAAACAGAAATACTGTCACCAGTATACTTACTTACATTTGAAAATTTTATTTTATTTGATGAACCGATAGCCATTTAAAGGAACAGGGCTCTTACTTTACTTGTACTTCATTGAACTCGAGGCGTTGAAAAATTTGGTGCTGGACTGTGATTCGAATTCGTATCTCCTCTTTCGAGGATCTGAATCTCTCGGAACAGTATAGTTCAATCATTTCGTTCCTTTTCCCAAGACTGCAATCTTCTCTAGGACTCCTCCAAAGGTAGTATGTGGGTCCGAATCCTGATCCAGTAAAAAAATATTCATAACTTCATTTCAAGCCCTATCACGCGCACACCGGCCTGTTAGTGAAAATTAACGTACATTTTTAATGTCTGTTCATGTGTTGCCAACAATCGCAATAGATGTGGTTACTTCTGGTCAAACCCCCACACATATTACTATTGGTGAGTAAGCAATTGATACTTAATCTATATTCGTGGTTGCATGGTAGGTGTGCAGTTCGATTGTTGCTTAGGCACCAAAGTTCGTATCCTTATTTGAGATTCAAACACCTAGCAGCTGGTAATAAAAACCGATACGAAACATTTGATTCTACTTAGTTAACAATCCGATTACGTGTTGGGTTCGTATCTCCGTCACAGAACTTCACATCAGCACTTCATCTTTAAATGCATGCACACTTTGTTACTTCAGAATAGAGGTATATCAGACATCTTTCGTGGTTAGTTAACAGGGACGAAAGGGTCTTGATAGAAGTCCCGGTTTATTGCAAAAACTGGCGTCTTTTATTTTGAAGTTTAGATTTAATTACTGGTATTGGCAAAAACTTCGATAATTCATGACTCTTCATGGCTAGTCATCAATATGATATGATTAGATTAGATTAATTCTTGTTTCATAGACCATGAATAGGATATTTCGTAATGATGTGGAATGTGTCATTTTAATGAATGCTTTCTTTACATACCATGATTTAATTTCTTTACAATTTTTTACTCTCTCTCTCACACACACACATTCTTTTTTTTTATTTTTATTTATTTGTTGTGCTCGACTATCGGCAAGGCACGGAAACGTCTGTGAATGAAATGGCTCTGAGCACTATGGGACTTAACATCTATGGTTATCAGTCCCCTAGAACTTAGAACTACTTAAACCTAACTAACCTAAGGACATCACACAACACCCAGTCATCACGAGGCAGAGAATGACCCTGACCCCGCCGGGAATCGAACCCGGGAACCGGGCGCGGGAGGCGAGAACGCTACCGCACGACCACGAGCTGCGGACGTCTGTGAATGAGTTTCATGGTTTTGAGAACACTTACGAAAGAAATGTAAAAACAACTATGAGAGTTACTGATTTATGATGCTTAGTTGGGAGGGAGTTCTGAGTGTTATTAGTAACTACGCTCCAGTCCCTAAACTTGGTTACAGAAATGCGAATTAGACGCATTACGTATTCCAGGCCGTTGCAGGCTGCGACTTGGAGGCACCAGCTATGGTCACTTCCATGGTAAGATCGCATCGGTTCGTCTTCTTCCTGCTGATATTGTAACTGAGATTTGGCAACAAGGCAACGTATGTTTGGCAACTCTGTGATCGACGAGTTACTTCCGGGTGTGCACGGAATTAAGCCTCTAAGTTCACTTGATTTTACCTGTCATTTCCATAGAATAATCAGAGTTATTATCGCTTGAGGTGTAACAAAAGATTGTAAATTTACGTTTTTCAGCCCAGGAAAGTCGTTGCACGTGGAAATCGCAACTAATCTCGTCCTTCAAATAGTGGTTCTCGAGTTCTAGCCCCTATTGGTCTCGGTAGAAGAACCTAAGACGCATACTTCTTCGCCAGCTGTGTGGTAACGTGCTGACCTGTGAACTAGCGTCTGTTATGGTTCGCAGTTCCAGTCTCACTGAGTGTAGCGTTTTTATCTCTTGTGTGAAAGAGCTACAAGCAGTTAGATCGAACATCGCTAAGGAAATCTCAAGAAAATACTTTCGGCCCATGGTGAAAAACTTACAATGCTGCACAGCAGGTAACGCCTCATTCCGCTGCTGACAAGCAAATTTTTGTTTCTAGGAATACATAACATTATTTATGAAATACCACATTTGCATACCTCTTGAGTATGACACAGCATACCAATTAAACACAGACCCAATCAAAATCTAAGTGAGTAGTATTTTACCAATTCGTGACGATAGAGGCACGCTTGTGTACAGATACTCAGTTTTATCAAAACAGACCTTCGTCGTAAGGTTATTGTGGGTAGTTTTATAACATTTCTTATAATACAGCTCGCAATGTTCGTACCGTTTCCTTTAATGTTGTTAAAACAATAGTAAACACGATAGAGAAATTAATCATCAACAATATGTGCGAATTCTCTGATATTATCTATAAGAGTCTGATAATGCACATGTGGTTTATTGATTACATGCACGTAGAAAACTTGTTCTGAGTTAAAGCTCTCAAACAAGATTTGAAGAAGAATAAAATGCCACTACCAGACGACAGCTAATGTAGAAAATACTTTTCCGACGTAGTTTGGCACGATGCGCTCTACCCATACATAATACAAAAGTTTCGATATGTATCTACTGTCTGGCTGTCTGTTAAACCTGAAATTAACAAAATGTCACAGAAGCTAGCCCTTTTTCCACATACGACTATTTTGAGTTGAGAAGTGAAGGGAATTATGATAAAAGTTCCATTAGATTGATAAGTTTAGCCGACAGCAGAACTGCAATTTAAAAAATATAGCAGTGAATGTACTCGAATTCGCGATATCTTATCTACCGGGCACAGTACTTACCATTAAGGCTACTAGCTGGCACAGGGCTGTAACACCTCCAGAAGTCAACAACAATTACTCCAGAAATTCTGCATTCCACAGCGCTGTGGGATAATGAATATGGCCACGTCAATACTTATGAGAGACAAAGTTATACCTTTTCTTTTGCACTGCGCGACGTTTTCAACAAACAGATAGCGCAATAGAGTAGCTCAAGTGGAAAGGAACACTTCCTATTTAAATTTATGCATCCTACTCGGTTGGCAGTTCTGTGTTGGTGCCAGTTACGTGATTTTATTTTGGTCATTACAAAATAAAGTTGAATGTATGCACTGGGTAGCCGAGGCAGCTAGTTCATGGTGCTTCGGTCAACCAAGTAAATGAATTTACTGAACATGCTGCAAATTGATACAGGGAGCCTGTGTGTCAGAATTCTCAGCCAGTGTGGCACAACGGCGTTATAATAGAAAAATGAGCCACTGAGAAGGGGATTTGGTGGTCTGTTGGGCTGATGATAGGTTCATGTACCTATGGGCTGGGTTCGATTCCAACTTCGGTCAGTGATTTTAGATAGGGAGAGACAGATTCCATTCTCTTCTGGCTATACCAAGTGAAGAAGATATAATGGCATTGTGGTCTGAAATTCACATTAAAAATGATATGCCTTCTCTACCAGGTAGACGTTACGTTGAGCCACAATAAATTCTGGAGTGGCTAAATGTAGGAACTCTGTCACCAGTAACCTTTCTTATACTAGTTATTTATTTCAAGTGACAAAACAAACGCTATGTAGGCTCACAGGACACGTATTCCATCTTTTATCTGAGCTTCTGTAGGTCGATAAAATTGGTTTTGAACTGGGATTGCAACTCAGACCGCCCTTAACGCGGAATTTGATCCCTTCGTGACAATACAGCTCGGCTACAATTTGTTGTTTGTTCAAAACTGCATCCACATATTGCGCTTGAATGGCTTCGAATCCTGGCCCGGCAGTACAGATTTCATTATGTATTATCAAGCTCTACCATGAGTACACCTATCTGCTGGTGGATAATAATTTCGATGTTTAATGTATTTTCATTCGTTGTCGACACTAACAATATTTGACGTTTTTGACTCCCAGTGAGACACAGAACTATTTGCGAGGTCACTGTAAGTTCAAGATGATATTCCGAGCTGCTGGCGGAGAAAAATTCGGTAGCTGACGTCGCTTTGTGTGTAGTAAACAACGATGTGTGTGGAGCTCTATTCCCAGTCAGCACTGAACTCTTTGTCATATTATTTCTAGTTCAAACATGTTCACATGTCGCTGCTAGTTCAACAAACCCATATTTAACGTTCGTTTTCTCTAGAATATAACAGCGATAGGTGCCGGGTTGGACTCCTGGGAAGGAAAAAATTAAAGTTTCGTCTCGTCATTTCAGTTAAAACATCTTGCTACTAACAAGAAAATGTGATATGTCACAGTTGATTGTGCTTCGATATCTATCTGATTAGATTCTGGATTCGAATCCCTGTCCAACACAAAGCTTTACCTCACGGCATTTCAAATAAGTTACTTGTTAAGAAGCAATATTTAACATCTCTCGTAGTTCGTTAACAGTGACAATAGGTGCTGGGTAGGAAATCGCGTCCGTTAAAAATGTTTGCGTTATGTAATTTAAAGTTGGTATTTGCTAATTGATACTGTCTAAAATCGAGGTATATCACTCTCCGTATGCCTAATCAGGAATGACTGTTTGTTTCCGTCAGTCACGAAATCTTTGCTTAATTTTCATGACCTGGGTTTGAATCCATATGCAGAACGAGACGGTTCGTCGTGCCATTTGAAGTTCATACATATTCTCAACTAGCTGCTCGTGAATAACTTAAATTTTTAATGTCATTTTGTGTTAAATAATAAGTACGGTATGTTACTTTGCAGAGGAAGTCATGAATACGACGAACTTACTACTGACGTAATAATGAGAGTGGTAACATTTCAGGTATTGTGTTATGTGGGTTGCATGCGAATCAGACGAAATGCAATTCAGGTCGTTCGTGTACTTCTGAGCACGACTGTACATTACTATTATTTGCAAGACGATTCTGATGGTGTAATCAGATTTTCAGGGTCTTTATTAGTTTAAAGTTTAGTATATGACTGTAAGTTATACAAGTAACACCCAGCCAGGGGTTTTACAAAATCTAAAAGCTTCGTCCGATCTAGTCGATCGACGTGCTTTACGAAAGCTATTACTGTAAACCTACATTGTCATGAATTACAGGCATGAAACGTCAATAGTACATGAGTTATTGGAGATCAAAGTGGCTGATTACTATCGATCGCCTCAGGCAATAAGTGCTCCACAGTTACACGAAAAAACGGCAGCAGCATGCTTGTAAATATATTTATTCATTTATGTCTTTGTTTATATCCGATATATACTATTCATGAAGAAATTGGTCAATTATTTACTGTTTTTTTTAGAAAGCACAGAGACATTAGGCTACTGAGTTACTTCTGTTCTATTCTTTTGATATATGTTTATTTAATTGTTTATGTATTTAATAATGCGGGTTAGAGCCTGTTTATGGTCCAGCCTTAGAAATATTTATTTAATTTCAAGTTATTTAAATATAAATCCAGTAGTGCCAACTTGTGAACTTATGAGATGTCAGTGTTTTCCGCAGTGAAGCCTTAGTATGCGTTCAGAAATGAATATTTTCCGAGCTATGTTGTCGTTCATAACAAATTACGTGCAGTAGGAATCTATTGTTTCCCTGCTATTAAATTTATATTTTATTTAATTGCTGAGCCATCGACACCAGTAAGTGTTTGGCAGAAACATACCGCATTCTCAAAAGTACTTCTACTATTGTACTCATCATTTAAAGTCGTTAAGATAGAACCTGCAGATTTTATTTAATTTCAATATTTCATTTATAAATGTCTATATTACGTTCAAAATTTGCAATTGCCGAGTGATAGGAACCTTCGACCATTCGATTCCTGTATCTATTCATATAGTGTACTGTAGACTCAGCAGTGTTTGGCTTGTAATGCGGCACCTACGTATCCCAGACTCTAGACAACGAAACCAGCCAAAACGTTTCATATTTCAACTCTGAGCCTGAGGGTACGTAGTTGAGGGCCACACCCTTACCATTTCATCATTTATTATTTGAAAGCCCGCAAGCTTAATGCTTACTTTTGTTCTACGGTGGACGAAGTTGTGGATATTGTAAAAAAACTGTTCTATGAAGGATTTCAGGCACAAAAGATCTGGGACAGGGTCTGAAAACAACACACCAAATAAGGCCCTCTGCGTCAAAGAAATGTAGTCGCTTAAGCGGCAGAACAGTTGAATTTTTATAAAACTGTTCTTTTAGTTAACCGCCCGTAGTGTTTTCTACCCCTTTTAAATGTCTTTCCTCTGTTGTAAAATGGCTGACAAGCTCTAGACAGCGGAAATGTGACTGGTTTGTGGTCCATATTAATTATGAATGTTCTAGCCTTGATGTAAAGACAGAGGTGCCACACTGCTTTGTATGTGGCTAACAGATCTCTGTCATATGCTCTCCACTTGATCTTACAGGAGAAAAACCCAGGGGTTTAGGGTCTTTCCGACGTACTGGTAGAGAGTTGGGCCGATAGCCTGCTGGCTAGCGTCTTCCATTATAGCTAATGATGCATCGCGGACAGGGTGGGTCAACAGCATTGCTTTTACATTTTCAAAGGCACACTGCATCTCTAGTGTCCTTTGTTGGGGACGCCAGTTTGTGGCGTCGTTTCGTGACAGAGCTGCCACACTCTTCACCGCTCCCTGTACGTGTTTTCAACAGAAGTTCGAGATTCCCAGGAATCGTATCAGTTAATTGGTTGCATTTTCCATAGACCATGTGAATGATTTTTTTTATCAGAATAATGTGGGATGAGTGAGTTGACAATATATGATTAGTGTTAAAATTAATGAAGTCATGCACACATGAACTCATACAACTACACTTAAAAATAAGTTGTTAAGCTATTTTATTTTTACTGGATGCCAGTTTTAAAATGGAAATTTGTCAATCCAATAAAATGAGTTGTCCAGGAGAAATGACTTAAATTTTGATTCAAAATCTGCTTTAATTTTATTGTGAAAGTGATGAACATATTTTGTTGCTGCATATTGAACTCCTTTCTCAGCACTGACAGCTTTAATAATTGGCAATAAATGTCATAAATGTCACTATCCCTCCCTAATTTTTCCCTCCCTGTTTGCTGCAAATCGATTGGGAGTGGTTGTGTCATATGTCATTAAATCATTAATGACCTCTATTTTCTCCTTAATTTCGACAAATACTGACTGCTAGAATTGTATCCCTATAGAATGTTATCTGCTTCTGGTGCAGAATACATTTTTCTTCCTTTATTTGTAGACCATATCCGATTATCCAGCTGATCACCGCTGTAAGGTGTTCCTCATGCAGTGGTCCCACGTGAATAAATATTAGGATATCATCAAGACAAACGAAAAATAAATCCAGTCCCCTTAAAACCTCATCCACGAAAAGCTCTCATGTCTGGGCGGAAATCTTTCAACCGAATGGCATATGTAGACATAGGTAAAGACTAAATAGTGTTATTACAGCAATCATTGGTATTTCTCTTCTGTTACAGGTATGCGATTTTAAGCCTTCTTACAAAGAAGCACACTGAATACCACATTTCAGATATCTCTTATATTTAGGGACTGAACTGTAATGTGTGATCGTAAGAGTGTTTGATGATGATGATGATGAGGATGGCGTCTCATACTCCGAGGAGCGTAGGGAACGATGTGGGAGACCCGCACCGCCGACTAGGCAACGTCCTTACTGAGGTGGTTTGCCATTGTCTTCCTCCGACCGTAATGGGGATGAATGATGATCAAGATGACACAACACCCAGTCATCTCGAGGCAGGGAAAATCCCTGACCCCGCCGGGAATCGAACCCGGGACGCAGTGCGTGGGAAGCGAGAACGTTATCGCAAACCACGAGCTGCGGTCTTAAGAGTGTTTAATGTACTCTGATCTCCTTAGCGCTTCCAGGTAGCATTTCCTTTTTACCAAATGCAGTGGTGATGCCCATGGGCAATCTGATCTGCATATGATGCCCTCTTGTAGCATATGTTCAAACTCTGCTTTTGCTGCAGAAAATGGGTCGGGTGCTAATCTTCTCAGACACTGAGAGACTTTCTGGCCAGGTGTTGTTTTGATATGATGCACCGTGGTGTGTCGCACTTTAGGTTCAAAATGGTTCAAATGGCTCTGAGCACTATGGGACTCAACTGCTGCGGTCATTAGTCCCCTAGAACTTAGAACTAGTTAAACCTAACTAACCTAAGGACATCACAAACATCCATGCCCCAGGCAGGATTCGAACCTGCGACCGTAGCGGTCTTGCGGTTCCAGACTGCAGCGCCTTTAACCGCACGGCCACTTCGGCCGGCCGCACTTTAGGTATCAACTTATTGTCTGGCCATCTGTGCAATCGAGTTTCGTGGCCAGGCGATTGTATTTCTAGCACCTTTTCCTATAGCATCTGTAATGACTTCACCATCCTTGGTACTCTGCACCATCCTGAGATTGGTCTCCAGCCTATGTTCAGTAATAAAGTCTACTCCTAATATCGCTTCCACCACATTTGGGAGAATGAATGTCCCCTTGAACTTTCTGCTGAAACCCGGGCTCACAAGTATCGCACATTATTATAGACGAATCGTTGGATGCCATAAAATCGATAGGTGTGGTTGCCAATGCGTTCTCGTCCTTGTCGACTGGTAGCACGCTTACGCCAGAACCAGAGTAGATCAGGAAGCAATGGCTTGCCGTTTGGTCCATTAAGTGTAACCGGCACATTAACGTGAACATGCATGATTGGTTCTCTACATGTACGATCGATTTGTCATAACTTACTAGGCCAATCTTTAATGTTCTGCCTTTACTTGTAACTTGGCGCTCTTCCAGATTTACTGCCTGCCGCGCCTGCTACAGGCCACTGAAGCCGCTTCGGTACCCATATGGACGTGCATCTGGTAGACCGATCACCAAAGCGCCGGAGATACCAGCACACTGGGTTACGTTGCTTCGCTTTTACCACCTGTCCGTCTGCTTTCTCTAGAATGATAGACGCCTGTCACATTGGGTTCATTTCGAAAACGCATGTATGAAATCGAGGAACAGGGAAGTCACATCATGCAGCGCATTGGAATGTACACAAGAAGGTGTATCATGCTACTCTATTGCAACAGCCGTCGTAGCTCACTAACTAGACTGCTTTCAAAACGACATTCATTATCCAGCTATACTTCCCCGTCGGGTTCATGTTTTATAATTCAGACTTGGGTTCCTTAGTTCTCGTCGTTCATATGCTGGAAGATATTTTGTCACATGACAATAGCTGGACATCATTTTGTCACATGACAATAGCGTTATCATATGGTAGTGAGATAAATTAAACTACACTAATGTGTCCACCAACCTCACAGTATATAGCCATAACAGATCCTGTCAAGTTCATTTAGGGCGGCTTTCCGATGGAGTATACAAAAAAGAATGCGATTGGTAGTGGCTGCGTCTGATAACCAAGCTGCTGCTACTTTTGAGTAAGCTGCATGGTACTCACAAAGGCGCCGTCCTGATTGTTTTTCGTTGCCTGGAGCAACGCCTTCAGGCAACCGCTAATCTTTGTTCACAGGTAAAGGACAGAGGTCATTCAAGAACTAAACTATTCCACAAACAGAGGACGCGATTCTTGAAATCGTTCACCATCCACCTCGGCGAAGTACCCGTGATATTGCAAGGTTGTTGTCGTTGTTGTGGTCTTCAGTCCAGAGACTGGTTAATGCAGCTCTCCATACTACTCTATCCTGTGAAAGCTTCTTCATTTCCCAGTACCTACTGTATCCTACATCCTTCGGAATCTGCTTAGTGTATTCATCTCTTGGTATCCCTCTACGATTTTTACCCTCTACACTGCCCTCCAATACTATATTGGTCATCCCTTGATGTCTCACAACATGTCCTACCAACCGATCCCTTCTTCTAGTCACGTTATGCCACAAATCTCTCTTCTCCTCAATTCTATTCAATACCTCCTCATTAGTTATATGATCTACCCATCTAATCTTCAACATTCTTCTGTAGCACCACATTTCGAAAGCTTCAATTCTCTTTTTGTCCAAACTATTTATCGTCATGTTTCACATCCATACAAATACTTTCAGAAACGGTTTCCTGATACTTAAATCTATATTCGATGTTAACAAATTTCTCTTCTTCAGAAACGCTTTTCTTGTCATTGCCAGTCTACACTTTATATCTTCTCTACTTCCACCATCATCAGTTATTTTGCTTGCCGAATGTCAAAACTCCTTTAATACTTGAAGTGTCTCATTTCCTAATCTAATTCCCTCAGCATCACCCGACTTAATACGGCTACATTCCATTATACTCGTTTTGCTTTTGTTGATGTTCATCTTACATCCTCCTTTCAACACACTGTCCATTCCGATCAACTGCTCTTCGAAGTCCTTTGCTGTCTCTGACAGAATTACAGTCATCGGCGTACCTCAAAGTTTTTATTACTTCTTCATGGATTTTAATACCTACTCCGAATTTTTCTTTTGTTTCCTTTACTGCTTGCTTAATCTGCAGATTGAATAACATTGGGGTTAGGCTACAACCCTGTCTCACTCCCTTCCCAACCACTGCTTCCCTTTCATGTCCCTCGACTCTTGTAACTGCCATCATCTTGCTCACCAGATGGTAGAGTTTTGTCATGACTGGCTCTCCCATGGCTGTCAGTAGTTCTAATGGAATGTTGTCTACTCCCGGGGCCTTGTTTTGACTTAGATCTTTCAGTGCTCTGTCAAACTCTTCACGCAGTATCATACACTCCTGGAAATGGAAAAAAGAACACATTGACACCGGTGTGTCAGACCCACCATACTTGCTCCGGACACTGCGAGAGGGCTGTACAAGCAATGATCACACGCACGGCACAGCGGACACACCAGGAGCCGCGGTGTTGGCCGTCGAATGGCGCTAGCTGCGCAGCATTTGTGCACCGCCGCCGTCAGTGTCAGCCAGTTTGCCGTGGCATACGGAGCTCCATCGCAGTCTTTAACACTGGTAGCATGCCGCGACAGCGTGGACGTGAACCGTATGTGCAGTTGACGGACTTTGAGCGAGGGCGTATAGTGGGCATGCGGGAGGCCGGGTGGACGTACCGCCGAATTGCTCAACACGTGGGGCGTGAGGTCTCCACAGTACATCGATGTTGTCGCCAGTGGTCGGCGGAAGGTGCACGTGCCCGTCGACCTGGGACCGGACCGCAGCGACGCACGGATGCACGCCAAGACCGTAGGATCCTACGCAGTGCCGTAGGGGACCGCACCGCCACTTCCCCGCAAATTAGGGACACTGTTGCTCCTGGGGTATCGGCGAGGACCATTCGCAACCATGAAACTTGGCTACGGTCCCGCACACCGTTAGGCCGTCTTCCGCTCACGCCCCAACATCGTGCAGCCCGCCTCCAGTGGTGTCGCGACAGGCGTGAATGGAGGGACGAATGGAGACGTGTCGTCTTCAGCGATGAGAGTCGCTTCTGCCTTGGTGCCAATGATGGTCGTATGCGTGTTTGGCGCCGTGCAGGTGAGCGCCACAATCAGGACTGCATACGACCGAGACACACAGGGCCAACACCCGGCATCATGGTGTGGGGAGCGATCTCCTACACTGGCCGTACACCACTGGTGATCGTCGAGGGGACACTGAATAGTGCACGGTACATCCAAACCGTCATCGAACCCATCGTTCTACCATTCCTAGACCGGCAAGGGAACTTGCTGTTCCAACAGGACAATGCACGTCCGCATGTATCCCGTACCACCCAACGTGCTCTAGAAGGTGTAAGTCAACTACCCTGGCCAGCAAGATCTCCGGATCTGTCCCCCACTGAGCATGTTTGGGATTGGATGAAGCGTCGTCTCACGCGGTCTGCACGTCCAGCACGAACGCTGGTCCAACTGAGGCGCCAGGTGGAAATGGCATGGCAAGCCGTTCCACAGGACTACATCCAGCATCTCTACGATCGTCTCCATGGGAGAATAGCAGCCTGCATTGCTGCGAAAGGTGGATATACTCTGTACTAGTGCCGACATTGTGCATGCTCTGTTGCCTGTGTCTATGTGCCTGTGGTTCTGTCAGTGTGATCATGTGATGTATCTGACCCCAGGAATGTGTCAATAAAGTTTCCCCTTCCTGGGACAATGAATTCATGGTGTTCTTATTTCAATTTCCAGGAGTGTATTTCCTATATCGTCTTCATCTACATCCTCTACCATTCCTATAATATTGTTCACAAGCACATCGCCCTTGTATAGACCCTCTATATACTCCTCCCACCTTTGTGCTTTCCCTTCTTTGCTTAGAACTGGGTTTCCATCTAAACTCTTAATACTCATACAAGTGGTTCTGTTTCCTCCCAAGGTCTCTTTAATTTTCCTGTACGCAGTACCTATCTTATCCCTAGTGAGATATGCCTCTAAATCCTTACATTAGTCCTCTAGCCATGCCTGATTAGCCATTTTGCCCGTCCTGTCGATCTCTTTTTCGATACGTTTGTATTCGCTTTTACCTGCTTCATATACTGCATTTTTATATTTCCTCCTTTCATCAATTCAATATTTCTTCTGTTACCCAAGGATTTCTACTGGCCTTTGTATTTTCACCTATTTCATCCTCTGCTGCCTTCACTACTTCATCCCTCAAAGCTACCCATTCTTCTTCTACTGTATTTCTTTCCCCCATTACTGTCAATTGTTTCCTTACGCTCTCCCTGAAACTCTGTACAACCTCTGGTTTAGTTTATCCAGCTCCTATCTCCTTAAATTCCCACCTTTTTGCAGTTTCTTCAGTTTCAATGTGCAGTTCATAACCAGTAGATTGTAGTCAGAGTCCACATCTGCCCTTGGAAATGTCTTGCAACTTGAAACCTGGTTCCTAAATCTCTCTTACCATTATATAATCTATCTGAAACCTACCAGTATCTCCAGGCTTCTTCCATGTATACAATTTTCTTTCATGATTCTTGAACCAAGTGTTAGCTACGATTATGATATGCCCTGTGCAAAATTTTACCAGGCGGCTTCCTCTTTCATTTCTTACCGCCAATCCATATTCACCTACTACGTTTTCTTCTCTTCCTTTTCCTACTATCGAATTCCAGTCACCCCCGACTATTAAATTTTCGTCTCCCTTCACTATCTGAATAATTTCTTTTATCTCATCATAGATTTCATCAATTTCTTCGTCATCTGCAGAGACAGTTGGCAAATAAACTTGTACTACTGTAGAAGGCGTGGGCTTCGTATCTATCTTGGCCACAATAATGCTTTCACTAAGCTCTTTGAAGTAGCTTACCCGCATTCCTATTTTCCTATTCATTATTAAACCTAATCCTGCATTACCCCTATTTGATTTTGTGTTTATAACCCTGTAGTCACCTGACCAGAAGTCTTGTTCCTCCTGCCACCGAACTTCACTAATTCCCACTATATCTAACTTCAACCTATCCATTTCCCTTTTTAAATTTTCTAACCTACCTGGCCGATTAAGGGATCTGACATTCCACGCTCCGATCCGTAGAACGCCAGTTTTCTTTCTCCTGATAACGACATCCTCTTGAGTAGTCCCCGCCCGGAGATCCGAATGGGGGACTATTTTACCTCCGGAATATTTTACCCAAGAGGACGCCATCATCATTTAACCATACAGTAAAGCTGCATGCCCTCGGGAAAAATTACGGCTGGAGTTTCCCCTTGCTTTCAGCCGTTCGCAGTACCAGCACAGCAAGGCCGTTTTGGTTAGTGTTACAAGGCCAGAACAGTCAAACATCTAGACTGTTGCCCCTGCAGCTACTGAAAAGGCTGGTGCCCTCTCCCAGGAACCACACGTTTGTCTGGCCTCTCAACAGATACCCCTCCGTTGTGGTTGCACCTACGGTGGGGCCATCTGTATCGCTGAGGCACGCAAGTCTCCCCACCAGCGGCAGCGTCCGTGGTTCTTGGGGGGTAGTTGCAAATGTCTCAAAGACTAGCTGTTGAAGTACTGCACGATGAAGAACTGCATCCGTATCATCACAGTTTAGCACAACAACAACGGCCTCAAGACTGGATTCGACGAGAAAAGTTTTGTGAACAACTTTTGCCCCAAATGAGAGATAACCAACATTTTACCCCAAATGAGACCAACATTTTACAAATAACGGGATATTGACTGACGACTCTAGCACCACTCATGAAGGTGTCATCAACCTCCACAACAGCCATTACTGATCGGACCACAACCCACGTATCGCTTTCAGGCACGCTTGACACAAACCTGTGGGCAGGATTCGTGAAAGAAGTGCTTTTAGCCCCTTAATTATTATAGGACAAGACGATTACGCTACTATATCATGCATTCCTTTCCAACACGTTGCCTGACGCATCAGAAAACTTTCCACTTGTTGTTCGGCCACAGTTGTCTCAACATGATGGTGCACCATCACACTTTGGAATGAATGTCCGTAAATATATAAATAATGTGTTTCCGGCGTAATGGATTGGTCGTGGTGGTTCAGTGTTCTGTCCTCCATGTTCTCCGGACCTTAACTGACTAGATGTTTATAGTGGGGACACTTACTTAGAGGAACAAGTTTATAGCACTATAGTACTATGGATGTACACGACATTATAGCTCGCGCACATGCCGCTTCGGCAATTGTGGATGCAGTGTAATGCGTAGCGTCCAGCAAAGCATGATGCAACGAGTGTCAAAGTGCTGGCAAATGCAAAGTAGTCAATTTGAACATTTTCTCTAAAATGGACGTCGCTCGTACATATATGTATCGCCTCTGTGAAGATACTCCTTGACACCACACGATCAGAACGTAGTGCCTAGCGTAACGTGCGGTCTAGTGTGACCCACCAATTGTACCTTTTGTATCTCATTGGATACAGACGATGTTACTGTACCCATTATTATTTTGAGCTTGGTTAATTCGTGTTGTGGACGAAAGAAAGCGGTCATCTACATCTATAAGACGTTCATGTATGTCTTAATGTTTAAATAAAGATAAGGCAAACAGAAAGAAATACACAAGATACCATATTATGGAGGAGTAACTGGATACAATTTGGTGCTTTAGCTGAAAAAAAAAGACAAAATTCGGTACAATCGCGACTCGCACATCGGCAGCTCTGCATATTGTTCCCCATAACGTTACCTCGTCTAACGCAGCTAATGGGACAGCTCCGGCACAACGCAGAGTTCATGCTGCCTGTTCCTGGCCATGCTGCACGTTCAAATGGTTCAGATGGCTCTGAGCACAATGGGACTTAACTTCTGAGGTCGTCAGTCCCCTAGAACTTAGAACTACTTAAACGTAACTAACGTAAAGACATCACACAAATCCATGCCCGAGGCATGATTCGAACCTGCGACTGTAGCGGTCACGCGGTTCCAGATTGTAGCACCTAGAACCGCTCGGCCCATCCCGGCAGGCACGCTGCACGTACAGTAGTTACAGCGTTCCAGAGTCTCATCCTTTAAAATCGCATCTCTGTTAAAGCTTTTCAAGGGACTAGGTTTAGCTACATACACTTTTGCCTCAAACTGTGATGAGGAATCGCAAACCGAACTCCAAGTGCGATATTTTTTTTTCACCTTATATAAATGGAATAGTCGTTACAGGGGCATCAAGTCCCGTGTTTCTTCTGTACACGTGAGAAGTTTCGAAAAATTCCAATAGAAAGTAGAGCGGTAGTGAACCATCAAACTGGCGTCTGTGCAAGTCACTCGCTAAAAGCAAGTTTCTGTAACTGAATTCTTGGCTGCGGAAAAAGAAACTTAGTGAACATCCACAAAAGTTTGAGTGTAGTGTATGATAATGATACAGTTGACAGGAGTACTATTGGGCAATGGAGGAAGAGAATTAAGGCGGCAGGAAATGCAGAAGTTGAGCTCCAAGAGCGATCACGATCCTGACGTACAGTCATCCTCGCACACCCTACAGCGCCGACCTGGAGGCCTCGATCTTCCAACTATTTGAGCCACTTAAGGACGCTGTACGTGGGACACGCTATGAAGACGATAAGAGGGTTATTCTTGCAGTGTAAACTCTACTATGAATACAACACAGGAGCTTTTACTAACAGGGAATACACGCTCTTCCACAACTCTGGCGTAAACCCATAGAACGTGATGGACAGAAATAGTACTTGTAAGATCGTTATCAATTTATAACTCTTAAGAATAAATGCGTTATGTAAAATAGTTGTATGTCATTATTCACTAAAAAAAAACCATGAAAAGTGCCAGACACAAACGTTCTGTTACTACCAGTGAGACTGTTGCCATTCTGATAGGGCTGGTACAAGTATTTGCAGGGTTGAAGTCTGTGCAACAGCAGGGAAAGAGGAGCTACGTATGGACGTAGAAGTTTTACATGCTTACATTCTGTGGTCAGGCAACCGCAATCAGGCTCTGGCGAAGCGAAGGCAGTAGTGTGAATCTCTTCCCCTCCTTCTTTCCATCCATCGGCAGCTGCCTTAATAATACGTTTTTCTGGAAGTTAACAGAGGATGCAAGAGTATTCCTTGACAGTGTTAAAGCTATCACTGCAATGAGTGATTGGTCAAACGAGACTATAGTCAAAGCAAGGACACACGTGTTGTACCACTTGGTTCTCAGTAAGGCAGAAAAATTTCAGTAGTTAGCCGAGGGTTTGAGGCAACGTTATCAGTAGCGAAACAAACCAAGGATAATCTGCGAAAAATTTTGTACCTTACCACCAAAACATACGGAATCACTGGAAAACTTTTCAAATGGCTCTGAGCGCTATGGGACTTAACTTCTGACGTCATCAGTCCTCTAGAACTTAGAAGTACTTAAACCTAACTAACCTAAGGACATCACACACATTCATGCCCGAGGCAGGATTCGAACCTGCGACCGTAGCGGTCGCGCGGTTCCAGACTTTAGCGCCTAGAACCGCTCGACCACACCGGCCGGCTTGCAGATAGGATCCGGAGGATGTTAGCTGACACAAGACGTGGAAGTGGATAATGTGTTGGTGCGGGTAACCGAGAATGTGGCTTTGGACGTTTCTTTGTATGTGGCATCCCTGCTGACATGTAACGTAGGGCAAGGATGGAAAGTCTTGGGTGTAATATTGTGTACTGCCCGTGACGTAATAATGTACTATTTTCCTTTCCTATCGAAATATCAAAATTTAAAGATATAATTTAATCTCTGTTCCAATTAACTGCGCTACAAGTCAGCGAATACGTACGCCCCGGATAATGAGAACGGCGTAGCAGTATCATCTGTAATTTGTCCTACATAAGAATGTGCGCTCGTCTTTTCTTTCCCTCTCTTTAGTCGCTCGCCTTTCCTACAGCATCTTGTGCTATCAGACTCCTATATTCTTCCATTTTGTTTCAAATAAACTGAAATTGTATTCCTATTATGAATTTGTTTAGTTGTGTCATTATTATCGGCAATTTCGATTACCGAAATGACTTTAGTATTAATATTTTTCTTTCGCTCCAGAATCGAGTTGAGATTACTGTAATTTCTACGTGTTTCGCCGAAATACGACACAATTCTTTATTTTGTTCAAAACTGTGAGGTTAGTGTTCGAGACGTCAGATGTCTGTATAAAAAACTTACTTTGAGAAATAATAATTGTTTAATTTGGCATTTCCGCTTTCATTTCATAGTAACGGTTATCAATTCCCAATTTATAAAATGTTGCAGATTTTGCTTTACTGCACTTTTTCTTACGTTGTCAACTTGATACCCACGAAATTAATTTAGAACTGATCTGAATTTTCTCGTGAGCGAGAAGACAATTTCCCATTCCCCTGAGATATTAAGATCACAAACTAAACGTTTTTCCAGCACTTTAAGAGTCTAGTGATCTTCACTTCGAACAACAAAAAAGGTAAAAAAGGGTAAGAAAGTGATTTATGTATGCGCATGAGGTATTTAAATTCATTTTACTTTTCATTTATTAGCTTTCCTCCTGACTAATCAGTTATTGATTACACATTCCAAAAAAATAACTAACTTATTAATTATATATATTATTATTTATTATTATTACATTTGGCGCCCCTTTTTTTAGTAAGCAAATGGTGGGTAATGAGTCATGCAAAAGAGCCATTTCGTTCCACTGAGTGAGCAGTTCTGTTCCGGTATCTAAAAAGAACTGTTTTGTCCATCTCTAGCAGACTACAGTGTCATATGCAGCGGACTGACTTACGATACTGCAGTACACACTGATGTGCTACACGTACGCGCGCATTTTAAATTTTACGGTGGCTCGAAAGGCATTGTAATCAATTGTATACTAGAAAAATGCAATCAAAACAGAATTTTTTTTGTATCACAGTCTCCTATCGCTACATTCCAGTGAAGATGTCACGAACTCAAGGTAGAGCCTTTAGGCCTATCTACGTTTCACTTACACGACCCTTATTTTAGTGACGAAGGTGTAAAGCCACCACCAGTTGAGTAGGTGCCGGAGTAAGAGGTGACAAATGGAATCGATTTTACCAGATGGAGAGTCACATGGCCGAAAACAGGTTAATCATTCCGGCTCTCTGACTATAACTCGGCTGCGCTCCGGCCTCCACCTCTATGTCTTTCGTTATTTCTTATTCTGGATAGGGCATTTCTTGAATCTCTTTATTCTGTACAGAACTGGTCGATTAATTTTTAGTGCTCCACTCACTTTTCTCTGATGGTGCCATCATCAGGGGCATTACAGTTACAGTTCTCAAGTGTGACGAGAATTATTTGTTACGTGTACCCGTGAGTCTATGTACCATAACTTAACCCAGTACAGATTAATTTCTTTTAGTGTACACCTCAAGTGAGATCTGTTCTGTTGACCACCATACTGTTGTTTGACACAGCGGCTATAAATATGAGATTTAGGAGGAGGGGCTGACTCCAGCCGCTGTTGGGCATCGAAATTGAATGATGAAAACTGAGAATTTGTGCCAGACGTAGCCAGCCGCTATGACCGAGCGGTTCTAGGCGCTTCAGTAGTGAACCGCGCTGCTGCTGCGGTCGCAGGTTCGAATCCTGCCTCGGGCATGGATGTGTGTGATGTCCTTAGGTTATTTTAAAAAATGGTTCAAATGGCTCTGAGCACTTTGGGACTCAACTTCTGAGGTCAGCAGTCCCCTAGAACTTAGAACTACTTAAACCTAACCAACCTATGGACATCTCACACATCCATGCCCGAGGCTGGATTCGAACCTGCGACCGTAGTGGTCGCGCAGTTCCAGACTGTAGCACCTAGAACCACTCGGCCACTCTGGCCGGCCCTTAGGTTAGTTAGGTTTAAGTAGTTGTAAGTCTAGGGGACTGATGACCTCAGATGTTAAGTCCCATAGTGCTCAGAGCCATTTGAACCATTTTTTTTTTGTGCCATACATAGACTCGAACCCGGACCTTCCTGGCTGAACGCCCTGCGTTCTGAGGAAGCCTTTGGCCTGTGCCTTCATGACGGTCGTATCCGGATGTTGGTGTGGGTGCGGTTGTAAGCGTATGTCCATCTTCCAGAGTGCTCAGGCTCATCGTATGCACTGAGGCACACATGTGGGTCACCTCGCTGGCCCCCACTACTGCACCCCATGCTGCCTCGCTGTCAGGCTACATCAGCTGGCCTCTCTGGCTACATGAGATGTCACAGTGTTGTATCTAGCATTCCTCACCAACGCCTTAGCGAGCAGCCGAGCACATTTCCTGCGTGCTGGAGAAGACACTGTTCATTGTAGCAATCACGTTAATAAAATGTTACTGCAGATACCGCTGTTTCACTGATATGATGCCTACTGGTCTAACACTAAAATATTCACCAGCCTTCGGAGCTCAGCCTCTAGCACTTGTCACCGCCTCACATGTCCAACCTTGACACCCACTGACCTTGTGACATGGTGGGTGACTGTAACACAATACATTATTAATTTCCTTACTGACCATATGCCAGTCCATATGAGCAACCCGACACGCAATACAAATCATGCTACTCACTAAACGCACCAGTCCAGTTCGATGTGCTGGACAGGTGTTCACATAGCGACTGACTTTCATACATACTACGGGAGTAATGGGACAACCTTTGTGCCACGCCACTCTGTATTGTTGCCAAATTTGTTCAAGATGACGGCGCTGAAGTCATCCAAGATGGCAGCATGTAGACTTGGCAACAGCATATGACGTCATCCAAGATGGCGGATTTTGGCGGGAAAATAGGCCAATTGGGCTACGTCCACTAACCCAACCCTCCAGAAAAAATTGGCTCCAAATTCAAAATCCAACATGATAATGCCTGCAAAACCATACTTTTCTTTATTATTACTCATTATAATTTATTATCATTATTATCATTCATTATCATTCATTATCATTTATTATTATTATTATTTATACAATGCACGTGTCTTCACTACAAGGTCTGGGGTCAAATGGTTTAGATCGTACCCCTGCCACCAGGGAGCGCTGCTGTGATGTCATTCAAGATGGCGCATTTTGGCGGGAAGAAAGCCGATTGGGCCACATCCACTCAACTACCGTTATGACCTTAAATTCTCCTTCACATTCAGTCTTTGCTGAGCTGTCGTTGTCGAACCATAGCCATGTGTTTGATCATCGAGATGAATGTGGGTGATAGAGCAGCTTTCAATAACTGCATTTTATGTAGACATTCGAGGGAGGACTGTAGCCACAGTTCACTACATGAGGTGTGGAAGCATATGATAATGGAGGAGTGTCGGAGGAATAAGTACAAGAATTCTGTTCAGCAGATTTCGGCAATGCAGAAGGATGGAGCTAGGATGCATCCCGTAACCAGCATACGCTCATGCACATGTGCAAACTGCAGACATATTTACCATCGAGCATTCACTCTTCCAAAACGCAAGAGATGTCCAGTTGATGTCAATTCACTTCAGTCTAAACATATTCGTATACTCCGTATATACCATTGAAGACCATCGTGCAGAATGTGTTCTATCGATGAGTTATTGGTGTTTGACCGTGATGAGCTTAACAGCTGTGTGGTTTGCAAGCATACGGCTGATGACTGCCTCCATAGCCCCCTACATGTAGAATGGAAGCGCTCATTAATTCTCGAACACATGAACAAAAATACTGTCCTCCAAATAAATTCATGCAGCGAGATGTTATAAAAGTGCATTACCCATCTCATGGAAACATCTGCTACTGTTGGATCTGCTTGCCTTTTCTAAAGCCTATGTATAAGCTCCCAGCCCAGAAGAGACAACTGTCTCTCATCCAGCAGAGCGAAGAACTGATCTAGTTCACAAGTTCACCGCTAGGGTACACTTCAATAGGTCACATGGTCACATCATTCAGCCAATAGGAGCACAGCATCATGGTTACATATGTGGATTGTATATAAGGAGGACTCAGCAGCTCCTCCATCTCTGTTCCAGTCAGTCAGTCAAGATGAAGCGTCATTCGCCACAGGAGAATAGGAGGAAGAAGCAGCAGAAAAGTAAGTCCCAAAATTATTATTATTATTATTATTATTATCATTATTATTTCTGTGCCAACAACATATGATGCTTATGAATATTTGTCTTTGTCCTGTAGCTGCACCCGCGACATCAGCATCAGCAGGTTCCAACCTGTCCCGGTCCTGTCCTGTAGCTGCACCCGTGACTTCAGCATCAGCAGTTTCTAACCTGTCCCGGTCCACTCACATGAAGACCTCGGACTCGTCCACGCAGGATCCTGTAGCGCAGCTTCTCAGCATGCTGGAGCAGGATAGCGAGGTGCTAATGTCAGTGCCGGAGGCTATGCATGACGGAGCTTCACAGTACTGGGCTCCTTCATACGCACCATCCATTGATCACGGCCCAAGAGACCTCTCACCATCAGTGCAAGAACAGCAGGCTAACCGCGCTGGTGTGTATGTTGTCGATGAGAAAATACCGACCGCCAGTGCACCTCAACCTTTAGATATGTGTTAGCAGTAAGTCACTTCAAAACGTCTTTATGTAGGACTTGAAGTTTCACAATACGGTAGCTTGTCAACTGTTTTAGTGCTGGAAAATGTGCTCAAAAATATTGAAGTGAAATTTTCTGACTACGAGTGGCATGAACTGTGTCGTGTAAAAACACAGATCAAGAAACATATGACTACTGAATATTATCCGTCTCAATTCTACCACGACATGTACTGTGGCACTCTAACTGTGAATATTCTATCAATGTATGATTATGCTACACTAAGAATTAAAAGTGAAGACAGCTCTAGTATATTCATGCAGCACTCAACTGTTGATAACTTGTCCAATGTAGACATGGCTGTAACTAGTACGATAGAGAGACTAAATAGATGGTGTCCATATATTCAAGCAGTATACAGTGATATCGTTAACTGGCTTCACACATGTAGCATCCACATAGAAGATATAGAACATTGTTTTAGTATCTGTATAACACCAGTGCCCAAGTCTTGCGTTATTCCTCGAATAGGTATTCAAAATGTTGAAGTCAAATTTACTGGTGGAATACCGGACTATTGCAATGCACCGGATAACATTACGAGATATATATGTTGGATTTGGAGTGTACAAAAAGCAGCTATTTTCCAAATACTGTACATCTGCTGCACCGTTTAAAAAAGAATCAAGCAATTTTTTTCTCACGCTGATCATATTTGTAAATATTTCAATAAATAAATATATTTATAATATGAAATTTGCCCTTGTGTTTTTATTTGTCAAGACAAAATGTCACCTACGTTAATCTATATGAGACCCTTCCCTTTAAATGTACCACATGGAGTTCATTCTATCGTGTAGCCGTTGTAGCTCAGCTGGTAAGGTGACTGCGCTATAGTGGCTACACACACAAATATTGTTCATCATACAAAAGCCTACTACACGCAAGGACCTAGCACAGTAGACATCATGGCACGCTGGGTGACACAACCTCGCCGCCGGGACTTTCTTGCAGGTGACTGGTCCTGTGATGATGACCAAGACCAGAAGACCAATGAGAATGAACCACTCCTTCCTGACAGCATACGAGAGATAATTGTAGGCCCTTCCAACTTTGGTAAGACAAATGTCCTCATGGCTCGGTTAACGCACATAGACGGAGTCCGCTTCGAGCACGTTTTCGTCTTCTCCAAAACACTCTTTCAGCCCAAGTACTAGTTACTGAAGAAAATATTAGATGGAATAGATAGTGTAACGAACAGAGCATTCAGTGAAACCGACGTCATCCCCCCACCTGAAGAGGTAAAGCATAACACTGTCTTCATATTTGTTGATGTTGCTGTTGAAAAGCAAGACCAAATCCGTAAATATTTCTACTTTGGCCGTCATATGGGTGTTGATGTATTTTATCTGAGTCAGACATATTCCAGGATCCCAAAACAGTTGGTGAGGGATAACGCCAACCTTATTACAGTATTCAAACAAGACAATCTCAATTTAAAGCACATTTATCATGCTCGCGTAGGGACCGACATGTCATACAATGAATTTGTAAAGACATGCGCTGATTGTTGGAACCACTCACAATACGCGTTTTTCGTTATCGATAAAACTCGCAAACTGAATGACGGTAGATACAGCCGTAACTTTCAAGACTTTCTCCATATATAAACGTACAAAATAGCTTAGTGCGTCAGTTGTCGCTACAGCATGGAGAAATTCGCACGCATGGCGCACGCTCAGCCTGAGAGGTTAGGTGTGCAGAGACAGAATGCACGCATGTACACCGATGTCAAATTTAACAATCTTGAAGCGAGACTCGTTAAAGTTGTACGGGAATTAAAGGACACTCAGAAACGTCTTACGATTAACCAAAACCGGATAGAGAACAGAATTAGCGCAATTGAGCGGCAGATAGGAGCCGAGGCTGTTGTTATTGAAGAAGGTAGGGTAGGAAACAAGAAAAAGAAGAACAACAAAGCATATATAAAACCACGTGATATTCAGAGCTCTGATTAGTATCCTTAGAGACGTCGACAAAGCATAAAGTCATTCAGGCGCGCAAAGCAGTTCGACATAAATTACGTTTGCTGAAGTTGGGACATATCGATCGCGAGCAAACTCTAAAAGAAACTTTTAAACCTGTTACCGAATCTATTACCAAAATGGCTTCGCGTGATAACGATCCAATAGCAGAATTCACCAACCAGTATCCACCCGTAAGATAGATAGAACATTTGGTGTCAACAGGGAGAGGCCGTACATGCTAGGCTCTCAAACTATAAATTTATCCGATAGCATCGAGGTACAGAGTTTAAAAGAACGCCTGGCTTAATGAACCTAATCTTCCTAAGGCCATCAAAAAAATTAAAATATTCTGCCGATGATCACAAAGTCTATCATGAAATACTTCACTTGACTGGTCTATATAAAAATCCTGACGGAACACTTAGAAAGCCTGAAAACAATAAATACACGACCATTATACAACCTTTACTAAACGAACAACCTAAAAGAATCGGTGAGGGTGTAGACTTCCAGCATAAAGGAGTGATCAATCAAGTCCCCGAGTATATATATTACAATGACCCAGATGAACTAATAGACAGACTTCAACTGTTGATGGCTTCGGCTGCTGCGGGCAATACAGCTCATTCGAATGAGGTTCTTTCGATAACCTCTGAGCTTCGAGAGAGAGGTATCATCGAATAAGTATGGATACAGTAGTTCGAGAACTGCACAAGCCAGCACGCAAAACATGCCCTCCCAGGCATGTTATGATTAAAGGGCTGGATGTCTTGTGGCAAGCTGATCTTGTAGATATGAACCAATATTCGCATAATAATGGATTAAAATGCATTCTAATGGTTATTGCTACATTAAATTCGCATGGGCATTACCTGCGAAAACTAAAGCTGGTAGAGATGTTGCTTCGGTGTTTGAGCGTTTGCTGCAGACAGGAACGAATCGATGCCCGGACAATCTTCAAACCGATCATGGTGGCGAATTTTTCAATGAACATTTCAAGACTGCTATGGAGCAGTACGCGATACATCACTACTCTATGTTTACCCACCTGAAAGCTAGCATCGTGGAGCGTTTGAACAGAACAGTCAAAGCTCAAATGTGGATGCGGCTTAATCTTCATGGTTCGTACAAGTCGCTAGATATCCTCCCACAGATAATTGCACAGTATAATCGAACCAAACATAGTACAATAAAAATGAGACCGATCGATGTTCGCGATAATTCTCTCATGGTCACAGTATATTTCCGCATTAAAATGCTGTACCCTCGCAAACAGAGGTTCAATGTAGGCGACTTAGTAAGTATTTCAAAACAGAAGACAGCGTTCGAGAAATCGTACTTACCAACCTGGTCCGCAGCGATATTCATAGCATCCAAAGTGCAGAAAACGAACCCTATGACATATATCTTAAAGGACGGCAAGGGTGAAGAAATTGCAGGATGCTTTTACACGGAGGAATTGCAGAAGAGTTCTGAACCAGATATATTTCTCATCGAACGCATGATAAGACGTCGCTGGAATAGAGCGCTAGTGAAATGGTTAGGATTTCCATCATCAGAAAACAGTTGGATTGACGCCGACAAGTTGGTATATAACAGGGACCCTAGTCCTCTATCTCCTCAGTAGCGTACCATGCGCGATAGGATGCACATCATAATAAGAGGTGGAGTTGGTGTTCTCGACAAATTGTCTGTTGAATTACACGTCCCTGGATATAACTTCTGTTGGCCTGGAACAAAGCTTCAGAAACGCCTGGCATGTGGTGATAAAGGTATTAACACACTAGGCGAAGCCTCCCTTGAGCACGACCTCGCATACTCTGCAAATAAGGATCTCTCAGCACGCCACGTCGTCGACCGAATATTAACATATAAAGCCAAGCAAATAAGGCGAAGAAAAGATCTCGGAATAGGTCAACGCGTTGCTGCATTCGTGGTTGATAAAACAATGCGTGGAAAAATTAAGTTGGGCTTGGGGGTGATGCATTTCGAACGAACTATGAAAGCAGCGCGAACAGATTTGAGGGCGAAGAACAATAAGAACAAGCACAGTTGCTTGAAAAACTGTATTCTCACTTCTATGTGTGCAGCTAAACGTGTGTTGAACGGTGGGACCAAGGAGAAGAACAAGACTTCAATTAAACCGCCTAGGGTCCTACTACTACCAAAGACTTCAGGTGGAATTATCCCGTTCCTCGTTCCAGCCCTTGCAGCCCTGTCCGCTGTTGGTTCGCTTACAGGCGGGGCCGCAGCTGTCGCCAAAACGGTGAAAAACGCCCAGAATGCACAGGCCCAACTACATGAAGCCAAAAGACATAATCGCGCTATGGAGGCAGCGGCCATCTGAAAAGGTCTCTAGTTGAAACCATACAGGAAAGGACTAGGTCTTTTCATAAATAAAAAAAAGTCCGTTAGTTATCCTACCTGATGGAGCGCTCACGATTAAAGATCTAGTTAAAATTCTTAAAGAAAAACTTCACATTCCCGCATTCCGAGTGCTCTTTATGCGCGATACGTTACCGAAGACCATGTAGCTACCTAATGAGTGCGGAATTGTAAATTTAGATGTTGCTCGTGGTCCTGGGACCCATTGGGTGGCGTTAAGAAAAGTGCAAATATAGTGCAGTATTTCGATTCATTCAGGGATTTACATCCACCTGAAGAATTACAGCGCTACTTTACGCGTCTCCTACAATTTCCGGCGATATCAGGTCTTTAACACATACCTGTGTGGGCATCTCTGCGTTATGTTCCTCATCACAGTGACGGCGAACCCCCAGAATGCGCGCTATACCCCCGGAATGCGCGCTATATTTAGACCGAGAAGTCCCGACTGTGCGCTTTCTCCTATCCTCGTCAGAGCAGGGGTGCGACATATAAAAGAGCTGTCATTGAACGGATGGCCATCATTTGATGTTTAGACGCAATGTCGTACACTCTGACTTTAAAAGAGCGAGGATCAGTATTACGTGCAAATTACTTTCCAGCGATTGATTTAAGTGCAGGGGTGTGGAGTATTGCGCTAATTGCTCTAGAGACATATAACAGCATTCGGAATATCACAAAGAGCAACAATAGACTTCATCTTGAAATTGATGGCCGGAAGGAGATTCTACAAATACAACCTGGTGTCTACGATATTGATGATTTAATCAGTCTTAAAACAGTCAGGAAAAGGTGTTGAACTACGGGCGAACATTAATACCCTTAAATCTGAAATACGGACAGAGAGTGCTACGATTGACTTTACACAGAAAGATTCAGTAGGTCCACTGCTAGGTTTTGCAAAGGATCGTGTTTTGGTGAAGGACGCAAGTAAATTTTACACATCGGATCGAGCTGTAGATATACCCCCAGTGAGCACAATCCACGTTGAGTGTAATATTGCCGCAAACTCATACCTGAACGATAAGTTGATTCACTCAATTTACGGATTCTTTCCCACAGTCGGTACAGGGTGTAAAATAGTTCAAGACCCCAGAAACGCTATATATCTCCCGGTGACAGTTCAGACATTTGACTACCTAGAACTGCGTATTGTGGACCAGAATAATCAGCTTGTTAACTTTATAGGAGAAGAGATCATTGTAAGCTTCCATCTAAGGCAAAAATGGTTCAAATGGCTCTGAGCACTATGGGACTTAACATCTGTGGTCATCAGTCCCCTAGAACTTAGAACTACTTAAACCTAACTAACCTAAGGACACCACACACATCCATGCCCGAGGCAGGATTCGAACCTGCGACCGTAGCAGTCGCGCGGTTCCGGACTGAGCGCCTAGAACCGCTAGACCACCGCGGCCGGCCATCTAAGGCAAGGTGGGAGTAAGGTATAAAGCTAGCACACCGAGCTCGCAACCCGTCAGTGCATCGCGGAAGGGCAAGGTGATAATACGCCTTAATTACAAATTCCCCATTTCAGCAGGTTTAAAACCGCAGAATGACGTCGCTCTACGTAACTCAGTCAGTAGAGTATGATGACCTAATTAAACGTCATGAATACCACTCACACAAACCCTACGCCTCAAGCACATTTAACAAAAATGATGAAATTAGGATTGTTATCTAGCATCAGGACGCAGTAACACTGACTTGCAAGAGTTTCCTGTTTCTGGACTGAACATTTAAGAAAGCTGACAGGGCTGCGGTAGAGCTCTCGAACCTCACTCGAAATGCTGTAGCAATCTTGTTTCAAGAGATACGTTATGAACCCAATGGAATCGAACTCGACCGTACACACAATGTCGATATTACGTCAACCCTTAAGACGTACGTTTTAACCTTACCCTCTGATTCAAACAGCTTGGAAAATGCTGGGTGGTCATAGATGCGCCGGATGGTGAGGGGGGACACAGCCGATTTACCGTGTGTGTACCACTAAAAATGCTTATGGGCTATTTTGAGGATATGCAGCGAATAATTATCAACGCTAAACAGGAACTTATTTTGGTGTGGAGTGCAAGTGATACGAATTCACTCTCTCAAACATCTACAGAGAATGTTCAAATCAAGATTAATATCGTAGCATGGAAAATGCCTCACATCGTAATTGCCCACGAGGAGCGCTTGAAGCTCTTAAAAGTTCTGAATTCTGGCACCTACCTACCACTAACTTTCCGATCATGGGAGCTTTTTGAATGCCCAGTCCTACCTACAGCGTCTAGACATACTTGGGCTATTAAAACATCAGTGCAGTTGGAAGCACCTCGATTCATCGTACTCGCATTTCAAACTCAAAAGGCATGGTAATGTATCAAAGGACTCTACTGAATTTGACCATTACAAGTCAACTAATGCCAGAGTCTGCTTGAAATCAGAATACTACCCATACGAGAATCTACATCTACAGTTGGACAGCAGTGTATACAGTCTGGCATTTGACATGTATGCGAGATTCCGAGCACCTTACTGGTCTTCAGTCCTGAGACTGGTTTGATGCAGCTCTCCATGCTACTCTAGCATGTGCAAGGTTCTTCATCTCCCAGTACCTACTGCAGCCTACATCCCTCTGAATCTGCTTAGTGTATTCATCTCTTGGTCTCCCTCTACGATTTTTACCCTCCACGCTGCTCTCCAATACTAAATTGGTGATCCCTTGATGCCTCAGAACATGTCCTACCAACCGATCCCTTCTTCTAGTCAAGTTGTGCCACAAAGTTCTCTTCTCCCCAATCCTATTCAACACCTCCTCATTAGTTATGTGATCTACCCATGTAATCTTCAGCATTCTTCTGTAGCACCTCATTTCGAAAGCTTCTATTCTCTTCTTGTCCAAACTAGTTATCGTCCATGTTTCATTTCCATACATGGCTACACTCCATACATATACTTTCAGAAACGACTTCCTGACACTTAAATCTATTCTCGATGTTAACAAATTTCTCTTAAATTAAGGATGCCTGTCCACAGAGTTTCAAGAAGCTAGCACCAATAATCGTGATTGACTATTCAAAATAGAGTGAGATAATCTAATCAGGGCCTGTGGATGTACGGATTGAATTTGAATCTTCAGCCAACTTCCCTGATCAGACTTCAGCGTATGCTCTCGTTCTGCATGATCGTCTTGTTAACTACTGCCTGGTCACGGCTGTAGTGCAACGAGTTGTATAAATTAATAGACACTCTGCTAACTCTAAGGCAGATCACGAGGTGTGAGGATCATAGCTGACATTCAAGGATTTTGCTACAATGAGCACAGGCAATTCATAATGAAAGACTGTGCATTAATAGCATTCACGCAACGTGATAGAGTAATAGGAACATTTGCATCAAGAGTTGAATCGCCGAAACCATTCAAAGATGTCAAGCGCAATAAGACGTTTAGAAGTGCGTTGTGGTTAACAAGATTGTATCATGGAATTCACTGGCATCTCTTATAAAGATCTGGTGCAAGTGTTGCGAGTATTTGATCACAAGGAGACAATCATCTACGTTAAAGGCCATGAGAAGATTACCTGGCTGCGTCCAATCTTCAAGTATGCAGCTATTCGGAAACTGGAATACTACGATTGTCCACCTCTCCATCAACTTAGACGGCGAGCATGTGAAGAAGAAGAAGAAAATAGTGCTGTGTCTGCATGTGGAAATGTAAAATTACTTTTAAAATGGCCTACAAATAAATACAAATTTTTTCTCGATAAGAGTTCTTGTTGTTTTCCTTCTGTGACACCTACATACATAGAACTAAGTTTATTCATTATACTGTGCGTGAAGCGCATTCCACTGGAGCTGTCTGAGCCAGTGTACCTGCTTCCACCTCGCCTGCTCGGCAATGAAAGTGACAGGCCCTGAAAGAGGGAAAGTGGTAGGGTCCACTTCATCAGATGTCTGCCGTTTAAAGTGACAGGACCTGAAACACAGTGCTGTTGGCTGTTTGCGACCTGCGGGCGAAGTCCAGAACTCGTCATTCAGAATTCATTTCTGTTTTTAAAGCAGTAAAAACATTATAGGTCTATCTCCAGTGCACTGTGGCTCTATCAACGTTTTGTATATATTTATCATTTTTTGAATAAAAAAGAATGATTACGATTGAAAGTGAAATAAGAAGAACATTCGAGATTTTTTTACAATAAAATAAGTTAGTTTATTATTGAATTCAGAATTTTTTTTACAGTGTTTGCGAAATATCAGTACAATTATTCAGTTTTTTTCACACTACATGAGTTTACAGATACATTATTTCTTTTCACGTAAAATATGCAATTTCTATTCTTTTGCAGATAAGTGTTTTAAATTATTCATAAGCATTTACAACTAAAGCTGAGGTATCACAAGGTAAATAATAGAATTGCTAGTAAAGTTCCACTGGAAAGATTTTTTTTAACTAAAGGCAAACGTATTTTTACTTCAAGTTAGTGGCTGTAAAGCGTTTTCGACTACAGTGATCAATTGAAAATACATTTCATTCAAGTAAGTTGGTCTAAAGATTTTTTCTTCACTACAACAACCAGCTGAACATATATGTGTCGTTATAAACATTCCTTACAATACAATGAACACACACACACACACACACACACACACACATATATATATATATATATATATATATATATATATATATATAATGAATTTAATTGGTGGAACTCACATATTTAAAACTAGTTCTGACTGGATGGCTAGTGGCAGGTGAAACTTACAAACTAAAATCTATAACAACTACTCAGATTGAAGCAGATATGAACTGCACGAACTTGTATTTTCTTATTCTTGATTATAAAAGGTGGAAGTGAAGATCTAAAATTTTATCTTTTTGCTCATATATACATAAACTAGTAATACTCATCATGAAATATATATAAACACACACACACACACACATATATATATATATATATATATATATATATATATATATATATAATTTTATTTTAGTTTCTTTGTATTTTTCTTTGGTGGAATAAATAATATTTATATTTACACACAGACGCACTTAACACAGGCTCGCATACATTCACACACTCGGACATACACGGAAGCATGCAAGCTGATACACACTACTAAACACTCTCATCCAATATTACACTATGATAAAAGGTTCATACTACTACTCTGCAGACACTCTCGCTATCTCTCTCTCCCTCTCTCTCTTTCACACTATCTCTCTCTCCCTCTCAATCAGAGTCCCCCACCCATTCTCTCGGTACATGTGAGTAGTGTGAGTACAGGCGAGTTTCAATGTTGTCATCACAGATGACCCTTTCGTCGTCATGAGGCAAGAGACCGATTTTAAACTGCAGCACAGTGTAGACCTCGTGCGCTATCGATGGAATACTTGTTTGCCGTACCATACGCAGTGCCTCCGGCTCAGCACCACGAACACCACCACGTAGACATTGCAAATAGTCTTCGATAGATAGGGCTCTCAAGGCCATCCGCCGTACCCACTTAGCCTGTCTCTGAGTGGGACCTTCCAATGTGCGATATGCATACATTTTTGACCGAAGACCTACAAACTCCACAATCGGCAATCCATTCGACTCATCTTTCGTGATACCGATAACCTTGTTTTGTGGAACAATATCATAAGGATTATCAGCCGCATAAGAAGACTTGTCGAATTCATTGCCGTGTTACCTAATTACTTCATATGGATTGCGGTTCTTCACCCCAAAGATGAAGCTATGTGTATCCATATAAAGCAATTTAGGATCTGCGAAATGAGTTTTCACGAACTCATAATGAAAACGGTACATGTGGAGTTTGGAGAGGTCTAGTATGCACATCACCACATAGATAGGTTTAGTAAACTCTACTGCCTTCAACATCGCACCGCGTCAGCAATCGTTGATTAATATACTAAAAAACTAGAAACCCGCCTAGATTGCGTAAAAAGCACCTAGTGTTAACCTAGGTTTTGGCGCAGATAACTACACCTTCTTCAGAACAATAAAACCCACAAGTGCCTAAGAAGATCTTTGTCAATGATTAAAAGAACACCATAGCTATACATTTATAAACGAAAAAAAGGAAAATACAAACAGTACATATGTACAAAGTCTAAACCACTACTTAACTTAATGGTGTAACCTCCACCTCACACCGGCCTATGTTGGCTGGCTCTGAGCGCTATGGGACTCAACTGCTGTGGTCATCAGTCCCCTAGAACTTAGAACTAATTAAACCTAACTAACCGAAGGACATCACACACATCCATGCCCGAGGCAGGATTCGAACCTGCGACCGTAGCGGTCTTGCGGTTCCAGACTGCAGCGCCTTTAACCGCACGGCCACTTCGGCCGGCGGCCTATGTTCGTTTATAAATGTATAGCTATGGTGTTCTTTTAATCATTGACAAAGGTCTTCTTAGTTCTGAAGAAGGTGTAGTTATCTACGCCGAAACCTAGGTGAACACTAGGTGCTTTTTTCGCAATCGAGGCGGGTTTCTAGTTTTTTGATAAACTCTACTGCAGTTTTAGCCATATCCACAGCAACAAAGTTCTTATTGAAAGTGGTGACCCATTTAAAATTTGGTCAGGCAATGCATTTTCTTACGCCATAACGCCAATCCCATTACGTTTTAATAAAAATTTCATGTCGTTCCCTCAAATTCTCCCGTTTTACCGCAAATTGAATTATTCATTAATTTATAAAAATCTTTATCTAAGTCACATGACGCGGAAGTTCTCTGTCTCATATTCAAATCAGTCTACTCCTTCAACCAGGGGGACTGCTTGAAGGAGGTGGCCCGTGTGATTTTAACCGGCTCCATACCCAAGCTGAGGCATTGCTGGAGGTTTCGATAATGAATAATGTACCTCTGCTTCTCCCCCAGCGTTGTCATCAGTTTCGGTGTGGAGCATCCTCACGGAACTAGTTGCTCTGGACACAGCGGCAAATCGGTATGCGTGTCATGCAAACTAATAGGGTATGTGAGTTCTGCCTCCACAACATACCCTACATCAGAATCGGCGGCCATACCCCCCCTCCCCCCCCCCCCCTCCACCCTGATTTTTCCACCTAATCCCTTGCATTCATCTTCGAACAGCCACATAAACTCGCCAATCGGCAGTGATTGCTGCATGGCATGCCCGTATAAGTTATTGACGTCGAGATACATTATGTAACTTGAATCAAGGGATGCTTTGAACCTGTCACCCATTCGTGGGTTATTTGCTTCAACATGTATATGAATACATTGGCAGAGCCCCCACGGATCCCCCGCTCCAAGAAAAGAAGCATGCCAGGATCGGGCAATAATTCGATACTGCATTCCGTTCCAAGACAACCCAGGTGCCGTGTAATAAAAGGTGGGGTCCAGGGAATATGTGGTCATACATAGACTCTGGAACTTCTCGAAAATGTCCACAAGCAAGCACACGTCTGTGTCCATGTAAAGCCGTGTGTACTCTCCTAAATTAGAAATATTGAATTCCTGCCAGACATTCACGGCAAGCTCATACTCTGCATTCATTATGGTGAGGTTGCTGGAAAATGCAGTTATGTCGAGTAGCCTGGCTTCGTTAAGTTTGGCCATACTATCCACATACTCATATGGGAAAATCCCCTTCCTAGTCACAAGTTGAAGATTTTCCTCGTTGTGTAATGCAGCATGAGCGATATGCATTTGCCCACGAGGTAGAGTCTCAACAAGTTTCTGTAGTGGTGCCTGCATAAAACGTAGTGTATCGAGGAAGCGCAGTGTTATTGTTGGCATCATTCGTTTAGAGAATGAAATACACTTCTCAACGCCCTCAGGTAGGAAACTGATCTGATCCTTCTCCAAACGGAAATCGGCCAAGTGCTCAACTAGAAAATGGCAGTCATACCCACTTAAATTATGGAAGAAAACGGGTATGTGTCTAGGTAACTGGTACTTCAAATTGCATGCATTGTGAGCTGCATCGTGGAATTTCCCCGTAAGATGACAGTGATTCCTACGAGGAGTTTCCGCGTTCCTGTCTAACGGCAGCCCACAAATATGACACTTGGTAGCGTTATTACACAAATATTCGTTCTCCTTCGATTTGGAGATGGGAACGTTGTCGCTGTACAGCGTATCAACTTCCCATGAAAATTTTTCAAGCTCAGGGACAACCAAACAGCTGGATTATCAGCTACATGAGATTTGTACCTGTTGAGGTTGGGGTCATATGACGATACAATTTGGTACGCTGCCCATATGGTACGTGTTTCTCTGTAAAGGTAGTGTGTGAAGTCGTAGGATGACCTTCACAGCGGGTTACAGGAGCGAGGAGGCATTCAAAGTCGGCGTACACAACGAACGGACACCGCTCCTGGTGGTGAGCATTCCTAAACTCTATGAATTTGTTTTCCTCGGTGGGCATGATAACAAGTACCACATCCTTGGAGGTTCAGTCTAATAGATGGGTAGGTAATAACTGTTCGGAGGAGAAATAATTGAGACACCTTAAACAAATATGTTTTACACTATGATCAGTTGATAGTTGGGAGGACAGGAGTCGGGACATGTCCTTGATTCAAACATAGTGATAATTATCACCATCAGGAAAGAGAAGAGTCGGGACATGTCCTTGATCCAAACATAGTGATAATTATCACCATCAGAAAAGAGAAGCATATTTACATGCAGCTCTCGCTCACCAGCAAATTTTGAGAAATGGAGGGGGCCAACTATGATATGCTTGTCTTGTTCATCTGACTTGCTTTTGCTCTTTTTCTCCAGGCCATAAACGTGTACCGATATTCCGATATTCTGCACCTCAAATTTAGATATGTCCTGGATCCTGACAGGGAACTCAATACCATCAAACTTATAATATGTGTTAATGTCACTGACTTTGTATGTACCCAGGCGATGAGGGTGATCTCTGTAATTGTGCTTTCTCTCGCAAGCCAGGATTGACCATGCAAAACAAGCCTGATCTTTTGTATTTTGAACATTAATGCACACCCGCTTATTAGTTATATCTTGAAGTAGCTTGATATAATTGGACCCTCCATTTATTGAATCGTGGACATGAATATGGACATCCAGGTGCAGAATTCAGCTGAGTGCCTTGGCTAAGCCGTTGACTTCCATCTCGGAAAACATGACCAATATGACACTCAAGGTGGAATTACGAAACCACTTGGCGATTGATGTGCTCCGCGTTATCACGCCATTATCCCCACAAAGATAATGGATGCTGGTCTCTCCATCAACAGACTCGACTTTGGGGGGTGCGATCACTCAATGCATAGTACTAAACTGCATTTAATGTCGGAATAACGTGGATTATCGACTGCCTTGTGGAGCTCCATTTCCAGGACAGGAAGCCATGCGTTTAAAAATCCAACAGGATCACGGTACCCCCCTGCTGGGTTTTCGATCCTACTGATCGAGATGCGCTCCTCAAAGGCGTCGGAAATCGCCAAGTACTGCAACTGAGGTATGGTGTCACCGACCTGATCTAGTTGACTAAAAGGGCGGGTGAGAGAACTGCCACTAGCCACGGGATAACTAATACTACTGCTATAAGTAGGCGAGGCGTGCTGTACCTCGCACACTGGAGATGATGCACGCAGTGGCTGCTGTGGGGGACCAGCTGACATGCCCCAGTGCGAGCAGCCGGGGCCCGTGGCCTTGGTAGCTGCAGTGGCTGCTGAGTCCCACGCGGCAGGTTGTAACCTCCCCACAAAAATCATTCTCATTTAGTGTAACCTCAAAACAGAAAAAAAATTTCCTGGACTTATCAACAGTAAATATTATAATTATGTCGTTCACATTCAGTGTAACGTCCCAACAATAATAAATTCAGTAACCTCGTAATAATACAATGCAACTAACCTCTTAATTAAATTGTCGCTCACTTATAACTTTTCAATAATTGACCGTGAATTTCACCTGGTAAATTTTGGACGTCAGCAGTGCTGCGTCATGGTCCTGAAAGATCATTCTGAATAAAAAAGGAAAAATTCTTACATCAATGAAGTCGCCGGATAACGCATATATATCTGCTCTTACAATATTTTTTTCTGGCACAGCCCTGTGCAATGCTGGCCGATAGATTTGTCATTCATGAAAGGAAACAACTGATTTTTCTTTTGCAATAATCGGGATGATCCTGGATTGGAGAAATTAGTAAATTCTTAAACTGAAATGAATGGTTGTTAAAAGTTACTTTTTATGACAAAGATTATTATTAGGAGATTTTTAGAACATTTACATGGGACTTGAGATAACAATACTACATATGCGCGAGGCTGCTTTTTTTTACCTTATACAATAATGCTCAGCCTCCGGCATCGCTGCACCACGACCGGGCCAGCCAACACGATACACCAGACCAGACTGCTCGCAAGCAACAACTTACTGCTACTGCTACACAGTTCCTACTGCAGTCAACACTGCTCTCTGGTCTGAGATTCTCTTATACCTTACATATCGCTGGCAGCGTGTGAGCAATACATCGAAATTGCATCTGCTCAGACCTCTTACATAACCCTCCACTGGGGGGGGGGGGGGGGGGGGGGGGGGGCAAAAATTTAGCAGCGATGGTGAGTCAATTGGACTTGCCATGAGCAACAAATTTTTCTATAATCTAATTAACTAAGTCTACAGTCACAGAGTATAAACATATATGTAAGTGCAGAACATATTAAGTAATGAAATAGAGTGCACACGCACTGAGTAGAAAATATATCAAAAAATGGCAAAAAGTATACGCAATGAGTACAAAAGATATTAACAAATGACAAAGTGCACACGCACTGTATAAGTCTTTAGCATTTTTACATAAAATATCATGAAGTGAAATAAAGTGCACACGCACTGAATACAAAATATATTAACAAATGACATAAAGTGCACACACACTGAATAAGTCTTTAGTATTTTTAGGACAATTGATCTTATTAACAAATGAAATAAAGTGCACACGCGCTGTAAAAATCTTTAGCGTTTTACAACAACTGATTACCCTAAAAATGAAGTAAAGTGCACACGCAATGTAGAAGTCTTTAGGATATTTACAACATATCATGGAGTGAAATAAAGTGCACACACATTGTAGAACTCTTTAGCATACTTAGGAACTAGGAAAGGAATGGGAAATATTGCATCATGGTTGTAGCACAGTAAGTTGCACGTAGCTGCACTGAAAGTCCATATCTTTCTACAGAAGCACAACACAAAGTGAGACAATCTGAATTTATCTTCCCTGAAGTATTTATCAGTGTAGCCAAGACACTGAAATGTTGTATTAATATTCAATGTTATCATTTTGGTAGCACATTAGGTACATCAAACAGTAGGACCATAATAACATCTCCATCGTTCAAGGTGGTGGACAGCTTGATGTGTCAACACCACATTCTTGCAGAATCCATACTCTTACAGCAACGTAGAATTAGTGCAAAAACCAAATATAGTGCTCCATGATCATGAGGATGGCCAAGACAAACGGATATTGCAGTAATTTCTGGTAATTAGGTCAGAAGGTGAAGGACATTAAGTCTCATGCTAGTCATAATTGAGAACTACACTAGTCTATCAACCGATTTGAGTAATTATTGGCATTCATTGGCTATTTACACAGCATTTAAGTAGTATGTATGGGGTATTACGGAACATTATTCATAAGCCATCTCAGTATAGTAATTATTGGCACTCGTTGGCCAGTTACAAAGCATTGTTTTATGCATTATTCAGAAGTCATCATTCAAAATGAGTTAACTATTGGCATAGCATCTATACATAATTCATCTAATTATAGTAATCATTGGCATTCATTGGCCAGTTACTAAATATATAGCAAGTATTGAATATCACAGAACACTACTCATAACTCATCTGATTGCGGTAATTATTGGCCAGTTACAAAGTATTCATATAGTTTTACAAAACATTATTCAGTATTATTCAGAAGTCATCATTCAAAAAAAAGTTAATTATTGGAATAGCATTAATGCATAAGTCATCATTCAGTTTGTTATATACTGGTAATAGTTGGGACTGGTAATAATTTTTTTTTTTTTTTGCTAGCAATGAATTGCGTTGGGATCGATAATTAATTGCTGGGGCATGAAAATATTTGCTTTTGACTTATTGCTGGAAATAAGGATTAATAACGTCATTCGCCATGAGTCAGCTGTAGCAAGGTTATGAAACAAGTAGAGTATATGTGATGAAATTCATGATTGATACACACCAATGGGTAAAAAAAATGCAAGTACTAGAACAGGTTTAATGACTATCTGCCTATAGCACCTTAATTTCATGAATAGCTTCTCCTGGAAAAAATACAAAATGGATTATTGAGCTGAAAGAAGAAATGCATATTATGCTGAAAAGTAGTGAACTTCGAATTAACAGGTAATGCTACATAGCATCTCTCAACTAATAGAAAATATATAAACGCCATCATTATCATCATCTGCAAAGAAAAACTTCATTATTCATACTACCGTTTACTTCATACAACTGTTCATACTATAGAGTTTCTTATTTCTAGCATGTTTCATCAGTAAAACTAAGATGTGTAGTTCTGTCTGACAGCTTGCTCAATCACCTCGTATTCTGAAAGAAAAATATTAAGTCAAGACTGCTATCATACGATGTGTATAGTATATTCTGGTTAATGCTTGTTAATTCTGATCCATTTACCCTTCATGACAAGATATTGCATTTTCTTTCGTTCATTCCGATGGTAGAATTTCCATTTCAGAGTAAACCACTGTGGTTTGTTTAATTTATTTCTTGTACACGTTATTGCTTTCTGAAAATGACGAACATGGGTTAATATCTTGCATTTAAATCATATACCCGTTAAATAAAAACTTGTTTCTAGTGATATAATTAAGCATACAGCATAGCATGACAGAAAACGTATTAGGTCAAAAACATAGACAGTTTTCAAGTGAAGAAATGTGCACACAGTATCATAATGTAGTGGCAAAAATTGCAGAATAGTCAAGATATTGAGATATCATAAGAAAAAATGTCAAAGTCAACTGGTGTTCGTTATATCTTAAAGATTACGTAGTACATACAGACAAAAATTCTACTTTCGATAGGAAAACAATCTCACATACACCAAAATATGGAAAATGTGCACGGTCTGATATATAACCACAAGAAAAGCGACCTGCTAACCTTACCTTGCCGGGCACTTGCCAGGAAAAAATATGATAATCATCAGTAAGTGTTCATATAAATATCTGCAAATGGCATTACAGTGTGATAAATCATAAAGTATGTTCATTCAATAAAGGGTTTAATATTGGAGACATGGTGATTGCCCTTGCTTTTTCTGGTTCTCAAAGTTTCGACGTGTACTACATTGGGGTGAGGAATGCTGCGAATTCGATATGGACCTGCGTATAGAAGCTCAACTTTCCTGCATCTACTCTTTCCTCTGTTGGATAAATAATGTGTGCATACTAATATCTTCTGTCCAATGTGAAAGTCACGGCATGTACAAACCTGTTTTTGCAGTCTCCTCCGGCGCTCTGCGGCACGTTTGATGTTGTTCAGCGCAATGTCAATTATTTCATGGTGGCGTAGTCGACGAGATGTAGGAAAAGATACTAGTTCTTTAATTTTGTTGGGTAGTTCGACATTTTTCAATATAACAGTCGGAGATAGCGTAGTAGATTCATTTGGTATGGAGTTCATTACATCCTGGAATGACAGTATGTGTGTATCAATATGCTTTTTATGACAGTATATTCTACATAGTTTACCAACTTCTTTCATTAGACGTTCACAAGGATTCGAAGAAGCGTGATACCTAGATATATAGATCGGAGAAATGTTTCTTGCTCGTAACATATGTGTCTATATAACAGATCGAAATTGTGGTCCATTGTCGGAAATTACTTTCAATACATGCCCTACATAAAATAAAAAAATGTTTTACAAATGCATTCGAAATAGATTTAGCAGTATCTCTGCGTAACGGAGTGAAAGTAACAAATTTCGAAGTGAGTTCAACAGCGACAAAGATGTAGCAAAAACCTCTATTAGTTCTGGGAATCGGACCAAAAATGTCTACAGCGGCCATGTGTCTCAATTTAAAGGGTACAATGGGATGTAATGGAAGAATACGTGAAGTCGTGTCTGATTTAGCTTTCTGGCAGATTTTACATGACGCTAAAACTCGTCGAATACGTTTCTCCATGTTGGAAAAATACGTAACAGTTCTGTCTCAGTATAAGAAAATATTTTCTGGCTCCGTAAAATGCGTAACTTAAGTGAGTATACCAAATTAATTTGTTAACAAGCTCGTCAGGAATACATAATAACCAATTGTTGCTGTCAGCGTGTGAGCGGCGAAACAGAATGTTTTGCGTACAGTGTAATGGTTTCTGATGGTAACATTATTCCTATCTTGCCAAAGGTGTTTAATTTCTTTCCACACGTTGTCTTTGCTCTGCTCTTGTCCTATGTCTCGTAATGACGATGAAGTGAAGTTTTCAAATGCGACTTGTTGAATATACATGACGCTAAAATTTGCTTGGCAGAAGTTGGTTGCGATGTCTTGCTGATTGTTGCTGAGAGAACGGGATAGTACGTCTGCTACAATATTTTGTGTACCGCGAATGTGAACAATTGTAAAATTAAATTCCTGTAAATAAAGTTTCCATCTGCTTAACCTGTCATGTGTAAATTTAGCGGAAAGTAAAAACTGTATCGCTCTATGATCTGTGTAAACGGTCGTATGTCTTCCATAAAGAAAATGCCGAAATCTAGTAAATGCCCATACAACACATAATGTTTTAAGTTCTGTGACAGAATAATTGCGTTCAGCAGGTGGCAGAATGCGACTTGGAAAGGCGATGTTTTTAATTGCTGTAGTACCATCTTCTTCAATTTCCTGAAAAATGTGTACGCCTAAAGCGGTGTTAGAACTGTCGGTGGCAATGGAAAAATTTCTAGTAAGATCTGGGTGTGATAAAAGTGGTGCATTCAACAAAGCTTGTTTCAGATTGACAAATTCTGACTGTGCTTGGCTATCCCACGACCAAATAGCGTTTTTACCCGTCAATTGGCATAATTTAGGGGTGTCTAAAGCAGAGTAATGAATAAATTTACGGAAAAAGTTAATTAATCCCAAAAAGCTGCGTAGTTGTTTCTTCGTCGTTGGAACAGTAATGTCACGTAAAGCTTGAAGTTTCTCCGGGTCAGGCGCAATGCCTTCTGCCGAAATTACATGTCCAAGAAATTTTATAGAAGTTTTGCCAAAGTGCGATTTGTTAAGATTACCTGTGAGTCCTTGTGCACGAAAAGTTTGCAACAGTTGTTCAAGAATCAGATTCCGTTCAGGCCAGTTAGCTTCTGCAATAAGAATGTCGTCTACATACGTTGTGATTCTGTCTTTTAGTTCTGTCAGAAGTATACTATTCAAACCGCGAATAAATGCTGCTGAAGAAATAGCTAAACCGAACGGTAATTAAAATTTGGATGATTCAATCTTTACTTCAATGATAGGGTGGGAAATGGTTTTTTGAATAACAGGTTTTTTTATGCAAAGAGCGTCTCGGATGTCGTCAAAAGTAATAACAATTTCGTGAACAAGATTCTGTCTATCTGAAGTATTGCTTACGTTGCTGCAAGATTCATTCTGCACTGTATCTAGTCAAATTCTTTCTGACGTGCTGTTATTTGCGGGAGGATGCTGTGGCATTTCGACTATTTGTACTGTTCTGTTATTTCTTCCTGACGTATTAGGTTCCGGATGATACCTACTGTCTGGTTCATTCGTGATTATCTGTTGTTGTGGTTGATTCTGCTGCTGGTAAGACCGACTGTTACGCTGAAAACTGTGCTCATTACTTTTATGTCTGTCATGATAATCATTGCTATGCGGCGCGTTGCGATACGAGTTGAAATGATGTGTCTTCTGTACGTAGTGATTTCCTTGCTGCTGTGCGTTACTATTTGGTGGAGCCGACGCTATACGCGTAGGCGGCGAAACATTAAAGCTTGGTTGACCTTGCAAACCATATAGTTGGTTATGTATGCTAACCGGCTGGCTTTGCTGCTGTTGTGGGGAGAAACCTCTATTGTTACCAAAATGCGCCTGCAATGGCTGAAAATTTTGTACATACTGATGATTACACTTCTGTCTTTCATTAAAATTACGCTGGTAGTTCTGGAGTGTCTAATGAAAATTGTCACTTTCGGTAAAACTTGTCATATCGGGTTTTCTTTACTCATTCTTAATCCTAGATAGGTCGATAGTTGAAGAGCTGTTTTGATAGATATAAAGGGTAGTAAAAGAGAAGGCAGCAGTGCAGAAAACTAAAGATGAAATAGCAGTACTACGGCTCGGGGCCCTATGCACGCTACGGCACATATTCATCGAAGTGTAATGAATCCCCTGAGGTCATTTACGCACTGCAAATAAATTGTGGTTTCTGTGTTACAGGCAATGCCGGTGAAAATGCAAAAAAGCAAGTTGTTGTATCCAATCCAATTCTAGTTTCTGCATTACAGGCCAAGCTGATAAAAATACAAAAGTAATTTGTCGTATCCAGTCCTAAGGATGTATTTGTGTTCTGTCATTTTTAAATACCTTAGATTTCTTTACGGATAAAAATTGCTTATAAACAACGTTATCGTCTCTGAATGTGTGAACAGGTTCAGGATTGCATGAGAGTCTATTTGTCTGTGTTTGTTCGGATTCTACGTCACGTAGTCTCTGTAAATTACCTAAGTTACACTGGCTGTGTGAGTGTGACAAATGTTCAATATGTGGCATATGCTGTGCCGCGTTAGAGGGTGAAACATTTTTCATTTCTGTCGCTTTAAAACGTTCGTCAATTTGGCTGTTCTGTTGTTCGAATTTCTTATCGACTTTCGCATCCAGAGTGAAAGTTCTGCTGAAAATTAATTTAAACTCGTCGCGTATCTGTGTTGCGTTTTCTGAACATTGTTCAGTGACTGCACTACTTTCATCTCTAAGTAATTTCGTTGTGGTTACACGTGTACTACTTAATTCTTGTGCATCAGATCTAATTTCTTCACTACTGTTCCTAGCTGTTTGAGATTTTCATTAATTTGTTGTTTGAGATTTTCATTAAGTTATTTGTAATGGTTGTCTAGTTTTTCATTGAGTTGTAGTAATAATGCCATAACTTGATCCATGCCAAAATTAGCTGCTGTATTTTCTGTGCTGTGTGATGGTGTATGTGCATTTGTCACGTTTTGTGTAACCATTAGGTCATCCTCTGATTCTTGAAAAGGTTTGCTAATCGGATGTGCACTATTGGTAACTAAATCGGAATCAAATAAATTTGACGTACTTTGAGTACATTGTTCATCTTCGTTAGAAACATTTATCTGTTCACTGCGTAAATTTTGCAAGTCAGGTGTGTCAAACTGGGCAGCGTTCATTGTAACGGAAAGTGACACGTCATCAATTGTCGTTAAATTAACAGTGAAAACAACTGAATTTGTTTGCTGATCATTAGGATTAAAATCATTACTAGTGGTCGGTACGCACTGATTATCTGTAATTAGAGGATTATCACTATTGCACTGAGTGTCGCTAGTATTATCGGTCAAATTATTCGAGTCGGCTATTTCACTCATTGCACATCGCGATGTTCTGTTAACAGTTTTTCGCGGCATTTTTCACAAATCAAAATTAAGCACAAAATGAAACAAAGACGAAGCAAAAATGGAACAAACACAGTTACAACAAAGAGCAATAAATTGCCGATGATCTGTGAAAGAAAGGAGTGACAAATTAGTAAATGCGTTGCGCCAGATACAAACTATAGTATCCACCCTCCGTCGCATGGAATTCCTGATGCGCTGATGCAGACCTGGAGAATGGCGTATTGTATCACAGCCGTCCACAATACGAGCACGAAGAGTCTCTACATTTGGTACCGGGGTTGCGTAGACAAGAGCTTTCAAATGCCTCCATAAATGAAAGTCAAGAGGGTTGAGGTCAGGAGAGCGTGGAGGCCACGGAATTGGTCCGCCTCTACCAATCCATCGGTCACCGAATCTGTTGTTGAGAAGCGTACGAACACTTCGACTGAAATGTGCAGGAGCTCCATCGTGCATGAACCACATGTTGTGTCGTACTTGTGAAGGCACATGTTCTAGCAGCACAGGTAGAGTATCCCGTATGAAATCATGATAGGTGGAAGAACATACTGACGAAACTAAAATGAGTTCTAACATGGAAATTAAGCGTTTCCGGACACATGTCCACATAACATCTTTTCTTTATTTGTGTGTGAGGAATGTTTCCTGAAAGTTTGGCCGTACCTTTTTGTAACACCCTGTATAGTTAAAGGCTACCCAGCCATTGACCTTCGTCTGTGCGAATGCGCACAGGTTGCCCAAACTCTTACGGGAATCGCCAATGCGTGCGCGAGTAATGAGTGGGTGGGCAAATGTCTATAACGTACAATACATATGTAGAATTGTGGACAGTTGGGAATGTGAGTCTCACGGGAAGCGTGCGAGGGATAAGTCCCTGCAGTCGCGCTATTCATCTGTGTCCTCGGTGGCTCAAATGGATAGAGCGTCTGCCATGTAAGCAGGAGATCCCAGATTCGAGTCCCGGTCGGGGCACACATTTTCAGCTGTCCACATCGAGGTATAACAACAACACCTGTCGGCAGCTGAGGTTGTCAGTTAGTCATCATTTATAGCTGAGCATTTTATTAAATTATAGACAAATAAATGATCGTATTTAGAATAGAGAGTGAATTAAGGATTTGAGATAATATTGTGTGTGTATGTTAGGAGATGTTGTATTATAATGAATCATTTATTAATAAAAAGTATGTTATATAAGTGTAATTGGAGTTTGATGCTATTAAGAATGGCGTTAGTAAGCGCTGAAGGAAATGATTTAGAAGGTCTGGAGATGAATTTTTTTTTCTTGTTAAAGAGAGAATTTTGAGTGACTAAAGAGAAGGTTAAGTATTTGAAGGCGAAAATAGAATTTGGGTGAGTTCTTATTGTCTATAGACAGAAATTAGAGTTGAGAGCTATGAGTTAGGTTCACTTGCAGGTAGGAAGCCGCTATATTGAGTGAGTTCTTGGTTTTTGCTTAAATAGGGATTTGAGTTGAGAACTTTGCGTTATATTAAATTGGCGAGAGCGATGGCTTATGTATACGGGCATGTGTTTTTCGGGACGATTTTGGATTAGGCAGTGGGATCATGTGGATTGAGTAATGAGAGTCCGCTGATCAATTTACTTAGCGAGGGGACTCGTGGTGACCAAACGTGCAGTTGTACAGTCGTGGTGGATTCCACCCTAGAGCAAACTTTGGCGCCAAACGTGTAGCAGGGCATTCTTGGTCGGACAAAGACATGTGGTGGATGGCGAATGGTCAGTATCAACAGTTTGAACGTGTCCAGCAAAACAACTTTCGCTCCCAAAGTATGGCAGGGCGTTCTTTGTCGAACCACGTGCTGAGCCGAATGGTCGACTGTTGTGTGATTCCGCTCCCAGGCAAACAATTTTTGCGGGAAACGTCAGGAGGCGACGAATACATGTGGTGAACAGACAACGGACCATTGTGACATCGACCTCAGCAACTTCCAGCATGTTCAGCGAAAACATGTTTACGATGTGGGAGCAATCACTGGTCCAATGGGTAGCGTGGGCCGGCCCCAGCACGCCGCCAGTCCAGCGTATGAGCAGCCGCCTCATGTGACTGCTGTCGGCAATGGCCCGCACGCTGGCCAGTGGGGCGAAGGGGTGGTGACGATTTGAACTAATTCAGTTGGAGTGCGGACGTCACGGAGACTACACTGGGTGTTGCTGCAATCTCGAAGATGTGTACTGATTGTGTTGGAGAACAAGTGATGACAGTACTGCTTGAAATAAAGACTTCAGTCCCTTTTCCCCTGTAAAATCAAAGGACGGGGCTTAGGTTACTATAAGTGCACTTTATTATTTGACGCAATTTTGATAGGTTAGCAGTGAAAAAGATAAGTGAGTGTAGATGTTCGTAGGATGTGAACTATTTCGCCCGTGTGATCGATTATGGTGTTGGGATTTGAACTTGTGATAGATTTTTGTTATGGATGTAACGGAACTGGCCTTCTCGCTGCGAAAATGACACATCTTGAATAAATAATAATAAATGATAGTAAATAATGAAAAATAAAAGCACAGTTTTCGAGATATTATCGTGTCGGAATTTGAACTTGACGCAATTTTCTAGTGGAGGTACACCAATAATAATAAATGATGAATGATAATGAATAATAATGAATAATAATAAAGACAAGTTCGGTTTTGCAGCGATTATCATATTGGAATTTGAATTTGGCGCGAATTTTCTAGTGGAGGTAGGCTAATAATAATAATAATAAATAACAATAATAAGTGATAATGAAAATAATGAATAATAATAAAGACAGAGTACGATTTTGCATACATTATCCTGTTGGAATTCAAATTTGCCGTCACTTTTTTCGTGGGTTAGGTTGCTGGATGTAGCAGAATTGGCCTTTTTTCCAGCCAAAATTCAAATTTCCCGCCATTTTTTCTGGGCGTTAGGTTAGTGGACCTAGCCCAGTTGGCCTACTTTCCCACCAGAATCCGCCATATTGGATGACGTCATGCACTGTTGCCATGTCTACATGCCGCCATCTTAGATGACGTCATCGCCGCAATCTTGAACACATTTGGCAAGAATGCAGAGTGGCGTGACACGAAGGTTGTCCCACTACTTACGGGTGCTGCATAACACGTGCTGCACGGTGGCGCGCGCTGTACCAGGCCTGTTGTTGAGACCAGATACACAGAGTACTCACAGATTCACACAACTACAGTACAATTCACAAAACCCACACAGACAGGTATAGCATTCAATAAATCAGAAAACTGGAACTCCGTAGGAAAATACATTTGAAATAAGGCCTCTTAAAAATGTATCTATAGTCGAAACTGTCCAGTAGTTCTCAGCAAGTATACAGTACTGGTGGAGACAGCTTCATGGTTTGAACAACTAGAGTGCCAAAGGCATCCTGCCCACGAATGCACCAGTACATCTCTGACACTCGTTGGAATATGGCGGTGGAGCAGTGGGACAACATCAAATTCTGTGTTAACTTTTGTGTTTGTATCAGAGAATTCTTCAAATTCGACCCGAACACCGAGAGGCAGTTCCTAATGGCTGCTTCATGATTACGTCCCAGTCCACAAACTCCAAATGATCGTGGGTATGTGTTTGACCAGCAAAAGTATTACACTCCTAGATCACCCGCCGTATTCGCTGGATTTGGTTCCACCCGACTTCTGGTTGTTCCCCAAATCAAAGTTGACAGTGAAATGACATCATTACGACCCAGTTAAGACATCCAAGAAAAATGCACTGCAGTACTAAATTCTCTTCCAAGAAATGACTGCAGTGGCGGTTTCAAAATGCTTTTAAAACACTTTCAGCTGTGTATTGATGCACTGTAGGGTCACTTTGAAAACTGAAGTCATTTTGCGAACGTAATCAGTGATTGTTATTTTTCATAGCCACGGCTGCGGCCAGTCATTCCGGTTTTACAATGCTTTTAATATGCAGCTTCACTATAACAAGCACAAGGTCTCGTTCTACCTACGTTGTCATAGGCAATTGGATAATCCTTTATAGTCCACTGGAGTCACACAGAAAACCGTCCTGGCTGGTCCCAGCGGAGGTTCGAGTCCTCCCTCCCGCATGGGTGTGTGTGTTTGTCCTTATTATAATTTAGGTTAAGTAGTGTGTAAGCTTAGGGACTGATGACCTCAGCAGTTAAGCCCCGTAAGATTTCACACACAAACAAACAAGAAAACTGTCCTAAAGTGGCAGTGTGTCTGGAATGTTTTCCTCGGCCACTCATACGAAAACCGCCTGATTTTAACTCTAGGAGTCGCGGTTCTGATTTCTATCGCGGATGTGTAATGAAATGGAACAACTGCAGCCTTCGTTCTGACGTTATTTTGCCATATTTGAACTAGTCTGGGGACTGAAGCTGGTAGTTGGTAGATGAAAGCTACAGACACAACATCTCTTTTACAGTAATCTTCAGAAGCCAGTTAACACATGTTGGTCACTGATGGGATCGTGTATACGATTGGAGTTCATCCCCTCAGCTTGAGTTAAGCCCTAATTGTGGTGTATTGGGTCACCGAAACTGGTTGCAATATAATAACATCAAAACGACTGCTGCACGTGTTTCATTTTATTACGCTAGTGAATGGCCAAAGTCCTGCAGACTAACGAGAATATTATACGTACAAAATCCAACGCAATTGCGTCAAAAGAGGGAGTGAAATGTCGGCAGGTGTGACGATCTTCCGATCGCCTTAGTCACCCACGCTGGCAATGATTAGAATTGTAGAGAAATTTGGTGCCAATCTGGCATGATTTACCCACCTTACACGTCCAACGTACTTCAGAGCTGCGCATATGTCGACACATTACTCTTTGAAGCTTTGTCGAGCCCGAGGTTGACGTCTCGGGACGCCACGCTTTTGCCTCATTACAGAGGAAGGTTTTACGCACTTTTAAATCTAATTCCAAACTTATGCGTCGTAGTGGGTGTGAATTATGGGATTTCCAAAAAGTGACTTCTTAATATTGTTTCACAGTGTATTTATTCTACCTTGCGTTTTCTAATTAGATGGAACAAAGAAACTCATTCCTCAGGAAGCTCGCATTAGTATGTAAATACTGCAAAACGTAATTGTATTACAGTCATAAGAAAGTCCCAGAATGTGTTAAATCTCTAAATTAAAGAAAAAAGATTAGCACATAGCAGGCCGTGAACCTACTTCGCCGGCCGGTTCTAGCCGCTTCAGTCTGGGACCGCGTGACCGCTACGGTCGCAGGTCCGACTCCTGCCTCGGGCATGGATGTGTGTGATGTCCTTAGGTTAGTTAGGTTTAAGTAGTTCTAAGTTCTAGGGGACTGATGACCACAGATGTTAAGTCCCATAGTGCTCAAAGCCATTTGAACCATTTTTGAACCTACTTCCTTCGTCTTCATAATCGTCTTCACTCAGTATACTACGCCGAAGGCCTTTCGTCTTTCGTACCGGTTTCGGTTATCACAGTATCTCTTGAAGCTTTATATCAAACGTTGCGCCATTAACTAACATTTAATTTTAAGGCTGCTAGGCTTGTGATAAATCTCCAATGAATTATTGCCTTGAAACAGCATACTGCAAGTAATAATACACAACCGCTGAATACGATAAAACCAATATGGCGTCTGCAGCATTGAGTGAAACGTCATTTTTTGTGTCATTTCCATATGGTACAATAGCCTATTGCTCTAAAGGTAAGTGGTATAAGTCTGCCGTTATGTATATTATGGCCATCTTGCTTTTACAATATGTCCATAAAGTATTGCCATCGGTAACCTCTGATTTTGGTACCTGATACATTGCTTTCAATGTGTCAGGTAACTCATCAGTTTAATACTGGGGCTGATAATCCACCAGCTGAATACTTGATGTTAATAACTCGTCAAAAGTGGAACAACTTTACACAGCTTTCTTACTGCAGATAGAGCTTGTACGTCCCTTAATCGGTACACCTTGGGCACAGAATACATATGTATGCAAAACCAGGAGTACTGGGCAAATTGCGCCCAATATGCTTCAAAATGGATACGCGACGATCGAGCAGATTTGGTGTTTGACAATGTGAATTCATTATCATTTGCAGAACACTTGCAGAAATGTATAGCTTCATCAAAATAATGTGCACCCCATTTATCCAGAACGGTATTAGATTCGATGAAGCCTAGAAGCCTCTAGAGAAATCAGTCTTGCCTCAGTCCTGTGGTTCAAATGGTTCAAATGGCTCTGAGCACTATGGGACTTAACTTCTGAGGTCATCAGTCTCCCAGAACTTAGAACTACTTAAACCAACTAACCTAAGGACATCACACACATCCATGCCCGAGGCAAGATTCGAACCTGCGACTGTAGCGGTCGCGCGGTTCCAGACTGTAGCGTCTAGAACCGCTTGGCCACACCGAACGGCAGTAGATCTGGATCTTGGTGCGAAGAATTTCTCCATATTACAATTTTATCGATCACCACGTAGTTTTCTCATAGCTGTATTTTTGGCAACAGTACAAAAGGGGCTGTTGAACGTTCCTAGATGATAACAGATTTGAATTGAACGACATACAAGTTTAAAAAAATCTAATTACTTTGTCTATAGGTGGACTGGAGGGAAAAATTTTAACATTAGTGCTTAACTAGAGGATTATTATACATATAAGTCATTCTAGTGACGAAATCATTGTTGCTGTGTGCTCTGTCTCATAAGTGAAAAATTTAATTTTAGAAATAACTAAAAAGGAATTGGATTTACAAGCTTGTGCGTTAATTCCTCGTAAAGAAAAGGCCACTTTATAAGAGAAGAAGAAAATTTATTGTGTGACTGAGAACATTAAGAATATAACAAACAGAAAGCAAATGTTGACCAGGAGGTGTTTGATTTCATTTCAGTGCCAAGTCCATAAATCCATTGTTGACAGCTTGTGACAATTCGGTCCAGGTTTATCCGTAGACATAGGGGTAGTAGTAGTACTGCTCGCTGCCCCGGAGGGTCTCTCTGGGCTCAGCAGCCACTGGAATAGGGAAAGGGCGCGGGAAGGGCATCGGGCCAGGCATCGCCAAGGCCGCGCACACCACAGCCAGCACCACCAACACGAACACCTGTGGAGAGACAATATCTTTGGTCAGAGTCAGTGTGTATAACAGTAATACTCGCTATCGCAGTGTTCCTCTGTGGCAGCACACACACAAACACACACACACACACACACACACACACACACACACACACACACACACACATCACCATCACCACCAACAACACCAGATCTAAAAGAATATCTTCAGGTAGAGACGAAATATACAGAGTGAGTCAAAATTCGTATTACAAACTTCTATGAGCTGTAGAGAAGACTTAATAGATGAAATTCTGATAAGGAATCCATGCCCAGAAACATACCATTTGTCTGTAATATCAGTTTGAGGATCGGATCGTTTTTATATCTCCCATTTCACCGTATTCAAATAAGCTGAGAAGAGGACGCTCTCATCACTCCCTTTTCTAATTATGACATCATGTAACATCTTCGCCCATCTATGATAATGGCTGTGAATCATCGATATGTTCGAAACCGTGAGGGTTGGCTGTGGAACTGCATGGACATGTTGCGCTCTTGACTTTGGAGAGAACACCCTTTGTCGTAGAAGAGAACCAAAAGACAAGCACTTGAAACATTTCCCATGCCATGTGCTCCTGCAGCACATAGGTCAAAGCTCATTGTCTCCGCTGTGTGCGTACTGAGAAGTCGGAGATTTGAAAGTGATCCGATCCTCAAACTGACTTTACATCCAAGGTACGTTCTAGACATAAGTTCCTTATGAAACCTTCATCTGCTGAGGACCCTCTATAACCCATACAAGTTGTATTGGAAATTTTGAATCATTGTAACAGTAGTCGGTGGATGTTATATTATCTCGACGAAGAATATCAGCGTGCCTATAGATTCTTATGATCTGCCTTGTCGATCACAATGTAGTTAGACAAAAACTTTCCATAGGTTTGTGTGCAACTGCCACCGACCTTGCCGCTGTGTTAACACTGGTTCCCGACAGATAACCGAAGTTAAGCGCTGTCGGACTTGGCTAGCACTATGATGGATGGCTGCCCGGGACTGCTGAGAGCTGTTGGCAAGCGCGGTGCACTCAGCCCTTGTGAGGCAATTGAGGGGCTACGTGGCTAAGAGGTAGCAACTCTACATCTACATCTACATCTACATTTATACTCCGCAAGCCACCCAACGGTGTGTGGTGGAGGGCACTTTACGTGCCACTGTCATTACCTCCCTTTCCTGTTCCAGTCGCGTATGGTTCGCGGGAAGAACGACTGTCTGAAAGCCTCCGTGCGCGCTCTAATCTCTCTAATTTTACATTCGTGATCTCCTCGGGAGGTATAAGTAGGGGGAAGCAATATATTCGATACCTCATCCAGAAACGCACCCTCTCGAAACCTGGCGAGCAAGCTACACCGCGATGCAGAGCGCCTCTCTTGCAGAGTCTGCCACTTGAGTTTGCTAAACATCTCCGTAACGCTATCACGGTTACGAAATAACCCTGTGACGAAACGCGCCGCTCTTCTTTGGATCTTCTCTATCTCCTCCGTCAACCTGATCTGGTATGGATCCCACACTGATGAGGAATACTCAAGTATAGGTCGAACGAGTGTTTTGTAAGCCACCTCCTTTGTTGATGGACTACATTTTCTAAGGACTCTCCCAATGAATCTCAACCTGGTACCCGCCTTACCAACAATTTATTTTATATGATCATTCCACTTCAAATCGTTCCGCATGCATACTCCCAGATATTTTACAGAAGTAACTGCTACCAGTGTTTGTTCCGCTATCATATAATCATACAATAAAGGATCCTTCTTTCTATGTATTCGCAATACATTACACTTGTCTCTGTTAAGGGTCAGTTGCCACTCCCTGCACCAAGTGCCTATCCGCTGCAGATATTCCTGCTTTTCGCTACAATTTTCTAATGCTGCAACTTCTCTGTATACTACAGCATCATCCGCGAAAAGCCGCATGGAACTTCCGACACTATCTACTAGGTCATTTACATATATTTTGGAAAGCAATGGTCCCATAACACTCCCCTGTGGCACGCCAGAGGTTACTTTAACGTCTGTAGACGTCTCTCCATTGATAATAACATGCTGTGTTCTGTTTGCTAAAAACTCTTCAATCCAGCCACACAGCTGGTCTGATATTCCGTAGGCTCTTACTTTGTTTATCGGGCGACAGTGCGGAACTGTATCGAACGCCTTCCGGAAGTCAAGAAAAATAGCATCTACCTGGGAGCCTGTATCTAATATTTTCTGGGTCTCATGGACAAATAAAGCGAGTTGGGTCTCACACGATCGCTGTTTCCGGAATCCATGTTGATTCCTACATAGTAGATTCTGGGATTCCAAAAACGACATGATACTCGAGCAAAAAACATGTGCTAAAATTCTACAACAGATCGACGTCAGAGATATAGGTCTATAGTTTTGCGCATCTGCTCGACGACCCTTCTTGAAGACTGGGACTACCTGTGCTCTTTCCAATCATTTGGAACCTTCCGTTCCTCTAGAGACTTGCGGTACACGGCTGTTAGAAGGGGGGCAAGTTCTTTCGCGTACTCTGTGTAGAATCGAACTGGTATCCCGTCAGGCCCAATGGACTTTCCTCTGTTGAGTGATGACGGCTGGCAGGGCAATGTGCTGCCCACATGCTCCTCCATGAACGCACCCAGTGACGCCTATCGTCTGTGGATGATACAGTGGTCGTTTGCTGCCGTTGGGGCATCAGAGCCCTGTTCGGACGAAATTTAGCAACTTTTCTGTGCGGCTGAGGATCTTGAATCTATTCCTGGTTACAAGCCTTAGGTCATTAACTGTAAGAGTCATTGAGCAGAGGACTATGAGCTCAGCACAGCACAAATATTTCGTTTGACGACGTCACATAACAGTAATTCCTTTCGTTTGCATTGTTAAGAATATGGAAATCTCTGTTATGATCTTTTTCGATAAACAATAACAGAAAAATTATTGCATTAAAGAAGTATTATAATAAGATTGTAAGTCACATTTACTCTGGACGTTTGGTAGGAAGCTGACAATCGTTTACAACACTATTCCTGAAATCCATCAATCTGTAAAATTTTACACGTCTCTCTTTTATCAAAATAAACTTGTAGTACACACTATTGCAAATCATCTCCTCGAAAACTCGATGTTCGATGTGCTGTTGAGGAAATACAAAGTCATATTTGCACTAAATATCTCTGTGACACTTAAAGGTAAGCAATGCATCGGTTCAGGCGCCAAGTACGTAAAAGTGAACATCAGTATAGAGTGAAAAGTAGGTTCCTTCATGTTTGTTAAAAGTTTCTATCTACAGAGTACTTGTGTAGTGTATTTGTAATTTTTATCAGCAGTGTCGTGCCTGAGTCCTCATTGTTTTAGACACCCGGTATTTAATTTATTAATTCTGTTAGATCTCATAACATGCTATGGCACGACACTGAATGAATAAATCAACACATTGGAGGTTCATATTCTTAATTCATCTGTCAGTTTCCAGATCACACTCGAGTGCTGCAGTGGCTCAGCAGAACTGGCACAGATTTTTGTACAACTTTTGAAGGGGAAAGGTGCCAGGTTTAAGACCTGGTCCGGTGCATCGTTTTAATCTGTTAGGAAGCTGTTAGAAAGTTCCAGTTTTAAAACACTTCACATATGTTGCTCTCCAGAACTCCGAAACGCCCGATTGGGTTGGGTTGTTTGCGGGAAGGGACCAAACAGCGAGGTCATCGGTCTCATCGGATTAGGGAAGGATGTGGAAGGATGTCGGCCGCGCCCTTTTAAAGAAACCATCCCGGCATTTTCCTGGAGAGAATTACAGAAATCACGGAAAACCTAAATCAGGATGGCCGGACGCGGAATTGAACCGTCGTCCTCCCGAATGCGAGTCCAGTGTGCTAACCACTGCGCCACCTCGCTCGGTCGAAACGCCCAATGTTATAGATTCAATGCCTTTTGCGTTTTAATGTGCGCCATTTTGGAGAGAAGCTTGAAATTATGTACGAAGACTTTTGCCTTACACAATCAAACAACTGCAGTTTGACATGCAGTTTAGATAGAGATCGCTGGTAGTACAGCATATTTTCACAAGCTCCTCGCTTTGAGCATCAAGCACAGTCAAGGCGGCGCATACTACAGCCGGCATCCGAAACAGGAAGATCTGCGACAGTAGAACGTCTCTGGGAACAGATAGGGTATGCATTTTCGATGCTTACTCTCTCAGAGAAACTGCATATGGGCATTATGTACTATCAAAAAAGGCGCACTTTTGAGGATAGTGATCATACAGTCGGAAATGGAATACAGAAAGCTACTAAATTTTTCACATATATGACACATATGTGAACTTTGAGGTTCTCCTGGTATACGCATTACAATAACTCGTGATAATGCGACTCGTCATTGCCTTCAGTCATTTACATTATTTTTCACCATTGCCGCAATCTCCATCATCCCATAACTGCTGCCCAAGCCCTTGCAGCACTAACAAACATCGATGAACCTAAATATTACGGCAACTTCCCATCGTGCTACCGTGACATTGAATATCCTCTGTTGGCGGTGCGGGCGCGCGACGCCGTACAAGAAAGTACGAGGGCTATCCACAAAGTACATTACGTTTTGGAATTAAAAATAAATAAAGTATTGGAAATTTTTTTATTATATACAGATGAAAGCCACACTTAAATACTACTTTTCTACATAGTTGCCATATAAATTAAGGCACTTATCGTAGCGATGGACGAGCTTGGAAATTCCTTCGTCGTAAAATTTGGCCACCTGCGCCTTCAACCAGGTGGTTAATCAGTAACCCGGTAGAAATACGATTTTTGTGGATTTCCTGGAAAGAGGCACTACAATAAACTCTCAAAGGTATTGCCAAACTCTGCACAACCTCAGAAGAGCAATACAAAACAAGCGCAGGGGAGAGTTGGGCTTTGATCTTGCTGATTCACGACAACGCCCTGGCCCACACGGCAAATGCCACTCGTGAAGTTCTCGAATCTTTTAAGTGGGACTTGTTTCCTCATCCACCGTACAGTCCCGACCTGGTACTGAGCGACTTCCACTTATTCCCAGCAATGAAGAAGTGGTTGGCTATGCAGCGTTTTGATGACGACGCACAGCTTCAAGACCACGTGGTTGAAGGCGCAGGCGGCCGAATTTTACGACGAAGGAATTTCCAAGCTCGTCCATCGCGACGATAAGTGCCTTAATTTAAATGGCAACTATGTAGAAAAGTAGTATTTAAGTGTGGCTTTCATCTGTATATAATAAAAAAAATTCCAATACTTTATTTATTTTTAATTCCAAAACGTAATGTACTTTGTGGATAGCCCTCGTATATAAGCGGCGCAGAGACGAATGGAGAGTGGGTCTAGGGATGATATGGGCTGCAAACGGGGAAATCCATTGGCATAAGCGACACTGAGTGAGGATAGATAGTCCTGGAAAGAACTTATAGGAAACGACGAAACAGATTGGCTGTTGGGGTGATGCTCTCATGAGCATCTGCGGAAAGTCCTTGACGGACAGTGAAACCTAGATGTGTAAAGCAGGATAAGCTGCGATTTGTGCTAGATCGGATAGAGTATAATGCTGGTGCAGGCACAGGGGTTTGGGACACATCGTTAAACGCACAGACGAATTCTACGTCTTCCTACGTTGATACAACGACAGCGTCGATTACAACTGCAGTGGACACACTATCGTTGAGGCTGGATCGTTGTTTAAAAGGAACATGTGGCCTGGTCGGATGAATGATGTTTGTTGTTACACTAGGTCGATGACGAGTGCGAATCCACCATCATCCAGGCGAACGATCCGCCTTCATCCAGACGAAAGGCCGATTTTCTCCCTCGCTTCTGTGAGACCCGTGGTAGTAATCTAAGGCATGAACTGCGCGAACGTTACTGCGGACTACCTGCATCCATTCGTACTATTTTTCCCGACAGCCTTGGAATTTTCCACGAGGACGTCCACTTCACAAGGCTAGTATCATGCTCCAGCGGTTTGAGGGGCGTGATAGTGAACTTACATTGGTGTCCTGTTCACCAAATTCGCTTGATAAGATGGTTCAAATGGCTCTGAGCGCTATGGGGCTTAACATCTGAGGTCTTCAGACCCTAGAACTTAGAACTACTTAGACCTAAGTAACCTAAGAACATCACGCACATCGATGCCCGGGGCAGGATTCGAACTTGCGACCGTAGCAGTCACGCGGTTCCGGACTGAAGCCCCTAGAACCGCTTGGCCACAGAGGCCGGCTCGCTTGATAAGAACCAAATGGAAGACAGAATGAGATTTTCACTCTGCAGCGGAGTGTGCGCTGATATGAAACTTCCTGGCAGATTAAAACTGTGTGCCCGACCGAGACTCGAACTCGGGACCTTTGCCTTTCGCGGGCAAGTGCTCTACCAACTGAGCTACCGAAGCACGACTCACGCCCGGTACTCACAGCTTTACTTCTGCCAGTACCTCGTCTCCTACCTTCCAAACTTTACAGAAGCTCTCCTGCAAACCTTGCAGAACTAGCACTTCTGAAAGAAAGGATATTGCGGAGACATGGCTTAGCCACAGCCTGGGGGATGTTTCCAGAATGAGATTTTCACTCTGCGGCGGAGTGTGCGCTGATATGAAACTTCCTGGCAGATTAAAACTGTGTGCCCAACCGAGACTCGAACTCTGGACCTTTGCCTTTCGCGGGCAAGTGCTCTACCAACTGAGCTACCGAAGCACGACTCACGCCCGGTACTCACAGCTTCGCAGGAGAGCTTCTGTAAAGTTTGGAAGGTAGGAGACGAGGTACTGGCAGAAGTAAAGCTGTGAGTACCGGGCGTGAGTCGTGCTTCGGTAGCTCAGTTGGTAGAGCACTTGCCCGCGAAAGGCAAAGGTCCCGAGTTCGAGTCTCGGTCGGGCACACAGTTTTAATCTGCCAGGAAGTTTCATATCAGAGCACACTCCGCTGCAGAGTGAAAATCTCATTCTGGAAACATCCCCCAGGCTGTGGCTAAGCCATGTCTCCGCAATATCCTTTCTTTCAGGAGTGCTAGTTCTGCAAGGTTCGCAGGAGAGCTTCTGTAAAGTTTGGAAGGTAGGAGACGAGGTGCTGGCAGAAGTAAAGCTGTGAGTACCGGGCGTGAGTCGTGCTTCGGTAGCTCAGTTGGTAGAGCACTTGCCCGCGAAAGGCAAAGGTCCCGAGTTCGAGTCTCGGTCGGGCACACAGTTTTAATCTGCCAGGAAGTTTCAAATGGAAGACGTTTGGGGCGCTTTTGGGAGACAGCTTCGCGTCCACAATCACCCGAACTGTTAGTTATGTGAATTAGGTGACCTGTGCATTGACATCGGGTGCAACATAGCTGCCGGCCGGAGTGGCCGAGCTGTTCGGGGTGCTACAGTCTGGAACCGCACGACCGCTACGGTCGCAGGTTCGAATTCTGCCTCGGGCATGGATGTGTGTGATGTCCTTAGGTTAGTTACGTTTAAGTACTTCTAAGTTCTAGGGGACTGATGACCTCATAAGTTAAGTCTCATAGTGCTCAGAGCCATTTGAGAGCAACATAGCTCCGGTAAACTTTCAACGAACTACAAAATTCATGCTACATAGAACTGCTACTACACTCCGTTCATAATTATAAACAGTTCTTTGAAAACTTATGCTACATGTGCATACATTTCGATGTTACTTAACCACTTGCTGGCTTCATCGCTATTCCTCGACTGTATAATTATTTATCCCCATGTAACTGTCTAATAGTTGAGTCTTCTCCCCCCCCCCCTCCCCTTCAGCCCCAACTTGCATTTTATTGGAAAGTGACATACGCAATTTCTTTTCCAAAAAAGGAAACGTTGGGAATTGACACAGAATTCATCAACCGACCACGGCATAACAGCCCGGATAATTATATTAGACATAATAGACACAAAAGGATTAATGTGATGTCAAACACTGTCAGACTATACATTTGGTAGAAAGTCAGTTTAATTTGTTTGGATATCTTTTAATAGGCTTTTTAAAAATATTCTTGAGCGGCAAGTAGTTGGTCATGTGTGATTACAAGAGGCACACTTTTATATGATAAAGGCTAGGAGGCCAGGAACTAGCCAATAGCTTAAACTGACGCACACCGTTTGTGGAAATTTCCTAGATTTCCAGTAAACGTATGGCGACCTACAAATTTCGGCACCTTCGGCGGCTAACTAATTCATATATATATAATATAGCTACCACTAGCTGTAGCACAGTTAACACTTTTTTCCAAAATGATTACATTGCCCGTTATTTTGGTCATTACTTGCTATACAAAAAAGTTAACACTTACTTTCAGAATGAATCGTTCACTATGAAGCCGAGTGTGCTCCATTTTGAAATTACCTGCCAGAGTAATAATTTTTTCGTTTCGATGGTTCTTCCGTATGACCTCTACGAAGCTAACAGAGAGACCTTGTTGGTAACATATAACTCATTCCACGTGTGAGTGGCATGTTCCAAGCCTCAGTTACAAAGTATCAGAATTTTCGTAATTCACCCGCTTGAGAAATATCTTTTAGATATTATTTACAACGATGCCAGTATCATGGTAAAGTGTTCGCTGAACGAACTTATGACAGTATGTGCATGCAATGCCTACTGGTGATAGAACTATTAATTATTCCTAGTGGAACTTCGAAAGGTAGTATACACATGAAAGATATAAAGGTCGAACCCAATAAGATCTTTTTCAGAAACTCGGCACATCGTACAACTCTTTCAATGTAATTTATATCCCAGAAGACAGACGGAGAAATACTTACGATAGCTTTCATGTTGTCGCCTTCTATTGTCGTCGCCGCCAACTGAGCCGACGGAATGGCGATCCGGGAATTTATACGCGCTGGATGATCACCTGGAGAGGGTACCTGCATTGCCCCAGGCAAAGGCGTGGCAGGTCGTCTCTAGGACGTTACAACAGCCAGCACCCAGTTGTCGCCCCACAAGGGACCCAGTAACCAAGGTCAGTTCTACGGAAAAAGCGATAAACGTTCGCTCCTCCGACAGCTCTTTTATTACTCTAATCACTATAATAGGTACATTGATACTTCTCGGTCATTCTTGAACGTACTTCATGTTAATTGCTCTCAGCATAAGAAAGGTGTTCAAAACCTATTAGCTGAGAGCCATAAAGTGGCGGATGCTGCTTGAAATGGGAATCGCTGTCATTTAGGTCCACGTGGCCGCTTTTATTGTGGACGAGAGGTAGCTATTGTCCTTAATTTGAATTAATGAATCATATCTTTTAGTTGCGGCCAGTAGTACCATGATTATCATCAGCTTTTAAATCAAGTTTTATTATTATTGGGGTCATTACTTCGCACTTCAGGGATTAAGTGACTGGCTGACGTTACGACTTTACACTACAGTCTATCGGCCTACCAGACTTCCTACGCTTCTCTTCTCTAGTGGAAGGTGTTTCATTATTTGTTTGGGTGATGCAATGTCTTCCATCGGCTTCAAATCGTCTTCCTATTTTTCTCTTTACTGTTGCTCTTACAATCGCAATTATTATTATTATTATTATACATTTCTACCCGTAAGACAGTTTTTGAACTTGATTTTTACCGGCTTATTCAATTTTTCTTGTTTAGCTCTTTTTCTTTTCCACAAATCTCTACATTCTTTGACTGTTTTAATGTTTCCTCCTTTTCTTTATACTTTTACCTGTTCTCCTCCTTTCACATACGTCAAATTTCGTGTCCATAATTTTGCTTCTGAATTTACCTCTTACATTTATGAGTTCCCTATTAATTTGTGCTTGTTTTAAGTCTTGAAAATCCTCTTTGCGAGTCTGTTGTCCTCCACTCTACGTTTCTGTAGCGCTTGTATTGGCCTGTCTTGATATGTTTCTTTTGTTGTAGTGCATCCATGAGAGGTCGTCACGTCTATTCTTTCTACGTTGGATGGTTGTTTGCTCCTCCTCTTTGTATGTATTGCCCTAGACACCTGAATTTTTTTTATTCTCTTACTTTTCCTTGTTTCAAGTGCATGTCTTCTGTATCTTAGTTCTTTCTTACGACGTATCGTATTTTCTCAAATGATGTGTGTACACCTGCTTTGGCAGAAATTTCATGCAAGTGTTTCAACCCACTTTGTCTACTGTTGCTGAGTATTGCCAGGTCATCTGCACACGCTTGAAACTGTCTTAGCCGGCCGGAGTGGCCGAGCGGTTCTAGACGCTGCAGTCTGGAACCGCGCAGCCGCTACGGTCGCAGGTTCGAATCCTGCCTCGGGCATGGATGTGTGTGATGTCCTTAGGTTAGTTAGGTTACAGTAGTTCTAAGTTCTAGGGGATTGATGACCTCAGAAGTTAAGTCCCATAGTGCTCAGAGCCATTTTTTTGGAACTGTCTTATAGTTTTCTTTGTACGTGTTCTTCCTAACTGAATCTCTTTTACTTTTTTTCCCGTTGTTTGACAGTTTTGTTCTAGATCTTGTTGAATAAAAGCAGTGAGTGTCAATCTCCTTCTCTGACCGCTGTGACTGTCCCGAATGCTACTAACACTTCTTCCATAGCTTAAACTTTAGTTGGATGTTGTGTCTCTGAGTATCTGTCGTAAGAGAGCCCTAGTTTTTCTGTCTACTCCATATTCTTCCATTGTGTCGAAAGGAGTCTACCTGTCTGTGGAGACGTAAGTCTTCTTAAAATCTACAAATGTGACAACGAGTGCGTTCATTTGTCTCAGCGCCAGAAATGTACATGGTTTCGAAATCTGTTCGATACACGTTACTCTTTTTGTGGAGCCTGCTTGGTATTCACATTTCACCTTGTGGCTTAAGTCTGTTGATTTAAACCTTGGAGACGATTTTGTAAATGACCGGCAATAATGACAAACGTCGGTAAATAAGTCTGCCTTATCGCTCTTTTTTTGCAGTGGGTGGATTAGCGCACTTTTCTATCCTGTGACATTTTATCTGTTTATATTTATGTGACAATTTGATGAATTTTTCGTGATGTTTTGGTCCTTGATTTTGTTATTATTATTATTATTATTATTGGCTCCGTCATTTTTTAAATGTATTAAGAATGAATTCAACAATAATTTATCACTAAGTTAGACATTTTCTCTAAGAACTCTACACCGACCATCGTGTAGTCTTTTTCCTTCATGTGCCGTCTTTCCCATCCGCTCTTGCACTGCTTTCGCTCTCTCAGCAGCCGTCAATACTTTTCTCTGTGGGTATTCAGTAATATAGGGTATCGGAGACTTAGATTTGCGGTCCCTCATGATCTCAAAGCGTGAGAAGCCCTTGACGTTGCGTTTCACACCGCTGAGCACATCCTTTTGCGGGTATAATTTCTATCCATCACGAGTGCTTATCTCTAGTGTATGTCCTGCGCAATCGCCCTGTGTCCACCATATAGCACTCGACCAAATTACTTGCCGGGTGATGTGCTGATGTTTTAATATGTTCCATCCCATGATTTGTTACAAAGGTATCCGAGGCTCTTCATGTAAGCTGCCAAACACTGTCCGATAGTATTCTTCCTGGTTTTGCTACCTTCATTAAGCAATTTTCCTCTAACTCTGCAGTCACAGTCTTGCTATTCGTTTTCCATATCAGGTACAGAGTTATGAACTTTGAAAACGCATCCACAACCACGAAGATGTATCTCATCCCTCAACGACCACTTGGTAGGTACAGAAATTATCAATTGCAAATAACTCTCCCGCCCTCTTCGGAGTAATACTTTCTACCTCCCCTTTGATACGTCACTGTACTGTGCTTCTCTTTTCCCCACTTATCACAAGTGGTTAACTACGCACGCACTCTCCTTGATAGGTTGTTAATGTGAATGATTCTGTGTAAAAGTCTGATACATTTCTGAGCGCTGTAGTGACCCTCTGCTGAAAATCATCCCTTTGTGGAATTCGTAATACAGTGCTATTTTCTCTCATCCTTTTGCTTTAAAATACACTTTTATTTTTTTTAACTCCAGGACCTCATTCTGCATGCATCTCACGTATTTGCATAAGATTATATGTAATGTTCCCTTTCTGCACCTTCGTAGATAGCAACTGATATTTCTCTTGCTCACTTCATCTTCAACCCCAATGGGTAAATGCTACAGCTCATCAGCGATTCAATTATTTCCCCTTTGATGTAATGGATTGTATACATAAAATTGTTGAAATTTTTTTTTGAAAAAACGTCACGCTATGCATCAATCTCCCGTTCAACCGCTGACGCTCCTGCACATCACTCTAAGCCTTGTGGTCCAGCGAGACTACTGCCTTTTGACCCTCCAGATAAAGGCGGAATTTCTGGAATTCATACACTATAGCGAGCAATTCCTTTTCTGAAATACAATAGCCTCTCTCATTCTAGTTTGGAGTATTAATGTCAAAGCCTACACTTCGATGCTCTAGTACGCCATTCACCATTTTCTCCTTCAAGACCTTACATCCAAATCCACCGTCGGAGCTATCCATGCCTAGACAAAACGGTAACGTTATGTCGGGAATGTACAACAATTTACTAGTGTTCATACAACCTTTTATTCATAAATTTTCTCTCACAGTCCTCACTCCTCTTCCACAACGAGTTCTTTTTCAATAGCCTGCATAGGTTTAGTGTATTCAAGCCTCTATCCCCGAGGAATTTCCTACAGAATTCCTTCCGATGTTAGTTTATACCCCAAGAATTGTATCTCAGCCCTTACAAACTCACATTTCCCTATTTTCAAAGCCATTTCACGTCATCTTAAAGATGTCAGTACCCTTTACTTTAGTTCAAAATGCTCGTGCGAAGAATTCGTTGCAGTGAATGTGTCATCGACATACACTACCAATTTGCCAATCAATTCTGCACACAATACATGAGTTAACGGCCTCACAAATACTGACATAGATATGGTGAATTCGAAAGGTACCAGCTTAAGCCTGAAACGTCTTCCTTCAAATAGGAATTCAGTGGATCGCCTACTTTCTTCCTTCCACCAGTGCGACCTTCCACTGTCGAAGTTCTGTAGCAGCCATGTTACCCAGCTAATCGTGATCTCTATTACTTTAATTTCCACGTGTCAAGCACTATCCTCACAAAATCGTCCTCTTTCTTAAATATATCGGATGACAATAGTCACTCCTACATTGTTCGATAACATTCCACTCCGACTTCGGGTTCAACCTCCAAACGTCCCCTTAGAAAAATCAGTGAATGACTGTGCCGATAAACCTGTTACGTTATTTGATTTTCAAACAGCTGAGCAAAACTGAACGTACTCACACATTTCTCTCTTTACTTATTCTGATCATCACTAAACTGACCCACAATATTTTTAGCGCAACGTAATCTGGCTTTCAACAATCCCTACAAAAGTATGATCCTGGCTAACAATAAATTTCATGAATCACTTACCTCACAAAAATCTTCGTTACTAAACTACTGCAATACAGCGAGCGGCAATACTGCCAGCTGCATAAAAGATTCAAACAACTGAAGGCACTAACAACTGATAGGCATAGTTAGCAGATGAAAGATTTTGATAGAGAACAAACAATGTATCATCCGCTCTCAAAACTCCGCCATCTCTCTCCCCACATACACCACTGCTGGCGGCTCACCTCCAGCTGCGCAACGCTACGCGCTGTTAACAGCCAACTGCCCAACACTACAATAGCAAATTCCAACAATGCAAACCAGCCACAGACTGCACACAGCACAGTCAGTGATTTTCATACAGAGCGCTACGTGACGTTACCAACATAAAAACCTAAACAGCCTACTTACATATCCCTCATGCTCCCCACAAAAAATGTTACAAATTGTTTTTGGCACTGGCCAATACATATTTGTTAAAAAAATTTTATATTAACGCTAACAAATATATCAAATGCACACGTTTATCGATACAATGTTGGTCAAAAGCAAAAACTGTTCTCATTAAAACAGCACTGATCATTCATCACAATAGTAATTGCAGTTATTTTTTCAAAGTCATAGCAGTAAAAGAAAATGCACACAGAAGTAGTGGTTTTACATGCAGTCTTGAAGAAGTAGTTTAATCCTTCCAACGGAAAGACAGTGCTGACTCTTGACATGCAGATAGGTAATGGGTCACAACAGGGCAAACCTACAGCAGAGTCAGTCGAAGTTTTGAAGAATATTGGTAGGTAGGTCATCACAGAGCAGACCCACTGTAGTCCTGGTAGAGATTATGGTATTGGTGGGCCACCAGAGGTACAGACCCACTGCAGTCCTTGTAGAAATAATGGTATTGGTGGGCCATCAAAGATACAGACCCACTGTAGTCCTTGTAGAGACGGCCAGCAGCCATCTGTTGCGACTGTGCAGGTACACAGTCACCATCGATGAGTCTTATACAATATTACAATATAGCAAGTCCATAAACCACTTGTGCATTCACAATTTTTTTTTTTTTGAAATGTCCTTAGAACCAGCAATGAAGTTAACCAGTCCCTTGTTGAATTATTAACACACATGCAAACACTAACAGTCCCAACTCCTTACATATTGTGCATATACTATGACCAACAGAAATGTGTGCAGTGAAATGAATGCTTACAAGTTACTTAATTTGATAATCTGGTGTCCATTACGATTTTATAACATGAGAATACAATTACAAAGATACAGAAAACATCAGTAAAACATAATAATACAGATAACATTTGTAGTAATACAGGCTTTACAAAAGAATAGAAATAAACATGTACATCAGTGTTACAGGAATTATGACATAAGTAAATCCATAAAAGATCAGAATAGCTTTCGAAAATAAAGTCTAAACATCTTTACAAAGTAAATAACATATTATTAGAAAAATTCTATAACATAACTCGTATCAGCTAAACACATAAAGACAGGAAAAACACATATACATAAGAGTACACAAACACGTAGCGGATTAACACAAAAGGAAAGGACAGGGTTTGTTTTCAGTGTAACATTTGGTACTGCAGCCCAACCGAAAACTTCATTCCATAGATCTTTCCTCTTATTTCAACATTTGTTTCCACCAAAAAAAATCCTATCCAAGTATGCTTTCTGTATTCTATTCATATCTTCTTTCAAAATAAATATTTCTCATTGTACAATACTCATTTTTGCCCAAATCTTTTTCATATAACTTCTCAATGCATTCTTTCCCTATTCTTCGTAGTTAGTTTCATATATAGTCTACCCACTCTTAAGATAACTTAAATCTACTGAGCTCAGATATATATACTAAGAGACGAGGCAATGCAGCAGCACAAAACAAATTAACACAAACAGCAATAACAAAAAAATGCAAATTGGCAGAGCAAGCAGCAGTATATCTAAAGTAGTAAAGCAATTGCAATATTACAACTAATATAAGGCACTTTGCAGCAAACAAGAAAAATAAATCAGTAGTAAAACTAAGAATATGTAAGTAGGCTGTTCAGGTTTTTATGTTGGTAACGTCACGTAGCGCTCGGTATGAAAATCACTGACTGTGCTGTGTGCAGTCTGTGGCTGGTTTGCATTGTTGGTATTTGCTATTGTAGTGTTGGGCAGTTGGCTGTTAACAGCGCGTAGCATTGCGCAGTTGGAGGTGAGCCGCCAGCAGTGGTGGATGTGGGGAGAGAGATGGCGGAGTTTTGAGAGCGGATGATCTGTAAGTGTGTCCATCAGAGACACTAAATTTGTAAGACTGGATGTCATGAACTGATATATATATTATGACTTTTGAACACTATTAAGGGAAATACATTGTTTGCTCTCTATCAAAATCTTTCGTTTGCTAGCTATGTCTATCAGTAGTTAGTGCCTTAAGTACTTTGAATCTTTTATTTAGCTGGCAGTATTGGCGCTCGCTGTATTGCAGTAGTTCGAGTAGTTCGAGTAACGGAGATTTTTGTGAGGTAAGTGATTCGTGAAAGGTATAGGTTATTGGTAATCAGGGCCATTCTTTTGTAGGGATTATTGAAAGTCAGATTGCGTTGCGCTAAAAATATTGCATGTCAGCTTAGTGATGATCAGAATAAGTAAAGAGAGAAATGTCTGAGTACGTTCAGTTTTGCTCAGCTGTTTCAAAATCAAATAACGTAACAGGTTTACCAGCACAGTCACACTGATTTTTCTAAGGGGACGTTTCAACCTGACTCTGACTGGTTCACTATCCACGCTTACGACACAGTATGGCCTTACACGTACATGCTCGTGCTGTTTTAGTTTGGCTGTGTATTCAATGCCAGCAACTCGGCTACGTTTGTCGGAGAAAACATCTCCACACTGCCCGAGTAACTGGCAAAGTTCGCCTGCCCTTGCCAGTCATACTTGCTATTAGTTCCACCATACCTCTAATTTGTTCAATCACAGGTCGAGCTTCACTCCAGCCCACACATTTTTACCATGTGAGCAATTCCTTGCTTGCCATTGAGTACGACGTCAATGTCTTTTACCGTCCAAAATATACACAATAACTTTTCTTCGCATTTTGTTATATTAAAAAAATCTCTGTCTAAAATTACATTTTTCCTCAACATATTTACAGGATGACCATTATTGAACTATATGGAACAAAACGTAAATTAGTTACACACACTTTATTAAGCATGTAAACGTCACTATATATATCCGGATTTAAGTTATGTCATGTTCGATGTGACTACTGTTATTGGCTATGATGTGGCGCAGACGAAAAGCTAAATTCTGCATGACCCGCTGACGCGTCGGAATGTAGATTCCGTCGATGAGCTCAATGGCTGTTTCCAGCTCAGCAGTGCTTTTGGAGTTATTGCTGTGCGCCTTGTCTTTAATGCAGCCCCACAAAAAGGAGTCTGGTGCTTTCAGATCCGGAGAATATGGCGCTCAATTGGGGCTCATGGCAGTCGTCTCTGGGTACACCAGAGCTAGAATGCGGTCCGGTGAAACGGCCAGTCTGTGGATGGTTTTTAGGCGGTTTTCAATCTGCCTCGGCGAATGCGGGCTGGTTCCCCTTATTCCGCCGCAGTTACACTACGTCGGCGATTGGTGCGCAAACAAGTTCTCCACGTACGCGTACACCACCATTACTCTACCACGCAAACGTAGGGGTTACACTCGTCTGGTGTGAGACGTTCTCTGGGGGGTCCACTGGGGGCACAATAACCCTGGGTTCGGTGAGGGGTGAAGTGGACTGCGGCAGTCGTCTTGGGGTTGTGGACCACTGCGGCTGCGGAGGGGAAGGAACCACTCCGTCGTTTCTAGGTCTCCAGTTAACATACAATACAATACAAATACCTTTAAGGGAAAACAATGTTCAAATGAGAAAGTAACTTTATTAACGAATGCTTTGTATTTTCCATTGGAGTCAGGAGTATTGTAAACATCTATCTGCTTTATGTCTTTGAGCAATCTATTAAATTCTCAATTTGTGGTTCCTGCACTCAGATTTAGTAGATTCTTTTTCCTGACAAGTTTCGACATTTAACCAAGATGATACGTGTCGTGATCAGATAACCCATTTACTATTGGCTTTGTGATATGACTTTTTTTCCTATATTTGTCTATAAAGATATTACCAATAACAGTATCAGAGCACTTACATACCCTAGTTGCAAAGTTCACAGTAGACATTAAATTAAACGACAGTGCTACTGGTTGCAATAACCATTCACTGACAGAGCTTATCAATAAATCCACATTAAAATCACCAGCATCTACTATTTCCTTACTATTTCCTTGTTTTTTGCTGTGAGATTGGACAACAGAGCTTCAGATATTTTATGAAGAGCTTAAAGTTTTCTGAAGACGCTCTGCATATACTTTCTATTATAAAGGACTTTTTGTGAAATACTGCTTCTGTCGTACAGCCTCCTAAGTGCTGCACTGAGAGAAATTTGTTAATATCAGTATTCTCTAAATCAAAGAGTGTCTGACAAATGTGGCAACTCCTGCTTTCTCCATATTTACTCTACACAAGTAAGAAGCCAAGTTCAATCTTGTAACATTCAACATATCTACACCAGTGGTCAATTTATGTTCTGAGAGGCAGATTTATCACCTAATTTGCTTAACTTCAGTTCTTCAAGGGCTCATAGTAAAAATGAGAAAGCCATTAAGCTTACCCCTTAGTCCCCGGATATTCTGATGCAATAACTGGCCATCAATTTTAGATAACAATATGGCTAGGAAATAGTACATTAAAAATGAAGGTGAATATTTAGATAAAGATTTGAGATCATATGGCTTAGTGACGAAAACTTTATTACCAGTACCTGATTTCTGAGAGCGCAAGATATTCAGAGTGGCAAGATGGCTGGTTCAAATGGCTCTGAGCACTATGGGATTTAACATCTGAGGTCATCAGTCCCCTAGAACTTAGAACTACTTAAACCTAACCAACCTAAGGACGTCACACACATCCATGGTCGAGGCAGGATTAGAACCTGCGACCGTATCGGTCGCGCGGTTCCAGACTGTAGCGCCTAGAACCGATCGGCCACTCCGGCCGGCACCAGATGGCTGGAAGAGTCCAGAGATGATTAGGTGCGGAGGTGGGATATTATGAATTATTTAATTATTATTGTGGGGTAGAAGAGTTGTCAGGAGTAAATAGGTGTAGTAATGACGCTGCGGAGGAAGATATTCGTGTTGTTTACAACCACGATGAGGATGAAATTGATGGGCTACACGGTGATGCGAGTGATCACTGAAGGGAGAAAATTTTGAATAATTACACGATAGAGGGCTGGCGATTCCGTGGGCAGGCGTATAGGGAGAGTAAATATATGTGGGAAACTAAATGAGGGGAAATAGCGATTTAAGTGAGGAATTAAGAGCATAAAATAATGATAATAACGTTTGGGCAGAAGGCTAAGTATGTGTGTGCTAGACGCAAGGCAGAAGGAAAGAGACGTTGAAAATGATTTGCTGTGGGAAAAGTGCTTAAGAAAGGAAAACACTGAAAAAAGTGTATCTTCTTTTAGATTCATCGAGTGACGCGTCTGCAGAGGAAATAAAGAGCGAGAAATTGACAAATTTTCCAGTGACGGGAGTGCAAATCAAAACCATGACGTGTGGGCTCAGCATATATGTGTTTAGAATTTGTCAGCAATTCAGTCGTCCAATTGAAAACCTGCTAAACGAATCATAAGCTGAACGGAGTAATCACGAAAAATGTGGACAGCATGATTTATACAAAATAAACACAATACTCTGGTTCTTTTTTAATGGGAGAAAACTCTTTTCTCAAGCGTAGAAACCTGTGTAATCTCAGACTCACTGTTTTTATTATATTTTGATACAAAATTTCTGTGTTCCAGATTTTGCAACCGTTTTCGTTCGCAAAATATGGTTATATTGCTTTGATAATCGCTCTGGTACTGCAGCTACGCATTTTTTTTAAATAAAATAAATCAATAATGGAATAAATAGCTGAGTAGGTAATGAAACAAATAGTAAAGGTTAAATAAATAATATTGTTTGCAAAGGTTCACCATTGAAAATGCCATTTGAATTTATGGAATCTTTTAGGGAATCAGAAGAAATAATAAATGGAAGAAAAAATTATATTATAGATTAACTGTAGGAAAACACAGTGCTCTAACTTAAGAAAAATACAGTTTGAAAAATAGAATAAAAACATATATATCATAAAAGAAGCATCTCAAATCTGGTAGCTGGTTGTCTGTAGAGATCGGTTACAATCACTGCCGGTATTAAACGTGAAAAAGGTCCAACGAAAGCGCCAAACAATGGTTGAAAAGAAAAGCTTACAACATCTCCATTACTTCCGTTCCTTTAACTCGAAAGTCTCCTCCTCTCTTTCGTTAGGTACTTGCACTTCTTCTTGACCTTGAAAGACTTCAGTATGAAATTAAAGTTTTCTCGTTGTTCCCAGTTATCATGTAATCCTTACGTAGCAAATCTTTTACATCCTTTACTTAAGCAGTTTTCAATACTGCACCTTGCAGGACAAGAGCAGGTCTTCCAGTATCTTTCAACGAGTTTCCTTTTTTGAGGATGCTTTTTAGTTCTCGACTGTCCAAGGTATAAGATCGTTCCTCTTGTACAAGACAAATCTTTTGTTCTTGCTTTTGGTTACACATATCCTTCAAACCTTTTGAAAGGCGAAATGCCATCTACCTGTTTCTTTAAGCATATGATCCGCGATTGCTATCTAATATCTTACATCACAATCGTCTCCTAAGCAAGCAATCTTCGCGCATTTCCGCATGATTTCAATGTACACGTTAGAGTTTTCGACAGCTTCCGGTTTTTAGAATTTTTTCCCAGGATTCCGAACATTCTGTCTGGGGGAGAAAATAATGTCTTTCAATGGGGAATTACATTTCAGTCTTTAGCACATCAGGGGGCATGCTGCTCAAAAACCATTGCATTCTCATTACGATCATGTTTTTTTTCTTGTTCTGACCTCTACAGCCATTAGCGAACATACGAATTTTCTAATACTGTCGAGATTTGATTCGCACAGTGTGTGGTGTGGACAGCAGACTCTTCTGGTTTGACCCCTCTCAAGCCGCACATGCGAGTAGATGGAGTCTGGGGAACATGAGAATCGCCGATGCAAACGGTGAAGTTATACAGGTACATCTGGCTTCAAAAATAAGTGGCTTGATCAGGAAATTTTGGAAGAGGCGTTTCTGACTTCAGAAATAAAAGGCTTTGTCAGACAACTTTGGAAGAGGCGTCTTCTTTTGGCAATCATAACTTATAATGAATACTCCTTCTTCGTATTGTTCTAACCTTTCATAAAAAAACAGCTGCTCTTTTCTTATTAACGACGATCTCCGCTTCTAGTTTCTTCTTTTCAGTCGGTTCTTTTTCTCCACTTACTCTACACACCGCACACGCACATGCAGAACACTTGTCTACAGCAGAAGGACCAAATCAAATGTTAAAACTTTTGGTGAAACTGCTTCTGTAAAAGTAGTAACGTTTCTGGGTAAGTGGCGTTGTATATCTCCCACTGTGTCTTGATTGACAGGTCTGAGCTCAGAAATTTGTTACTAGAATTCTTTTCTCTGGAGTAGTGTTTTCTCAGAGATTTAAATTATTTAATGCGGTTGATCACCTTTTGATTTCAACCTGTGCGTACGTACAAAAGTACGTTTTAAGTTGTGTATAAGTTATGTTGCACAAAATATCTATGAAACACGGTTTTTACCATTTTTCTTTGAGGTATAATAACTCATCCTTGTTTTCAACATTTCGTTTCCAATCTTGAGGCTTTGTCTTCCGTTTGCGACCTCGATCAGATTCCTCAACACGAACTGAGGTTGTCGTGTTATGAGGACCAGTTACGACGGCATTTATGCTCTGAACATCCATAACCTGTGTGTCTCTGTTTTCATTGACATCTTACAAGCTATTTTCACTGACATCCGTTATCAAAATATCCTAAAATCACAGGAACAACGACTGTAACATTTCGGCTTCCCAAGGTAAGCAAAACAAAAATCTCTCAGAAGTCACGACAAGGCAGAAAAAACCCCTACGCCAACCTTAGTACCAAAACACCGTATAAGAGCATTAAAAAGGTTAATTTCGCTTGTTATTTACTGTCCTTGGCAACGTTGGCGACTGATATCCATTATACAGGTTTTGCAGCAGCGCACCGTGCAGCGCGCACATTGCTACCGTATTATAGCGGGTTTGCAACCGTTTGACATTTTGGCAGGTTTTTCATCCGCATGTTCTTTGCATTTAGCAGGCTTTGTAACTAGATGACTTAATTATAAGTTTAACATGACATGCTTCATTGTACAGGGTGACAATTATTGAACTACATGAAATAAAATCGTCATAACTTCTGAACCGTTTGCGTTATGACGTTTACTGTACGGTTGTCCGTGGGCTTGATGGGAATTAGTAACTGCATGCATCGTTTGGTTTAGCGACGAAGCCCACTTTCATTTGGACGGGTTCGTCAATAAGCAGAATTGGTGCATTTGGGGAACTGACAATCCGCATTTTGCGATCGAGAAATCTCTTCATCCTCAACGGGTGACTGTGTGGTGTGCAATGTCCGGGATAACCGGTGCGATATTTCCTGATGGCACGGTGAGTACCGAATTGTACGTAAGGGTTTTGGAAGATGATTTCACCCCCATTATTCACGCTTTTACTGATGTTAATAAATTGTTTAAAGCTAATTTCACTGTCATTTAACTTTGAAAAGACTCACTGCGTGCAGTTCAGAACCTGTAAGAGATTTCCTTCCAGCATGGGTATAACATATAAAGACATGCAGATCGAAGAGGTTGCTAGTGTTAAACTTGATAATAGATTCAATTGCGAAGGGCATACCACACAATTCCTGTATCGCCTAAACAAGTCAATATTTGCTGTGAGAATTATGTCAGATGTAAGAGATATAAATATTAAAAAAAACTTGTGCACTTTGCTTTCTTTCTTTCTATTATGTCATATGGGATTATATTATGGGGTAACTCATCAAACGGAGCAAAAGCTTTTAGCATGCAAAAGCGTGTAATAAGAATCATTTGTGGTATAAATTCAAGAACATCATATAGAAATCTGTTCAAGGAACTTTGTATTTTAACCACTGCTTCTCAGTATATTTAATCCTTAATGAAACTTCTTGCAAGTAATATATCTCTATTTCCAAACAATAACTCAATACATAGTATCAGCAGTAGGAATGAGAACAATCTACATAAAGATCTAAAATCACTTACCTCGATCAAAAGGGGGTACAATATTCAGGAACACACATTTTCAATAAATTGCTAGCAACCATTAAAAATTTGTTTTCAGATAAAGCACACTTTAAACAGAGTTTGAAAGGTAACTCCTCCTACTCTATAGATGAATATCTTATCACAGACTGTTGGACCAGCTTAAGTAACAATGTCTGTCAGATTTCAGTTTTTACAATACTTGGTCACAACAGTCAAGATTAGGTATCTTCTGTATGATAAATTTATTAAAAGTGCATAGCTATGATTCATTCTGACAGTGTATTAATTCTGTAAATATTAGCAATTCCAGTTTACTATTCTACTATTACTATCTATTCTGCTGGTCTCCTGACAAACGATCAGAGTAGTGAGTATTATATTCACATGTTTTATGTTTTTTATGCTACATTTTCTGACTTGTTCCACACCCACGAGAATCATCTCGTTTTTGAGTCTATGAAACGAAAACTGAATCTTATCTAATCTAATCTCAATGCGAGCAACTCTGTTTTCATCACTTACCTTCAGCATACAACCTCATTCTTATCAGTTGCCACTGGTTTACCCTCCTTTCAGGAAATACATCTGTAGGTACCTTCCTCAGATGCATCAATTTCATCCACTACGTTATTTTCACAATAAAACTCACTGTCAACATCTCCATTAACAATTGAATCATTCGTTTTAGCCGCTATATTAATATATCGATATCCAGCTGACGTGTCAGTCGCAACATCATCACAGATACAACTGTTTACACTAACAACCTCTACTTCCATCGAATTATTGCCATAAACTGATGCTTCCTCGGATGTCTTAACAAATTCACCTAGCATTAAGATAGGGTCTACCGCCGACTCTTATTTTGGCTTCCCGTCTTTTCTACTTTAATTTCCTTAAAAATCATCTTACTCTTCCCTACGTTACTTCTAACCTTTCATCCTTTCTTTCTGTATAGCCCCGTTTCCTGTTCTCTCATATCTGAGATATCGCAGGATCTAGTTTCCTTTCCAATTTATCTCTTGAATTTGTGGCCTGTGCTGATTCGCCCCCTCAAATCTCTGCTCTCTTTAGTGATTTCGTATGTTCCCGCTTTGAAAGTTTTCCCTTTGAAAATTATCCCATTCAGCCCATTAAAATTATTATTATTCTGATCCGCTCCATGAAAATCGCCGCTGGTATCCACCTCTATGCCGATTACTGGAATACTTTTGTGACCCATTTGTGTTTTAATGCCTGATATAGTTTTTCAATAAAATCTAAAAACTTCTATGGAGTGTTTCGTACTTTATACCAAATCATATTGCGAGTATTCTGGTAACGTTGTCTTAAGAATAATTATCTCTGGCATGGTACATAAAAAATATTTTTTTTTCCTCAGTAACCCTCTAATGATCACTGGAAACATTAATCATCCAGCAGTCACTTGGGAACATTACAGCCTTTTAGTGGTGGGCGTGACAAGACATATTGTGAAACTTTACTACTGCCTTCTTTTAATTCTACTTAGAACAGGTAGTTATCCAGTTGTGCTGAAAATATATTAGATCTAATGGTAACAATGATTACTAAAGTATGAAGACCAACTGCAACAAGTACAAAGATATATAGGCTATATATAAGCTGCAAAGAAACTTCTAAAGGAACAGTGACTATTGTGCAATAGGTGAAAGACAAAGGATAGGGCTATAGATAGAGAAATGCTGAATGAAGAGCGTTTGGCTATCAAGAAAGCAATGCATGAAGCTTTCCATGGCTCTCTTGGCAGAATATTGTCGTGTGATCTTTCACAAAAACCAAAGACATTCTGGTCATAGTAAAGTCTGTTAGAGGCACCCAAGTTAGTGTTGAGTCTGGAACTGGAACTAAACTAAATGATCTAACTGGAACTAAAATGGAGGGTAGAAAAGTAAAAGCAGGAATGATTCACTCCGTTTTCAAATGTTCCTGTACAAAAGGATAATTGAGGAGAGTTGCTACAGTTCCATCCTCTTAAAATATGAATGAAATATGTCTTACTGTCAGCGGTGTTGACAAACAACTGAAATCGTTAAAACTGAAAAAGCTCCAGCGCCGAATGGAATCCCTGTCAGATCCTATACTGAATTTGCGGCTGAGTTATCCCTCTTTTAACTACAATCTGGCTTAGATCCCCTGAACAAAAATCCGTTCTTAGTAGCTGGAAAAAAGTACAGGTTATATCGACTTACAAGAAGTGGAGGTGACCCACAAAATTACTGTCCAGTATCTTACAACGTGTTGTAGAATCTTAGAACATATTCTGAATTCAAACATAAGGAGATATCTCGAAGAAAATGACTTCCTCCACGACAACCAGCATCGATTCCGCAAACATCGACCCTGTATAACCCAATTCGAGCTTGCCTCACATGACATACTGAAAACTTTGGATCAAGGCCGTTAGATAGAGGCAGTATTTCTCGATTTCCGAAAAGCATTTGACTCAGTACAACATCTACGCTTATTATCAAAAGTATAATCGTAAGCTGTATCAAGCGAAATTTGTGTCTGGACTGAGGACTTTTGATAGGGAGGACGCAGCATGTTATCTTTGAGTAGAGAGTCATCGAAATTTGCAGATGTAACTTCGTGTGTACCCCAGGGAAGTGTGTTGTGGTCCTTGCAGTACATGTTATGTAGAGAAGTAATTGTGGACAATATTAACACTAATCTTAGACTTTTTTCAGATGATGCAGTTATCTATAACGAAGAAGCTGCACTCAGTGGATCTTGTGTAGGAATCGGCCAGCTCATAAAAGTACCAGGTGTTATACTTTATAGAAATATGAACTGGAATTTTCACATAGGCACAGTCGTGAGTAGACTTCGGTTAATTGGTGGAATACTGGGGAAGTGTAATCAATCTACAAAGGAGATTGCACACGAATCACTCGTGCGACCGGTTCTAGAATACTGCTCATGTGTGTGGGACCTATACCAAGTAGGGCTATCAGGAGATAATGATCGTATACAGAGAAGGACAGCATAAATAGTCATAGGTTTACTGACCCATGAGAAAGTGTCACAGAGGTACTGAAGGAACTGAACGGAAGTTTTCTGGTGATAGATGTAAACTATCTAGAGAAAGATTACTTACATAGTTTCAGGAATGGGCTTTAAATGGTGATCCTAGGAACATACAACCCCCTACGTATCACTCTCGTAGGGATCGTGAGGGTGACATTCGATTAATAGCAACACACATGGAGGCACTTAAACAATAATTCTTGCAGCACTCCATAAGTGAATGCAACAAGAAAAAGCTCTAATGACTGATACAATGGGATTTAACCTCTGCTATACACTTCACAGTGTTTTGCACAGTACAGATTTAGATGTAGATGACACTTTTCAAATGCTAGTGCAGAGTGCTTGTGCACGTACCGCCAGACAAGGCAAAAATCTCTGTTCATGAGGACAACAGCACTCGTCACTCACAAGTTGTAGAACTCTTGCACAACGTTCGTCTTCCAGATGAAAGGTAAGTGACTTGTCACAATCCTTAAGCATACACAGCAGTAGTCTCTGTCCTCACTCCATCACGTATGTTCACTTCCCATTCACGAGCGTTCCGATTAGTCAATGCTGCGTGTGCACTTCTTGTCAACCAGCGAATACAGGTCGGATTACCTGCACCGAACACGCAGAATATAACACATTGTAGGTCGCAGTCCCCGAAATCACACGCGAAAATCAGATTGCGTGTACAACTATCCGACTATGACCCAAACTGTCCATGCTTAATTATTAATGAAGCTAAATTAGTATTCAATATCTATGCTTTTTAGCAAGATGGACCTTTGCAAATAAAATACATATTAGCTCAGGCATTCACACTGTGCATTTTACGTATTCCCAGTCTGTCATGCGAAGGAATGCACCGAGGTATGTCATCAAAAACCTCATATCAATGAAAAGATCAAGATCAGAAACAAGAAACATAATCAAACACTAACTAAATACAAGTTAGTGGCAGCCTTACAGATCTGTTTCTGATGAACATTGCATTTTGCTTTTTTTAAATTATAATTAAAAATTACTATGAACAACACAAGAATGAACTTCAATTTAAGGTCTTTATACTTGTCACTCAGTGAAGGTTTAATTATCGCATGTCAGGTCCACATGAGATGGTTAAATTTAAATCGTTCACCCCACACTAACATATGTCATAAACGAAGTGTTATTGCCTGACAATGAAATACTTGCAAACTATAAAGTGACTTGGGAAAAGTATTACTTAATCGTTTGAATAAGTTAAATGTTCCCAATGATACTCACACTTATTTTAGTAGGTCCAGCCCCTCTTCCAGCTCTTTAGCATTGAAGCTCATATTGCACAAATGACCGAAATCTCACTGTTTAAACATTCCATAATGTAACTCACAACCACAAATCTGAGAGGTTTACAATGGAATGTTCCTACCGCTGTCAGCACGAGCGTCGCAGAGGTATGATTAACTTACGATATATTTCCAAACAAAACCAAATGTCCTTCTGCCCACTTACACCTTCCACCAGAAACAAAAGTCCTTCTTCCCACTTTCGGGCCTCCCACCTCTCTGCTACTCTCGATTGTTGCCTCGTCTAATAGGAATAGATAAAGTCGCCAACCGTTTCCAGAATCTACCAGAACACAAAACGTGGTGTAACTGTTGGGAATTATGGAGAGGGATTTAGTTATTAGTACCCTTACTACATCCTACAATCGAAAAAGGTTGGTAGGTTAAATTAGTCACTACTCTGCTACAGTATACAGGGCATCAGACTATTACAGTTACAAATGAAAGGGACGAGCAGAGGTCAATGGAACAAAAAGTAATAAAAAAATTTAATTATCGTGTCTGTAGTTCTCCGGGAGGGAAAATTTTTAACATTAGCAGAGAGAATACTTTTGTTATTGTACTAAATAATTATTATACAGATAAGTTATTTTACACAGAATCATTATTGCAGATTGTTCTGTATTATCAGCAATAAATTTAATTTTAGAAATAAATGATAAAGAAAGAACTGAATTGGGAAACTGTTACGTTAATTGTTCTTAAAGAAAAGGACACATTGCGAAAGAAGAAGTGAAATTTATTGGCTGACTGAGAACATTAACAATATAACAGACAGAGAGAAAACGGCCAGAAGATGTTTGATTTCATTTCAGTGCCAAGTTCATAAATTCGTTGTTGACAGCTCGAGGTAATTCGGTCCAAGCTTATCCGTAGACATAGGGGTAGTAGTAGTACTGCTCGCTGCCACGGAGAGTCTCTCTGGGCTCAGCAGCCACTGGAATAGGGCCAGGGCGCGGGAAGGGCGCTGGGCCAGGCACCGCCAGAGCGGCGCACACCACAGCCAGCACCACCAACAGGAGTACCTGCAGGGAGACAATATCTCTGGTCAGAGACAGTATGTATCGCACTACTCCTCGCTACTACAGTATCCCTCTGCGATTAGCAGTGCTACACACAAACGCACACACTACGTGAATGAAAGACTATCCATGCTTAGAGACGAGAAGTTTCCATAGGTTTATATGTGATAAAGGATTATTAATTTATTTCTGGTTGAAAATCGTATTACATTAACAGTAACAACATCTGAGCGGAGGAGTATTCGCTCAACGTAATATAATAACATTTAATTTTATGACTCCGAAAATAACAATAACTTCTTCGTCTGCTTTGTTACGAACATGAATATGTTTTTTGTGATTTTGTCAGTAAATAGTAACAGAAATATATGAGAAAATATTGCATTAAAATTGTGAATTGCATTTTTTTGGGAACATTCTACAGAAAATTGACAACCATTTGCAACACTATTCAGGAAATTCATTATCTGTCAGGCTGTACATGTCTCTCCTTTGTCGAAATAAATATGTAGACCGCAATAATGCAAACCACCTTTCTGAAAGCTCGGCATTTAGTGTACTGTTGAAACAAATACGTTAACACATTGGAGGTATATGTCACTGTTAGTTACTCTCGTGTTCCACGGATAATTTGCATGTTAAATCGTAATAATGTGAAAGAAGTCATTTTACATTCAAATAGCAAATTAATTTTTTTCTCTTTTGTGATAAAGTCAACTGTAGTGTAGAGTATAAAATGTTATTTTTTCTTCCAGTACTGTAATTATTTACACCATTGCTCCTTTTGAACTCTATTGTGTTATTTAAAACAAAATTCATGGGAGAATAAATATAGTGTGAAGCAGTAGTCAGAATGCGCAAGTCCTTAAACAGATGTCTACAACTTGATCGTGGGTGAGCCCCACACATTATTCTTGCAGCATATTATTTAGCAATGAAGACTGTTCCCTTCTTAGAGATGAGTTACCACAGAACATTATTCCATGTGACATTATTGAATGAAAGTGTGCAAAATATGTCAACTTATTGATTTGGCTCTCTCCCAGCTTTGCTATGTTCTAAGTGCAAATGTGGCTGTGTTGTTTCAGGAGGTCCAAAAGTGACTTTTCCAGTTTAAATTCTCATCAATATGGACACCTAAAATTTTTTCCACTTGTTTACTGTTTTTCTCACTATGTGCTTTATTTTTCATTGTTGTAATACCTCTAGATGTGCAAATTAAATATGTCGTCTCTTCTTGAAAGAGAGAGCGTGGAAATTAATGGACACATAAGCACTGCATCAATTCAGATGCCAAGTATAGGTAGAAATGTACATATTTTAAGAGTGACAAGTACAGACATTGACATTTTATATTCGCAGCAGTTTCTAGTTAAGAAATGCTTCCATTGTTCATGAGGAGCTGTTATCATCGGTAGTGGTATGTCTGAGTAATTTCGCTCAAGGTTTTTGAGACCCTTCAGTTCACCAATCATGTCTGTTTAAATACCTGCGCAATATAGCAATTAATTCATCAATTCCGCTACATCTCATGAGATTGCTACGACACAATAGAAAGAATAAGTCAAACTATTGGAGAATGAGTTTTCTAATCCACCAATTTCCAGATCACACTCAAGTTGTGGAGTGATGCGGCAGAACTGTCACCCTTTTTTGCACTAATTTCGAAACGCAAAAGTCCCAGGCTCTTGTCCCAGTCGGTTACATAGTTTTAAACTGCCAGAAAGCCTCACTTTTGAAACACTTCGTATTTGTTGCTCTCCAGAAGTCTGAAACATCCGATGTGATAAATACAATTTATTTTGGCATGTTGTTGTTACGTACGAAGCTAAGTGCGAGAATCTGTGCCTTACAAACTCGATCATACAGTCTAGCTAGCTCATCAGGCACATCCAAGGCTATACATACTACAGCCAGTACAACAAATAAGAAGTCTTGGAAAAGAATAATGTCTTTGGGCAGAGGTATGATATAAATTACCGCTTACAGTTTCAGAGTGATTCTAGGCATCATTCTAGGTCAAAATGATAATTTACGACCGGAAATTGGTTGCACAAAACTACTAATTTTTGCATAGACCTGTCTCGTTCCATATGAGAAATTTCTCCTGGGTTATACTTCTAAATAACTCACGGTATTGCGGCTCGTCAAACACCGATATTTCGACAACTGACTCTCTGCCATTTTCAAGGCAGGAGCTGCCCTCTTTCATTTGCATTATTTTTCGCTATTGTCAACGTTCTTCACCATCACATAGCTCCTGTCAAAGACTTATGTTCTTCTTGCACCAGTGACAGACGCTGACGGCACGAAATATTACGAAGGCATCCCACCGTGCCACCGTGACATCCAGTGACTCCAGTCGGCGGTGTGGAGGCGTGACTCGGTACAGATAGTATAGTTGTGGCCCTGCGCCTGGGAAAGAGTATCTCGGGAACGACAAAGCTAATGGGCTGCTCGCCAGTTACTGCAGTGCGCGTGCGAGGAAAGTGTTTGAAGAACGATGAACCCTGGCTGTGTAAATCCGGACAGGGGGCGACCTGTGGCAGATACGACAACAGAGAAAAACGCTGTTGGCAAGCACCAATGTCTGGGGCACAGTGTTCAGCGCACATTGTTGAACGAAGGGCTCAGCAGCAGACAACCCCTACGTGTTCCTACGTTGATCCAACGAAAACGCCAGTTACGATAGTAGTAGGCACAGAATCATCGAGAGTAAACAGTAGTTAAATGGAAACACGTCGCATGGTCGGATGAATCACGTTTGTTGCTACATCAGGTAGGTGACTGAGTCCGAATACGCCGTCATCCAGAAGTACAGCTGCTTGATAGACGCAACGCTGACGAACGCAGACAGGTAGAGGTAGCAGTGTGCCATTAGGGGCGTTCGTCTGTGCTTCCTTGGGAACTGTGATAGTAATTTAAGGCGTCATGGCCGTGGACTGTGTGAAAATTATTGGGGCCCAACTACATCCCTTCGTGCTTGAAGTCTTCGCCAGCCGCGATGGGATTTTCCTCAACGACGTCCATGTAACAAGAATAGTATCGTGTTCTAGTGGTTTGAGGTGCTTGATAGTGAACTCACTTTGGAATCTTAGCCACCAAATTTGCTTGATATGAACCAAACAGAACACACATGTGACTCTACTCAACGCTAAATACGAGATCGCAGTCACCCGAAACGCCATTTACGTGAAGTGCGTGACCGGTGTGTACACGTCTTGTGCAACAAAGCCCCGGAAAACTTTCCAGGAATTGCAGAATCCATGCCACGCAGAGCTTCTACCGTATGGTGTAGAGAGGTGGACTAGTCACACTGTTAAGCCAGCAGTCAATCGTAATGTTTTGGCTCACAGTATTACCCGTTTGCTCTTTGAAAGCCAGTCTTGTGCTACACGTGTATACATCTGAATACCATCTTTCCTGTTTCACCACTACTCATCGGTTCAAAAATGGTTCAAATGGCTCTGAGCACTATGGGACTTAACATCTGAGGTCATGAGTCCCCTAGAACTTCGAACTACTTAAACCTAACTAACCCAAGGACATCACACACATCCGTGCCGGAGGCAGGATTCGAACCTGCGACCGTAGCGGTCGCGCGGTTCCAGACTCAAGCCCCTAGAACCGCTCGGCCACAACGGCCGGCTCTACTCATCGGCTGTATTATAATTTATTCTCAAGTATGTATCTAACAATTGAGTCTACTCCCTTCGCCCTTTCCACTTACATTTTATAATAAAGTAACGCATGCAATTTTTTCCAAGGAAAAAAATAAATAAATAAATTGTGTGATGCTAAACAATTGTCAGACTAGATATTTTGGAGATTGTCCTTTTTATGTGTATGCAATCTGTTTCAATATTGTTGTAAAAATTTTCTAGCGGAAGCGCTCTTCTAATGCCTGGCTGCAAGAGATACAGATCTGTATGGTAATGGCCAGGAGGCTAGGAACTGGCTAATGGCATACACTCACAAATCTAGTTTGCGGAATTTTCCTGAATTTCCGCAAAACATTTGACAACTTACAAATTTTGGCACCTTAAATTACTAGCTAGTTCATGTATATAGTACAGATGGCCATTGGTGTAGCTAATTTAACACTTCTTCTTCGAAGCGGTTACGCTGTCTGCTATTTCAGTCATTGCGATAAATAATGCCTAATATAGTGACTTGTGCCTATTCTTGCTATAAAAAAAGTTTACCCCTTAATGCCCGAATAAATTCGTAGAGGAGAGAGAAAATTAAAAACCGTGGTGCTTCAGAGATAACAAGAAGAATGCAGCAATTGGCAGAAGCGTTGTAGCTTCATGAAGAATCAGCGTATACCGACAGTGGTATTCAAAAACGGTTAACCTACCAGCTACTGGCACAGCATTTGTATGGTGCAAATTAGCAACGCTCGCCATTAAGTGATTAACATCTACTTTCAGAATGAATCGTTCATTCTGTAGCAGGCTTTGCGCTATTTTGAAATTTCCTGCCATATTAATAATACATTATTTCGCATGTTGTTTGATATGAGCTGTAAGGAGCTAACATAAAGATCTAGTTGATAACATATAAACAGTTTCACGTATCAGTAGCATATGGTATAGCCTCGCCTACAAAATATCAGAATCTTTGTTATGCTTCCACTTGAGGAAAGGAGAAGTGTTTTGGATATTATTTACGACGATGACGGTAATCTGATAAAGTGAAACTTCCTCGCAGATTAAATCTGTGTGCCGGACCAAGACTCGAACTCGGGACCTTTCTTCCAGTAGTGCTAGTTCTGCGAGGTTCGCAGGAGAGCTTCTGTGAAGTTTGGAAAGTAGGAGAGGAGGTACTGGCGGAAGTAAAGCTGTGAGGACGGGGCATGAGTCGTACTTGGGTAACTCAGATGGCAGAGCACTTGCCCGCGGAAGGAAAAGGTCCCGAGTTCGAGTCTCGGTCCGGCACACAGTTTTCATCTACCAGGATGTCTCATATCAGCGCACACTCCGCTGCAGATTGAAAATCTCATTCTGGAAATATGATAAAGTGTTCGCTGATCGCACTTAGGCTATTAAGTGTATGTAATGCTTCCTGATTATACAACAATCAATTATTCCTGGTAGAATATTAAAAGCTAGTTTATGTATGCAAGATATACAGGTCGCGCCCAACACAATATTGTTCAAAACCTTGGCACACCCTACAACACTTCCTATTAAATATATGTCTCAGAAGACATACTTACGATAGCCTTCATGTTGTCGCTTTCTGTTGCTGTCGCCACCAACTGATGCCCAGGGAATTGTTCTCTTCGAATTTATACTCGCGGGGTGGTCACCGGGAGAGAGCACCTGCATTGCTTCAGGCAAAGGCGTGGTGGGTCTTCTCTATGACGCTACAATAGACAGCACCCAGGTGTCGCCCCACGAGGGACCTAGCAACCAAGGTCAGTTGCTGAGAACTTGCAGTTCTACGGAAAAAACGAGAAAAGCTGGCTCGTCCTACAACTCTTTTATTACTCTATACACTATATGCGGGCGTTCTTAATAATCTTCCACATTAATCGTTCTCAACACATCAAGGGCGCTCAATAGTTACTGGCTGAGACTCAAAAGGTGGCGAACGAAGCTTGAAAGGGGAATATGCTGTTATTCAGGACCTAGTGGTTGCCATTACTGTGTGGATGAGAGATAGCGATCAGGCTTCATTTCCGTTGATGAATTTTTTCTTCTGAGCTGCAGTTAATAATCCCTTGATTGTTCTTAGCTTTGAAATTAAATTTTATTGTTATTGACGTCATTACTTCGCACTTCACGGTCTGGATGGCAGCCTGGCTGTTATGACTTTATACTAGTGTACGTATATCTACCTAACGGTCTTACTACTTTAATCTTCCGTAGTGTATGCAGTTTTATTATCTGTTTGGGTGATTTAATATCTTCCATTTGCTCCAAATGGTTTCCCTATTTTTCTCTTCACTATTACTGTATGGTTAAATGATGATGGCGTCCTCTTGGGTAAAATATTCCGGAGGTAAAATAGTCCCCCATTCGGATCTCCGGGCGGGGACTACTCAGGAGGACGTCGTTATCAGGAGAAAGAAAACTGGCGTTCTACGGATCGGAGCGTGGAATGTCAGATCCCTTAATCGAGCAGGTAGGTTAGAAAATTTAAAAAGGGAAATGGATACGTTAAAGTTAGATACGGAAGGAATTAGTGAAGTTCGCTGGCAGGAGGACCAAGACTTTTGGTCAGGCGAATACAGGGTTATAAATACAAAATCAAATAGGGGTAATGCAGGAGTCGGTTTAATAATGAATAACAAAACAGGAGTGCGGGTAAGCTACTGCAAACAGCATAATGAACGCATTATTGTGGCCAAGATAGGCACGAAGCCCACGCCTACTACAGTGGTACAAGTTTATATTCCAACTAGCTCTGTAGATGACGAAGAAATTGAAGAAATGTGTGATGAAACAAAAGAAATTACTCAGATAGTGAAGGGAGACGAAAATTTAATAGTCATGGGTGACTGGAATTCGGTAGTAGGAAAAGGGAGAGAAGGAAACGGAGTAGGTGTCTATGGATTGGGGATAAGAAATGAAAGAGGAAGCCGCCTGGTAGAATTTTGCACAGAGCACAACTTAATCATAGCTAACAATTGGTTCAAGAATCGTAGAAGAAGGTTGTATACATGGAAGAAGCCTGGAGATACTGACAGGTTTCAGATAGAATATAATGGTAAGACAGAGATTTAGGAACCAGGTTTTAAATTGTAAGACATTTCCCGGGGCAGACGCGGACTCTGACCACAATCTATTGGTTGTGAACTGTAGATTAAAACTGAAGAAACTGTAAAAAGGTGCGAATTTAAGGAGATGGGACCTGGATAAACTGACTAAACCAGAGGTTGTACAGAGTTTAAGGGAGAGCATAAGGGAACAATTGACAGGAATGGGGAAAAGAAATACAGTAGAAAAAGAATGGGTAGCTTTGAGAGATGAAGTAGTGAAGACAGCAGAGGATCTAATAGGTAAAAAGACGAAGGGTAGTAGAAATCCTTGGATAACAGAAGAAATATTGGATTTCATTGATGAAAGGAGGAAATATTAAAATGCAGTAAATGAGGCAGACAAAAAGGAATACAAACGTCTCAAAAATGAGATCGACAAGAAGTGCAAAATGCCTAAGCAGGGATGGCTAGATGACAAATGTAGGGATGTAGAGGCTTATCTCACTAGAGGTAAGATAGATACTGCCTACAGGAAAATTAAAGAGACCTTTGGAGAAAAGAGAACCACTTGTATGAATATCAAGAGCTCAGATGGAAATCCAGTGCTAAGCAAAGAAGGAAAAGCAGAAAGGTGGAAGGAGTATATAGAGGGTCTATACAAGGGCGACGTACTTGAGGATAATATTATGTAAATGGAAGAGGATGTAGATGAAGATGAAATGGGAGATACGATACAGCGTAAAGAGTTTGACAAAGCACTGAAAGACCTGAGTCGAAACAAGGCCCCGGGAGCAGACAACATTCCATTAGAACTACTGACGGCCTTGGGAGAGCCAGTCCTGACAAAACTCTACCATCTGGTGAGCAAGATGTATGAGACAGGCGATATACCCTCAGACTTCAAGAAGAATATAATCATTCCAATCCCAAAGAAAGAAGGTGTTGACAGATGTGAAAATTACCGAACAGTCAGTTTAATAAGTCACGGATGCAAAATACTAACGCGAATTCTTTACAGACGAATGGAAAAAACTGGTAGAAGCCGATTTCGCGGGAGTTCAGTTTGGATTCCGTAGAAATATTGGAACACGTGAGGCAATACTGACTCTACGCCTTATCTTAGAAGAATGATTAAGGAAAGGCAAACCTACGTTTCTAGCATTTGTAGACTTAGAGAAAGCTTTTGACAATGTTGACTCGAATACTCTCTTTCAGATTCTGATGGTGGCAGGGGTAAAATACAGGGAGCGAAAGGCTATTTACAATTTGTACAGAAACCAGATGGCAGTTATAAGAGTCGAGGGACATGAAAGGGAAGCAGTGGTTGGAAAGGAAATGAGACAGGGTTGTAGCCTCTCCCCGATGTTATTCAATCTGTATATTGAGCAAGCAGTGAAGGAAACAAAAGAAAAATTCGGAGTAGGAATTCAAATCCATGGAGAAGAAATAAAAACTTTGAGGTTCGCCGATGACATTGTAACTCTGTCAGAGACAGCAAAGAACTTGGAAGAGCAGTTGAAATGAATAGATAGTGTCTTGAAAGGAGGATATAAGATGAACATCAACAAAAGTGAAACGAGGATAACGGAATGTAATCGAATTAAGACGGGTGATGCCGAGGGAATTAAATTAGGGAATGAGACACTTAAAGTAGTAATGGAGTTTTGCTACTTAGGGAGCAAAATAATTGATGAAGGTCGAAGTAGAGACGATATAAAATGTAGACTGGCAATGGCAAGGAAAGTGTTTCTGAAGAAGAGAAATTTTTTAACGTCGAGTATAGCTTTAAGTGCCAGTAAATGGTGCCCGGCCACATCGCACGGCCGACGTCTTTAATTTCCTGAATGAATATTTCGATGATCGTGTGATTGCTTTGGGCTATCCGAAACATACAGGAGGCGGCGTGGATTGGCCTCCCTATTCGCCAGACATGAACCCCTGTGACTTCTTTCTGTGGGGAGACTTGAAAGACCAGGTGTACCGCCAGAATCCAGAAACAATTGAACAGCTGAAGCAGTACATCTCATCTGCATGTGAAGCCATTCCGCCAGACACGTTGTCAAAGGTTTCGGGTAATTTCATTCAGAGACTACGCCATCATATTGCTACGCATGGTGGTATGTGGAAAATATCGTACTATAGAGTTTCCCAGACCGCAGCGCCATCTGTTGTTGAAAATTGTAACTACTGTAATTTCGAAAGTTTGTCCGCCTGAAAATGAACTGTTGTCCCAAGCATATTGCAACAAACGGTGTATTTCTACCGCTGCTCGTTTAGTTTTTATTGCCGTTTCAAATATACCGGTCATTTTTGAAACACCCTGTAGGTTGCAGTAGCTACTGGGAGATGAAGAAGCTTGCACAGGATTGAGTGGCGTGGAGAGCTGCATCTAACCAGTCTCAGGACTGAAGACCACAAAAATAACATTACTGTTATAATAATAATAATTATTATTAGACATTTTTGCCAGTAAGACAGTTTTAGGAGTTATTATTCAAATTTTCTTTGTTTGTTTCATTTTTCTTCTCAAAATCTCTTCATTCTTTTACTGCGTTCCTGATTCTGTTGTCCTGTCTATATTTTGCCCGTTTCCTTCCTTTCAAATATTGCAAATTTCGTGCTCGGAATGGCGTTCCCGTTCCTGAAATTGCCTCTTTCATTTATTGTTTCTCTATTGATTCCTAGTTGTTTTAAGTCTTCTTGTGTTTCTTGAAGCTAATTTGGTTTTCTGATTGACCTGTGTACTGCATCTAAAATCCTCTTTGTGAGTCTGTGGCTATCCATTTAACTCGTATGCATGTGCCCATAGGATGTTGGTCGGCGTTTTCTGAAAATGTTTGTGAATGTGTCTGTTCGTTCGTATAATTCTTCGGTTGGTCTCTTCATCCATATACCGCCTGTGTTTACTTCTTCAAAAATTTTCTAAGGATGTTAGTTCCGTCTTTTCTGTTTCTTGACTTTCTTGATATGTTTCCTTTATTGCAGGGCTTCCAAATGTGTTTGCATGCTTTCTGAAGTTTTTCTGTTCTTTCTGTGTTGCATACGATGTTCGTCACTCGTGTTTGTTTATATTCCACCAGATACGTGCATTTCTCCAGTGTTTCAACTTTTAATATTTCGTGTACATGGCTTGTTTGTTGTTGTTCTTTCTTTTCACGTATTGCGTTTTCTCATTTGATATATGTGTATACATGCTTGCCTGTTTTTGCCATAGATTTCATATAAGTGTTCCAGTGCTTCTTGTCTGTTGTCTCTGAGTATTGCGACGTCATCTGCACATGCCAGGCATTTTATTATTGTTTTCCTTGTTCGTGTTCCTTCTAACCGAATCTCTTTTAAACTTTCTTTTCATTGTTTGGAATTTCACCCAAGATCTTGTTGAATAAAAGCAGTGAGAGTCAATCTCCTCTCACTGCTGTGTCTGTCCCGAATGGTACTGAGACTTTAATAGATTTTAATTAGGATGTGGTGTCTCTGAGTATCTGTTGTAAAAGTGCCATAAATTTTCCGTCTATTCCATATTCTTCTCATATTCTTCTAGGGTACCAAAGAGAGTCTACCTGTCTGTGGAGTCGTAAGCCTTCTTGTAGTCTACAAGTGTGACTATAGTGCTTTTCATCTGTCTGAGCGCCAGGAGTTTTCGAGGTACCCAAATCTGCTTGACACACATTCCTCCATTTTTGAAGCCTGTTACGTATTCACGTAGCTTTGTTCCGACTTGTGGTTATAGTCTATTGAGTTAAGCCTTGGAAAGAAGGAAATTTGTAAATGACCGGTAATAATGAGAAACGTCAGTAATGAAACCTGTCTTGTCGCCCTATATATGCAGTGTGTGGATTAATGAGCTTTCCTCTTCTCCTGAGACTTCCTCTGTAATCCATATTTCTATTATAATCCGACGATTTTTTTAAAGTTTTGGTCCTTGGGTTTTTTATTATTATTATTATTATTGGATAAGTCAATTATACACGATACTGAAGTGATGAGAACGGCTTTATCACTAAGTTACTTTTTTCTCTAAGAACTGTGTACCGACCACTTGTCCTCTTTTCCTTTCCTGTGTCATCTTTTCCGCCTACTCTTGTATTGTTTTCTCTCCCTCAGCAGCTGTTAATTCTTTTCTCAATAATTTTGGATATCATGAACTTATGTTTGCAATTGCTCATGAACTCAGGTGAGAAGCCTGTGACGTTGCTTTTCACTCTGTTGAGCACATCCTCAAATGCGGGTCCAATTTCTATCCGTCGTGAGTGTTTATTATTCACGTGTGTCCTGCACAACTGCCCTACCTCCCTCATGTAGCACTCCACCAGATTACTCGTCGGGTGATGCACTGGTATTTTAACATGTTTTATCCTCTGATGTGTCAAAAATGTATCCCAGGCACTTAATGTAAACTGCGGACCACTGTTCGATAGTACCCTTTCCGGTTTTGCTACCTTCCTTAAGTAATCTTCCCATAACTTTGCAGTTAAAGTCCTATTGTTGGCTTTCCACATCGGGTACAACTTAATGAACTTAGAATGTACATCCACAACCACGAAGATGTATCTCGTCCCCCGCATGACCAATCGGTAGTGGACAGAAATTTCTCAATTGTCAATAACTCTCCTGCATTACTCGTATACCTTGTATGACCCCTTGATGCATCACTTTACTGTGCTTCTCTATTTGGCACTTGTCGCACGTGTTTAACTAGCATGTACTCTCCTTGCTAGATTGTTAATGTGGACGATTTCGCCTAGAACTCTGATACATTTCTGAGCACTGTAGTGATCTCTGCTGAAAAGCATCCCTTTATGGATTTTGTAATACAGTGATATTTTGTCTCATCCTTTTCTGTTAAAATCCACTTTTATTTTTTTAACTGCAGGACATCATTCTGCATGCATCTCAAGTGTTTGCATAAGCTTGTGTGTAATGTTCCCCTTCTGCCCTTTTAGTATATAACAACTGATATTCCTCTTGCTCATTTCATCTTCATCCCCAATGGGTAAATGGCACAGCTCATTAGTGATGCGATTCTTTTCCCTTTGATGTAGTGGATTGTATAACTAAACTGTTGAAAAAAATGTCATTCTATGTATCAATCTCCCGTTTAGTAACTGGTACTCCTGCAGATAACTCGCAGCCTTATGGTACGACAACATCACTACCTCTTGCCCCTTCAGATAAAGGCGGAACTTCTGGATGCTCTAAATCTCCTTCTCCGAAATACTGTAGCCTTTCTCATGATTTTTTGGCATATGACTGTCAAAGCCTACACTTCAATGCCCTAGTACCCATTCATCATTTTCTCTTGGCAGACCTCGCATCCAGTTCCATAGTCTGAGCTATCTATCGGTAGACAAAACGATAACGTCTTTATCGGGGTAGTACACCACTTTGCTGTTGCTAATGTTATCTTTTATTCTCATAAATTCTGTCCCACAGTCCTCACTCCAATTCAGTAACGAGTTCTTTTTCAACAGCCTTCACAAGTTTAGTGTATTTAATTTTCCATCCACGGGAACTTCCAACAGCATTTCTTCTGATGTTAATTTATGCCAAAAGATTTGTTTTTCAGTCCTTACAAACTCACATTTCCGTATTTCAAAGATATGCCACCTCGTCTTAAAGCTATCAGTACCTTTTACCATCAGTTCACAATGCTCGTGCCAAGAAATTGTCATAACATACACTACCATTTTGCTCATTAATCCTGCATTCAACACATGACTTAACTTACTCACGAATGCTGACAGAAATATGGTGAGTTAGAAAAGTACCACCTTAGGCCTGAAACTTCCTCCTTCAAATAGGAATGCATTATACCGCCTACTTCCTTCCGCCAGTGCGACTTACCACAACCGCAAGACTAAGTCTACTCTTGACATCACTTCAACACTGTCGAAGTTCTGTAGCAATTCGACCACGTTACCCAGCTGGTCGTGTTCTCTATTACTTTAATTTCTAGGTGTGAAGCACTATCGTCACCGAACTGTTCTTTCTCTTAGCTCTGTCTGTCGGACTACAACAATCACTCCCACATTGATCTATGACATCCCATTCCGTCATCTGGGTCAAACTGCCTTTTACTGGTTTCCTATCCAGAATTGCGTCACAGTGCGTTTTTACGCTTACAGGTTTGTTCTGGTTTAATTTGGTTGTGTATTTAGACTCAAAAACTCTACCAAGTTTGTCACAGAAAACATACGAATACCGCCCCAGAGACTAAAAAAGTTCGTCTTTCTCCTCGCTAGTGACACTTTCTACTTGTTCCACCATTTCACTGATTTGTTCAGACACAGATCCTGCTTCACTCTAATCATCCATTCTTTCCACGTGCGCAATTCCTTGTTTGCTTTCTCAGTCTACGCCTTTTATCTTACAACACTTTTCCTCGCAGTTTAGCAACGACTTATATATAAAGAAAATCTGTGCCAAAATTACATCTTTCGTCAAAATCTGTGCCAAAATTACATATTTCGTCAACCCTATTTAAGATCAAGCATATCATGTTAAACTTACAATTACTACAAATAAATTATAAAAGCATGTCTTTTTCATTGGCTTCCTGAGCCTACATGTGACGGCTTTGATTTTCACTCCTGCCAGTGGGAGCAATTGACAATTACACGCTCTTGATTTCCACTGAATACTTCTGCTACCGCCCACACGTTATTCCAAGAGTGAAGTAGAGCAAATACTTTCTCTGTACCACCTCCTATTTCTGTAATAGGTTGTACACTTTCAAGACTTTCCTTTCTTAAGCACTTTTCCCACAACAAATCATTTTCAACGTTTTTTCCCTTCTCTCCTACGTTTAGCGCACCCGCACTAAGTCTTCTGCCCAGTCGTTATTATCATTATTTATGCTCTTAATTCCTCACTTAAATCACTGTTTCGCCTGTTTCAGTTTCCCACATTAATCTGCACTCCCTATAAACCTGGCTACGGAATCGCCAGTCCTCTGTTCTATAATTATTCAAAATTGTCTCCCTCCAGCCATCATTGGCGTCACCGTCTGTCTCTTCGGTTTCATTCTCATCATGGGTGGAAATAACAAGAATATCTTCCTCGACAGCGTCATTACTACACCCAGTTACTCCTGACAACTCCTCTGTCTCACAAACATCATTAAATAATTCATGATATGACCCGTCACTTCGAATTTCTCGCGGTTCCTGAAATCAGGGACCGGTAACTAGGTTTCTGTGACTAAGGCATATGATCTCCGTTCTTCGTCCAAATATTCATCTTCATCTTTCATGGAGCATTTCGAATCCGTAACCTTACCCAAAATTAATGGTTCTTCAATGCAAACACCTCCATTTCCATTATGCACCTCCGACAAATTCATTGTATCCTCATTCCTATCAGTTATCTGGTCCACCTTCCTTTAAGGAAACAAATGTATTGATACGTTCGTCAGATGAATCAGTTTCAGCCACTGCGATATTTTCACAATGAAACTTACTATCAAGATCTTCGTTTACAACTGAATAATCTACTTCCACCGCTACATTAGAACATCAATCTCCGGCTGACGAGTCAATCGCAGCGTCGCCATCACAGATACAACCTTTCACATTAACATCTTCCACTTCGTCGAAATATTGTCTTAAAGTGATGCTTCCAGACTTCTCTACAAATTCACCTATCAAGATAAGTTCTACCGCTGACTCTGGTTTTGGTATCACGTCTATTCTATATTATTTCCCCGTACTGATTCCGCCCCAATCTTCGTATGAGATTGGTTATTCAGCCTCATATCACATTTCAATCACCTTGTTACTTATAACCCTTTCATCGTTCCTTCTGTACAGCTTTCCTTTGTGAATTTCCTTATTCCCCCCCTCCCCCCCCCCCCCCACCTACCCACTAGAATCTCCTCTCTCTTTCGTTTCCCCTTTCAAAATTTTCCCCATTCTGTCTATTAAAATTATCTACCTACTTGCTGATTATTGGAACTTTGTTGCGGTTTGTGTTTTAACGTCTGCTCCAGTTTTTCATTACAGATTATGTGACATGTCCTGTTGAGAGTATTCTGAAAATCTTGAAGGTAATCAATCATCTCTCTTCAGGTACCCAACGGATTGCTTACATCAACTAGTTTTGCCAGTTTCCGCGCGTAAAATTCCCGCGTGAGTAAACCTCTATTTTGATAACTCGGGCTGTTCAAGAATTCGTTCTGTAGTCGGGTTTGTTTGGCTTCGCTCCAAAATTTATTGAAGAACACCATTTTAGACGTCTCATAATTAGTAAAAGAGCGTCCAAGGTTTTTTGGACAAAGGGCACGACGGTACCACAGGTTAGTGGCGGCAATCCTACAGCGCCTGTTCCACATGTTAGTGGCGGCTGATCTATACAGCTCAGAAGTGGAACACGGAGCTTAACCAGACTGGAATCTCAATTTCAGTCACAAACCCAGTCCAAATAAATCAACATGGATACAGTACCTTCAAAGTCAAATTACCCCAGTGGGTGAAATCCCACGGTTGAAGAACCGCAAGTGGTCTATTCGGACTCTGGGGAGACCACAGAAGTGTGCATGGAGGTACGTCGGAGTACCTCAAAACCCCGTAATAAATTTGGCTAATGACATTCAATGTAAATTCTCTCTTAAAAATGGGAAAATGAAAAACACCCTGGACAAACCCAGAGAACATAAAATCAAAATTATTGCAAAAAATGGTTCAAATGGCTCTGAGCACTATGGGACTTAACATCTGAGGTCATCAGTCCCCTAGAACTTAGAACTACTTAAACCTAAATAACCTAAGGACATCAAACACATCCATGCCTGAAGCAGGATTCGAACCTGCGACCGTAGCGGCTGTGCGGTTCCAGACTGAAGCACCTAGAACCGCTCGGCCACACCAGCTGGTAAACTTTTTGCATTTCAGGAATCGCGATATACAGATGAAAATTCTTTTGATTCAGAATGATACAGGATATACAAAAGAAAACCTGGAAAACGAGCCATGGCAAATTGTCCACAATTTGGAACTGGATTTATAGTAGATACATCAATACTTGATTCAGTCACGACTTTCAAATATTACTCGGGTCGGCTTTCCACGATGATAATAAAATCAGCTAGTAAGATATACACCCTAGTCAACGGAGATGCACCAACTAACATCACTAACAAAAACAAAGTAGAAGAATTCTGGAACCAATTAGATAATATTCACCAAAAAATCCCAAATAGCAATGTCAAAATCCTTGTGGATGATTTCAATGCACAAATCGGTAAAGAAAAGAAATATCGATATTGGGAGGGTAAATGGTCAGGGCATACAGAGACCAACCAGAATGGCATGCGACTCATTGAAATCTGCAAAAACCAAGACCTATTTTTCAAATCAACATTTTTCAAGAAAAGAGCCTCGAAAACGAAAACTTGGATCTCACCTAATCCATTAATAGGTGAATATCAGTTGGATCATGTAATGATCTCCCTCGTAAATACAGTAGAAATCATGAAACTTAAAGTCCTTAATGGACTAGACCTAGATTCCGACCAATACCCAACAAAATTCTCCCTAGATGTCATTCCAGAAAAAGAAAATTCACTAAGAAATCTCCACACCGTAAATATGATGTACAAAAGATAAATGCTAATGAAAAATTTACAAAAGAAACACAAAATTTGAATCCACAAAATTGGCAACAACAGCAAGCAGGACATTTAAAAGCAACTGAAACTGTAGCACCGCAAACAAGAACACGTAAACATCCATGGTGGACAGACGAGTGTGACCAACTGATAAATCTCAGACAACAGGCGTGGCATAATTGGTTGTGCAACAAAAATAAAAAGACCCTGGAAGATCTCAAAGATACCAGGAAAACAGTCACAAAAGCAATACGAACAGTAACACAAAGACAAAAAATTGCAAGACAGAAAATGATTTCAAGAAAAACAGTTCCCGAAATTTTTACAGAGTATTCAAACAAAAATTAACAAATTACTCTCCTCCATTACTCTAATTCAAAAACGAACATGGGGAAATTGCCCATACCAACACCGAAAACTGTGAAATTCTTGCAAAATATTTTTCTAAATTGCTGAATTGTGAAAAGGCTGCAGAAAATTTTGAGTTCCGTCACACACAACGAAATCCAGACTCAAAGCCACCAAGTCTGCAGGAGATTAAAGATATAATTCAGTCACTGAAAAATATCAAAGCACCAGGAGAAGACCAAATCATCGCAGAACTACGGAAAAATGCAGGAGAAAATCTTATTATACATGAAATCTGCAAACTGAAAAAATCCCCACAGATTGGAAGACAGCAATCGTATATCCTCTGTACAAAAATGGAAGTAAAACAGACCCCAACAACTATCGTGGAATCTCTTTACTGTCAATAACATACAAAACTTCTTCTAAAGCCCTACTAAACCGAGCAGAACCTCAGCTGGATTCAAAACTAGGCGAATACCAAGGTGGATTCAGGGAAGATCGATCATGCGAGAACAAATCCTTAATTTGCATAGTACTTCAAACAAAAGAAATGTCATCACGTTTGTCTACTCTAAAAAAGGATATGACAGTATAGAATGAGAATCCCTTTTTGAAGCATTAGCAGAATTTGGACTAGATCAAAAGACAACAAACATCATAAAAGAAACACTCACGGGGACCAAATCCAAAGTAAAATTTATGGGAGAATTGAGCAAAGAATTTGAAATAGACACAGGAGTACGACAAGGGGATGTACTGTCCCCAGTGCTCTTCAATCGTGCTCTTGAAAAAGTTGTTGGAGAATGGAGAAAAGCAAGTGCACCAGCACACAGTCTGGGACCCAGACGTAAGGGCATAGAATTAGCCTGTTTAGCATTTGCTGATGACGTGGCACTGACCGAACAAGACATTACCGATGCACAGAAACAGTTACAATTATTACAAGAGCAGGCAGCAAAAATAGGATTACAAATTTCAGTTGAAAAAACAAAATTTATGACTGACATCAAATAAGCCCCTTCTGATCTCAAAATTGGTAATAACTACATCTCTCGAGGAAAAGAATTTAAATATTTAGGTGAATGGATTGCAGAAAATTGTAATGAAAGGAAATCTGTCAGATCAAGAGTCCAGAATATGGAGACGGCATTTCAGTTAACAAAAAAACATTTACAACAAAAAGAGTCTCTCGTGGAACTGGAAAATACGACACTACACAACAGCAATTAGACCCGAAGCTCTCTACGCATCTGAGACACTAAACCTTTAACACAGAACACTAAAAGGCGAATTAGATGCGAAAGAACGTAAAATAATGAGGAAAATCCTAGGACCAAGAACTAAAGATGGTGTGCATTATCCAAAACCCAATGCAGAAATATATAAAAATATCTCCAAAATAACAGACAAAATGCGCATGAGAAAAATACAATTCATGGGGCATTTAGAAAGAATGGACTCAAACAGGTTACCTCACAAAATCCATACATTTTAAAGAACAAGACTACTAGACCGAACTGGTACAAACAGACGGAAAAAGACCTGAGAGAATTAGGTTCTCCAAATCTACATGACACTAATGAAATGAGAAAAATCACAAACACACCGCGTTTTGAGGAAGAAGAGAGAAAAACTAACCGACATACGTGGTCTACGCAACGAAAGCTAGCCCATTCGTTGCTTATGAAGGAATACCGAGCGAAAAGGAAGGCCAACAAATGTTGATTATGCGTGGTCCTAAGTGATCCATCCTCGAAGAAGAAGAAGAAAAGAGCTACTCTTAAAATTCGCCGAGGACTGTGCTTTCACTTCGAAGAGCTTTGCATCACCCGATATACCCGGTATGAATCCATCTCTAAATGCGGTAGTAAGATTCACCGGATAGTGTTTACCATCGTTATAAAACACTTGGCTTTACTTCCTCAAAGCAATGGTACATTTATTATATTTGCGACTTGACTTATTGCCACTGGACCCATTTCCGCACCCATCGCTTTAACCTGTTGTCTATAGTGCCCTACCTCTGCTGTAAGTCAGCGATTGTGTTTCTACATTCGTTAACTGTCCCAGATAAATTACGGCTTGTTCTGCCTTTGAACACCCTCTCACACACTACCCAATTCAATCTGCAATTTTCATGTTCTTGTATCTACTTAACTATCTACTCTTTCCACTTTCCTCTGCGAAGTACCCATTTCGTATGAGAGTTTTCGCATTTCCGTTTGTAAATCTGTTAGTTTTTTCTCTTTCGCATCCTTCATCTCCGATTTTAGTTTTCCTAGGCCACCTTTTTATTAGAATGCCCCTTCCCTTCTTTCGTCTTGAGATCAACGACACTATCAGTCATATGTACTCTTACATTTGAAATACTGGCATTCATAGTACTCAGTCCTGTGTTTACGTTTGAAAGACTAGGGTTTAAATCAATGAATGCTTGATTCAACCATGGAATAATATTTTCCCCAATTAAACTTTCCCTGTCTGGTTTACGACTTCTTGGCGCACTTCAGCTCTTCTCCGATTCATACAGGCTCGGTGATTCCTCAATCAGTACACTCTACATTTCCGACGTCGCTCTGAAAAGTGACACATGGTCCCACTGTCTACGTCAGTACTTGTATGTCATTTTTCCTGTTGCTGCGATGCTGCTGCAGCCGCAACTAGAAGCGCCGAAGTTGTTGTCGTCGTCTCGGATGCTGGAGTCGATGACATGTCTGCGCTGCTACCTGCGTACCCGGTGATGCCCGCCGTCGATTATTGTGTACCGGAACCACGGTGCCATCTGCCTCTTTCTTTTTTACTTGCCTCGCTCCTCTCTTTTCCCTTCCAAATTTCTGGCACACTTCACATGCGCACAAGCTGCTGTTAATCTTTTGCTCCGGGACCCCTCGCAATACTAGGGATGGCATTTATCACCGAAACGATCGGTTTTCGGTTATATCGTTTCTTTTCCCCTTCAGTTTAACTTTAGTGTCAAAACCGCTCAAAAAAGAATCGTTTCAGAAATAACCGATTTTCGGGTTTTTATTCCTATTATTTTTTGTAATAAACGTAAAAATCGAACGAAGATCGAAAAATTTTGACTCACTCAGTTTCAAGATACATTGAATCAAAATATTAAATTAAAAAGGCAAGTAAAAGGAAACTTAGTCTGTCCATCGTTCGCTGCCTCTCTCGAAAAATAATGAGTGTATACTACAAAAAAGCAGTATTTTCCTATTGATTCTTATTTTTTTAAACTCTCCTGAAAATCATGTTGTAATGGAGCATCACGTCACTATTTAGCCACTGCGAATAGTCAGTGTTAAACGCTGAAAAATAACATTAAGGAATTTGTCCGTTTTCAAGGGCTGCAAGCAAATATAAATGCGTTGTATGTAGACATAGGCAGCACATCAGCTATTTTCTATTTTGTATAGTATGAATGAAGTGTTTCTCAAGTTCTTAATTTTTTTTTTTTTACGTACTGTTACTTCCACTTTTATTATTTCATGCAAATGACAGACAAATCTTTTACCTTTTAAAGCAGATGAAGCATTGAACTTCACTGCTACGTCACTTTGTAAAAACATTTATAGGCTAGGGTTGGTGCCATTCTGTAGTACAAAGGTTGTCCGGCGACGACAATGGTGTGGATCAGGTAGGGATAAGTCATAAAAAATGGTTCAAATGGCTCTGAGCACTATGGGACTTATCACCTGAGGTCATCAGTCCCATAGAACTCAAGAACTACTTAAACCTCACCAACCTAAGGACATCACACACATCCATGCCCGAGGCAGGATTCGAACCTGCGGCCGTAGGGGTCGCGCTGTTCCAGACTGAAGAGCCTAGAACCGCTCGGCACACTGGCCGGCGGATAAGTCTTGCACACTGCAGGTACTCGTATACCTTAAGCCACGACACGTGGCAACAGGGCCACTGCTGTCTCAGCAATGCTGCACCAATTCTTATGCCATATGTTTGTTGCTCATTTTGTCGGAATTGTTGTTGAAATAGTACTGACCGCTATCACAATTTTCTATAATAATGCCATATCAAAATCAACGCAAAATTTTACGAATAAATATCACCCTTTTTAAAAAATCTGTATTTAAAAAGAAAAAAGATTTTGGCACCGCTGCTTCGGTAATTGATATTCCGGTTCTTTTTTACCCACTGGTTACCAAAACATAAAGATGCCTATTAAACCGAGATCATATAAATCCCAGGAAGTACCGGTTATTCAGAACTAAACTGTCTGTATCGGGTTTAAAGTGTCAGTTTTTTCCACCTCTTCGCTATACTGCCTATCATATAATTGCTTCCTGACATGGGTCACTGTAATATCAATCTCATTTTTGGCTGCTACCGGAGGGAACTGTTTTCGGCGAAACATTGATTCAAAATCATTCGGACAATTCCGGACGAGAGACCCCATTTGCGATGTACCGATGAAAAGAATGGAGTCAATGAAGAGAGCTAAGATCGCATTTGATTATTACGATGTATGAAGTCCTCGTCTGGGCAATGTGTGACTGAGATCAAAAATTTCGCTCACTGTTGTCGTAGATGGTGAGCCACAGACGTCAGATTTAATTCAAGCCCCGCGCAGTAACTTTAATGGGTAATACACAGCAAGTGCCAGAGATCTTACAACTTAATTTATCAGACATGGGTTAATCATTGCCAATAATAAATAACACAAAGTGCAACTCGTTGCATTAACTAAAGTGAATACTATCAGATGACGACACAAATTAAATGATTACTCGAACAAGAAGGTTTCAGCTGAAATGATTAGTTTATTAATTCTTTAGGTCTTTGAAACAACTAAAGATGGTGCTCATCTATAAATTATTTAAACAATTAATAAGAAAGTAAATCACACTGTGAAGCTTGCTATAGCGCATTAATACGAAAGTGCGTCAGATACCCCAATGTTAACTGTTCGTAAAGCCCAACTTAACAACACGTTGTGACGAAGCAAGCTGGAATACTTTTACATCCCCTCTTTTTTTGCCATCAGCCTCCTTAAAATTCATTTTTTCACTTTTAAATAATTACATTTAACGTACTTAAATATAATCTGCAGCTCATAAAAGAGAAATGTTGGCCCTCAGTTTTGAAGAATATACCACCAGATCTCATTTAATGCTTAGTTTTATGTATGTAATGGATTGTATAAATTTTTTCGACTATTTCTAGTTGATATTTTTCATTATAGGGTGAAATTAGTGATTCTTTCGTAAATTAAATTCTGTTGTTGACGTACAAACAAATATAAAATCTACACTAATTATAAACATTTGAGAGACGAAGCAATAGTATTGTTAAAGTATTTATTTGGCTCTATTCGAAAACATGTTAACAAAACCAGCGCTTAATTAATTCCAAAGTAATTAACAGTTTTGTCAAAAGTATTTTTTGTGTACTTATATTTGTTAATTTCATGATTTAAACAAATAATTCGACCTAACTCTTGTAGTAGAGGAAACTGTTAAAAAAACGGAATTTTTCGATGTATTCAGTTAATTTCTGTAAATTTTACTTCGAACAGTGTGTAGTTTCAGCACCTATTATTGTGAGAATATATAAGAGCCCGATTTATGCTATTGAGACAGTCAGTACACGGCCGATATTAATACGAGAAACCTGTGTTGATTAGAACAACAACAACGCTTCAGCTTAACTGTGATATAAGTGTTACACAATTAGGCCGTCTGTTAAAACAATGACAGTGTCTGCTCCTTATGTACCTTTCTATTCTTCAAGAACTGTGAACTTTGTCGTTAGGTTTTTACTGCTCGTAGATGTTCAACAGGAAACTATTGTAGCAGTATGTGGATGTCTGTCTGCAACCTATTCATGAGACTTATCGAAAGTTAAACAATAGTGCAATGGCCATATAACTGTGTAATATTGGGGGGGGGGGGGGGCGGCTGAGAAGAGTGGAAGTAAAATACTGTAAAACGCAGCTGTGCATCTCTCTGCTACATCATTTACAGTAGACGGTAACTGAACTTCCACACCCCATTTTTCAGCCTGTACGTCGACCCCGAGGAAACAAACGAAGCATTAAAGAAAGAAGGCGACCGTCGTCACAACGTCTCAACTTCTGAATTTCGACTAACTCCCAAATCATACGAACATTTTCAGAGTGCTGGAAGTTGTTAAAGAATCTAGAGCTACCGCATGCCACCCAAGTTAAACCATCAGTTCAAAACTGGTCTTACGATTCCCTGAACGTAGCTGCTTCTTCGCTCTCATGACATGATCTCCCCGTTTTGCATCGTTCATTGGCTACCATCTGGTTTACGGAAACTCTACCAGTGCTGCTCATCGCCAATAAGACGCGAGAACGCACATAGGCCTACGTCAAGGGGCTACAGTCTGACTCCGTTTCAACTCGCAGTCTTTCTTAAATCTAATGCTTAATAAAATGGAATGATTAGTGAAGTGGACCACCGCGCTTTGCCTTATGCTATTACAGCAAAATTATTTACCTTATACAAAAGTTTACTTCTCTCTAGTTCGAACGGTACCAGACCACGTATACAGGGCGGTCCATTGATAGTGACCGGGCCAAATATCTCACGAAATAAGCATCAAACGAAAAAACTACAAGGAACGAAACTCGTCTAGCTTGAAGGGGGAAACCAGACGGCGCTGTGGTTGGCCCGCTAGATGGCGCTGCTATACTGCCGTATGTCAAACGGATATCAACTGCGTTTTTTTAAAAATAGGAACCCCCATATTTATAACATATTGGTGTAGTACGTAAAGAAATATGAATGTTTTAGTTGGACCACTTTTTCGCTTTGTGATAGATGGCGCTGTAATAGTCACAAACGTAAAAGTGCGTGGTATCACGTAACATTCCGCCAGTGCGGACGGTATTTGCTTCTTGATACATTACCCGTGTTAAAATGGACCGTTTACCAATTGCGGAAAAGGTCGATATCGTGTTGATGTATGGCAATTGTGATCAAAATGCCCAACGGGTGTGTGCTATGTATGCTGCTCGGTATCCTGGACGACATCATCCAAGTGTCCGGACCGTTAGCAGGATAGTTACTATATTTAAGGAAACAGGAAATGTTCAGCCACATGTGAAACGTCAACCACGACCGGCAACAAATGATGCCCAAGTAGGTGTTTTCCGCACATCAGTAGCAGGCAAACTGCTCGAAAATCGGGAATCTCAAACACGTCGGTGTTGAGAACGCTACATCAACATCGATTGCACCCATACCATATTTCTATGCACCAGGAATTGCATGGCGACGACTCTGAACGTCGTGTACAGTTCTGCCGCTGGGCACAAGAGAAATTACGGTACGGTGACAGATTTCTTGCACACGTTCTATTTAGCCACGAAGCCTCATTCACCAACAGCTGTAACATAAACCGGCATAATATGCACTATTGGGAAACGGAAAGTCCACGATGGCTGCTGTTGAGTGTTACTTAAGTAAATAAATTAGTGAAATCAAAGTGAACTAGAAATTAGAATATAAATGGAAAACTTGGTTTAGTTTAGAGAGTTACATACTGGCATTCAGTGTGCAGAACAGCAGAACAGAAGAGACAATGACCGTGAAGTCAGCAGTTCCACATAAGCGGGCGCTGTCGATTCAGCCATCAGGGCATCGCCCGACCGGCTCACGTGTTTCTTAGTTGTCGCATGTGAGCAAAGGCCCTCGCCTACATTCCAAGAGCCAATGACCGACGTTAAGAAGATTCTTCGAGAAGCTTTCCAACGTGACGGAAGAGGCAATGACCGGCTCACATGTTTCTCAGTCGTCACATGCGATCAGAGGCCCCCGCCTACATTCCAAGAGCCAATGACCAACGTTAAGAAGATTCTTCGAGAAGCTGTTCAACGTGACAGAATAGGCAATGGCCGTGAAGTCGTTCACCTCCAGTGAACTGAAGTGAATAAATACGCGAGACGTGGTGGGCCTGAGAGATGAAGACAGATGAAGACAGACGGAGACGAAGACGAGAGACGAAGGAAGAAAAGAAGAGTAGCAGTAGTTTTCAGTCAGTTTCGGTGCTGAAGACCGTCATGCAAGAAGAGACTACATCATGCACAGTCGCACCAAGTCCGCCACTGTAATGGAATAGCAAGCAGCAGCCGCGGCGCCAGAAGACAGAAGTTAAAAGGTATTGGAAGTCTTATTTTTACGTACCCGGGTGACTCGTGAGGATGGGAAGGAGACGGCCTCACCTCAGCAGTCACCTGTGAGCTGGGATAAAGACCTGACAGCCGAAGACTGGCAAGCGGGAGTCCGTGGTTCGAGTTCGGGACACTGGCCTTGCCCCGCCGTGCCGCTCCGCTGGTCGTCGCACAACACACGCGGCCGCTTAGAGAAGAGAAACACTGGGACGCCACACCCAAGGTATCATCCGATGCACGACTTCGCTCGCAATAGTTAAACCGGCCACCTCGCGCTGCGCGTCTCCGGTTAGCTGGGCGAGACGGCGACACGAGATACACACCGCTACGCGTAATCAGACGCCGCCGCCGCCGCCACTGCCGCTGCCGCAGCAGAAGACTTCACAAACGACACAGCCGCCGCTCTCTGAACCAGAACATCCCGTAAGATACATTTGTATAAATCTTCAATAAAAGTTATCTTATGTAAAAATGATGTTTCATTCGACCTTATACCCGAGCCAAGGAAGAACCCACCCTGCCCACATGTTGTTAAGAGAGAAAAGTTAATTTATTTAATATTTTCACCCTGACAGAATGCTTTAGAATGCTCATCCTGACAATTGACAGCATCAAAAGAGAAAACACAGTTACATTGAGTGACAGAAGTGTCACATTTAGTAACACAACTGTTACATTTGATGTCAGAAGCCATTTTAGTTGTTACACTGCGACAAGTGGAACATCAGCGACCTTGGTGGGTTAATGTATGGTGTGGCATTATGAGAGGAAGGATAATTGGCCTCCATTTTATCGATGGCAATCTAAGTGGTGCAATGTATGCTGATTTCCTACGTAATGTTCCACCGATGTTACTACAAGATGTTTCACTGCATGATAGAATGGCGACGTACTTCCAACATGATGGATGTCTGGCACATAGCTCGCATGCGGTTGAAGCGGTATTAAATAGCATATTTCATGACAGGTGGATTGGTCGTCGTAGCACCATACCATGGCCCGCACGTTCACCGGATCTGACGTCCCCGGATTTCTTTCTGTGGGGAAAGTTGAAGGATATTTCCTATCGTGATCCACCGACAACGCCTGACAACATGCGTCAGCGCATTGTCAATGCATGTGGAGACATTACGGAAGGCAAACTACTTGCTGTTGAGAGGAATCTCGTTATACGTATTGCCAAATGCATTGAGGTTGACGGACATCATTTTGAGCATTTATTGCATTAATATGGTATTTACAGGTAATCACGCTGTAACAGCATGCGCTCTCAGAAATAAGTTCGTAAAGGTAGATGTATCACATTCGAACAACCGAAATAAAATGTCCAAACGTACCTCCGTTCTGTATTTTAATTTAAAAAACCTACCTGTTACCAACTGTTCGTCTAAAATTGTGAGCCATATGTTTGTGACTATCACAAAGCGAAAAAGTGGTCCAACTAAAACATTCATATTTCTTGACGTACTAGACGAATATGTAATAAAAATGGGGATTCCTATTTAGAAAAACGCAGTCCATATCCGTTTGACCTATGACAGCGCCATCTAGCGGGCCAACCATAGCGCCATCTGGTTTGCCCCTTCAAGCTAGACAAGTTTCGTTCTTTTTAGTTGTGGTGTCACCGCCAGACACCACACTTGCTAGGTGGTAGCTTAAATCGGCCGCGGTCCATTTAGTACATGTCGGACCCGCGTGTCGCCACTGTGTGATCGCAGACCTAGCGCCACCACAAGGCAGGTCTCGAGAGACAATATAGCACTCGCCCCGGTTGTACGAGGAGATTGCTAGCGACCATACGGACGAAGCCTTCCTCTCATTTGCCGAGAGCCAGTTAGAATAGCCTTCTGCTAAGTCCATGGCTACGACCTAGCAAGGCGCCATTAGCCTTACCTACTTTGAGAGTTATAGTATAAATGTCTCAAGAAGAATGCTGTAGTCATCAAATAATAAAGTTAAGTATAAAGCAGCTACGTACTTTTCTTGCTATCATTCAATAGTTATCCTGTTCCAGAATTGACGCCCGTCGGCGTGTGTGTGTACGCGTGCCTTCCTTTCTTTCGGCTACCCGTCACTGTGGACTGGCTGCCTTGTCAGTCCACTTCATTAGTTTTTTCGTTTGACGCTTATTTCGTGAGATATTTGGCCCGGTCACGATCAATGGACCACCCTGTATTACAATCAACAGTCTCATATAAATAATTAATAATGTATTACTGCACAGTATCATGCTGGAATACATTGACTACTTTCATGTGAAGGACATGGTTATCTGACCATGGTATGCACTGCATCTACGTTATAACTTGAACTAGATTAATTCTGTCTGTCTGATGTTCATGATCGATAGCTACAGTGGACTGCTACAGTGTGTATCGACATCGCGCCTAGCATTTATTGGTAATTAAACGTTATATATTTCTCAATTCGTTTACTTGCTGTCAACAGCTAACTTTCGTGTTACTACAGATATTACAAATACTATATTTCAATAGAAGCGTTATGATTGCTTGGTTATTTTTGTGTAACCATATTAGTTTTACACTCAGGTGAAAAAAGTAATGGGATACCTCCTAATGACGTGTGTGTCCTCCGTTTGGCTGAGATGCAACATTGTATCAACCGGACGTCGCAGCGACTCAACGAGTTGGTGGAAGTCTTTGCAGAAACATTGAGCCATGCTGCCTCTATGAACGTCCGTAATAGCTGAAGCGTTGCCGGTATAGTATTTTGTGAACAAACTGACCTCGACTGGGTCTCATAAAAGTTCGATGGAATTCATATCAGGTCATCTCGATGGCCAGACCTTTCACCTTTCCCTTGAATTGTCAAGAATGTTCCTCAAGCCATTGGCGAGCAATTGTGGCCCGATGACATGGCACATCGTCATCCATAAAAATTCTGTCTCTGTTTGGAAACCTGAAATCCATGAATGACTGCAGTTGGTCTCCAAGTAGCCGAATATAATCACTTCCTATGAATAATCGATTCAGTTGGACCAGAGGACCCAGTGCATTTCAATTAAACTCAGCTGACATCACAGAACCACCACTAGCTTGTACAGTACCTTTTTGACAACTTGGGTCCATAGTTTCGCGGGATCTGTGCCACAGTCGAATCCTAGCGTCAGCTCGAACCAACTGAAATTAGGACTATTCTGACCATCCCACGTTTTTTCCAGTCGTCGAGAGTCCAACCGATGAGGTCAAGTCCCCTGGAGGAGCGCTACAGGCGATTTCGTTCTGTTAGCAAAGGCACTAGCGTTGGTCTTCTGCTGCTATGGCCCTTTAACGGCAAATTCTGCTGCATCGCCCCAACGGATATGTTCGTGGTACATACCACATTAATTTCTGCGATTATATCACGCTTCGTTGTTTGTCTGTTAGCACTGACATCTCTACGCAAACACCGTTGCTCTCTGTCGTTAAGCGAATGTTGTCGGAGACTACCTTGCCTGTGGTGAGAAACACTGCCAGAAATTTGGTATTATTCACACAGCCTTGACACTGTGGACCGCGGGATATTGAATTCCCTACAGATTTCCGAAATGGAATGTCCCATGCGTCTAGCGCCAACTACCATTACGAGTTAAAAGTCTGTTGATTACTATCGTGTAGCAATTAATCATGCCGCAGACCTTTTCACATGACTCACCTGAGTACAAATGTCAGCTCCACCATTGAACTGCCCTTTTATAAGTTGTATACGCGATACTACAGCCATCTATATAAGTGCATTTCGCTATTCCATGACTTTTTTCACCTCAGTGCACTATGAGCAGTTGAATTACTGTTGAGTTTTTAACATATTGATATTACTTCACTTTTGAAAGTAGCAGAAGTTTCAGTTATTAGCGATGCCATGCTTCCTGCCCGTTACTGTTCCCTTAACGACCATGAAACGCCCGCCTTCTTCCTGCGCTGATCAGTCCTTTGTGTGATGTCGCCAACTGTCGCTGGGTTAGGAGTACCTTGGTGCCGCTAAAGCTGGTGGTCGGACCGTCAACCCGCAGGCAAACAATACTTTCGCGCTCTTAAGATTGTAAGATTTAAATTTAGCTGACTCGGCACCTCCAGCATATGTATTACGTTACAGGCAGGACTGTCGACCTCATGCTACAAGTTACTGGTATATTAATTACAAAATGTTTCGATGTTTCGTACAGAGTGTTAGTTTGTAGATGGGATTATCAACTTATATAGTTGGACTGGATCAGAAAGTTAATGTCAATCTTTCATTGGTACACTGTATACTATTTTTACGTATGAGTGTTGGGAGTTACAATATTCAATCTCGCTACGAAAACCCCGTGCTCGCTAATCCCTGCATCTGTTATGATGCTTGTTATTAGCTCAGGATCATTTGTTGCTAAGAGGTCAAATGTGTTTTCGCAACAGTATATTATTCGCGTGGGCTCGTAAACTAACTGCTTCAAATAATGTTTATTACGTACCTGCGGATTTAAACATGTATTTTCGCCAACATGTCGAGGGTAAACCAAAGTCACCACCAACAGTAACTGTATGAGTCGGGTTGTTGTTGTTGTTGTTGTTGTAGTCTTCAGTCCTGAGACTGGTTTGATGCAGCTCTCCATGCTTCTCAATCCTGTGCAAGCTTCTTCATCTCCCAGTACCTACTGCAACCTACATCCTTCTGAATCTGCTTAGTGTATTCATCTCTTGGTCTCCCTCTACGATTTTTACCCTCCACGCTGCCCTCCAATACTAAATTGGTGATCTCTTGATGCCTCAGAACATGTTAATCATACAGTAAAGCTGCATGCCCTCGGGAAAAATTACGGCTGTAGTTTCCCCTTGCTTTCAGCCGTTCGCAGTACCAGCACAGCAAGGCCGTTTTGGTTATTGTTACAAGGCCAGATCAGTCAATCATCCAGACTGTTGCCCCTGCAACTACTGAAAAGGCTGCTGCCCCTCTTCAGGAACCACACGTTTGTCTGGTCTCTCAACAGATACCCCTCCGTTGTGGTTGTACCTACGGTACGGCTACCTGTATCGCTGAGGCACGCAAGCCTCCCCACCAACGGCAAGGTCCATGGTTCATGGGGGGCGGGGGGGGGGGTGGTGGTACGTGTTTGAAATTAAACTCGAGTTTTCTTAAACTTTTTGCAACTGTATCATCTGAATTGGGAGGTTGGTAAAAGGATCTGATTATTATTTTATTCCGATTGCCAAGAATGATCTCTGCCCATGCTAACTCACAGCAACTATCAACTTCAGTATCGCAGCACGATAAACTACTTGCAACAGCAATAAATACGCCACCGCCAATTTTGTTTAGCCTATCCTTTCGGAACACCGTCACGTTCTTCGCAAAAATTTCGGTTGAACTGTGCTGGCGTAAGCTGCTCCCAGCACACCAGTCGGCAAAGATACAAGGAGACTAAAGTTTTTAACTGCAAGATTACCGATATTGTATGCAAGAGGGTAACTCTATTCAATTTAAGTAAAATTGCCAGTTAGTGTAAAGAAAGGACCATATTAATCCACGTGTGCATTTGTGCTGCAGAAAGACGATACCAGCTACACATAACAAAATCCTCTCCTATGCTTCCTGGCGGTACAAGACTCTACAGTGGCAACGAGGCTAATTCAGGGGCTGTGGGGCGGCGGTTAAGTTTGTAAAAATAATGAATTGCTGTATAAATGCTTGCATGTTGAATCAGTTTCTGGCTTTTAGAATGTTGTTAATGCTGTCTTTCGCCGTTCTCAACACTGGCTCTCTATTTACTTTTTAGCACCCAGAAAGTGATTTAACAAAACGTGGAGCCAGTAATTAGAGATCCTAGTGCCCACTTCATCTGAGAATACCATTATAGCTGCAGCTTATAGCTCTGAGGACTTAGGAGATTGTCCGGGATTTCTAATCAAAAACGGTTTTCCAAAATAGTTGAGTATATTCTGAAATTCACTGATAAAAAACACAAGTATCCCTACAATCTAACTAACAGAGCAGTTCAGAGTCTAATGCCCTGATGCTACTATAAATGTCCGAATTAAATGTTAAAAAGAATGCTCGCCATAATTTGATGAAAATATTTCATCAAACGCCACGCTAAATATTTGGTAGAATGTCTGTCCCGCGACGGCACGTGAAAATACGACAATACGCAAGCTGAAACTAGATAATGCAAGTCAACCCAGAATTAACACTTCACTTGAAATGTTTTCATGGTTCCGCGTATCTCTAGTAACTTAATACGGCACCCGAGGCTGTTTGTAGCAGTGATACCGATGCGAAGCGACTCCCGACACAGATGTGTCTTTCAGCGTCTGGAGAGAACTGGGGCCTTGCTTCCTCGCGCAACGTTCTTATATATAAAGCCGCGGTGCGGACGGCTAAGGGAACGCCTGATTAAATCGGCTCTCCCGACTAGCTGCTGGGCTAGTAACGCACCACTTCAAGTGACATAATAATTTATAGCTTCTTTTGCTGATGGCCCATGAAGCTCTTAATTTAAACGTGCATTCAGCACGCAGGTAAGTATTGATAATAAAATTTTGACGTGGCTAAGTTAAATATTTTGGGCGAGAGAATTAATTTAATTACACTGCACGCAGTAGATGAGCTCTGAACTGGCCCTTTTGAGATCCGCTATCGCTATAATTTTATAGGTATTCAAAACAAACTTTTCACATCTTCATAGTCATAGCGGACCTCCAACCTATTTAAATCTAAACATCCTAGCCTTATTTATTAGCCTACTTAATCTATCTTGCTTCTTTCAGTTTTGAGATGAAAACCAGAAAATCATGAATTTCCACTAAAATCTTAATTTGTGAAATCCAAAGTACTGTTTTTATTAAATCATTATGAAAGATGGATCTAAATCTAAATTTTGAAGTCCCTAGCTCTTTTCTGTTGCGCCAATGATTTTTTTAGAAAAACGTCCAAATTTCGAAAATGGCTGAAGTTATCGAACTGATATTTAACACACATTAATTTAGTATTATTCCTGACATGCTAGAAAAGTTTTAGGTCATTTGCTTGATTTTTAAGATATTGCGCAACATTTATGACGTCAGAGCTAGTTACAGCAGACTGGCTGGCACACAATGGAAACTGATGTGAATTTAGTACAGCGTGAGTAGGCTGCTTCCCTACAGGGCGATAGAAGATAATCAGCTTGGCCGAAGATTTTGCTTGCTTCTCTTGTGTATTAACTAGCAGGGGTGATGGTGTTAAAGTGTTTTTACTTCCTAATTTGTTGCCTTGTTCTTGCATTTATTCCAGGGTGGAACCGCAGAACTACTCAAATTTCTCTTCCCAGAGGCTTTGCTTGCTTTTTGATACGAGGTATTTGTGGAAACCACAAATTCCCCGCCCCCTCCACCCCCTGCCCACACATCGCAGCAACAAAGGGCCAATGTGATGGATCTAACATAAGTTTTTCAGTTTCACAACCAACAAATCGCCATCTAGCTGATGACAGTACAACAACTACTGGCTGGACAAGCCGCGTCGGCCGCACAACCACAACCAACCAACCAAGCAGCCCAACAAATGTCGCCGACCAGCATACCACCGTTCCGGCAATTTAAGGACACAAAAAAGGAATGTATTGAATACCTGACTCAGTTCCAATCACATTTTCAAGTTCATCGTGTTCAAGGTACTGTAAAGTTATAATACTTCCTTTCGAGTGCGGGGTTCAAATGGTTCAAATGGCTCTCAGCACTATGGGACTTAACATCTATGGTCATCAGTGCCCTAGAACTTAGAAGTACTTAAACCTAACTAACCTACGGACATCACACAACACCCAGTCATCACGAGGCAGAGAAAATCCCTGACCCCGCCGGGAATCGAACCCGGGAACCCGGGCGTGGGAAGCGAGAGCGCTACCGCACGACCACTAGCTGCGGACCGAGTGTGGGGTCTCAGTGTTCAGATTAATACAAAAACCTATCCCCATCTGCGTCTCCCGACGAACTCAGCTATGACCAAGTAATCGCTGCATTAACTCAATACTCTGAACAGCCAGTCCAAGTACCAGAAGCCAAATATCAGTTTTTTCACTTGAAAGTTTCTCGACCTTCCAGCCGCGTCAAGTGGTTTGATATCCACGAGCTTTCGGCTGAGCACTCCTCGGTCATTGTCAAGTGGTGACAGTCTTCTGGTTGCTGCTGCCGTCCTTATATAGCCGCGCTGACTTACGTGACGTCACTGGTACCCGCTCTGGCACCATATATGGTAATGTTTGCGTTGTGCGGCCGCCGCGCCTACTTCAACCTTCCGATGGTCGGGTACCACGCTGTGATTAGCTGTAGGCCACCGTATCTATTGAGCGTGTTGTCACAAATTTTTATTTCGATCGCTTCTTTTATTTAGCTGTCCCAGAAACTGTCAGTCCGTGTAATAATAGATGTCTCGTCGAAAGCATTACGATGACCGTTTTCTAGTGCATGCTCTGCTACCGCTGATTTCTCTGGGTACCGTAGACAAAAACATCTCTCGTGTTGTACACAGCGGTGTTGAATGGTAGGCACAGTCTGTCCGATATAGAACCTTCCACACCCACATGGTATTTTATATACTCCTGGGGTTCTGAGGCCTATGTCGTCTTTCACAGACCTCGTCGAATTTTTGCTGGAGTCCTGAAGCCCGAATCGATTTTATGCCTCTTTAGGAGCCGGCTTATCTTTCCTGTTATTGCGCCACAGAACAGCAAGAACACAAACTTCTTCGTGTCCTCCTCGGAGTCTTTCTGCTCACATATTTTCAGAAAGACAGACTGCGAAATATGGCGGTTGTCGTAGCCGTTTTCCTTGAATACTTTCTGTAAGTAGCTCAGTTCCTTCGGCAAGATTTCAGAATTGAGACCGTCTGGTCTCGATGCACTAAGGTCCTTAGAACAGAACGTGTCTGCGACGGGTGGTAATAGCTGTTAGCGTGCAGATATCGGTCTGTGTGGGTGGGTTTCCGGTAAACGCTGTGACTGAGACACCCAATTGCTTTGCGGCGGACGAGAACATCAAGGAACGGCAGGGGACCATCTGCCTCTACCTCCATTGTGAACTTGATATTGTCATGGATGTTGTTGATGTGGTCCAAGAATTCTCCCAGCCTTTCACGTCCACGAGACCAGACAACGAACGTGTCGTCGACGTAAGCCGCGTACACAACTAGCAACAAAGTCGCGGGACTTTGTATGGGTACAGTCGTGATACAATGTCTCGAGACTGTCGCCAAACAATGTCACGCGTCCACATGTACGAAGCCAGTTGCGATACAAAAATCAGAACACGATGTCACAAGAAACAGCTGTTTGTGCTGTTCATATCAGTTTAATTAATTTAATGTTGTTAAGAAGCAAAAAGCGTAAACCTAAACGGTACTGGACGAGGAATTTATTTTCTGGTGGAGTTACTACAGTTTTGAATCTTCTTGAAAAACTGAAGCTATAAGATGGCACTGGTTTCATAAATTTTGTCAGAATGAGCCCTACCGATTTCGAAACTCTTCAGCAAATGATTGGAGAAAAGATTTCGAAAGAAAACACTATATTTAGGAAAAACCACTCCAGCCTCAGTCAGGCTAGCTATCACCCTCCGGTTCCTTGCTAGCAGCGAATAATTTTCCAGCTTGATGTGCACCTTTCGAGTGTCAAAACAATCAATTTCAAGTATAGTTCCAGAAGTCTGTGAAGCCATAATTACTTCGCTGAAAGGGTTTGTAAAGGTAAGAAGTAACTCAATTTTTATTTATTACATTCTTTTATTTTAAGAATAAATTAATTACAGGTATACAGTTTTGTCATTTTTTAAATTACAATGATCTGAAATTTTCAAAAAAACCCTCTATGGTTTAGTATTCTCTGGTCCCTTCATTTTGAGAAGGAGGTTCGAGATCTTGCGAAGATTTTAAGGGTGTAAAGGAACAGTCTGAAGAGTATGAGTTTTGTCCGTCTGTACTATGGGATGTTGATGGTGAAGAATGGAATGGAGGTGGAATTGTTTGAAGTGGGCTTAACTGGTTTGAACAGAACTGAGGTGAACATCCTATCCTACTGTACATTCCCATTTCCAATTTTAAGAATATGTCATCAATTTCACGCTGGGCTAAGGAAATTTCGATGCGACTTCTACCGCAGTTTCTTAATTTATTAGCAACATGCTCTCCGTAAACCGCAAATTTATCTCGGCTCCTAACAGCCTCTGTTAAAAATTTCCTGCAGCTTGCTGTATCCTTTGCAATATCAACATCGTGGTCTGCATTCTTCCTCCTTTTGGGTATCGGTGGCCTTCTGAATTCTTCTTTTGGTAGAGTGGACTGTCGTTCATCATATCGCTCTTCTTCTGTTCCATTGTCGTTATCCTCCTAGGGAAAAACCAACAATTTCATTGAACTTATTTTGTTTAACAGCTGTTACTTGTATTTATTGCTTTAATGTTATTGTATTTTGTTTAATATTTCAGATGCCAAAATCTAACTCCGAATGGGCAGCAACAGCAGAACAATTCGCAACGAGATGGAACTTTCCTCAGTGTTTAGGTAGTATTGACGGCAAACACATACAGATAGTGGCCCCAGAAAACAGTGGCAGCATGTATTTCAATTGTAAAGGAACTTTAGTATTGTGATTCTTGGAGTAGGTGATGCCAATTATAACTTTATATATGCTGATGTGAGATGTCAGGGCCGAATATCGGATGGTGGTGTCTTAAAATTTACATCTTTGTACAAGAAAATGGTGCAAAAGAAACTAAATATCCCCCCAGATAAAGCATTGCTAGGCAAATCTACCCCTGTTCTTTATGTATTTATAGCAGATGATGCGTTTGCATTATCCACCCATGTGATGAAACCTTATCCAGGCCAGCGATTGTGTTCAACATCAGCAGAAAGGATTTTCAATTACAGGCTCTGTAGAGCTCTAAGCATTATTGAAAACATATTTGGCATTTTAAGTTCGAAATTCAGAATGCTCTTAAAACCTATTGCACTGGATCCCGATAAAGTAGAATCTGTGGCTATGACATGTATTTATCTGCACAACATCCCAAGAAGAAATTCTGAATCAAGGAAGTTTTATACTCCTCCGGGATAGTTTGATTTGGAAGACATTGACGGAAGTTTGATAGAAGGACAGTGGAGATTTGAATCACCAAATAGTCTAATAAAATTGCAAAGTATTCCTGTAAGAGCACCTACCGATGTGCACAAAATTTGAGATGAATTCAGAGATTATTTTATATCTCCAGCAGGAGCGGTTTCTTGGCAAAATAATCAACAATAGGGGCAATGGCACATATTTGCTGGATAATTAGTTTTTTTAATTATTTTTCCTTCATTGCCAATGAAAATAATTATATAAATATTATAAAGTTAAAAATAAATTTAAAAGCTTTGCTAAATTACTTTTAAAGTACTATAAAAGATACAAATGTACAAAATACTTATGGTAAGAGTAAAAAATTACTGTGTAAATTGTTAAATTAAATAAAGTTCACTTACTATGGTATATGTTTCTTCTTCGGCTTCATCACAATCAGTGTCCCGGCTTCCTCTTGATTCCGTTCCTTGTAACAAGAACAGTAATGGTTTGTACCAAAACCAGTTGCACTTTTTGGGAGGCGAACCACTTTTTTTGACTCGGATAGCTTTTTATGTTCGCGCCTAAACTGTGATTTTAAATTGTGGATTTTTTTTCCATTTCATGGTGTGACATCAGGTATTTTTTAGCCAGAGATTCCATAGCATCCCTCCTCATATTTATGTTTTCATATTCCCCACATGGCCTATCCCAAGGACAAGGGCAAGCTTGAAAATCTTCAATTATTTTCATCGTTGCCTCCATTGTGGCCAGGTTCAAAATGACGCGCACACGTCAGAGTGCACGTACAGACTGCGAAATGTCGCGCGAAATTACATGTTCTCCGTTTTGACGGGGAACCTGGGACTCGAGACTTTTGTATAGCGACAGTCTCGCAACACGAGAAAATGTCCCAGAACAACACAGAGACCTGTCTCGGGACACGTGTTCCGCGACTTTTGTTGCTACGTATGTACGCGGCTTAACGATAAAAGCAACTAGGGTTTTCAGGAGCTGTGTCCAGGGCGATGTTTTCAAAGTACTTCATGAACAGATTGGGTACAATTGGAAATAATGGGCTTCCCATTGCAACGCCGTCCGTCTGGCTCAAATATTCTCCATCATGCAAGAAATAAAATGACGTCAGACTATGCTTGAATAAAGCAACAACAGTCGTCAAATAACTGGGAGAGCAGATCTATTGAGTCTTTAACGGGAACGCGCGTGAACATGACACTACATCAAAAGTGACCATAATATCCCCTTCTCCAAGGCGCAGGCATTTAATTTGACTGATGGAGTAGGCTGTATTCTTGATGTGATGCACACAGTGACCAAGGTGCGGGGTAAGGAGGTTGGCCAGATGTTTCGCGAGTCTGTACGTAAGCGATTTCATTGTGCGTTTATTTGTGGTCCAGGAACGCATTGGCACTTTTACGTACTTAATTCCAGGTCCTGATGGTTTGCAGCGCCCCTCCAGAACCAAATTCGTGCGTCTCATTTGCCCCGTGATTCTGCTGCTTTTCTTCCACGAGATTCTCGGGACCTCGCGGCCTTCGCAGCCGCCCGCTGGTGCCACAAGGGCAGCCTGTGAGGAGCGAATGGACGATGCGCCCTCTCCCCCGCCGTCCCCGCTCGCTGACTCGATGGACCTGGACCCATCGCCGCCGTCGCCGTCATCGCCCCAGGACCCTCCCTCAGACCTGGACGTGTGCCCTGGCTGAAGTTTTCCGGAGGATGTTTCTGTTGCTCCGCAAGCCAGGTGGCGGGGTACGGCCGGGAGTACGCAGTCTTCCACAGTCACGGATCCCGGCTCGTCTCTACATCCAGCGTCCTGCCTCGCTTCTCGTTCGCATCTTCCCTACACGACTACGGTGCGTTTTTGGGGGGGGCGGAGGGGAGGTAGGGAGAAATGTGCTGGCATGTCACCAGCACACCGGTCGGCAAAGATATAGCGAGACTAAGATTTGTAATCGCAAGATTACCGATATTGTCTGCAAAGGACTATCATCGATGAGATGATACCACAAACATGGACTTCATCCCATTTCAGTAAAATTTCCAGTAAACCGAAATAAAGAACCGTATCAATCAATGTGTGCGTTTGTGTTGTGGAAAGAGGACACCGGCCAACCATAACAACATCCTTTCCTTTGCTTCCTTGTGGTACAAAACTCTACATGGACTTATGTCCGGCTTTAGCCAGCTTTCAGTGCCTCTAATGATTTGAGCATCAGTGCTTTCTATTAGCACTTGGAGCTCTGGTACTTTCCCAACATAGCTACAACAATTTACAACTGCTATACCGATGGTTCCTGTATCTACGTTCTTCGTGTGTTCGACCTGCAGCCTTTATGACTGAAGCCCTTTTTGTGTTTTTGCAAGACCCTCTAACCTAAAAAACAGCCCAATCCACGACACAGAGTCCCTGCTACCCTGTAGCCGCCTCCTGCGTGTAGTGGACTCTTGACCTACTTAGCAGAACCCGAAACCTAGCCACCCTCTGGCGCAAGACGATAAATCTGCAGCCGACTCGGTCACAGAACCGTCCGAGCCTCGGATTTAGACCCTCCACACAGCTCTGTACCAGAGATCCGCAATCAGTGCTGTCGACTATGCTACAAATGGTGAGCTTTGTTTTCATCTTGCAAGCAAGACTGGCAGACTTTACCACTTCTGTTAGCCACTCTATACCAGAGAGAATTTCTTCAGATCCAAAGAGGCACATCATTGGTACCGACGTGAGCCACCAACTGCAGTTGGCTGCACCCTGTGCTCTTCATGGCATCCAGGACTCGTTCCACATCTGGATGTACGCACATGCACATGGCGTGCTCATTGGCACTTTACCCTCCGTGGCAGCCATGTCTGTAAGTGTCCCCGTAACACATCTTACATTGGAACACCCAACTACAGATAATCGCACTCTCTGTGGTTGCCTGGATCTTGCAGGCTGAGAGGTTTCCTCTGAAACAGGACAGGCGATTGCATCTGGCTGAGTGACAGTGTCAGTCATAGACATCATCTGGAACCTGTTTGCCCGTGTGCCCCCTGGGAAGTCCTTCACTACTTACGACCCCCTGAGGCGACCTCCCTCTCGACCACAAGTGAGAGGTCAACCTCAGTGCGAGCGGTAACAGGACTGGCCACCGGCGAGGACTGATCAGAGGACTCGGACGTGCTGGATGTCCGATGGATCTGCACAACCTGACAAAAGAGAGATAACCATCAACTGCAGCTTCAAGCTATGTGAACGAAGCCATCACAGCCTGGAGCTGAGAGCAAAGTGTCACCAACTCGGTTCATGTCTGCAGACAACAGTCACAGTCCTTATCCATACTAAAGACCATGGAAAACTATACTACTAGGACAAACTGACTATAGACACGTACTACAAAACTCTACTGTAGACCTTGATGAAAACACAAGAACTGTGTCTGATAAATTAGTTTGATACGCAGAGAATCAAAAAACAGAACTACCGAATCACTCACGTCAGACTAAATAACTTGCCCCTGGTTAGGAACTTGCAATATGTCACAAAATCGACTCACTTTCCGATGCAAACAAAAACAAGAGAACCATGTCTATCAGATATTAAATTAACACGCAGAAACTCAAGAAACTAAACTATCAAAGCACACAGATGAAATTATACAATTCGCTTCTTGCTAGGAACTGTAAAAGTCACAAAATCGGTTACTTCCCTGTTGCTCCTACTGTCTCAGCCAGCTGCTTCTGCCTGACTGCTATATATAGACTGCATAAGAAGTCCTAAAGTAACAGTGACTACTACATAATAATTGTAATACAAAGCAAAGGGCTATAGATAGAGAGCCGTTGAATGAAATGGGTATGGCCTTCAAGAGAGAAATTTGTGAACTTTTCAGTGACTGTCTTTTCAGAATAACGTCATAAATTCATTTACAAAACCCACAGAAATCTGGGTCGTATGAAAAGTCTGCATGCAGCACAAAGATAGTGTACAGTTGCTGGCCGATGACAATGGAACTGAAATTGAGGGTAGCAATGCAAAAGCAGAAATGATTCACTTCGTTTTCAAATGTTCCTTCACAAAGGAAAATCGAAGGAGAATTACCTCAGTTTGATCCCCTTAAAGTACGCGTGCAAAAATTGATGGCGTCAGTGGCGTTGACAAACACCTGAAATCGCTAAAATTCATGAAATATCCAGGGCTCCGTGGAATCCCTACCAGATACTATACTGAATTTGCGGCGGAGTTAGCCTCTCTTATAGGTATAATCTGTCGTAGATTTTGCGAACAAAAATACGTGTCCAGTAGTTGCATGAAAGTAAGAGTTTACATCCTTTACAAGAAGGATCCACATAACTACCGTCCAATATCCTTGAGATCAACTTGTCGTAAAATCACAGAAATTATTCTGAGCTCAAATATAAGGAGATAGCTAGAAGAAAATGACTTCCTCTATGCCAACCATCATGGATTGCGAAAACATCGATCCTGTGGAACTCAGCTCGAACTTTTCTCAAATAACATATTGAAAGCTTTCGAGCAAGACAGTCAGGTGGATGCAGTATTTCTTGATTTCCGAAAATAATTTTTCTCCGTTCCACATCTACGCTATTTATGAAAGGTACGACCGTATGGTGCGTCAGGGGAAAATTGAGTCTGAATTGAGAATATTTTTGGTAGGGATGGAAAGTCATCGACGTACGTAGACATATCTTCGTGTGTGCCCCAGGGAGGCGTGCTGGTCCCTTAAAGTTCATTTTATACATTTCAACATCTTGTGGACAATGTTAATAGTTAGCTTGGACTTTTTGCAGGTGACGCAGTTATCAGTAATGAAGTGCTGTCTGGAAGAAGCTGATTACTGTCACATCTTGATCAGATTTCAAACTGGCACAAAGACTGAAATCTAAATGTAAAATTGTGCTCTTCACACAGCAAAAAAATAATACTATCTGAAACGTGGGACTTGGGAAAAGCAGGAAAAGGTATGGACGGGGCCTAATCAAATACCGTTGGTTGTACAGTAAGCACATACACATTATTTAAGGAAATAATTTTTTGAAAACAATCATTTTTTTAAAAAAATGACTGTAACACCTACACTGACGGCTGAAGACCCTATTAATAGAGAATTCAAAATTATTTGTCCGCTGGAGGCCACGAGCAGTACTTCAGAACAATTAACGACTGAAGACCTGAATTACAAATGAGGAAGACAATTACACGCTAAAAATACCAAAATAATTTTTAGCACAATCATTAAAAAAATTGACTGTAGCACTACCTACACTGACGGCGAAGGCCTTATTACGAAAGAATTGAAATTATTTGTCGGCTGAAGGCCACAAGCAATAGCAATAATTGGAAGAAATATTATTTTTAAACAATTGACACAATCAGACCAAACAAAAATGGGGAGTGATATACAGACAGTGCTCCAAGGATCGGCCTGAGAAAAGTCCCTACCGCTGCGTAAGCGGTGAGACAGGTAGCCAAGAGTTATGCTCACCTAACAGGATGGCAACTCAAATTAGGGACAGTTCAAACGCCGATCACTCCTCTTATCAACTCCACCTAACGTGTGATAACCAGTACAATGATGGAATAATTCAAGCGAGGGTGAAGTGACAGACAGCATTGCGTATTCAGAATCCGGAGTTTAAAACATCGAAAGGCAGAAGGAACCACTACAACCAAGGTAGACAAAAAAAAAAAAAAACACAATCCACATCGCAATCAAGGAGGCTGTCGAACTACACGTCATGCCGGACAGCATCGGTGAGACTAGGAAAAACACACTGCCACAACAATATGCTAACCTCCAGGGCAGGTAACTGGAGCGTTAGCGGCCACTAGGCAGTAAAATACCGCTGGTTGCACTTCACCAAATAATAACACAAAATTCAAAAACTAATAACAGGCAGTAGGAGACGGCTAACAGATTCCACCAACTCGACACATTCCACTTGCTGCTGTTCGTATCACGGCGACCTCGACCAGCAAAGCACGAACAAACGGCGTGATCACCAAACGGTGGAGGTTTCACTACTGGATTAATGTTCACTCAACTCAAACGTCCTGGGTCCGGTGGACAACGAGGTTGTGGCCCTCGCAACTAAAGCCCCTTGATCCGGCAATGTCTGCATGCCGCCAGCAATCTCGGCATGTCGTCGCACTGCCAGATCTCTCCATTGCTCCATCCCGATCGAACTCCTGACACACGACGAACCCGAAATACTAGAGGTCGCTCCAACGATAGTTCCATAGTACTCGCTATCGATTAACGCCGCTGCTGCCACTCACGGACAGACAAAGCGAGCAAACGTAGTGGCGCCAGTGAACGCACTAAGAAAACGAGAAGTCACAATCCGAATACACGACGCCAACCTGTCAACGGCACAGACGCGAGCCGGAGCGCGGCTCACTATCCTATGACTATAATATCAATGAGTCACAGCTGGAATACATCAGCTTACACAAATATCTACGTGTAACTCTTAGTATGATTATGAAATGGAAAGATCACATAGGCTCAGTCATGAGTAGAGTAGGTAGCAGTTTTAGGTTTATTGGTAGAATAACAGGGAAGAACAATTAGTCTACAAAGCAGACTGTTTACAAATCACTTGTACGATCCAGACTACAATACTGGTCAAGTGCATGAAACGCATATGACATAGGAGTAACAGAAGGTACTGAACGTATCCTGAGAAGGGCAACACGAATGGGCACAGGCTAGTTTGATCCATGGCAGAGAGTCAAGGATATACTGAAGAAACTGAACTGGTAGGCTCTTCAAGATGATGTAAAATATCAAGAGACTGCCTACTCACACTGTTTCGAGAACCGGCTTTAAACTAGGACTCTAGGAATACACTGGAACCCCTTACATGTCACTTTCATAGGGGTCGTGAAAACAAGATTATATCAATTGCAGCATGAACAGAGACTTTTAAACAATCATTCTTCCAGCACTCCATACGGAATGGAATCGGAAAAAACTCTAATAACTGGTACAATGGGACGTACCTTCTTCCGTACACTTCACAGTGTTTCGCAGATTATGTATATAAATGCACATTTAGATAACACTTTCCAGGTGCTAGTGCGGAGTGTTTGTCCATGTCGCACCACACACGGCAAGATTTTTTTATCTGGACAACAGATCTCATCACCCACACAATAATACCATATCTGCAATAGGTCCATCTTCTGTAGTCTCTGTCCTTAAACCATCAGTCATTGTTGTGTAAGTGTGTATTACCAATCAACAAATACAGTTCAGATTTACTTGCATCGAACTCTCATAATGTAGTACATTAGAGATCGCAATCCCCGAATCACACTCGAAAATCAAACGGCATGGACAATTGCCTGACTAATGCAAACTGTCATACAGTTATTTGTAATGAAGGTAAATTAGTATTCATCATCTGTTCTTTACTTTAATAATACTTATTTCATATGCTCGCTTGTCACTTTTTAGCAAGACAGACCTTTACAGAAAAAAAAATACGTTTTCAGCTAAGGCATCTGCAATGTGCGTTTACATATGAGTACCTATTTCTGATCAGTCATGTTGAAATTTGCGCCAAGGCACACTAATAATGCCACATCGTCAAAATTTTCAAATCAGTTAAAAAGAGAATACCATAGCCAAGAAATGTAATGAGGCACTAACTAACAACAAGTTATTGGCAGTCTGAAAGCTCTGTTTCTGATGAGATTACATTTCGCTTTTTAAAATTACAATTAAAAATCATTATGAATAACATATTAAAGTATTTCAGTCTAAAATTCTTCTACTTATCGGTCAATGCAGGTGTAATAGTCACATGTCATGTCCACATGCGGTGGTTAAATTTAAATAGTGTGCTCCAAAATAACATGTTTTCTAAACAAAATGAAGTCACTGCAAGTAATAAAGTCACTTGAAATAAGCAATATTCGTTTGAGTAAGTTAAATGTTCCCAATGACATGAACATTAATTTTAATACATCCAACCTTTCTTCTAGAACTATCTATTTGTTTAGCATTGTAGTTCATACTATAGAAATGATCATAATTTCCCTTATTTCACGCTACTGCTTATCTGAGCGGATTGTTACGGAATCTTCCTACCTCGGTCGGCACAAGCAACGCAGAGATTGTCTTAACTTACGATGTACCTTCCACCAAAAACGAAAGTTCCCCTGTCCACTTCCAAGGCGTCTATTTATCCGTTACTCCCGATTGTCACCGAGGTTGATCGGGACAGAAAAACACGCCAGTTGTTTCTAGAATACACCAGAACCTGTGGGGCGGCGGGTGGAATAAATTGTTTTTATATAATATTTTGTTTGTTTTTCCCGGCCGATTAGCACCATATGTGGGGCGGCGGGTGGAATTACTTCTTAATAATAAAATGTTTTGTGTTTCCCGACCGATTAGCATTATATGCGGGGCGGCGGGTGGAATATATGGGTTTATATAAATGTAGAATGTAATGTAGAAAAGATGCATTTCCCGGCCGATTAACCATATGTGCGGCGGCGGGTGGAATTTATTGTTATATAAATGTTCCTATTATTTATGCAGTCTTTTGCCGTTCTCAACACTGGCTCACTAACTACAATATTGGCAACCAGAAAGTGATTAGCAAAACGTGAAGCCTGTAATTAGAATTCCTAGTGCCCACTTCATCTGAGAAATACACTTATAGCTGCAGCTTATAGCTCTGAGGAATTGGAAGATTGTCTGGGATTCATAATCAAAAACCATTTTCTCTAAAATGTTCACTATATTCTGAAAGTCACAGACCAAAAGAATCCACACAATCCAACTACCAGAGCAGTTCAGAGTCTAATGCGCTGATGCAACTATTACTGTTCAATCTAAATGTTTAAGTGAATGCTCGCCGTAATTTGATGATAATGCTCATCAAACGCCACGCTAAAATAATGGTAGAATGTCTGTCCCGCGACGGCACGTGAAAATACGACATACGCAAACTGAAGATAGATCATTAAAGTCATCCCAGAATTAACACTTCACTCGAAAATTATTTCATGGTTACACGTATCCCGAGTAACTTATTACGGCATCCGAGGCTGTTTATAGCAATGATACCGACGCGACGCGACTCCCGACACAGGTGGCGTGCTATTCAGCGTCTGGAGGGAACTGGGGCCTTTTTCTCTCGCCCAGCGTTCTTATACAGGGTGTTTCAAAAATGACCGGTAATTTGAAACGGCAATAAAAACTAAACGAGCAGCGATAGAAATACACCGTTTGTTGCAATATGCTTGGGACAACAGTACATTTTCAGGCGGACAAACTTTCGAAATTACAGTAGTTACAATTTTCAACAACAGATGGCGCTGCAAGTGATGTGAAAGATATAGACGACAACGCAGTCTGTGGGTGCGCCATTCTGTACGTCGTCTTTCTGCTGTAAGCGTGTGCTGTTCACAACGTGCAAGTGTGCTGTGGACAACATGGTTTATTCCTTAGAACAGAGGATTTTTCTGGTGTTGGAATTCCACCGCCTAGAACACAGTGTTGTTGCAACAAGACGAAGTTTTCAACGGAGGTTTAATGTAACCAAAGGACCGAAAAGCGATACAATAAAGGTTATGTTTGAAAAATTTCAACGGACTGGGAACGTGACGGATGAACTTGCTGGAAAGGTAGGGCGACCGCGTACGGCAAGCACAGAGGGCATCGCGCAGCTAGTGCAGCAGCCTCGGGTTTCCGTTCGCCGTGTTGCAGCTGCGGTCCAAATGACGCCAACGTCCACGTATCGTCTCATGCGCCAGAGTTCACACCTCTATCCATACAAAATTCAAACGCGGCAACCCCTCAGCGCCGCTACCATTGCTGCACGAGAGACATTCGCTGACGATATAGTGCACAGGATTGATGACGGCGATATGCATGTGGGCAGCATTTGGTTTACTGACGAAGCTTATTTTTACCTGGACGGCTTCATCAATAAACAGAACTGGCGCATATGGGGAACCGAAAAGCCCCATGTTGCAGTCCCATCGTCCCTGCATCCTCAAAAAGTACTGGTCTAGGCCGCCATTTCTTCCAAAGGAATCATTGGCGCATTTTTCAGATCCGAAACGATTACTGCATCACGCTATCTGGACATTCTTCGTGAATTTGTGGCGGTACAAACTGCCTTAGACGACACTGCGAACACCTCGTGGTTTATGCAAGATGGTGCCCGGCCACATCGCACGGCCGACGTCTTTAATTTCCTGAATGAATCTTTCGATGATCGTGTGATTGCTTTGGGCTATCCGTTACATACAGGAGGCGGTGTGGATTGGCCTCCCTATTCGCCAGACATGAACCCCTGTGACTTCTTTCTGTGGGGACACTTGAAAGACCAGGTGTACCGCCAGAATCCAGAAACAATTGAACAGCTGAAGCAGTACATCTCATCTGCATGTGAAGCCATTCCGCCAGACACGTTGTCAAAGGTTTCGGGTAATTTCATTCAGAGACTACGCCATATTATTGCTACGCATGGTGGATATGTGGAAAATATCGTACTATAGAGTTTCCCAGATCGCAGCGCCATCTGTTGTTGACAATTGTAACTACTGTAATTTCGAAAGTTTGTCTGCCTGAAAATGTACTGTTGTCCCAAGCATATTGCAACAAACGGTGTATTTCTATCGCTGCTCGTTTAGTTTGTATTGCCGTTTCAAATATACCGCTCATTTTTGAAACACCCTGTATATAAAGCCGCCGTGAGAACGGCTAAGGGAACGCCTGATTAAATCCGCTCTCCCGACTAGCCGCTGGGTTAGTAATGCACCACTTTAAGTTATTGAATAAATCATTGTTTCCTTTGCTGATGGCTGATGAAGCTCTCAATTTAAATGTGCAATCAGCACACAGGTAAGAAATCATAATAAAAGTCTGACGTAACTAAGTCAAATATTTTGGGCGAGAGAATTAATTTAATTACACTACACGCAGTAGACGAGCTCTGAACTTGCCCTTTGGAGATACGCTATCGCTATAGTTTTATAGTTATTCAGTTGAAACTTCTCACATCTTTATAATTATAGCGGATCTCCTTTCTACTTAAATTTAAAAATTCTAGCTTTATTTATTGGCCTACTTAATCTATCTTGATTCCTTAATTTTTAAGACAAACACCAGAAAATCATGAGTTTCAACTAAAATTTTGATGTGTGAGATTCAGAATACTGTTCTTACTAAATTATTATGCAAAAGGAATCTAAATATAAATTTTTAAATTTCTAGCTCTTTTCTGTTGCGCCAATGATTTTTACGGAAAAACATCCAAATTTCGAAAATGGTTAAAGTTATTGAACTGATATTCAGCACATATTGATTTAGTATTACTCCTGACATGCTAGAAACGTTTCAGGTTATTTACTTGATTTTTAAAGTATTGTGCAACATTTATGACGTCAGAGCTAGTTACAGCGGACTAGGCTGGCACACAATGGAAAGAGTGATGTGAATTTTATACGGCGTGAGTAGGCTGCTTCCCTACAAACCCCAAAAATTGTGTAACCACAGTGCATTAGGTAAAGCGGTTTCGATATCGGTACCCTTACTTCATCCTACAGTCAAAACAGACTGGTTGGTTAAATTACTCACGACTCTGTACAGAGAATCTGACAATTATAGGCATGAACGAAAGGGGCAAACAGAGGACAATCAAAAATGCAAATAGTCCTGAAAACAGAGATATGGGAACCAATAATGGTTTCATATATACAACAAATGTCAAGTGCAGTCATGCCAGTTTCACAATACTCTTCATGTGCAACTACACTGTGACAAACAGTAAGTTTGGCTAACACCGCGTTGTCCTAGTGGATGATCCGTGACAGTCCATTGCAGAGATACAGAAAACTCTCCCAGTGAAATAATGAGCAGATAATGGTATGATTTGGCGTTGTCTCCATGGATAACGTTGATTCTGGTCGTTGAAGCCCATATCAGCAAGCCCATATGTTTAATTAGATCATCTATTTAAGATGTACGCTTTGTAGTGTATACGGATTGATTAGGACATCATTATGCTGTCTCGCAGATTTACTAAAGCTCGGCCGAAAGAACGTTTTAACTAGCATCAAGCATCACCCTGACACACCAGCGTCACACCGGATTACGTGCCATGCAGGCCTGGCTCTAACTTTAAAGATAATGTTCATTACAGCCTCTCTACGTTTGACACGAAAAGACATTGAGAAAGTTTGCGACCACTTCGATATTACTGTTGACCTACACACGTCGTTATTAACACAGTAACACCAGCCAGAAGTGCCCGTGGTTGGTTGTAACGTGTGAAGTACCTATCTCTTCTCGATTTTTGCGTCCGGAAGTAAACAGACATATGTTTCTGACAAGGAGGATTATTGAATTAATGACTTCTCGTTTTACTCACGGTAATTTAAGCGCTACCCTTAGGTTCCTGCCTAACCACACTCTAGGAAATCGCCACATGTTCTGAAATAAGCAACCAAATATTTTCTTAATCCTTTGTTTTCTAACCAGGCGGAAGAAAGAAAGTCAATCCTCATAGAGTGGGTATTCATATGTAAATAACATAGAAAAGGTAGAACGTACTTGTGTTACATTCGTAAGAAAGTGTAAAAAACACTCATATCAAAAAAATTGTAAATAGTGTGTCGTGAACCTCTAATCCACGTCCTTATACACTACACAAGAAATGTGGTTTTTGTCTTTTGTGTCGGTTGTAATATTATCTTACATTTAACTATGAGAGTGACATGTTTGTGAGAAGCCTTCAATGCGCCGTTGCCTTGAAACAGCATACTGCAAGTTAAGATAAATACGCCAAAATCAGCTGGCATCTGCCGCATCAAGTGTCATGTCATTTCGATATCACAAGTACACATCACTTTAACGCTGCAGCAAATTATTCGTCAGTGGAATGCTTGACATCAATAATTGGTGAAACTCCGGACTATTATATACAGCTGTCTCGCTAGAGATGGAACTTTTACTTGTCCTAAGTGGTACAACTAGGTCACAGAGATACGTGTGGATGCAAGACCACAGGTACTCGATTAGCTGCGCCAAAGTGCTGGCAGGGTTTCAAATGCATACGCGATGATGGACCAGTTTTGGTGTTTGGCACTGTGACTACATCATTCATTTACTGAATACCTTCATAAGTGTGTAGCTTCATCAAAAAAATTATCCTGAATGGCGTTAGATTCGATGAAATCTTCAGGGCCTTGGAGAAATCAGTCTTGTCTCAGTCTTGGTAAGCAGATCTGGAATCCTGTTCTGAAGAATTTTTGCATCTTAGCATATGATCGATCACCATGCAGTTTCCCCATGGTTGCATGTGTGGCTACTGTCAACAGTGCAGAAGTGGCTGTTGAACGTTGCTAGAAGGAAACTAAATGAACTGAACAGCATACAAAAAGAATAAAAATTAATTATTCTGTCTACACATAGTCTATACCGGAGGGAAAATTGTTGACATTAGCAGGAAGAATACTTTTTTTTATTGAACTAGACGATTATTATACAGATAAGTTATTTTAGACACAGAACCATTGTTGCAGCGTGCTCTGAATTATCAGTGAGAAATTTAATTTTAGAAATAACTGAATGAGTAGGAACTGGGTTGGGAAATTGATATGTTAATCCCTCTTAAAGAAATGGACACATTTTGAGAGAAGAAGTGAAATTTATTGGGTGAGTGAGAACATTAAGAATATAACAAACAGAGAGAAAATGGCCAGGAGATGTTTGCTTTCATTTCAGTGACAAGTCGATAAATCCATTATTAACAGCTCGAGGTGATTCGGTCCAAGCTTATCCGTAGACATAGGGGTAGTAGTAGTACTGCTCACTGCCACGGAGAGTCTCTCTGGGCTCAGCAGCCACTGGAATAGGGCCAGGGCGTGGGAAGGGCGCTGGGCCAGGCACCGCCAGAGCGGCGCACACCACAGCCAGCACCACAAACAGGAGTACCTGCAGGGAGACAATATCTCTGGTCAGAGATAGTACATGTAGCAGTACTGGTCGCTGCCGAAGTGTCTCTCTCAGTGCACCTATAGCCTCCACAGGGCATGGGTATAGTCACACACACACACACACACACACACACACACACACACACACACACACACACACACACACACACACATACACATACACATACACACACACACAGAGAGAGAGAGAGAGAGAGACAGGGGGAGACAAACAAACAAACAAAAACCACCAGAATAAAAATAATATCTATGGTTAGAGACAAAATATGTAGTAGTACTCAGTGAATAATATACCATCTTGATGTGGAACTCTGACCTCTGAAAGTAGAATTTGAGCATCTGTACAGAGTCCTGTCGTTGATATTGACGACTATATTGTAGTTAGGCGAGAAATTTCAGTGGATCTGTGCATGATTAAAGATTATTATTTTATTTCTGACTATAAATCTTATGGCATTAACAGTACCAGTGTGTGAGCAGCGAAATATGAGCTCAGCACTATTTTTACACAATTTTATTTTATGACCCCCACATAATAATAACCCCTTACTTTGCTATGGTTGGAATATGTAAATCTTTTTTGTGAGTTTGTTGACAAATAGTAATAGAAAAATATGACTAAACTACTACATTAAAGCAGTGAATTGCAGTCGATGTGGACATCCTACAGGAAACTGACAGCCATTTACAACAGTATTTTCAAAATGCATTATTACCAGGTTGCACAAGTCTTTCTTTTGTCAAAACTGGCATTTAGAACCCATTAGTACAGACCATCTTCCCGGAAACTCTATATTTAGCATAATTTTGACAGAAATACGTTGATATATTTACCTACATATCGCTGTTAATTAGTCTCATGTTCACTGGTTAATTTTCATGTAAAACCGTAATTCAATGGAAAGAGTCCTGGTTAATTTTCATGTAAAACCATAATTCAATAGAAAGAGTCATTTTTCATTCAAGTAACAAATTTATTTGTATATAGGGCTACAGGCTGAACATTATTTTAATATAAAGATGTGAGAAATTATTTCCTGCCCACCAACATTCACACATTAAAATAACAGAAATTTTTCTACAGAATATAAGGTGTTGTTTAAGAGAAACTTTTTCAGTTTGTATGCAAATTTGGTTTGTATCTCCACATGAGAGATCAAATATATTGGGTGCAGCATTATGCTCCTCTTTTTACGTTAAAGACAACCTTAATGTGGAGTAATGAATGACATTTTTTCTTATAGTATTGTAATTGTGCGCAATGTTGTTCCTTTTCAGACTGCAGTGGATTATTTACAACAAACGTCATGAGGCAATAAATATATTGTGAAGCAGTAGTCATTACGCCTGACTCCTTAAACAGATGTCGACAAGATGATAAGTAAGCACCACATATTAATCTTACAACACTTTTTGAGCAATTAAAACTTTGTTTTGTAAACACGAGTCGTGCAGAACAACATTCCATCTGACATTTTTGACTGAAAATATGCGAAGTATATCAATGTACTGATTTTTCTCTCTCCAAGCTTTGTAATGTTATAAGTGTAAATGTGACTCAGTGAAGTTGTTTTACAAGCTCCAAAATGTGTTGTACAGCCTAAATTATCATCAATACGCACATGTAAAAATTTTGCAACTCTATTTATTACTTCCTTATCATGTGTTACACTTATCGTTGGTACACTACCTCTAGATGTACAGAGCTGAATACATAGTATCTTTTTCAGACTGAGAATGTGGAACTTAATGGAAAGATAAATCTTGATAAACAACACATCAGTTCAGATGCCAAGTATGTAAAAATGTACGTCAATTAAGAGTGCAAAGGAGATGCTTCCTCATATGTTAATAATGGTTTCTAGTTAATGAGTTCTTACATTGTTCAGGGGGAAAAGTAACCATCAGTGGGTCCGAGTAATTTCGTTCAAGAGACGTCTGTATGTTTGAGACCCCTTGGTTGACCAGTCACACCTATTTAAATATTTGCATAACATAGCAAATAATTAATTGAGTCTGCTGCATCTCAAGGCATTTTTATGACCCGAGATAAGAGTAAGTGCAAGTATTGAAGAATGGTTTTTCTAATCCCTCAGCTTGCAGATTACACTCGAGCTCTGGAATGATACAACAGAAATGTCACCGCTTTTTGCTCTATTTTCGAAAGGTAATAGACCCTGTTTCTAGTCCCTGTCAGGTACATTGTTTTAAACTGCCATAAAGATTCAATTTTGGTATGTTTCATGTTCGTTCCTCTCCAGAAGTCTGAAACATCCGGTGTGACAGATCCAGTTTGTTCTGCGTTATTGTGCCTACCATGATGTTGCTAAGCAAGAAACTAAGAACGAAGATCTTTGCCTGACTTATTGGAACAACTCGAGACTGACATGTGGTCAAGCATAGAAATCACTAGAAGTACAACAAATTTCCACAGAACTTCTGCCTTTGTGTATCAAGCACAGCGAATCCTATACATATCATAAGCAGTATCACAAAAAGGAAGGTTTGATTCCATGTGAAAATAAGTGTGAATAGCGACTGTGCTTACTTCAGGCAGTAACAAGTACAGCAATCAGTCGAAAATAATGATCATTCCAGACGAGGCTCCGATTTCTGTGTTGCTCTATTCCGTGAAGTTCTAATGTTTTAACTTACTTTTACTGCAGTGAAGGTGATGACACAATGATCTAAATCTGAAATTGCGATAAATATTATTTGCGATTGATTGTTGTACCCTTTACTAGCAGACATAAAGGAAGATATATGATGTATAGTACTGCTTACTGCTTCAGAGTGATTCTGGGTATCATGCTCCATAAAAAATGTACGTACACTCGTGGAAAAACAATCATTTATGCCCAGAAATGAGATACACGAAACTGTGTAAACTTTAAGCTTCTCCTGGCGTATGCTTCTAAATAACTTTAGGTAATTTCATCTAAAAGCAATATTTCGATAGGTAACCCCTTTGCCATTTTAAAGTCTCAATTGGCTTCTGTCGTTTCACATTATTAGTCGTTACTGCCACAACCTTCACCATCGCATAACTTCTGCCAAAGCCTTATGCTGCCGACCGCTGTGGCCGAGCGGTTCTAGGCGCTTCAGTCCGGAACCGCGCTGCTGCTACAGTCCCAGGTTCGAATACTGCCTCGGGCATGGATGTGTGTGACATCCTTAGGTTAGTTAGGTTTAAGTAGATCTAAGTCTAGGGGACTGACGACCTCAGATGTTAAGTCCCATAGTGCTTAGAGCCATTTGACCATTTTTGACCTTATGTTACCCTTGCACAGCTGGCATACACTGGTGGGTCAAAACATTATGACCATTTCCCACCGTGATGTTGAATGCCCCATCGTGACGGTGTTGACTCGTAACTCGGTATAGCTAGTGTATTAACAGCGCGCTGATGAATGGAGAATCAGTCTAGCAATGATGTGGGCTGCGAACGGGGAAATCTCTCACCATAAGCTGCTTTGATGAAGGGCTAGTCGTCATGGTCCAACTCCTGAGAATGAGCATCTCGGGAACGCCAACACTGATCGGCTATTCGCCTGCTACTGTCGTCAGCATCTGTGGAAAGTAGTTGGCGGACAACGAAACCTAGTTGTGTAAGGCAGGATAGTGGCGATCTGTCGCATATCCGACGATAGAGTACAATTCCGGTGGAGGTAACATGTTTTGGGCATACCTTTAAACGCACGTTGCTGATCAAGGGACTCCGCAGCAGACGGTCACTACGTGTTCCACGTTGATCCAACGACAACGTCAATTACGATTCCAGTGGGCACATGATCATCGAGATTGGACCGTTGTTTGATAGAAACACGTCGCCTGGTCGGATGTATCGCGGTTTTTGTTACATCAGGTCGATCACCGACTCAGAATACGGCGTTATCCAGACGAACGGTTGCTCGGAACGTACAGCACGGCACGGACGCAGACCAAGTTGATGTCTTAGCCACCAAATTCGCTTGTTATGAACCAAATGGAACACGTCTGGTACGATATCAGGCTCCACCTCTGGACTGACAAATACTCGACCCACTATTCAGGGGAATTGCGTAACCTGTTTGTAGACATTTGGTGCAATATGACTCTGGGAACCCTTTCAAGGAATTGCGGACATTCCACGCAGAACTGCTACTATATTGTGTTCCAGAGGTGTACCAACACGCTATTAAACAAGTGCTCATGTTCTTTTGGTTTACCATATTACCAAATTGTTTTCTGGAAACGTACCTTGTGATACTTATACATACATTAGAATACCTGGTGACCACTTGCCTGCTTCTACCATTGCTCTTCGAATGTATCATAATTTAACCCTGTGTTAGTCTTTAAAACTTGCCGCCTCTTCTCTCTCCTCTCGTCACTAACATTTTATTGGAAAGTAACGTATGCAATTTTTTTCTTTAAAAAAGATATTAGTTCGACGGCAAACAGTTGTCAAACTAGATATTTAGGAGAAAGTATTTTTTATTTGTATACAACTCTTTCAATATTTTTGTACAAAATTTTTGTCGGAGAGGACTCTTCTACACCCTTAAGTTGAGCATCAAGAGACTGGTGCTTGGGAGGCTACAATAGGTAAGCTTTTTTATTATATTGGTCAGGAGGCTAGGAACTAACTACTCGGGTAACTGACGAATCCAGTTCGCACAGATTTCCTGGATTTCCACTGAACATTTAGCGACCTACAAACGTCGGCATTTAAGATGGCTAGCTAGTTTGTCTACATAACATAGCTGGCCGTAGGTGTAGCTCATTTAACACTTTATTCCCAAAATGATGACATTGCCTCTTATTACGGTATCTGATATCAATAAAATCAAATAACATACAAGTGGCTTGCGTCTGTACGTACTATTCAAAAAAGTTAGCACCTGCTTTCCGAATAAATCGTTCACTTTTTGCGCTATTTTGAAATTTCCTGCCAGATTACTAAAATATTGTTCTGAAGGTTGTTTGATATGAGCTGTAGTAAGCTAACAGAGAGATCTTGTTGGCAAAATAGAATTGATCCCATATATCTGTGGCATGTGACAGTTATAAAGTATCAGAATCTTCGTAATTCATCTACTTTAGAAAATGAGAAGGCTTTTAGATATTATTTGCGACGCAGTGTTCGCTGATCCAACTTACGACATCATATGCTTTTAATGCCCACCGGTGATATAAGAATCAGTTATTACTGGTAGAACATTAAAAAGCATTTTATGTATGAAATATATATAGGTCTAGCTGCCGGCCGAAGTGGCCGTGCGGTTAAAGGCGCTGCAGTCTGGAAGCGCAAGACCGCTACAGTCGCAGGTTCGAATCCTGCCTCGGGCATGGATGTTTGTGATGTCCTTAGGTTGGTTAGGTTTAACTAGTTCTAAGTTCTAGGGGATTAATGACCTCAGCAGTTGAGTCCCATAGTGCTCAGAGCCATTTTTATAGGTCGAGCTAACACAATCTTGTTCAAGACTTTGGAACAGCTTACAACGTTTTCAATGGAATACATATCCCAGAAGACAGAGGAAGAGATACTTACGATAGCCTTCATGTTGTTGCCTTCTGTTGTCGCTGCCAACTGATGCCCTCAGAATGGCGCTGTGCGAATTTATACCCGCGGGGTGGTCACCGGGAGAGGGTACCTGCATTGCCCCAGGCAAACGCGTGGTGGGTCGTCCCTATGACGTCACAATAGCCAGCACCCAGGTGTCGCCCCGCAAGGGACCTAGCAACCAAGGTCAGTCAGTTGGGACATCCAGTTCTACGGAAGAAACGAGAAACGTTGGCTAGTGCGACGAGTCTTTTGTTACTCTAAACATTATAATCTATGCATTGATACTTTCAGGTCATTCTCCATCGTATTTCGAGTTCAACATAAGGAGGAAACTCTATAGGTACCGGGTGAGAGTCAAGAGATGGTGGATCCAGCTTAAAATGAGAATACTCTGAGTTGGTGGCTGCCTTTACTGTGTGGATAAGAGATACCCATTGCCCTTCATTTGAACCGATGAATCCTTTACGCTAAGCTGCGTCCAATAACACAGTGATTATGTTTGGTTTTTAAATCGAATTTTATTTTTATTGCTGCCATTACGACTTTACAGTGTGATCTATCTGCCTAATCGTCCTCCTACGGTCTTTTTCCCCAGTAGATGCCTCTTTATTATTTCTTTTGGGGATGTAGTATCTTCCATTCCTTCCATATGGTCTTCCTATTTTTCACTTTACTATTAGTATTACATCATTGATATTATTATTACTACTATTTTCACATAGTTTTGTCCTTATGACAGTGATTGAACTTGAATGTTACGTGATTATTCAATTTTGTCTTGCTTCCTCATTTTTCTCTTCCCAAAATGTCTTCATCCTTTAACTGTGTTTCTGTTTCCCTCGTTCTGTTTATATTTCTTCCCCGTTTTCTTCCTACCACATATTTCAAATTTCGTGCACACAGTTTTGTTTCTGAATTTGCCTCTTTTATTTTTTAGTTCCCTATTGATTCCTGCTTCCTTTAAGTCTTGAAAATCCTCGTTTGTTGTTGTCCCTGTACATATGTGTTCGTCTGCAGAACGGTTGTCTGCAACTTTTGAAAATATCTGCGTTTTAAAATTTTATTTTAGCGGCTTACTTGGCCTTTTCTTTTATTGCAGTGTAGTTTATTTTATGCTATTTGTATTTATTCTATTGTAGTAGTTTATTGTAGGGTGTCCATGTGAGTTGGTCTCTTCTGTTCTTTCTATGTTGGATGTGTTGTTTTATCTTCTATTTGTATACAACATATCACCCTAGATACTTGAATTTTTCCACTATTTGACCTTTCCTAATTTTTTGTTCACGGCTTGTGTGTTGTTGTTTCTCTCCATATGGCGAGTTTTGTCTACGATATTTGTACACCTGTTTTGTCAGAAATTTTTTGTGATTGTTCCAGCCCATTTGGTCTGTTGTTGCTGAGTATTGCCAGGTCATCTGTAAATGACAGGCATTTTATTATTGTTTTCTTTGTACGTGTTCTTCCTAACTGAGTCTCTTTTGATTTTTCTTTGCATTGTCTGACAGTTTTGTGCAAAATCTTCTTGAATAAAGGCAGAAAATCAGTCTCATTTTCTGACTGCTGCGTTTGTCCCGAGTAGTACTAAAACTTCTCCCAAAAATTTTAATTTGGATGTGGTGTCTTTTATTGTCTATCGTAAGAGTGTCCTAGTTTTTCTGTTTGTTCCATACTCTTCTAGCGTGTCCTCTCTGTGGAGTCATAAGCCGCCTTAAAGTCTACAAATATGGCTACACTGCTGTTCACCTGTCTGAACGCCAGTTTTCGTGGTTTCGAAATCTGTTCGATACACGTCATTCCTTTTCTGGAACCTACTTAGATTTCACCTATCTTTGCTTCGGCTTCTAGGCCTTGGAGAGAATTTTGTTAATGATGGGTAATAATGATAAACGTTAGTAGTTAAATTTGTCTTGTCACGATTTATTTGCAGAGTGCTTTCCTCCTCCTTTAGGATTTTCACCGTAATCCATATTTTTGTAAGGATTTGATGAATTTCCTTTATGACGTTTCGGTCCACGAGTTTATTATTATTATTATTGTTATTATTATTATTAGCTCAGTCATTGTGACACGGTACTGATGAAATGAGAAAGGCTTCAACAATAGTTTATTTCTAAGTTAACTGTTTCCTCCAAGAACTTTATACCGACCATCCTGTCGTCTTTTCTTTCGTACGCTTATTTTCCATCCACTCTTGTACGACTTTCTCTCTTTCAGCAGCCGTCAATACTTTGCTCTGTCGGAATTCAATAATCTCGGTTATCGGAAACTTAGGTTTGCAGACCCTCATGTTCTCAAAGGGTGAGAAGCCCGTTGCGTTGCTTAAGAAGAATTACAAGATCTATTGAATGGAACGAAGAGTGTAATGAGTACAGAATATGATTCAAGAATAAACTGAAGGAAGACTAAAGTAATTAGGTATAGCAGAAATGAGAACAGCGAGAAACTTGGCATTAGAACTGATGATCACGAGGTAGATGAAGTTAGCGGGATCTGCTCCCTAGGTAGCAAAATAAACAATGACAGACGGAGTAAAGAACACTAGCTCTGGCAAAAAGGGCATTTCTGGCCAAGACATATGTGACAGTGTAAAACATAGGTCGTAATATGAAGAAGATATTTCTGAGACTACATATCTGGGGTGAAGCTTTGTATGGTACTGAAGCGTGGACTGCAGGAAACACGGAACAGAAGAGAATCGAAGCATTTGACATGTGGTGATACAAACGAATGTTGAAAATTAGGTTCTGATAAGGTAACGGACGAAGTGCATGTCCGCAGAATCGGCGACGAAAGGAATATACGGAAACTATAGAGGAAGATAAAGACTGGAATACATCCCACAAATAAATGAGGACGTAAGTTGCAAGTTCTGCTACGAGACGAAGAGGTTGGCAATGAGAGGAGTGGTATTGGTAGCGGGCAGAGTGAAACCCGTCAGAAGACTGATGATTAAAGAAAGAAATTAAAAAAACACCTTTACGTCAAGTCCAAATAACGAGATAACGACAGCTGTAGGAGACACAGAAATACTACCGTAATATCCAGAGGAATGATACCCCAACCTCAAATCACCACACGTGATAGCATTAACATTCTAGCAGTCAACAGTCGAAGCATTCGCAACAAAATGAAAGAGTTTGAAGAACTATGAAAAGCAGTGAAGTTCACATAATACTATGTACACAAAGATTGTTGAAACCTGGAGTTAACAGCAGTACGATTTTTGGGAATACCTTAAGTGTATACCGAAACGATAGACCAATAATACATTTCTGAATACCTTCTTTGAAAACTGCTTAGAACAGATAGTTCAGAACCCCACTCATCATGGAAATGTATTATATCTTATGTAACAAATAGACCGGCTCTCTTTGAGGATGTCCACATCAGAACCGACCACAATGATTACCAAAGTATAAAGAGCAACTGTAACAAGGGAAAGTGACTACTGTAGAGTAATTGTAAAACGAAGCACAGGGCTATAGATAGAGAGATGTTGGATAAAATGCTATCGACTGTCAAGAGAGAAATGCGTGAAGCTTTCAATGGCTGTCGTAGGAGAATACTGTCATATGATTTTTCAAAAAACCCAAAGAAATTATGATCGTATGCAAAGTCTGTTAGTAGCACCAAAGTTAGTGGCGAGTCGCTAGCCGATGACACTGGAACTGATATTGAGGGTAGCAAACCAGAAGCAGAAATGCTTCACTCCGTTTTCGAATGTCCCTTCACAAAGGAAAATCAAGGAGAATTACCCCAGTTTTATTCCCTTAAAGTACCAGTGAAATAAGTGATATCGTCACTGGTGTTGACAAACACCTGAAATCGCTAAAATTGATGAAAGATTCAGGGCTCTATGGAATCGCTTTCAGGCTCTAAACTGAATTTGCGGTGGAATTAGCCTCTCTTTCAACAAGAATCAGTCGTAGATCCTTCGAACAAAAAAACGTGCCCAGTAGTTGGATGAAAACAGAGGTTACATTCTAACAAGAAGGACTGCTAGAAGTGATCTACAAAACTTCCGTCGAGTATCCTTGAGATGAAGTTGTTGTAGAATATTAGTACATATTCTGAGCTCAAACATAAAGAAATATCTCGAAGAAAATGACTTCCACTGCGCCAACCATCATGGATTCCGAAAACATCGATCCTCTGGAACCCAAATCGAACTCTTCTCAGATTACTGAAAGCTTTGGGTCAAGACAGTTAGGTGGATGCAGAATTTCTTGATTTCCGAAAAGTGTTTGACTCAGTACCACATCCACGCTCATCATCAAATGTGTGATCGCAGGGTGTGTCAAGCGAAATTTATTTCTGGATTAAGGATTTTTTGGTAGGAAGGCCACAGTATGCTGTCTTGGATGAAAAGTCATCCACAGATGTAGACGTGTCGTCCGGTGTGCCTCAGGGAAGTGTTTTGGTGCCTTTGCAGTTCATGCTATCTATTAAACACCTTGTGGGCAGTGTTAATAGCAACATTGCACTTTTTGCAGATGATGCAGTTATCAATAATGAAGTACTGTCTAGAAGAAATTGCTTACAGTTAGATCTTGATAAGACTTCAGAGTGGTGCAAAGATTGGAAAATTGGCTTTAAATGTCTATAAACGTAAAATTATGCACTTCACTAAACAAAAATTGTAGTATTCTGTAACACCAATGAGCCATAGTTGGAATGCGTCAACACATACAAATATCTGGATGTGACCCTTGTAGGGACGTGAAATGGAAAGACCACATAGGCTGAGTCCTGGATAGAGGAGGTTGTAGACTTCGTTTTATTGTAAGAATGCTGGGGAAATGCAATCAATCTACAAAGGAGACCGCTTACATGTCATTCATGTGATCTATCTTAGAATATTTTTCAATGGCGTGCAAATCGTACCAAACAGGAGTCACAGTGGATACGGAACGCATACAGAGAAGGACGACACGAGTGGTCATAGATTCGTTTGATCAGTGGTAGATTGTCGCAGGGATACTGAACAAACTGAACCGGCAAGCTCTTGGAGCTCGTAGATATGAACTATATAGAGAAAGCCTACTTAAACTGTTTCAAGAACTAGCTTTAAATTATGACTCTAAGAATATGCTAGAATCTTTACGTATCACTCTCGTAGGGGTCGTCATCATCAGGTAACATTAATAACGGAGGCTTTTTTCAATCATTCTTCCAGAAATTTATGCGGAATGGAATGGCAAAAAAGCTCTAATAACTTGTACCTGGTACATACGCTCTGCCATAAACTTCACAGTATTTCAAAGAGTGCAAATGTAGATGTAGATAACACTCCGGAGACGCTAGTGCGGAGTGTTTGTATACATCCCGCCAGACACGGTAAGGTTTTTGTTCATAAGAACAACGGCACTCATCACCCACACAGTGACAGAACTTCTCACAAAGACCGTCTTGCAGGTGAAAGATAAATGATTTATCACAGTCACTGCATACACTGCTGTAGTCTCTGTCCTCAAACCATTACCTAAGCTGACTTCCAGTCCACAAGCGTTCCAAACAGTCAGTGCTGCGTATCAATCAGCGAATACAGACTGGATCGATTAACATCGAACTCTCACTATGTAACACATTAGAGATCGCAGTCCTCGGATCACAGCAAAAGTCAGATTGTGTGTAAAATTATATGACTGTAATGCAAACTGTCCTTGCAGTAATTATTGATTAAGCTAAATTAGTACTTAACATCTACGCTTTATTGTAGTAATACTTTTTTATGCCCTACTTCGTACTTTTTTTTAGCAAGTAAGACATTTACAAATAAAATACTTTTTCAGTGCAAGGATGAAAAACGTGCGTTTACGTACGTGTACATATTCCCAGTATGTCATGCGAAAATATACATCAGAGCACAGTGATTACACCACCTCGTCAAAAATCTCATCCCAATTAAGAGATCAGTACCACAAGCAAGAAACGTAATCGGACTCTAACTAAACACAAGGTAATGACAGACTGAGAGATCTGTTTCTGATAAGCACTACATCTGGCTTTTTTAAATTACAATTAAAAATCATTATGAACAACATAAGAAAGAACTTCACGCAAAAATCGTTCCAGCTGTCAGTCAGTGCAGGTTTAACAGTTACATGCCAGGTTCACATACCACAGTTAAATTTAAACGACGTGCCCCAAACTAACATGTGTTCTAAACAGAGTGTAATTTCCTAACTTCGAAATCTTTGAAAACAATAGAGTCACTTGAAATAAGGATTACTCGTTCGTTGAAGTAAGTTAAATGTTCCCAATGAGATGAACAGTCATTTTAATACATCCAACCTTTCTTGTAGTACTAGATACTCCTTTAGCATTGAAGCTCATATTACAGATACGACCGATATCTCACTGTTTAAGCATTCCAAAGTGTAACATACGTCACGTTATTGCTAATCGGAGCAGTTTCTTACGGCATGTCCATACCGCAATCTGCACGAGCAACACAGAGGTACCGTAAACTTATATTATACCTTCCATCAAATACAAATGTCTTTCTGCCCACTTGCACCTTCCAGCAAAAATAAAAGTCCTTCTGCCTACTTGTAAGCCATCTACTTCTCAGCTGCTCCTGATTGTCATCGAGATTGATGGGAACAGAAAAAGACGTCAACTGTTTCTGTAACCTACAGGAACACCAAACATGGCGTATCTACTGGGAATCTGGAAGGGGAGTCTCGTTATCGGTAACCTAAAGTCATCTTGCAATCTAAATAGTTTGGCTGATTAAATTAATCACGACTCTGTTTTACAGTATACGGTGTCAGGTTATTACAGGTGCAAATGAAAAGCAGCTAGTAGAGGAAAATGCAGCAAGCAAATAATCCTAGGAAAATATGTCTGGAAACCAAAGGTTTTCCCGACACTACGTATGTACATGTGCAGTCATGCCAGTTGTACAGTACTGTTAATATGCAGCTACACTGTGACAGGAATTAAGTCCGAAAATTACCGCATTGGCATAGGCAGATGGAGGATCTGTTAAGCCCACTGAAAACACCCAGAAAACTGTCCCATATGATGGTGGGTTTTGTGCTGTACCAAGAAAGTGCTCTATGGATAAAGTCGACGCTGCCCAGGTTGAATTCCATACCAGCGTGCCGATACGTTTCAATATATCATCTGTTTAACATGTACGCTTTAGAAGGTATACAATTTAGCTAGGACATCATTACGTTGTGCCGGAGGTTTACTAAAGCTAAAGAGAGGGCAACGTCTCAGTACATTGACCTTCCTAACGAGTCGAGAAGTACTTTCGGTGAAATGAAGCATAACATTGACAAGTCAGTGCTAAATATGATTATGTGCCGTAGAAGCCTTTCTGCGTTTCAAAAAAAAAAAAAACATTTTCAAAGTCTCGAACCACTTCAGTATTACTACTGACCATCACGAGTCGTTACCGAAACAGTTGCACCAGCAAGAAATGCCGGTGATTTGTTGTAACGTGTGAAGTATCTGTCTCTTCATGATTTTTGGTTCGGAAGTAAAAAGACAGATACTTGTGACAAGGAAGAATATGGATTTCATGACTGTTCGTTTTCCTTGCAACAATTTAAGCTGTCCTCTCAGTTTCCTGCCTAACCACACACTCGGAAATCGCAACACATTCGGAAATCAACAACCAAGTATTTACTTCATTCTTTGTTTTGTAACCAGACAGAAAAAAGAAACTCAATCCTCAGAGAGCGAGCATTTATGCTTAAATAACAGATAATATTCCTGTACATACTCATATTATATTCGTAAGAAAGTTCCAGAAAAGTTAAAAACGCTACAATGATAAAAATTAGTATATGGTGGGACATGAAGTTGTAATTCACGTCCTTACCCACTACACTAGGCTAAAAAAAGCAAATTTTGACATTTGTGTCGGTTATCATGGTATCTCTTGAAGGCGTATATGACTGATACGTCATCAACCGACATTTAATTATGAAGGCGACATGATTGTAATAAATCTTCAACGCGGCATTGACTTGAAACAGCGTTCAGCAAGTTGTAGTACAAAATAGATAAATATGCCAAAATAAATTTGGCGTTTGCCACATCAAGTGTCAAATCATTTCGGCGTCACTTCCAAATAGTGTGATACTCTCTGGTCCTAAACGGAAGTGTTATAATTGTGTCGTTAATTTATACTTTGGGTACTTGTGTTATCGATGTGTCCATAATGAATAAGGTTCAGTCGAATGAAAAGTTCCAATTGCAGATATCCAGTGAGCATGTTTGACCTGTATGATGTTTATATCCAGCTATGTGAATGATATAATTATTGTTACACTTGTTGCACATGGGTGTATGTGGCATTTTAGCAGAGGTTGATAACTTATCACTGTTCTTTTCTATCCTCCAGGTAATATGTGGCGCCGTGTGATACACCAACGGAGGTGCCAGTGACGAACGCTACCAAGGAAGAACAGTAGGGTGTGATGGGCTTTCCTTGTATGGAAGTTGTCCATCCAGTGGATATACACAGGAGAATGCATGTTGTGTATGGTGCGAAGTGTATTTCAAACAAAACCGTGTGTAAGTGGTGGTGGCGTTTTCAAGGTGGCAGGGAGACACTGTCAGATTATGAGCGACCCGAGCAGGTGATGAATCGTACTGCTGATGAGACAGTTGCTGCTAGTGACAATTGCATTCAGACTAATAGACGGGTCACCTTGGATGCCATTAGTGCTCAAGTACAGCTGTCCCATTCCAGTGTACATGCCACTGTGGGCAATAGACTTGGTTACCGGAAGGTTTGCGATCGATAGGTCTCCTAACATTTGTCTGTGGAACAGCAACACAATAGAATGGGACTATCAGTGAACAAGGGTGACGATTTCCTGTCCAAGATCAATGCTGCAGACAGTCCATGTGCCCACTGTTTCAACCGAAATACAAACACGAGAGTATGCGGTGGAAGCATGCAGGGTCACCAAACCAAAGAAAATCCGTTCCATAATATCAGCTGTTAAGCACATGATGGCTGTGTTCTTCGATGAGCAGTGGCCTCTGCTAGTGGAATTAATCCCCAAAGGAGAAACAATGAACACCAACAAGTATTGCGACGTTCTCCGTTGGCTGCGACTAGCAATCAAGAATAAACACCACGATAATCTCAAAAAGGACATCATCTTATTGCACGACAATGCCCTGCCCCATGTTGCCAAACAAACACAGGATCTTTTGCCATCGTGAAAGTTGGAAGTGCTAGACCACCTGCGTATAGTCCTGACTTGAGTCCACGTTTTTGGGTCACTCGAGAAATAGCTCCGGCATCAAAACTATGGATTGGACGAAGAGGTTCAGTAGAGTGGTTCCATACTGAATCCAAGGAGTTCTTCTTCTAGAGCATTCATCTTGTGCCAATGTGAGATAAGTGTCACAATAGCTATATGTAGTTCTATCCAGTAATAGCGTCTGTAGCGGAAATGAACCTTTTCATTTAACTGCACCTCATATAGTTGAGGAGAGTTGTCATCGATAACCTCAGATATTGGTGCCTAATACACTGTTTTCAATGTGGCAGATTAAACATCAATTTACTGCTGGGGAAGATTTTCACCAGTTGAATACTTGACGTCAGTGTCGTGAAAATTGCGACTATTTTATACATTTTCTCGCTACACGTAGAAGTTATACTTTTCCTAATCGGTGAAACTAGCCGAAGACCACGAGCACGAGACGAGCTGAGACCGATGTGTTACGAGAGCTCCAAAAAGCATACAAAACGATGGACTAGTTTTGGTGTTTCATTATTCATTCACAGAACTGCTGAAATGTGTCTGTTCATAAAAAAAGATCTCCATTTATCCAGAACGACGCTAGGTTCGATGTAATCCTCAAAACTTTAGATAAATCAGTCTAGTTCTACTAAGCAGATCTGGAATCCTATTGTGAAGAATTTATGTGTCTTAGAATCTGATTGATCACCACATTGCTAGAAAAAGCTAAATGAATTGAAGGACACACAAAGGGAATTTAAAAATTTTATTGCTGTGTCTGTAGATATACTGGAGTGAAAATTTTTAACACTAGCAGAAACAAGTTTCTTTTCTCATAGAACCAAAGGATTATTACACAGGTAAGTTATTTTAAATACAGAATCATTGTTTCAGTGTGCTCTGTATTATCAGTGGGAAATTTAATTTTAGAAATAACTGAGCCGGCTGGTGTGGCCTTGCGGTTCTAGGCGCTTCAGTCTGGAACCGCGTGACCACTACGGTCGCAAGTTCGACTCCTGCCTTGGGTATGGATGTGTGTGATGTCATTAGGTTAGTTAGGTTTAAGTAGTTCTAAGTTCTAGGGGACTGATGACCACAGATATTAAGTCCCATAGTGCTCAGAGCCATTTAGAAATAACTGAATGAGTAGGATGTCAGCAGAATCTTCCGTCGGTTCTTGGTAGAACAATATTATAATAAATGAAAAGCACCACAATTTCTGAAGATGGCCTTGTAAGCCAAAAACTGGTTAACACAATAAAAGTAATATTGTATAAAAAAATCAAACTCGTGCTTTTAATTTATTAGAATGAGTAGGAACTGGATTGGGAAATTGATGTGTTAATTCCTCTTAAAGAAAAGCACACATTGTGATAGAAGAAGTGAAATTTATTGAGTGACTGAGAACATTAAGAATACAACAGACAGAGAGAAAATGGCCAGGAGATGTTTGCTTTCATTTCAGTGCCAAGTCGATAAATCCATTATTAACAGCTCGAGGTGATTCAGTCCAAACTTATCCATAGACATAGGGGTAGTAGTAGTACTGCTCGCTGCCACGGAGAGTCTCTCTGGGCTCAGCAGCCACTGGAATAGGGCCAGGGCGCGGGAAGGGCACTGGGCCAGGCACCGCCAGAGCGGCACACACCACAGCCAGCACCACGAACAGGAGCACCTGCAGGGAGACAATATCTCTGGTCAGAGAGTGTATGTAGCAGTACTGCTCGCTAACACAATGTCGCTGGGAAGTCAGCGGCATCCTGTACACACAGTTACACATACACACACATACACATACGCACACACACACACACACACACACACACACACACACACACACACACACACACACACACACACACACACACACACACACACGAGCACGCATGCTCACACACACAAAACCACCGGAACAAAAAGGGTTTCTGCGATTAGAGACGAGAACTGTCCATAGGGTATTATAGTAACAGAGTCTCAGCAGAGGATTATGACCTCAGCACAATATTACAATAGTTTATTTTATGACCCCCATATAACATAACTTCTTTATCTTTGGCCATGCTAAGAGTATGGAATTATTTTTTTATTTTGCCGATAAATATAGCAGAAAAAATTGACTAAATATTAAATTAAAACAGTGAATCACGTTTGTTACTACATGAGGTAGATGCCTGAGGCCGAACACGCCGTCATACATGCGAAAGTCTGCTCTAAACATGCGCCACGGTACGGACGCTGACTGGTGGAGGGATATTATGCTACGTACTTGCACCATTACTCCTTGACTGTATCATAATTTATCCCCATGTAAATACTTAAGACATGAGTCTCCTCTCACATACTCTCTCGACTCACATTTTATGGTAAAGTAACGAATGTAACTTTCTTTTCCAAAAACATGTTCGGGACTCCAAACAGTTGGCAGGCTAGATATTTAGGTGAATGTCCTTTCTATTTTTATACAACAGTTTCAAGATTTTTGCAAAAGATTTCTATGCGGAGTGGTCTTCTTCACCTAAGTGGGGTGGCAAGTGGTAGGTGCTTGCGTATCTACAAGATAGAAGCTTTTGTATGATAATGGACAGGGGGCCAGGAACTAGCTAATGGGTTAAAGTGACGAATCCAGTTTTCTGGATTGCCTCTAAGCATTTGGCGACCTACAGATTTCGGTAGCTTAGGTAGCTATCTTGTTCACGTATACACTCGTAGTACAGCTGGCCCTACGTGTACTTTATTTAATACTTTTTTTCCGAGAATGATTACGTTGCCTGTTATTTTGGTTTTTGACATCAATGAAATCCAACAAGGCGCAAATGACTTGGGTCTACACTTTCTACACAAAAAAGTTAAGACCTGCTTTCAGAATGAATTGTTCACTCAGATGCAGAGTGTGCCATTTGGAATTTAATATATTGTTTCAAAGTTTGTTTGATATGGGCTATAAGGAGCTAACGGAGATACATTGTTGGTAATTTATAATTCGTTCCACGTATCAATGGCATGCAGCAAAGCCTCAGTTATGAATTATGGGAATATTCGTAACTCGCCCACTTGATAAAACGAGAAATCTTTTAGATATTCCTGTATTTCAGTGCCTGTGTTGTTAAGAACAATACAACGTTCTTTCGGAAATGCTTGCTTGTCCGAAGGAACAGGCAAAGCGGCGACTACAGCAGTTGTGAAACACAAGAAAAACATTCGCAGCTGAGAATGTGAACAACCATCAGCTGTGTAGGGGAATTATGACAATGAAAATTTGTGCTGAACTGGGACTTTACCACTTCACACGTACGGCCAACTTGACCGCTCTGAATATCCATGTTCATGCATTTTAGATATTATTTAGGGCGGCGACATTAATATGTTGAAGCGTCCACTGGCCGAACTTGTAGTACATGCTTTTAATGCCTACTGGTGGTACAACAGTCAATTATTCCAGCTAGAACTTTAAAAGCTAGTTTGTCTATGAAAGATACATAGGTCGAGACCAACACATTATTATTCAAAACCTTGACATATCCTACAACACTTTCATTGAAATATATATCCCAGAAGACATATTAAGAAATACTTACGATAGCCTTCATGTTGTTGCCTTCTGTTGTCGTCGCCGCCAACTGATGCCCTCAGAACAGTGCTCTGCGAATTTATACCCGCGGGGTGGTCACCAGGAGAGGTTACCTGCATTGCCCCAGGCAAAGGCGTGGTGGGTCGTCTCTATGACGTTACACTAGCCAGCACCCAGGAGTCGCCCCACAAGGAACCTAGTCACGAAGGTCGCCGAGGTCAGTGAGTCACGACTTGCAGTTCTACGGAAAAAACGAGGAAACTTGGCTCGTCCAACAACTCCTTTGCTACACTAAAAACTATAATTTGTGCACTGATCAGTCTCAAACGTCTCTAATGCTAATCGCTCTCTGCACAAGAAGGGTGATCAATAGCCAAAAGGCTGCGGATCAAGCTTGAAAGGGAAATACGCTATTATTTTGTCTTAGGGGCAGCTTGTATTGTGTGCATGAGAGGTAGCGACTGTCTTTCATTTCAACAGATGAATCCTTTCTTCTGAAATACAGTCAACAGCACCACAATTATTTTCAGCACTTAAATTTTGTTATTCCTGATATCAATATCTCGCCCTTCAGGGATGTGGTGGGTGGCTGTCACGACTTTACGCTATGGTCTTTCTATCTAATGGCCTTCCTACATTCCTCTACCCTAGTGTATAGTGTTTCATTATTTATTTGAGTTATTTACTATTTTCCACTCGCTTCAGACGGTCTTTCTATTTTTCTCTTTGCTATTACTATTATTATAACTGTTATTATTATTACTATCATCATCATTATTATTGTTACATATTTTTGCCCAGAAGCCAGTGTTTGAAGCTGAATCAAAATCTAGTCATTCTTTAGTTGTGTTTCTATTTCCTTTCTCCTGTCTACATTTTCCCTGTTTTCTTCCTTTCATCTACTTTAACTCTGTTCGTTAATTCGCCTCTTTCACTTATCAGTTACCTATTGATTTCTGCTAGTTTTAAGTCTTCTTCTACTTCTTGAAGCCAACTTGGTCTTCTGATTGACCTACATAGTTCATCTAATGTCCCCTTTCAGAGTCTGTCGTTATCCATTTTACTCGTATGCATGCGACCATAGAATGTTCGTCGGTGTTTTCTGAAAGTCTCTCTTCTATGTGTTCATGTGATTCTTTGGTTGATCTCTTCATCCATATATCGTCTCCCTCTATTTCTAAAAAAATTCTAATAATTTAATTTTTTTTGTCTCCGTGATACCTGATGCTCCTATTGTGGTAATTTGTGATGCATGGAGTACAACCGTATTGAAGTGCCTGAGTTTGGACTGTCTTGATTTGTTTCTGTTATTGCAGTGTGTCCCCGTCAGTTTGTACGCTTTCCGAAGTTTTTCTGTTCTTTCGGTGTTGGACGCATTGTCTGATCCCTCTATTCGCATATAGTCTCATTTGTACTTGTATCTTTCTAATATTTGATCTTTTCTTATTTTGTGTGCGTAACTTGTGTATTGTTCTTTTTTCAGTGTGCTGCGTTTTCTCGTACGATGTCTGTAGGCTGGTTTAGGCAAAGATTTCATGTAAGTGTTCCAGTACTTCTTGTCTGTTGTTGCTGAGTATTGCCAAGTCATCTGTAAATGCCATGCAATTTATTAATGTTCTCCTTACACGTTTTCTTCCTAACTGAATATCTTTTTACTTTTTCTTACCATTGTTTGACAATTTTTTCCAGGATCCTGACCTCTGCATCTAACACGAATGAATGATTCTGAGACTTTTTTCAGAAATTTTATTTTGGTTGTGGTGTCTTTGAGTGTCTGTTGTAACACTGCCCTAGTTTTTTCGTTCCATTCCTTATTCTGGCATTTCAAAGAGAGTCAACATGTCTGTGGTGTCTTAAACCTTTTTAAAGCCCACAAATGTGATTACAGTTTGGTTAATCTGCCCGACAGCCAGGAGTGCTCATAAGCTGCGAATCTGTCCAACACATGTTTTTCCTCTTCTGAAGCCTACGTGCTATTCATTTATCTTTGTTTCAGCTTGTGGTTCCAGTCTGTTGAGTAATGCCTTGGAGAGAATTTTGTAAATCTCCGGTAATAATGAGATACATCAGTCGTTCACTCAGTCTTGTCACCTTTACTTAAAGAGGTGGATCAAAGCGCTTTTCTCTTCCCGTCGGATTTTATCTGTAATCCATATTTCTGTGACAATTTGATGAATTTTTCTTTGTGATATTTTGGTTCTTGAGGTTTTTACTATTATTATTGCTGTTGGCTCAGTGATTTTGACACGGTGCTGATGTAATGATAATGGCTTCAGCAATAGTTTATCACTAAGTTAATTATTTTCTGGAAGAACTCTCTTTTCTGTTCTGCAGATTTTCTGTTCAATTTCTACAACTGTCGACGGGGCGAAGGATACTGTTCTAAGTCTTGTAGGCTCTTTGCAGTCGGTTTTGGTGCAATACCCTTGTCGGATACTGCTGCAGTCACGATGTGTACAGACTTCTGGCTGACACGTCTTTAACCTCATCTGCTACATTCCTGTATTTCGCTTTCTTCTCATTGGTTTGTAATTTATGGATGTTGGGGATATCGGTGCCTGTGAGGAATGTGACTTGTTCAGCTTCATTGATCATTGTTATGACTGATTAATTACAATGAATTTTTTATCGGTTATTATACTACTGCCCCAGTAATGTTTCAGTTTTCCATTTTCTGCAACCCATAATTGTAAGTGCTGTATAGAGTTTAATTATCGTATCCGTAGTATGGAGTTCTTTATATTGCTATTGCTATTATTATTGTTACTGTATTATAATATTATCGTTATTACCCCTTTCTCCCTGCAATGTCAAGTAAATCGTTTCACTCCCTCGAGGGAGGCTATAACCACTATGGAGTGCGTCCTGAGGTTGCAGTTCGGGGAGCTGCACTGTCAGTTTAAATCTAGATCTCCAGTTCAATAAGAGAGACAAATGACATTACGACTGATGATGACTCTGTTTGTGTCCTGGATTACATCACGGTTGTGGGGCATAGTCATTCCCGTGGTATCGAACGTGATGAAATGTCTTCGGCAGACCGACAGGCAACAGTAGCATCTGTACCCGCAGTGGTCGGTTACAAACAGTGTCTAAAGAAGTTTGGGATACTGAGCGTAAGTGGGCAGGAAGACTAAAAAGCCAACGCCCCTGAAGTCCGTACGGCGAAAGAAGAGCCGCGACAGTTCAAATGGCCTTGTCGCTCCTGCTTCTCGTGCCTGCCACAACCAACCACATAACACGATTTTGAAAACGTTTCTATGACAAAGTCCCAGTGTTCTTGCAAATCTGTAGAAGAGTATTGTTTTCAGTTACGTAGCTTCGGTACCGCCAGCAGCCTTATGTTATTCCCAGTAGAAAGCAGGGAACACGACTGTCCGTAGTCAGCAGTCAACTTTCGCCATACTAAGTGTACCATCAGTATACAATAAGGAAAACAGCACCAGTACTGAGCAAGGAGAACAATCAACCATTCGATCTGGTTGACAGCCAGTGCCTCTGAATTTCTCTGTTTAAAGGTGTTAAATGTGACACCAACGACGAGAAACTAGTAATCAGGATTTATTTGGAAACCTATTCTCACCAAAAATGATAAGCACAAACCAGTGAATACTGAGAGAGTGAAGGTACATACTTATCTTCCGAGCGGAAAAGCTGAGAAACATGGCCCAAAAGGTAGAAAATATGGATGGGGGCACCCTGAGATCCACTGGACAGATAATGGGCAGCGCAGTGCAGAACAAAGCAACGACGTACTGCTCGAATGTAACTAAAAAGGTTCCCAACCACCAACACGACGTTGCTACCCTGGTGACGAAGTGGTTGGTCATCTATGTCCCCCTACAGCATACTTCTTCAACTAAATGGACACCTGAATAATATAAATCTAATACGCTTCTATGTATCCTCCCCCGATTAACCGCAGTAAGATGAAATTACAGGGCTAAAGAGGACACAAAAAGATCATGGTATCAACATTATAATGTGAAACCTCAGTGCAAAAGTCTGCAACGGAAAAGTTGATAAGATTATAGGTCTACTTGCACTTCGCCAGAGCGCTGGTAGATGTCACAGCTTATAGTGGTTTTGTCAATACTATCAAATTGTAGTTACTAAAACTTGGTTTCAGCTGCCACCTTGTCGCCTGCTCAGTAGCCGATCACTAATGGACAGTTACTAGTAGTCAGTTACTTACACGTTCCATAAATTATCTGAACGATTCTTTTGTCGAGATTATGTAGAAAGAATCAATTTACAAGGTATGTTAAATGATTCGTGTTACCTTGATGAAAAAATCATTTTAGCTTTCTCATGCAATTACGCTTAAAAACCAGTTTTTTTATACCAGCAGTTTTTAAGCAGACATTCGTCAGTGGGGTAGAAGGTGTGATACAGAAGAAATGATTTTAAGGTAGATTTAGAACTTACTATGTTACCTGCCAGACATTTTATGTTACTCGGAAAATGATCAAAAATTTTTATTCCTGCATTCCGAACTCCTTTCTGAGACACTGACAGCTTTAGTAATTGGTAAGAAGGTCATTTTTTCCGTCTTTTGCTGTCAGTATGGCCAACGGCCAACACCGGTTCCCGTCTGATCACCGAAGTTAAGAGCTGTCGAGCTTGGCTAGCACTAAGATGCGTCACTGTCAGCCTAAACGGACACGGCTGTTGACCAAGGAAGAGAAAAGAATGAATGACCAACGTCATCCTCATTCTAATGGAAAAAAAAACATTAATAGTAAAACAAGAAACTTCCTGGCAGATTGAAACTGTGTGCCCGACCGAGACTCGAACTCGGGACCTTCGCCTTTCTCGGGAAACTGCTCTACCAACTGAGCTACCGAAGCACGACTCACGCCCGATACTCACAGCTTTACTTCTGCCAGTATCTCGTCTCCTACATTCCAAACTTTACAGAAGCTCTCCTGCGAACCTTGCAGAACTAGCACTCCTGAAAGAAAGGATTTTGTGGAGACATGGCTTAGCCACAGCCTGGGGGATGTTTCCAGAATGAGATTTTCACTCTGCAGCGGAGTGTGCGCTGATATGAAACTTCCTGGCAGATTAAAACTGTGTGCCCGACCGAGACACGAACTCGGGACCTTTGCCTTTCGCGGGAAAGTGCTCTACCGACTGAGCTACCGAAGGGTGTTTTGACTTTCCTGTATGCTGACTCAGTCCTTCCAACAATCATTTCTGTTTCGATTTCTTCACATTTTTCAGGCATCTATTTCGTCTTAGCTTCCTTGCGCTTCCTACTTATTTCATTCCCTAGCGACTTGTATTTCTGTATTCGTTGGACCCCTGAACATTTCTGTACTTCCTTCTTTCATCGATCAACTGAATTATTTCTTCTTTTACCCAAGGTTTCTTTACAGTTAACTTCTTTGTACCTATGTCCTTATTACCAAATTCAGTGATTGCCATTTTTAGAGATGTCCATTCCTTTTCAGCTATACTTCGTACTGAGCTACTCGTTATTGCATACCTATAGCCAGAGAGAACTTCAATCGTATCTCTTCATTCCTTAGTGCTTCCTTATCCCACCTTTTTGCACGTTGATTCTTCCTGCCTAGTGTCTTAAACTGCAGCCTACTCTTCATCACTACTAAATTGTGATCTGAGTCTACATCTGCTCATCGGTACGCCTACAACCCAGTGTCTGATTTCGGAATCTCTGGCTGTCCATGATGTAATGTAACCGAAATCTTCCTGTATCACCAGGTCTTCCCTAAGTACACCTCCTCCTCTTGAACAGGTTATTCGCTATTACTAGCTGAAATTTACTGCAAATCTTTCTCCTCTCTCATTCCCAGAACCAAGTCCATATTCTCCCGTAACCCTTTCTTTTACTCCTTCCCCTACAACCGCATTCCAGTCCCCATAACTATTTGATTTTCATCTTCGTTTACATACTGCATTACCCGTTCAATATCCCCATGTAGATTCTCTATCTTCAGCTTGCGACGTCGGCAGGGATACCTGAATTATTGTTGGCAGTGTTGATTTGCTGTCGATTCCGATGAGAACAACGCTATCACTGAACTGTTCACAGTAACACACACCCTGCCTTACCTTCCAGTTCATAACGAATCCTATTCCCTTTATACCATTCCCTGCTGCTGTTGACATTACCCAATACTCATCTGACCATAAATCCTTGTCTTTTTATCATTTCACTTCACTGACCCTTCACTGTATCTAGATTAAGCTTTTGAATTTTCATCTTCAGATTTCGTAGCTTCTGTATCACCATCTAACTTCCGACATTCCACGCCTCGTCTCGAAGAACGTTATCCTTTCGTTGCTTATTCAGTCTGTTTCTCATGGTCACTTCCCCCTTGGCAGCCCCGGGATATCCGAACGGGGGACTATTCTCGAATCATTTGCCAATGGAGAGATCATCATGACAGTTTTTCAATTATAATCACATGTCCTGTGAATACACATTATGTGTCTTTAATGCAGTGGTTTCCATTGCCTTCTGCATCCTTATGCCATCGACGATTGCTGATTCTTCCACCTTTAGGGGCAGTGTGTCTCAAAGAGCACGAGAGTGCCCTGAATCTCTGTCTTCTCCTCCTCCCTCTTTGGGTGGTTGGTTGATCTAGAGGAGGGAACCAAACAGCGAGGTCATAGGTCCCATCGGATTAGGGTATCATGGGGAAGGAAGTCGGCCGTGCCCTTTCAGAGGACACATCCCGGAATTTGCCTGAAGGGATTTAGGAAAACCACAGAAAACCTAATTCAGGATAGCCGGACGCTTGTTTGAACCGTCCCCCCCCCCCCCCCCCCCAAATGGGAGTGGTGGTGGTGATAAGTTCCTATGCGACCACACTACTTAATGTAACTTAAGCTAACTTACGCTAAGGACAACACGCACACCCACGTCCGAAGGAGGACTCGAACCTCCGACGGGGGAAGCTGCGCAAACCGTTTCAAAGTGTCTAAGACCCCGCGGCTACCCCGCGCGACTCTCGAATGAGAGTCCAGTGTGTTAACCACTGCGCCATGTCACTCGGTCGCCCTCTTTGGCAAGGCCGTTGGAAGAATGCGGGTCTGTTCTTCTACAGGACGTCTTCGACCGCCATTGCTGATCAATATTCAAAATTTAAGTTATGGTGAGGTTCAAACCCGGGACCAAAGATGTTTTTGATTACTAATAAAAGGCACTACGCCTAGACCACGGGTACATGGTGACTACAGATTAGCCTCATGTAATGTGTCCTCCTGAGAATTTAGGAATGGCCTTCGACAATGGAATGCCCTTTTTTCTGTCGCGGCCTCAGTTCAGAAACATGTCGACTAGCAAACAAATGTTGTTGCTTACTTTTTCGATTACGACAGAGTATTTGAGGGTGTCAAATGTCACAGCTTGTTGATGAGCTGAAAGCGATACGACTTGATAGTAAAGATGTAAAATAATTAAACAACTATACTCTCAACTAAAGACTCCGACAAAGATTGGACCCTTTATTTCAGACCACATCAGAACACTGAAAGGCATCAGAAAAAGATGCATATTATCTCCAACACTCTTCAGGCTAGACTATGAATCACTCTCTCGAAGAGCTTTGCATACATGATTAAAGAACAATGGAAAATTCTTAGATAGTATTCACTACACAGGTTACAGTGTTATACTTAGCCGGCTAAGCGGTTCTAGGCGCTTGAGTCCGGAACCGCGCGATACCTACCGTCGCAGGTTCGATTCCTGCCTCGGGCATAGATGTGTGTGATGTCTTTAGGTTAGTTAGGTTTAAGTAGTTCTATGTTCTAGGGGACTGATGACCTCAGATGTCAAGTCCCATAGCGCTCAGAGTCATTTGAACAATTTTCTTATACTTGCTTGTAACACCATACAAGAATTAACAATTCTTTCTCTACGGAACTACCATTCCCAGTAAGGATATTCAACTTAATATCAGTTTCTAAAAACCAAAAGTGCATTGTCACTAGCAAGCAGAGGCTCGACATAGGGTCATCAACTTTTTTTCTAAAAAAAAGGAAAAAGGAAGAGATTTCCACCATTTGACTGTTAATTGTTCATTTATTATACACAATCACGATTTCGGCTTTATAGTCATTCTCAGGAGCTAGCTTAAATGTTAAAATATGTCTAACCTGTCTGTGGCACGTCATCGTCGAAAAAACACATTCATCGTATTATAGATCAGTTGTACTACAGGATATGACTACATGTCGAAGATACATCATATGGCTGATGTTGTGCACTGTGAAAAATCATTAACACACACGATGCGTATTTAACAGCCACTATATTCCTGTGGCCTGCGTTTGTCACTTCTGTTAATAAACAGAAATGACAAATGACAATTGTGTAAGACTGTATTTTTTGCTCACACTTCATTTTAACAGTTCATTTCTGCGGCGATCGTTCACGAGAAAGGGACGTCGAAAATGAAATTATCATAAGGCATCATTGGCATGAAGACACTATCTGGGGATTTTCGGCCGCCTAGTGCATGTCAGTGATGATGAGATGATAATGAAAACAAACACCCAGTCCCCGAGCGGACAAAATCCCCGACTCGACAGGAGAACACCTCACGTTGCAAAGAACTAATTGTCGAAAAAAAAATAGTTCAAATGGCTCTGAGCACTATAGGACTGAGGTCATCAGTCCCCTAGAACTTAAACCTAGCTAACCTAAGGACAGCAAATACATCCGTGCCCGAAGCAGGATTCGAAACTGCGACCGTAGTGGTCGCGCGGTTCCAGACTGTAACGCGTAGAACCGCTCGGCCACACCGGCCTGCAACTAATGTGTGAATTTCAGGTTACTCCGCAGAAATGGCTCTGATTTACAAGACAGTAATACTGATCATTTGTCAAGAACTGGTGCTTGGTTCAGCATCGTAGGAGAATATTGTAAACTGATTGCGCCATTTGATCATTATCTGATAATTTAATCGTCAAGCATGGTGGTGAGAAGCTATTAGCATTTACCGATCTCAATACTCTGTTTTGAAGTTGGGCGTATTACAACAAAGTACGTTTGTGGAAGTCGTATTTCCACTAACGTGTGGTATGATACAAGCCTCTTACAGGATTCAGTTACAACGTCAATACGGAGTAAAGTTATTAGATATTAAAATCAGTTTGTACATCCTGGTTGGTGAGTTCGGGCCTTAGAGGCTGTAGACAAATGATACCAAGAAACTACCAAATATTTCGTCTGACATAATCTTTGGAAACAGGCCAAAGCAATTGCATTAAAAAGGTATCGAAAGTGAATTACGCGTATATCCTACTCGTTACGAAGGGCATAGTTGAATGGTCGGAAGATCCATTTCAGTAACGAATCCATCGTAAATTCACACAAGTAATTACAAACACACCTTGCAAGCACCCTATAAAAATTAGAAATTGTGATCGAACATTTGTTATGTGCTTACGACTGGACTGTCAGCTGATATAATTGTAAAAAGTTTTATTATAATAGCTGCTTATTGCTGTAAACAACACAGTTAACTACTTTTAATTTCTTTGGAAAGTAAGATTTATTACAGTTGGGCTTATGCAATTTTCTGGCTAACAGCCACAAAGACAGCGGAACAATAATCATGGGCAACCACTTCTTGCCCCTGTTGGCCCTGACTTAGACTTACTCAGCAATATATTCTAAAAACATCGCAGATATTAGTTTTCTTCAGGCATGTATATGTTTGCATAGTATGCTTGTAAACGTAGACGTAGCTGTAGTATCTTCCACAGATGTCGTTTAAAAAGAAATTGCATTCGACAGAAATCATTGAGGTCTTAGTACCGACGTACTCACAGTCTGATAAGGAGATAGTGCGATGCTTTGTATAGAACACTCTCCTCTTATCTAGTGTAAGAAGCAAATATACTGTAGGATCGACATGAAAACAATAGATCTCATTTATTATTTGTTATGTAAAATAAGCCTTATGAAATAATATAAGAATGTACATTTCACCAACATAATTAATTTTTATAATTGGTTTCACGGAAACATGAACGCCTACGTGATTCTTCAAATATTATCTGTGTATGACATTGCGTATTTTCAACTTGAAGGGCAGCTCTGTTCCAGACGTACGCGATACGTTTCACAAGATCCCCGATTTCTTACAGGAGGAGCCTGTAAATAGTCATAAGATAGCGGAGAGGTCCACAGTTAGGAGCACGGTGAATAATTGGGGCTATTTCCTTTAATGAAACTGCAATTTCTTTTGTGTGAGTAATAACAATAATCAAATCATTTATTGAGAAGCAAACACGTAAGCATAAGTCCATCAGATATTTTCTGCAATACAATGCCACAACACCTAATGCTGTACGCCTCATGACATATGTATTGTTGAAATTTTTGATGATCCTACGAACAGTCGTGATGTTTTCCCCAAATCGTGCCACACCCACCGTTACCGCCAGTGTTACGTTTGGAGATACCCAAAAGGATAACGTTTATGATAATAGTCAACACACTGTAAAAGAACCGAAGGCTGCAAAAATATATTACAGTTATTTAACGATCCATAACGAAATACTCAAAGCGATAGAAAACGAAGCGATGTGAGGTCTAATGTTACTTATAATCCGTCTGGATTGAAATTTTTTTTTTATTCATATGACCGGTTTCGGTTCATTCAGAACCATCTTCAGATCTGTAACGATAAAGATACTAATTTACTATTTCAAGGAAGTAAATCTTTTTCATCCTATCGAAGCAACATCAAATGTACCACAACGTACCTGATATTTCAGTTACAGGAGTAACCCGTCCAAATCCAGCAACTTTCACATGCTACGTCACATAAAATTGGTTGGCAAAATGCACGTCATTTATATTAATTATAACACTATTACCGACAGGTGGCGTTTGGTAGATTTGTTACATTCCATTTGCACATACTGTATTCAGTAGTTTTTTTTTTTGTTGATTAACTTTTATCTCCAAAAATACTTAATTAAAATATGTAGATGTCAAGGTTAAAATCTGTAATTTTCAAAATTAAAAAACAGTAAAATTATCATTTTTATACGATCTAAAAAGCATAGGGCGATTTATATATCTATGGCGCTGGTGTGGACTCGTTTTCATCTACGGTCTGCTTCCGTCGTTCCCGCCATTTCGGTGTTGTGCCGCGATCCGCCCAGTTGTCTGACGTCCATCGCCGTGGGCAAGAGGGCCGCGCAGGAGGGCCCCGTCAACGACGGCAGGCGCTGCACGCGTCTTCCGGCTTCTCCATCACGCACCATCTCTCATCCCTCGGCCTGGATCTCCACACGCAACAATTGTCATCTCAGTAAGTCGTCATAGATGCTAAAATAGGCGTTATGATTGAATTCGCTTTGCTCGTTGAGGATTAAATCCGGATCTTTATTTTTGTGCGTGTATATTTCAGTTTCATCCAAAATGTTAAGAAACCGTCCCTTATGAGCTCTATGCAGGATGTCTAAATTGTGTTCAGTGTTCGTGACTGAGTGCTTTGTGGCAGCCACATGCGCCCCAAAAGCTGTTTTGTTTTGAGAGTGGGTGTGCTCCCTGAATCTGGTCTCAAAGTTTCTACCAGTCTGCCCTATATATTGTTTACAGCAGTCATTACATTTGATCTTATATACACCCGAATCTTGAAATTTATTCCTACTATTGCATATTTTGTGCCGGAACTTCAATTTTAACCTTTTATTTGTCCGAAACCCTATTTTAACGTCGGATTTACGAAAGCATCTTCCAATCTTATCTGTAATTCTTCCACTGTAAGTGAGAGCCCCATATTTTTTCTTGTTGTTTCTCCTAACTGCGATTTGACTTCCTTCTCTTTGTTTCATTTATCTACCTACAGATATTCATCACCTGCTTACACGTATATCCGTTCGCTACGGCCACGTATTTTAAAATACTTAGCTCCTTTTCTACTTCCTGTTAGCTTAGTGGCAATCTTAGTAGCCTGTATACCATCGAAGTAAAATATGCCCATTTGTATCGCAGTGGGTGACAAGAGCACTCATTGATAACTAAATCTGTACACGTAGGTTTTCTGAATATGCTAAATTCATGCTTCCCATCTTTCTTTATTAGAGTTAAATCTAAGTAATCTATACGGTTGTCTTCTTCAAATTCCATGGTGAATCTAATTTTCGGGTGTTGAGAGCTCATTTTTCATGTTAAGTTTTCGATATCATTTTTATCTCCTTTGTATAATAAAATAGAGTCGTCAACATATCTCCTGTAATATACAATTTTCTCAGCGATATCACGATTTTCATCAAAGAATTCGTTTTCTAAGTGATTTACAACTGTCTGTTTTTGCAAAATTTGTGCCACGTCAGGCGTCGGGATACATTACGAAGTTCTTGCGTATTAGGACAAAGATAATGAAAGAAAATTTGAAAATAAAATTTAACAAAACATGCTTAGACGCAGGGATTACCCCCAATTACGCAAAAGTAAAAATCAGGAATATGTCTAACATGGCACAAATAGTAAAACGTAAAAGTGAAATATTATGGGTTAAAACTCAAATTCGAGAAGCATATAAAATGAAAGACAAGTTAAATAGAGAAACTTTTAATCTTCACTTGACTCCATGTAACATTTTGTCTCCATTACAGATCACATACGTAAGCGGAGAGATTGAAAATAGAATTGACAGGGAGCGAGAATTAACTCTAAACAGACATCAGAAGAAGCTTTTTAACCTAGGCGTAGATTTTAATATTGATAACGAAACGGCGTGTAAAAAATTGCATACTTTTTATGAGGGGGTGGTGAACTTAACTGAGATAGAAGCTCACAAGAACAGAAACGAACTACTAACTCTTAAGGGCTTGAATAAGAAGTTAGAATCACATAAGGCTATCGTCACAAAGGCAGATAAGGGCGGCACTATGGTTTTAATACATGATACAGACTATATAGAGAAAACTGAAAAGTTCCTTATGGAGAACGGAATAGTAGAAGTCAAGAAAGATCCAATCAAGAAATTTCAAACAGAAATAAGGAAACAAATAGATAACAGTGTGTTCCTATTCACAGAGGAGGAAAAGTTTAAACTGAAAGTAATGAATCCGCGAATCCCCGAATTACGGTCACAAATAAAGCTCCATAAAGTTGAAAAATCGATTCGCCCAATCGTTAATAATACCAGTAGCCGAAGTTATAAATTAAATACAGAACTAAATAACAGATTGAAGGCGGCATATATATATATATATATATATATATATATATATCGTCGGACTTTCAACATTAGGAGCAGCTACGAATTTGCCGAGCAAATTAAAGACGTATTTATACCTCAGAATGCGTCAAAAGCTACATTGGATATCACCAATCTGTACACAAACATTCCCGTAAAAGAAACGATTGAGATCATTAAGAACAATCTCCTCACTAATGGTAAATTGGCACTGGGAGAAGTGATTGAACTAGTGGAAATGTTGGAACAAGTCTTGTCGTTCAATTACTTTACTTTCATGCTAAAATTTATCAACAGAAAGACGGGCTGGCAACGGGGAACAGTTTAGCTGGGACGCTGGCTGACATTTTCGTAAATCACTTAGAAAACGAATTCTTTCATGACAATCCTAATATCGCTGAGAAAATTGTATGTTACAGGAGATATGTTGACGACTCTATTTTATTATACAAAGGAGATAAAAATGATATCGAAAACTTAACATGAAAAATGAGCTCTCAACACCCGAAAATTAGATTCACCATGGAATTTGAAGAAGACAACAGTATAGATTACTTAGATTTAACTCTAATAAAGAAAGATGGGAAGCATGAATTTTGTGTGTACTGATTTAGTTATCAATGAGCGCTCTTGTCACCCACTGCGATACAAATGGGCATATTTTACTTCGATGGTATACAGGCTACTAAGATTGCCACTAAGGTAACAGGAAGTAGAAAAGGAGCTATGTATTTTAAAATACGTGGCCGTACCGAACGGATATACGTGTAAGCAGGTGATGAATATCTGTAGGTAGATAAAGAAGAGGCAAATGAAACAAATAGAAGTCAAATCGCAGTTAAGAGAAACAACAAGAAAAAATATGGGGCTCTCACTTACAGTGGAAGAATTTTCGTAAATCCGACGTTAAAATAGGGTTTCGAACAAATAAAACTTTAAAATTGAAATTCCGGCACAAAATATGCAATAGTAGGAATAAATTTCAGGATTCGGGTGTATATAAGATCAAATGTAATGACTGCTGTAAACAATATATAGGGCAGACTGGTAGGAACTTTGAGACCAGATTCAGGGAGCACACCCACTCTCAAAACAAAACAGCTTTTGGGGCGCGTGTGGCTGCCACAAAGCACTCAGTCACGAACATTGAACACAATTTAGACATCCTGCATAGACCTCATAAGGGACGGTTTCTTAACATTTTGGAAGAAACTGAAATATACACGCACAAAAATAAAGATCCGGATTTAATCCTCAACGAGCAAAGCGAATTCAATCATAGCGCCTATTTTAATATTTATGACTTACTGAGATGAGAACTGCTGCATGTGGAGGTCCAGGCCGAGGGATGAGAGATGGTGCGTGATGGAGAAGCCGGAAGATGCGTGCAGCGCCTGGCGTCGTTGATGGGGCCCTCCTGCGCGGCCCTCTTGCCCACGGCGATGGACGTCAGACGACTGGGCGGATCGCGGCTCAACGCCGAAATGGCGGAAACCACGGAAGCAGACCGTAGAAGAAAACAAGTCCACACCAGCGCCATAGATATATAAATCGCACTATGTTTTTTTGATCGTATAAAAATGATAATTTTACTGTTTTTTAATTTTGATAATTACAGATTTTAACCTTGACATCTACATATTTTAATTAAGTATTATTGGAGATAAAAGTTAATCAACAAAAAAAATCTACTGAATACAGTATGTGCAAATGGAATGTAACAAATCTACCAACGCCACCTGTCGGTAATAGTGTTATAATTAATATAAATGACGTGCATTCTGCCAACCAATTTTATGTGACGCAGCATGTGGAAGTTGCGGGATTTGGATGGGTTACTCCTGTAACTGAAATATCAGGTACGTTGTGGTACATCTGATGTTGCTTCGATAGGATGAAAAAGATTTGCTTGCGTGAAATAGTAAATTAGTATCTTTATTGTTACAGGTCTGAAGATGGTTCTGAATGAACCTAAACCGGTCATATGAATAAATAAAATTTGCAAGCAAGACGAGTTACAAGTAACATCACACAATCACTGATTGCTGCTATCCCATCAGACATTATGTCAGTTTTTGCAGAAGGTGTGAGGTCTGTTGTGGATCAATTGGAGGGAATTTCCAGCTGAACCTGAAGTAGAAATGGGAGTGTATCACAAACGTATGCTGTGAAATGTTGCAGCAGTAATTAAGTCTGTCTATTGACGCTGCCCCGGGTGTTGCGCTGCGTGTTCGCATACGAACGCGGGCGAGGAACCAATACTGGCTACAAAACTGAACCATGGAACCCCGGAGCTTCAGGGTTTCCTCACAAGGCGAACGCACTGTTCATCCACTATGACATACTCATCTGTAAGATGACTATTGTCCCATAAGAAGAAGTTGCAGGTGAGTGATTCAGAATTGCAAATGCAAAAAGTCGTAAAAGAGCAGGTTAAAAGTTGCGAAAGCACCATTTGCCTTCCTAATCGCTGGCATCACTTTTACGCACTACAAGACAAGAAATTTAAAGCACAGGAGATGCAATGAAACTTCTTTTACTGAGAGGGTACCTGATGTTATTGTACTTATTAAAGAATCATATCGAAGTTACAAAGAACGTCGTAGTAGGGAAGCACTCGACAGTACGAAGTTGCACCTCCTCTCACCTTGATGCACGCACTTAATCGATGGGGAAGGGTGCCACGAAGCCGTTATATGCTCTACTGAGGCAAGATGGCCCACTTCTATTGTAAGCCATCCTTTGATATTCTAGATACTGGCACTGCCATGGAGTTCACGTCCGACGTGGTGCAATACATGTTATTTTGGGCATAAATCTGGGTATCTTGCCGATTTCAACTCATCCGAAAAAATGACGTTTTGCCATTCAGGCACCCAGGTTCGTCGTTGAGTACACCATCGCAGGCGCTCCTGTCTGTGATGCAGCGTCAAGGGTAACCGCAGCCATGGTCTCTGAGCTGATAGTCCATGCTGCTGCAAACGTCGTCGAACTGTTCGTGCAGATGGTTGACGTCTTGCAAACGTCCCCATCTGTTGACTCAGGGATCGAGACGTGGCTGCACGATCCGTTACAGCCATGCGGATAAGATGCCTGTCATGTCGACTGCTAGTGATACGAGGCCGTTGCGATCCAGCACGGCGTTCCGTGTTACCCTCCTGAACGCACCGATTCCATTTTCTGCTAACAGTCATTGGATCTCGACAAACGCGAGCAGCAATGTCGCGATATGCTACAATCCGATCTTTATCAAAGTTGGAAACGTGATGGTACGCATTTCTCCTCCTTACACGAGGCATCACAAACAACATTTCAACAGGCAACTGCTGTTTGTGTATGAGAAATCGGTTGGAAACTTTCCTCATGTCAGCAGGTTGTAGGTGTCGCCACTGGCGCCAACCTTGTGTGAATGCTCTGAAAAGCCAATCATTTGCATATCACAGCATCTTCTTCCTGTCAGCTAAATTTCGCGTCTGTGGCACGTCGTCTTCGTGGTGTAGGAATTTTAATGGCCAGTAGTGCACATCTTTACTCCGTAATGCTTGTCAACGTGTGTGTGGTGGATGGTACTTTGTGTTCCAGTGTCAGGTCCCCTACTTTCCGTTCCAATCACGAGTGATTTGCATGAAGAACGATTGCTGGCAGGCCTGTGTGTGAGAGCTCTGATCTCTTCAACTTCTACTTCGTGGTCTTTCATAGGGATATTAGTTGGAGGCAGGAATATACTGGTTGACTCTTCTAGGAAATTGCGCTCTCGGAATTTTAAAAGAAAACCACGCCGCAATGCAGGATGCCTCTCTTGCAGGGTCTGCCACTGGAGTAGGCTGAACATCTACCGCTTTCGCGGTTATTAAAGGAACCTGTAACGAAACGAGGTGTTCTTCTTTGGATCTTCTCTGTTTCCTCTATAAGTCCTGAACGGTATATAACCCAGACTGACGAGCAGTATTTAAGAACGAGAATTTTGTAAGCTACCTACATTCTAAAGATGGCCAGCCTTCGGCCGAAACAGGCTATGAATGTTGCCATATTATGTGAGTATGTCTAAAATAAATAGAAGTAAATTACGCCAGTGATATCACCGATTAGGTGAAGGGTGTACATATCATAATAAATGGTTGTGAAAGGTGTACATATCACGAGAAATGACTGTTTGTTCGGTACATTGAAAAGTTGGTTCAGAGGTTTTACTGTTATCGAGTAGACCTATGGGATGCGGAGGAGTCAAAAATAGTTGTCGGCCAGAGAGAGAGAGAGAGGGAGTATTCTATCAGTGCAGAATGAAAAGCGTGGATGTTGGACGTACCGCACAGAGAACTGTGATTATCCCTGACGTGTAATTGAGGACAGAGGATGATTTAAGAGGGGTCCATGGAGAGCTGGCGCATTTGGGATAAAACGTATTTTCCATTGGATATTTTTTGTTGAAATTGTCAGTCGTGTAATTATCGTAGTGTAAAGATTTCTTTGTGCCTAGCAATATCTACTTGTTAGTATCCAGGGTCAATTATCAGTTAAATGTTCAGTAATGTTGGTAGTTTCCTTCCTCCACCGTTAGTTAAAGTATTTCATTAAGAAAGACAAGGAGTAAGCCTTATGTAATTTAAAGTTCGTGTACAAAAGTAAATTTTATGGTGTGTGACAGTTCTAAGGGAGGTCTATAGTTATTATTAATAAATAGTCATTTCTATATCATTAAAAGCTTCAATATAATTTCGAAATACTTCCTTTTGTCATTCATAAATATTTCGTTGAGCTTATCCTGACTGTTAGATGAAAAGGGTACCTGATAAAGCCGGCTCCGTCACGCCTTGCACTGCCGCGTGGACAGTCAACAGTATTAAAAAACAGGAAGAAAAGTTTAATTTACTAATGCAGTCTGTAACGCCGGAAATGCATGTCCTCCTATTTCCATCTATTGTACTATAAATTTTTTTTTCCTTATTCTGTTATCTGAGGATATGACATTTCTGCGTCTCTATATACTGTAATTGTTTTAGTATTTGTAAAACAAAGATGATATGACTTACCAAACAAAAGCTCTGGCAGGTCGATAGACACACATACATACACACAAAATTCAAGCTTTCGCAGCCAACGGTTGCTTCATCAGGAAAGAGGGAATGAGAGGGAAAGACGAAAGGGAGAGGGTAAGGAGTCATTCCAATCCCGGGAGCGGAAAGACTTACCTTAGGGGGAAAAAAGGACAGGTATACACTCGCGCACACACACACATATCCATCCGCACATACACAGACACAAGCAGACATTTGTAAAGGCAAAGAGTTTGGGCAGAGATGTCAGTCGAGGCGGAAGTGAAGAGTCAAAGATGTTGTTGAAAGACAGGTGAGGTATGAGCGGCGGCAACTTGAAATTAGCGGAGGTTGAGGCCTGGCAGATAACGAGAAGAGAGGATATACTGAAGGGCAAGTTCCCATCTCCGGAGTTCTGACAGGTTGGTGTTAGTGGGAAGTATCCAGATAACCCGGACGGTGTAACACTGTGCCAAGATGTGCTGCCCGTGCACCAAGGCATGTTTAGCCACAGGGTGATCCTCATTACCAACAAACACTGTCTGCCTGTGTCCATTCATGCGAATGGACAGTTTGTTGCTGGTCATTCCCACATAGAAAGCTTCACAGTGTAGGCAGGTCAGTTGGTAAATCACGTGGGTGCTTTCACACGTGGGTCTGACTTTGATCGTGTACACCTTCCGGGTTACAGGACTGGAGTGGGTGGTGGTGGGAGGGTGCATGGGACAGGTTTTACACTGGGGGCAGTTACAAGGGTAGGAGTCAGAGGTTGATGGAGTCAGGTGAAAGGTTTTGTAGGGGGCCTAAGGCTCTGAGGATTCCTTGAAACTCCCTCTGGACATCAGGAATGAGATTACCTTGGCAAACTTTGTATGTGGTGTTGTCTGAAAGCTGACGCAGTCCCTCAGTCACATACTCCCGACGATCAATTACCATGGTCGTGGAACCTTTGTCCGCCAGAAGAATGATGATGGATCGCTCAGCCTTCAACCTCCTGACCCCACCAACACCCCGCACCCCTACCTTCTACCTTCTTCCTAAAATTCACAAACCCAATCATCCCGGCCACCCCGTTGTAGCTGGTTACCAAGCCTCCACAGAACGTATCTCTGCCTACGTAGGTCAACACCTTCAACCCATTACATGCAGGCTCCCATCCTTCATCAAAGACACCAATCACTTTCTCGAACGCCTGGAATCCTTACCCAATCTGTTACCCCTGGAAACCATCCTTGTAACCATTGATGCCACTTCCTTATACACAAATATTCCGCACGTCCAGGGCCTCGCTGTGATGGAGCACTTCCTTTCACGCCGATCACCTGCCACCCTACCTAGAACTTCTTTCCTCATTACCTTAGCCAGCTTCATCCTGACCCACAACTTCTTCACTTTTGAAGGTCAGATATATCAACAATTAAAGGGAACAGCCATGGGTACCAGGATGGCCCCCTCACATGCCAACCTATTCATGGGTCACTTAGAGGAAGCCTTCTTGGTTACCCAGGCCTGCCAACTCAAAGTTTGGTACAGATTTATTGATGACATCTTCATGATCTGTACTCGCAGTGAAGAAGAACTACAGAATTTCCTCTCCAACCTCAACTCCTTTGGTTCCATCAGATTCACCTGGTCCTACTCCAAATCCCATGCCACTTTCCTTGACATTGACCTTCATCTGTCCAATGGCCAGCTTCATACGTCCGTCCACATCAAACCCACCAACAAGCAACAGTACCTCCATTATGATAGCTGCCACCCATTCCACATCAAACGGTCTCTTCCCTACAGCCTAGGTCTTCGTGGCAAACGAATCTGCTCCAGTCCGGAATCCCTGAACCATTACACCAACAACCTGAAAACAGCTTTCACATCCTGCAACTACCCTCCTGACATGGTACAGAAGCAAATAACCAGAGCCACTTCCTCATCCCCTCAAACCCAGAACCTCCCACAGAAGAACCACAAAAGTGCCCCACTTGTGACAGGATTCTTTCCGGGACTGGATCAGACTCTGAATGTGGCTCTCCAGCAGGGATATGACTTCCTCAAATCCTGCCCTGAAATGAGATCCATCCTTCATGAAATCCTCCCCACTCCACCAAGAGTGTCTTTCTGCCATCCACCTAACCTTCGTAAGCTCTTAGTTCATCCCTATGAAATCCCCAAACCACCTTCCCTACCCTCTGACTCCTACCCTTGCAACTACCCGCAGTGTAAAACCTGTCCCATGCACCCTCCCACCACCACCTACTCCAGTCCTCTAACCCGGAAGGTGTACATGATCAAAGGCAGAGCTACGTGTGAAAGCACCCACGTGATTTACCAACTGACCTGCCTACACTGTGAACCTTTCTATGGGGGAATGACCAGCAACAAACTGTCCATTCACATAAATGGACACAGGCAGACAGTGTTTGTTGGTAATGAGGATCACCCTGTGGCTAAACATGCCTTGGTGCACGGCCAGCACATCTTGGCACAGTGTTACACCGTCCAGGTTATCTGGATACTTCCCACTAACACCAACCTGTCAGAACTCCAGAGATGGGAACTTGCCCTTCAGTATATCCTCTCTTCTCATTTCCGCCAGGCCTCAACCTCTGCTAATTTCAAGTTGCCACCGCTCATACCTCACCTGTCTTTCAACAACATCTTTGACTCTTTACTTCCGCCTCGACTGACATCTCTGCCCAAACTCTTTGCCTTTACAAATGTCTGCTTGTGTCTGTGTACGTGCTGATGGATATGTGTGTGCGTGCGAGTGTATACCTGTCCTTTTCTCCCCCTAAGGTAAGTCTTTCCGCTCCTGGGATTGGAATGACTCCTTACCCTCTCCCTTAAAACCCACATCCTTTCGTCTTTCCCTCTCCTTCCCTCTTTCCTGATGAGGCAACCGTTGGTTGCGAAAGCTTGAATTTTGTGTGTATGTTTGTGTGTCTATCGACCTGCCAGCGTTTTTGTGTGGTAAGTCGCATCATTCTTGTTTTTAGATATATTATTCCAACGTGGAATGTTTCCCTCTATAAATATATATATATATATATATATATATATATATATATATATATATATATATAGGGAAACATTCCACGTGGGAAAAATATATCTAAAAACAAGGATGATGTGACTTACCAAACAAAAACGCTGGCAGGCCGATAGACACACAAACAAACACAGACATACACACAAGATTCAAATATATGCATTTATATCGATGTATAATTGGTTTGTTTTGTAAATATTATTTGTATTTTTACGCTGGGTCTTGCCTAGGGAAAACTATGCTATTGAACCATTACATCGATAGGTCGTGTGGAGAACGAAAGTGTTTAGGATCTTTGGTGGTGTTAACTCTGTCGCGTGGAGCGCGGGCAGAGGGGAGTCTGGCTGGGGTAGGGCGGTGGAGCAGGTGTGTTGTGTGACGTTCCCGCGAGTTGCCGCACTTTCGGGGTTGGGCAGCATGTAATTGCGCTCGACTTGCTATGATAGTTTCTGACACGGTGTCACGGACGGGAAGCATCAGCTGGCGCACATCAAGAGCCCGTTTCGCCTGGTCACCGTGTCGAGAAGAAGGCGCTCCAACATCCAGCTTCTGCAACAGCGACGGCTGATAATGAGTGACTGTCGCCACCTCCTCTATCGACGGCTTCAAACCTTCAATCAACCTACAAGGAAGACTGGAAGCACGTAAAGTTTTAGAACTGTATGGCAGACCTCAGCTTTTCAAACTGTTCCATTTTCGTAACTATAATTACAGCAACTTAGCATGAACATTTGTTGCTCATTGTCCCAATTGCATTACCAAGCAGGGTCCTTTCCTTTTCCGGAATGAACCCGAGTGTCATTGAAATTCAAACGCCGGCATTAGAGTAATATTATTCCATTTCACTGCTTTAATTTCAAAGTTCAGTTAAAGTATTCATAGCTGGCTACAATATTTAGATTACACAAGCACAAATTATGGGTGTGAGTTTTGTCACCATATTTTAGCTTACCTGTGACTACAGCTCAGCTTGGTACGTACTAAATTTTACTATTGTTAATTGTTCAGAATCATTAAATTCAAGTTCAAAGTTAAATCTCTTATTTCTAAATTGCGTAGATTCAAGTAGCTTTTTAAATGGTTGTTGAGGTAGCCCAAGACTAACCTTATTTTATTGAATTTCGTAGTGCTTCAGAAACAAAGCTCACTATTAATTTCAGTCACTAAATTAACTTTCAATTTTCTGTTTTATTAATTTTTTTGCTAAATTAAGTCAGAGTGTAGCGAAATTTATTACTTCTGACAGACTTTCAGTTTTCACACTACATGTGTCAACCTTCAGTTGCCACGCTTCTAGTGATAATTATATGTGCAATAAGCTTTCTTTTTCAGTTGCTATAGTAATTGTCCATAGGACTGGCAACCGTAATTTTCCCCAAATCTCAAATATCTAATTACTGCTAGCTAATTGTTAATGTAACGGCCGCACATTTACTTTCTTTATTAACTTTACCCCTTTTCAAAATTAATTTCCACCAGTTTCATTTGCATTTTTCCTTTCATTTAGATGTAACCCTTTCCTCCCTCTTTACCGACAGATTAACTTCGGTGACGATTGCTTTTCCCAAATTTCCGTTAGGTACACGCGATTTAATTTTTCACTGTCATTAAGGTCGATAAGTGATGGGGAGGTTACAAGTCTGATAAAGAAAAGAAATAAGCTAGTGCAGTTTCCCGCCCAACAATTTATTTAAAGCAGATACAGTTCAGCACTTCACATTCTTTTAGTGTGCAGACACACTAGAGCCGCTTTATCCGTTGCAAGGTAAGAATCTATTGTAGGGCCTGAATGAACTCTCTGAGAGAAAATTGGAAACAGTATTTGCTGGGAAAATTTTATTTACGTTGTCTGGGATATGTTTTTTTTTTTTTAACAGGAAGCATTTTTAAATACAGTTCGCCATTGTGTGCGATTGTTCCATGACAGAGCCATTCTGAGTACTGTTGATAACTATACTTCATTTTCATTTACAAACAGATGTAATTTAGTTTAACTGTTATCACACACATCAAAAGTAATTTATGTTCGTATTTAGAAGTAGGGTAGCAAACGCAATCCTAGATCCGATTCAGTAATCGGAATTTTAAAAACGTACTTGCTTTTATATTACCGGCGAAAGGTTTTGACACACACAGCTTACAGTTAGAAAGTTTCAACCTTTGTTAGTTCCATGCGTAACATTCTTGTGTGTGTCAAATTTTATGAGACTTAACTGCTAAGGTCATCAGTTCCTAAGCTTACACACTACTTAACCTAAATCATCTAAAGGTCAAACACACACACCCATGCCCGAGGGAGAGCTCGAACCTTCGCGGGGAACAGCCGCACAGTCCATGACTGCAGCGCCCTAGACCGCTCGGCTTATCCCGCGAGGCAAACATTCTTCTGTCAATATGCGTAAGGAAATAGAAGACAAATGATAACGTTCATTAGGAGTCAGTATTAACAGAGTGTGGACTGCTGAGCCAGCTGTATCGCCTGGGAACTATTCTGAGACAAAACGGCAAATATCCTGCTGAGCCAATATTACCAAAAAACTAAAACTAAATAACAGGAATTAAAAACCGTGAATTTCATTACATAATTCTGTTCTGTTATCCACGTATGTGTCTACCCTTTTCCATTTATTATCCCAGTAGCTGGAAAGGACACGCTTCGCTTTATTTTTATTTTCATTTGTTTTCCGAACGTATTCTTGATCAGTCGAGAACATTCCAGAACCTCATAAAATGACATTTAAAAAAAATGGAACTGTACAACTTTTAGCTGTCGACGCTCAATTATTGTCTCGAGTAAGATTGAAATTTTCACTGTGCAACTGAGTGTGAGCTGATATGAAACTTCCTTGCAGATTAAAATTGTGTTCCAGGAGGTTTTGGTAGAACACCTGTCCTCGGACAGCAAAGGTGCCGAGTTCAAATTTCGGTCTGGCACACAGTTTTAATCTGACAGAAATTTTCGTGCTCTCGACTGCTCAAAAACAGTGTTACGCACTCTTAAATCCGTTTAAGAATTCAACAATATCTTCATATGAACTAAAGTACATCGTAGCTCACTTATTCATTTCTTTATAGAACCCACAGAATATTTCCAAAATCAGAATATTCTTGAAGATTCTATAACATTCAAGAACACACAAGCCCATTGTCGAAGATTCTTGAACTCCAGAGGAAACACTGTGGTCAGTCAAGGGTCACTTCAGCGAACGACTTCCAGATGCTTCGCCGACATCTCACAAGAAGATCATTGGTGCGATGACTTCTTTTTACAACCAAACTGAAGTGTTTTTCACGAAAGGGGGCGAAATGCAACTGTGCAACTCAACCTCCATGGAGGCGGGTTGCAGATTTATACACTCCTGGAAATTGAAATAAGAACACCGGGAATTCCTTGTCCCAGGAAGGGGAAACTTTATTGACACATTCCTGGGGTCAGATACATCACATGATCACACTGACAGAACCACAGGCACATAGACACAGGCAACAGAGCATGCACAATGTCGGCACTAGTACAGTGTATATCCACCTTTCGCAGCAATGCAGGCTGCTATTCTCCCATGGAGACAATCGTAGAGATGCTGGATGTAGTCCTGTGGAACGGCTTGCCATGCCATTTCCACCTGGCGCCTCAGTTGGACCAGCGTTCGTGCTGGACGTGCAGACCGCGTGAGACGACGCTTCATCCAGTCCCAAACATGCTCAATGGGGGACAGATCCGGAGATCTTGCTGGCCAGGGTAGTTGACGTACACCTTCTAGAGCACGTTGGGTGGCACGGGATACATGCGGACGTGCATTGTCCTGTTGGAACAGCAAGATCCCTTGCCGGTCTAGGAATGGTAGAACGATGGGTTCGATGACGGTTTGGATGTACCGTGCACTATTCAGTGTCCCCTCGACGATCACCAGTGGTGTACGGCCAGTGTAGGAGATCGCTCCCCACACCATGATGCCGGGTGTTGGCCCTGTGTGCCTCGGCGCTCACCTGCACGGCGCCAAACACGCATATGACCATCATTGGCACCAAGGCAGAAGCGACTCTCATCGCTGAAGACGACACGTCTCCATTCGTCCCTTCATTCACGCCTGTCGCGACACCACTGGAGGCGGGCTGCACGATGTTGGGGCGTGAGCGGAAGACGGCCTAACGGTGTGCGGGACCGTAGCCCAGCTTCATGGAGACGGTTGCGAATGGTCCTCGCCGATACCCCAGGAGCAACAGTGTCCCTAATTTGCTGGGAAGTGGCGGTGCGGTCCCCTACGGCACTGCGTAGGATCCTACGGTCTTGGCGTGCATCCGTGCGTCGCTGCGGTCCGGTCCCAGGTCGACGGGCACGTGCACCTTCCGCCGACCACTGGCGACAACATCGATGTACTGTGGAGACCTCACGTCCCACGTGTTGAGCAATTCGGCGGTACGTCCACCCGGCCTCCCGCATGCCCACTATACGCCCTCGCTCAAAGTCCGTCAACTGCACATACGGTTCACGTCCACGCTGTCGCGGCATGCTACCAGTGTTAAAGACTGCGATGGAGCTCCGTATGCCACGGCAAACTGGCTGACACTGACGGCGGCGGTGCACAAATGCTGCGCAGCTAGCGCCATTCGACGGCCAACACCGCGGTTCCTGGTGTGTCCGCTGTGCCGTGCGTGTGATCATTGCTTGTACAGCCCTCTCGCAGTGTCCGGAGCAAGTATGGTGGGTCTGACACACCGGTGTCAATGTGTTCTTTTTCCCATTTCCAGGAGTGTAGTATCTGGCACGGACAAACCATGATTACATTCATTATATACACAACGGGATGCCTAAGTAGATATACAGAAGATATTGTTATTGTATTATTATTATTGTGTATCGTGGAAGATAGAAAAGAAATGAGAATGAAAAATTTAGTATAGAAAATTACAGAAAATATGCTTATGGAGTCACAATAAATGCAATGTCTTAAGGCGCGCAACATCCAAAAACTGCTGATCTTCATCATTTGCACTTTCCTGTAATCTCGTTTGTACACTCTAGGACAGAGAGTTTCTTATTTTTATGAATATTTCTGCGTGCTTCTGTTATTAATTGACGTATATCACGACAGTGTGTGGTTTCCTTGCACAGACTTTATCTTTGATAGCAGCCCGAAGGAAAAAGTCCATTGAGTAAGGTCCGATGATCGCGGTGGCTATTCCACTGTCCCTCGTGAGCCTGTCCACCTAATGGGTAACACATTGTCAAGAAGCCACGCTCTGTTAAAGCACAGTGGGTAGCATGCCCATCCTGTTTGAACTAGTTCATTAGTCTGCTGCAGACGTAATTGTGGAATTCCACTATCCCACATCTTAAGACAGGCGTCTCGAATAGCAGTCGTATTGAAAAAGAAGAAAAAAGGCCCAATGATCTCTTAACAAGAAAGACAAGCCCAAACTGTAACCCAAACTTGATTCACTTGCTTTTTAATTCCAGTATGGTGATTTTCAGTGGCATGGTACGCACAGTTATGTCTATTAACAGAGCCTGACAACTTAAAATTTGCTTCGTCATACCAACAAATTTTCCGAATTACGCTATCACCTTGTATTCTAAACGGTGATCTTGATCATCTTCCAGTAATCCATGAAATAGTCTTGCCCAATCCAAATACAAACCTGAAAGTTGAATTAGACGATCTAAAGACGCCCGGGAGATATCCAGCTCAACCCAGGCTCTCCGTTGGATTTCTTTGGACTTTGGATAAATCCCTGCACAACAAACTTTTTTTTCATAAGTAGAAGCACTCACTGACCTACCACTCTTTGGCACATTAAAGATAGACCCAGTTCAATCAGATTTTCCATCCAACCTGTAAATTGATACCCTACTAGATGGAAATGTATTGAGTTCTTCTGTGCATATCTGTCGAATTTTACAGCAAGAGGTCTTCCAGTGTTGTTCACTTATCCACTTCCGTTGGCCTTTGCTTAAATTTCCAGCCATGATTATCAGAATATCTGAAAAAGTAGAAAAAGATCATATAACAGATAAAAATATACTATACATACTGTATATCTATTCTCCCTTCCCCTCTCCCCTCCCCTCCACCTCGTATTGATTGATTTGAGCTATGGAGCAGATGAACGGAAATTAAATTTTATTAAATTCCAATAAGTGTATAATGTGTGTTGTGTAAGAAACCCAAATAAATTAAAGCAAATTTAAATGAGGAGCTTTTTTTTAATAACAACTTTTATTCTCTGCTGAAAGTACCGGCGCAGACTGTTGCAGAGTTCTCTTATTTGTGTCCAAATATTCCAGCAGGCTGGCAGTTGGGTAAAAGAATTCCATATTAGTACTATTTGGGAAGAGATTCCTAGACCTGTCATTCACTTGATAAGCAACGGCAGGTCTCCCTAAACCTCTGTAGGAACCGTAGATTTTAATTATTTACGCATTTCTTCAGACAGTTTCAGTGAAGTAGGGTGTAGAAAAGTAACTCTGCGGTAGCAGATACGAACTTGGTGCGCACTGATAATGGTTGTGAATGTGGTCGGAGACACTGTTGCAATATTGTCGTACATATAATGTCTTTGACAAGCTGCCACCAGGATCTAGTTACCAGCCAGTGTGGTGCGACGGTTGCATAATGCTCAATGGGTGTGTCTTTGCAAGAGGCTGGAAGTGGCCGTAGACGTGACTCCTGATTGCGGAACAGCGAACCTATCATTCAAGGTTGTAACGCTGTTTCAGGTGAATTAAGAAATTTTTTATAGCTTAGAAACCGTACTACGACTTTTTAACTTTAATAACAGCCTAAAATCGGGTACGGGCATGGGCAAACAAATTATCAGACAGAGTATTAAAAGTGTGGCGTGTTTTTATCATGCTTTAATTCCTAAATAAATGGAAGACGATTTTCGAAGAGCATCTCATCAATTAAAAGTCTTATGTACAAGAACCACAATGTTTTAAATATTAAACGAAGAGGCGACAGTGACTATTTGCTGGAGCAGAGAGCTAGTCAAAAGTGAAACGGAGTTGTACTTTAGAATGTATTAGTCATTTGGATTGTCAAACTAGTTCTTATATCACAGACTTAGAAATAAAAAATTCCATATTTGAAAACATACAATGTGTACCAGAAACGCAGCGACCAACTTCTTATGGAGCAGGGGCACTTTATAAGGATTGAGAATTGCATAGCATCCCATGCTCGCAAACATCAGTAGTAGGCGTAAGTGGCAGCAGAGGTCGAAGATAGGAAAAGAAACAAGAGTGTGTCATTTGAAAGATTTATTGGACATAATGAGTACAGATGTTGTACGACATGAATACAGCTCTAGTGTTACAATAGTTGCTCGAAGTTTACAGTATCAGACACCACGCGTTCCTGAGACCAGTGCAGCACTTCTGACGTTTGCGACTGAGTGATGCGATGCAATTCTCCTCCCTTAGAAGTTTGCCGCAACATTTCTGGGACTTCCTGCATGCTGCATACCGCAAGACACGTTGAAGAACAGGATATAAAAATAACGTTCTCCTAAAATATGGCATTTCTGTTGATGTTTTGCGATAATTAATAGCTGTAGTGCAAAGATTGTTTTGTTCTTAAGTTCGACGCATTATGAGGCTTTTAAAGTTCACTTACCAGAACAAATATGCATGTCATTGTAGATATTTGTACCTGTAAATATTACAGTGATTTAAAGACACGCTACTTTTAATGCGCAAGTGTTGTGGACGAGGGCATCTGAAGTAATAATATTGTTTCGGTGAGATCAGCTGACACATATCCAGTAAACTGATTCATTTCACGTCATATCGATAACGGAATCGTTCATTTGGGTAGTGGGACATGTAACTAACTATCTAACTGACTCAATAAAACAAAAGGTTTATGTACTCGATACTGAAATTGGCGAATCCACTGTTTTAATTACTTATGAAGAAACTGTCACAAATCGCAAAATATCATTTATTTAAAATGACACGTTTCTTCACATACAGTGATCCATCTTCGGATTGATTGCACCATTTGCTGGAGCTGGCGACGTGCTGAGCAGCTGTGTGTTGTCAAGACTATAACTGTAAAAAGGAGAAGTTATCGTCTTGACAACAGAGATCTGCTCACTATGTCACCTGCTCCAGCAAATGGTGCAGTCAATAATAATTTGAGTTACTGAATCTGCCGAAACGTGTCATTTTAAATAAACGGTATTTTGCGATCGTGACTGTTTCTTCATCAGTAATTATCACACGTGAAATCGCTGACACTCCCATTAATGTTGGTTAAAATCATGTTCACTGTTTTAATCAATGGAGTCACACCAGAACAAGTGAAATAGTTTGTCCATACCAAGCTTAAGTCCACCAGAATCCAACAGCATTGTCGGCAGGGAGACCTCGTCTAGGTTAGGTCGACATACTAGTGCAAGTCTTTCTATTTGACGCCACTTCGACGACTTGCTCGTCGATTTGATGCGATGAAAATAATGAGGACAACACAAACACCCGGCCTGTTCTTTACTGAATCGCAAACAAAACACATATAGAAAAACTTCATTAGATCCAGAAACAGCACTCTGATGCGTCTACCACGTTTCAAGACATTTTTCCGCCTGCTACTTCCGTGAAGCTGTAGGGGCAAGACAAGTGCTCCAACGATTCAAAGAGCAGATTATTTGTCACTTTGACCTAGCCGTCGAATGAGGGACTAATTTGGCGGGTGGTGCGACTTATGCTATAACTTTTCAGAGTTCTCATTCAATCTTTGGAACACATGTCTTTCACCTGCAGCTTCTACATCTACATCTACATCTACATCCATACTCCGCAAGCCACCTGACGGTGTGTGGCGGAGGGTACCTTGAGTACCTCTATCGGTTCTCCCTTCTATTACATTCTCGTATTGTTCGTGGAAAGAAGGATTGTCGGTATGCCTCTGTGTGGGCTCTAATCTCTCTGATTTTATCCTCATGGTCTCTTCGCGAGATATACGTAGGAGGGAGCAATATACTGCTTGACTCTTCGGTGAAGGTATGTTCTCGAAACTTTGACAAAAGCCCGTACCGAGCTACTGAGCGTCTCTCCTGCAGAGTCTTCCACTGGAGTTTATCTATGATCTCCGTAACGCTTTCGCGATTACTAAATGATCCTGTAACGAAGCGCGCTGCTCTCCGTTGGATCTTCTCTATATCTTCTATCAACCCTATCTGGTACGGATACCACACTGCTGAGCAGTATTCAAGCAGTGGGCGAACAAGCGTACTGTAACCTACTTCCTTTGTTTTCGGATTGCATTTCCTTAGGATTCTTCCAATGAATCTCAGTCTGGCATCTGCTTTACCGACGATCAACATTATATGATCATTCCATTTTAAATCACTCCTAATGCGTACTCCCAGATAATTTATGGTATTAACTGCTTCCAGTTGCTGACCTGCTATTTTGTAGCTAAATGATAAAGGATCTATCTTTCTGTGTATTCGCAGCACATTACACTTGTCTACATTGAGATTCAATTGCCATTCCCTGCACCATGCGTCAATTCGCGGCAGATCTTCCTGCATTTCAGTACAATTTTCCATTGTTACAACCTCTCGATACACCACAGCATCATCCGCAAAAAGCCTCAGTGAACTTCCGATGTCATCCACAAGGTCATTTATGTATATTGTGAATAGCAACGGTCCTATGACACTCCCCTGCGGCACACCTGAAATCACTCTTACTTCGGAAGACTTCTCTCCATTGAGAATGACATGCTGCGTCCTGTTATCTAGGAACTCCTCAATCCAATCACACAATTGGTCTGATAGTCCATATGCTCTTACTTTGTTCATTAAACGACTGTGGGGAACTGTATCGAACGCCTTGCGGAAGTCAAGAAACACGGCATCTACCTATGAACCCGTATCTATGGCCCTCTGAGTCTCGTGGACGAATAGCGCGAGCTGGGTTTCACATGACCGTCTTTTTCGAAACCCATGCTGATTCCTACAGAGTAGATTTCTAGTCTCCAGAAAAGTCATTATACTCGAACACAATACGTGTTCCAAAATTCTACAACTGATCGACGTTAGAGATATAGGTCTATAGTTCTGCACATCTACTCGACGTCCCTTCTTGAAAACGGGGATGACCTGTGCCCTTTTCCAATCCTTTGGAACGCTACGCTCTTCTAGAGACCTACGGTACACCGCTGCAAGAAGGGGGGCAAGTTCCTTCGCGTACTCTGTGTAAAACTGAACTGGTATCCCATCAGGTCCAGAGGCCTTTCCTCTTTTGAGTGATTTTAATTGTTTCTCTATCCCTCTGTCGTCTATTTCGATATCTACCATTTTGTCATCTGTGCGACAATCTAGAGAAGGAACTACAGTGCAATCTTCCTCTGTGAAACAACTTTGGAAAAAGACATTTAGTATTTCGGCCTTTAGTCTGTCATCCTCTGTTTCAGTACCATTTTGGTCACAGAGTGTCTGGACATTTTGTTTTGATCCACCTACCGCTTTGACATAAGACCGCTTTATGATCGCTGTTACTTCACGGAAGTAACAGGCTGGAAACTTTATTGAAACGTGGTAGACGTGCTAGGGCGATGTATTCTGGACCCGTTGATCTTCTTCTATATGTGCCTTGGCTGCGATTCTTAGTAGAGGACAATCAAGTTCCATGTCTGATCGTACTAATGCTCTAAAGATTAAAAATCCACATAGATCCTTCATTAATCATTGGGTATATGACAAACAAGATGTTATATGACCTCTTCCAGACCTCATCTAGGTGATGTTTCCAGGTCACCTGGAGATCAAGATGTTTTTCAGTCAGAGTCCATGGTAGTGTTGTATTTCGCTTCTTGTAATGTAAAAGCGTGCAGTAGTTTTCCGTTGCTTCCAGCTTGCGTGATCGATTATTCAGTGTGGTTCAGAGTTATTCATTCCCTAATAAATCCAAATTGGCATATCTTAAACCTTCCCAAAAGGTCTTTTGTATTGCGCTGTGTTTTCTGAATATGTATAAGGGACCATGCAGAATCAATACTGTTCTATGTGGTAATGTGTGTCCGATGTGGTAATATAATTCCGTCATAATAAAAGTCTATTAGATATGATCTCCAGTTAGTCTCATTCCCTATCAGGGACTGATTTCCTTTGAAAAAATCTATGTTCAGTAATCTCTTCACCCTATTCCATGGAAGACTTCCTGCTACAGAAATTTCCAAGCAGTGCACGGCGCTTCGAAATGTATTATATATCTACAAAGAATCGATTTCCACTGTGTAGTCATACAGAGACAATAGTCTTTTACCGTTGTGCGTTATATGTTCACCCATCAATTTCGCTTGATGTGTAAATTTTAGCATGGTTTCGTACGACAATGCACGTGTTGTGAGCGACGATAAGATTGAGAATTCTGAGTGATCGATCAAAATCCGTGTGATATGGTGAAAGAGGTAATCGTCCATAGAATAGCAAGATAAGCATTTCATCACCTTAGCGATCCTGTATTTGCAAATAAACGTTTGAATAATGGTAGAAACTGCTTTTATTTAGAAATGCGTACTAATATCGAGTTGCTCAAAATAACGAACGTCTTTCGATGTGGCCACTGACATCACTACTTTGACATTACATATCTCGTTCCATTACTACCCACTGCATCTAATAGAGCATCTGAACCTAGATAAGAACATAGTTCGTTTCTCGTTAACCACTCTTAGCCTTTGTCAGAGAATGAATACCAGCTTTTAAGTTTAGTGTAGTCACATACCCTGAAGACAGAGCGGCGGCACTCCCTTAGGAACGGAACGTGATCAAATTTACAATTTGCAGAGTACAGCATCAATACGCTACTGAACTATTCTACGCAATATCGAAAGATGCCATCAGCATGGGAGCAAATGAACTACAGTAGGAACTGAAACCAAAGTAAAAAGTCAGGACCCTCACTACATTTGCGTATTAAATCACCCTTTCTCATGTTCCTGGAGTTTTGTCAAACGAGATCTGAAGCAATGCATATACAACACCGATTATTACTAGTTCAAAGTAGAGGAAATAATACAAAGTAAAACAAAACATAATCACAGATAGACAAAACACTGAAAAAAATTTTAAATTATCAAATCTGTTATCTTTTCAAATAATCATTAATAATTGTTGCATAGTCTTCAGCTTTCAGCCGTACTCTTGTCTAGTTACGTAAATTATAAATCAATATTTATCTTTTGGATCTGCAGCTCTTGCCTTCCTTTGCGTGTCTGCAGGTAAATTGTAGGATATACGTTCTGGATTTTTGCAAAATCACTCTTTTTTCTATTTCCCGAGCCATGTTTTGGCACCTCTGTGCCATCATCAGAGCGTTTTCGTTATCGAAAACTGCAAAACAGTGAATATGCTTTAGGCTGTAACTGGTCTGACGAAGTGAATACCTAAAGAAAGCTTTTGTTCATTTTGCTTCTTAACGTGATTTTACTTTATATGGTTCTGAAGGACCATCTGCATGGTGCCCTGCACTGGTACCTTGTCATCTGCAAACCAGAAGATGTAAATGTGAATTTCATCAGCAAATTAACACATCCCTTGATTTTTAAATAACGTGATTTTGGTGTGTCAAAATGTTTTGCTTAAGTATTTGAACTTACGTTTTGTTGTGACTGGTCCTTCTTCTTTCGTGTTCTGAGAGTACCGCACACACATATTATTATACTGTGTTCATTTCGTTTCTTATATACGCCTTTTCACGTCGCGAAACGCGATGAGCACTACGTGTTGTGATTCCTAACCCCGTCAACGTTCATTTGTCCCCAAGAGAATTTGGCGCCCAATTTGAATTTTGTTTACTCTCTCTCTTTCTCTCTCTCTCTCTCTCTCTCTCTCTCTCTCTCTGTGTGTGTGTGTGTGTGTGTGTGTGTGTGTGTGTGTGTGTGTGTGTGTGTGTGTGTGTGTGTGCGCGTGTGTTTGTGTGTTAGTTGGTGGTTATGGGCTATTAGGTGGTCAGCAAATGTATGGATGCAGTTACTTTTAGGTCTCAGAGGCGTTCTGAGTGTCTCTTTTAAAGTTCCTTCATATCTCTCCTATGTATATTCACTGACAAGTGTTGCAAGTGAGTTCATATATTCCTGATCTGTTGAATTTATCTGTGGATGTGTTCTTTGTTCTGAGTTTTTCTGTGTTCAGTTGCCTGTCCCATATCTCGCTTGAAGTCTTTGTTTCTGCAATATGTTGCCTACTTTGTGGACAGTATTGTTACTGTAGGTGAGTATGTGCCATTTTATTTTGTTTGTGTGTTATTGTTCTGTTGTTTCTTGCATTTGATCATTGTTTGTATGTTGTGCTGATCTGTGTTGTGTAAGGTTTTCTGTGTGTGTTGTGCGTTCGTTCTTTTTCTGTTTACAAATTTGTAGGTTTAAATTCTCTGTCATAAGGGGTTTGTAACCATTTTCCTCTGCTATCTGTTTTATTGTGTTTTGCTTCTATGTGTAAGTCTGTTTACCTTCGCGTGTTCTGTTCAATCTGTAGAGCATGAATCTGAACTTTATTTGTGTGTGTGTGTCAGCAAGTGGATTGACAGATTGTAAATGGTGATGCTCATGGTTTTCGGTTCCATGAATACTGTGAAGTCATGGATGTTGTTCGGTTTTTGTAAGGTGAGATCCAGAAAATTTAGTGTGTTCTCCCTTTCTGTTACTCATGTGAAGTGAGTTTCAGGGTGTATTTTGTTTATTTCATTGTGCTGCTGTTCTATATGTGTGTATGTTGTTCATCAGTCAGGGCGTATTAGCTCATCGATGTAACACTACTGGTATATCATATTGTTCTCCTTCAGAAACGCCTGTGGTTTATCTATGTATTCCTCCTCATTCACAAACAGTGTACTGTTCCCTCTGTCTGCACTTGTTAGTATGGCATTCTATTGTTTTAATTTTTGTTTTAGCTTGTTGGCTATGGTTTCCTCTGGTGAACAAGCGAACATCGACTGGTTAGGAAACACAGCAACACAATGCTCACCGCATTTTGCGAAGTGAATAGGAGTTTATAGAAAACGAAATTACACAAAGTACATTAATGTGTATGTGCAGTTCCCTCAGAAATCAAAAGAAGAAGGACCAGTCACAACAAAACGTGAGTAATAACAAATATATAAGCAAAACGTTTTGACACGCAGAGACCACATTATTTAAAAACCAAAGGACGTGTTAACCCGCCATTGAAATTCACATTTACATCATTTGGTTTGCAGACAACATGCTGACAGTGCAGGACGCTATGGCTGATGGTCCTGCAAAACAATATAATGTAATCAAAATACCCACGGGTATGCCGCCGGTCTATAGTGTCCAACGGGCACAATATTTCGGCGATCATACATGTCGCCATCATCATGTGAACTCACGGACTGAGCTCCTGTGAACGTGCCGGCACGGAGATCCGTACGCTATGGCTGCTCAGAGGGAACCGGGTTCGGTCGCGGCGGCGGCCGATTTAAATACCCTCCGCCCTCGGCGCGCTCCGTCCGCCGTCCGCGCCCCGCGCCACGGTCGCGCGGTGGAACAGATTGCGACGGCGTCTGAGATGACGTCGGTGTGATGGCTCTGTTCGCCGTGGTCGTCACAACTATACGTTTGCTCGATTTACTCTTGATTAACCCGATCGCTGGTTCCCAAGCCTTGCTAAGATTATAGCCACAGTCACGGTTTATGAGGTCGTCATTGGTGCGAATTTCGATGGCCTCTCTAACAACGCTGTCCCAGTATCTCGACGTCTGTACCAGAATCCTCGTGCGGTCATACTCCATGGCGTGATTTTCCGACAAACAATGTTCAGCGACCGCCGACTTGCTCGGATACATCAGTCGAGTGTGCCTCTGGTGTTCACGGCATCGATCCTCGACGGTACGCATCGTCTGACCAATATACGACTTGCCACATTGACACGGAATCTGGTACACGCCGGCCTTCCTCAAACCGAGGTCATCTTTGGCGCTCCCCACCAGTGCACGAGTTTTATTTGGAGGGCAAAACACAGTTCCGACCCGGTGTTTCTTCAGAATGCGGGCGATTTTCCCCGAGAGTGAGCCTGTGTATGGAATAAATGCAGTGCCTACCTCCTCCCTCGTGACTTCATCCATCTCAACAGGTTGTGCTGCAGTGGTTGGGCGGAGAGCACGTTGAATCTGACACTCTGAGTACCCACTTTTTCGAAATACAGTTCTCAGATGTTCCAATTCCTGGGGTAGACTCTCTGCGTCAGAGATAGTGCGCGCCCTATGTACTAGAGTTTTAAGTACCCCATTCCTCTGTGAAGGGTGGTGGCAGCTGTCTGCGTGCAAATACAGATCAGTGTGCGTAGTCTTCCGATACACCCCATGACCTAGGGTGCCGTCAGCCCTTCTCTTGACCAAGACGTCAAGGAAAGGTAATTTACCCTCCGTTTCAGTCTCCATAGTGCCGAAAGATGTTTGAGCAGGAAGAAAAAAGTGATTTTGCAAAAGGTGGAACCTATATCCTTGAATATAAATTAATAATTTGTTTTGCTACTCCTCTCATCATCGTTGTATCACATTAAACATTATTCCTCAATCATCTATTGAAATAATATAATAATAAGTTTCGCCTTTAGAAGAACACATGTATGAATTTATCGTATAAATTAAGCCATAATACTTCACTAAAGTGCCACCTTTCTTGTTATACTTGTATATGTTCTTGGACTAAGAATTCTGCCATAGGTTATATGAATCAGGGCCACGACTGCCTGTAACACATATCTGAACAATTATGGTAAAACTAATTAAAAAATTCATTAGTGAAAATAAAAGTGAAATAATTGGATAAGATGCCATTGTTGGCTAATTTTGAGCTGTTGGTGATTTCCAAGTGAACACTTGGATATGACAATACATATTTATTATCATATCCTACATGTGGTCAAAAATAATTAGAAAATTGCTGAGGGTCATTCCAATGAGTCCAACTCACTATGTTTTTGAAAATTACTCATCATTTTCTCTTTATTCTTCACTTCATGAATGGTATATTAATTGCATATGTACGCTTACATGTTCATGGTCTCTTTAAAATGACCGCTAGCTACCTTCAAATTGGTGGTCAATAGTAAATTTATTCAAAATATTCCATAGTTTCACCATATCTGCCCTTTGATCAAGGTTCAATGACTGTAGTCGCAAGTACGAGGAAAACATTTTCTGTTGTGAATTGTTTTTAAAGATTGATTGAAAACTGATACATTATCTAGAGTGGGAGAAAAATTTGCAGAATTCAGTGAGCGTCTTAGTTATGTGGCCTCACCAAGCAATTTACTCTGACGTAGATTCACTTGTTTTAAACACTGCTCCGGAAGAGTTGAAACACCTAACGCTTAACCAAACCAATTCGGACTATGGAGCTGTGCAAAACATTCAATGAGCCTTTCACTATATGTATTTTTCTTCCTGAATCAGTGGAAAAATGTCAGTGCGTCCGCTCATCTCTTTCACTTATTCAACAATAACCTGATCTTCCTTAAAGAAAATTAACAATTTCGATAATATCTCTGTGTCATACTCACATACACATACAATTATACATTCTTTGAAGATAATATTCAACATTTATGTGTCAAATATCCTCTGTATATCTATCGTGAGCAAGTGAGATTCTGATGTGTTACAATAATTGACACCCTGCTGCAACACCCTTGCAGTGGACATCTGCAGCTCATATAAAGGAGTAGCCAGTGAGTGTCACTGGAGACTGCAACCATCCCACATACCCCATCCACCTCCACTGAAAGAACTGACCTTCGTAAAGGGATCTCATGTCTTAATACATCACACAGACAGCTGTACCGATGGAAGTAACCCACATTCTGTAATGGATATTAGCTACAGCAAATGGTCCCAGGGCCACTTGACTTGAACTGTGAAATCCATTTTGCCATTCATTGCCAACCTCCTCACAACTAAAAAGTAGAAGGCTCTGGATTCTAAAAGTTTCCAGTAGTGTTGTGTCTACAATTCGCGATTTTTTGTTTTGTTTTACGATAAAGTGTCAAAGGTTAATAAGAATATCAGTGTAGAAAGTAACTGCACATGTTTCAACGTTACTTGCATTACATCAAAACAACTTTAACGAAATTAAGCAAACTATACCCCCACAGTAACGTAAGTAGTAGCTAGCAGAAACTTAACATCCAGTGATAGCATTGGTATACCTGATTATTAACAGAGTTGTTCAGTACATGTAGAGTAAGAAATTGTGTTCCTTTCCCTCTTTCCCTCACTCTTCCACTAATGACCAGATCCTTGGTACCCTCCTGTGTATGTCTCTGGTATCAAGAAACCGCGTAAATCGCTCTAAGCAGTTTTTCCAACAATGGCATTCTGGCATATGTACATTGTTTACAGACCCAAATTTAATTCTCGAAACAATAGACTACTTCTTCAACACATCAAGTGTTATTGGAAATCTCTCGAGACTTTTCTGGAGAGAACGTGTCCGTTCATCTTTCAATACCCTGAGTTCTGAATCTTCACGTTTAGAGCTTTGAGTCAGTGGTTTGTCAACGATGAAAGGGATAGGTGTCTTTTCTTCCACAAGTTTAATTTAGATACTTGACATGAGATTTCTTATAAGTATATTGCTTGGATGCATGGCTGCATCACATCAACAGGAGGAGGAATTGGAATTCACACAGGAGAATATTAAGACCGAAATAAAGCAGAGAAAAGAAATTTATTTCATAAGTTTTGCCAAAATGTGTCTGTGGAATGAAACAAATGAACTGTAGCCAAAATCTGTCGTGGTCCTTATCAACTTTCACAGTGTCTGCCTGCTCATCCATAGAGGAATCCGTAGTAGCCTGGGTAGTAGTACTGCTCGCTAGGACGCAGTGCCTCACGAGCAGCGCCTTCCTGGGGTCGTGGCAGAGGGTAAGGGATGGCCAGAGCAGCGCCCACCAGCGCCAGCACCACCAGTAGCAGCACCTGCAAACACACAACAGGGGTAACATCGCTGGTCAGAGAGAGACAGGGGAAGCCAGGATAGCCACCACTAGCAGCTTCTGTGCAAAGGAAAGTGACATCTCTGGTCAGAGAGGGTCAGATATGGCCGGCCAGATGATACTTGCGTTTGAACAGACTCGAGATTTCCCACCTGCTGCACCATTCCATACAGTAGCGAACTTATTCCAACAATCACATGCCATTTGACTGGCATGGTGCAAGTGCAAGGGAGAGGCTAGGAACTACGCACTAACCACAGCAATAGCTACCACTGACTTAAAATTTGACCATTTCTTGAAACACAGAAGGAAACGGCATTAAATCCTATCACTTCCCACACTCCTAATGTGTTTAAATAAATTTACGAGTTCTCATACAAAACTGGTATGTATGGATATATACACATTTAGCTTGATTTTTAAGTAAATAGATCAAACAACGACAAAAATGTCCCCCAGAAATACTATGTGACTGAACACAATATAATATATATGAAGGTAGTATCTGTTTCCGAAAGATCAGATACAATTGATGACCGTGCAGCTTCTCGAGAATGAAATGATGATTAAATCGACACCCTAGCTGCTAACAGGCGTTGACATACATCATTGGGACATGTTCAAAATTTGTGCAACGAGCAGAACTTCAAACTGGGATCTCCTGCTAACATGGCAGATGCTCTATTCATCTGAGCCACCGAGGGCACAGAGGATATTTGGCCCGCAATGACTTATACCCTGCATGCTCCCCGTGAGAGCCACACTCCAAATATGTTCACACCACTACATTCGTAGTGCGCCTAGTAGATGTTTGCCGATTACACTCATTACTCGTAGCAGATTAATCTACCAAGTCCCGTACGAGTTGGGGCATGACTTGCGCATTCTCAGAAGAAAGTCAATGGTCAGGTAGCCATATTTTAACTACATGTTCAAACTGAAATTCAAATGGTTCAAATGGCTCTGAGCACTAACATTAACATCAGAGGTCTTCAGTCCCCTAGAACTTAGAACTACTTAAACCTAACTAACCTAAGGACATCAAACGCATCTATGCCTGAGGCAGGATTCGAACCTGCGACGGTAGCAGCAGCGCGGTTCCGGACTCAAGCGCCTACAACTGCTCTGCCGCAGTGGCCGGCAAACTAAATGTTCAAATGAGGGGCTGCGCGATTAGTAAGTAAGTAAGTACTGATCTTTCGTACATGTCTTTTATTAAAAGTCTAATTTTATAGTACATTAAATCTTACACTTCAGTTCCCCCTTCTCCTATAAAAACTCTTTGTTGTTTACTGTGGCAATCACTGCTTTATTGCCAGCTGATAACTGATCACTGGCGGTGCAAAGACAGCAGTTCAGAAAAAATCTTGTAGTAGAGCCGTAATTCTTCGGTGGTTATGAAGAAACAGCACTGTGCAACTGTTTGCTAGCAGTTAAGTTAGACCTGCCAGCACAGCATTCGTAATTGTAGCAGTACCAGAACAAGACGCATTTTTGACACATTCCACTATGTCCGAAATAACAGTAGTGGCCTTGAGCTCTGTTTCGCTTTTGACGCCAAAGTCGAGACAATCCATTTAGTGTTTCAAGGTTTGTACTAACTATTTCAATCGATGCTGATATCATTCGCTCAACCCACGAACGTTTATTTCTTCTACCCGTTCTGAATCCAAATTGATGCTGAAGTTATACTCGTTTAGCAATCAATAGATTTCTCGAAAAAATTCAATTCTACTGGTTTCCAAAGTCAACACTACGACTATGATTACTTAGTTAGCAGTGTGTCAGCTGCTCAGCCGGTCTATGCAATACACTGAAAGAAACTGAAAATGAATAGAAACGCAATTTGCTTCATATTTTTGAAGACGTAGAAAGAATGAAAAAGGACGCTACATGAATACAGAATCACAGTTGACCTGTTATACTGTTTAGACAAATCACTGACAGTAACAAGATTCTTTAATAGTAGCTGGACCCCTTTCATCGCAGAAGAAAAATATTTAGTGTAGACCAACGGTAAAGCGCAAAGTGTAGAAACGACGACTCCAATCATAGAGACACACGAAAAGTCTAAGCAGTCACCCATTACTGTGAGTGAATCATAATTTTCAAGAAAATGCAGGCTACAATATTGGAGTATTAATTCTGAATTGCGATGCTGCTTTACAAAGTAGTAGACTACACATTATGTCTCAATGCCGATTTCCGAATGTGTGCTAGACTGTCGAACTGTACTATTACGCAACGACCACAAAACAAGATAAAATTTATCTAGCTCCATTTGTGGGTGAATTGAACAGGTAATTTATGGAATCGGGAAGTACTAGAAGTGTAGGAGAAGAGAGTATGTGTGTACAACCCATATCAGTGACTGGAAAAGTAATCGGAGCATGTCCTGCAGTGTCCAGAGAAAGTTAAATAACTTGGCAGTGAAAGGAGCATCAGAAGACAGAAAAATATTGTAATATACGATACGGAATTATCAATGAGGCTGAATACTATGGATTTGCAGAGACAAAATTTGTAGTAATTTATGAGGAGACGGAACACTATATCATGTCTGTCCAAAGAAGGAATGGTGGATTTAAAAAATATTTCAACAATAACGTACAAATCGGAGACAAAAAAAATGGTGGCAACTCAAGAAAAAACATTAACATTTTACAGACAATTGTACGCTCCAGTAACGTCATTATATTTTAAAGACGATGTCGAAACAGAGAGGAATGAGTGATAGTTTATATATGCCTTTAATACAACAGAAATTATATGTCTATACCAGATTCCTTCATCAGGCATGGCTTCCCTCACTATGGAATCAACACTTTGCAACGTCGAAGATTAGCGTGCAAAGGCCTATTTTGGCGTACTTACAATGGTCTTCATGTTAGTTGCTCGCAGTTGCTCTGACTGGAACTGATGCTTTGCGCTCCACTCGACGTCTGCTTTTATAGCTTACTGGATGGGGGCTACGGTGCTGACGTCAACTTTTACACTAGCTGTAGTAGGTGCTAGGTAGGTTTGGTGTGGGAGGGGATGGGGAGGAGCGATGGCCTTGCATAACCCTCAAGGCCTTGTCAGCAAGTCCTAAAAACCTTGTCCTCGCATACCCTGCGGTTATGCCGTGGCAACCTCTCCCAGGAGCAGCTGTCTCTAAGGTACTCGTCATGTACATGGCGTCACTGAACGAAGTATTTAGGTCTGGGTTAGGTACGACACTAACATGACTCTGTCTGAGGAGTTACAACATTTTTCCCAGTCTGAAATTTCCGCACTTAAAAAAAAATGAGTTGATGTGAACCCTTCTGACATAATGGGACACGCAATGGGTCGCATGATTCAAACTGTGGAATCGCACCGTCTATTCGTGCAGGAAAAACTCAGGGAAGTTTGAGAAAGTAAAATATACAATTTTCACGATTTTATATGCAACTGCTACAAATATCTTCCTAATTGGGGAAATATTTCATCTGCACGAACACGTATCTACATCTGCATCTACATGATTACTCCGCGATTCACAATTAAGTGACTGGCATTGGGGTCTTCGAACCACCTTCAAGTTATTTCGCTACCATTCCTCTATCGAACAGAACCCAGGGAAAACGACCACTTAAGTCTTTCCGGGCCAGCTTTGATTTCTCTTATTTTATGACGATGATCATTTCTCCCTATGTAGGTCGGCCCCCACAGAATATTTTCACACTCCGAGGAGAATGTTGGTGACTGAAATTTTAAGGAAGAGGTCTTACCGCAATGAAAAATGCCTTTGTTTCAATTATTGCCACCTCAGCTCAGGTATCATATTCGTGACATTTCTACTTGTTCGATGTCCTCCTCCAGTCATATCTGTCACGGAGCTGACACTACACAGCAGTACTGAACCAGTAGGCGAACAAGCGTAGCGTAAGAAGTCTCTTTAGTAGACCTGCAGCACTTTCCAAGTGTGTTGCCAAAATATTGCAATATTAGGTTTACGTTCCCCACAATATTATCTACGTGGTCGTTCCAGTGTAAATTATTCGTAATTGAATTTAGTTGAAGTCACAGCCTTTATATTTGTGTGACTTATCGTGTAACCGAAATTTATCGGATTTCTTGTAGCACTCATATAGATGACTTCACACTGTTCATCATTTAGAATCATCTGCCACATTTCGCACAATACAGACATCTTGTCTAAATGTCAGCATCATCTGCGAAGAACTGCTCAGATTGTCTCCTAAATCATTCACATAGATTGGGAACAGAAGGGGACCTGTAACACTTCCTTAGGGAACGACAAGAATTATTTTTATTTCACTTGATGGTTTTCCATCTATTACTACGAACTATGACCTTTATGAGAGGAAATTTTTATTTTGGCTCGTTATTACAAGTCTTGCACATGCAAAGTGATTTCTATGAAATGACTCCTGACCCCTATATGACAGCCAAGATGTCAACCTAATAACGATCTGATAGTTACAGGGCCATAAACATTAAAAGTGTCTCAACACGAGCAAAGCATATAATTAAGAATCACGGAAACAAAAGTGCCAACTGCTGTAGTGTAGAGTGGATCTCCTGCCTGTATGTAAGCTGTGACGGAGAACCAAGCAAGTAGGCTCATTTTAAAAACTTAGGAAACGAATGAAATTTGCTTGTTTCTGGCAGATTAAAAGTGAGGTGCAGTGGAGTTGGGTCCTGAACCTTTCCTTTTGCGGTAAATGATATTAACGGATGATCTATTTATGCACTTCTCATGACTCTATAAAGCCCTAGCGGTGGGCTTAGAGTCGTGCCTGGGTAGATCAGACGGAAAGAGCCCTTCAGACGAAAGGTAAATCTCTTGGTTTAACTCCAGTTGCAGCACATATCTCGATTCTGCCAAAAACTATCACAACACCACCAACTCCGCTGCAGAACGAAAATAGCTATTGTTGAACAATAAAATTAATTTAGCTTACATTTCCGAATTCAGTAATTTATAAGAGTATTCTGCCATCTCTATAAAACAATTAAGCATTGTATTACAAGATTTCGAGAACACTGACAACAAGTCATCTCAGTATGAGTGGTAATGGAATAAGTCCTTTTTGATTCATGCAAAATATATTATTATTTCTGATATCAGCCATTTTCAACAAAAGTCTAAAAATTTACTTTTTGTTGTGCGTTACGTGAGACGCCCGAAAACAAGGTTAACATCACTAGATTAGATAATATAAATGTAAAAAACAGGAACCAAAATATTACTCAAAATTTGTGTGGATTTAGTCCTACCCTAATTCTGGATTTAACTTGCGGCTACCACTAGCCACACTCATAATGAACTTTGGCAAAAAAATGTTTCGTTAAAATGTAATTAAAACGGAGTAATAGTTTTGGAGGATGCTGAGTCTCAACTAAGCAAACTGTCACCTCGTTTCAGCACATAATAATGGAAAATTACCAGACTAAGTTGATCATTTATTGTGGGAATTGCTAAAAACAAAGTTGTTCTCATACATTCACGTCATCAGGTTTATAGTCACATAGGCATGACAATTTTTGTTATGTTCATGACTGTAAGAGGGCGTCTCTTCTTGCATATCTGAACCCTACAGGATTATTCATAAGAACCTCTTGAGTTTCAAAAGACGACCGTCTGATACCTACAAGAGACACAGGAAATAGACACATATCAGTGACCAAAATATTTCTTAAAGTTCTTATCTCACGTTACAGGTGCTCAGTATAGGAACCATTTGCCACGCGGCAGCCGCCAACCTGAGGTTGCGGAACAACGGAAGTCCTCTTTGGAAATCTGTTCGTTTGGTTCTTTATCTGTAGGTATAAACTACTTCGATGCGACAAGACGGAACGGGTTATTAGCATACAGGTTCTGGCACGCGTACCCCCTATTGAAACCACGCCACAACATGTATTACCAATCGAAAGTCGGAGAGACGCTCTATTCACTGACAGGGTTTGTTTTCTGTGTACCTCGTACCTTTAGCGAATTAATCTTCTGAAATCCCATAGACACCTATGAATAACCCTGTCTATGTTAGACACATTCTGTTCACCTCTATTTGTTTCTTGTAGTGAATTACGTCCATAGGTCCATAAGTGTGATTTATACATAGACTGCATCGCTTAGCTGAAAATTTTCTGCAATGTACAGTATTTTACAAGCAATTACCCAATAAATTATTCTATACCTTAACCTCTGTTATTACATAATCTTCTATTCGGTAATACGTTTGGGCAGAGAAATGAAATATCACTGCAATGTCTCATCCTGTTTCCAGTTTCTAAAATTTTTGCTCTTTGAACAACGTTGTGCACAAATTTTGTAAGTACTTCACTTCCTTTCTTTCATAGGGATTACTTAAAACGTTAACGAAAGAAAATTTGCATTTTTCTTTTATGATGTTCTAAGAAGAGTATAAAATTAATTTTACGATTTAGAAATATAGAGTTTTCAGATATATTAGAGAAATTTCTATATGCGATTTTCTAAAAGTCGTTTATTATAAATCTAAATTATCCAGGACCTTTTTGCGCACCAGAGGGACATAGTTTGATACGATATTGCAGTACCTTTGTTGTTCAGCAGTACGATGCAACATTCCTTTGAACATGCACGCATTTTCATATTTCTGAACAACTTCTACTCTACAATATCGCATTTATCCGCAGTCAATTGGCAAGCAGCTTTCAATTAAAATGTCTCACCTGTACAGGAATATACGTAATGAATGTCTGAGAGCAGATTGTAGTCACGTGATTGACCACAAATGGAGGTTTGGGTCTGTCCCCGGAACACGCCGAGATAGCCTAAAGGTAAGACGACCGCTCGCAGTAAGGGGGAGATCCGAGTTCGAAACCCAAACCGGCAATAATTTTCATTGTCATCATTCCATTATGCAACTGATGGTCGTCCGCATTCCCAACTGCGAATACAATTCTTGTAGCATTGTTTTGTGCTCCTATGATGGGGATTTACTGAACTAAGCCAAGTTTCACAAATTCTATGACGTTCTTAGTGAATTTCTAGGGAAGACAGCTGAAGCCATAGGAACCAATAAAAAGACATGTAAATCAGACTACGTCTGTCAAATCTTGAAGAAAATATATACCCGCTGCCGTAATATTACGAATTATTTTATATGACTACTAGTTTCGGTGCCTCTTTGGCACCATCTTGAAGCACCTGTACAAATCGACAAAATCAAGCTTACAATGAAGAACAAATCTGATATTCCGCATCAATTCTCATTATTTAGAATAAATTGACCATACATATTCATTCATCAAGAATATAAGAAGAGACATCAAAGACATCAAGATGGTATATAAAAATGCATGACATACGAACACTGGTCACAGAATTGTCACGTACCTTTAACCGCACTAATAAAAACCGATTACAATTCAGTGCTAACATAATTTACGAAATAAAGTATGAGTTCTCATATTGCAGTAACTAGGAAAGTTTTCATAGAAACTATCGTGATATGGTAACAGTTACCTTTTTAGCATCGTGCGTTACATTTAATTAATTTATTTATGTAGTGTAGTCGTCTGAGGACAGTAAGTTCTACTGGTCTTTCATCAGGTTTTGGCCGGCCGGGGTTGCCGACCGGTTCTAGGAGCTACAGTCTGGAACCGCGCGACCCCCTACGGTCGCAGGTTCGAATCCTGTCTCAGGCGCGGGTGTGTGCGATGTCCTTAGGTTAGTTAGGTTTAAGTAGTTCTAAGTTCTAGGGGACTGATGACCTCAGAATTTAAGTCCCATAGTGCTCAGAGCCATTTGATTTTTTTCATCAGGTATTGTTTATCTTCTCAATGGAATTTATGGTTCAGGTGTGTCGTCTGTGTGTTACTTCAATTCATATTTTAGTAATCTCGTCTGGATTTCAGTCTTTTTGTATTTCGTTATATAGTCTCGTCATTAATATTTATGTAACTTTTTGAACAGCTGACAGGAGATTGTTTGCACTCTGCCCTTTTATAGGTTCCTATGGCTTGAGCTGTCTTCCCTAGATATTGACTCCTTTAGTAGACTCCATATTTCTAATTGCACACGATTTCTATGTGCTCGTTCTTGTCTCATCACCCACATCTGTCCAGCGTTTATACGATTTGAGAGATATTGTTTCACATTTTCTATTATTTATATTATATAGCCTATATTGGTCCTTTATTCAGACACTCATTTTGCTGAGGCCCTGTTCTCACGTATTTAAGAGATCAGTTTTCTTCATAAATTAATTAATGCTAAGCCATTACAGTTTATAACGATTAACAAGATTATTTTCCTAACAATAGTTTTCATATTACATTACATACTAATGGCTACTGAAAGAGTTGACTGAGTTTCAGATTTCACTTCCTCTATGATTTTACTCCAGCATATGTAACTTGAAAGTTTACTTTGTGGATGACTTCTGGGTTTACATTTTCTTGTGTTAATATCTTATGTTATTGTTGGTCGATTTGTCCGCCCCCTGTAGCTGAGTGGTCAAGGCGACAGAATGTCAATCCTAGTGGCCTTGGTTCGATTCCCGGCTGAGTCGGAGATTTTCCCCCCTCAGGGACTGGGTGTTGTGTTGCCCTCATCATTATCATTTCATCCCCATCGACGCGCAAGTCGCCGAAGAAGCGTCAAATCGAAATACCTGCACTTGGCGAACGGTCTACCTGATGGGAGGCCCTAGACACACGACATTTATTTATTTATTTATTTATTGGTATATATAATGGACGTGTAATATGTCACGTGAATCACAGCTACACACTATAAAAAATCACAGTTTCGATCTTAGGGCTTTACTTTGATCTGAATGCAGGGTTTCGGTTTTCTAGACTTTTCTAGACTGCTTTTCGCAGTCCTTAACAAATAATTTACACTGTTGGGGTTAGTTTACCATATTCCTATATCAAATTTATGCATTAATTACGTCGCTTCTTTATTTTTCAATATTTATGAACTGAGGCAGATTGTCAGCCTTTAGGACGTTTCTTTACAGTATGAACACTATGTGTGTTACCATTGTTTTTATTACTGACTTGGAATATTTTTTCAATGAAGGTTTATCTAATTATTACAATATGAGACATGTTACTGTATTTTGTATACTACATTAGCGTTGTACTGAAAGCCGGTTTTATTAATATGGTGAATGGCTGTACGACAAAAAATTCACTGACAAGTATTTGTGTGCCAAGCATTTTGGTTTACCTTCTTGATATCTTTGATATCTCTTCTTATCTATAGTTGCGGCTGTCGCTATTTATCTTCTTCAAATTCTTGGAGTGTATCTATTGTAAGGTAAGCAGTAGTTCGCTGCACTGTGGACTTCTGGCAGCCTTTTTGAACGAGTGCAGAGGAAACAATCGAGTCGGCATTTTTCTTAATTTCATTTTATATGATTATTATTAAGAGCTAGTTTAGGAAGCAGGAGAAAATCACACGAACTAAAGGAAGTATGTAGAATCAATTCGACAAGAAAAGCTGTACAAATCAATGAACTTCCGAGTTACCTGACCGTTTGTGTATGTTTTACATTTGCAACATCCCGTGAATATTGACTCGTAGTACAGGTGAGGTTATTTTGCCTGGTCACGACTTCTGCATAACTATTCTCATTCAGTGCTTTGTTTTATATGTTGGATATTATTTTAAAGGGTGGTACGGTTACCATGGTAGTTAATTACTATTATTTAAGATTGAGTTTTAGGTTATGGATCGATTATTTAATCACAGTGCTTTGCTGTAGGAAAATGCTGCAGAGGGACTGTAAGGTTACTATTAGATTGTTTTTTAGGTGTTATGATGAGCGCAGTGTTATTCAGACAAACAGCAACGATGATCATACAATAAGTCCAAATGAATTACATGGTTTTACAAGTTCTTAAAATGATATCTCAGCTGAATATAAGACAGAAAGTCTTATAACAGCAAATTTTTCTGTAAGTAGCTTACAAATGGCTGAGAATGGACATGTTCCTTGTTAAATTATGCCACTGACAGCTCACTGTATCATCGAAACCATAGACTGTATCACAAACAATCTTACAAGGATGGTAAACCAAACTGCAACAAAGAAAGTAAAAAACAAGCAGTGTACCTGGAAAAGAAAGGTCTATTTGCTCACTGATGAGCAAAATATATGTAAAGAAAACTTTGATTACTCGGGTAAACGGAACGATATCAGGTTGTTTTAATATTTGCTTGATCTTTGTGGGCTTTCGAGAAAAAGAGATGTAATGATGGTGGTGTGGGTGTGACTCTTAGCTATGTACCCACCGACTAAGAGTTGAAATATTAAAAATTTTCGCTCGGTTCGTTTACTAGGGGCTGGAATACATAGTTCCCACATTACAAGCCAAATACTGCTGAGTCTAGAGTAACAATATGAATAGACACCCTGTTGCAACACTCTTCTGTAGCAGTGGACATCTGCAGCTCATCTAAGGCATGAGACCACTTGTGTATAAAAGGAATATGCAGCGCATGTCACTGGAGAATTGCAGCCATTCCACATACAACTGAAAGAATTGACCTTCGTCGAGGGATCCCAAGTCTTACTACATCGCACAGACAGCTGAACCAATGGAAGAAACCAGCAATCGGTAACGGATATTAGCAACGGCAAATGGTGCCAGGGCCACTTGAGGTGAACTGTGAAATCCATTTTGCAACTCATTGCCGTCTCCTCACAACTAAAAAGTAGAAGGCTCTGGATTCCAAAAATTTCTAGTAGTGTTCTCTCTACAATTCGCGTTTTTTTGTTTTGTTTTACGATAACGCGTCAAAAGTTAATAAGAATATCAGTGTAGAAAGTAACTGCACATGTCTCAACGTTACTTGCTACAACTTTAACGAAATTAAGCAAAGTACACCACCATAGTAACGTACGTAAGGCCTAGCATAGAGTTTTATTCTGTAAGAAATTGTGTTCCTTTCCCTCTTTCCCTCACTCTTCCACTAATGATCAGATCCTTGGTAGACTCCTGTGTATATCTCTTGTATCTAGAAACCGCGTAAATCGCTTTAAGCAGTTTTTCCAACAATGGCATTCTGGCATATGTACATTGTTCACAGACCCAAATTTAATTCTCGAAACAATAGACTGCTTCTTCAACATATCAAGTGTTATTGGAAATTTCCCCAGATTTTTCTGCAGAGAATGTGGTCCGTTCATCTTTCCATACCCCGAGTTCTGAATCTTCACGTTTAGAGCTTTGAGACAGTGGTTTGTTAATGATGAAAGGGATACCTGTCTTTTTTTCCACAAGTGTAATTTAGATACTTGACATGAGATTTCGTATAAGTATATTGTTTGGATGCATGGCTGCATGACATCAACAGGAGGAGGAATTGGAATTTACACAGGAGAATATTAAGACCGAAATAAAGCAGAGAAAAGAAATTTATTTCATAAGTTTTGCCAAAATATGTCTGTAGAATGAAACAAATGAACTGTAGCCAAAATCCGACGTGGTCCTTATCAACTTTCACAGTGTCTGCCTGCTCATCCATAGAGGTATCCGTAATAGCCTGGATAGTAGAACTGCTCGCTGGGACGCAGTGCCTCACGAGCAGCGCCTTCCTGGGGTCGTGGCAGAGGGTAAGGGATGGCCAGAGCAGCGCCCACCAGCGCCAGCACCACCAGTAGCAGCACCTGCAAACAAACAACAGGGGTAACATCGCTGGTCAGAGAGTTACAGGGGATGCCGGGATAACCAGCCAGCACCATCATCACTAGCAGCTTCTGTGCATAGGAAAGTGACATCTCTGGACGGATAGGGACAGATAGGGCCACCAGATGATACTCGTGTTTGAACAGACTCAGGATTTCCCATATGCTGCACCATTCCATACAGTACGGAGCTTATTCCAACAATCACATGCCATTTGACTGGCATGGTGCAAGTGCAAGGGAGAGGCTACTAACTACGAACTAGCCACAGCAATAGCTACCGCTCTCTTAAAATTTGACCATTTTTTCAAACACATGAGGAAACAGCATTAAATCCTATCACTGCCCACAATCCTAATGTGTTTGAATCAATTTATGTGCTCTCATACAAAACCGGTATGTATGGATTTATATGCATTTAGCTTGATTTTTAAGTAAATATATCAGACACAGACAAAAATGTCCCCCCAAAATACTATGTGACTGAACACAGTATAATATTTTGTTTGTTTATAAGAGGCATTAATGATTTGTCACGTAAGTGGACAAGGAGCAGTTCAACCCCTGTCCACACACTACAGTAACTGATAACAGTTACTAGATCTTAATCAGTTTGACAACAGTGTAGCAACATTCAGATTAAACAGGCAAAAAAGTTTATCAAGAAATAAATTCTGAACAAACGACATGTATCGTAATAAGGTAACTGTAATTATTTTTGCGAGAATGAACCACAACGGCAAGACACGTGAATTAAAAACGCTGAGAAAGTTGTTGTGATAGTACCAACGAAAATAGCTAGATCGAACAGAACCAGAAATTTCTCAGATTGTTAAGTAAACTGTTCAAACAGCTCAAGTCGATTTCAATCGCAGTACTAGAGACAGAGACAGCCAAACTGAACCACACCAGCAGCATCTGCGATATCAAATAGAGTACTATCTCTGGTCATGAGGCCATATAGCGGAAGTGAAGTGTAGGGAAAGGTGGCAATTGAAATCAATACAGAGTGGCTAGTTGTCCAACATTAAATAATATAATATGGAGTGAAAATAAAACTATGAAAGACAGAAATAATAGGAGTAGCAAAAGTGAAAATACTAATAAACTTCAAAATTGGAGACCATACATACGGTAGCGTTCTCGCTTCCCACGCCCGGGTTCCCGGGTTCGATTCCCGGCGGGGTCAGGGATTTTCTCTGCCTCGTGATGGCTGTGTGTTGTGTGCTGTCCTTAAGTTAGTTAGGTTTAAGTAGTTCTAAGTTCTAGGGGACTGATGACCATAGATGTTAAGTCCCATAGTGCTCAGAGCCATTTTTTTGGATACCATACAGTAGTAGAAGTGAATAATTTTTATTACTTTGAAGCAAAAGTATGATATAACAAGCACAGTAGCGCAGGCAAATGAGGCAATGCTCTCTAAAAGAAGTCTTTTTGCATCAAACAAACACCTTAATTTGAGAACTAAATTTCTGAGAATGTTAGTCTAGAGCACACTACTATATGGAAGAGAATAATAGTCTGTGGGAAAACGCGAAAAGAAGAGAATCGATGTGTCTGAGATGTGATGTTACAGAAGGATGCTAAAAAGACAGATTCGAAAAGAGGAATTCAATGACCAAATAGACTTACAAAGGAATATGTGGAAAACTAATTAGACAAGAGGACAGGGCTTATGTTGAGACACCAGGGAATAACTTTCACGGTACCAGAGGAAGCTGCAGAGAGTGAAAATTATAACAGTAAGAGAAGACAGTGGACGGGATATAGCTGACAAATAATAGAGGACGTTGGGTCTAAGTGCTAGTCTGAGTTGAAATTTTGGCACTGAGGAGGAAGTGGTGGGCGATTAGTCGTAAGATATATGACTAAAAGAAGAAGTATAGTTTAAGAAACAGATTCTGTAAAGACTACTCGATAGTAATGTCTTCATTCGAATAGAAAATATAATACTGGGTGAACCCAAGATTGCCAATTAGGAATCAGTTTCGGAAGATATAGCCATATTACTGGTGCATACAACAAATATGACATTCGATATCACTCTGATATTTTGGTTTCGTACCTATGGTTACGAAAAATTATGTGCTTGAACAGGAGACCTGTGTTAATAAAAACTCTTCTTCTATACAAACTCTTTGTTTCTTCCTGTGGCAATCACTGCTTCAAAGCCAGTTGACTACTAATCACTGGCGATACAAAGAAAGCAGTTCAGGAAAAATCTTTTAGTAGAACCGTTATTCTTCAGTGCTTTTAAAGACACAGCACTGTGTAACTGTTTGCTAGTGCAGTGATTCTAGACATTATTAATAGTTAAGCTTGACCTGCCAGCACTTCATTCGTAATTGTATCAGAACCAGAACAAGAGGGGATTTTCGACACATTCCACGATGTCCGAAATAACAGTAGTAGCCTTGAGTTCTGTTTCGCTTTCGACGTAAAAGTCTTGACAATCCAATTAGTGTCTCACGGTTTGTGCTAAATATTTCAGTCGATGCTGGGATGATTCGCTCAATCCACGGACGTTTATTTCTTCTACCCTTTCTAAATCCAAGTTGATGCTGAAGTTATACTCGTCTAGCCATCAACAGAGATTTCAATAAATCTCAGTTCTCCTGGTTTCCAAAGACAACACAAGACTTTGATTACTTAGTTAGGACTGTGTCTCTTGCTGAGCCCGTCTATGCAATACACTGAAAGAAACTGAAATTGAATAGAAACGCAATTTGCTTCATATCTTGTACAAGGTATTTGTAGAAAGACTGGAAAAGGACGATAGATGAATAAAGAATCATAGCTAAATTGCTATACTGTTTAGGCAGATCACTGACAGTAAGAAGATTCTTTAACAGCAGCTATCACTCCTTTCTTCAGCTAAGAAAATTATTTAGTGTAGACCAATGGTAAAGAGCAAAGTGTAGAAACGACCACTCCTATCAAAGAGGCATACGTGGATTGTGGCTATTTGCATAAGAGAAAGCAGTCGCCCATTCCTACGAGTCAATCATAATTTTCAAGAAAAAGCAGGTTAGAATATTGGATGTTAATTCCGAATTGCGATGCTGCTTTACAAGGTAGTGGACTGTCCATTATGTCTCAATGCCGATTTCCATATGTTTGCCAGACTGTCGAGCTGCACTATTACGTAACGACCACAAAACAATATAAAATTTATCTAGCTCCATTTGTGGGAGAATTGAACAGGTAATTTAGGGAATCATAAAATACTAGAAGTGTAGGAAAATAGTGTATGTGTGCACAACTCATATCAATGACCGTAAAAATAAGTGGAGCATATCCTGCGGTGTCCAGAAAAAGTTAAATAACTTGGCAGTGAAAGGAGCATCAGAAGACAGAAAAATATTGTAATATATGATACGGGATTATCAATGAGGCTGAATACTGTGGATTTGTAGAGACAAAATTTGTAGCAATTTATGATGAGACCAAACACTATACCATATCAGTGCAAAGTAGGAATGGTGGGTTTAATAAATATCTTAACAATATAGTACGAAACGGAGACCACAAAATATGGTGGCAACTCAAGAAAAAATATAAACGTTTTGCAGACAATTGTACGCTCAGGTATTGTATTTTAAAGACGATGTGGAAAAAGAAAGGAATGAGTGATAGTTTATGTATGCCTTTCATACAACAGAAATCATATGTCTTTAATAATACTTATCATAAACAGATTCCTTCACCAGGCATGGCTTCCCTCACTACGAAACAATGCTTTGCAGTAAGTCGAAGATTAGCGTGCAAAGGCCTATTTTGGCGTACTTACAATGGTCTTCATATTGGTTGCTCGCAGTTGCTCTAACTGGAACTGATGCTTTGCTCCACTCGACGTCTGCTTTTATAGCTTACTGGATGAGGGCTGCGGCGCTGACGTCAACTTCTATACTAGCTATAGTAGGTGCTGGGTAGGGTTGGTGTGGGAGGGGATGGGGAGGAGTGATGGCCTTGCATAACCCTCAAGGCCTTGTCGGCAAGTCCTAGAGTAAAAACCTTGTCCTGGAGTGCCCTGCGGGTATGCCGTGGCAGCCTCTCCCAGGAGCAGCTATCTTAAGGTACTCGTCATGTACAAGGCGCCACAGAACGAAGTATTTAGGTCTGGGCCGGGTACGACAGTAGCATGACTGTATCTGAGGAGTAAAAGCATTTTTTCCAGTCTGAAATTTCAGCTCTTAAGAAAATTATGGGTTGATATGAACCCTTCTAAGATAATGGGACACGCAATGGGTCGCATGATTCAAACTGTGGAATCGCACCGTCTATTCATGCAGGAAAAACTCAGTTAAGTTTGAGAAAGTAAAAGATTCGATTTTCGCGATTTTACAGGCAACTACTAAAAATACACTCCTGGAAATTGAAATAAGAACACCGTGAATTCATTTTCCCAGGAAGGGGAAACTTTATTGACACATTCCTGGGGTCAGATACATCACATGATCACACTGACAGAACTACAGGCACATAGACACAGGCAACAGAGCATGCACAATGTCGGCACTAGTACAGTGTATATCCACCTTTCGCAGCAATGCAGGCTGCTATTCTCCCATGGAGACGATCGTAGAAATGCTGGATGTAGTCCTGTGGAACGGCTTGCCATGCCATTTCCACCTGGCGCCTCAGTTGGACCAGCGTTCGTGCTGGACGTGCAGACCGCGTGAGACGACGCTTCATCCAGTCCCAAACATGCTCAATGGGGGACAGATCCGGAGATCTTGCTGGCCAGGGTAGTTGACTTACACCTTCTAGAGCACGTTGGGTGGCACGGGATACATGCGGACGTGCATTGTCCTGTTGGAACAGCAAGTTCCCTTGCCGGTCTAGGAATGGTAGAACTATGGGTTCGATGACGGTTTGGATGTACCGTGCACTATTCAGTGTCCCCTCGACGATCACCAGTGGTGTACGGCCAGTGTAGGAGATCGCTCCCCACACCATGATGCCGGGTGTGGGCCCTGTGTGCCTCGGTCAATGCAGTCCTGATTGTGGCGCTCACCTGCACGGCGCCAAACACGCATACGACCATCATTGGCACCAAGGCAGAAGCGACTCTCATCGCTGAAGACGACACGTCTCCATTCGTCCCTCCATTCACGCCTGTCGCGACACCACTGGAGGCGGGCTGCACGATGTTGGGGAGTGAGCGGAAGACGGCCTAACGGTGTGCGGGACCGTAGCCCAGCTTCATGGAGACGGTTGCGAATGGTCCTCACCGATACCCCAGGAGCAACAGTGTCCCTAATTTGCTGGGAAGTGGCGGTGCGGTCCCCTACGGCACTGCGTAGGATCCTACGGTCTTGGAGTGCATCCGTGCGTCGCTGCGGTCCGGTCCCAGGTCGACGGGCACGTGCACCTTCCGCCGACCACTGGCGACAACATCGATGTACTGTGGAGACCTCACGCCCCACGTGTTGAGCAATTCGGCGGTACGTCCACCCGGCCTCCCGCATGCCCACTATACGCCCTCGCTCAAAGTCCGTCAACTACACATACGGTTCACGTCCACGCTGTAGCGGCATGCTACCAGTGTTAAAGACTGCGATGGAGCTCCGTATGCCACGGCAAACTGGCTGACACTGACGGCGGCGGTGCACAAATGCTGCGCAGCTAGCGCCATTCGACGGCCAACACCGCGGTTCCTGGTGTGTCCGCTGTGCCGTGCGTGTGATCATTGCTTGTACAGCCCTCTCGCAGTGTCCGGAGCAAGTATGGTGGGTCTGACACACCGGTGTCAATGTGTTCTTTTTTCCATTTCCAGGACTGTATCTCCCTAATGGGGCAAATATTTCGCCTGCACCAACAGGTATTTACATCTGCATCTACTCTTCAATTCATAATTAAGTGACTGGCATGTGGGTCATCGAACCACCTTCAAGTTATTTCACTACCGTTCCGCTATCGAACAGTGCCCGGGGGAAACGACCACTTAAGTCTTTCCGGCCTAGCTTTGATTTCTTTTATTTTATCAAGATGATCATTTCTCCCTATGGAGGTGTGCGCCCACAGAATATTTTCACACTCTAATGGAAAGTTGGTGACTGAAATTTCATGAAAAGTTCTTACCGCAACGAAAAATGCCTTGTTTCAATGATGACACCTCGGTTCACGTATCATATACGTGACTTTCTCTCCCCCATTTCTTGAAAATACACGTCAATATGCCGTTATTTTACTTCTTCGATGTCCTCCTCCAGTCATATCTGACACGGATCGCACACTACACAGCAGTGCTGAACCAGAGAGCGAACAAGCGTAGTATAAGAGGTCTATTTAGTAGACCTGCTGTATTTTCCAAGTGTTTCACAATATATTGCAATATTTCGTTTACGTTCCCCACAACATTATCTATTTGGTCGTTCCAGTTTAACTTGTTCGTAATTGTAATCCCTAAATATTTAGTTTAAGTCACAGCCTTTATATTTGTGTGATTTATCGTCTAACCAAAATTTAACGGATTTCTTGTAGTACTCATGTAGATGACTTCACACTGTTCATCATTTGGAATCGACTGCCATTTTTCGCACCATACAGACATCTGTCTAATTGACAGCATCGTTGCGAAGAAATGCTCAGATTGTCTCCTAAACCATTCACATAGATTGGGAACAGAAGGGGACCTGTAACACTTCCTTGGGGAACGCCAAGTATTACTTTTGTTTTACTTTGTGGTTTTCCATCTCTTACTACGAACTATGACCTTTATGAGAGGAAATCTTTATTTTGACTAGTTATTACGAGCATATGCAAAGCGATTTCTATGAAGCGACTTCTGACCCCAATATGACAGCTGAAGTTGTCAACCTAGTAAAGAGCTGATAGTTACAGGGTCATAACCATTAAAAGTGTCTCAACCCGAGTATAGTATATAATTAAGAATCACGGAAACAAAAATGCCAACTTCTGTAGCCTAGAGTGGATCTCGTGCCTGTATATAAGCAAGTAGCCTCATTTTAAAAACGTAGGAAACGAATGAAATTTGCTAGTTTCTGTCAGCTTAAAAGAGAGGCGCTGTGGAGTCTGGCCCTGGATCTTCGCTTTTGTGGTAAATGTTATTACCGGTTCAGCTATTTATGCAATACACATGACTCTATGAAGCCCTGTCGGTGGGCTTAGAGTCGTTCCTGGTTAGCTCAGTCGGAAATAGCCCTTCAGACGAAAGGTAACTCTCTTGGCTTAACTCCAGTTGCAACACATATCTCCAGTCTGCCAATAACTATCACAACACCACCAACTCCGCTGCAGAACGAAAATAGCCATTCTAGAACCATAAAATTAATTTAGCTTATATTTCCCTAGTCAATAATTTGCGAATGTATTTTGCCATCTGTATAAAATAATTAAGTATTGCATTACAAGATTTCGAGAACACTGACAACAAATTGTCTCAGTGTGAGTGCTAATGGGATAAATCCTTTTTGATTCGTGCAAAATATATTATTACTTCTGATATCGGCCATTTTGAACAAAATTTTAAAAATTTACGTTTTTGTTGTCTGTTACATGAGATGCCCCAAACAAAGATTAACATCACTAGATTAGATAATATATACGTAAAAAAGAGGAACCAAAATATTATTCAAAATTTGTGTGGATTTAGCCCTACCCTAATTCTCGATTTAACTCGTGGCTACCACTAGCCACACTCATAATGAACTTTGGCAAACAATATTTCGTTAAAATGTAATTAAAACGGAGTAATAGCTTTGGAGGGTGCTGAGTCTCAACTAAACAAACTGTTCCCTCGTTTCAGCAGATAATAATTGTAAATTATCTCTCTAAGTTTATTATTTATTGTGGGAAATGCTAAAAACAAAGTTGTTCTCATAGATTTACGTCATCAGATTTATAGTCATATAGGCATGACAATTTTTGTTATGTTCATGACTGTATAAGGGCGTCTCTTCTTGCATTTCTGAACCCTACACGATTATTCATAAGAACCTCTGGAGTTTCAAAAGACGACCGTCAGTTACCTACAAGACACACAGAAAATAGGCACATATCAGTGACCAAAACATTTCTTCAAGTTCTTATCTCACGTTACAGGTGCTCAGTATAGGAACGATTTGCCACGCGGCAACCGCCATCGTGAGCTTGCGGAACATCAGCAGTCCTCTTTGGAAATCCGTTCGTTTAGTTGTTTGTCTGTAGGTGCGAACTAATTCGATGGAATGGATTATTCGCATACGGGTTCTGACACGCACACCCCCTATTGTAACTATGCCACTACATGTATTACTAATTGAAAGTCGGACAGATGCTCTATTCACTGACACTGTTTGTTTTCTGTGTACATCTTAGCTTTCGCGAAATATTCTTCCAAAACCCCATAGATACTTATGAATAACCCTGTTCACATCTATTGTTTGTTTCTTGTAGTGAATTACGTCCATAGGTCCATATGTGTGATTTATACATTGACTGCATCACTTAGCGGAAAATTTTCTGCAATGTACAGTATTTTACAAGCAATTATCCAATAATTTATTCTTTACCTTAACCTATGTTATTACATAATATTCTATTCGGTAATATGTATGGGCAGAGAAATGAAATATCACTACAATGTCTCATCCTACTTCCAGTTTTTAAAATCATTGCTCTCTGAACAACTTTCTGCACAAATTTTGTAAGTACTTCACTTCCTTTCTTTCAAAGCGATTACTTAAAGCATTAACGAAGTAAAAATTTTCATTTATCTTTCATGATGTTCTAAGAAGAGTATAAAATTAATTTTACGATTTAGAAATATAGAGTATTCAGATGTATTAGACAAATTTCTATATGAGATGTTCTACAAGTCCTTTATAAGAAATCTGAATTATCCAGGACCTTTTTGCACTCCAGAGGGACATATGCTACAATTGTTAACCCTTAACTGCATAGTGTTGCATTTCTGCAACATGATTTGTTATAATGTTTGATACGATTTTGCAGTACCTTTGTTGTTCAGAAATACGATTGAACGTTCCATTAGACATGCACGCATTTTCATATTTCTGAGCAACATCTACACTGGCATATCGTATTTATCCACCGGCAATTTGCAAGCAACATTTAATTAAAAATATCTCACCTGTACAGTTATATACATAATTAATGTGTGAGAGCAGATTGTAGACACGTGATTGACCACATATGGAAGTTTGGGCCTGTCCCCGCAACACGCTGAGGTAGCCTAAAGGTAACACGACCGCTGGCAGTAAGGGAGATATCCGAGTTCGAATCCCAATCTGTCAATAATTTTCATTGTCGTCATTCTATTATGCAACTGATGGTCGTCTGCGTTCGCAACTGTGAATGCAATTCCTGTAGCATTGTTTTGTACTCCTTTGATGGGATTTACTGAACTAACCCAATTTTCACAGATGTTATGACGCACTTGGAGAAATTGTAGGGAATACAGCTGAAGCCATAGGAACCAATAAAAAGCCATGGAAATCGGACTACGTTTGACAAAGGCTTGAAGAAAATATATACCCGCTGCCGTAATATTATGAGATATTTTATTTGACTACCAGTTTCGGTGGCTCTTTGGCACCATCTTGAAGTACCTGTATAAATCGACAAAATCAAGCTTACAATGAAGAACAAATCTGATATGCAACATCAGTCGTCATTATTTAGAATATATTGACCATACGTATGCATTTGTCAAAAATATAGGAAGAGACATCGAAGACATCAAGATGGTATACAAAAATTCATGACATGCGAACACTTTTCACAGGATTGTCATGTACCTTTAACCACATTAAAAAAACAGATTACAATACAGTGGTAACATAATTTTCGAAATAAAGTAAAAGTTCTCATACTGTAGTAACTAGGAAAGTTTTGATTGAAACCATTGTGATATGGTAACAGTTACCTATTTAACATCGTGCCTTACTTTTAATTCATTTATTTATGTAGTGTAGCTGTCTGAGGACAATAAGTTCTAACGCCCATTGACTGGTTTTTCTTCAGGTTTTGTTTAGCTTCTCAATGGAATTCGTGGTTCATGTGTGTCGTCTGTGTGTTAATTCAATTCATATTTTAGTAATCTCTTTCAGCTTTCAAACTTTTTGTATTTTGTTGTATAGTTCATCATTTATATTTATGTAGCTTTCTTAACAGCTGACAGGACATTGTTTGCGCTCTGACCTATTAGATTCCTATGGTTGATCTGTCTTCCCTACATATTGACCCCCTTAGTACATTTCATATTTCTGATTGCATGTTTTCTATGTGCTCGTTCGTGTCTCATCTCCCACATCTATCCAGCGTTTCTACGATTTGACAGATATTGTTTCACATCCTCTCTTATTTATATTATATAGTCTCTATTGGTCCTTTAATCGTATACTCATTTTGATGAGGCTCTGTTCCCACGTATTTAAGAGGTCAGTTTTCTTTATAAAATAATTAATTCTATGCTATTATAGTTTATAAAAATTAACAAGATTTTTTTCTAACAATAATTTTCATATTACATTACATAGTAATGGCTACTGAAAGAGTTGACTGATTTTCAGATTTCGCTTCCTCTATGCTTCTACTCCAGCATATGTAGCTTGAAAGTTTACTTTGTTGATGACTTCCTGGATTATATTTTCTTATGTTATATATCTTATGTTACTATTGGTCGATATGTCTGCCCCCAGTAGCTGAGTGCTCAACAGGACAGAATGTCAATCCTAATGGCCCAGGTTCGATTCCGGACTGGGTCAGAGATTTTCCCCTCTCAGGGACTGGGTGTTGTGTTGTCCTCATCATTATTATTTCATCGCCATCGACGTGCAAGTCGCCGAAGTGGCGTCCAATCGAAATACCTGCACCTGGCGAACGGTCTACTTGATGGGAGGCCCTAGACACACGACATTTATTTATTTATTGGTCGATATGATGGACGTGTAATATGTCACGTGAATCACAGCTACATACTACAAAAAATCACTGTTTCGATCTTAGGCCTTTACTTTGATCTGAATGCAGGGTTTCGGTTTTATAGTCTTTTTAACACTTTTCACAATCCTTCACATTTAATTTACCCTGTTGGGGTTAGTTTACCTTGTTCGTTTAACAAGTTTATGCACTAATTATGTCGCTGCCTTATTTTTCAATATTCATGAACTGAGGCAGATTGACTGCATTTAGGGCGTTTCTTCACAGTACGAACACTCCATGTGATACCATAGTTTGTACTACTGACTCGGCATATATTTTCAATAAATGTTTTTCTAATTACTGTGATTTGAAAAGTTTTACTTTATTCCGTACATTACATTAGCATTGTATTGTAAGTCGGTTTTATTAATATGGTGAATGGCTGGACGACAAAATATTCTCTGACAAGTGTTTGTGTGCCAAACATTTTCGTTCACATCTTGATATCTTCGATATCTCTTCTTCTATATTTTACTAATGTGTGTGTATGGCTAATTCATTTCCAATAATAACAATTGTTTTTACTTATCTGATTTTCAGTCTATTGTAAGCTTGATTTTGTTGATTTATACAGGAGCCTGAAGACTGCCAAATAAAATAATTCATAAAATTACGGCTGTTGGTATTTATTTTCTTCAAATTCTTGGAGTGTCTCTAATGTAAGGTGTGCAGTAGCTCGCTGCACTGCGGACTTCTCGCACCCTCTTTGAATGAGTGTAGAGGAAGCAATCGTGTCGGCATTTTTCTTAATTTCGATTTATATGATTATTATTAAGAGCTAGTTTAGGAAGCAGGAGAATATCACACAAAGTAAAGGAAATATGTAGAATCAATTCAACAAGAAAAGTGTATAAATACCTGAACTTCTGATTTACCTGACAGTTTGTGTATGTTTTAAATGTGCAACATCGCCTGAATACTGACTCGTAGTACAGCTGAGGTTATTTTGCCTGGTCACGAATTCTGCATATATATTCTCATTCAGTGCATTGTTTTATAAGTTGAATGTTGTTTTATAGGGTGGTATGGTTATTATGGTGGTTAATTACTATTATTTAAGATTGAGTTTTAGGTTATGGATCGATTATTCAATCACAGTGATTTGCTGAAGGAGGACGCTGCAGAGGGACTGTGAGATTACTATTAGATTGTTTTTTGGGTGTTATGATGAGCGCAGTGTTATTCACACAAACAGCAACGATGATCATACAATAAATCCAAATGAATTTCATGGTTTTACAAGTTCTTAAAATGATATCTCAGCTGAATATAAGACAGAAAGTCTTATAACAGCAAATTTTTCTGCGAGTAGCTTACAAATGGCTGAGAATGGACATGTTCCTTGTTAAATTATGCCACTGACAACTCATCGTATCGATGATACCATAGACTGTATCACAAACAATCTTACAAGGATGGTAAACCAAAACTGCGACAAACAAAGTAAAAGACAAGCAGTGTATCTAGAAAAGAAAGATTTATTCCCTCACTGATGATATTTAAAGTAAAATTTTATTACTCTGGTGAAATGGAACGCTATCAGGTTGTTTTATATTTGCTTGAGCTTTGTGGGCTTTTGAGAAAAAGAAATGTAATGATGGTGGTGTGGGTGTGGCCCTCAACTATGTACCCTCTGACTCAGAGTTGAAATATTAAATTTTTTGGCTGGATACGTAGTTTCCACATTACAAGCCAAATACTAATGAGTCTATAGTCTACAATATGAATAGACAACCTGTTGCAACACTCTTCTGTTGCAGTGGACATCTGCAGCTCATCTAATGCATGAGACCACCTGTGTATAAAAGGAAATTCCAGTGAGTGTCACTGGAGAATTGGAGCCATCCGAAATACCCATTTCTCCTCCACAGAAAGAACTGACCTTCGTAAAGGGATCTCGTGTCTTAATACATCACACAGACAGCTGTACCGATGGAAGTAACCCGCAATCTGAATGTGTCAGTGAGTGTCACTGGAGAATTGTAGCCATCCGAAATACCCCTTTCTCCTCCACAGAAAGAACTGACCTTCGTAAAGGGATCTCATGTCTTAATACATCACACAGACAGCTGTACCGATGGAAGTAACCTGCAATCTGTAATGGATATTAGCTACGGCAAATGGCCCCAGGGCCACTTGATGTGAACTGTGAAATCCATTTAGCCATTCATTGCCATTCTCCTCACAACTAAAAAGTAGAAGGCTCTGGATTCTAAAAGTTTCCCATAGTTTTATGTCTACAATTCGCGATTTTTTGTTTTCTTTTACGATAAAGTATCAAAAGTTAATAAGAATATCAGTGTAAAAAAGAAACGATGCATGTCTCAACTTTACTTGCATTACATCAAAACAAATTAAACGAAATTAAGCAAACTATACCCCCAGTAACGTATGTAGTAGCTAGCAGGAACTTAACATGCAGTGATAACATTGGTATACCTCATGATTAAAGAAAGTCGTTCAATACTTTACAGTTTTATTCTGTAAGAAATTGTGTTCCTTTCCCTCTTTCCCTCACTCTTCCACTAATGATCAGATCCTTGGTAGACTCCTGTGTATATCTCTTGTATCTAGAAACCGCGTAAATCGCTCTAAGCAGTTTTTCCAACAATGGCATTCTGGCATAAGTACATTGTTTACAGACCAAAATTTAATTCTCGAAACAATAGACTACTTCTTCAACACATCAAGTGTTATTGGAAATCTCTCGAGACTTTTCTGGAGAGAACGTGTCCGTTCATCTTTCAATACCCCGAGTTCTGAATCTTCACGTTTAGAGCTTTGAGTCAGTGGTTTGTCAATGATGAAAGGGATAGGTGTCTTTTCTTCCACAAGTGTAATTTAGATACTTGACATGAGATTTCGTATAAGTATATTGCTTGGATGTATGGCTGCATCACATCAACAGGAGGAGGAATTGGAATTTACACAGGAGAATATTAAGACCGAAATAAAGCAGAGAAAAAAAATTTATTTCATACGATTTGCCAAAAGGTGTCTGTGGAATGAAACAAATGAACTGTAGCCAAAATCTGTCGTGGTCCTTGGCAACTTTCACAGTGTCTGCCTGCTCAGCCGTAGAGGTATCCGTAGTAGCCTGGGTAGTAGTACTGCTCGCTGGGACGCAGTGCCTCACGAGCAGCGCCTTCTTGGGGACGTGGCAGAGGGTAAGGGATGGCCAGAGCAGCGCCCACCAGCGCCAGCACCACCAGTAGCAGCACCTGCAAACACACAAGGGGGGTAACATCGCTGGTCAGAGAGTAACAGGTGAAGCCAGCACCACCAACACTAGCAGCTTTGTGCAAAGGTAAGTGACATCTCTCGTCCAAGAGTGCAGATAGGGCCTGCCAGATGATACTCGTATTTGATCAGACTTGAGATTTCGCATCTGCTGCACCATTCTAGACAGTATCGAGCTTATTCGAACAATCACATGCCATTTGACTGGCATGGTTCAAGTGCAAGAGGCTAGCAACCACGAACTAGCCATAGCAATAGCCACGGCTCACTTAAAATTTGACGATTTCTTGAAACTGAGGAGGAATTGGCATTAAATCCTGTTACTGCACACACTTCTATTGTGTTTGAATAAATTTACGAGTTCTCATACAATACTGGTATGTATGAATATATACACATTTAGCTTTCGTTTTAAGTAAATATATCAGACACAGACATAAATGCCCCCAATAATACTATGTGACTGAACACAGTATAATAATTTGTTTGTTTATAAAGGACGTTAATGATTTGTCAAGTAATTGGACTAGGAGCAGTTCAATCCCTGTTCACACATTACAGTAACTGATAAAAGTTACTAGATTTTAATCAGTTTTACAATAGCACAGCAACATTAAGATTAAACAAACAAACAAATTTATCAAGAAATAAATTCTGAACAAATGATATGTATCGTAATAAGGTAACTGTAATTTTTTCGTGAGAATGAACTACAACAGCAAGACCCGTTTTAGAGATTTGTACTTTCAGACGTTACTAGATCGTAGGACGAGCGAAAGCTCCAGAATTAGACACAACCATAACTGCAATCTTTGTATATCACCAGTTGCCTTTGTTATGCATGTTTCAATCCATGTTTTATTATTACAGATCACAGTGAATTAAAAACGCTGAGAAAGTTGTTGTGATAGTACCAACGAAAATCGCTAGATCGAACAGAACCAGAAATTTCTCAGTTTGTGAGGTAAACTGTTCAAACAGCTCAAGTCGATTTCAATCGCAGTACTAGAGACAGAGACAGCCAAACTGAACCACACCAGCAGCATCTGCGACACCAAATAGAGTACTATCTCTGGTCATAAGGCCATATAGCGGAAGTGAAGTGTAGGGAAAGGTGGCAATTGAAATCAATATGGAGTGGCTAGTTGTCCAGCATTAAATAATATAATATGGAGTGAAAATAAAACTATGAAAGACAGAAATAATAGGAGTAGCATAAATGAGATTACTAATAAACTTCAAAATTGGAGACTATACAGTAGATGGAGTGAAGAATATTTGTTACTTTGGAAGCATAAGAATGATATAAGAAGCACAGTAGCACAGGCAAAGGGGGCAATGTTCACTAAAGGATGTCTTCTTGCATCAAACATAGACCTTAATGTGAGAACTAAATTTCTGAGAATGTTCGTCTAGAGCACACTATTGCATGGAAGTGAATAATAGTCTGTGGGAAAACGCAAAAAGAAGATGATTGATGTGTCTGAGATATGATGTTGCAGAAGAATGGTAAATAGACAGATATAAAAAGAGGAAGTTAATGACGGAACAGACTTACAAAGGAATATGTGGAAAACTAATTAGACAATGGGACAGGGCTTGCGTTGAGACACCAGGGAATAACTTCTATGGAACCAGAGGAAGCTGTAGAGAGTGAAAAATGAAAACAATAAGGGGTGACCGTGGATGGTATATACTTGACAAATAATAGAGGACGTTGAGTCTAAGAGCAAAGGCCTATTTTGGCGTACTTACAATGGTCTTCATGTTGGTTGCACGCAGTTGCTCTAACTGGAACTGATGCTTTGCTCCACTCGACGTCTGCTTTTATAGCTTACTGGATGGGGGCTCCGGTGCTGACGTCAACATCTATACTAGCTGTGGCAGGTGCTAGGTAGGGTTGGTGTGGGAGGGGATGGGGAGGAGTGATGGCCTTGCATAACCGCCACAGCCTTGTCAGCAAGTCCTACAGTGAAAACCTTGTCCTCGCATGCCCTGAGGTTATGCTGTGGCAATCTCTTCCAGCAGCAGCTGACTCTAAGGTACTCGACATGTACAAGGCGCCACTGAACGAAGTATGTAGGTCTGGGTCAGGTACGACACTAACATGACTCTGTCTGAGGAGTTACAGCATTTTTCCCAGTCTGAAATTTCCGCTCTTAAAAAAAAATTATGAGTTGATGTGAACCCTAGTGACATAATGGGACACGCAATGTGTCGCATGATTCAAACTATGGAATCGCGCCGTCTATTCAACAAGGAAAAACTCAGGGAAGTTTGAGAAAGTAAAAGATACAATTTTCACGATTTTATATGCAACTGCTACAAATATCTTCCTAATTAGGAAAATATTTCATCTGCACGAACACGTATCTACACCTGCATCTACATGATTACTCCGCAATTCACAATTAAGTGACTGGCATGGGGGTCATCGAACAACCTTCAAGTTATTTCGCTACTGTTCTGCTATCGAACAGCTCCCCGAGAAAACGACCACTTAAGTCTTTCCGGGCCAGCTTTGATTTGACAGATATTGTTTCACATCCTCTCTTATTTATATTATCCAGCCTCTCTTGGTCCTTTATTCGTATACTCATTTTACTGAGGCTCTGTTCTCACGTTTTAAGAGATCAGTTTTCTTCATAAAATAATTTATTCTATGCTATTACAGTTTATAATGATTAACAAGACTTTTATAACAATACTTTTCATATTAAATTACATAGTGATGGCTATTGAAAGAGTGGACTGAGTTTCAGATTTCACTTCCTCAATGCTTCTACTCCAGCATACGTAACTTGAAAGTTTACTCTGATGATGACTTCCGGGTTTACATTTTCTTGTGTCACATATGTTATTACTGGTCGATATGGTGAACGTGAATCACACTATACACTACAAAAAAAATTACTATTCCGATCTTAGGCATTTACTTTGATCTAAATAAAGCCTTCATTTCTGGTTTCCTAGTCTTCTTAACGCTTTTCACAGTCCTTTACAATTAATTTACACTGCTAGGGTTAGTTTATCAAGTTTATGCTTTAATTATGTCGCTTCCTCATTTTTTAATATTCGTGAACTCACACAGATTCTTTGCCTTTAGGAGGTTTCATACAGTACGAACACTATATGTGATACCATCGTTTGTACTACATAACTCGGCATATCTTTCCAGTGAAGGCTTTTCTAATTACTACGATATGAGAAGTTTTACTTTATTTCGTATATAACATTAGCATTGTATTGTAAGCCGTTTTTATTAATATGGTGAATGGCTGTACGACAAAAAATTCTCTGAAAAGTGTTTGTGTGACATGCATTTTAGTTAACCATCTTGATATCTTTGAAATCTCTTCTTATATATTTTACTAATGCGTGTGTATGGCTAATTCATTTCAAATAAGGACAATTGACGTTGCTTATCAGATTTTTTGACTATTGTAAGCTTGATTTTGTTGATTTATACAGGAGCCTGAAGACTTTCAAATAAAATAATTCATAAAATTACGGCTGTCGGTAATTATTTTCTTCAAATTCTTGGAGTGTCTCTAATGTAAGGTGAGAAGTAGCTCACTGTACTGCAGACTTCTGGCAGCCTCTTTGATTGAGTAACGGAAGTAATAGAGTCGGCATTTTTCTTAATTTCACTTTGTATGATTATCACACAAAAATATGATTATCACAAATACGGTTATCACACAAACTAAAGGAAATATGTAGAATCAATTCAACAAGAAAAGCTGTCCAAATTATTGAACTTCTCACTAATCTGTCAGTTTATGAATGTTTCGCATGTACAACATTGCATGAATGTTGACTCATATTACAGGTTAGGTTATTTTGCGTGGTCATGACTTCTACATAAATATTCTGATTCAGTGCTTTACTTTATATGTTTTATGTTATTTTCTAGGGTGGTACAGTTACTATGGCAGTTAATTAATATTATTTAAGATTGAGTTTTAGGTTATGGATCGATTGCTCAATCACAACTATTTGCTAAAGGAAGACGCTGCAGAGGGACTGTAAGGTTACTATTAGCTTGATTTCTGGGTGTGATGATGAGCACTGTGTTATTGTCACAAACTGTAATGATGATCCTACAAAAATTCCAAATTAATTAAATAGTTGTACAAGTTCTTAAAATGATTTCTCGCCTGAATATAAAAGAGAAAGTCTTGAAACAGTAATTTTTTCTGCGAGTAGCTTACATGGACATGTTCCTTGTTAAGTTATGCCACTAACAGCTCACCGAATCGTCGAAACCATAGACTGTACTCACAAACAATCAGACAATGATGGTAAACCAAAACTGCGATATCGAAAGTAAAATACAACAACCATTGTACCTCGAAATGAAAGATCCATTCCCTCACTGATGAGCAAAATATATTTAAAGAAAACTTTCATTATTCTGTTGAAACGGAACGCTATCAGGTTGTTTTTAACAATTGCTTGATCTTTCAGTCATAAATTCTTGTATCTTGTATAAATTAATGCAACTGATGAAAAAATACTCTGTTGTTGTTGTTGTTTGTTGTGGTCTTCAGTCCTGAGACTGGTTTGATGCAGCTCTCCATGCTACTTTATCCTGTGCAAGCTTCTTCATCTCCCAGTACCTACTGCAACCTACATCCTTCTGAATCTGTTTAGTGTATTCATCTCTTGGTCTCTCTCTATGATTTCTACCCTCCACGCTGCCCTCCAATACTAAATTTGTGATCCCTTGATGCCTCAGAACATGTCCTACCAACCGATCCCTTCTTCTGGTCAAATTGTGCCACAAACTTCTCTTCTCCCCAATCCTATTCAATACTTCCTCATTAGTTATGTGATCAACCCATCTAATCTTCAGCATTCTTCTGTAGCACCACATTTCAAAAGCTTCTATTCTCTTCTTGTCTAAACTATTTATCGTCCATGTTTCACTTTCATACATGGCTACACTCCATACAAATACTTTCAGAAATGACTTCCCGACACTTAAATCTGTACTCGATGTTAGCAAATTTCTCTTCTTCAGAAACGCTTTCCTTGCCATTGCCAGTCTACATTTTATATCTTCTCTACTTCGACCATCATCAGTTATTTTGGTCCCCAAATAGCAAAACTCCTTTACTACATTAAGTGTCTCATATCCTAATCTAATTCCCTCAGCATCACCCGACTTAATTCGACTACATTCCATTATCCTCGTTTTGCTTTTGTTGATGTTCATCTTATAGCCTCCTTTCAAGACACTGTCCATTCCGTTCAGCTGCTCTTCCAAGTCCTTTGCTGTCTCTGACAGAATTACAATGTCATCGGCGAACCTCATTTATTTCTTCTCCCTGGATTTTAACACCTACTCCGAATTTTTCTTTTGTTTCCTTCACTGCTTGCTCAATATACAGACTAAATAACATCGGGGAGAGACTACAACCCTGTCTCACTCCCTTCCCAACCACTGCTTCCCTTTCATGCTCCTCGACTCTTATAACTGCCATCTGCTTTCTGTACAAATTGGAAACAGCCTTTCGCTCCCTGTATTTTACCCCTGCCACCTTCAGAATTTGTAAGAGAGAGGATTCAAGTCAACATTGTCAAAAGCTTTCTCTAAGTCTAGCAATGCTAGAAACGTAGGTTTGCCCTTCCTTAATCTAGCTTCTAAGATAAGTCGTAGGGTCAGTATTGCCTCACGTGTTCCAACATTTCCGTTCCTGATAATATCCTCTTGAGTAGTCCCCGCCCGGAGATCCGAATGGGGGACTATTTTACTTCCGGAATATTTTACCCAAGAGGACGCCATCATCATTTAATCATACAGTAAAGCTGCATGCCCTCGGGAAAAATTACGGCCGTAGTTTCCCCTTGCTTTCAGCCATTCGCAGTACCAGCACAGCCAGGCCGTTTTGGTTATTGTTACAAGGCCAGATCAGCCAATCATCCAGACTGTTGCCCCTGCAACTACTGAAAAGGCTGCTGCCCCTCTTCAAGAACCACACGTTTGTCTGGCCTCTCAACAGGTACCCGTCTGTTGTGGTTGCACCTACGGTACGGCTATCTGTATCGCTGAAGCACGCAAGCCTCCCCTCCAACGGCAAGGTCCATGGTTCATGGGGGAAAAAATACTCTGAGGAACCTTCAAATCAGAAACAGTTCAGGAATGACGTGGTGCAGTGTCTTTGTGACATAGGAAGATCTCGAGGAAAGAGGTGTAGACCAAGCAATAACATTCAGCAGCAACTAGAGACGAGAAAGATAAAGTGACCCAGGGCTGTTGTCCCAAGCAAGACGTTACGAAGTGAGTCTACTGACCACTTGCCTAAGTGGAATGCCAAAACATATCGATACAAGTATCCTGATTGTGGTGGGTATACATTCGATTCTCGCAAAAAAATATATTTCTAAACTTGTTTCAATGATGACATAGACTACTACACCAATTTCCACCAGTAGCTAGAAAATTCCTCTCAGTGCTCTTACTGCTACTGAAACACTCATCAGAAGTCAGACACGACTTTACCATCGCAAATGAGACTGTATGTTTCAAGTGACCTTTTCAAGTCTCCAAATCTATGATGTATACAAGCAGACTGAGGCGGGAAATGAAAATTTGTGCCAAGGCCGCTATTCGAACCTGGGCCTCCTGCTCAATATGCAGATGCGCTAACCACTTCGACATCCTGGCAAATGGTTTTGCGCGACTTTACTGATTACCTTAACATACTTCCCTCCTCAATCCAAATTCGCATTCACAACTCAGCTCACTTGCTATTCCCCCTCCCCTCCCCCCAAAACTCGAACAACATTGCAGAGCCTCTCCAACTGTATTGGAATAGCACCCCAGCATCGAACGAAATAGGGGAATACCTGAAACCCAGGCACAGGTGCTTTAATCAAATGAAACTATACATTTCAGAGACCTTTTCATTGCTCAAACATCTGTGATGTATACATGCATATTGAAACGACGAATGAAATTTTCTACCAACACAGGTGTCCTGCTCACTCGAGTTTAGGGGGAATACTAAGTGAGCTGAGACGTGAATGACTATTTAGGTTGAGGAGAGGGCATGCTAGCATAGTCCCTTTAGTTGTGCCAACCCACTGTGCCAGGTTGGCATAGTGATTAGTGCATTTACCTAATAAGCAGGAGACCTGGGTTTGATTCCTGGCTTGGTACAAATTTTCATTTGTCACTTCAGTCTGCATACATACATTCTTAGATGATTCAGGCGTAAAAAGGTCTTTGGAGCCACAAAGTCATTTTATTAAAGCCCATGTGTCTGGATTTCAGGCAGGATCCCGCATTTCGTTGAATGCTGAAGTGATATTCCAGTACAGTTTAAGAGCTTATGCAGTGTTGTTCGCGTTCAAGGGGAATACCAAGTAGGCTGAGGTGTAAATGGGAATTTGCATTGAGGAGGGAGGCGTGCAAGTGTAGTCCGAAAAGTTGTGCAAAGCCAATATATCAGAGTGGTGTAGTGGTTAGTACATCTGCCTAGTGAGCAGGAAACTCGGGTTCAAATCCCAACCTTGGTACAAATTCTCATTCGTCGCTTTAGTCTGAATTTGTATCTTATCATGGCAGATTGTGTTAATTGTATAGTCATTAAAATGTCACACTGTTGTCAGTGTACAAATACGAGATAGTTTAAATGAATATCTTAGAAAACAATAAAAACTGGAAGTTTTCAATTTTACATTATGTTATTCATTAACTGGCAACTTTATGTTCACACGTGAAGTTATGTATATAAACTACCTGTTTGTTTTTTTTTTTTTAAAAAAAAAAAGACAAGTATCTTAAAACTTTCTTCCCTATTTTTCCATTTCTATGAACTCACTTTTTAGGCACTTTTTGCACTCTACAGCACTAGAAGCAGACTCTAGCTCTTGTAGTATTGTCTGCCTCGACAGTCGATGGATTACAAATAGATGAGAAGGGCAAGCTGCTCTCCAAGTTTCCTATTCCTACAGGGGTAATGCATGCTGATAGAAAAAGGGGTGGGGGGAAACTCCTGTCCCCTCTGTAGATCCCCACCTCTCCACCTGCCTATGCAGCCTGCTGTTCCAAGCCCTTCTCTTTTCTTATGCAACTGAGGACAGAGATTACAAAAACCAGAACTGGACTCCGGCGGTTCCCTAAGTTCACATCCTGCCTGTCTGCATAACAAAACTTTATTAAGTGTCAGCCTATCTTTCCTTTATTCTTACTAAGTGAGGTCATCTTTCTAATTAATGCAGTATTCCTTTCTTTGCATTTCCGTGGAAATGTTGGAAGTATCGTCATAATATTAGGAACATTTTATGGAATTATTACGTAAATAAACCTCAAGTTAGTTGGGCATTAAAGATTGTCATTCAATCCCCATTTCAACGCATATAGCATTTCCAGTTGACCACTTTTAACCTAAAGGTGAATGCACATCTCGCTCCAAAACAATTACCTTGTGAAATAATATTCAAAGGAACTCTCATAGTAATACCCATACACCAAACATACATGTAAACAGCCTTATTCTAGTTTTGCTTTGACTATTTGGCACAATCCTTATCACCTTAATCAGTACTTAATTTACTGCATCTGGCTGCTTTCTTTTCCATCATAGCTCTTTTGACTGCATAGTCCATTCCATTCCAAAACCAAAGAGAAACATAATTTTATATTCAACTAGCGCTCATGTGATCTTAGTCGATTTTACCTCGCACACATCAAGAAAAATAATCTATATCTGCACTAATAAGAGAACTGTAAAACCATGAAGTCTCTCTATTTGTCTCTTTGAACACCCTGATCTCCAAAACTACTAGCAGAATTTTCATTGGGTTTTCAGAGGTAATTTGAGCGTAAGACGGGACGACGCAAAGGCTTTATTTTATCAAAATCTGATGATCGCAAAAATATTCGGTAATTTAAAGTTATATCTAAAAGAGAAAACGTCAATCTACGAAACCACTAAATGAATTTTCATGGGATTTCTGTAGGTAACTTGAGACTAACTTGGGGAACGTATAGGCTTTATTTCAACAAAATCGTATTGCGCGAAAAAAGATATCGTGATTTATATGGCTCTGAGCACTATGGGACTTAACATCTGAGGTCATCAGTGCCCTAGAACTTAGAACTACTTAAACCTAACTAACCCAAGGACATCACACACATCAATGCCCGAGGCAGGATTCGAACCTGCGCCTAGAACCGCTCAGCCACACCGGCCGGCTATCGTGATTTATAATTATATCTAAAACTGTGATGTCTGTTTTGAATTTGAACGTGCTAATCTCCAAAACTATGAAAGAATTTTCATGGGGTATTCTCAGGTAACTTGGACGTCGCTTGGGGTAATATAGAGGCATTACTTCATCAAAATTTGGTCACGGAAAAAGAGTTTTAGCAAGTCTGAAGAACTAAATTCAACACAGGAAAATATATTTATTTTTTAAGGAAGCTGTTTAGTCATTGGCGTTTGAACTGTATCACCGAAACGTGGATAAACCCTCTACGACTTTCTTTTTATTATTCGGGCAACTTTAATTATGCAAATGTAGGAGAGTTGAAATAGTTTAATGGGATATTTATTATCACAGTGACACGATGTGGTGAGTTCAGTTCTTTTCCTTAATTCTCTTATAATCTAACTTGGTGTTGATAACTTCAATCACTTCCTTGGCATATTTTAGAAGCAAGGACCGCTGTGAACATGAGACTGGCATCTTGTCGGGAGGCCTGACGAAACGAGCCGCAGGGGGTTGGAGGCGTACCAGCTCCTGTCGGAAGTCGGGAAGAATGGCAGATGGGATGTCCATCTCCTCCCCAGGGGATGCAAATCGCTTGGGTGGACAGAGCACTGGCAGGCAAGCCATTGTAGCTTATGGTGTTCAGTGGGTGGTCAAGATAAAAAGGCCTTCATTCCAAAAAAATGTTACTTCACCAGTGGTTGACAGGGGACTAGGAGCTTTTGAAGTAACATACTTGGGTGATACATCTACTGCTGTTCCTAAAACACTCGAAAACAGGTGTCATCTACTTTATGGTTCGACACTCTAGCAGACTTCTTACAAAACCCGTAATACGAGGCTAGCTGATGGTATAATGAGCACCGATTGGTGTGTTAATTGTGACATCACGTGGATGTAACACATGACAGCAATCCTTTTAGAAAAGAGGGGAAACATGTGATTTGTCGTCCTATTGGCGTTTCAGCGTTTTGGTGCGTGAAACGTTGCCTGAGAAACAATTGTGCCACTGGGAGACATTGGAAACTTTTTATAGGATGTATAGTGTTGGCGGGAAGAGAGTAACAAACTTAGATTTTAGAGATGCGAAACAGGGAGTCGATCGGGTGAAGTGAGCATGGAAGTGGTCGATGGGAAGATGTGGACGAGGAGAGTCATATCTGATCGAGAGATGTGGAGGGTAGACGGCAGCTGTTCTCTCAAGGTGTGGTTTCGCTGTGACTCCATAGTGTTCACAGTTCAGATAACATTATGGTAAGCGTCGCTTACAGCTCCGGCGTATCCGGGGAAACTGAGAGTGAAATAGTTCAATTGCAAGATAGCTTCCACTTGATCATTTGTCAGTGCTTCCTCAGTTGTGCAGGATCTTTGAGTGTTGGTTCTGGACAAACTGTCACTGTGTCATGACGGTCAGGCTACTGTGCCTGTCTCAGAGAATTAAAGCCGAGATTTGATTCAGCACCTCCTGTTTCAGTAACTCCTCCAGCTCAGAGCGTTAGTTAGCGGTACATATAGTAGAGAACATCTTAGTAACGTTCTTATCAGCATAAATGTGTTTAACGCGTTAATATTCACATGTTTTGAAAATAAACCATAGTGTTATATAAATTTTGAATTATCACTAGCAGTTCCTTTTAAAGATAATACTATGACAGTTCCCCGCCTTCACATTCTTTGCTAGGGCCAGTCACTTAAAGCGTTAGTAAATCTGTTGAACACAGTAAACTCAGTACTGGATCTAAAGGACTGCCTGATTCTCCATTAATTTCAGATTAAAATAGGTGGCTCATTTCTCTCACATTTGGGATTTTGCATAAACTGGATTACCCTTATTAAGGGGGGACTGAAATAGGACATTCTGGAAAGCAATTAGACGACGCACTTCATTTATTTCAATGAGTCTTTAACGAGGCACATTTCATACTGCAGTGGTCTTTATAACAACTTTGTTGGTGCGAATAAATAAAGCATATATTTCTTTCAGCTTTCTGGATTCTGTTCCACATCTGTTGTGACTTCTATTGCTTGTGTCAGTCTTTATTTGCTTTGTAATGTTAGTGTTGCAAAATTTTGGATGTGATTTATGTGGGCATATGTACAAAGGATTTGTTAAATAAGGTGATAGGTATAGAGATGAGCTGTAGCGACATTGCTTTCTTGTTAATGTTAAAGATAGTGACAGTTTATCAACTGAATGATAACATCGAGTGAGGCACGATCGGAACAATAACAGGTGAAGAATAAGACGATGAGTATCATGGAGCACTTTCAAGGTAAGGTAGATGGTGATTTAGCAGAGGAATAATTGATCTTGTTCATGGAAAGGTCGAATCCGAACATGAGCGATAATGAAGTTCTTGATTTAGATCACATCCAAACGCTTGATGAATTTAGTAATGCGCAAGTAAAGAATAATAAGGATGAAGACAAGTTCGTTACACAACATGTCGAACATGTAGTAATTATTTGAAATTGTGAAATAGAAGAGAGCCATAGGCCATAAACGCCAGAGCGGTGAGATGCTCAAATGAGATCACAAACGTCCTCTACAAATAGGCAGATATTGAATAACGAAAGTAATTCTGGAATACTAAGTTCTTAAAGAAAATGTACGATGATGTGCAGAAGAGGACAGACTTGATAAGGAAGAACATAAAAGAAATGCAGAGACGAACAGATGAAATACAAAATGAAGCAAAAGAAGTACAGAAATCGACAGATGAAACGCAGAAGGTAGAACAAGTAATTAAGAAATAAATGAGAGTTGAAGCAGAATACAGAAGAAAGTACAAGAAGACAGAATAGAAATTAGAGGTGAAGGAAAGAAGTTCAGGTAAATGGCAGGTCAAGCACTGAAAGGGGATCAAGAAAATAACACTTGAATCAGTCACCAAAATGAGAAAATTACCGAAGGAATCGAGGGAAGAGATCAAAAATTAACCATTAGAATCAAAAACGTAAAGTAACTACACGTCAGGTTACATATCTGCAACAAGATCAGATGAAATTGCTTAGGGGGAGGAGAAAATAGAGAAGCGAGTGTACAAGACCGTGAAGCATATGGAAATATTTAAGGGCAGTTCAACAGCCAGATAGAAGAAAGCGAAATCAACTACAAGTTGAAAACCGTGATATGAACGATAGGAAATCCGAAAAGCGGGTATATGCTCAGACGTTACTAACCCAGTACCTGTAGCAGAATGACAGGGTATGTGGTGATTTCTTTAGTTCCAGACAAGCAGAATAGGATAAAAGACAGAAGAGAAGAATGGATGAGTCACATAAAATTCAGAGCAAACTTCGGAGGATGGAATCGCTAGCAGAAGGAACAGAAACTGCTTCTAGTGATACGTGCCACTGCATGCCACTGAGCAAGAGTCATGGTGTCGGAGGGAGCGAATGTAATTCGGGAACAGTAATGATGATATCTGTCCTTCATGTAGAAAATGGTTCAAATGGCTCTGAGCACTATGCGACTTAACTGCTGAGGTCATCAGTCGCCTAGAACTTAGAACTAATTAAACCTAACTAACCTAAGGACATCACACACATCCATGCCCGAGGCAGGATTCGAAGCTGCGACCGTAGCGGTCTTGCGGCTCCAGACTGAAGCGCCTAGAACCGCACGGCCACTCCGGCCGGCCCTTCATGTAGAGTCTCAATGAGAAGAGATGAGAACGTCGGGAAGAGCTGTGAGGTCGCGTAGAAGAGAAGAAGACACATTCGATTACAAACACTTCATACCAGTATGGAAATTCCAAAACTATTGGGATATTGAGAAAATGCTTCACCTTAAAACTTCGGTAGCGTAACCTGATCTGTTATTACCACCTCTTTGGCCTTTAACACATCAACTAGAATTCCTTTGTGCACACCTTGAGGGAGTGTCAGTGGAAAGAACGAGAGGAATAGCTGCGACTTGTAGCTCGTATCATGAATTAATTAGAGACACTTTCCTCATGAAATACTGGTCGTAAGAAACACTAGAACGTGTTAAGCACAATATGATAATGTGCAAGGATAATAGCATCACGATGCAAGAGTCCTGTGAAATTTTTCGAGGTGATTGTTGAGAAGAACCTATTCTTAGAAATTCCTTGCAGCCCAAGTAACATTATTCATACTACTATATGAAACTTCTGACAAATTACCAACAGGTACTAGAAACTCGCAGCCATGAAATATGAAAGCGTTCAAGAGCACACTGCATGAAATCGAATTTGCTTTTGATGTGCACAATATTAGGGTATGAAGGAAAGAGCACAAAAGCTTCCGAAGGTCTCCGCGATGCTGCAATAACAACAAGTGCAAAAACCGGAAAGGAGCACCTGTGGGAGGAAATAATTTCAAAAGTTTTTCAGCATGTGAAATCATTTCCGTAATCAAACACCGCAGAGGGAAGGCTGGAGAAATTACCATTACCATAACAATGGTCAGCGTTTCAAACAGAATGGACCTACTCCACAAGAAGAGAAAGAATACGCAGAAATTATAAAAATCAGGTCACTGAATCCAGGAAGTGAGGAACACGGCAATAGCTCATCGCAACATGACCTAATCTTAATAGAGGGTACGGCTGTCAAAACAGCTGCAGAACATGTAAGAATCAACCATATAAACTTTCGTGAGTATGACTACGGCATATCGAAAGTGAAATTGTAGGAAGAAGAAATCGGCTGGTTTACGCCACATTGGTCATATTAAACCCTTCTCAGAGTAAGTTACACCTTGCTAACTTCGGGAAAGCAATGTATGAAAGAGAACATGTTATTTGGTCAAAAAGGGAGAGTGCTAAATAAGAAAGTGAAAATGTTAAAATGCCTAGCAACGTTTGGAGGTGTATGGTGATGCTTAACAATCTGTGCGTAAGTTGTGGTACATGGTGTAGGATTCAAACTAATCAGAAAGTCGGGGAGAGAAGATTTGTCTTGGAATTCTGATATTTTTCCGTGGTCAAGGAGAAGAGACATAGGTAGCTATCAGAATGCATTGACGACGGCTAATGAGTTTATGTTGTTAAATTTAAGCTAGGAAAGCAGCAATGTACGAGTTCGTAGTTCGTATCAGACTGACTGCAGAAGAGGAAGATTGCACACTAACACAGACAGGTAGTGTTAGTATTTCATGAGTTGCTTGGTTGTCCTTTAGCTGGTAAGAAGTTTGTGTAGGAAGTGATAAGTATTTTTTTTTCGCGGAAGAGGGCCGATTTTTTGACGACCTGATACATATGTTGTATTGATGTCCTCACCAGAGTTGTGGTTGGACAGTATTTATTTGGAACTGAGTATACTGAGACGTTCAACGTCATGCGCACATTTCAGCCTTATGTCAGTTCGATGGGGACGTTTTTATTTATTTTGTTATAAGAACACAAAATATGCACGTTCTTGAGTAGTAAGCGAAATCTCTTGTCTTACAAGCAATGTAAAGGGTAACGGGACAACAAGAGAACACTAGTGAGTAGAGACGAACGACTGTCAACAGCAATGCTACTAAAAGCTGTGACCTGTCAGATGTGATGAGGAATATTTTTACATAATAATGTTTTGTCTACATTTGTTTAGAATTCAGCAGGCTGGAGACGTACAAGATATTATGAGACTGAGAGACTAGAGGGCCGCAAACGAGAATGAAAACACAACAGAAAATATCCAAACGGTTCTCCAATGAGCTCTCGCTTGACACCACTGCAGTCGCAAATGGTGGTGATTTGGGATCAGTGAAACTCATGCTACAGGGTGCCTGGCTCGGAGCTATCCTCGATGTAACCTATTTTTTCATAATGTTCAAATGTGCGTGAAATCTTATGGGACGTAACTCCTAAGGTCATCATTCCCTAAGCTTACACACTAATTAACCTAAATTATCCTAAGGACAAACACACACACCCATGCCCGAGGGAGCACTCGAACCTCCGCCGGGACCAACCGTAACCTTTTTTTTTTTTTTTTTAACAGTTCGTTGTGTCACTGTAGCGCCGACCGCTGTACAGAGTACTGCTGCAGATACAGTAAGAAGCGCCAAATCCATACCGAGCACGATGGTCTTTCCTCTCGGCAGTGCCACGTGGCTTCACGTGAACACCCCTGCCAACAGTCACGTACAGTGGCTACATTCCTGCCAAGTCCTTCTGCAGTATCGCAGAAGCAACGTTCAGCTTATCTTAGCACTGTTACACGACCTTGTCCAAGCTCAGTTAACTGCTGATAGCGGCTTCCATGTCGCCTTCAATGCATTCTTGACTAACATCAACTCACCAAATTACTCTCAAAGGTAACTAACGCTCACGACCATTACATTACTAGCTTCACTCTTATGTGACTGGTGCGAAATCTGGATAGACATCATCTTTCAGATGTAGAAACACATCAACCACCTTTCGTTTATGTCGCACACATCCTTCTTGGTGTTACAATTTTTTCCGTCTGTGTATGAACGTTTACCTAAGATCCCCAACACGACCCTTATGAATGTTTTGTAGTCGCTGGCTTTTGGGTTCGTCTTAATGGCGCTTCAACATATTCTACGACTACATCATACTCCTCAAGCCGCGTCATTGTGGGCGGCCGAAGGTAATTCTGGCGCCACTAACTGATCTCCCTTTCCCTGTTTCACTCGAGAATGGTACATGGGAAGAATGAGTGTCAGTAAGCCTCCTTATTAGGTCTAATTTGTCGCATTTTCTCGTTGTGCTCGTTTTGCGAGATACGAGGGTCACTCCAAAAGAAATGCATACAATTTTTTTAAATCCATCTTTTATTCTACATGTTTGAAAGTTTTACAGTGTGTAGATACATCCTTTAGGAACAATATTTTCCTTTTTTCACATAATTTCCATCCCTCTCAACTGGATTACGCCATCTTGGAACCAGCGCCTGTATACCCGCACGGTAAAATTCTGGACCAACCTGTTGGAGCCACTGTTCGGCAGCGTGCACAAGGGAGTCATCATCTTCAAACCTTGTTCCACGAAGAGAGTCTTTCAGTTTCCCAAGGAGATGATAGTCACATGGAGCCAGGTCAGGACTGTAAGGCAGGTGTTTCAGTGTTGTCCATCCTAGTTTTGTGATCGCTTCCATGGTTTTTTGACTGACATGTGGCCGTGCATTGTCGTGCAACAGCGAAACATCCTGCTTTTGCCGATGTCGTCGAACATGACTCAGTCGAGCTTGAAGTTTCTTCAGTGTCGTCACATATGCATCAGAATTTATGGTGGTTCCACTTGGCATGATGTCCACAAGCAGGAGGCCTTCGGAATCGAAAAACACCGTAGCCATAACTTTTCCAGCCGATGGTGTGGTTTTGAATTTTTTTTCTTGGGTGAATTTGCATGATGCCACTCCATTCATTGCCTCTTCAACTCTGGTGAAAAATCATGGAGCCATTTTTCATCACCTGTCACAATTCTTCCGAGAAATTCATCTCCACCCTGTTCCAAAAGTTCGTTGCATACCGGTTTTCTCGTTTCTTTGTGAGCCACTGTCAACATCCTGGGAACCCACCTGGCACAAACCTTTTTTAACGCAAGCACTTCCAGTATTCTGCAAACACATCCTTCCCCTATCTCAACGTAGCGCGACGATTCGTTCACTCTGATGCGTGTGTCAGCAGTCATCAATTCATTAACTCCCTGCACATTGTCTGGAGTGTATGCAGCACGAGGCCTGCCGCTGCGAGGACAATCCTCAACATTGCCGTGCCAGCTTTCATCACGTAACCTGCTTGCCCACCGACTAACTGTACTGCGATCGACTGCGGCATCTCTATACACCTTTTTCGACCTCTTGTGGATGTTTCCCACTGTCTCGTTTTCACAGCACAGGAATTCTATAACACCACGTTGCTTCTGACGAACGTCAAGTGTAGCAGCCATCTTGAAGACATGCTGTGACGGCGCCACTCACGGGAACAGGTTGAACTAAGTTTGAAAACAAACGGGAAGGATGTATCTACACACTGTAAAACTTTCACACATCCAGAATGAAAACTGTATTTTTTTTAAAATAGTGTGCATTTCTTTTGGAGTGAACCTCGTATATGTGGCAAGAAGTAATATGTTGTCCAACTTTTCGAATAAATAAGCCTCTCGGAATTTCAATATTAAATCTCTCCGTGATGCTCAGCCCCTCATGAAACGTCTGCCACTAGAGTTAGTTGAGCACCTCTGTAACGCTCTCACACCAACTAAACGATCACGTTACGTAACGCGCCGCTCTTTATTGGCTCTTCTCTATCTGCTCTATCTGTCTTCCCAGACAGGCGGATTATACTCAGGAATCGGTCAGACAAGCGACTTGTAAGCCACTTCGTTAAGGGATAAGTTACATTTCGTTAAGATTCTTCCTATGCATCTCAGTTTGTCATCTGCTTCTCTAACTATTTGTTAAATATGGCCATTGTTCTTAGGGTCACTTTTGGATTGTTACTGCTAGACGTTTTGCGGTAGATATTGTTTCCAGCAGTTTGTCAGCAATAGAGTCGTCGTACAGTAGTGGATTTCTTTTCCTACGTGTGCGCAACGTGTTACATTTTTTTACGTTCAGCGTCAACTGTCACAGCCTGCGTCATAAATCAAACCTCTGCCGGTCATTCTGATAATCGGTACAGCCTTCTGGCGTGCTACTTTCTTCTAGACACCAGCGTCATCAGCGACCAGTCTTAAATAACTTCCGACTTTTCTTTTTCATATACATTGTAAACACTAACGACACCATGAAACTTCCTTTTCGTACTCCGGAAATTGTCTTTACATCCGTCTATTTCGTTCCGTTAGGAGCAACGTGCTAAGTTCTATGTGAAGAAAGTCTTGAATCCAGTCGCAGATCAGGTCCGAAGAGCGAGACAAGTTTAGTTAGTTTGCTTAATCCATGTTGATAGGAGATTTTCTTTTCCCAAAAACATCATAATTCTTGAGCATAAAATATGTTCCATAATGCTACAAACGCTTGACGTCAGTTATATAGGCCTGTAAATGTGTGCATTTTCCTAAGACAAGATGTTTAAAATACCTATAAAAAGACCGTCACCAGCAGTATGTATAATCAGGTAATGTTCGTGTTCTTAACCCTGTTTTGGATGACTATTTTTCCTTTGATTTGTGTACCCTACGCTTCATCGTCAAAATCTGTGAACAATAAGTTCACAAACACAACACATTTATGAAATAAAAATGAACAAAATGGACGTATGAAATTTGCTGTGATTATTCCGCAGTGCTCACAGTCTTCTGGGATCCTAAGTTGGTTATGTACCTTACCGATCTGTGTACTTGCGCATCTTTTTACGCTCTTCCTCATCATATCAACTCTGCATTAGGTATTTTGTTGGTGTTGTGATTTTTTCCGACTTGTAGAAATATCGTGATTTCTTTAAAAAGTTGAGTATTATGCAAAAAAAAATTACATCCATACACAGATTTTTCATTTTTTTCTTTGCAGTATTGGACATGCTAATTAGAATAGGATAAACGTTTGTAAATCATAATAGGACCATTATCTATCTAAAAACAACTTGATAATGTTATTTTGTTTTGATAACCATTTTATTAGTACAATATCGAGATGGATATGTATCAGTAATGAGCAAAAACTTGATCGGCACAGGCACATACGTCATAGGGAGCTGGCGGCATGTGTCGTCACGGCCACCCGGCGAGAAGCGATAGACCAAGTAGTGGAAACCTGGTGACCGGCCTTTCACTTTCGTTACCACACGCCTGGAGGAAGGCGACACTGCGGAGGACTGGTTCAGCTGGCAGTCTATTCCCCTGAAGCTGGAGTCGGCTGAGGAGAACAACACAGTGGTCTCTCTGTCACAAGACGACGATTCTGTAATATGGGACGCAGCGGGTGTGAAGGTTTACATTCTAAAACTTCGCTGGGCAGTGCAAGAAGACAATGTGGAAACCCAACTATATGCTATGTAGCGATGTAGGAAATGAATATTTCTTCCTACAGAGTCTGTACAGAGAGGTACCAAAAATATGAAGAACTTATACCCTTTCAAACCTTGTGAGAGATTCAGAAGCCAGTCCATTTCGGAAGGTTATTATTTTGTCCCGGTTTGTTTCTGTTGATATGTCCTATACCAACCTCCGTTATGACCATGATTGCTATTGCCATTGTAGATGGCATTGATACGCCACCACCCCCTTCAGGGCTGCACTTCACGTCCTTGTGTATCAAATATAACGAGTCCAGAACATAAAGTGTCACACGTTATCTTCCTGCGGATCTACGAGTTTCTATTTAACGTGCACTGGAAACTAGGACTTCAATAACTGAATTACACATTCGTTCGGCATCGGATCGTCCCAGTACCGAGTTTTTTTAAGTAGCGCTCAAAATATTTTCTGTAGTTGCCTTGTACTGGATTGTAGAACTCCAGATCGTATACTTTTTTTTTTTTGTAATTTCTTGATTTGGCACAGGCCATTCGTTATTTAGGAGGGCCCTTTCGACTTCTGCATATGTTGCGCATTTGTCGGTGCGTCCATTACCCGTCACCATGTATGTATGCCATGACAAACTTTATTTTTTGTTGGTCATTCCACGTTTGTGGTAAGACACCTTTGAAACTTCTCATGAAGACAACTGGATGGAGTGACTTATTTTCTGGTATGAATGCCTGAAATAACTTTGTTTCAATAGGCTTTTTTCAACTAATGTTGAAGATAAAGTTGATCTTGCCCCATCTGGTCAAATGTACTATCAGTGCTAGAACTAACTGGTCCAGCTTCTTCCCTACATCCAAGATGCGTTACGAAACATCACCTACACATACTATTGATTGTTCATGAACTACATCCCTTATGGCGGCTATCCCTTGCCGTAAGTTGCTGACTTGTGTTTTTTCTTGTTCTAATTCATACTAGGGGTACTACATTCATGTACTGTTTCTTGATTTACATACATTCTGTGCTGCGACACGTAATTCAGTGATAAGAGATGGATTTATATGATTTTCCTGCACTTTCAGCCACATGGAAACATGTGGCTGCATCAATTCCTGATGCATCGTGTAAAAAATTTCATCGATTTTGTTCACGTGTTCCATAGTTAAAGTTTATAACTGGTTCGCAGTGTGCTGTATACAAGTTTTCGTATTGGTCTGTTTTGTTTTCACTGTGCCCGCTTCACCTGATAATTGTATTGTCAGCAGTAAAGTGCAGTAGTTTCTTGTAATATATTTATGTCAGGTACTATCTGCTGCGAAATTCGTGGCCGGTTTTTCTAATTTTTCTTCTCAATTTGATCGGATATAGTCTTTTTTGTGCTGGTCTTACTTTTTAGAAATTCTACTTTATTCGTGTATCTATTTTACTGTCAAGATTCGTGCCATGAGCCCGAAATTGTTTCTCAATTGGTAGGCCTGTTGTTTTTTATGCATGCCTCGTTTACTATCGAGATTTTATTCCATAAGCTTGAAACCGTTCTTTACTTGAATAGATTGTTGCTGTGCCATAAGTTCGAAACTACGTTCTATCATATTTCCTGATTTTTAGAGTATTGAAGTCATAGAATCTGGTGCTGCAGATGTTTGTTGTGGAACTGTTTGTATAGGGTCTGCATGAATTTCCGCTTCAAGCTCGTTAGCGCTCGCTTTTACAGCTTTGGTGTTCTGTTCCGCCGACCGGTGTGGCCGAGCAGTTCTAGTCGTTGCAGTCTGAGACCGCGCGATCGCTACGGTCGCAGGTTTGAATCGTGCCTCGGGCATGGATGTGTATGATGTCCTTAGGTTAGTTAGGTTTAAGTAGTTCTAAGTTCTAGGGGACTGATGACCTCAGATGTTAAGTCCCATAGTGCTCAGAGCCATTTGAACCATTTTTGTGCTGTTACTCCATGTTGTCACTTTCGACATTTTCTAGAATCTGAACTGCAGCTACAGGATCCATGGTTTCCCTTTTAACAGTTTTAATCATAGCACAGAATATGCTTTAAAGTTTAAGTTCAGTCGATTTGCTTGCTGCAGCGTACTTATAAATCCCGCAAAAGGTATTATTAAATTATTTCACTCAACTCGCAAGAAGAAACGCGCTGCAGTTTCAAACAAACTAGCGTCGCATTGATTTCGTAACGCACCCGCAGCCATCTTGCTGTCACAAATTTTGTGTCCAACGATGCCTGTAACTAACATATTTGCAACTTAAAGCCTGCAGGTCCTCTTCAGGAACCACACGTTTGTCCGGCCTCTCAGCACACATCGCTCCATTGTGGTTCCACCTACGGTACAACTGTCTGTATTGCCACCAATGTCAATTTCCATGGTACATGGGGAGTGGAGGAGATAATACATATTTTACCACAAGTGTACACTTCTACTTTCACTTCATCAGACTTATCACTACAGTGGAATATCATCGCAAATCGTTTTCAACTGAACAGGGCTACGTTATGCAATTTATTCACCTGTTCTTCTGCAAACAAGTTTGTTCTAAGGCTAAATATTCCACAAATTGCTGACTCAACTCAACCTTAACACTGCACCTATGCTTTACTTTCAGTTTTCTCTATAACGTTACCCTTTGGGCTTATTCAGCCATTGGCTAGAATCTTAATTTTTAGGCTTGTTAATAGCAATATAGGCATGTAAACTTCTTGTAGTATTGGATGTTAATTTTCAATGCAATGAAGGGACCAGTGCTACAATACTTTCAGTTATTTCAAATTTTAAAACAGTGTCAATCCGGGATCTCATATTTACTGTCTTTCCCAAAGGCAAGAAGAAACAAAGCTTACGAGGTCATGGAAAATGTTTGGAAGGCAGAGAAGTAACTCAGGCTCACGACAGGCTAAAACTGTTAGAATGTGATGCAATAATTTGGCAAGTTTTGGGAATAAAAACAAAATGTGAATCTCATGTTTGTCCTGTAAGAATTCAAATACAGAGATATGTATGGGAGCACAGCTATTTACAATATTTAATGGCATTAGTGGAACCTGCTCTGTCTTATGTTATCCCAGTTTGTACAGGGTGTTTCAAAAATGACCGGTATATTTGAAACGGCAATAAAAACTAAACGAGCAGCGATAGAATTACACCGTTTGTTGCACTATGCTTGGGACAACAGTACATTTTCAAGCGGACAAACTTTCGAAATTACAGTAGTTACAATTTTCAACAACAGATGGCGCTGCAAGTGACGTGAAAGATATAGAAGACAACGCAGTCTGTGGGTGCGCCATTCTGTACGTCGTCTTTCTGCTGTAAGCGTGTGCTGTTCACACTGTTCACAACGTGCACGTGTGCTGTGGACAACATGGTTTATTCCTTAGAACAGAGGATTTTTCTGGTGTTGGAATTCCACCGCCTAGAACACAGTGTTGTTGCAACAAGACGAAGTTTTCAACGGAGGTTTAATGTAACCAAAGGACTGAAAAGCGATACAATAAAGGATCTGTTTGAAAAATTTCAACGGACTGGGAACATGACGGATGAACGTGCTGGAAAGGTAGGGCGACCGCGTACGGCAACCACAGAGGGCAACGCGCAGCTAGTGCAGCAGGTGATCCAACAGCGGCCTCGGGTTTCCGTTCGCCGTGTTGCAGCTGCGGTCCAAATGACGCCAACATCCACGTATCGTCTCATGCGCCAGAGTTTCTACCTCTATCCATACAAAATTCAAACGCGGCAACCCCTCAGCGCCGCTACCATTGCTGCACGAGAGACATTCGCTAACGATATAGTGCACAGGATTGATGACGGCGATATGCATGTGGGCAGCATTTGGTTTACTGACGAAGCTTATTATTACCTGGACGGCTTCATCAATAAACAGAACTGGCGCATATGGGGAACCGAAAAGCCCCATGTTGCAGTCCCATCGTCCCTGCATCCTCAAAAAGTACTGGTCTGGGCCGCCATTTCTTCCAAAGGAATCATTGGCCCATTTTTCAGATCCAAAACGATTACTGCATCACGCTATCTGGACATTCTTCGTGAATTTGTGGCGATACAAACTGCCTTAGACGACACTGCGAACACCTCGTGGTTTATGCAAGATGGTGCCCGGCCACATCGCACGGCCGACGTCTTTAATTTCCTGAATGAATATTTCGATGATCGTGTGATTGCTTTGGGTTATCCGAAACATACAGGAGGCGGCGTGGATTGGCCTCCCTATTCGCCAGACATGAACCCCTGTGACTTCTTTCTGTGGGGACACTTGAAAGACCAGGTGTACCGCCAGAATCCAGAAACAATTGAACAGCTGAAGCAGTACATCTCATCTGCATGTGAAGCCATTCCGTCAGACACGTTGTCAAAGGTTTCGGGTAATTTCATTCAGAGACTACGCCATATTATTGATACGCATGGTGGATATGTGGAAAATATCGTACTATAGAGTTTCCCAGACCGCAGCGCCATCTGTTGTTGAAAATTGTAACTACTGTAATTTCGAAAGTTTGTCCGCCTGAAAATGTACTGTTGTCCCAAGTATATTGCAACAAACGGTGTATTTCTGTCGCTGCTCGTTTAGTTTTTATTGCCGTTTCAAATATACCGGTCATTTTTGAAACACCCTGTATTTACACCTGATCAATACTCATCATGCATTTCACTTTTGTGTCAATGGCTGGATTCCCCCACCTCTCCTCAAACCAGTCACATTAAAAAGTCACCTTTTTCAGTATTTTCTCAGTTACCGACACAAAGCAGAAGCGAGGGCATTTGTTTAAAAATTAAGTTCTTTAAAAATTAAGGTTATTGCAGTGAAGTACTTTAATGAAATATCTCAATGGTTAAACTGATTTCAAGTGCTGTCATTTTCAATAGCTCATGGTAAATTTTCGGAATGACACTGCACAAATTACGGTAAGTCACCTTTCCTGTCAGGCTCCTACCAATTCACTTTAACGACTGATAATTCGAACCTGTGTTATTCTTTGATATATTTCTGTAAATATTTGACTAAAACTAATTGAATTGTTACAACGCAACCTTAATATAGAGTGTTCTAACTGTCTGCAACTTGTGCAATTTAGCTACATCTTTGGATCCTGCAGTTTGCGTGTTGGAGGCGCCGGTAGGCAACCAGCGCAGCATTGCCGGAAACGAGTTCGGGTAAGATTCTCAGATTCCACATAGCGTGGCACGTACGTCTAGAACAAGGGGAAAGTATTGACCTTGGTATCGAGTAAATTCATCTTGATGTCGATGCTTTTTTTTACTTGACGTTTTTCTATTGATATTTTTAGTCATACCAGTAGATTATAGCAGATAACGTAATGAATGACAGATGTAATGACTTAGTACTGTTATATTATTTATTCAGAATTATAGCACTGGCAGCAGTGTAGCTGAAGCAGTAGAAGTGCACATTTGCAAAAATTGAAGATAATCATTTCACCGCAGTGTCCTACTGCTGATTCGATCTGTTATGCTGCCATTCGTTACGAGCAATCCAGGGGTTATTTATAACAGGATAACGCTCGCTCACCTACCGAACTTGTAACCAAGATGTTTAACAGAGCGTCGACGTGTTGCCTTGGTCTGCTCGATCACAGGTCTATCTCCGGTCGAAGACATATGGGACATCATCGGACAACTACAGCGTCATCCACAGACAGCATTAACCGTCGCAGTATTGATCGACCAAGATTAACAGGCATGGAATTACATATTACAAACTGACATCTGGTACTTGCACAACACAATGCATATATGTTTGCAACCTTCCATTCAACATTCTCGAGGTTAAACCGGTTTTTAATGTATCAGTATTTCTCATCTGCAATGTCTTATCTCGCGCTCACATTAACCTGTACTCTTGCAATGTTAATCACTTAAATATTTTACATAGACAAATGTATTCCATAAATTCCGTTACTTTGCGTTAGTTACTTGTAGGTGTTGTGGTTTTTTTCCGTCAGTGTATTTTTCGACCTGATAATAATTTTAGTTTGGAACGATGCGAAAATAATAAAAATTATTAATATAATAATGTTTGCTGTTTTAAGATATCGTAACTGAGTGAAAAACTTTGATCTGAGAACAATACACATTCCAAAATTTATTTTCTCCCAATAGACACACGCCTTAGGTAGAATGTAGACTCAGGGGCTGTCGGTAAACTGTCTGTGTACTTACATAGTCTCACGTAATTCGACCTGTTACGGCAGCAGTACACAAATGATATATTGCCCTTATAAGAATGCAAGTGGTTATATGTTTTGGGAATGGCGCGGTCTGATCACTCAGAATATTGTACATTTAATGACAACAGCCATGCAGACTTATGGCGGTATAAATTTACAGAGTGTACAGCACATGTGTAAGAACTGTCCAGTATTCTACGTGACTTCTGTGACGTAAACACTTCCAATAACAGTCGCGAACAGAGAGACCAAGTAACCAGTGTCTGAGGTTGGGAGTCCTATTAACTGCTGGTTGTGTGTGAGTTACTGCACTCAAACTGTGGCTCAGGATCAGAGCCTACAGCTAGCCACCACACAAGGCACTATGTTCCATCTTCATCATTTGGTTTGACGGAAGTACCAGGGTTTCTGAATACCTCTTTTCAAACATCTTATAACATTGCAGTTGCCAAGATTTTCTACACGAAAACACCTACATCACTGTCAGTTTCTTACATTTTTCTACTTGTGCAAAAACATTGAGAAATGAAACATTGACGTACTATAAACGTTTACCATTTGCCGGCGATATTTTTTCCTCCAGGATTGTTGGTCTGTCAAAGCAGACAAGATGTCTACTATGAAGTTTGGAAAATTGGAGAGAGTTGCTATACAGAGACACATATTGTCCAAAATGATCAAGAACTTTTGGTCTTTTTGCCGTCACAGTCACTTATAAGATAACGAGCTTCCATTTGCACAACCTAATTCACACCTACGTTCATGTAGATTTCGTGATGTAGAGGTAATCCAGTTTGCAGACGTACATGCAGGTGCAGTTAAGTGGCAGACGGTGGATTTATAGCCATGTAGTCCAAGGGCTGGAGATACTGAAGTCTATCATCAGTAAACTTGCCAAGAATTCTATAGTAATTCATAAAAATACCAGAAACAATTAATTTGGATTAAAATCTTTCAGCTCATTTAAAACACTGTCAAGGCATTCTTCGTACAACGATATATCTCCAAATCCTTGAGTAGATCAAGCTTCCTACACAGCCACCACATGATATGAGCATTGTAGATTATATTAAAAGCATAATATTTTGTATTTTTTTAATGCATGTTCATTTTTAATTATCATGGTTCTTTTACCCACAGTGTTGTGAACTCCCAATTTTTACCAGAGTAGTAGGTTTCACCTTTATATGTTGTGGTTTCTTTGAACATCTCCATCTTGAACATTTCTATATTTTCCTTGTTCATAGATCCGTTACTTGCAAAAGAAGCCAGCTTGTAATCACGTCAACCTCGGCATTAAATGATTTTGGTAATTTTGTTTTAAAATTTAAAAAGAAAACGTAACTGATGTTCATTGTTACAGCAAAAGTGCATCAAATTTCCCGTGTCACAACAAACATATTTCAAATCCCCCATACAAACACATGTTATAGCAAAGTTATTACAATCTGCCCTGTGCAGCAAATTATTACACCAAAATTTTGACATATTCATTTATACTGAAAAAATATATAACAAATTTTCCCATGTATCGCTACTTCACACCAAAATTGTAACAAATTGTGCCATACATCATCATATTACAGAGAATATATTTATCCCATGTTCTTGATCTGGACTTTGGTTGGGAACTGTGTGTGATTGTGTGTCATTGTTAAAGACGATTCCGCCTTTGTTTTTCAGTAATGATTTGAAGTTACGTTACTTGCAGTCAAGACTTTCACCCTGTACTGTGTTGAACATCAACATAAGATCCATGTTTCCACGTGGCATGATATCCGGTACAGTGACCTGCATAGAGTATGTATGCTAGGACCATAATGTAGCAGAAATTTTCACTACCAATACTTGACTGCCAAGACGAGGAGAGGGGGTGACGTTGAGTTCCTAAACACCAGTCTTTGTGCCAGCGTCCTATAGCAACGGTATGAGACACAGTTAACGGTGATACATCCATCAGATGGGAATTTTAGGGTCAGCATCCCCCTTGTTGCTATTTAACATCACCAAGTTTCACTTCCTTCCTTTTCTCATCATCATGAAACACAGACATGACGGCACACTACAGACACATCCATTACAGTAACAGACACTCAAGACATAAACTTAAGAAGCTACTCACATACAGCATGATGAATCAGGCTACTGCATGCATATGATTAAAGCACTTTTGGATTATGTGGCTGAACCTGCCCTCTCCCACCCAATAATGTCACATCTTTCTTTATTTCTTTTTAAATGGATAGCGTAATTCTGCCAGAGATGGCAAAGGAGTGAAAGACAAGTTGAAAGGTAGGAACAGGCTCTTGAAAGAAGGATGTAAGGTAAACTACAAAAGTAAAATAAGTGCAAAGGAAAGTAGTCGAATAAAATTAAGCAATGCTGAGGGAATTAGATTAAAAATTGAGGTCTAAAAGGAGTAGATGAGTTTTGCTAGTTGAGCTGAAAAACACTGATGGTCGAAGTTGGGAGGATACAAAATGCTGACGCCAAACTTTGGGAAAGGTATTCCCTGAAAGCATATTTTCTGAAGTGTAACTTCAAACGAAAGTGAAACGTGAACGAAAAGCCTTCAAGATTAGAAGACAGTAGAAGCTTTTGAAATGTGATGTCACGGAAGAATGACTCAGTAATGAGGACGTGCTAAGTTGAGTAGCGGAAAAAAGAAATGTACGGCACAACTTTAGTAAAAGCAAGGGTCCTTTTGTAGTATACAACCTGAGACATCAAAGAATAGGAGTTTGTTAATGGATGGACTTGTGTGTGGGAATATCTGGGCTTGATTACAGTAATCAGGTGCAAGTGCGCGTATAGTTATTTAGAGATGAAGAGGCTTGTAGATAGGAAACAAACCAGTCTTCAGACTGAAGACCGCACAAACAATAACAATGGCTCCTTCGGTTAGGCTAAATAGATCCTATAGTAATATCGTTGTGGACGAGTTCATTCAACTCTATACTGTCTTCTCTGTTCATTTGAGACATGGTGCGTATGACGCCATGTCAGGAAATGGCTGAAGGTTCCTTTGAAAGGACATGGCTGGTATGCTTCCTCGCCCTAATTAAAGAATGTGATCTGCTTTTAACGACGATCTCTTTGACGTTAGCTTAAACCCTGATCTTCCTTTCTTCCTCTTCCTTTCTCTTCAAGACTAGTTCTCAGTGTAAGATGCACATATGGCGCTGTCGGTGTCTACTCGGGCAGCGCCGGCGTCGTAGCAGGTAGGCTGGAGTCGTCCATTGGCGACCCGCCAAAGTCTAGCAGGGGTGAGGAACTAGTAGCCTAGAGGGAGCGACGTAGCTTCTGGGCGGGTCCGGCAGGCACGCCCTTGACCGCCACAGACCGGTTCGCCATCCGAGTCTTCCTTGACATTCTGCCCCGGCTGCAGCTGCCTGAAACATGTACCTCTTTTTGTTTCTTGACTCGTCATTCTTCGGAATTGTTTGAATCAGGAAACCACGAATTCCCCTCCTGCGCAAACTTCTTCATCTGTGAGTAGCACTTGCACCCTATCTCCTCAATTATTTGTTGACTGTACTTCAGTTTCTGTTCTCCCCTACAGTTTTAACACTCTACCATCAGTCTAGTACCAGGGCGGTCGTTTCCTGATGATATAACATCTGTCCTATGGTCCTGTCCCTTTCCCTGACACTGTTTTCCATATCTTCCTTTCTTCGACGATTCTGCAGAGATATTTCTCGTTACTAACCTTATCAGTCCACTTGATTTGAAAAATTCTTCTCCAGCACCACAAAACACCTCGATTTTATTCTGTTTCACTACTATGCCATCATTTTTTTGTTCACCATAGATTATTTTGCCTCTACCGTAGCAGAACTTCTTACATTCGTCTATTTCATGACCACCAATTTTAATGTTAAGTTCCTCGCTATTTTCATATCTGCTGCTTCTCTTTCTCCGTTTCGACCTCTATCCATATTTTATTCTCATTAGACCATCCTGTTCAACAGATTCTGTAATTGTTGGTTCAAATGGCTTTGAGCACTATGCGACTTAACTTCTGAGGTCATCAGTCGCCTAGAACTTAGAACTAATTAAACCTAACTAACCTAAGGACATCACACACATCCAAGCTCGGGGCAGGATTCGAACCTGCGACCGTAGCGGTCTCTCGGCTCCAGACTGTAGCGCCTAAAACCGCACGGCCACTCCGGCCGGCCTGTAATTGTTCTTCAGTTTCACTGAGGACAGCTTATCGCTGATAGCCTTTGACCCTGAGTTTTAATTTCTTAGTTGAACCTGTATTTTATTTTCTTGATCGTTTCTGCGATGCACAGATTGAACAGTAGGGGCAAAAGACTACTTTACTGTTTACACTCTTTTTAATCCGAGGATTTCATTCTTGTTCTTCCACTGTTATTACTCCCTCGTGGTTCTTGCACATATTGCATATCACTGCTCTTACCCTGTAGCTTACTGCTATTTTTCTCGCAATTTCGAACAACTTGCACCATTTCACGTTTTCTAAGGCATTTTCTAGAATGACAAATACAGTCTCGCTTCCATTATCAAGTGCAAAGTTATAACTTGCTCTATCTGTTCTTTACCTTTCATAAAACCAAACCGATCGTCATCAATCAGGTAATTAATTATAACAGGCCTCTTGACATAATAATGGAGGGTGGTTTATCAATTCGTACTCAAAGTCTACCTACAGGAAAAACACATTTTATAGACAAAAATTAGTCTTCAAAATTTTTCTTTGGCTAACAGTTTATTCAATATTTAACATCAAAGATTTAATGTTTTCTCGATGTCAACTGTACATATAAGTTAGTTGATCTTTTACCGACTTGTTACTGAGCTACAAGAAAATAGCGATAGCTCCATAAATATTGTTCTGTCTGAAGGAAAGGTACATACTGAGTCGCCTCCATCCAGCATTCTCTGTACACTATATCGTTACATTCTCTACAAACTTCGAGAGTATCCTGTATATGACAACAGGTACCGAATGAATTCAGACACACATTCCCAGAGACTAATAGGTCCAATCTTTTATCAGGCTTCTAAAATGTTTCTCACGAGCCCATCTCCTGGACCAACCACTTTGCACTCAGTGTCCTCAGTATTTGATGGATATATTCAAATTATTTCTTCCCCTACAGTTTGTACCGTCTGAAGCTCCCCCAAATACCATGGACGTTATTTCTAGATGTCTCAACACATGTCTTCTCATAGTGTCCCTTCTCTTGTGAAATACGTATACCCATGTTCCACTCCTCACCTATTAGCCGGACGCTGTGGGCGAGCGGTTCTATGCGTTTCAGTCTGGAACCGCGCGACCGCTACGGTCACAGGTTCGAATCCTTCCTCGGGCATTGATGTGTGTGATGTCTTTAGGCTAGTTAGGTTTAAGTAGTTCTAAATTCTAGGCGACTGATGTTATTAAGCTTTCTGACTTATTTAACCGACATTCTTCCAGAGCTCTGTTAAATTATGATACTTGATTCTCAGTTTTATTGTATTGTCACACAATTCTCCTATCACTTCATCAGACAGTCCCTCCCCTTGTATAGATCTTCAGCGTACTCTTTCCACCTATTCGCTTCCTCATCTGCACTCAACTGTGGAATTCCTCTTGCATTGTTAATTTTAAGGTTTTTGCTTTCAATTTCACCGAAGGCTGTTTTGACTTTGAATTAGTCCTAACGACCATTTCTTTTTTTATTTCTTCACAGTTATTCCTCAGCCATTTCACCCTGCGGTACTCTGAATTTCCTATTTGCTTCATTTATATGTGACTTATATTCCTGTGTACTTGTCTTTCCCTTATCAATTTTGTACTTTCCTGTTCCGCTATCCAGGTTTCTTCGTAGTTACTTTCCCTCCGCCTCTATATGCCTATACAAATTCCGCGTTTGTCCTTTTTAAAGTCAATTCCTCTTCAGTTGAAATGCTTATTGTGGTATGCATCGGCGCTGTATCTACGGTGGCACCATAGACATCAGGAGATGACGGCACCACGCAACTTCTACGTCGTTCGGGTTGCCGCGATCCCAGCCCCTGTGAAGCAGACGCCACAAGACCTCAGAACTCCCGAACGTCCCGGGCAGACCAGCCCAGAGCGAAAACAGTGTTCTGGCCAGGCAGTTCCATCGCAGCGATCAACCTAGCACGAGATCTCCAACGTCGCTCCAAGTTATGGTTTAAAGTGGAAGTAGTCACTGACTGAAACGATTTTTCTCACATTTTTCAAGATTTTATTAATTTTACTAACCTTCAGAATAAACATGGTGCTCCATCAAAGTATCAGGATTCTCAAAGTGTCCCAACAGAGGAACAGTTTGGAACCCCTGCTCTAAGTGATCGACGACGTGCTCTTTAGGATTTGATATAAATTCTTCTGTTTAGTTTGACTTACCGACAAGATAGTGCCAAGACTATATATCGTATTTCTATTCTTGGTGGGCTTAGAAATTTTTATATACAGTTTGATCGTCGATAGTTCTTCTCTGAAGCCTGACTGTAAGATCCTTTAAAAGTGTTTTGTGTTCGTGACTGAAGCTTTAATACAGACTTTATTTTCAAAGTCCAGAACTAAGCGACTTGTTTAATGTTACATTTAACTTTCTTAATACCTAAGGATTAGCCCACTTTAAAGAGTGTTCTGATTATTTTCAAGTACTGAGGAACTTATTTAATTACTTTTGGAATCTGGAACTTCAAGTGTGTGTGCTATCGAAAAACAATTATTTCTTTTGTTCCACTTGGCCAGGAACAATGTTTTACATTCAGATTTAAAGGAAAAGTTACTCCACCATTAATTGAGAATTGTTTTTAAGCTGTGTTCGAGAAATAAATCTGGTGTTGTTGCGGTTACTTGCTTCTTTAGCAGATTTCTCCATGGAAAGGGATAAAACAGTCGGTGACAAGAATTTAAAGAACAATTTTTCTCTCTGTCTTAGTCTTCCTCTGTTTCAAGAACACTTTCCAACATAGCAATTGCTGCAGAACCAGCCATTTTGTGATCATTCTGCTGCAGAGAACGCAAGACACCGATGAATTCCTCCTTGAACGACTGGCGGCTATTACCCAGTCGAGTCCAACGTTCGTTGGGCTCCTTCTGCAGATCGACTTCTCTGTGCGCAGCATCCGGCCGATGTCGCCGCCCGTAAACATTTTGGTCCTGTTACATCGCCAAGATGGAGCAACATTTATTCATCGACGACAGTACAGGTGATAAGCAGCTACGCCCTTTCCTGCTGACCAATGCAGGACCACAAATCTAACAGCTGACCCCTTTACCTACCTTATGCCCCACTAAAGCAAATTCGTCGGACTATTTCCGTTCAAAAGTGCGCATGACAGCGGCTAGGCACAACTTTTCCAGTTGTCGCCAACTGCCTTACGAATTCTATCGGGAATGGATTGCATGTCTGCAGGGGTTATCACGGGAGTGTCGATTCCACAGCAGCAGTAGCCAGTGCTGGCAGTCTTATGCTTCCACCCTTGTTAGAAACATGGTGTTGACCCAATCCTCAAGTGAGAATTTATGCCGTCATTTGTTTAAACTCAAGACTAGTCCTTGGAGGAATGCCTCCCTATTGTACCAGAGTTCGAACTGTCTTTGCATTATTCAGCAACACTGCAGGATCCAGAATTGGTCTTTGCCTCCTACTCTTCCTGCAGTAGCTCTTCCTAACTCATAAAACCTCAGACGCTGTACAAAGATCCCCCTGGTCCCATCGACTTTTGCCGACTTCCATCATGTAGCCAGTGGAATGGCAGCAACGTAAACACTGACAATCGAAATGCGCAGCATGTGGGAAGTTTGTCCATAGAGCGACGGTTTGTCATTCTTATTCGGTTTGGGCTATTAATGAATGCATATGGGCACTCACAACACTGGTGTTGCAGTTACTGAATTAGACCTCCCTGCTTCTTCATTTGTCTAAGCAGTGCTTCCACAGTCTAAGAAGCTGTTGCCAATCCCTGTCACTTGACAGAATTTCTGATGACCTGCAAATTTATACCGGTTCTTCTGCCAGTTATCGGTTTATAATATTTTATGGGATTAGTGGCAGCCATTCTGCCTAGCTTTATCCCATTTTGGATTTACACCTGATCAGTGGACATTATACATTTCACTTTTGTTTCTATTGCTTGATTGCCCCACCACACACCAAGCCCTTTGCGCTACAATGCCATTCTTTTCATATTAGTGTTGTTACCGAAAGAGGTAGCAGAACCGAGAACTTACCTTTAAAAGTTAAGACTATTGCAGTGAAACTTTCGAATGAATTGTCTCAATGGTGAAACTGGTTCTGAATGCTGTCATTTTCAATAGTAAAAGGATAATTTTTGTACTTAAGGGTGAGTCAGAATATGTTAATTCATCTGTTATCCTACCAGTTCACTTTGACGACTGATATGTCGAAGCCCTGTTATTTGTAGGAACATTTCTGTGAATATATTACTACAATAAACTTAATTGTTACAGCGCAACCTCTGTGAAAGGGGAGTACTGTCGTGAATGCCAATTGTCTGCAAATTGTGCAACTGCAGTTGCGTCTTCGCGTCCTTAAATTTTGCGTGTAGGAAGCGCCGATAGGCAACCAGCGCAGCGTTGCTGTAAACGGGTTCGAGAATGCGTCTTTATAGGCCACAGAACACCGAAAGTTTTGACCTTGATATCGCGTAATTTCATCTTGATATCGACATGTTTCTACACTTTACATTTCTATTGGCATTTTTAGTCAGATCAGTGCTTATAGCACGTATAATACTTGTAAATAATTTTATATATATATATATATATATATATATATATATATATATATATATATATATATATATACTCCTGGAAATTGAAATAAGAACACCGTGAATTCATTGCCCCAGGAAGGGGAAACTTTATTGACACATTCCTGGGGTCAGATACATCACATGATCACACTGACAGAACCACAGGCACATAGACACAGGCAACAGAGCATGCACAATGTCGGCACTAGTACAGTGTTTATCCACCTTTCGCAGCAATGCAGGCTGCTATTCTCCCATGGAGACGATCGTAGAGATGCTGGATGTAGTCCTGTGGAACGGCTTGCCATGTCATTTCCACCTGGCGCCTCAGTTGGACCAGCGTTCGTGCTGGACGTGCAGACCGCGTGAGACGACGCTTCATCCAGTCCCAAACATGCTCAATGGGCGACAGATCCGGAGATCTTGCTGGCCAGGGTAGTTCACTTACACCTTCTAGAGCACGTTGGGTGGCACGGGATACATGCGGACGTGCATTGTCCTGTTGGAACAGCAAGTTCCCTTGCCGGTCTAGGAATGGTAGAACGATGGGTTCGATGACGGTTTGGATGTACCGTGCACTATTCAGTGTCCCCTCGACGATCACCAGTGGTGTACGGCCAGTGTAGGAGATCGCTCCCCACACCATGATGCCGGGTGTTGGCCCTGTGTGCCTAGGTCGTATGCAGTCCTGATTGTGGCGCTCACCTGCACGGCGCCAAACACGCATACGACCATCATTGGCACCAAGGCAGAAGCGACTCTCATCGCTGAAGACGACACGTCTCCATTCGTCCCTCCATTCACGCCTGTCGCGACACCACTGGAGGCGGGCTGCACGATGTTGGGGCGTGAGCGGAAGACGGCCTAACGGTGTGCGGGACCGTAGCCCAGCTTCATGGAGACGGTTGCGAATGGTCCTCGCCGATACCCCAGGAGCAACAGTGTCCCTAATTTGCTGGGAAGTGGCGGTGCGGTCCCCTACGGCACTGCGTAGGATCCTACGGTCTTGGCGTGCATCCGTGCGTCGCTGCGGTCTGGTCCCAGGTCGACGGGCACGTGCACCTTCCGCCGACCACTGGTGACAACATCGATGTACGTGTTCAGCAATTCGGCGGTACGTCCACCCGGCCTCCCGCATGCCCACTATACGCCCTCGCTCAAAGTCCGTCAACTGCACATACGGTTCACGTCCACGCTGTCGCGGCATGCTACCAGTGTTAAAGACTGCGATGGAGCTCCGTATGCCACGGCAAACTGGCTGACACTGACGGCGGCGGTGCACAAATGCTGCGCAGCTAGCGCCATTCGACGGCCAACACCGCGGTTCCTGGTGTGTCCGCTGTGCCGTGCGTGTGATCATTGCTTGTACAGCCCTCTCGCAGTGTCCGGAGCAAGTATGGTGGGTCTGACACACCGGTGTCAATGTGTTCTTTTTTCCATTTCCAGGAGTGTATATATATATATATATATATATATATATATATATATATATATATATATATATATATATATGTGTGTGTGTGTGTGTGTGTGTGTGTAAATATATTATCTTGGTTTTTTTATTATTATTTTTGTTGAATTGAATTGAGATGGATGGAAATATTTAAAAATCAGTGATTATATTTAAACCATGATTAGGTGGCATCGGACATATACTTTGAGAATTTCGTCGCCGTAAGAAGGAGGTTCGTGGGCCACATTATTTCTGATCTAAAATGAGATAAGTACTGAAAATACAGTTTACATATAATGTTGAAATTTTGAGGATCATGTATTAAACAAATAATGAAATCACAATAGCTTTAATCATAACTATAATTACTGAAGTGCACTATGCTACTTACATTGGGAATACAATATTAATCACTAGTGATATGTTGATTAGCCAGCCGAAGTGGCCGTGCGGTTAAAGGCGCTGCAGTCTGGAACCGCTACGGTCGCAGGTTCGAATCCTGCCTCGGCCATGGATGTTTGTGATGTCCTTAGGTTAGTTAGGTTTAACTAGTTCTAAGTTCTAGGGGACTAATGACCTCAGCAGTTGAGTCCCATAGTGCTCAGAGCCATTTGAACCATTTTGATATGTTGATTATCTGCACGTCGGTATCTCGTCCGTGCGCAGTGGAAATTTCCTTATATAATTAGTAGTACGCGCGAGTATGCGCCCTGCAGTACGCAGCGACTTTTTATAAAATTAAAGAGTTTAAATTAGAGCGGCCAGTCTAACGCGCGAGGCTTTCCCTCGACTCCTTTCCAGAACAGATAACAGAAGAAGTAATTAACAAAAGACTAGACGACCTTTCTGTGTCTCAGCAGCGATCACATGCGACCGCCCACAAGATAACTTGCATTGGCTTCCATGGTTTGTTAAACAGGGTTCTCTGATTTAAAAAAAAATTATTTACATGCTATGGCTAAAAATGTGTTTTTAAATACTGAAGACACTAGTAATGATTTATTACAGCTTTAGGTGCATATTTGCACAAACTGAAGTTAATCATTTCGCTGAAATATACTTGCTTGACCGAAGATTAACAAATATAAATAAGTTTCAAACCTTGTGTAAGGACAATATCTACAATAAAGCCTTTATCAGAAGTAATCTTCTTATTACTGCCTGAAGCAGCAAGATACTGACGCAACCTGACAAACATCACTGGTGTGTTTCGAATCACATCGCAGGTAGCTACAATTCTGGCACGTAATTCCATCTCCATATCCACTGGTATCTTACACACAAGTCGCTTTAGGTATCCTCATTGGAAGTAATCAGGGGGATTCAGGTCAGGTGACCTCGCAGGCCCTGGAAAAGGGCCTCCACTTCCAATGCAGCAGACTGCTTTGAGATGGTTGCGGACACCAACACTGAAGTGAGGCGGTGCAATGTAAATACAACAGAGCCACCTTAAGGACAGGTAAACAAAACCTATATCATGTCATCCTAGTAATCATCAGGCTCGTTCTCTTTGTTTCCTTACGGGAAATAAAACGCGTATATGTAAATAAACAGCACAGTACGTGTAAACTTGCACACATGTTAGTTGTAAATGAAGTGAGAAGCAGTATGCTGGGCAAAGCGGTAGACAAGTTTGCTTACATATCTCCTTAAACTGGATTCTCCGATCCCAGGTTACTTACCTCAAATTGCTCAGTGGAGCACTGTCTATGACCTGTTACATTTTTGAGCGCTCTTACGGAAACACCCTGTATATGAGAGACGGCCTTGCTCTATTTAATGAGGTTGCACAGCAGTATCCGTAACCTTGCCGGAATACAGTTAGGCTGCGAACCAGTGGATTAGTGGATAGAGAGATGGAGATTGGTGTCGACTGGGGATCGTGCTCGGAAAGCCGAAGCTGTTCATCTACATTTACATCCATACTCCGTAAGCCACCTGACGGTGTGTGGCAGAGGGTACCTTCAGTACCTCTATCGGTTCTCCCTTCTATTCCAGTCTCGTATTGTTCGTGGAAAGAAGAATTGTCGGTATGCCTCTGTGTCGCCTTTAATCTCTCTGATTTTATCCTCATGGTCTCTTCGCGAGATATACGTAGGAGGGAGCAATATACTGCTTGACTCCTCGGTGAAGGTATGTTCTCGAAACAAAAGCCCGTACCGAGCTACTGAGCGTCTCTCCTGCAGAGTCTTCCAAGGAGTTTATCTATCATCTCCGTAACGCTTTCGCGATTACTAAATGATCCTGTTACGAAGCGCGTTGCTCTCCGTTGGATCTTCTCTATCTCTTTATCAACCCTATCTGGTACGAATCCCACACTGCTGAGCAGTATTCAAGCAGTGGGCGAACAAGCGTACTGTAACCTACTTTTCGGATTGCATTTCCTTAGGATTCTTCCAATGAATCTCAGTCTGGCATCTGCTTTACCGACGATCAACATTATATGATCATTCCATTTTAAATCACTCCTAATGCGTACTCCCAGATAATTTATGGAATTAACTGCTTCCAGTTGCTGACCTGCTATATTCTAGCTTAATGATAAGGGATCTTTCTTTCTACGTATTCGCAGCGCATTACACTTGTCTACATTGAGATTCAATTGCCATTCCCTGCACCATGCGTCAATTCGTTGCAGATCCTCCTGCATTTCAGTACAATTTTCCACTGTTACAACCTCTCGATATACCACAGTATCATCCGCAAAAAGCCTCAGTGAACTTCCGATGTCATCCACAAGTTCATTTATGTATATTGTGAATAGCAACGGTCCTACGACACTCCCCTGCGGCACACCTGAAATCATTCTTACTTCGGAAGACTTCTCTCCATTGAGAATTACATGCTGCATTCTGTTATCTAGGAACTCTTAAATCCAGTCACACAATTGGTCTGATAGTCCATACGCTCTTACTTCGTTCATTAAACGACTGTGTGGAACTGTATCGAACGCCTTGCGGAAGTCAAGAAACACGGCATCTACCTGGGAACCAGCGTCTATGGCCCTCTGAGTCTCGTGGACGAATAGCGCGAGTTGGGTACCACACGATCGTCTTTTTCGAAACCCATGCTGATTCCTACAGAGTAGATTTGTAGTCTTCAGAAAAGTCATTATACTCTAACGTAATACGTGTTCCAAAATTCTACAACTGATCGACGTTGGAGATATAGGTCTATAGTTCTGCACATCTGTTCGACATCCCTTCTCGAAAACGGGGATGACCTGTGCCCTTTTCCAATCCTTTGGAACGATACGCTCTTCTAGAGACCTACGGTACACCGCTGCAAGAAGGGGGCAAGTTCCTTCACGTACTCTGTGTAAAATCGAACTGGTTTCCTCGTAAAGGTTACATTTTCCCACTTGTATAAGACAGGCTAGCCATCGAGTACCTAACATTTCCAGAAACACCAGTGACCTCCGGAGATATATGTCCAAAGTCGAGCATCACGTTATTGACGTCAGGTAAATAATTATTGGCGGAACGAATAGATAAGATATTGTTTTTGAGGGACTGTAGAGAGGGTGAATAGCAAACTTAGGTACGAATTTATTTATCTTTGGGTACTATTCAGCTGTTTTTCCAATAATCTGCTCTGTAATGATACTTTTCAGGTTCCACATGTTCAAAATTGAAATTTATAATGAAAGTAAAGACATTACTTTAGTTAATGCTTGTGTTATTCTATACAGCCTTGCGAATTAGTGAAGCATACAGGAAGAAAGAAGGAAACTTTACGGGTGTGAAAGATACGTGATGCTTTTGTAGGCCGGCTTGTGTGACCGAGCGGTTCTAGGCGCTTCAGTCTGGAAACGCGCGACCGCTACGGTCACAGGATTGAGTCCTGCCTCGGGCATGGATGTGTGTGATGTCCTTAGGTTAGTTAGGTTTAAGTAGCTCTAAGTTCTAGGGGACTGATGACCACAGATGTTAAGTCCCATAGTGCTCAAAGCCATATGAACCATTTTTGTCCTTACAAAAGAGAGTAAATATTTACAGAGAAGTCCGCAGCTCGTGGTCGTGCGGTAGCGTTCTCGCTTCCCACGCCCGGATTCCCGGGTTCGATTCCCGGCGGTGTCAGGGATTTTCTCTGCCTCGTGATGACTGGGTGTTGTGTGATGTCCTTGGGTTAGTTAGGTTTAAGTAGTTCTAAGTTCTAGGGGACTGATGACCATAGATGTTAAGTCCCATAGTGCTCAGAGCCATTTACAGAGAATTTGGTAGAAGCAGCCCCTACGGTCCGTACGCATGCACTGCTTTCATTTGGAGCTATAAATCCATTGCATCCTCCCCTGAGGCAAACTGGCACGCACCTGTTTCAGCTGGTCCTTGATTTCGTGAATACTGCCACTGGCACTGGCAAGGAGTGGACACCTGATCTGGTCCCACACCCATTCTACCGCCAGATATCTTGGGATCTTGCTGACCCCGGGAGTACCTCAGCATCACGCAGACTGTTGACAGAGACGCGTCTAGTGTGTGAACGAGCATTGTCCTGTCAAAAAATGGCACCGTCACAACCCCACGTTAGAGGTAACACATGACGACACTGTGTACTGGTAACATGCATTTGTGCCGTTACAGTTCCCTCAATCAACCCAACCCGTGACCTGAAGTCATACCCATACCATGACGCCGGCCTTAGCACCAGCGAACTTCTGCAAAACATGGGAAGCTTGTGACCTCTCCCCAGGTCACAACAGTATTTGCTGACAATGGTCATCCTGGGCATCTACATCTACATCTGCATGATTAGTCTGCAATTCACATTTAAGTGCTTGGCAGAGGGTTCATCGAACCATAATCACACTACCTCTCTACCATTCCACTCCCGAACAGCGGGCGGGAGAAACGAACACCTAAACCTTTCTGTTCGAGCTCTGATTTCTCTTATTTTGATGATCATTCCTACCTGGCAGGTTGGGCTCAACAAAATATTTTCGCATTCGGAAGAGAAAGTTGGTGACTGAAATTTCGTAAATAGATCTCGCCGCGACGAAAAACGTCTTTGCTTTAATGACTTCCATCCCAACTCGCGTATCATATCTGCCACACTCTCTCCCCTATTACGTGATAATACAAAACGAGCTGCCCTTTTTTGCACCCTTTCGATGTCCTCCGTCAATCCCACCTGGTAAGGATCCCACACCGCGCAGCAATATTCTAACAGAGGAAGAACGAGTGTAGTGTAAGCTGTCTCTTTAGTGGACTTGTTGCATCTTCTAAGTGTCCTGCCAATGAAACGCAACCTTTGGCTCCCCTTCTCCACAATATTATCTATGTGGTCTTTCCAAGTGAAGCTGTTCGTAATCGTAACACCCAGGTACTTAGTTGAATTGACAGCCTTGAGAAATGTACTATTTATCGAGTAATCGAATTCCAACGGATTTCTTTTGGAACTCATGTGGATCACCTCACACTTTTAGTTATTTAGCGTCAACTGCCACCTGCCACACCATACAGCAATCTTTTCTAAATCACTTTGCAACTGATACTGGTCTTCGGATGACCTATTACAGCATCATCTGCGAACAACCTACGAGAACTGCTCAGATTGTCACCCAGGTCATTTATATAGATCAGGAACAGCAGAGGTCCCAGGACGCTTCCCTGGGGAACACCTGATATCACTTCAGTTTTACTCGATGATTTGCAGTCTATTACTACGAACTGCGACCTTCCTGGCAGGAAATCACGAATCCAGTCGCACAACTGAGACGATACCCCATAGGCCCGCAGCTTGATTAAAAGTCGCTTGTGAGGAACGGTGTCAAAAGCTAGCCGGAAATCTATAAATACGGAATCAACTTGAGATCTCCTGTCGATAGCGGCCATTACTTCGTGCGAATAAAGAGCTAGCTGCGTTGCACAAGAACGATGTTTTCTGAAACCATACTGATTACGTATCAATAGGTCGTTCCCTTCGAGGTGATTATAATGTTTGAATACAGTATATGCTCGAAAACCCTACTGCAAACCGACGTCATTGATATAGGTCTGTAGTTCGATGGATTACTCCTACTACCCTTCTTAAACACTGGTGCGACCTGCGCAATTTCCCAATCTGTAGGCAGTGCACAACTTGTTCCACCACTGAACAAACTGCGACGCCATTCATCAGCAGTACACTCTTTCCGGTCACGACACCACTCCAAATGCAACCGTTTGTGTTGTGGGGTTAACGGCAGCCTACGTGCGGGATGGTACTTCAGTAAGGGGTAATCTCTGACCAATGGAGCGAGATGACACAGTGTTGCCGGGGGTGCATTACTTGTGCTCGGATGGCAACCGCAGACGTGAAAAAATTATGTTGTGCTGGGGACACAATACGGCCATCCCTTATAGTGGTCAGACGTGGTTGACTGGAATGTTTGATCACGAGTACGCCTGCCATTACGTTCACAGGCAGCCGAGTATCGGACTACTCTCACATCCCAATGGCCCATAAATCTGTGTATTGCACAATTCAACCAGCCGTCCAAATGGAGACCCATAATGAGGTTGCTTTCAAACTCCGTAGTGCTGATAACGCTGTCTCAGGTGAGTACATGGCATCTACAAGTGCATTTTCACCAAACTGATCACGCAACATGTAACGGTGTTCACGCCTGTCATATACCCTAAAAGAACTGGTGGAAACACTAAACAAGACCAACGCTAACGCACTCTGGAGCCCGTTCTACCTGTCCCAGAGAATTGTAACTCTAATCATTCTGGGTACTCCACACTTTTGTCATGCAGATTATCTCAGACTTGTGAAAACCGACTTTCTCTTTCACCCTGTCTCTCTCTCTCTCTCTCTCTCTCTCTCTCTCTCTCTCTCTACCTCCATAACAGATAAATATTAGAAACAGGGATGGAACGACTGGATCCGACAGAGAACGTCATCTTGAAACTTCCTGGCAGATTAAAACTGTGTGCCGGACCAAGACTCGAACTCGGGATCTTTGCCTTTCGCGGGCAAGTGCTCTACCGACTGAGCTACCCAAGCACGACTCACGCCCCGTTCTCACAGCTTTAATTCCGCCAGTACCTCGTCTCCTACCTTCCAAACTTCACAGAAGCTCTCCTGCGAACCTTGCAGAACTAGCACTCCTGAAAGATACTGCGGAGACATGGCTTAGCCACAGCCTGGGGATGTTTCCAGAATGAGATTTTCACTCTGCAGCGGAGTGTGCGCTGATATGAAACTTCCTGGCAGATTAAAACTGTGTGCCGGACCAATATCAGCGCACACTCCGCTGCAGAGTGAAAATTTCATTCTAGAAACATCCCCCAGGCTGTGGCTAAGCCATGTCTCCGCAATATCGTTTCTTCCAGGAGTGCTAGTTCTGCAAGGTTCGCAGGAGAGCTTCTGTGAAGTTTGGAAGGTAGGAGACGAGGTACTGACGGAATTAAAGCTGATGAGGAAGGGGCGTGAGTCGTGCTTGGATAGCTCAATCGGTAGAGCACTTGCCCCCGAAAGGCAAAGGTCCTGAGTTCGAGTCTCGGTCCGGCACACAGTTTTAATCTGCCAGGAAGTTTCATATCAGCGCACACTCCGCTGTAGAGTGAAAATTTCATTCTAGATATTCTAATCTTGTTATATCAAAGATAAATACCTATACCTCAAGATCTCGATAGTTTTCTTTCAACACTATTAAGAGTACGATACCTTTCTTACGATACTGCTTATGAGCTAAGTGCCCTTAGGTGTATCTTCTGTCTACCTGTACAGCCAATTTTATCATGGTCTACTGCACCTCCTACTATTTCCAGATAAAATTAGGACAATTATTAACTATAAATAGCATAAAGTAAGGCTTATCAGCACGTACATGCTAAAACATTAGCACAAATATTTTCAGTATTTGATTTTCTTAGTTGGACTTCTGAAGGGAAGGAATGACTGCGAGCGATTTTCGCCCAGTGTGCCTCAGTCACAGATCAGGAAGAAGTCACTGTGGTCTTATGCAAATATATTTTCCTGAATTCACGTCGAAGATTTGGGAGTTCGAGGAAAACTTAAACCGTGATTGGCACACAGAGCAATGAAACCTATTCCGTCCGCTTCCAGTGACTTCCATAATGTTCTACCATGTCCTTTGACCTTCAAAAGCGTAATTCGGCTACGTCGACGTACTTAATGTCTCTCATGATTTATTTTGGGTCTTTTATTCGTTGCCGGCCGAAGTGGCTGAGCGGTTCTAGGCGCTTCAGTCTGGAACCGCGCGACCGCTACAGTCGCAGGTTCGAATCCTGCCTCGGGCATGGATGTGTGTGATGTCCTTAGGTTAGTTAGGTTTAAGTAGTTCTAAGTTCTAGGGGACTGATGACTTCAGATGTTAAGTCCCATAGTGCTCAGAGCCATTTGAACCATTTTTTTTATTCGTTTTTAACTACTTCTCGTTGTTCTTAATTAATTATGTAAGCCAGATTTGTTTCAGTTTGTTTTTACATGCCATGTTTGTTTGACGCCATTGTTCCTCTCCATTATTATTTTCGACATAGCAATACAGCATCAAATCTAGATTACACAAACCGCGTCAGCGTCATCATGGATATCATTACGATCGTCGCCAGTCATCGTTACCGTAAGTATTTACACCCCCGCTCCTCGATATACATCTATTCCGGATTCCTCCAAGTGACGTGGTCTTAAGCGACACACGTTTATGCTGATCCTCCACGTTTCCTCTTGTAAGGCACGTACATCCCACTAGCTCGTCGTCTTGGCCTTTTGCCGTCTCATGGCATACAGAAAATTGCTTGTGAAGTCAGTTGTGTCGTTCGTGCGCTAACTAAATCTCCCGCCCACTTCCGTTTTATTTTTATTGCAATCAGAATTACTTATTCTACCCCATTCTCTATCCTAATCCATTTGTTTGTAGCACTGCCTCTTAGAGTAATGCCTACATGCGTCATTATATTGCTCACTGAGAAATCCTCAGCTTCTGCATGATTTTTGTATTTAACGTAGGTGACTCACTCGCGCGAGTCAAAACTTGTTTTACATACTCAGTATAAAGTTCCGGTTACAAACACATCAGAAGCTTTGTTTTGATAACCCTATTCTCAGACTTTCCAGACCGTCCTGTAAACAGCAAATTAAACTTCGGACAGCAACAATGGGTGGTTATTACAGACCCTGCAACATATGTCGCCTTATTGTTTCCGTTCCTCTTACCTCAAACTCTCAAGGAGATTGACAATACACATTTGATTGGTTTTAAATATTTTTACTAAACCAAATAACTGCTTTACACTCTTGCGTATTTTAATGTGCAGAATTGTAAGAATTCCCTTAAAAGTAGTTGACTTCAGCCGCAGAATCTACCATGTTATTCTGTTTCTATATTTTCTAACATAAGATTGTGCATGGCACCAGTGGTATTGCAAAGCCAATATTCCCCTATTAATCTATCTGGCGCGAATCACCACGTTTATAGCACTCGCGCAAGATGATACTCGCGTTTCACATAATTTAAAGCATTACAAACACGATTGGGACGGCATTTTAGCACTAAGACTTCGTTAAAGAAAGAATTAGCAATTATCAACGCTATGAGGATGAAGAAGGCAATGCAAACCATTGCATTACATACATACACATAATATGTAACCACAGGAGCCGGCCGGTGTGGCCAAGCGGTTCTAGGCGTTACAGTTTGGAACCACGCTGCCGCTACGATAGCAGGTTCGAATCCTGCCTCGGGCATGGATGTGTGTGATGTCCTTAGGTTAGTTAGGTTTAAGTGGTTCTAAGTTCTAGGGGACTGATGACCTCAGATGTTGAGTCCCATAGTGCTCAGAGCCATTTGAACCATATCCACAGGAGACGTGGCCTATAATTGAAAAAGTGTCGTGATGATCTCCCACTACCAAAAGATTACGGTCTAGGTCCTCTTTCAGATCTCCAGGATGGAACTCCAAGTGAGAGGTGGCCATGAGAAAAAGTTTTATAGCCAGAGAAAGGTTAACATTTTGCGAGTCGGGGCGTGGATTGTCAGAAGTTTTGACGTGGTAGCGAAACTAGAAAATCTGAAAAGGGAAATTTTAAGGGTAATTCTGGATGTAGTGGGGGTCAGTGAATTCAAATGTAAAGAAGACAAAGATACTCATCAGGTGAGTATAAGATAATATCGACAGCAGCAGAAAGTGGTATAGGGAGTAGGACACATTGTGAACAATAAGACAGAGTAGAGAGTGAGTGACAGCGGACAGTTCAGTGACAGATTCGTTATCCAGAATGAATGTGCGCTTATATGAAACTTCCTGGCAGGTTAAAACTGTGTGCCGGACCGAGACTCGAACTCGAGACCTTTGCCTTTGGCGGGCAACTGCTCTACCAACTGAGTTACCCAAGCACGACTCACGCCCCGAACTCACAGCTTTACTTCTGCCAGTACCTCGTCTCCTACATTCCAAACTTTACAGAAGCTCTCCTGAGATATCCTTTCTTTCAGGAGTGTTAGTTCTGCAAGGTTCGCAGGAGAGCTTCTGTAAAGTTTGGCAGGTAGGAGACGAGGTACTGGCAGAAGTAAAGCTGTGAGGACGGGGCGTGAGTCGTGCTTGGGTAGCTCAGTTGGTAGAGCACTTGCCAGCGAAAGGCAAAGGTCCCGAGTTCGAGTCTCGGTCCGGCACACAGTTTTAATCTGCCAGGAAGTTTCAGACTTGTTCTCATCAGAATCAACAGCAAACCAACACCGACAACGGTAGTTCAGGTTTACATGCTGAAGTCGCAAGACGAAGCTGAGGAGAAAAGAGAAAGTATAAGAGAATATTGAATGGGTAATTCAGTACGTAAAAGGAGATGAAAATATAGTATTTATCTGGGGTTGGAAAGGGGTTGTAGGGGAAGGAGTAGAAGAAAGGATCACAGCAGAATATGGTCTTGGTAGTAAAAATGAGAGAGGAGAAAGACTAATTGATTTCCGGAATAAATTTCACCCAGTATCAGCGAATACTCTGTTCAAGCATCACAAGAGCAGATGGTATACTTGGAAAAAGCCGGGAGGTACGGGAAGATTCCAGCCAGATAAAATTTTGGTCGGGCAGAGATTCTGAAATCACATACTGGATTGTAAGGCTTATCCAAGCTCATCCATTAATGATGAAGAGTAGGCTGAAGTTTAAGAGATTAGTCAGAATGAATCGGTGCCCAAAGAAGTGGGATATGGGAGTACTACAGAATGAAGAGATACGCTTGAAATTCTCTGAGGTTAGAGATACTGCGGTAAAGAGTAGCTCAGTAGGCAGTTCAGTTGAAGAGGAATGGACATCTCTAAACAGAACAACCATCGAATTGCAAAGAAAAGCACAGGTATGAGAAATGTAACTGCGAGGAAATTATGGATAGCAAAAGAAATGCTTCAACTGAGTTATAAAAATGTTCAGGGAAACCCAGGAGTACAGAAATGCAAGTCACTTAGGAATGAAATAAATAGGAAATGTAGGGAAGCAAAGGCGAAATGGCTACATGAAAAATGTGAAGTAATCGAAAAAGAAATGATTGTTGGAAGGACTGACTCAGCATATAGAAAAGTCGAAATAACTTTCGGAGAAATTAAAAGCAAGGGCGAAAAGAATAAACGTGCAATGGGAATTCTACTGTTAAATGCAGAGGAGAGAGCGGGCAAGTCGTATGAGTACATTGAAGAACTGTTTGAGGGAAGTACTTGTCTGATACCGTGATAGAAGATGGGAACAGGGAAAAAATAGGGTATCCAGTACTAGAAACAGAAAGTAAAAGAACTTTCGACGACTTAAGATCTAATATGGCAGAGTGTGTAATTAACATTCCATGGGAATTTCTAAAATTATGGGGCGTAGGGAATGGGAACAAAATGCCTGTTCACATCGATGTGTGGAATGTATTAGACGGGCGACATACCATCAGACTTTCGGAAAAACAATTCCGAAGGTTGAAAGAGTCGGCATTGCGCGAATTATCGCACAACCAAATTAACATCTCATGCACCCAAGTTGCTGACGAGAGTAATATACAGAAGGATGGAAAAGAAAATCGAAGATCTGTTAGATGACGGTCGGTTTGATTTTAGGAAAGATAAAGGCACGAGAGAGGCAGTTGGACGTTGTGGTCGATGATGGACGCAAAACTGAAGAAAAATCAAGACACCATCAAAGGGTTTGTTGACCTAGAGAAAGCTTTCGGAAGTGGTGTTCGTAATTGTGAGAAAAATAGGGACAAGCTTTTGGGAAAGACTGGTAATGTACAGTATATACGAGAACCAAAAGGGTACAATAATACTGGAAGACTAACAACGAAGTGCTAGGATCAAAAAGGGTGTAAGACAAGGATGTACTCTTTGGCACTCTGTTGTTCAGTAGAAAATAAGTAAAAGGAAGATTCGAGAATGGTATTGCAATTCAAGGTTAAAGGATATAAATGTTAAAATTCGCTGTCGACATTGCTGTTCTCGCTGACAGTGCAGAAGAATTACAGGGTTTGCTGAATATATAGAGCAGTCTAACATGTACAGAATATGGGTTGATAGTAAATCGAAGAAAGATGAAACTAATGAGAAGTAGCAGGAATGAGAACAGCGAGCAATTTAACACCAAAATTAGTGATCACAAAGTAGACGAAGTTAAGGAACTTTGTTACCTTGCCAGCAAAATAAACCTTACGGACGGAGCATGGAGTACATTAAGAGCGGACTAGCACTGGGAAAAAGGGCATTATTTACCAAAAGAAGTCTACAAGTATCAAACATAGGGCTTAAAATGAGGATGAAATTTCTGAGAATGTATGTCTGGAATGCAACATTGTGTGGTATTGAATCGTGGACTGTGGGAAGACCAGAACGTAAGAGAATCGAAATATTTAAGATGTTGTGTATTACAAAAATGTTGGAAATTAAGTGCAACAACAAGATAAGGAATGAGGAGATGCTCTGAAGAATCGGCGAGGAAAGGAATTAACGGAAAACACTGACAAGAAGAAGGGACAGAACGATGGGACATGTACTAAGATGTCAGGCAAAAACTTCCGGTACTAGGAGGAGCTACAGAGGGGAAAAATCGTAGAGGAAGACATAGACTGGAATATATCCAGTAAGTAATTGAGAACGTAGATTGTAAGTGCTACTCTGAGATGAAGTGGTTGGCACATTAGAGGAATTTGTGGCGGGTCGAATCAATCCAGTCAGAAGACTGATGATTTCACAGACCAGACACAACTCCGTTCCCCCCCCCCCCCCCCCCTTCCTCACTATAACTTACACCAGCTGCCAAAACTGTGCTCTGTTGGCAAGCAGAATGTATCGGATCGGCTCGTGTGGGTTTAGAGCTGCTCCTACCACGGCTTTGAAGTGCGCCAGAGTGTACTGTGAGTTGATTTCAGCAACCATCTTACATGCTTCGAGCTTTTAATGGCGGTGATATTGCTCTCATGGGATTCTCTCTAACTACACTCCTGGAAATGGAAAAAAGAACACATTGACACCGGTGTGTCAGACCCACCATACTTGCTCCGGACACTGCGAGAGGGCTGTACAAGCAATGATCACACGCACGGCACAGCGGACACACCAGGAACCGCGGTGTTGGCCGTCGAATGGCGCTAGCTGCGCAGCATTTGTGCACCGCCGCCGTCAGTGTCAGCCAGTTTTCCGTGGCATACGGAGCTCCATCGCAGTCTTTAACACAGGTAGCATGCCGCGACAGCGTGGACGTGAACCGTATGTGCAGTTGACGGACTTTGAGCGAGGGCGTATAGTGGGCATGCGGGAGGCCGGGTGGACGTACCGCCGAATTACTCAACTCGTGGGGCGTGAGGTCTCCACAGTACATCGATGTTGTCGCCAGTGGTCGGCGGAAGGTGCACGTGCCCGTCGACCTGGGACCGGACCGCAGCGACGCACGGATGCACGCCAAGACCGTAGGATCCTACGCAGTGCCGTAGGGGACCGCACCGCCACTTCACAGCAAATTAGGGACACTGTTGCTCCTAGGGTATCGGCGAGGACCATTCGCAACCGTCTCCATGAAGCTGGGCTACGGTCCCGCACACCGTTAGGCCGTCTTCCGCTCACGCCCCAACATCGTGCAGCCCGCCTCCAGTGGTGTCGCGACAGGCGTGAATGGAGGGACGAATGGAGACGTGTCGTCTTCAGCGATGTGAGTCGCTTCTGCCTTGGTGCCAATGATGGTCGTATGCGTGTTTGGCGCCGTGCAGGTGAGCACCACAATCAGGACTGCATACGACCGAGGCACACAGGGCCAACACCTGGCATCATGGTGTGGGGAGCGATCTCCTACACTGGCCGTACACCACTGGTGATCGTTGAGGGTACACTGAATAGTGCACGGTACATCCAAACCGTCATCGAACCCATCGTTCTACCATTCCTAGACCGGCAAGGGAACTTGCTGTTCCAACAGGACAATGCACGTCCGCATGTATCCCGTGCCACCCAACGTGCTCTAGAAGGTGTACGTCAACTACCCTGGCCAGCAAGATCTCCGGATCTGTCCCCCATTGAGCATGTTTGGGACTGGATGAAGCGTCGTCTCACGCGGTCTGCACGTCCAGCACGAACGCTGGTCCAACTGAGGCGCCAGGTGGAAATGGCATGGCAAGCCGTTCCACAGGACTACATCCAGCATCTCTACGATCGTCTCCATGGGAGAATAGCAGCCTGCATTGCTGCGAAAGGTGGATATACACTGTACTAGTGCCGACATTGTGCATGCTCTGTTGCCTGTGTCTATGTGCCTGTGGTTCTGTCAGTGTGATCATGTGATGTATCTGACCCCAGGAATGTGTCAATAAAGTTTCCCCTTCCTGGGACAATGAATTCACGGTGTTCTTATTTCAATTTCCAGGAGTGTATCTACGTGCTATGAACAGAAGTAGATGGAACAGTTGGTGGCTTCTGTAACCCATAACGAATAGGTAGATACGCATGTTACGGCTTGCCCGTCAGAGTACTGAATTATGAAGTGATTGTTACACTGTGGTCCCTCTACTCGCTGTTACAATACAGAATAATCGACGGCGAGTATTGTCATCAACACGGTGTTGCCGAAGGCAGTTGACTGTAGCAGCGGCGCTTTTCCCAAATCGAAGTACACATGTTAGTCTCTCGACACGGTAACACTTGCAATGCAGAATGTCTACAGGAGCACAAATTTGAGGATTCCATTAGCCGGGCAACCACGATCCACCCGAGACCTCATACGCTGTTGTCGCTCGTCTTGCCAATCTGCACTCGACTGTCTCGCCGACGACTTCTTAGTCACGGGCTCCGTTGAACTTATCGATTCACAGTGACTACAGCCGCGCTCTGTCTCTAATATAGGAGTTATCTACAGCATAATTGCTAACGAGTACTTCCGTACAACTTTAAAGTTAGCAAGCACGAGACAGTCCGCTGCAGCAGGTCACCTGCTTTATGGCATATGCCAGCTTATCTTCATCGTATCGGATTTATAGAAACTCGATTTCATGATACTCAAGGTTGTAATTATCAGTTAGAAACGATTATAGATCCTCTACTTCCTTATAATCTTGAAAATGGTACAGCAAAGATTTCAAAGTGTGTAGTTGTGTCGCAAAATCGTTGAAAATTGCACGGATACTCCCATCACTTTCGTAATCACAGGTGATGCAACGCCAGATAAGACAGCGTGGGCCTCGCAGAAAATGCTGAGAAGAGGCCACTGGTTTGCTTCAGGTGGCAAAATTTAGTATATACATAAAGGAGCACTTTATTGGTCCCAAAGTATACGTACATTTTCTTTGGATGGTTATCGTCCGACAAAAATTAAAAACATAAATTCTTTTCATGCAATCAGAAAATATAAAAGCTACCTTAATGCAATCGCATTTTTTATACAAATTCACTTCAGTAAGTTTGTAAAAAAATAATAAAGTAAATACAACGATCGAAATGAGGCATTCCAGATTTTGAATTTAAATTTAATGAAAGAATTATAGTGAAGAAAATTAAACGGATAAAAATAAAGACCATAGTAATCCTGATAAGGGTTAAAAAATCACCATTCAGTAAGTACTGAACACGCAACTTGTAGCTTACAATCCTAGACCCTTAGCCATTATGTTAGGGAGCTATTGCGTAAAACCATGTTATGATTTATGTCTCACTAGAAATTGTTTTCATCACATTTTCACAAACGAAGCTGCACCTAGGTAGGTGGCAGCACGGTGTGAAACCTGGCATCCAATTCGACACTAGGTTTCAAAAAGTTAATTCTATTCCTCGTGTCTCAGTGGCAAATAAATCTTAATTGTATTCATAGGATATATCATAGTAACTAAATAAAACTACATTTCACTCGCTTAATATAGTCTGCTATTGTGACACAGTGGCATTTATCGTATTAGGCCACAGCGACCGACAAAGAAACAAGAACAAAAAAACACAGGAAATGTGAAGCTACAACACGTTATACAACAGTAGCCCAACCAACAACAGTAGCCAGTCTAGGTGGCTGGTGTCAGAAACGCTGTAAGAGAAACAGAATGAAGGATTAAAGACTGTACTAGCAAACTTACAAAAATAAATACGATATCCATTAATTATGGTTTATCAGTAGAACCATTTGTAATTCACCTGGACACTACGACTAGCTTGGCAACATGAAGCAGCTACTCTGTAAAGTTTTGTGGGTTTGTCCCCTGTAAAGTATAGTGTGGTCTTCGGTCGCGTTTAGAAATGAGCTAAAATTGTTACTAATCGTTGTGGACTTGGATACCAACTTCTTTCCACTGGACTCCCAGGAGCAGGGCCCTGCATTTGCGGGGTCAGAAGCATTTGCTAACTGTTGCTACATGGTTAATTTGGCACTGACATAAAGGTGAACTTTATGGTTGTCAGATTATACAACTGTAATTTCGGCGTTTGGATATTTCCATTTCGCTGCCAAATGGTGAATGTGTACAACAGTTTGCTGTTATTTGTGCTAAGACTGACAAAACCATATACACAACCAATGGTAATGGAAGACGAGACGATGACATGTATTCATTGTCCAATACGTGAGAATTTTTAGTAGTGCCAAAGCAATAAATTTTCCTAGTGTTCGATTGAAAATGGCCAAAGGGTGAAACTACTGTCGTAAACTTACAAATAAATAACAAGTGCCAGGTCTGAATGAAATTCGTCTGAAATGAATCACGATCTGTCCGCTATTACGGCTACCATAGACCAAGAAACGACGAACTTCCGTAAGTCACGCAACCACTACACTTTGATTATCAACCATTTTCTGTTAATGTTTAATAATACTACATAGTTTATGAAAGATAATAATGTTCAGATGATACCTAGCCCCGTGAGCAAACTGTAATATTTTCAAAAGCGTTACGTTGTCAGAAAGACACAAACCTAAAAGAAAACTTTGATTGTGATTTTTAACGCTGCACGAAATATGAAAGATCAGATATTGCTTTTTTATGAGTTTTGAAATCGGTCACCAATTCCGCAATCGAAGATACAGCCAAAGAGAGATTTCTGCTTTCTGTTCATTGACACTATTTCGTAAACTGAGTCTATTTCCTTGAGCTGCTTAATCAGCGGTTTCGTACCAGTAACATCAAATTTCAAACCGAATGTTAAATTTTGAAATCATTTTCTTCTAAACAATTTAATTAATTACTCTGTTCGAAACCACATAATGTTCTTGAATTATCGTGTTTACTGCATGGACTCTTGGCTCTATGACACTTTATGCAGAGAGCTGTGTTAGTGCGACTTTAACGACTTGCAAATACCCGGTAACCAAGCCAGATTACTGGGATATATGTTACTACCGTTCGTCGGGCATCGTTCCAGTTCGCGACACCTATCTGTGACTTGGCATTTCAAAGCTAGTCGCCCCACCACGGTCGTCTTCCACAGTCAGCTGGTCGTCTCCACGCGCAGGCGTGACTCTCGCCACCTGGAATGTGTCCAGCCCATGAGCACCATAGTCTTGTAAAAACCAATTTTTATTAAATGCACTTCATCCCGATTATCTGCTTCTGTAACGTAGACTTTGATTCACGAAGAAATGTAATTTTTATTGTAAGATATCGAATTTGGTTCTTCACGAGATTCAAATTTCACAATTCTGTTCTACCAGAACTACAGTTACTTCTTTTTCCTTTGTTATGCCCATTTACAGACAACGTTTGAAATTTTTAAGTTGGCAGCTACATTTTCTTTTTCTGTTCCGAAAATCTCGTCATGAACTCTATGTTTCGTTTCTTGCGCTCGTCTCTCCAAAGTTTACTAGTAGTATTTTCAGCTTCCTCTGCGAATATGCAACATACAGTTGAATTCCAAAGGCTATACGTTCTCTGTCGGTATCGTCTGCAGCGTTCATTTCTGGTATGTCCAGCTTAATTTCTGCTACACAGAGATTTTTACCGTCCCAGCATTTATTGCATTAAGCAGATTTTTTTTTTTTCTAATCAGGTGTTGCCCATTCTGCAGATGCGAGCATAGAATTTCAAGGCTCCTCTGCGTACTGTATCAGTAAATCTTTCTATTTCTTTGTAGAGTCTGTAGTTCTCCTTTTAATCCATATGTCATTTGCTTTAATGGAACTTTTTTTCTGAGAATTTTTCGTTCTTCCCTTCCAATTTCATCAATTCTTGAGTGACCTCCAAGAGATGTAGCTTGTGTAGCGTATAATATTTGAGGAAAAAAAACCGTTTTGTAACACCGAAGTTTCGAATTAAAGCGTATCACTCGTTTGCTTTAGTGATTCCATTTTGTTCTGTACGCTTTCTTAGGTTTGATGGCTAAATATGTTTGAATTTCTGGTCAGGATCGTACTATGATTTCTCCGCAGTAATTAAAAGGAAGGAGACATATACATGAAAGTTTCCCGTATTTCGTTTGTAATGAGGATCTTCTGATATATCGGTCTAAATATTAAATGAAATTTGTCTTCTCATGCGATGTTTGAAGTGCTGTCTTTGATGCTGCGTTTGAAGGTCTGTCTTTGATGCTGCCCGTGTAACTTCTCTCAGGCGTGGTTTCTTCACTACTCTCAGCTAAGATAACTTGTGCGTCAGCAAAAGCTAGGCACTTCACTTTGATTGTGTGTTCCGAGGTCCCGATGTTCATACCCTCGATTACTTTACTCCATTATCTGATGACTTTGTCTAACACTATGTTAAACAAAGCGGGGGGAGATCATTTCCTTGTCGAATTCCTATACGTACTTCAAAACACTCATATATTTCACTGAGAAGTTTCACTTAAGATACTGTGTGTGTGACTCTGGCAAACCAGTTTGTAGTTTTTCTGTCCTGTCTGAGCTCTTCTAAAATGCGCAAAGTAGTTTCTGTCTCAGCAGTCTCATGTTGTTTCTGTGATCTTCAGTCAGAAGTCTGGACTAATACAGTTCTCCATGCAACTCCATTCTCTGCAAGCCTCTTCATCCCCGAATAACTTCTGCAATCCACATTCTTTCGAATTTGCTTATAGCGCTCCGCTCGTCTCTCGTTTTCCCTCTGCAATTTTTATTCCCCACACTCCCCTCCAATACTAAACTGACGAGCCAGCAGTGATAATGATTTTAAGTATCATCAGTTATTTTATTGCCCAAACAGCAAAATACCTCTACAACTTTCAGTGTCCCATTTTCTAACCTAATTGCGTCACCATCACCTGATTTAATTCGACTGCATTGCATTACCCTTATTTTGCTTTCGTTAATGTTTATTCTATATCATTCTCTCAAGACACTGTCCATTCCGTTCAACTATTCTTCCAGTCCCTTTACTGTCTGTGACAGAATTGCAATGTCATCGGCAAAACTCAAAGTATTTATTTCCTCTCCCTGGATTTCACCCTGGACTCTAAATTTTCCTTTGGTTTCCTTTACTATTTGCTCATTATGCATAATGAATAGCATCAGGAATAGACTACAAACTGTCTCACTCCCTTCTCAACCACTGGTTCCCTTCCATGCCCCTCGACTCTTACAGCTGCCGTCTGGTTTCTGTACAGGCTGTATCTAACCTGTTGCTGTACTTCACCCCTGCTACGATCAGAATTTTAAAAGAATGTGTTCCAGTCAACAATTTCAAAATGTTCTGTAAATCTACAAAGGTTATAAATATAGATCTGACTTTCTCTAACTTATCTTCTACGATAAGTCGTAGGGTCAGCATTGCCTCACGTGTTCCAACATTTCTCCGAAACACAGGCTGATATTCCCCGAGGACAACTTCTTACACTATTTCCATTCTTCTGTACATAAATCGTGTCAGTATTTTGTAATGATTACTTATACACTGATAGGTCGGTAATGTTCACACTTGAGACCACCTGCTTTCTTTGGAATTGGAATTATTAGGCTGGTGATTAAGTTCTTACCGTTTTGTTATGCATGTTGGTATTCTGGTTGCTACGGCTTTATTTATCTATTAGCATTGTTTTTTATTTGTAGCTTATTGTTGCTAGTTTACATAATGGAGCTGTGGACTTACTTGCAATGCTAAGTGGAGAAATTGGAACATGTCCGACATATTCTTTCGTTTGAGTTCAATAGAGGGGGAACAGCAGAGGAGGCAAACAGAAACATTTGTGCCGTGTCTGAGGATAACGCCATTGGACAAAGCACTGCAATAAAATGGTTTTCTCGTTTTATGGAGGATCGTTTCGACATTACTGACTCTCCACGTTCAGGAAGAACTTTGGGGTTTGATGAAGATCGTTTAAACACATTAATCCACAATGATCCACGTCAGTGAACTCGAGAACTGTAAAATGTGATTAACTGCGATCATTCTGCCTTCGTGTGACATTACCATGCAATGGGGAAGGTTAAGAAACGGGTGTCTGGTTACCGGACGGTCTAAGCCAAAATTACAAAACTCAGCGTGTGGCCATATTTGCATCTCTGCTTGCTCGTCATCAATTGGTTTGTGTACAACACCAACCATTTATATCCAGAATCGTTACTGGGGCGTCTTTCTACCAACATGAGGAAAAGAAAGGAACGGTTGAATCCACACAAAGCAGCAACTCCACGTACAAAGATATGCGCTCATCCATAAAAGATAATGTTATGCACAAAGTAAGAGCCTACGGAATATCAGACCAGCTGTGTGGCTGGATTGAAGAGTTTTTAGCAAACAGAACACAGCATGTTGTTATCAATGGAGAGACGTCTACAGACGTTAAAGTAACCTCTGGCGTGCCACAGGGGAGTGTTATGGGACCATTGCTTTTCACAATATATATAAATGACTTAGTAGATAGTGTCGGAAGTTCCATGCGGCTTTTCGCAGATGATGCTGTAGTATACAGAGAAGTTGCTGCATTAGAAAATTGTAGCGAAATACAGGAAGATCTGCAGCGGATAGGCACTTGGTGCAGGGAGTGGCAACTGACCCTTAACATAGACAAATGTAATGTATTGCGAATACATAGAAAGAAGGATCCTTTATTGTATGATTATATGATAGCGGAACAAACACTGGTAGCAGTTACTTCTGTAAAATATCTGGGAGTATGCGTACGGAACGATTTGAAGTGGAATGATCATATAAAACTAATTGTTGGTAAGGCGGGTACCAGGTTGAGATTCATTGGGAGAGTGCTTAGAAAATGTAGTCCATCAACAAAGGAGGTGGCTTACAAAACACTCGTTCGACCTATACTTGAGTATTGCTCGTCAGTGTGGGATCCGTACCAGGTCGGGTTGACGGAGGAGATAGAGAAGATCCAAAGAAGAGCGGCGCGTTTCGTCACTGGGTTATTTGGTAACCGTGATAGCGTTACGGAGATGTTTAATAAACTCAAGTGGCAGACTCTGCAAGAGAGGCGCTCTGCATCGCGGTGTAGCTTGCTCGCCAGGTTTCGAGAGGGTGCGTTTCTGGATGAGGTATCGAATATATTGCTTCCCCCTACTTACACTTCCCGAGGAGATCACGAATGTAAAATTAGAGAGATTAGAGCGCGTACGGAGGCTTTCAGACAGTCGTTCTTCCCGCGAACCATACGCGACTGGAACAGGAAAGGGAGGTAATGACAGTGGCACGTAAAGTGCCCTCCGCCACACACCGTTGGGTGGCTTGCGGAGTATCAATGTAGATGTAGATGTAGATGTATGCATCTGGTCGAACAGCGACTGTACTGTGTACTCCGAACTGCTTGCCCGAGGTGTAACCATCACTGATGACTTTTATTGTCAACAACTGAGACGTCTTGCAGACGCGATCCAAGAACAACAGGAGTTGGGTCGAGGAGTCATTCCGCACCCACCTTATTCACGCGATCGATCTTGCGTTCTCAGCTTTTTACATTTTCCGCTCTCTTCAACGAAGTTCCATTCCGGGAGAAAATGCTCTTACAGCATGGCTTGACAAGTTTTCACCTCAAAACCACTTGATTTCTACACTCGTGGTATCGGAAAGTTACCCCAGCGTTGGCAGACTGTTGCAAATAATGAAGGAGAATATATTATTGATGACTAAAGTCTCTGTTACGTTTATCTGTTATGTTCATCACACCCATGAAACAACGCTACAAACATCTACACCAACCAAACATTTCATTCTTCATAAAGCCTGACGGTATTTCCCCTGTCTCATACATCTTCCTCATCAGTTGGAATAGTTATTTCATGGCTGGCTCTCCCAAGGATATCACCAGTTGCGAGGAGAAGCCGTCTACTCCAGAGGCCTTGTTTCACCTTAGGTCTTTCCGTGTTCTTTCTGAGTTTTCCCTCGGTGTTACATCTCCCATCACGTCTTAATCTTCAACACCTCGCCTTTCTATAATACTGACTTCAAGTTTATTTCCTTTGTGTAGCCCTCGTATATATTCCTTACAGCTTTCAACTTTCCCTTCTTTACTCGGTGTTGGTGTTCCATCTGAGTTTTTGGTGTATATACAACTGCTTCTCTTTCCTCCAAACTCCTGTTCAATTTTCCTGTAGGCAGTATCTACATTTCCTCTAGTTATACATGCTTATACAGACTTACATTTTGTTCTCTCCCAATTTCTGCTCAATCAATCTGCACTTTCTGTCAATCTCATTTTTCAACCCCCTGTATTATTTCTCACCTGCTTCATTTGTTGCTTTTTTTATATTCTCTCCTTTCGTCAATTAGATTCAATATCTCCTGTGATGCCCAATGCTATCTACTTGTCTTTTTATTTATTTGATCTTCTGCAGGTTTAACTGCACACATAAAAAATGTTTTTCATCACCTCGGTTCCGAGAGTTCCGAAACCTGTACAGAAAACTGGAATGGAAATCAACATAAACATCACTTCCGCTCTTTTTATTGCTCATGAAAACCACACATTGCATGTTGTACAACTAGACCTTCAGACGTGGTGGTCCAGATTGCTCTACACACCGGTACCTCTAATATCCAGTAGCACGTCCTATTGCATTGACGCATGCCTGTATTCGTCGTGGCACTCGAGCCACAAGTTCATCAAGGCAGTGGAGGTTGAGATTGTCCCACTCCTCAACAGCGATTCGGCGTAGATCGCTCAGAGTGGCTGGTGGCTCACGTCGTCCATAAACAGTCCTTTTCAATAAATCCCAGGCTTGTTCGATAGGGTTCATGTCTGGAGAACATGTTGGTCACTCTAAGTGAGCGATGTCGTTGTCCTGAAGGAAGTCATTCACAAGATGTGCACGATGCGGGCTCGAATTGTCGTCCATGAATGCCTCGCCTATATGCTGCACTATCGATCAGAGGATGGTATTCACGCACCGTACAGCCGTTACGGCGCCTTTCACGACCACCAGCGGCGTATGTAGGCCCCACATAATAGCACCCCAAAACAACAGGGAACCTCCACCTTGCTGCACTCGCTGAACAGTGTTTCTAAGGCGTTCAGCCTGACCGGGTTACCTCCAAACACATCTCCGGCGATTGTCTGGTTGAAGGCATGTGCGACACTCATCGTTGAAGAGAACGTGATGCCAATCCTGAGCGGTTCATTTGGCATGTTGTCGGGCCCATCTGCACCGCCCCGCATGGTGTCCTCGTTGGAAAGACAGACCTCGCCATGGACGTCGGAAGTGAAGTTGCGCACAGTCGGAGTGGTAACATGACATCCTGTGGCTCTACGAAAAGCGTTATTCAACATGGTGGCGTGGCTGTCAGGGTTCCTCCGAGCCATAATCCGTAGGTAGCGGTAATCCACTGCAGTATCATCCCTTGGGCGGCCTGAGCGAGGCTATCATCGACAGTTCCTGTTTCTCTGTATCTCCTCCATGTCCGAACAACATCGCTATGGTTCACTCCTAGATGCCTGGACACTTCCCTTGCTAGAGCTCTTCCTAGAACAAAGTAAGAATGCGGACGCTATCTAACCGCGGTATTGACCGTCTAGGCATGGTTGAACTACAGACCACACGAACGATGTACCTCCTTCCTGGTGGAATGACTGGAACTGATCGGCTGTCGGACTCCCTCCGTCTAATACACGCTGCTGATGCGTGGTTTTTTGCATCTCTGGGCGGGTTTAGTGACATCTCTGAACATTCAAAGGGACTGTGTCTGTGATACAATATCCACAGTCAACGTCTATCTTCAGGAGTTCTGGGAACCGGGGTGAGGCAAAACTTTTTTTTAATGTGTGTATTTCATCTCTGAAAACTACTCATTCTTCTTCTACTATATACCTAACACCTGTTTCAATCAATCTTTACCTAATACTCCCTTTGAAACTCTCAACAACCTCTCCTTCTTTCAATACATCCAGCTGCCAGGTCTTTAATTTGAAACTTATCGATGTCTCAAGGTCTCTTCCACGTATACAACCTGCGCCGTGATTCATACAACAAGTGTTAGTAATAATTAAAGTATGCTCTGCGCAAAATTGTACTAGGCTGCGCCCTCTTTAATTCCTTTATTCCAGTGCATATCCTCCTACTGTTTTTCATTCTCCACCTCTTCCTATCACCGATTTCGAGACACCCATCAGAATTAAATTTTCGTTTCCCTAAGTATCTAAATAATTTCTGTCGTCTCACCATACATTCTTTCAATATCTTCATCATCTACTTTTACTACTGTAGTGCGTGTTGGTTTTATGTCTATCTGCCGGCCGCGGTGGTCTAGCGGTTGAGGCGCTCAGTCCGGAACCGCGGGACTGCTACGGTCGCAGGTTCTAATCCTGCCTCGGGCATGGATGTGTGTGGTGTCCTTAGGTTAGTTAGGTTTAAGTAGTTCTAAGTTCTAGGGGACTGATGACCACAGACGTTAAGTCCCATAGTGCTCAGAGCCATTTGAACCATTTTTTTATGTCTATCTTCGCTATTATAATGCATTCACTATGCTGCTCATAACAGTTCACCTATATTTCTATTTTATTATTCATGATCAGATCCACTCCTGCATTATCCTATTTGATTTTGTACTTGTGTGTACTCGCTTTACCAGAAGTCTTATTATCCTACCATCCAACTATCTAATCTTCTCTAATCTGAACCTATCCATTTCCATTCTTAAATTTTCCAATCTATCTACAGGAATAATGAATCTAACATTTCACTCTCCGATCCATAGAACGCCAGTTTTATTTTTCTGATGACGAGAGAGTCAACGTCTTGTTAAAGTCCACAATAGTGATAAATGTATTATTACTTCGAAGTATTAATATTGCCTTCAGACATCAAATCCGCTCAGCGTACAATTCTGTACGCTCTCCTTCACGAGGAGACTGTCTTGTCTCGGTGCTCTGTGCGTCATGATGTATGGCTTCTTTCAGTTCATTCCTGAGCTAGATTTATCTGCAATTCGTAATTTGATATTCTGTCTGTAAGTCTGTTCAGCTTTCGGCACCAGATCCTCCTCCTTTAATAAGATGCACAGGGTTTTATTCCTAAAGTCCTGGTCTGTACAATCTAGCTTACTCGCACTTTTTCATACGATGTGATCCCGTGTGTTTAATTTCTTCCACAAGTGTCTGTCGTGGATCGGCGTATACAAATACGATAAGACGGATGTCCCGTCGGGGAGTGTACGGCAATCTTAAGTCAAGAGAAAGGAAGCGTTTACCACTAGAGTTCTTCTTCGTGGTGTTTAGTCATAAGATGAACTCGCTCTTGCTATAGTCTTGTCGGATGAGGAATACCATTGCCACACAGATTCTAAATGACCTGCCTGGGAGACTGAAACTCAATAGCGATCTGTCCTGACAGATCGATCGTCATTGATGAGCATTTCACTGTTGAAAGGAGTTACAATTTAGGAACCAGATAAAAACAGTCAATGTTCTCGTGTGTCCTTGTCTCTCAAGGTATTCTAGACACTTGGAGACCATGTGCAATTAACTCAGGGAGAGCGATGCACTATGCGATATATACTGAGTTTTATGTTGACGCAGGTACGCCATAACGGCAGCATCGTTATTTCAAAGCGTTCGCGAAAATGGAATATTGCTCTCGCCCGAGTTTACTACGACAGCGGTTACATATTAAGATGAGAAATGTACAGAGGGTGGACAGAGATATCGAAATACTAAATACACATCAAATTAACATGCTTAATTATATCATTTTTCCTGCAAAAATGTGACAGGTCCCGGTGACGCGATGATAAAGGTGGAGAGCGGCCACGTACCCTTCTCTTCAAAGCAGATCACAAAGGCTCGATAATATTGAGAATTGACGACTGTGGCAGCCAGGAGAGACGCGACAATTCAACCTCTTGCTGACAATAATAGTTCTGTACGGTGCCAATTGTGTTAACAGGGTCCTCGTCGACTTGGAACACAGCATCGGCATTGTGGAACCAACATTCTACCACGAGATGAACTTGAGCAACCGAAATGGTCACATTATCCTTGGGAGCGAAGTGATGTAACAGAACAACCATGTGTAACGACTAAAACGGCTTCTGACATCAAATGTAACAGTTGTGTTACTAAATGTGACACTTCTGTCACTCAATGTAACTGGGTTTTCTCTTTTGATGCTGTCAATTGTCAGGATGAGCATTCTAAAGCATTCTGTCAGGGTGAAAAAATTAAATAAATTAACTTTTCTCTCTTAATAACATGTGGGCAGGGTGGGTTCTTCCTTGGCTCGGGTATGAGGTCGAATGAAACATCATTTTTACATAAGATAACTTTTATTGAAGATTTGTACAACTGTATCTTACGGGATGTTCTGGTTCGGAGAGCGGCAGTTGTGTCGTTTGTGAATTCTTCTGCTGCGGCAGCGGCGGCGGCGGCGGCGGCGGCGGCGGCGGCGTCTGATTACGCGTAGCGGTGTGTATCTCGTGTCGCCGTCTCGCCCAGCTGACCGGAGACGCGCAGCGCGAGGTGGCCCGTTTAATTATTGCGAGCGACGTTGTGCATCGGATGGTGATACCTTGAATGTGGCGTCCCAGTGTTTCTCTTCTCTAAGCGGCCGCGTGTGTTGTGCGTCGACCAGCGGAGCGGCGCGGCGGGGGAAGGCCAGTGTCCCGAACTCGAACCACGGACTCCCGCTTGCCAGTCTTCGGCTGTCAGGTCTTCATCCCAGCTCACAGGTAACTACTGATGTGAGGCCGTCTCCTTCCCGTCCTCACGAGTCACCCGGGTATGTAAAAACCAGACTTCAAATACCTTTTAACTTCTGTCTTCTGGCGCCGCGGCTGCTGCTTGCTATTCCATTACAGCGGCGGACTTGGTGCGTCTGTGCATGATGCAGTCTCTTCTTGCATGACGGTCTTCAGCAGCGAAACTGACTGAACACTACTGCTACTCTTCTTTTCTTCCTTCGTCTCTCGTCTTCGTCTCCGTTCCCGTCTCCGTCTTCGTCCCCGTCTTCATCTGTCTTCCTCTGTCTTCATCTGTCGGGCCCACCGCGTCTCGCGTATTTATTCACTTCAGTTCACTGGAGGTGAACGACTTCACGGCCATTGCCTCTTCTGTCACGTTGGAAAGCTTCTCGAAGAATCTTCTTGCCCTCGGTCATTGACTCTTGGAATGTAGGCGAGGGCCTTTGCTCACATGCGACAACTGAGAAACACGTGAGCCGGTCGGGCGATGCCCTGACGGCTGAATCGACAGCGCCCGCTTATGTGGAACTTGCTGACTTCATATGGTCATTGTCTCTTCTGTTCTGCCCGCTGAATGCCAGTATGTAACTCTCTAAACTAAACCAAGTTTTCCATTTATATTCTAATTTCTAGATCACTTTGATTTCACTAATTTATTTACTGAAGTACCACTCAACACATGGGATATCATGATATGCCTGCTCAAATCATTACCAAACCCGCGTGATATTATACTATTGGGACGTAAAATGGGTCAGATGTTGGAAATAATGGAAAACAAGACTCACATGACCAAATGACATTCTTCCATTGCTCCATAGCCCATGTTTTGTTTCTTCGAGGACACGTTTCTGGCATTTGCATCACTGATGAGTAGTTTTGGAATTCCAGCTTGATCTGAAATCCCTGCTGCGTGTTGCTATGGGGTTCATAGGGTTTGTGAGTTACCGAGCATTTCGCTCTCGTTTGAGTATATGGCCGAAAGAGATAGCCTTCAGCAATTGTGAAACGAACCCTGTCGCCCAGGACCGAGTGCCACAAAGAGCGCAGATTCAACACGAGATGGGGAAATCCACAGGCGTCTATTGGCTGAATGAGGCCTAGGCGCCGTAGTGTGTGAGTGAGACAAACGAGAGCCTACTCATACGAAAACCCCAAAGAAGCCGCTTGTGGCAACCCCATAGAAGCCGCTTGTGGCCAGCGAGAAATAGCAGTGTTAAATATGGCGGACCTAAGATCGTCCATAAAGGGAGCATTTATGAAACCTACATAATTCTGTAGTAATTCAGGGAATGAAGCCACAGTAATTTTAATCTACCATCTTTCATAAATTTTCATCGTGATCCCAATAAAACTTGAATATTGATCATATCTACAATAGTTTAGGATTTACTGTTAAAGTGAAATTAACAAGTTTTGTAACAAAGACCTGAATGCTAAAATCTAAATGCTTTGGTCGATCTTAACGATCGACATTTCATATAAAAACACACCATTAAAATGCAAATGTTGTAAATATAAACTCTGTAACTTTGTTTGTTGAAAAGATATAGTAAATGTAAATTATCTGTATTTTCAGTTAAGCATCAGATCGTCGTTTGCTCCACACAAAACACATTGAACGATTACAGCATGACTGGATCATTAGGTAACAGAACATATGTTGTAACGTTTAGTGCATAATAGTTACTTTTTTTCTTTATTTATTTATCAGAAAGCACATTCGTGCAAGGCTACTGGCCGTGACATTCAAAGTCATGAAGGAAATTGTATTGGTTTTATGTAAAAGAATTTAACGTTTATTATTAAATGGATGTGACTGTTACTTTATTTAGAAAGTGAAAGTGGTCAAGCTTTGATTATTTAAGTATGTTAAAATGTAAAATAATGTAGAATAAGCTGTACCCAATGAGATGGACGGCTTCAGGGAAGGGAACTGCCTAGTTAATTGAGAGAGTATATTCGGCGCGTGGGAGACGCGGCTGGATACAGGCAGTGGGACAGTGCAGGTCCAGACGCAAAAGCGGACAGTTCAGTTCTGGTCTAGACACACGCGAAAGCGGACGGTCGGTCTTTAGGTAGCTAGGAAGTGAAACGACTTAGAAAACTTCACGTTGTGTGGTATCGCGGGACTTAGTCTCTGAGCAGTGAGCAGCCACGCCCCTGGTGTGAACTCTAACTTTTCGTGTAGTTGGTTGGTTGTGTTGGGGAAGGAGACCAGACAGCAAGGTCATCGGTCTCATCGGATTAGGAAGGACAGGGAAGGAAGTCGGCCGTGCCCTTTGAAAGGAACCATCCCGGCATTTGCCTGGAGCGATTTAGGGAAATCACGGAAAACCTAAATCAGGATGGCCTGACGCGGGATTGAACCGTCGTCCTCCCGAATGCGAGTCCAGTGTCTAACCACTGCGCCACCTCGCTCGGTCGTGTAGTTAAAGAGGTGGAATACTGTACTTGTAATTCGCGATGAGACTGTGAATGATCGAACTGTGTCAAATGGATATGCGCTCGAGTACAGCAGTAACTGTAAATACGACCGCTTTCGCTATTAGTCTGCTTTCAGAATAAACTTTATTCTAACCAAATCGCCACTGTGTGGCCTACGTCATTTATGGGTCGTTAATTTAGTTCCCGATATTATTATTACTGTTATTATATGTTATATTAACTTTGTATTTCGCAAACTTGCTATGAGCAAGACAATGTACCCAAAGGGTCACAAGTGTCTAATTTATGGCCTGTAATGCGACGAGTTTGAGCCAATACATTTCGACGAAGAGGAGCCGAATCTGAGCTCGAACATGTTAGGGATGTTAGCTCGCAGGCTGACGAGTGTTACATCCACTCCTGCAATGAGTATTGCAGCTGCCGTCCTTCTATTTTTAGTCACAATCATCTTCAATGACCGTCTGTCACGATCAGTCAGCATACACTTTCGTTGCTATTGTGACTTAGCTAATGATGTTTTCCCCTCTTTCGCTGCACGGGATGTAGATCTTTTATACGTCGCCTCTTGAAACACCAAACGCTCGGGCTACCTCAGCACAAGAGTCAGAATTATTTGCCCACTTTCGAATTCACTTCTCTCCGACGTAAAGTATTCACAACTACATAGCACTGATCACGACTCACATTTGCGATGTATTGAGGATATTGCACAGGTGCCGTTTGTGATCCAACACACCAACTGCAGGCTCGACTGTCAATTGCATCTACGCGCGAGCATGCATTTCTCGCGGGCTTTCCATATTTTTGTCCAGTCGCTGTACATTTCTGTTTTCCACGAAGACTGATAGTTTCAATCTACGAGTATAGGAGCATGCACTTGAAAACAGTCCAAATAAGCTGACGATAAGTGACTCTGACTGCGTAGCAGTCAGGGTGGGCAATGGAATTACCTTTCATGGAGGTTCAAGAAACGGAAGTACACTGTGAAACATGACTCTTGATACAAAAGACTTTGCTGTTCTGACAATATACTGACGGAAAAACAAGTTGCAACACCAAAAAGAAATGTGCTCCATACAGGAGACTTAGTAGCCAAGTTTCTACAACTGAACGATAGTGTCTATCCAAATTTCGTGCCATTCGCATAATAGTGGCATTAGTAGTGCCACTATGAGGAAGTAAATCAGGTTTGCTTTAAATACTGGATGTAAAGGTCGTGAGCGTTAGTTACTTTTGAGACTGGATGTGGTGAGTTGATGTTAGACAAGAATGTCTATAAGGTGACAAAGGCGCCGTTGCCAGCACCTCGCTGAGTTTGAACGAGATCGTGTAATAGGACAAAGAGAAGCTGGAAGTGCCTGTTGCAGTATTGCAGAAAGACTTGGAAGGAATGTAGCCAATGTACATAATTGCTGGCAGCGGTGAGCACGAGAATGTAAGGTCACCAGAAGGCTGGTTTCTGGACGGTCACAAGGGGAAAAAAATCGTGTTCAGTGTGTGGCTCTGGAGCATCGAATTGGATCTGCAGCAACATTTTGCGCAGCAGTTGGCACCACAGTGACATAATCAACTGTTGCAAATCGGTTATTTCAAGGACAGCTCCGAGCCACACCCCCTGTAGCGTGCATTCAACTGACCGCTATTTACGACTTCAGTGGCGTCAAGTGAGAGCAAGGCAGGGTGGATGTACGAGTGTATTGCGTTTCTGATGAAAGCTGATTTTGCCTCGGTGCCAGTGATGACTGTGTATTGGTTAGCAGCAGGCCAGTTTAGGGCCGGTACCAACCTGTCTGCGTGCTAGACACACTCTACGTACAGGACCGACTGCGGACCTCTGGTGCAGACCCGAGTGGAGGGTCTGAATCAGAGAGAGGCTCAGACTGTTCTGCGACCGTGTAGGCTGCAGATTCTTCGACTTGCGCCATAGGGCGATTGGGTTTCGGGTTCCGCTGAATAGGTCAGGTGTCGACTATACGCAGGAGGCGGCTACACGGGTAGCAGGGGCTGTGTGGCGTGGACTGGGCGGTTTTTTAGGTTAGAGGGTTTCGGGAAAACGCAAGAAGGACTTCAGTCGCAAAGGGTGAAGGCTGAACACAGGAAAAACGTAGATACAGGAACCATTCGTATAACAGTTGTAAATTGTAGTAGCTGTGTTGGAAAGTACCAGAGCTCCAAGCGCTAATAGAAAGCACTGATGCTCAAATCGTTATAGGCTCTGAAAGCTGGCTAAAGCCCAATATAAGCTCAGCCGAAATTTTCGCGAAGAACCTAACGGTCTTCCGAAAGGATAAGCTAAACACGGTTGGCGGTGGGGTGTTTTTTGCTGTCAGAAGTAGTTAAACTTGTCTCGAAATTGAAGTAGATACTTCCTGTGAGATAGTATGAGCAGATATCATTGTTGGAAACAGGAATAAAATAATAACTGGATTCTTTTACCGACCTCACAATTCAGATGATACACTTGCTGAAAGGTTAAAGAAAACTTGAGTTTGATTTCAAAGACATACCGTCTCATACGATAATAGTTGGTGGTGAATTTAATTTATCCACGATATGTTGGCGAAAATACATGTTTAGCTCCGAAGGTACGCATAAAATATCATCCGAAATTGTGTTAAACGCATTCTCTGAAAATTATTTTGAGCAGTTATTTCATGAGCCCACGCGATTGTGAAAAGACACTTGACCTCTTAGCAACAAATAATACTGAGTTAATAACGAGCACAAAAACCGATTCAGGGATTAGTGAACACAGGGTTGTCGAAGCGAGATTGAATACTGTAATCCCCAAATCCTAGAAAAATAAGCGAAAAATATACCTATTTAAAAAGCAGATAAAATTTTACCCCACGCCTTCCTGAGAGACAATCTCCACTCATTCCAAATTAATAATATAAGTGTAGACCAGATGTGGCTTGGATTCAAAGAAATAGTATCGGCAGCACTTGAGAGATTTATATCAAACAAATTAACAAACGACGGAGCTGATCCTCCTTGGTACACAAAACTGGTTAGAACACATGCAGAAACAACGAAACAAACATGCCAAATTTAAACAGATGCAAAATACTCAAGGTTGGCGACCTTCTACAGAAGCTCGAAATTTAGCGCGGACTTCAATGTGAGATGCCTATAACAGTTTCCACAACGAAACTTTGTCTCTAAACCTGGCAGAAAATCCAAAGAGATTCTGGTCGTATGTGAAGTATGTTAGCGGCAAGAAACAATCAATGCCTTCTCTGCACGATAGCAATGGAGATACTATCGAAGACAGTGCTGCCATAGCAGAGTTACTAAACACAGCCTTCCGGAATGCCTTCACAAAAGAAAACGAAGTAAATATTCCAGAATTCGAATCGAGAACAGCTGCCAACATGAGTAACGTAGAAGTAAACATCTTCGGAGTAGTGAAGCAACTTAAATCACTTAATAAAAGCAAGTCTTCTGGTCCAGAATGTATACCAATTAGCTTCCTTTCGGAGTATGCTGATGCATTAGCTCCATACTTAACTATCATATACAAACTTTCGTCCGATGAAAGATCCGCACCCAAAGACTGGAAAATTGCACAGATCACACCAGTACTCAAGAAAGGTAGTAGGAGTAATCCACTAAATTACAGGCCCATATCGTTAACGTCGATATGCAGCAGGATTTTAGAACATACATTGTGTTCGAACATTATGAATTACCTCGAGGAAAACGGTCTATTGACACACAGTCAACATGGGTTTAGAAAATATCGTTCCTGTGAAACACATCTAGCTCTTTATTCACATGAAGTGTTGAGTGCTATTGACAAGGGATTGCAGATCGATTCTGTATTTCTGGATTTCCGGAAGGCTTTTGACACTGTACCACACAAGCGGCTCGTAGTAAAATTGCGTGCTTATGGAATATCGTCTCAGTTATGTGACTGGATTTGCGATTTCCTGTCAGAGAGGTCACAGTTCGTAGTAATTGACGGAAAGTCATGGAGTAAAACAAGTGATTTCAGGCGTTCCCCGAGGTAGTGTTATAGGCCCTCTGCTGTTCCTTATCTATATAAACGATTTGGGAGACAATCTGAGCAGCCGTCTTCGGTTGTTTCCAGATGACGCTGTCGTTTATCGACTAATAAAGTTATCAGAAGATCAAAACAAACTGCAAAACTATTTAGAAAAGATATCTGAATGGTGCGAAAAGTGGCAGTTGGCCCTAAATAACGAAAAGTGTGAGATCATCCACATGAGTGCTAAAAGGAACTCGTTAAACTTCGGTTACACGATAAATCAGTCTAACCTAAAAGCGGTAAATTCAATTAATACCTAGGTATTACAATTACGAACTACTTAAATTGGAAGGAACACATAGAAAATGTTGTGGGGATGGCTAACCAAAGATTGCGTCTTATTGGCAGGACTCTTAAAAAATATAACAGACCTACTAAGGAGACTGCTTACACTACACTTGTCCGACCTCTTTCAGAATACTGCTGCGTGGTGTGGGATCCTTACCAGGTACGACTGACGAAGTACATCGAAAATGTTCGAAGAAAGGCAGCACGTTTTGTATTATAGCGAAATAAAGGAAAGAATGTCACAGAAATGATACAGGATTTGGGCCGGACATCATTAAAAGAAAGGCGTTTTTCGTAGCGACGGAATCTTCTCACGAACTTCCAGTCACAAACTTTCTCCTCCGCATAAGAAAATATTTTGTTGACACCGACCTACATAGGGAGGAACGATCGCCACGATAAAATAAGGGAAATCAGAGCTCTTAGGGAAAGATACAGGAGTTCATTCTTTCCGCGCGCTGTACGAGATTGGAATAATAGAGAATTGTGAAGGTGGTTCGAAGAACCCTCTGCCAGGTACTTAAATGTGATTCGTAGGGTATCCATTTAGATGTAGATACAGTTGTAGTTAAGGTCTGGGTTGCAGTGTCGTGTGACAGCACGAGCACTCTCGTTGCTGTCGCACTCACCCTGACGACACATTCGTACGTCAGTCTGGTAATTCGACCTGTTGTGTTGCCATTCATGAACAGCATTCCATGTGGTATTTTGCAACACAATAACGCTCGCCCACATACCACTGTTTTAACCCGACATGCACTAAGCAGTGTCCACTGTTGCCTTGGTCTGCTGCGTCACCAGATCTCTCTCCAGTCGAGCACATATCGGACGACAACTCCAACGTCATCCGCAAACAGCGTTAATCGTCTCTGTATTCACCGACCAAGTGCAACAGCACCAAACTCAATCCCACGAATTGACGTCTGGTACCTGTACAACACAATGCATGCACTTTTGCATCTTTCCATTCAACATTCTGACATTTACGTAGCTCTTTTACGTGTCAGCACTTCACATTTGCAATGTCTTATCTTGCGCTTACTTTAATCTGTGCTCTTGCATTGTTAATCACTCAAATTCGTACATAGACAAATGTATTCCAGAAATTCCACTACTCTACCTTAATTACTTTCGATGTTGAGGTTTTTTTCCGTCAGTGTATTTATCGACCTGATAATAATTTTAGTTCGGAACGAGGTGATAATAACAACATTAATTAATATAACAATTTTTGCTCTTTTAAGATGTCTTTGATGAGTGAAAAACATTGACCTAAAAACAGTGCATGTTCACAAATTTCTTTTCTCTCACTAGACACACGGTTTAGGTAGAATGTAGTTTGATGGTCTGTCGGTAAACCGTCAGACTTATAAAGTCTTACGTAATTCGACATGTCATGGCACCATTACACAACTGATATCTTGCACTTACAGGTATGAAAGCATGGTTATACCTTTTAGGAATGGCGCAGCCTGATCACACAAAATATTGTACATTCAATGACAGCGGCCTTGCATACTTATGGCGGCATAAATTTTCAATGTGTACAGCATATGTGCAAGAATTTTCCAGTATTCTATGAGACTTCTGTGGCGTAAACACTTCCCGTAACACACGTGGGCAGAGACACTCTTAACCAGCGTCTGAGGTTGGGAGTCATCTAACAACTGCTGGTTGTGAGTGAGTTACTACGCCACTCAACGTTCGGCTTCTTTCAAGTCCTACCGGTAGCTGCCACACAAGTCGACATGTTCCATCTCGATCATATGGTTTGACTGAACTACTGGGGATTTTGAAATCTCCTTTCAAACATCTTACAGCATTGCAATTGCCAAGATTTTCTACACGAAAGTACCTATAGCACTGTCGTTTTTACATTTTTCTATATCTACATCTACATGACTACTCTGCAATTCACATTGAAGTGCATGGCAGAGGGTTCATCGAACCAAAATCATACTATCTCTCTCTACCATTCCACTCCCGAACAGCGCGCGGGAAAAACGAACACCTAAACCTTTCTGTTCGAGCTCTGATTTCTCTTATTTTATTTTGATGATCATTCCTACCTATGTAGGTTGGGCTCACCAAAATATTTTCACATTCGGAAGAGAAAGTTGGTGACTTAAATTTCGTAAATAGATCTCGCCGCGACGAAAAACGCCTTTGCTTTAATGACTTCCATCCCAAATCGCGTGTCATATCTGCCACACTCCCTCCCCTGTTACGTGATAACACAAAACGAGCTGCCCTTTTTTGCACCCTTCGATGTCCTCCGTCAATCCCACCTGGTAACGATCCCACACCGCGCAGCAGTATTCTAACAGAGGACGAACGAGTGTAGTTTAAGCTGTCTCTGTAGTGGACTTGTTGCATCTTCTAAGTGTCCTGCCAATGAAACGCAACCTTTGGCTCGCCTTCCCCACAATATTATCTATGTGGTCTTTCCAAGTGAAGTTGTTCGTAATTTTAACACCCAGGTACTTAGTTGAATTGACAGCCTTGAGAATTGTACTATTTATCGAGTAATCGAATGCCAACGGATTTCTTTGGGAGCTCATGTGGATCACCTCACACTTTTCGTTATTTAGCGTCAACTGCCACCTGCTCACCATACAGTAATCTTTTCTAAATCGCTTTGCAACTGATACTGGTCTTCGGATGACCTTACTAGACGGTAAATTACAGCATCATCTGCGAACAGCCTAAGAGAACTGCTCAGATTGTCACCCAGGTCATTTATATAGATCAGGAACAACAGAGGTCCAAGGACGCTTCCCTGGGGAACACCTGATATCACTTCAGTTTTATTCGATGATTTGCCGTCTATTACTACGAACTGCGACCTTCCTGACAGGAAATCACGAATCCAGTCGCACAACTGAGACGATGCCCCGTAGGCCCGCAGCTTGATTAAAAGTCGCTTGTGAGGAACGGTGTCAAAAGCTAGCCGGAAATCTATAAATACGGAATCAACTTGAGATCCCCTGTTGATAGCGGCCATTACTTCGTGCGAATAAAGAGCTAGCTGCGTTGCACAAGAACGATGTTTTCTAAAACCATACTGATTACGTATCAATAGGTCGTTCCCTTCGCGGTGATTATAATGTTTGAATACAGTATATGCTCCAAAACCCTACTGCAAACCGACGTCAATGATATAGGTCTGCAGTTCGATGGATTACTCATACTACCCTTCTTAAACATTGGTGCGACCTGCGCAATTTTCCAATCTGTAGTTACAGATCTATCGGTGAGCGAGCGGTTGTATATGATTGCTAAGTATGGAGCTATTGTATCAGCGTAATCTGTGCAAAAACGTAGAGCAATAAAACATTGACTACTATAAACTCTTGCCATTTGTCGGTGACATTTTTTCCTCCAGGAATGCTGGTTTGCCGACGTATGCAAGATATCTACTATGAAATTTCAAAAATTGGGGAGAGCCGTTATATTGAGACACATTCTGTCATAACGTTCAATAACGTTTGGTGTCTTTGCTTTCCACTAACTTACAAGCGAGCTTCCATCTCTACAACCACATTCACGCCTATGTCATGTTCGTATTGTCTTGTGGGTGAAGTGATCCTGTTTGCAGATCTACATGCAGTTGCAGTTAGATGGCAGTCGGTGACTGTGTAATCACGTAGTCCAAGTGCTGGAGATACCTGCCAAGAAATCTATTGCAATTTATGATTAACACTAAAAGAAGTGATTTTGATTAAAATCTTTCTGCTCATTTAAAACTCTATCCGGGCTTTCTTCATGCAACTATGTATCTCCAATTCCTCAAGTAAATCTATCTCCGTGTATAGTCACTTTTTAAGATGAGCGTGGGAGGTTATATTAAAAGCATAATATTTTGTATTGGTTTACTGCGTGTTCATTTTTAAATACCATGCTTCTTTTACCTACAGTGATGTGTACTGACTTTCTTTACTAGAGTAGTAGATTTCACCTTTGTATCTTACGCTCACTCTGAACACTTTCATCTTGAACGTTGAAATGTGAACAGGTTTTCGTAAGTGGAGTTTCGCCATTTTACTTATTCGCAGATCTGAAACCAGTGGTTACTTGCAACAGAAGTTAGCTAGTCATCACATTTTGTATTAAATGTCAATTTGATTTACAACAAAAATGTGAAGATGTATCAACATTATATTCAAAGTGTACCAAATAGCCCCTGTTACAAAATACATGTTTCAAATCCCCAATACATAAGACATTTTGCAGCAAACTTGCTATAATTTGCCCTATACAGCAACATAATACACCAAAATTATAACATTAATGTACACAGAAAAAATTGTAACAAATTCCCCCATACATCGCTACGTTACAGGAAAACTCTAACAAACTGCCTCATAAGTCACCTAGGTACTGCATATATTTTTAACACATTTTTTGAACTGGACTTTGATTTGGAACTGTGTGTTATTGTGTGTTACTATTAAAGACGATTCTGCATTTGTTCTTCAGTAATGATTTGAAGTAATGTTGCTTGCAGTCATAATTTTCACCCTTTACTGTGTTGATCATCAATATAGCATCGATCCAGGTTTCGGCGTAGCATGATGTCCAGGACAGAGTCCTGCATAGTCTGTGCCATTCTATGACCCTAATGTGGCAGAAATTTTCACTACCAGACTGCCAAGGGGAGGAGAGGAGGTGAAACTGAGTTCCTGAACACCAGTCTTTGTGCCAGCCTCCTGTAGTGACAATGTGAGATACTGTTGATAGTGATACATCCATTATATAGGGATCTTAGGCTCAGAATCCCCCTTGGTGCTACAGAACATCACCAAGTTTCACTTCCTCACTTCTCTCACAATCATAAAACACAGACATGACGCCACACTACACACACATCCATTAGAGTAACCGTCACTCATCAGACAAACTTAAGACACAACTTTCACACATCGTGATGAATCAGGATATTGCATGCAGATGATGAAAGCACTTTCGGATTATGTGGCTGAACGTGCCCTCTCCCAGCCAGTAACGTCACATCTCTCTCTCCTTATTTTTAAATGTATAGTGTCATTCTGCTAGAGATGGCAAAGGAATGGAAGACAAGTTGAAAGGTAGGAACAGCCTCTTGAATTTATGATATAAGGTAAACATCAACATAAGTAAAACAAATACAAAACAAAGTAGTCGAACAAAACTAGGCAATGCTGATGGAATTAGATTAAAAAATGAGGTTGTAGGAGGAGTAGATGAGTTTTGCTAGTTGAGCTACAAAACAGTGATGATGGACGAAGCATAGAGGATACAAAATGCAGAGTGGCAACATTTCTGAAAAAGAGGAATTTTTTAATATCTAGCACAACTATAAGTGAATGATGTATTTCCTGAAAGTATTTTTTCTGAGGTCTAACCTCAAACGGAAGTGAAACGTGAACCAAAATCCTTCAAGATTAGAAGAGAGTACAAGCCTTTGAAATGTGATGCCACAGAATCCCTCACTAATGAGGAAGTGCTGAGTCGAGCTGAGGCATCAAGGAATCGCCAATTAGAATGGACTGACTTGTGTGGAGGGAGGCCCGTGCTTGATTACGATAACCAGGTTCAAACGCACGTATATTGCTGTAGTTATTCAGAGATGAAGAGGCTTAACATAGAAACAAACCAGTCTTCAGACTAGTGACTACCCAACAGCAAAAAAGGTTCCTTCGATTATGCTAAATAGATCCTATAATAATATCGTTACGGACGAGTGCATTCAACTCAAGACTTTCTCCTCGGTTCACTTGAGACACGGTACGGTATGACGCCATGTCGGGAAATGGCTGAAGGTATATGTCGGAATTGTTCCTTCCAAAGGACGCTGAAATATGATAATTACGGCCTCTTAAATCATCCAGGCAGGGAAACATGTCAGAAGCTTGAACGTGATAGGGAAGCTACAGCATCTCAAAAGGGAAATGCAAAGGCTTAATCTGGATGTAGTGGGGTCAATGAAGTGAAATGGAAAGAAAACAAGAATTTCTATTCAGATAAGTATAGGGTAATATTAACAGCAGCAGAAAATGGTATAATGGGAATAGGATTCGTTATGAATAGGAAAGTAGGACAGGGAGTGTGGTACTGTGAACAGTTCAATGATAGGGATGTTCTTATGAGAATCGACAGCAAACCAACACAGACAATAATATTTTAGGCATACATGTCGAAGCTGCAAGCTGAAGATGAAGAGCTAGAGGAAGTGTATGAGTATACTGGAAGGGTAATACAGTACGTAAACGGAGATGAAAATTTAATAGTCATGTGGGACTGGAATGCAGCTGTAGGCGATGGAGTAGAAGAAATGGTTACAGGAAAATATGGGCTTGGGGCAAGGAATGAGCGAGAGGAGAAAGAATAATTGAATTCTGTAATAAATTTCATATAGTAACAGCGAACACTCTGTTCAAGAATCACAAGAGGAGGCGGTATACTTGGGAAAGGCCTGGGGATACGGAAGATTTCGGTTACATTACATCATGGACATATTCCGAAATCAGATACTGGATTGTAAGGACTACGCAGAAGCTGATATACACTCAGATCACAATGTAGTAGTGATGAACAGTAGGCTGAAGTATAAGAGATAATTCAGGAAGAAACAATGTGGAAGATGTGGGATATGAAGTGCTAAGGAATGGCGAGATAAACTTGAAACTCTCTAAGGATATAAATACAGCAATAAGGAATAGCTAAGCAGGTAGTACAGTTGAAGAGGACTGGATATCTCTAAAAAGTGCAATCAGCGAAGTTGGAAACAAAAACATAGGTACAAATGAGGTAACTGCGAAAGAACCATAGCTAACAGTAGAAGTGCTTCAGTTGAATAATGAAAGAAGAAAGTACAAAAATGTTTATGGACATTCAGGAATACAGAAATACAAGTCACTGAGGAATGAAATAAATAGGAAGCGCAGGAAAGCTATGGCAAAATGTCTGCATCAAAAATATTAAGAACTCGAAAAAGAAATGGTTGTCGGAAGGACTGACTCAGCATGTAGAAAAATTAATACAACCTTGGGTGAAATTAAAAGTGTGGGTGGTAACATTAAGAGTGCAACGGGACTTCCACTCTTGAATTCGGAGGAGAAAGCGGACAGGTCGAAAGAGTGCACTGAAGATCTGTGTGATGGGAAGTACTTATCTGATAACGTGATAGAAGAAGAAAAAGGAGTCGATTTACAAGAGATATGGGATCCAGTACTAAACTCAGAATTTAAAAGAGCTTTGGAGAACGTAACATGAAATAAGGCAGACGGACAGATAACATCACATGAGAATTTCTAAAATCATTGGGGGAATTTGCAACAAAGCGACTATTCAAGTTGGTGTGTAGAACATATGTGTCTGGCGACATATCATCTGATTTTCAGGAAAGTATCGTCCACACAATTCAGAAGACTGCAAGAGCTGACATGTGCGAGAATTATCACACAATCAGCATAACAGCTCATGCATCCAAGTTGCTTACAAGAATAATATACATAAGAATGGAAAAGAAAATTGAGGATGTGTTGGATGACGATCAGCTTGGCTTTAGGAAAGGTAAAGGCACCAGAGAGGCAATTCTGACGTTGCGGCCGATAACACTGGCCAACAAAAGAACAATCTTTGAATGTTCCCTACACTTCAAGAGTCAATTCCCACTAATTTTGGGACGAGAGAAAGGAATATGACAACGAAAAATTTTTGTTAGCTCTAGTTTCTGTGATACGCGCTATGTGGAAGTTCTCCATATTAACGAATTAAGCCGCGCGGGATTAGCCGAGGGGCTAAGGCGCTGCAGTCATGGACTATGCAGCTGGTCCCGGCGGAGGTTCGAGACCTCCCTGGGGCATGGGTGTGTGTGATTGTCCTTAGGATAATTTAGATTCAGAAGTGTGTAAGCTTAGGGATTGATGACCTTAGCAGTTAAGTCCCATAAGATTTCACACACACGAATTAAGAGAAAAAGATATATTTTAATTACATATGCTAACAGCATTAAAAGTGTATTAGAATTTTTTTAAATGGTAGTTATACCTTAAGAGTTCTAAATTGCAGGAAGAATACCTCGCAGATAGTTGGGTCTGAAGAGAATCATGTGGTTTTCTGCATGAGATCGTCGTTTTTAGCTTGCCTCTTGTAACGGAGTTCCGGACCATCCCTACAGAAAGATCAACTGCAATCCGCAAGATCTGTTTCATTCCAGTGGCCCTGATGTCTATGTTTCATAACAGAAATGTCCTAATAAAGTCTTTCTTCATATCCATCACTGACAGCTCCACAACTAGGAGGGAGGATGTCTAGATGAGAATGGAGAAAATGGATTTTAAGGGAAATGTTGCATCCAAGGTTATGGTATTTTTGCAGGAGCACTTCATCAACTGAGTGTAGTCATCATCTCTTTAGTCGTCTAAAAATCCATGAACTACTCCCTTGAAGGCTTCACAAGCTTCCTTTTCTTTCCAGTGCAGAGCCTGGTCAAATGCAGGATTCATTACAAGTTCTCGAATTTGTGTTCTGATAAATATACCTTCTTTAACTTTTGCGTGACTTAATATCGGAAATTTTTCTCTTATGTACATAAATGCTCATCCTTCTTGGGTCAGATCTTCAACAAAATTTTTCATCAAACCCAGCTTGACATGCAGGGGTGGAAGAAGAACGTCTTTTGGGTTCACGAGAGGCTCGGCAACGAAATTTTTCTAGCAAGGGGTCAAGATTTCCTATCCCTACTGTCCTACACACATAAGAAGCAGCAATGTTTTGTGTACCCCAGTTGCATTCCTAAGAGTATGGCGATGACGTTTGGATCACCATAGTTTTTTCAAGTTCTATTCATGATATTTGACTGAGTCAAAGAAGATTGTCATATTTACTTGTGTCCTTCATGTGAACTGCATAACCAACAGGATTAGAAGGAAAACGGTTGCCATTGTGAAGTAACACAGCTTTCAGACTAAGCTTTGAGAAGTCTCTAACTAGCCTCCATTCAATTGTATCATGATTCAAATTCAAAGATTCCAACAGGCCATTAATGTCGTAGCAATCAACAAGATTGTTTTTCTTCGTCAAAAAGGGAAGCGGTTCCATGTGCGTTTTCTGCACTGTGAGACTGTGACATCACTTTCGAGAAGATTCCATTTCTGTAGTCTAGATTCCCCTCATGAACCATGGACCTTGCCGTTGGTGGGGAGGCTTGCGTGCCTCAACGATACTGATAGCCGTACCGTAGGTGCAACCACGACGGAGGGGTATCTGTTGAGAGGCCAGACAAACGTGTGGTTCCTAAAGAGGGACAGCAGCCTTTTCAGTAGTTGCAGGGGCAAAAGTCTGGATGATTGACTGATCTGGCCTTGTAACAATAACCAAAACGGCCTTGCTGTTGTGGTACTGCGAACGGCTGAAAGCAAGGGGAAACTACAGACGTAATTTTTCCCGAGGGCATGCAGCTTTACTGTATGGTTAAATGATGATGGCGTCCTCTTGGGTAAAATATTCCGGAGGTAAAATAGTCCCCCATTCGGATCTCCGGGCGGGGACTACTCAAGAGGACGTCGTTATCAGAAGAAAGAAAACTGGCATTCTACGGATCGGTGCGTGGCATGTCAAATCCCTGAATCGGGCAGGTAGCTTAGAAAATTTAAAAAGGGAAATGGATAGGTTAAAGTTAGATATAGTGGGAATTAGTGAAGTTCGGTGGTAGGAGGAACAAGACTTCTAGTTAGGTGAATACAGGGTTATAAATACAAAATCAAATAGGTGTAATGCAGGAGTAGGTTTAATAATGAATAAAAAAAAAAGGAGTGCGGGTAAGCTACTACAAAGTGAACGTTTTATAGTGGCCAAGACAGACACGAAGCCCATGCCTATTACAGTAGTACACGTTTATATGCCAACTAGCTCTGCAGATGACGAGAAATTGAAGAAATGTTTGATGAGATAAAAAAAATTATTCAGGTAGTGAAGGGAGACGAAAATTTAATAGTCATGGGTGACTGGAATTCGACAGTAGGAAAAGGGAGAGAAGGAAACATAGTAGGTGAATATGGATTGGGGCTAAGAAATGAGAGAGGAAGCCGCCTGGTAGAATTTTGCACAGAGCATAACACTTGGTTCAAGAACCATAAAAGAAGGTTGTATACATGGAAGAACCCTGGAGATACTAAAAGATAGATTATATAATGGTAAGACAGAGATTTAGGAACCAGGTTTTAAATTGTAGGACATATCCAGGGGCAGATGTGGACTCTGACCACAATCTGTTGGTTATCAACTGTAGATTAAAACTGAAGAAATTGCAGAAGCGTGGGAATTTAAGGAGATGGGACCTGGTTAAACTGAGTAAACCAGAGGTTGTACAGAGTTTCAGGGACAGCATAAGGGAACAATTGACAGTAATGGGGGAAAGAAATACAGTAGAAGACGAATGGGTAGCTCTGAGGGATGAAGTAGTGAAGGCAGCAGAGGGTCAAGTAGGAAAAAGACGAGGGCTACTAGAAATCCTTGGATAGCAGAAGAAATATTGAATTTAACTGATGAAAGGAGAAAATATAAAAATGCAGTAAATGAAGCAGGGAAAAAGGAATACAAACGTCTCAAAAATGAGATCGACAAGAAGTGCAAAATGGCTAAGCACGCACGCCTAGAGGACAAATGTACGGATTTAGAGGCTTATCTCACTAGGGGTAAGATGGATACAGCCTTCAGGAAAATTAGAGAGACCTTTGGAGAAAAGAGAGCCACTTGTATGAATATCAAGAGCTCTGATGGAAACCCAGTTCTAAGCAAAGAGGGGAAAGCAGAAAGGTGGAAGGAGTATATAGAGGGTCTATACAAGGGCGATGTACTTGAGGACAATATTATGGAAATGGAAGAGGATGTAGATGAAGATGAAATGGGAGATACGATACTGCGTGAAGAATTTGATAGAGCACTGAGAGACCCGAGTCGAAACAAGGCCCCGGGAGTAGACAACATTCCATTAGAACTACTGATACCCTTGGGAGAGCCAGTCCTGACAAAACTCTACCATCTGGTGAGCAAAATGTATGAGACAGGCGAAATACCCCCAGACTTCAAGAAGAATATAATAATTCCAATCCCAAAGAAAGCAGCCGTTGACAGATGTGAAAATTACCGAAATGTCAGTTTAATAAGTCACGTCTGCAAAATACTAAAGCGAATTCTTTACAGACGAATGGAAAAACTGGTAGAAGTCGACCTCGGGGAAGATCAGTTTGGATTCCGCAGAAATATCGGAACACCTGAGGCAATACTGACCCTACGACTTATCTTAGAAGAAAGATTAAGAAAAGGCAAACCTACGTTTCTAGCATTTGTAGACTTAGAGAAAGCTTTTGACAATGTTGACTGGAATACTCTCTTTCAAATTCTGGAGTTGGCAGGGGTAAAACACAGGGAGCGAAAGGCTATATTTACAATTTGTACAGAAACCAGATGGCAGTTATAAGAGTCGAGGGTCATGAAAGGGAAGCAGTGGTTGGGAAGGGAGTGAGATAGGGTTGTAGCCTCTCCCTGATGTTATTCAATCTGTATATTGAGCAAGCAATAAAGGAAACAAAAGAAAAATTTGGAGTAGGTATTAAAATCCAGGGAGAAGAAATAAAAACTTTGAGGTTCGCCGATGACATTGTAATTCTGTCAGAGACAGCAAAGGACTTGGAAGAGCAGTTGAACGGAATGGACAGTGTCTTGAAAGGAGGGTATAAGATGAACATCAACAAAAGCAAAACGAGGATAATGGAATGTAGTCTAATTAAGTCGGGTGATGCTGAGGGAATTAGATTAGGAAATGAGACACTTACAGTAGTAAAGGAGTTTTGCTATTTGGGGAGCAAAATAACTGATGATGGTCGAAGTAGAGAGGATATAAAATGTAGACTGGCAATGGCAAGGAAAGAATTTCTGAAGAAGAGAAATTTGTTAACATCGAGTATAGATTTAAGTGACAGGAAGTCGTTTCTGAAAGTATTTGTATGGAGTGTAGCCATGTATGGCAGTGAAACATGGACAATAAATAGTTTGGACAAGAAGAGAATAGAAGATTTCGAAATGTGGTGCTACAGAAGAATGTTGAAGATTAGGTGGGTAGATCACGTAACTAATGAGGAGGTATTGAATAGGACTGGGGAGAAGAGAAGTTTGTGGCACAACTTGACTAGAAGAAGGGATCGGTTGGTAGGACATGTCCTGAGGCATCAAGGGATCACAAATTTAGCATTGGAGGGCAGCGTGGAGGGTAAAAATCGTAGAGGAGACCAAGAGATGAATATACTAAGCAGATTCAAAAGGATGTAGGTTGTAATAGGTACTGGGAGATGAAGGAGCTTGCACAGGATAGATTAGCATGGAGAGCTGCATCAAACCAGTCTCAGGACTGAATACCACAAGAACAACAACAGTCTAGACTCAAGAATTTCTGCCCTCTTCTTTGACAGGTCAAGGTCTGTGATGAGATCACTCACTTCCACTTGACTCAGTCTGTGCGGTTTATCTACTTTTTCCTCAAAATCAGGGTTGCTGGACGTGGAAGCTTGTTCTGTTCTTCTTCTTCTTCTTCTTGTTCGAGACTGTCTTCATTTTCTACTTCAAACACACAGTTTTCGAATGGAGTGGGAACTGGTAAACTATCTGAATGGGTCGATTAGCAGATCGAAGATTCGGTTACTGAAGTGTTCTTCTTTCTTCGTAGACGATCCTGCTTTTATAGGTGGAGTCCAGCAGGAAAAAGAGTTATCTGTATGATTTGTAGCCTTCCGCTATACCATAGGCACAGCAAAGGCCATAGATCGTTTCTTATTTTTCAGCCATTCTCGCAGAGTAACTGAACAAGCGTTGCAACATATATGTGGAGCACAAGACTAATCGTGGTACCCTACTGTCATACCGAAGTAATTCTGATAGGCAGTCTTAACAAGAGGCGGCAGATTGCGTTTCTGTGACGAAAATATTTTACCACAAATGTAAGAAAAATTATTCGCGTTATTTCCACATTTTAGTGGCAACTATACGAATTTTACGCTACAAAAAGCATTATCAAACCAGAAATTCAGCTTTAATTACAGCAGAAACTATATGAAACTCACGATCACAACAACAGCATCTATGTTTATGACTTACAAGCAATGTAACAGTACTTTGCTTCGTTAGTGTACAGGTTTGCCAACTCCGAAAACAAAACTTTCCCCAAACTGAAAATGTTCACTGTAAAAATAAAATATCACTTTATCAAAGCGAGTTTATCAAAAGTAAAAGCCAATCTGTCGTTTTTATGGTGATTTGTTAATTCAGTGGCCACGCGGGGTAGCTGCGCGGTCTCGGGCGTCTTGTCACGGTCCGCGCGGCTGCCCCCGTCGGAGGTTCCAGTCCTCCCTCGGGCATGGGTGTGTGTGTTGTCCATAGCGTAGGTTAGTTTAAGTGAGATTATGTAGTGTGTAAGCTTAGGGACCAGTGACTTAAGCAGTTTGGTCCCATAAGAACTTACCATAAAAATTTTTGTTATGTCAGCAGATGTAAATACATAAGAATTAACTGTTTTTTGGCCCGAAACATTTTCATTGTTTGCCAATGTAATGGAAGCAAGGCTAAAGAAAAATCAAGACACGTTCTTAGGATTTGTCGACTTGGAAAAAGCGTTCTGCAGTATAAAATGGTGCAAGATGTTCACAATTCTGAGAAAAAGAGAGTTAAGATATAGGGAAAGATGGGCAATGCACAATATTTACAAACTTCCTACCTCGATCAGCGTCCAAGTGAGCAAGATCGAAACCATGACCTTTTTCGTCCACCATATTAACAAAAAACAGAATCTGACAAGAGCAAAGAGCAATGCGTACACTGGGACAAAACTTGAAATGGAACATGTTACTCCCATAATCAAGAACATGTCCAGTACGTTGTACAAAATCTCACCCTAAAAGTAAATTAATAGTGACACCATCAACTGCCAAACACATTAATGGGCCATGAAAACCCCATGATACTACGTTTCCCGCGCACTTCACCTATAAGAGGCAACATTTGCCCACTGACCGCACGACATCCCTGATCGGAAGCACGCAGGGAGGGCATCTTGCAAATGACGCGAAACTCAAGATACATACCACTGATCATCAAGCAAAGAAAAGGTACTCCCAGAATCAAGAAGAGCACAAACAGGCTCCTGATTAAAGTTTTACACCCTCTGCCGGTCTAATATGGGCGCACTGTTTTGGTGGTTTAGGGGCTTTACCTACACCCGTGTTCTTCTGGCGTCACCTGCTTGGACATGGACCGCGCTTGACCGTACAGTCTCTTACCAAATGCCCTGGATTACAACATAGATAACATTTCCTGACTTTAGTTTAGACGTAAGGGGCTCCTACCGAGCTATCAAGATTTCGGCAAACATCAAGACGGGCATTTTGTCGCAGCATTCATTGGCCAAACGTATTTCTTTAGAAGAGACAGGCAAATGATCAAGTTCAGCCATAGAGGTGGGATTAGTGAGAAAGGTAACCCGTGAGCGGTCCTCCGGTTTCATCCCCCCAAGAACATTACAAACAATGTCCATATCAGTGACCAGAAGCTCTAAACCGGTCTAAGCGGTGCGAACCCTCTCAATATAATCAACTAAGTTCTCATCAACAGATTACACACGCCAAAAATATTTATACTCAAGTTCTCTTTTAATTCGAGGGAGTAATTTAAGATGTATTATTCTTTTCCTGGGTGCACTTAATGAACCTTGCTTTGAGAGACCTCGGAAAAAAATGGTTCAAATGTCTCTGAGCACTATGGGACTTAACATCTATGGTCATCAGTCCCCTAGAACTTAGAACTACTTAAACCTAACTAACCTACGGACATCACACAACACCCAGTCATCACGAGGCAGAGAAAATCCATGACCCCGCCGGGAATCGAACCCGGGAACCCGGGCGCGGGAAGCGAGAACGCTACCACACGACCACGAGCTGCGGACAGACCTCGGAAAAATTCCTAGTTAACAACACCAGCATTATTGGATATAATAGCGCCATAATATTTTTTTGTGAAACGCCTAATGCGTTCGCATGATGTTCAAATCGGACTGTTAACCACAGAAAGCTCTCAAGCTGGCTAAATTTCTCTACCGGAAGATCAGTGACCCCCCTCCGTAGCATACTCTTTACCAACAGACCTTTCTCTGCCTCGTGATGACTAGGTGTTGTGTGATGTCCTTAGGTTAGTTAGGTTTAAGTAGTTCTAAGTTCTAGGGGACTGATGACCATAGATGTTAAGTCCTATAGTCCTCAGAGCCATTTGAACCAACAGACCCACTTGTCGGTAATTCCGCGACATCAACGGTATTCCGCGAAACCTGTCCAGTAATTCCCCCCCCCCCTCCCACCCCCCGATCCTGAATAGCTCTTACTATCTCTTCTAACACAAAAAAACTACCCTTAACCTACAACTCTTTAATTTGGCTATCCATTTGTCCCACCGAACTACCCCGTTCGGCTGTTAGCTCTAATTGTTTTAAGTCAGCCACACGGTTACTCCAATGCGCCAATTGCGCTTGCACCTGATACTACTGCCTCCAGGTAGGTTGATTGACACTAAGAAAGGCAACATTTTGAGCCACTTCTAAAATAGCTGAAGCGTAAAAACAATAGCCGGACCTGCATCACCGATACTGTCAAGAGCGATGTTCACTGTGTGTTGAGTAACGAGACGTAAACGTGCTACTAATTCATTTACATTCCCATCAGTTACCTGGCCACTTATTTTTAACTGATACTCGAGTTTCTCGCGGCGAAGCGCAGCTATTCCAGGACACGCCCGAGCCTCCACAGCGCAATAATATTTACCTTAAACATCACAGTAATTCTGAGAAAATAAGGAAAACAGGGAATAGAAGTGCTTAGGCAAAACAAATTCCGCCCGAGCAGAGGAATTAACTACTTGAAATGCGATAATTACGGCCACTTAATTCAGTCACGTAGGAAACCAGCGAATTGCAGGACCAGTGGGGATTTTACACACTTCATTCTCTGGTAGAAAACAAATTTATTTTACACGGTTTCAATCACATAACAGCCAATTAAGTCTGTCTTAGTTAATAAAAATCCAAAACAATGAGACTCCTAAAATTCAACGTCAATTTAAATAACTTACAGAAAATTGAAAGTTAACTGTAACTCCAGATGACTTACTATTCCTAAAGGCAAGATATGCCCTACACAAGACACAAAATGAAGTAAGGGTAAAGTTGTATTGAAACCAGACGTAAATCTAAACAACAGCACCAGGGCACATCAGAAGGGCCTTAACTACCAAATGGTGAGAATAAAACATGACTTAAACTTGACTGATAAAAGAAAAAGCTAAAATCATACTTAGGACAACGAAAAACAATTTAACACCAATATCTACCTAAGATAATTTTGAGCCCAGGAACACACATCAATTGAAGATTAAACAAATTTTCCAATAACACAAGAATAATTACTTACAACGGATTAAGGTATATGTCGGGATCCCAACACACATCCAAATTCACTTATGAGGAAGGCCACAAGCTAACGGATACGAATTCAGAGTTATTCCAAGTATAAACATAACTTGAAGAGTAACATTAAGTAGTGCGGCTGCGGTTGGAGGAAACGGCATGAAAGACAGACAGCTGCGATAGCTACCGAGCGTATGCACTCCAAGTAACATAAAAAGCCGGCTAAGCAAGTCGACGAGACATGAGTAAGTAGGGCCCGATCCTGAGTAACACGTACCAGTAACGTAGTACAAAAATCATTAACGACAGTTCCGTGGGGCACAAACAGCTTTAATTAGACAGAATACCAACATAGCCATTCATCAAATAAATAACTCTCATGGTAGAATCAATTAATCTGAGCTCTTACCAAAACCATAACAACTAAAAGATTTAAGAAACCAGGTACAGATACCTTAAAAAAATAATTTCAGCAGTAAAATAGAAATATCGAATTCTTTTTTAGCACATTAAAACAGGCAAAAAGACACTCGCATGACATTCAAAGCTCATCCATACACACATTAGACTATATCGGTTTGGAGAGAACAAATACGTCCTGGAACACATTAAAATTCACATGAGCCACTTAAATAGAACAGACACACCACACAATCTCTTAGACATCGTTGGCCGTCAGCATTAGCTTCAAGAAAACCAGAACAACAAAAACAAATTATGAACAGGCCAATAAAAGAGAAAAGCAGACATACATTCCAACATGAGCAATTAAACATCCATGGTAAGTGGTAAAACTAAACATTTCACGTCTCCTTCAGTTGAAAACTACATCAGCAATAATTTACCTTAAGTTCAGAAGAATTAATGGGAGGCGGACAAGAAAAGCTTCCTTCTGGAACAGGGCGGTATACAGTGGCTCAAGGTTCACAAGCACCACAGATAGATAAGTTTAACACATAAAACAAATTATAATAAGATATCAGCCAATGAATCAGTCTAAAATATCTAACAGATCTTGGAGACTGATTGGCCTTCGAATACCTTGGAGACGCGGGCGTCCATACCCAACAACAGAAGGAGGGCAGACCAAAATGACAGTGAGCACTCCTCTGACAGCTCGGTGCCCTTCGGTACACAGTAACGTACATCTACATCTACATCGATACTCCGCAAGCCACCTGACGGTGTGTGACGGAGGGTACTTTGAGTACCTCTATCGGTTCTCCCTTCTACTCTGCCGGCCGGAGAGGCCGTGCGGTTCTAGGCGCTACAGTCCGGAACCGAGCGACCGCTACGGTCGCAGGTTCGAATCCTGCCTCGGGCATGGATGTGTGTGATGTCCTTAGGTTAGTTAGGTTTAATTAGTTCTAAGTTCTAGGCGACTGATGACCTCAGAAATTAAGTCGCATAGTGCTCAGAGCGATTTGAACCTTCTATTCTAGTCTCGTATTGTTCGTGGAACGAAAGATTGTCGGGATGCCTCTATGTGAGCTCTAATCTCTCTGATTTTATCCTCATGGTCTCTTCGCGAGATATACGTAGGACGGAGGAATATACTAATCGACTCCTCGGTGAAGGTATGTTCTCGAAACTTCAACAAAAGGCCGTACCGAGCTACTGAGCGTCTCTCCTGCAGTGTCATCAACTGGAGTTTATCCATCACCTCCGTTACGCTTTCGCGGTTACTAAATGATCCTGTAACGAAGCGCGCTGCTCTCCGTTGGATCTTCTGGGTAACATGATGCCAGTACTGGTGGGCTGCCAATAGCTAACACCACGGCTAAGAGGGCCCACGGAAAGATCGTCACAGCTTAATTCCTCAGCTCATAATGGCCACCGATCTGGCCACCATGCCCGGAGCCGCCACGCCACCGCGCGGTAGACTCCAGCGGCAACAAAGATCGCAAGAACAGAAATCGATAGATTGTGAGAAAACCTTCACGACTCAGACACGGCTGGTACGCTTCCTTATCCTAAGTCAAGAATGTGATCAGCCCTTAATGACGAGCTCTTAAGCTGTGGCCTTCCTTCCTTCCTTTTGTGTGGAGACCAGGGCTGAGCCGCGCCAGATGGCGCTGTCTCTGTTTACCCGTGCAGCGCCGACCTCGTAGCAGGTAGGCTGGAGTCGTCCATTGGCGACCCGCCAAAGTCTAGCAGGGGTGAGGAAGTAGTAGCCTAGAGGGAGCGACGTAGTTTCTGGGCGGGTCTGGCCGTGAGTCAGGCGACAGCCACGCCCTTGACCGTCATAGACCGGTTCGCCGTCCGAGTCTTCCTTGACATTCTGCCCCAGCTGCAGCTGCCGGAAGCGCTCTGTGACTGCGACGACAAGCAGTCGCGGCGTGAAAGTGCAACCATTATCCCTCCTGTAACAGGTAACTTTTTTTTTTCTTGACTCGTCAGTCTTCTGTATGGTTTGATGCAGCCCAACACGAATTCGTCTCCTACACTAACCTGTTCATCTTTGGTTAGAACTTGTACCCTACGTGCTGAATTGTTTGTTGGATGAATTTCAGTCTGTCTCCCCCTAGAATTTTTACCATTTAGCATTCAGTCTAGTACCTGGGAAGTTATTTCCTGACATTTTAACATCTGTCCTGCTGCCCTGCCCCTTCTTCTTGGCGGTGTTTTCCATATCTACATCTACATCTATACCCCGCAAGCCAGCTGACGGTGTGTGGCGGAGGGTACCTAGACTACCTCTATCGGTTCTCCCTTCTATTCCAGTCTCGTATTGTTCGTGGAAAGAAAGATTGTCGGTATGCCTCTGTGTGGGCTTTAATCTCTCTGATTTTATGCTCATGGTCTCCTCGCGAGATATATGTAGGAGGGAGCAATATACTAATATACTGCTTGACTCCTCAGTGAAGGTATGTTCTCGAAACTTCAACAGAAGCCCGTACCGAGCCACTGAGCGTCTCTGTTGCAGAGCCTTCCACTGGAGTTTATCTATCATCTCCGTAACGCTTTCGCGATCATAAAATGATCCTGCAACGAAGCGCGCTGCTCTCCGTTGGATCTTCTCTCTCTCTTCTATCAGCCCCATCTAGTACGGATCCCACACCGGTGAGCAGTATTCAAGCAGTGGGCGAATGTGTACTGTAACCTACTTCCTTTGTTTTCGGACTGCATTTTCTCAGAATTCTTCCAATGAATCTCAGCCTGGCATCTGCTTTACCGACGATATATGATCTTTTCTTCGCTGATTCTGCAGAAACCTTCCCGATTCCTAGTCTTATTAGACCACTTTATTTTCAACATTCTGCTGTAGCACCACATCTCAAACACTTCGATTCTATTCTGTTTCAGTTTTGCCGCTGTCCATGATCCATTTCCATGTTCCCTTTCGTTGTCCGTCATAGATTATTTTGCTTCCAGCATAGCGGAACTCCTTAACTTTGTCTACTTCTTGACCGCCAATTTTGATATTAAGTTTTTTCTCATTCTCATTTGTGCTTCTTCTCATTATTTTCATCTTTTTTTCCGGTTCACTCTTAATCCTAATTCTATTCTCATTAGACTGTTGATTCTATTCAACAGATTGTTCCTGGCAGATTAAAACTGAGTGCCGGACCGAGACTCGAACTCGGGACCTTTCCTTTCGCGGGCAAGTGCTCTACCAAAGACAACTCACGACCCATCCTCACAGCTTTACTTCTACCAGTACCTCGTCTCCTACCTTCCAAACTTTACAGAAGTTCTCTTGCGAACCTTTCAGAACTAGCACTCCTGAAAGGAAGATAGGAGACAAGGTACTGGCAGAAGTAAAGCTATGAGGACGGGGCGTGAGTCGTGTTTGGTAGAGCACTTGCCCGCGAAAGGCAAAGGTCCCGAGTTTGAGTCCCGGTCCGGCACACAGTTTTAATCTGCTAGAAAGTTTCATATAAGCGCACACTCCGCTGTAGAGTGAAAATCTCATTCTAGATTGTTAATAGTAATTCACTTTCACTAAGGAGAGTAATGTCATCATCGAATCTTATAATGAACCTGTCTTTTATTTCTTGATTGCTTCTTCGACGTATAGATTGAACGGTAGGGGCGAAAGACTGCATCCTTGTATTACACCCTTTTTAATCCGAGCTCTCCGTTCTTGTTCTTCCATTCTTACTGTTCTCTCACGGTTCTTGTACATATTGTTTATTACTCGTCTTACCTGTAGCTTACTCCTGTTTATATCACAACTTCGAACAACTTGCACCATTTCACGTTGCAAAAGGCGTTTTGTAGATCGACGAATCCTATGAGTGTATCTCGACTTTTCTTCAGTCTTTCTTCCGTTATGAAGTGCAATGTCAGAACTGCTTCCCTCGTGACATTACAGTTAATAAAGCAAAACGGATCGTCATCTAACATGTAATTACAACATGCTAAATGAGATGGAAACAGAGATTACGGGGTGGAGACTTTCATTCCGGGGTAATTATTCAGGGGAACTTTTCGATTCGTACGCAGAGCCCTTCTACACGAAATACACTAATTTCAAAGGCGAAAAGTCTTCTTCCAGATTTATCTTTAGTCACCAGTTTATTCAATAAGCAATTCCAAAGATTTTATTTGTACAGAAACAGCCACATTTTTCGATGTCAGTTAAAAGTAAAAGTTATTTGATGTTCATCCGACTTATCGTATGTGAACTACACAAAAGTAGCGTTACCTCCATAAATATTGGTTTGCCTGATAAGAGGTATATATCTTGTCGATTGCTTTCAACACTCTCTGTACAGTACGTCGTTAAGTTTTCTGCATACTTCGAAAGTATTGCCTATGTGACAAGAGACACTGAACGAATTCGGAGATACGGTGCCAGCGATTGACAATTCGCTACTTCTTTTTTTTTTATCAGTGTGCCAACATGTTTCCTGCAAGCCGCCACGACTACCTCTTCCGTGGCAGCCTCCCTACCTCCCAGCAGCAGCTGCACCCAGTACTTGTTGGATGTATTCTAGTCGTTGCCTTTCCCTGCAGTTTTTACCGTCTACAGTTCTCTCAAGTACCATGGACGTTATTTCTTGATGCCTTCACACATGTTCTGTGCTAGCGCCCCTTCTTGTCAGTGTTCCCATGGTCCGCACCTCTCTGATTCTGGAGATTCCCTCCTCATTCCTCACTAACCTATCAAATTTTCAATATTTTTCTGCTGCACCACATCTCAAACGCTTCAATCTTCATCATTTCCGGTTGTCCCACAGTCTATGGTTCAGCTCCATACAGTGTTGTGCTCCAGGAGTCCATTCTCAGAAATTTCGTCCTCACATTAAAGCCAGTGTTTGATTCCTTAGCCCTCTTTGACTGAGTTAGTCTGCTTCTTGTGTCGTCCTCGCTTTGTCCGTCATTTATTATTTTGTTTCCGAAGTAGCAGCATTCGTTCTGTCGTCCACTTTGTAATCCCCAGTTCTGTTTTTTTGTTTATCGCTAATCTCGCATCTATAACGTCTCTTAACTTTCGTCTTTCTTTCTCTCATCCAACGGTATTGATATCCAAGAGATCTCCAGTTTTCATTCCCTTTCTTATGTATATAACCTTGTCAGAAACTTCTATGCATGAGCTGTTAAGCTGATTGTGCAATATGTCTCACACGTATCTGCCATTACTAATTTCGATACTATCCCTTATATGAAATCAACACTTCATCAACAATCACGAGATCAATGTACTGATCTCAGTTATTACTGTATTTTATCTCAGTTTAGAATAAAAAGTTTCAGCTGAAACAAAAGATACAATTAAGATAATCTAACCTGTTTTAACGCAAATGGACTTTAGTGAATCTTTCAGTATTCAATACGCATTTATATAAAAATTAAGCAGATAAAGCTTAAGACTCTGAATGCATTACTTCCAATTTATTTAAAGAAATTACACAAGCATCTGATACACTTAAGAAGACATACCTCTGCTACAAAGTAATAAAATTCAATGTCAAGAAACACGTGAACCAAATCGGTGAATGAACTGGCTTCCGTAGGAAGGAATGAAATGGCTCCATGCTACTTGTACCTGACACGCTCATCTAACTGTTAATAGGACCCAGTTTAATACAGACAAGGAATCACTCGGCTTACTGTAACATAGAAAAAAAAACAAGCTACCAGAACGGCAATCAAAACTCACAATAGATACTGTGGATTTACGGAAGCAAAAGAGACAACAATATTTTACCACCGTTCTGTATAATTGACATTAAAAAGTAGCTGAAGCAGAACACGAACTGAGAATCTGTCTGCTGGAGGTACTACCATTAAGCAGTCAAATAAGCGGAACAACTAATTGCTTGCCTGCTTTCAAATGTATACACTATCTCACTAAGGAAACAGGCTAGCACGTAGGAAATAAATGTTAGAGTACGGCCGGAGGAATTACAAGAACACGCGGGTCTGAACACCATCACAAGATTTTGTCACAGGCAGATGCTCATCGGTTTCAATTACATGTAATAGTAGAAAGCACCCTTTTGGCAGCGACCATGGATGAACAGTCACGTACAGCGCACTCAGGGACGACTTGGGACGAGAACATCCATTTACTCGTCAAACCAATAGTCGTCCTACATCAAGGACGTGGCGCTCCTAGCCGCTCGTCAGTTACCGGCCGTGTTTCCATCCAGTGTCCTAAAGGGGAAGCGACAGACACTCCCATCACAGAGGCGCGGCCGACGCTAGATGCATACTTACTGCCACGCCCTCGGTGCCCACACGGCGACAGGGGAAAACACAAGCGCAGGAGTCATATTAAATATCTCTAATCGGCGCCAGAATGAAATCGAGCCACAACACGACTCAATGTGTCCACACTTACAGATTCTACAAACTAAACTGAATAGACGATTGGTTGCAGTTTCCCCAAATGTTTCAAAAAATTCCGAAGGAATGTATGAATGCATGGTTTCGCGGCGATATGAACTGATAAAATTTTCTCGGGCTTCCAGCCGCATCAGGTGGTTAAAATCCCACGAGCTTTCGACAGAGCTCTCCTCAGTCATTGTCAGTTGGTAAGAATGACTGCTGTGTCGCAGTGGTGACAGAGAAGTCATTGGTGGCTGTGACGTCACTAGTGCTCTCTTCCTCGCCATATATGGTAATGTTTTCATCCTGAGTCCGTCGCGCCCGTTTCAACCTACGATGGCCGCGTCCCAGGCTGTTCTGATCTGCAAACCGCCGTCCTTGTTGTTGGTGTTTTCAAAAGTTTTTATTTCAATAGCTTTTTTTATGCCGCTTTATCGAGGTCCACAAATTCTGTGAGTGTGTCTTGATTTTTCGTCAGTCTTGCTTTCATTATCAAGATAACGTCATAGCTTCTTCTCTGGTGGCCGTACCTATCCTAAAATTAAATTGGTCGCCAGATATCAGTTCCTCAATTTTCTCCTCCATTATTTCATATATTATTCTTGTCAGCAACTTGGATGCATGAGCTGTTTAGCTGACTGTACAATAGTTCTCGAACTTGTCTGCCCTTCAGAATTATGTGGTAGATATTTTTCCGAAATTCTGATGGTTCGTCGACGATCTCATACATTCTACACACTAACTTGAATAATTGTTTGGTTACCACAACCCTACTACACGACAATATATGGACTGGAGAACATTCAGTTCCATTTTGGAAGGAACAGGCAAATACAGGCTGTTGGGACTGTTAAGTCCTCTTGTAGTGTAACACAGACTCTTAGTATATTTAATAAAAGAAAATACAGATTTAGCAGTCAAAACAACTGATAGCATTTCACTTCCAAGCAATGAAAAAAGCACTCTTGAAATTCACTGTGATATCTGGGAAATAGTTAACTACCCATACTTACATTCACTACTGACGTTTTTATGTCAAATAAAGAAAAAGTGCCTGTATTTCACATATTGACTTGAATTTCACTTCTCGGTGCAAACCACCGGTGCAAGCCAGCACTGTTCAGCAGTGTCTTGGCCTAGGTCGAACATTTTAAATCGTCCGCATGCTCCTAAAGGAGACTTACGTAATTCAACATGTGATGGCAGCAGAACACTACTGAGATTATGCCTGTAGGGCCATGTAAGTGATTACACATTTCAAGAAAGACGCAACCTGATTGCTCAGAATATTTTAAATTAAATGACAAATGCCTCGAAAGTAGACTCACGTCGGTATAAATTGTGAGTTCTGCACAGTTTTCGATGTGAACTCCGTGATGCAGATACTTCCAATAAGAATAGTGAACAGAGACACTATGTTATCAGTGCCTGAGACAGCCAGTCCACCATTAACTGCTAGTCACAAGTGAGTTACACTGCCACTAAACGTGCAACACATATTGTGTCCTGCTGGTAGCCGCTGCACAAGGCGCTGTACCCTATCTTGACCACTCGGTTCTATGGGACTTCTAGGAGTGTTGGTGTCTTCTTTCAAAGATCTCATAGCACTATAACTGCAAGCATTTTCTACACGAAAGTACCTACATCATTGTCAGTTTCTTAAACTTTTCTTAACATGAAAACACGTTGACAGTTCAAAGCCACATTCTATTTCTCCATGATATCTTTTCTTACTGGAATGCTGCTCCAGAAAGTTATACAGGGGAACTGTGAAGATAAGAACATTCGAGAGAGTTTTAACACGGAAACACATGTTTCAGCGGATCAACAAATTTTAGTATTTAATAACCGTTTTTTGTCATCGCTGTCGCCCGTCGATGAGATAACGGCCTGTAGTCAGTAAAACAGACTTCCGTAATCATAACTAAATGATGAGTTACAATAAAATTTTTTTGATCACCACAGATTTAAACATGGTCGCATAGACTGAAGCCCTTTGTTTACAATTGGCGTGTGACCGTGACAGCGACGAAATTATCATTAGTATCTAGTTAGCAGAGGAATTTATTCTTTGAGAGTAGGCTATATTAAGATTCGTCGCTGGGTAGCTCAACCGGCGAGAAAATTTTCTGCAAAAATCACGATTTCGGATTCTTGTCTTGACCTGATTATAAGATATCCTGAGCAAACCGTGAGATATTGCATTTAAATACTACAAGGATGAGGAGAGAACAACTTCGTACAGTAATTTTTTAACACCTGCCACCAGATGAATCCATCTTTGCAAGTGCGAGGAACATAGAAGATAGGGTTTTAAATTATACAGGAGAAAAATAATCACACACAGAAAGTTTCCATTATAATTGAGCGCTGTTGCAGAAATAAATATAAAAGTGACTGACGAATAACCTGTCATTCTGGCATCCCAAGCAGTAACATTGGTAATGAATGAATCAGAGAAAGTGAATCAAGAGCTATGTTGACCAGTATTTAAAAGGTGTTGAACTGTGGTGCGAAAATAACAGTACACAAAGTAGGAACGACACCATACATAGAGTGTAAAATTCTGATGAAACAACACATATCATGTATGGTGCACAACACTGAACATCCATACATACTGAAGATGGCGCTTAGAAACAATGTGTGTCAGTAGGCTTGGTAACAGATAAATCTTCTGCTACCAGTCACGATTTTTCTCTATTTACTTTTTACACGACGAGTTCCGGGAAATGATTCCCATTTTCAAATGCGTTTTTTGTGTGTATTAAGTCATTTCTATTGATGTTGTCAATGTGTGAGAGTCTCCTTCATTTCGTTCACTTTTATTGCAATCCATAAGAAACACGCGATTTTTAATTGGTTATCGATTCTTTTGGTGAAGTTAGTGGCGAAATTTTGAAAAATTTGTACTTACAGTTTTCTAATGGGCAATTGGTGTAGAGTCTCTCACACACTAAACATCACACACAACTTCTTGTACACTTTACAAGGTCGATAATATACTGTTACAAAGATCTTCTTACAAGTAGTCCACAGAGATATCATTATAGGTCTCCCACAGATTATGATATGGTTTAGTACAGAGGTTATTTATCTTAACAATTTGGTTCATAAATTACGTATATCGATTTTATAGTTGTACCTATTTCCATGTTTTAGTATTTTTATTTAAGTATACTAACGAAACATCTGAAGAAATTCACTGACCATTTTCAAGCTTTTCGTTTAATATTTTATCTTCATATTTTCTGTAATGGAGATATATTCACATTACAGAAAATATAATGGGGATATATTCGCATTACAGAAAATATGGAGATAAAATATTAAACGAAAAACTTGAAAGTGAATCTGGTGTGTGTGTATATATATTTTACGAGAAAAGAAAAGGGTGAATTCCAGAGATCTTAATACAGCGTTGTAGGACATAAATATACTCTGGTATTTGTAAGTTTGCCTAATCAAAATTTCATTGATTGAGTGGAACCACGACAAGCCTACAGAGGGTAGATATTCTGAAAAGTTAAAACGATTTCATTGATGGAAAGAGTGTCTAAGTAAATGGAAGTAGAATTGAAGTTGTAATGTATTACGGAAAGGTCAACGATTACACCAAGGACAAAGATTAGTAAATAAGTGATGTTCGTGACGTCGTATTATATACATAGCAACGCTGGGCTAAGTGGAAAGAGATTTAGTGGTAGCATAAACTATTTCAATTCTTATCGACATTGGTGGAACCGACTTAATACAAAGTGGTCATAACACGACAGTATATGGAATAGGAATTTTGTAAGTAATTAAAAAGTTGCGAGTCTTTTCCAGAGATAATGTACTGCGTTGTGAGAATTTCGTTGTGTGGGAGAACAATTGCAAGCTAGATGGGGCATTTATCTCGACATAATATAAACAGGTACTGTATTTAAAGAGATTTGATGCTTGGATTCGACCTGTAGCTTAGATAACGAGAGTTGTTATCTAAATTGGCCTATCTCGTAATTACTGCTTGATATTAGTGATCATTGTCATTAGAATGTTTGGATGTGTCTACTCGTAGTGTTATCGCGTCATTGTTCAATCTCGACGTTGCGTAAAGTAAGGGCGCTGTCTATCATTATTCGAGCAGGCTACATAGTCAGTGGTTGAGGTTGCCACAGTAGTGATTATACTGAGGGTGATCTGTCTTCACTTTGTTCCTTGAGAGTGCGATTACGGTACGAGCTAGACTTCGAGTAGTCGCCAGGCGCCCCACTACGACTGCAATCTTCTAAAATCAGATAGCGATCCACAGTCATAAAATCGACTGTGAAATTAAAAACTGTACCTAATTAAAGCTGTAGTTGTCGATTGGTTCGCCCAAGTATTTTGCGTGGCAGGAAGCCATACATTAACGGCATAGCGACATTGGTACAGTACGATCCATTGTCGTTGTAAGTTCTATCTTGGGTACCGCCATTAGGCGCGTTACATGTACTGTATGCCTCATCGTATTTAGAAAGTCAAATGATCAGAATAAAACGTAATCAGAATTAAAACAAGTCGAGGGTCGAATTTTGTGTCAGGTTCTGCCACGGTCGATGTGGCAGTCATTGCAGGAGTGATGGTGGCCGCCTCCCTGACTGGAGATCTTAATTATGTGGTAGGTTCATTCAAGGTTACCTTTTCCTCGTTTTATGGAATTATCTTCTAGTTTCTGCAATACTTCTGAATTTAATTACAACTTAATATATTGCTATTACACAACTGTCAGCTTTTGACACATGGATCTGGTGCGTAAACAGAGTTCTACATTGAAGGGGCTCCTGAGACCAAACATAAAGAACATCTGTTCCTTTGAATCCAGACCCAAAAGTAGAAATGCAAATTTGGACTTTGATCTTTACCACATTCCCCCCTCCCACACTCCCTGCTTCTCACACTCCTCGCCACCCCTTCCCCCCATTCCCTTCACGGCTTTTGTAGGTCACACCCCTTCCACTACCGTTTCCTCTCTATATTTATAGCTTTAAACTCCGCATCTACTCCTAATTCATAGTCCCTAAACTTCCACTGCTGTGCCCCGAATTTCCCCACAAGATCACTTTGCAGCCTTTCACCTTGGCTACCAATCCATTTTCTACCTCATTAAATTTATTACTAAATCTCTCTACCAGTTTAGCAATAATATGAATTTTTACTTTCAAGTTCTGTAACTCTTCCTACAGTTGATCGATTTCTTCCCTCTATTTATTTCATCCTCCAGTTCTGATTTTCGTTCCTTAAGACTATTGACGAGCTTCGATTCCATTTCCCCAACTAATTCAGGTTTTATATTCTCAAAGCTAGTTTCGAGATTCCCAATCTCTGATTCCATTTCCCCGACTACTTCAGACTGTATATTCTCAAATTCCGAATCCATTTTCTCATAGTTAGATAATATTTCCCCAAAGTTACGTCCATATTCAGGCACATCTTCATCATTAACTCAAGCTGATTTCCTAATATACAATGAATTTCTAGACCTATCTTTTTATTTTTGCACTCTAAGGCTGCCTCCATCACAATCTACGCCCTGCATAAAGACGCTGCTCTGTGAAGATGCCGCTGTGGGGTGACAGTATCCACGTTCAGAAGCAACTTTGTGGAGACACTACCTTTGTGAAGCCGCCTCTGCGAGATGGTATGGCTCGTGTTGAGACACTGCTGCTTGCAGACGCTGCTGCATGGGGGCACCACTATGTGAAGACAGTGCAGCTGTTTGAAGATTCTACTTGCAGTGACGTGATCCATTGCTTACGACTTGGACTGCCGACTGCTGTTTGGAAGTGATGCCAACTCCCACATGGACTACTGCCTGCTGCTCATAGATGCTACTTGTAGCTTCCGTCTCCTCCCCCAGATGCTAACATGTCTTATCACGCCTAATGATCATACTGAATTCGCTACAACAGCTGCCCTATCCATGCGACATTAAGACCTGAGCCTCCACACCTTGCCTACAACTAAGGCTTGGAAAGAATTTAGAGGGACGTCCAATCCCGAAAGAAATCACAAAATGACAAATGCAGTCCAATCCTGGACGAACCAACCCAATGACGACGGAACATGCAGATGCCTTAATATGTCACAACTCAGTTGTGACTCGGCAGTCTGACTGATGTGGGCAATAAATGAGATAAAACTTGTTTGGCTAGCTGAAGTCAGTAGGATGTGGTCGTGCACTATCACTTTTAAGTCTAAATCCAATCACAATGTTGATCCTGAAAGGCTATTAAACAGAGAGACAAATTTAGCTAGCATACAATAAAGCATGATATAAAAAAGTAAATGAATAAGGGTGAAATGCATGAAAAAGGCCCCATAGGCTATTGATGTTGCCGAAAACAGTTTGTTTACGATTTGAGCAAAACGTTTATTTCAAGAAGCACATAAATACATTTTTCAACAGTGGGCTCATATAAATTTGAGTCCTCAGCTCGTGGTCTAGTGGCTAGCGTTGCTACCTCTGGATCACGGGGTCCTGAGTTTGATTCCTGACCGGAGTGGGGATTTTCTTTGCTCATGGACTGGGTGTTTGTGTTATCCTCATCATTTCATCACCATCATCATTATTCGCGACAGTGCCTACATTGGACTGTGTAAAAAAGACTGTGTAAAAATTGGACTTTGTACAGGCGCTGATGACCGCTCAGTTGAGTGCCCCACCAGCCAAATATCATCTTCATATAAATTTGATAATACAGCTAAAAAGTAATCAAATAGCAGTGCAAAATGTAGCTATGTAGTGCAATCAGAGCATTTAAACACATTATCTAGAGTAAGTGCATAAATCTTCTCATTAATTGACAAAGAACCTGTAGACAAGTCTCAGAGGTCACTGGCACGAAATTTCACTAAGATCCGTGGCGTAAACTAGAGTTCATAATCATCATGACCATTGCAACTAACACAGAACAATTTCATCGCATAGTTTTAATTCACAGCATGCAGCAAAATTGCAAATCAACAGTTAAGCAATCATGAAGATCGCTAGTCCCCAAAGAATCAGTCACTGAAAGTGGCTTCAAAAATTCTAAGCCCCAACAAAAACACAAAGCACAAAAATATTTTCAAGTGTTCAACACACGACACATTCTGTTCCACCAACGCTGTATTAGGCTCTGCAGCATTCTGGCCACGAAAGTAATCCCGCCAACGTCTTACTCTGACTGTCCACAACCGAAAAAATCATGAAATATAAAAGTAAAAACTTGAACAAACAAGATCGTTAATTATAATTTTATTTTTGATGAATGGTTTAAGCAACTCTAAGTTACCACGATCGGATCTGTAAAGGACATAGATCGTAAATTTCAGTCATAATCAAGTCACATACAATAAGGTGGGGTACATATTTTCTCAAACTGGATGGATACAACATAACTTATGCAATTACATCTCCAACGTACACTAATCACCAGAACACTATGACCACCCAACTGATAGCCAGTAGGCCGGCCATGGTGGTCTAGCGGTTCAGGCGCTCAGTCCGGAACCACGCGACTGCTACGGTCGCAGGTTCGAATCCTGCCTCGGGCATGGATGTGTGTGATGTCCTTAGGTTAGTTAGGTTTAAGTAGTTCTAAGTTATAGGGGACTGATGACCACAGATGTTAAGTCCCATAGTGCTCAGAGCCATTTGAACCATTTTTTGATAGCCAGTATGTCCACCTTTAGCACGGATAACAGTGGCGATGCGTTCTAACATGGAAGCAGTGAGGCCTAGGTAGATCGCTACAGGAAGATGACACCGCATGTGATTACACAAGTCACCTTATTCCCGTAAATTACGCGGAGGGGAGCGATAAACTCTGATGCCAAGTTCAATCACATCCCAGCTTTGTTTGGTCGGGTTCAGAATAGGCAAGTTGGGAGACCAGCACATCATCTGGAGCTCGCAACTGTCTTCCGCGAACCACTCCACCACACATCACGTTCCTGACCTAGTGACATGTTGCACCATCTTGTTGAAATATGCCACTGCCATCAGGAAACATAATCGTCATCTGTATATGTGGTCTGCAACCAGTGTACAATACTCCTTGGCCATCATGGTGCCTTGAATGGGCTCCACTGGACTAATGGATACCCACGTGAATGTTCTCCAGAGCATAATGGAGCTGCCACCAGCTTGTCCCCCGTCCCACAGTACAGGTGTCAAGAAGCTGTCAGCCCGGAAGACGACGGATTCGCGTCCTCTCATCCAATGTGCACTCCGTGTGCATACCGGGGGGGGGGGGGGGGGGGGAGTCATTCCAGATGTGGAAAGAGTCCTTCCGGATGTCATGAAGGGTACAGGGTGCACCCATCTGCAGGTAGTCGCTCATGTCGCAACCAATGATGTGTGTCGCTATGGATCGGAGGAAATCCTCTCTGGCTTCCGGCGGCTATCTGAATTGGTGAAGACTGCCAGTCTCGCTAGCGGGATGAAAGCAGAGCTCACCATCTGCAGCATCGTCGATAGGACTGACTGCGGACCTTTGGTACAGAGCCGAGTGGAGGGTCTGAATCAGGGGCTGAGACGGTTCTGCGACCGTGTGGGCTGCAGATTCCTCGACTTGCGCTATAGGGTGGTGGGGTTTCGGGTTCCGCTGGATAGGTCAGGAGTCCACTACACGCAGCAAGCGGCTACACGGGTAGCATGGGTTGCGTGGCGTGGACTGGGCGGTTTTTTAGGTTAGATGGCCCCGGGCAAGTACAGAAAGGGCAACAGCCTCAAAGGGTGCGGGGCAAAGTCAGGACATGGGGGGACCAAGTAGCAATCGGTATTGTAATTGTAAACTCTCGAAGCTGCATTGGCAAAGTACCGGAACTTCAAGCGCTGTTAGAAAGCTCCTAAGCTGAAATTACTATAGGTACAGAAAGCAGGCTGAAGCCAGAGATAAATTATGCCGAAATTTTTACAAAGGCACAGACGGTGTTTAGAAAGGATGGATTGCATGCAACCGGTGGTGGCGTGTTTGTCGCTGTTAGTAGTAGTTTATCCTGTAGTGAAGTAGAAGTGGATAGTTCCTGTGAATTATTATGGGTGGATGTTACACTCAACAACCGAGCTAGGTTAATAATTGGCTCCTTTCACCGACCTCCCGACTCAGCAGCATTAGTGGCAGAACAACTGAGAGAAAATTTGGAATACATTTCACATAAATTTTCTCAGCATGTTATAGTCTTAGGTGGAGATTTCAATTTACCAGATATAGACTGGGCCACTCAGATGTTTAGGACGGGAGGTAGGGACAGAGCATCGGGTGACATTATACTGAGTGCACTATCCGAAAATTACCTCGAGCAATTAAACGGAGAACAGACTCGTGGAGATAACATCTTGGACCTACTGATAACAAACAGACCGGAACTTTTCGATTCTATAAGTGAAGAACAGGGAATCAGTGATCATAAGGCCGTTGCAGCATCCCTGAATACGGAAGTTAATAGGAATATAAAAAAAGGGAGGAAGGTTTATCTGTTTAGCAAGAGTAATAGAAGGCAGATTTCAGACTACCTAACAGATCAAAACGAAAATCTCTGTTCCGACACTGACAATGTTGAGTGTTTATGGAAAAAGTTCAAGGCAATCGTAAAATGCGTTTTAGACAGGTACGTGCCGAGTAAAACTATGAGGGACGGGAAAAACCCACCGTGGTTCAACGACAAAGCTAGGAAACTACTGCGAAAGCAAAGAGAGCTTCATTGCAAGTTGAAACGCAACCAAAGCCTCTCATACAAACAGAAGCTCAACGATGTCAAAGTTAGCGTAAGAAGGGCTATGCGTGAAGCGTTCAATGAATTCGAAAGTAAAATTCTATGTACCGACTTGACAGAAAATCCTAGGAAGTTCTGGTCTTACGTTAAATCAGTAAGTGGCTCGGAACAGCATATCCATGCACTCCGGGATGATGATGGCATTGAAACAGAGGATGACACGCGTAAAACTGAAATACTAAACACCTTTTTCCGAAGCTGTTTCACAGAGGAAGACCGCACTGCACTTCCTTCTCTAAATCCTCGCACAAACGAAAAAATGGCTGACATCGAAATAAGTGTCCAAGGAATAGAAAAGCAACTGGAATCACTCAACAGAGGAAAGTCCGCTGGACCTGACGGGATACCAATTCGATTCTACATAGAGTACGCGAAAGAACTTGCCCCCCTTTTAACAGCCGTGTATCGCAAGTCCCTAGAGGAACGGAAGGTTCCAAATGATTGGAAAAGCGCACAGGTAGTCCCAGACCTCAAGAAGGCTCGTCGAGCAGATGCGGAAAACTATAGGCCTACATCTCTGACATCAAACTGTTGTAGAATTTTAGAACATGTTTTTTACCCGCGTATCATGTCATTTCTGGAAACCCAGAATCTACTATGTAGGAATCAACATGGATTCCGGAAACAGTGATCGTGTGAGACCCAACTCGCTTTGTTTATTCATGAGACCCAGAAAATATTAGATACAGGCTCCCAGGTAGATGCAATTTTCCTTGACTTCCGGAAGGCGTTCGATACAGTTCCGCACTGTCGCCTGATAAACAAAGTAAGAGCCTACGGAATATCAGACCAGCTGTGTGGCTGGATTGAAGAGCTTTTAGCAAACAGAATACAGCATGTTGTTATCAATGGAGAGACGTCTACAGACGTTAAAGTAACCTCTGGCGTGCCACAGGGGAGTGTTATGGGGCCACTGCTTTTCACAATATATATAAATGACCTAGTAGATAGTGTCGGAAGTTCCATGCGGCTTTTCGCGGATGATGCTGTAGTATACAGAGAATTTGCAGCATTAGAAAATTGTGGCGAAATGCAGGAGGATCTGCAGCGCATAGGCACTTGGTGCAGGGAGTGGCAACTAACCCTTAACATAGACAAATGTAATGTATTGCGAATACATAGAAAGAAGGATCCTTTATTGTATGATTATATTATAGGGGAACAAACTCTGGTAGCAGTTACTTCTGTAAAATATCTGGGAGTATGCGAGCGGAACGATTTGAAGTGGAATGATCATATAAAATTAATTGTTGGTAAGGCGGGTGCCAGGTTGAGATTCATTGGGAGAGTCCTTAGAAAATGTAGTCCATCAACAAAGGAAGTGGCTTACAAAACACTCGTTCAACCTATACTTGAGTATTGCTCATCAGTGTGGGATCCGTACCAAATCGGGTTGACGGAGGAGATAGAGAAGATCGAATGAAGGGCGGCGCGTTTCGTCACAGGGTTATTTGGTAACCGTGATAGCGTTACGGAGATGTTTAGCAAACTCAAGTGGAAGACTCTGCAAGAGAGGCGCTATGCATCGCGGTGTAGCTTGCTCGCCAGGTTTCGAGAGGGTGCGTTTCTGGATGAGGTATCGAATATACTGCTTCCCCCTACTTATACCTCCAGAGGAGATCACGAATGTAAACTTAGAGAGATTAGAGCGCGCACGGAGGCTTTCAGACAGTCGTTCTTCCCGTGAACCATACGCGTCTGGAACAGAAAAGGGAGGTAATGACAGTGGCACGTAAAGTGCCCTCCACCACACACCGTTGCGTGGCTTGCGGAGTATAAATGTAGATGTAGATGTAGATCAGCATGATGAAGAAGGTATCAGGATTCATCAGGCCATGCAATGTTCTGTCCATTGTCGATGGTCAAGTGCTCATTTCAGTCGTAGTTGCCGATGTTGTGGTGTTAACATTGGCACATGCATGGGTCGCCGGCTATGGAGGCCCATTGTTAAGAGTGTTGAGTGCACTGTGTTTTCAGACACTTGCACTCTGCCCAGCACTAAAGTCTGATATTAGTTTCGCCACAGTTCGCCGCTTGTCCTGTTTTACCAGTCTGTCCAGCCTACGCCATCCAACATCTGTGATGATCGGTGGTCGCTCAACCCCACAATGTCTGATAGTGGATCATCTTAGTTTCACCACGTGTTGAAGACACTCACCACAGCACTCCTTGAACACCCAGCGAGTCGCGCAGTTTCCGAAATGCTCAGGCCGAGCCTCAGGGTCAACACAGTTTGCCCTCATTCAAACTCAGATCGCGCTCCTTCCCCATTATACACAAAGGCAGCCCTCTCATTGGTATACATGCATTCTGCTTGTATCTGTCTGGCAGTCATTGGTCGCCAGGAAACGCTGTTGCTGCCTGAACGGTTTTATATCAGTAGTGGGTCCACTGTTGATCTGGCTGAATAGGCACTTCCAGAAATCCAATAAATTAAAAAAAAAAGTAATACCTGTTCTTAAATGCGACGTCTCAACTAGGAGTGGGTGGTAGTCGACGCGTCGTTGTTTGTCTGGTCTGTGAGCCGCGTGTAGGAATAGCTCTTAATTTAGTGACGGTCTCATGTTTTGCACCTAAGTTGAGTGGGTGTTGCTGGCTTTTTTTGGTACCACGACTAGTCAAATCGTTTCGATTGCTTGGCGAGGTTTCCAGCATAACATGCTATTCCTATTGGAATACTTACGTTTAACATGCGTGCCAAACATTTGAAGATTTACTCATCGAAAGTTTATCCCCGATGCTGCTGTCAGCTTTACCTAGAGGTCTGAGCTGAGCAGTCCGCTTGAAATCCTGTAGTCGATTTCCTTAATTGTGGTTGCAACATTCATGTAGTGAGTTACGTCATGTGCAACGAAATCGGTATAGTGTTAGATCTTATGCATTATGCGTCTGGAAGTGGGATCGCTTTTGATTTGTTTCTTTTCACTGCCATATTGCTTGGTAACTTATTTTGAAACGTGGAAGTACTGCCAGACCCGGCCGTGTTCTATCAGCAGCGGATAAAGGTTTATTTCCTGCGGCAGGCACCGACAGGCTGTTGTCAGAGTGGATTTGTGGTGCATTTGGTTGGCGTAGGTTCCTACTCTATAATGTATCACGTCTTCAAGTATCAGTTGTAGCTCCGGTGGGAGTCGTTCCGCTATGACGTGTGATCGGTGATTAAGCACACAGGTGTCGTTGGTGTTTTAGTAATTCAACTACGTGAAAGATTATTGGTTTATAGTGTATCTGTCTGGTGCCTTGTATTAGGTGATGTGTTACGACATTCTTATGGCATATGTTTAAAATCTAATTCCGTATCTCAGTGGCACGTTAAGAGTATTAGCGATGAAATTGCTGTTATTGGAGGGGAACGACCAGAAAGCCTCACATGTGTACTGTGTGAAATCTTGAGTAACTGAATTAAGACTGGAAGCACTACTGTGCGTTAGATATAACTACACTACTGGCCATTAAAATTGCTACACCAAGAAGAAATGCAGACGATTAAACGGGTATGCATTGGACAAATATATTATACTAGAACTGGCATGTGGTTACATTTTCACGCGATTTGGTTGCATAGATCCTGAGAAATCAGTACCCAGAAGAACCACCTCTGGCCGTAATAACGGCCTTGATACGCCTGGGCATTGAGTCAAATAGAGCTTGGATGGCGTGTACCGGTACAGCTGCCCATGCAGCTTCAACGCGATACCACAGTTCATCAAGAGTAGTGACTGCCGTATTGTGACGAGCCAGTCGCTCGGCCGCCATTCACCAGACGTTTTCAGTTGGTGAGAGATCTGGAGAATGTGCTGGCCAGGGCAGCAGTAGAACATTTTGTATATACAGAAAGTCCCGTACAGGACCTGCAACATGCGGTCGTGCATTATCCTGCTGAAATGTAGGGCTTCGCAGGGATCGAATGAAGGGTAGAGCCACGGGTCGTAACACATCTGAAATGTAACGTCCACTGTTCAAAGTGAGGTCAATGCGAACAAGAGGTGACCGAGACGTGTAACCAATGGCACCCCATACCATCACGCCGAGTGATACGCCAGAAAAGCGATGACGGATATACGCTTCCAATGTGCGTTCACCGCGATGTCGCCACACACGGATGCGACCATCATTATGCTGTAAACAGAACCTGGGTTCATCCGAAAAAATGACGTTTTGACATTCTTGCACCCAGGTTCGTCGTTGAGTACAGCATCGCAGGTGCGCCTGTCTGTGATGCAGTGTCAAGCGTAACCACAGCCATGGTCCCCGAGCTGATAGTCCATGCTGCTGCAAACGTCGTCGAACTGTTCATTCAGATGGTTTGTGTCTTGCAAACGTCCCCATCTGTTGACTCAGGGATCGAGACGTGGCTTCACGATCCGTTACAGCCATGCGGATAAGATGCCTGTCATACGAGGCCGTTGGGATCCAGCACGGCATTCCGTATTACCCTCCTGAACCCACCGATTCCGTATTCTGCTAACAGTCATTGGATCTCGACCAACGCGAGCAGCAATGTCGCTATACGATAAACCGCAATCGCGATAGGCTACAATCCGACCTTTATCAAAGTCGGAAACGTGATGGTACGCATTTCTCCTCTTTACACGAGGCATCACAACAACGTTTCACCAGGCAACGCCGGTCAACTGCTGCTTGTGTATGAGAAATCGGTTGGAAACTTCCCTCATGTCAGCACGTTGAAGGTGTCGCCAGCGGCGCCAACCTTGTGTGAACGCTCTGAAAAGCTAATCATTTGCATATCACAGCGTCTTCTTCCAGTCGGTTAAATTTCGTGACTGTAGCACGTCATTTTCGTGGTGTAGCAATTTTAATGGCCAGTAGTGTACTTTTCTATTCGTCAGCATGTGGCTTCAGAATTACCATTGTATGTTTTAGCTAGTTCTAAGGAACGAGGTCCTTGTTGGCTGTTTTATGCGACATTTGGTATACTTATCCATGCTACTTATTTTACAAATGTGTGCATATTCATTAATTTGTGCCTTTGTGTTAACGCTGGAACAACGGACGTGTGGTCGCTGTTGTCGTGGTCTTCCCCCCCCCCCCCCCCCCCAATCTCTACTCACACACTTTTTTTTAATCTCATCTTGTTCGTTTTTGTTCGTTGTATCTGCTCGTGGCGGACGTCGCAAGACAACCGTTCCAGTTCGTCGTTGATTCATAAACTCAATTCTTTTATTACAGAGGGCAGCTAACCCTCTGACCGAACACGCTGAGATACCGTGCCGGCAGAAATGATAACGATTAGGACAATACAACAGAATATCTCCGACCCAGCCGGGAATCGAACCAGGGCCCTTAGAAACAATTAAACTGTAAAACGTTTTGTGCTAGGAAATAGTTTTACATTTCATTCATGTCCTCCATTTCATTCTCCCATTAACTTCACTATCCCTGCTAAATGTAAATGTCGTGTGAATAGAGCGTTGGTTACTATTAAAGCTACAGCCCTATACTGGGCCACTGTGAGAATCGACCAGGCTAAGGCCTGTTTAGTCATTTGAGCAAGCCAGTATCTGTACAGTTACGAAGAGGTTAAGACCCCGATCTAAACCAAAAACCTAGTTTAAGCTACGGCTAGTGCTTATTTCAATCACATTTCATTGAGTGCCTACTATCACAGTTTTAAGTGACGCTAACCTCAATGAAGTCAATAAGTGAGCGGTCTAGATTAAGTACATGTGGTTGTGGTTGAAGAGCGATAGATACTGTCTGCTAACACCTAATAACTTTTATTAGTAACTAGGAGCGTGGAAAAATCATAATTATGTGAACCATTCATAATAAATGCTAGGTTTTGAACCATTGTGTGGGTTGTTACCACGTTTAATGTTTATTAAGACCAGAACTTTTGTTTAGTGCAGTTCTGATTAGGTTTTAGGACGATGCTTAACTAAATGTTTTGATGTGATTTTAAGCGTCATGAGCCAGTGGTGATTTTGCCTGAGGCGAGATAAAATTTCTTGCTTAGGTCCCAAAGAAAGCAGGTGCTGATAGATTTGAAAATTGCCAAATTATCAGTTTAATTAGTCATAGTTGCAAAATACTAACGCGAATTATTTACAGACGAATGGAAAAACTAGTAGAAGCCGACCTCGGGGGAGATCACTTTGGATTTCGTAAAAATTTGACCTTACCACTTATTTTAGAAGCTAGATTAAGGAAAGGCAAACCTACTTTTCTAGCATTTGTAGACTTAGAGAAAGCTTTTGACAATGCTGACTGGAATTCTCTCTTTCAAATTCTGAAGGTGGCAGGGGTAAAATACAGGGAGCGAAAGGCTATTTACAATTTGTACAGAAACCAGATGGCAGTTATAAGAGTGGAGGGGCATGAAAGGGAAGCAGTGGTTGGGAAGGGAGTGAGGCAGGGTTGTAGCCTACCCCCGATGTCATTAAATCTGTATAGTGAGCAAGCAAAAAGGAAACAAAAGAAAAATTTGGAGTATGAATTAAAATCCACGGAGAAGAAATAAAAACTTTGAGGTTCGGCGATGACATTGTAATTCTGTCAGAGACAGCGAAGGACCTGGAAGAGCAGTTGAACGGAATGGAAAGTGTCTTGAAACGAGGATATGAGATGAACATCAACAAAAGCAAAACGAGGATAATGGAATGTAGTCGAATTAAATTGGGTGACGCTGAGGAAATTAGATTAGGTAATGAGACACTTAAATGAGTTTTGCTATTTGGGGAGCAAAATAACTGATGATGGTCGAAGTAGAGAGGATATAAAATGTAGACTGGCTGTGGCAAGGAAAGCGTTTCTGAAGAAGAGAAATTTGTTAACATCGAGTACAGATTTAAGTGTCAGAAAGCCGTTTGTGAAAGTATTTGTATGGAGTGTAGCCATGTATGAAAGTGAAACATGGACGTTAAATAGTTTGGACAAGAAGAGAATAGAAGCTTTCGAAATGTGGTGCTACAGAAGAATGCTGAAGATTAGATCACATAACTGACGAGAAGGTTTTGAATAGCGTTGGGGGGAAGAGAAATTTGTGACAGAATTTGACTAGAAGAAGGGATCAGTTGGTAGGACACATTCTGAGGCATCAAGGTATCACCAATTTAGTGCTGGAGGGCAGCGTGGAGGGTAAAAATCGTAGAGGGAGACCAAGAGATAAATACACTAAGCAGATTCAGAAGGATGTAGGTTGAAGCAGTTATTCGTAGACAAAGAAGCTGGAACAGGATAGAGCAGCATGGAGAGTTGCATCAAACCAGTCTCTGGACTGAAGACCACAAAAACATTAACAACTTAGGTCTCCGTTTCAGAGTGAGAGTGCCTCCGCTTCCCGTTCGTACTGTACTCAGCGGCTCAGGGGTGCGCGCCGCCGTTGTTGCCGGTGTACGCAGTGGTCGAGACGGGAGGGTTCTCGCATCTGGCTCCCAGCTTACTCCAACGTCGTGCATTCTAGCTTGGCATCTCATCTCAACATTTTGCTGTTAATGAAATCTGAGTTAAAAATATTTTAAAAAATGGGAATATAAATGTGTCAGCTCAACCGCCCTCAGTAGCAAACACCCAGTCCTCCCAGTCCCCATTACCTTAGGTTTTACCTTCTCAGGTCGTATTTTCCCTCTTTTCCTGCTTTGAGTGTGTTTTTCAGTTTTATTAGGTCTGTCCACATTCGTTCCTTTTACTGTGTGTCAGGGCGCTGATGACCTCGATGTTGAGCGCCCATAAACCCCAACACACACACACCCAACGACATTACTGGCCGTTACGGTTCTACTATATCAGATTTTGAATATAAAATGAATTTAAAACAGAATTACCCATTTTTGCTTTCTTGTGGAAGGTAAAACTTAAGAACATCAATTTAATACCTTTATAAATTAACTTATGTATAAATGGCAGTACATTCTTTTAAACCTTCCTGTTATAATCACTACGATAACTATGGGTGCTGCGTATTTTGATGCCTCCCTGACTTGTGAAATGAGATCTGCTCCAACTCCTATGTCACATTCTTCTTCAGACACTTCGTAGTGATATACAACACAATTTCAGCAACAACAGTAATCTCCTTCACTTGCAACACCAGTTCAAAATGTAGCTGTACTTCGAAAATTTAACGCTCTTCTGGATGAAATGAGATGTTAATTATCAACAAAATTATCTCAAGTACACAGCTCTGGTTGTACGATGCAACACTCTAATACCCATAGCCCTGAGTGTTTTCTACCACCGATTCCCGATGCATTTGTCAGTAGTGAGATAATGCCTCCCTCCCAGCCTCCCCCCCCCCCCCCTCGCCACGCGTTCGTTACTGATTTTCGAAGTTTGCTCTGCACAGGCAAGCTACACCATTTCAAGCTCCGAGTTGTACATTGTGCTCCCTAAATTAAAAGTTATAGATTGTATAACACTCGTCCTCCTGCAGTCTGTAAGTCAGCTATCGGGGCAACCTATCGTTTCTAGGGAGCATCTGGTGCTATCCTGCCAAGATTGTGAGTCATCACTCATGTGGAAGGGGAAAAGGTTGGACAGGCGGTCCCTTGATCTCAGGAATTAGAAAGCGTTTTGGTTGTGAATTTTAGTTATTTTATTTTCTTTCATCTTTCCCATCAGAATTGGCCTTTATTACTGCTCAAGAGTACTTCGTGCTGGCTAGAGATTGCTGGTGAGGCACACTTTACAAGCATGGCCTGCAGCGACCAATAAAGTATGTGGGAAGACGGTTCGCAAGATATTCTGGGGGATGTGGGTGTAGTGTCGCTTCCAGAAGGAACTCTACCTTCAGCGTCGGACCTGTCAACACGCAACCTCCTAGCACTGCGGACTTTGATCCGTCGTAACTCAGTTTTGATGGTATGACATTATTTGTTTATGGTTCGTTTAAATTTCTACTTTTTTTTTTTTTTTTGCTTTAAAATTTTCGCATATTGGTACTATATTTTCTGTAAATGTAAAGTAAAGTGTGCTATACTGGAGTTTGAAGTTCTTTGCAGTGTAAGTGAGTAATTTATGTAAAATACTATGTAAATTGTTTATTACGTTAAATAATTTTCTAGTGACATTTTGTATTCAAAAATATTTGTGTGTAGAAATTGTTCATGTTGATGTAAATTTGACAGTTTAAGAAATGGTCACGTTTAGGTATAATGTAAGCAATAGGTGTTATGTAAAAGCCAGTGTGCTTTTGTTTGAAACGAAAGTGACTCTGGGGAGTGGAAAGATGGCAAGGACGAATTGGCGCGCTACCTAGAGCAAGTAAGTGATTGAGGCAACACCTTTGTGGAGCAGGAGAAGATTTGCCTGCAAATTTGCACAGAAATGCCTCGGATGAAGACTGCAAACGTCTTACGGCCTAGCTGCGAGTTGTTGGGTTACTGTATGTAAAATTGAACGACGCCAAGAAGAGAAACTGAGCCCATACAGCACGATACTTGTAGACCGTACTGTGGATAGTGTAGCCGTCTTAATTGTTCGCCACACCCAAGCCTACAGCCAACAGATAAGATTTGTTTTTTGTTTTTACTTTTGTACAGAGTGAACCATTAATTTAAACTGTGTTTCAATAATTATTCTTGAACTTTAAAGAAACTGCTTCACCCTGTTATTTCATATAGGGTTCCTTCCTGGTGTTTGATTAATCCGAGTATCCTGTTTTACAGACTTACGAAGTGCCAAGTTAATATAAAGAGTTTTTGTGTAAATAATAAAAAAGTTTTCTTAACTATTACAAAATGTTATAGTAAAAGTATGATTACGTAAAATTCAGTCAGAGTGAAGCCAAGTTACTAGAATCTGTTAAATGAATATACAGAATTAGTTCTAAGAGTAATAGCTGTTGAAAGTAAATACCACTAAGAAAGAGGTTTTCTTGAAGTTAAACGTTCGGTATAAAAAGTGTGTGCTTTTTATCTAAGTTTTTTAGTATTTAAGTTTGTTTATTATGGAAAGTGCTTTTCTAAAGTTCTCCACTGCCCAAATTTTTTAGCTTCCTTGAAGTTATCCATTGGACTTTTTCTCTTTTAAAAACGTAATGTATAAGAGTGTACTCCAACATTGTTTAAGTGGAGTAATATTTTTTTTTTGGAGAACTAAATTAAAAAGTAGCAAGAAAATAGGCAAAATTCATACTTCTGCTTCTCCAATACTTCACTTTTCATTGCCTGGTTAGGCTGGCGACCATTAGTACATGTTTTAAACCACTAAATGAACTTGGAACTAAGTTGTCCTAGATACAGTATAATATTATTCATACTGCGTTTCTGTCTAGCTGCTGGGTAGGATCTTAGCAAAAGAAGTGAATAGTCTGATTTACTTATCCATTAGACACAACATACCGTCAAATCCCGTAAAAACGATAACTCTATTGATTAGCTTTTCCTATAAACAGGACTATCCTCCCATAGTCTACTTTATTTGGAAACTAAACTAAATTTTAGTAAGAGGCAACATAGAGACAAGGTTCTGCTATTTTGATAAAAGCATACTAAATTACGATAGTAGTGGTAGGGTTATAATGGTTCCTCCCGGCACTTGGTATTCTGCTCATCTTCCTTAGGCACGCCTTTTGTATCCTTTATAATTAATTATACCGTGTTTCTTACCTCAATAATTCTCCTGTTTTCATTCAAAGCTCCCCTTCCTTGATGCCCACCCGTCCCTGCTCCCCTCATTAGTTAGCACATGTGCGGTGTCGAACTGAGCAGTATATAGTTGTTCCTGTGATGTAGAGATTTGTTCGGCTTTTGTTAGCATTCCTGCTCCATAGTTCAAAATCTTCATGGCACCTTTCTCCAAAATTTCATTAACTTGATCTACAGGCTTAATTGGTGGATGATTCTGTTCGCCCATTTTCGTTTTTAAAATGATTGCAAACTAAGTGCACAAAAGAAAGGAATTGTTACTATGTTGTAGAATTAATAAAGCAGTACCACCCGCCATGAAATGTCTCGTGTTAAAAAGTCGGGTAATGGTTGCCAGTCTACAAGAAAACTCAGAGCACTTCGCTTTCTCCAAGCTTGCGTTTCTTTCTCCGTCATTATGTACAGTACGGAAACTGATACGTAATAAATGGATTTAGATTTGAAAAATTCTGACTACTATGTAAAAATGACATTAGAAACGCTACTACTCTAGAAATAAACCAAAACAAATGATAAAAGAAAAGGTCTTGTTCGTTTCGCACAGGATCGGAATTTCGTTATATTAGTTAGAACCTGACATCCTCCCTTACTCTATCTCATTTGTTTCGTTACAATTTTGGTACGTCCATTAAACATGAAAAGAAAAACACATATATTAGAGAGAGAATAATTTTTACAATATTTGGAAGACAATTTTAGTCCGTTTAACTGTCGCCAATGTACTGTCCATCAAAATAAATAACATTTTTATTTACTATTGGAGATAGATAAACTAGAACCGTGCTGCAGACATGCGTGGATAATAATGCAAATTACATTTTTAGTATTTTTCTCTCTGCAGTGTTAGAAATCGGTAATACCGGACGCCACATAGAAATTGGTTCCAGTTATCAAGAACTCGACAGAAAAAGTTTACTTATTATTAATAATACTAAATAATCGAGTGGCCACTACAAATAAGTAATAATGATGACTTTTAAGTTATTTTGAATTTATTCAACATCTTTCACAGTCATGTGTAAAACCAGATCCCCAAGTTGACCATCTAACTGAATACATGTTAATGCGTGCGATTTCGTTATCAGTCAAAATTTTCGTAGTGTCCGCTAGCACATCCATAAAAGAAGACGACAATGCGCAGAGAAATAAAGCCAAATGATAAAAAACTAGTGCTGTGAGACAGATTCACACCACCTATACGACATCAACTTTTCACAGTGATAATTTAATCAAGCTAAAAAAATACCAACTTATTTTGAAGATAATGATGGATACTATGGGTGTAACATTTCTAAGTCACTTAAATTTTTCTAAAATGAGGTACACCGTAATCTTTTCTGTACAGAAAATGGTGCTGCAATTCATGTCTCATCTAAATCCTGGATTATCTACCCTGGTGTCGAAAATTAAAGCAATAAAGAGAAATTTGGAAAGGTTACATTCATTTTGCCACAAAGCAATATAAACAGGCGATAGCAATGTAGGGAAAGTGTAAAGAATACAGAAAATAAACAGTTGCAACATGCATAACGGTAGACTAAAATGTTCTTCGTTTTTTCCAGCTGAACGGATTTGCACACACATTCCGACAACTGGTTAATGTGCTCAGTATGGCGTGTGACCTCCTCTGGCAGCAGTACAGGCCTGACAGCGATTGGGCATGCTGTGAATGAAGTCATCGATTTCATGTTGAGGCAAAAACGTCCATTCTTCATGCAGAGCTGCTCGCAATTCTTGGAGAATGGATGGTGAAAGCTGACGCGATGCAATCTGTCTCTCTAGGCATCCCAGACATGCTCCATTGAATGAATTCAAACCGGGAGAGCTAACGGGCCACTCCATGCATGCAATATTTTCCGCTTCGAAGAAAACATCAGCTACCGTACTCTTCGAGATCAAACCTGGGCCCACAGCTACTCGCAACAACAGCATATAATATCCCAAGATCTCGTCACGATGCCTGATAACTCACATGTACAATCTCATGAAGAGGGGTTCCAATCATCAAGGTAATGCTTACCAAACCATTAGCCATCCCCCCAGATATCGGTCTCTTTCGACAAAATCATGTTACAGGTTCCCTCCAGATGCAAATCTCTCGAGACTCACTCTCCAGACTAAACTGAAGCAAACATTTGAACACTGTTCGACCATTCAGGTGGCATACTGAAGACTCCACTCTAGACGTTCCCTTCTGTGAAGACGCGTCAGAGGTACACATACAGCAGGCCTCTGACAATAAAGGTCAGTCTGCCGAAGTCTGCTGGAGAGAAGACCTGCCAATTCAGCAGTAGTAGTGAACTGAAGTCTCACGATTACTGCCCATTATAGACAAATAGTTTTAGACACCTGAGGAGCCAGCTAATAGGCGAAGTCTACTCTAGCCAACATCCCAAAATAGATCATCCAGCTGTCACCACTAGGCGCTGCCTTTGCCAGTTGTGCATCTGTCTGCATCCAAATCAAGCTGACTTGGTGCCTTCCAGCTGATGGATCTGGATGCTGCTTGATTTGAAAGTTAGCGACTGGGTCACTGAGCCACTCAGCCATGAATACCAAATGTAGGTAAACTCTGCTGCTGTTTGTTACCTTGTAACCCTTGGCTGCCAGAATTGATGCTGACATCCTTACCAAAGTCTGTGGTTCGAGTGCACACACCCTGAGGCATCATGCACTGTCACGCATCTGCGATTCTTAGTGACTAACTTTGTGGAGTCATTCATAATGGAGCACTTACGATTGCCTGGGAGCTGACGCAGCACTATACCATTAGATTGCCGACGGCTCTGCCTGCATTATGAGGAAATGCCTCATGGGAGTCAGACATGAGGCTGATTTAGACATGATCCACTGTCTGAGATCAGCCAGTCTTGGGGTCACCTAGCCCCATTAGCCCCATCACGTATGATGTTTGGGAGCTGATCCTGCACTATACCACTGGAGTGCTGGCCATATAATAAGACCACCTGCTGGGTCAGGCGATGCCACATGCTGACTTAAGCACGCTGTACTGTCTGTGGGCTTGTGGCCAGCCAGAGCCTTGAGGGGGAGGGGGGAGGACGCTTACTGCCACACAACGCCACCATGACTGACGTATGGGAACTGATGTGGCACTATACCACTGCAGTGCTGACCATATAACCTCGACTCCTGCTGTGCAAGATTACGCCACATGGGTGCCTTGAGAAGAGGTTGCTTGCTTATAAGCATGCTGCACTGTCTGACACTAGCCAGAGCCTTGGGGCAGTGACCGTCATCTAGCATCATACGATTGATGTAGTCTGCTGGGATGGAAGGGAACATTTGCAAATAGAATATATGGAGCTGAAGGCACTTCTGATCACCAGCAGACCAGCTCCCCCCTCTCTGTAGAGGTGATTTACCACCCGTTCCTACACGTGATGTCAGAAGCTTTTCCCCACGGAAAGCTGTAGCGAGGAGAGCGTCAGCAGATGCACCAGGAAGCATCAAGAAAACATTCGTTATTATTTTAAATTATTATTATTAGTTCTGCTGAAAGACGCATGGAAATGTGAGTGAATCTGACAGTACTAGCAATCTGATTGAGAACAAAAAGAAATATGGAAGCAAAATTAATTACTCCTCCCACGAATTATAAAAATATCAATTCTCAAATACTGGACTGCGAGCTTTTTAAAAAAAGTTCTTTAACGTCTCCTAACAACTATTCTGCAATGCTCCTGTACGCAACAGACAAATTACCTCGCCTTGCCGTTGGAATGGGTGATGAGCAACATGCTAAAATATTTTAAAAGAAAAACTGCATTCCATGCAGAATGCAATGCACGAACTAACTGCAACAACTACTGCCTTATTTTTTATACATACAAATTGAATGCTGGAGGGGTTTGGTCAACTAGCCTTAAACGACGTAAAGAAAAATGAAAGAAACCAATAAAGTCTATAGACTATTATATTTGCAATATATTATTTAAACACTGTCAAACTTTAGACTTTTAATTATTTCACAGTGTCTGTACTCAATAAACACGTTTCTGGTCACAACAAAGATACGAATATTCCTCTCAATGTATGCACGCAAAAATCTGACAAAATCCATTCAGTGCACAAGAAATCAACAATTACGTGCGGCAGAAGGGCAGATTACCAAAAATCCTCAATTAATACCAAAGTCATCTCTGGCACTACTGGTACCATCACGGCAGGCTGCGACCTTTCATGTCACGTGGCTCCTTTCCATTGTACACTGCGTCCAACCACTTCCGATTCCCCTCGACAACTGCTGAATCGCTACTATATGCGATAATAGTATTTTAGGCTCAGTGTTTATGTATGCTCACATCAGAATCATAGACTTCGAACTTTCATAACCCCCCATCTCACTTTTAAGAATTTTGTGGAGTTATTTTTGCCTGACACGCTGGCAAGGAGTAAACATAAAATTCCTACATAACAAAATTGAGAAGAAGAATTGCATCAGCTCATTCACAATAGTGGTAGAATACATAAACAGAAGTCTAAGATTACATAAGTTCTGTACATAATAGAAAATTGATAAGCTGTACAATATAGTCAAAAATTTATATATACAACTATCATCTGCTGCTTGTAAGCACTAATCTCCAGCTGACATTAATATTACTTAATTTGACAGTGTAACAAAATTTTAGTTCTCCAAGAGTTTAGAAATGTCTTTTAGTTGTGTAGATACAAATATTTCATACAATTGCAAATAGTGCCAAGAGAGAGAAAATAAATATACAAGTATCATTGAGATGGTGAGGTCTCAAATGTGCCTGGCATTTGCGGTAGTTCGTTTGACCAGATAACAAAATGTTATTTACAGTTCTTCGACTCAGTAAAAATCATCTGGCAACAGAAATCCAGGTAAAGAAACACATGTTTTAGATGCAGAAGACGCAGGGACAACCCATGCTATGTCTACTGACAACAACACCGAAATATTAACATATTTTCATTTGGCAACACACAAGTCTCAGGTGTAAGCAGGCTCAGCGACTCATTACATACATTACGTCCATTGACAAACACAATAAAAATGTTAATATATTCATTTGACGACACACAAGTTTGAGGTGTAAGAAGGCTCATACATTATGTCCACCGACAACCATACCAAAACTGTTTCATATTCGATAAAGACAATGTACAGAATCAGTGGTAATAGTATAAGGTACAAGTATACCTTGCTGAGTAACGAAGAATTCATGATGATCATAAAAGCATTGATGTCGTATCCCTTTGAGAAAACAGGTTCTCATAATTGACACAAGAGATCAAAAGTCTCATACATAACAGAGCAACAGGAACAAATCATAGTGAATAAATGAATAATAATAAATGACATACACTTGAATATAAAAGTCAACATTATGTGATTAGGCAGTGCTCAGTAAACGACTCCAATATGTATGACTCCAGGTAATTAGCCAAGTGCGGCAATTTCCTTGAAGTACAGTTGTAAATTTTAAGTTTAGGCCAATAACATAGTGGCAAACGTGTTCTATACGAATTCACTTTCTGATGGTACAATATACAACGTACCATAAAGTACTTGTCTTGATCCAGAACATACAAAATATGTGACATATCACATCATTGATTTACACGCAGATTTGTACAAAGACTATAATGGTGACATATCTAAAAAAGGTTACAATTAATCATAGATCCCAGAGTTGATATATACATAGCAGTTACATATCATACAACAGAAAACTAGCATTACTCGAAGATACGTTTACATACATAGTAGAATTGCAGGTAAACAATCAAAATATGAAGTTCAAATAATCCAATTTCTGTGGGAGATATTTATGAAAAAATATATGTGACCATACATGCAATTCCTTCTTATACACTATAAGTGACTTGAGCTCTGCTCAACGTAAGTTTGTAAAGAGTGTCATTTCTTATGACTGCATATTCAGTTTCATCTACATCTACGTGATTACTCTGAACAACCTTCAAGCTGTCTCTCTACCGTTCCACTCTCGTACGGTGCGCGAGAGAAACGATCACTTAAATTTTTCTGTGCCGAATCCTGATTTCTCTTATTTTATCGTGATGATCATTTCTCCCTATGTAGGTGGGTGCCAACAGATTGTTTTCGCAATCGGAGGAGAAAACGGGTGATTGAAATTTTATGAAAAGCTCCCGTCGCGACGAAAAACGCCTTTGTTTTAATGATTACCACTCCAATTCACGTATCATGTCTGTGGCACTATCTCCCTTATGTCACGATAATACAAAACGATCTGCCATTCTTTGTACTTTTTCGGTGTCATCCGCCAGTCCCACCTGATGCGGATCCCACACTGGACTAAACACAATTTAGTTCTTTTAACTTATTAAACATTCAGTCATTGAGTTATGGGTCTGTCATTATCATAAGCACTTCATTATTATTATAACACAAATATTTCATTTCCCAACAATCAAACTAATGTTTACATACTGGTCATGGAAGAAAAAATAGCAGGTAGCAAAATAAGGTCAATATCGTCAGATGTCAGATGTCGACTTGTCTGTATGTGGAGTCAGAATTGTAGGGCCAAGTGTAGTTAGCCACAACAGCAAAATAAATACGGCATTCAAAAACATATCTTATAAAGAAACTGATAATAACATAACTTACTCTAAGACGCAATATAAAAAAGATTTATCCTCGAACTGTTCATTAGTAACTGAAAGAAACACTTTATTAACCGAAAGTGAAGCAAATAACTTCCCTTGACCTTCAATACGCTTAATGACAAGAGAAAAAAATCATTATCTTACAATTATTAACTTAACGTGATAGAATCGGCACTGAATCACTGCTGTAGCAGAACCATAAGAGAAAGTCCAAAATCAAATTGTTTAAATAGAAAGACACTAAAATATTGAAGTAGTTTATTTTATGCAATTATTTACAACATGCATAAAAATCTACCTCATCAGCTTCATAAGGCATAAAAGCTCTACACGCTGAAAAGAAAAGGTTGTCAAGACGCATAACATATTTATACAGACGTTATGGATTAATGTTTTTAGCATGACTGGGTACTTCTGGAATGTCTAATTCTTCAGACTAGACAACTGCAACATTCGTAATTTTATAATGCAACTCGTTCGCTACACACGTTACATTCCGATCTGAAAAAAATATTGTTTGGCTCCTACAGACACGTACCGTTCTGTGTTTTTTTATTACTTCTGCAACAGAAAAATTCAATTTTGAACATGTCACACACAAAAAAAACTACAGTGAGTGTAAACACTAATAAGTAGAAAAGCATTTTTTTCTTACAGAGACCTTTTCATACCGGACCTTCGCAAAGCTAGAAATTTCATTTCACGTGTATCTCACATAATCCAGCAGTAGAGCAAAAAATCTTTGAAAAAATATCCATCCTCATTACTCGACATGTACATCCACATATAGACTCTTATCTCCGAAAATTTGTCATCTGCAAGCGCTGGTGTTTCATACAGGTAAAAGTTTCGTGTTTTCTAGAGATCACAATGTTTATCGCAGATATGTCTGGTCCCTCACAGTGTAATTCGTTTTCTTTTCATAATCGATATCTGTTAACGTCGTAATACATCTCGTCAGTAGCACCAAAACTTCAATATTAGTGTTCTCTCTGAAATTCTTTTATGACAAAATAAATCTCTTTTGAAGATATCACTGTGACTCTACCTTCGTTTAAAGTGTGCACACACAGAACCTACATGTACCTAGTACAGCTGTGGATTGCTTCTTTTAAAGAGTGTACTGGGTGATCAAAACGTCAGTATAAATTTGAAAACTGAATAAATCACGGAATAATGCAGATAGAGAGGTACAAATTGACACACTTGCTTGGAATGGCATGGGGTTTTATTAGAACCAAAAGAATACAAAAGTTCAAAAAATTTCCTACAGATGGCGCTTCATCTGATCAGAATAGCAATAATTAGCATAACAAAGTAAGACAAAGCAAAGATGGTGTTCTTTACAGGAAATGCTCAATATGTCCACCATCATTCCTCAACAATAGCTGTAGTCGAGGAATAATGTTGTGAACAGCACTGTAAAGCATGTTCGGAGTTATGGTGAGGCATTGGCGTCGGATGCTGTCTTTCAGCATCCCTAGAGATGTCGGTCGATCACGATACACTTGCGACTTCAGGTAACCCCAAAGCCAATAATCGTACGGACTGAGGTTTTGGGACCTGGAAGGCCAAGCTTGACGATTGTCATGCGCAGTCACTGACGTCTTACTGTCCAGCGCCATCTGTCGCACATTTTGTGATTTTTTTTTGTTCTAATAAAACCCCGTGTCATTCCAAGCATGTGTGTCAATTTGTACCTCTCTATCTACATTATTCCGTGATTCGTTCAGTTTGCAGATTTATACTGACTTTCTGATCACCCCGTACATTCCTTACCTTGCCTAGTTCCATAAATAGCTGCAAGAAATGCTTTCTCACTTAATCGTATATAATGCCTCGTCTGTCGTCCTCGGACCATCATATTTCATTAACCTTTGGCATAATATCCTATCATAATTCGGTACACATAACATGCCATAACGACACCATAATGTACAACAGTTGCACCATAATAACCCATAATAATAAATTATAAGCCTCACATGGCAATCCTAAACAAAAATTCCTCATCGTATTCCATATCTACCACGCACGTTACTCCTTAGATTCATCATGTGTGTACATACAACTCTAAAATAATCATTCTTCAAAATACTTCATAAATAGCGGAACAAGCATCAATCAGTAATGTTTCTAGTTACACTATTGTCCATCAGAAATACCTTTCTCAGTCCGGAACCACTCATAAACAGGCTCTCATTCAAAGTAAAGTCAGCAGTTATATCTCTACAATTCATGACCTACTTCACATAATCTTTACTTACAAAAAAAAGTCATCTCATGCACTTTCCTCAAAAATAACACAGTATTCTGTAAAAATAAAGTAAAATGTTCATCTCAAGTAACTACAAGACACAAGAAACTTCGTTGTAAGTGCAAATTTCCTCAAGAAAAAAATGAGTATCTGAGAACCTCAAAACAAAGTCTACTCTGCTATACCAAGATCTCAAAAGGAAAATTCCAGATCCAAGAAATAAGATAATAGTATTACATTTCAATCAAATACTTCAGCAGTAAAGTTAGAATAATACCCACTGAATTCACATTGTTCACAAATGGCTTACCATTCCATATTGTCAAAGTGCAAATATAGATGCAAAACAATTGTCTGACTCCAATGTATTATCAGCTTGTCAGACTATGCTTAGCAAATAGAAAGTGCTCTTCTTCACACAATACAAATCATAGGTCATCAGGATTCTTTAAAATTCCGTAATAAATAAATTGCCAGTAAGAGATACATTTACAGATACACAGATTAGTTCAATAGTATGAAACACTGCTGAAAGCTAAAGTAAAAAAATGCACTGGAACACCTGGCGCACCTATTTTCGCCACTGTATATATTTACCAAACTACAGTAAACCACCTAGGGTACTACTGTTTGTACACTTTGATGTGCGATATATGATGAAGACTTCGTGATTTATGTGTGGCTTGACCATCTGATACAATTAGCTTTCGCTAGTCCATGTTGGTGAAGCAACCTGTATCCCGTAATTTAGCTGCGAAAAATGATTGTGACCAAAACCATAAATTTTCTGAACAGATTAGTTTTCTCTCTACCATAACTCGCATTAGAGTTATTGTGTCCTGCACACATATCTCGTTCACGAGGGAAGTCATCAGCATTTCCAAAATTTGTGCGTTCATTGTGATTTCGCAAATGCTAATTATTGAAACTACTGGTATCGTTATCGCAACCGAACTTTTCTTCGATACTGGAAAACTGTTCCCGTATCTTTCTTACGTTTATTTTGCTGATTAGTCGTCATCCGACCTTCTTTAAAAAGTTGCAGAGACTGAAATTCTTCGATAACAGTGAACGGAGCCGGCTGAGTATCGTCTGACATTTTATCTGAATCATTGTTCATTTGCGTCACTCTCTCGAGTAATTCTGTGACACGTTTTTCAACAGTCATCAACTGATTTTGCGTCTTTGAAACTTCAGTGTTAGACTGTAACTGTAATGACTCGAACTTTTGTGCTAGTTCCTCTATTTGTAATTCTGGTTGTGGCGTCTGTTATCTCAACAATATCAACAGACTGTACATGATCTAGTCTGGAATCCTCACGTACCTGAATTTTAAACCGTTCCGCCATTTTCTTGAATTTACAATATAAATTGTATTTAATCTCATCACAAAACAATTTGAAGTACTCTTCTTGTAGTTTGAAATGTTATTCCTGTCTGCTACTAGATTCTTTGATCTCGACAAGTTGAGCTGCTATTAATTGTATAACATTATTACTGAAAGAGGGGAAAATGAAATTGCTTTGCTCTGTAGAAGTAGAAGCAATACCTGAATCTCTCATAACAAAATCGGATTTATTACGGTATTTTGATCGCCTGAATTGCGTGTAGTTCTCTGCAGTTCATCACGCATGATCGTAAATAATACCTTATACTCTGATTACCCACAGTATTATTCGAAAGTTCCCTGACTTCATTACTCTGAGAAGAATTTCTTACACCAATGTCTCAAATTCTCCGTAACGTCGTTTGGAGCTACTTCTACTGTCTTGTCCATTCCTTCCTGTGCTCTAGTGTTCATTGCCGTTGTAGCAATAAAGAAAATGCCATAAAGTGCAAAATAGACATCTTAACAAAAACTGTCACCTTCACTGTTACAAAATAAATACTGAACTAGAAAACTGCTGAAATAAAAGTTCTGAAGGAACGCGAAGCAGCACGCACGTAACAAAAAAATACTATGCAACTACTGTCTAAGTACTAATGCATAAAATTTTGCAAATGCACTAGAAAGACAAAGCATTCTAACTACCAAATCGTCCAATGAACGAAATCCTGTCAGGCAGGTCGACAGGTGAAACGTGTTCGTGATTATTTTTAAGTTATTGTTATTATTAGTTTTGCTGAAAGATGTATGGAAATGTGTGACGTTGCATCTGACAATACTAGCAATCTCATTGAGAACAAAAAAAACTACCGGACTGCGAGCTTTAAAAAAATTCTCTAACGTCTCCTAACAACTGTTCTGCAATGCTCCTGTACGTAACAGACAACGTACCTCGTCTTGCCGTTGCAGTTGTGTGATCGGCAACATGCCTAAATATTTTAAATCAAAACTCCAATCCATACCAAATCCAATGCACGGGCTAATTGCAGCAACTACTGTCATTTTTTATACATTGAAACTAAATGATCAGGAGGGGTTCGGTCAACTAGCCTTAAACGATGTAGACAAAAATGAAAGAAACCAATAAAGTCTATAGACTATTATATTCGCAATATATTATTTAAACACTGACAAACTTTACACAGACGTTTAATTATTCCACTATGTCTATACTCAACTAACATGTTTCTGGCCACAACAAAGATACGAGTATTCCTCTCAATGTATGCCTGCAAAAATCTGACCAACTCCCTCCAGTGCACAGGCAATCAACAATTACGAGCGGCAGAAAGGCAAATTATCAAAACTCCTCAATTAATACTGAAGTCCCCTCCGGTGTTACAAGCACAATCATGGCAGGCTGCGACCTCTCATGTCACGCGGCCTCTCTCTACCTCACGCTGCGTAGAACCACTTCCGCCTCCCCTCCACAACTGTTCGCTCGACACTACACGAGATAATAATATCTGAGACTCAGAATTTGTTTATGCACACAGCAGAAACATAGAGTCCAACTTTCAGGGTGAGTGGACTAACTGTCTTTCTTCTTCTTCTTCTTCTTCTTCTCGCTCCCATGCTTCGTATGTAAGATTTATGACTGGGAGACAAGATTGCTGAAGGAATTTGATGGTGAAGTTTGATAACAAACGTGAAGAAGCCGTAGACATTTCACAATTTTGAGGTAACTGCCGAGGAGCACGCAGCTAGATCACATGCACCATGTGCATGGTCAGCATCAGTCAAGTGTTACATTTGATACAGTCATGGACATTATGCTAGACAGCGCACCAAGTCAAGATGGCTCACGATTAGTTGTAAGAATTAGAGGTATTGTTTTAATGCTACAGTTGTCTATGTTGTTGTGCTTTCCATTTTTTTCTCCATTTTAATTCCTGGCGTTGTACAGAGGTTACATAAGGTCTGAGTCAAGCACACTAATAGTTACCACAAAGGTGCTATGACAGGTACCTCAGTTGGGAACTGATGAAACGAAAATACACAGAAAACTGAATGCTGCATGACAGGGCAGAGTTTCGTTCAGTTTGACTGCTATCTGATTAGATTCAGCTTCCACTAGTCCCGTAAGTCGGTTTCCGGCAAGGCAACGTAGGATGTGTTAGTGTCCATAGATGACTTTCTGTCAGCCGCAAGGTTGGGTTTGCCGATGGAAGTGCAACTGTTGCAGATGACCAAGTTGCGCTTGGCAGTGAAAGCAAAACTATACTTTATGTATCACGAAGGCTCACATTCGAGTAACTCAATGAACGTATGGTGCAGCGTTACAAGAAGCACTTTCTTTAGTGAACAACTAAGCGGGATATCATAGACGAATAAAGAGTCTGTAGAAAATTTTGTGGACAGAGTAAGAACGTTCAACGTCCATTACCTATTGGCTAACGAGGAATGATGAACCGAAAAGAAATGATTCTTGGTGCCAGAAATATGCAATACTTTGGTAGGAGGACTGAAGGATGTCATAAAGGTAACTTTAAAATAAGAATACTATTTTTATTTATATTTTATTTTCGTTCACCAGCACACGAAAACATACCTGATAAAGCTCATGACAGAACCAAGTGGGATTCCGACCTCATCGACAACAGCTTGCCGACTGTTCTTTCTTCGTTATGCGATCCTTGTTTCCATTACTTCCGATGTCCCATAGATCAGGTAGAAAATGAACCGCATTTAAAATATTTATAGTTCTCTCACGTCTCCATTGCTGTGCACAAGAAACTCACAACAGCAAACAATTAACAAAATAGAAGCCTTTACGTAAGCACGCAAACTTTCGAACGAAAGCGAAACGATGTTTTTTCTTTTTTCAGATACGTGACAGAGAAGGTATTGAACAGAATTGGGGAGAAGACAAATTTGTGGCACAACATGACTAGAAGAAGGGATCGGTTGGTAGGACATGTTCTGAGACATCGAGGGATCACCAGTTTAGTATTGGAGCGCAGCGTGGAGGGTAAAAATCGTAGAGGGAGACCAAGAGATGAATACGCTAAACAGATTCAGAAAGATGTATGTTGCAGTAACTACTGGGAGATGAAGAACCTTTCACAGGATAGAGTAGCATGGAGAGCTGCATCAAACCAGTATCTGGACTGAAGACCACAACAAAAACAACATACGCGCGCAAACTTTTTAACAAAAGCGAAACGATGTTGTTTTGTTCAGATACGTGAGAGCAGCGCTGTGCTTAAGAGAAGCAGGAAACAGAGATGACAGCAAGGCGAGAAGCAATTAGAGACAACGACAGAGATAGATGTTGTCCGACAATACGAAATATTCTCCAACTTTGGTGGACAACACCGCCAGTTCTTCGGAGGTACGTCAGCACTTACCTGCAATACCAGCAATATTGTCTGGCCATATCTCGAAAACCGTGTATTGCAAGCACGGTACAGCAATGTCGACGGCAACGCTATACGGGTCAAATACAGCCCGAGTAAACTAACCTTTTGGAGAGGCACCTCTCAAAACCTACTGGGTGGATGTAATAAAACTGTAGGTACTCACAGAGAGAGATACAGCGTGGGCTGTTACTGCCATATAGCTGAGAAACTTAGTAGATATTCCAATGCCTTAATGTGGAACCGATTTACACGGGAAAAGATTAATTCCGTTTTCGGCCATCAGGTGCAAATCTAGCGCTGTGAATGCAGGAAAGACGTATAGAAATGGTTGCGTATGTAATGGATTTGGGACCGGACGTGGGCAGGGAACGTCAAACAAGTGAGAAAGCCGCAATGTTCACGTCCTTATCAACCGCTGCTTACATACCTTGTTCAGCTAAGCACCGGAAACATCTACGAGACGTTATACAGCGCCAGGTTTGCACCTGGTAGCTGTAACTGGAACAAATGTTTTTCCAGCATAAATCTGTTCCGCATTAACGCATTAGAATATCTATCAAGTTTCCCTGCCTAATTACAGCGCACACTGGCCTCTGTGAGTAGTTGCACTTTAACTACCTAGTGCCATCAGTTCGTCAAGTATAACATTTTACAAATTTTACATCTACATCTACATCTACATTTATAATCCGCAAGCCACCCAACGGTGTGTAGCGGAGGGCACCTTACGTGCCACTGTCATTACCTCCCTCTTCTGTTCCAGTCGCGTATGGTTCGCGGGAAGAACGACTGTCTGAAAGCCTCCGTGCGCGCTCTAATCTCTCTAATTTTACATTCGTGATCTCCTGGGGAGGTATAAGTAGGGGGAAGCAATATATTCGATACCTCATCCAGAAACGCACCCTCTCGAAACCTGGCGAGCAAGCTACACCGCGATGCAGAGCGCCTCTCTTGCAGAGTCTGCCACTTGAGTTTGCTAAACATCTCCGTAACGCTATCACGCTTACCAAATAACCCTGTGACGAAACGCGCCGCTCTTCATTCGATCTTCTCTATCTCCTCCGTCAACCCGATCTGGTACGGATCCCACACTGATGAGCAGTACTCAAGTATAGGTCGAACGAGTGTTTTGTAAGCCACCTCCTTTGTTGATGGACTACATTTTCTAAGGACTCTCCCAATGAATCTCAACCTGGTACCCGCCTTCACAACAATTAATTTTATATGGTCATTCCACTTCAAATCGTTCCGCACACATACTCCCAGATATTTTACAGAAGTAACTTCTACCAGTGTTTGTTCCGCTATCATATAAAGGATCCTTCTTTCTATGTATTCGCAATACATTACATTTGTCTATGTTAAGGGTCAGTTGCCACTCCCTGCACCAAGTGCCTATCCGCTGCAGGTCTTCCTGCATTTCGCTACAATTTTCTAATGCTGCAACTTCTCTGTATACCACAGCATCATCCGCGAAAAGCCGCATGGAACTTCCGACACTATCTACTAGGTCATTTATATATATTGTGAAAAGCAGTGGCCCCATAACACTCCCCTGTGGCACGCCAGAGGTTACTTTAACGTCTGTAGACGTCTCTCCATTGATAACAACATGCTGTGGTCTGTTTGCTAAAAATTCTTCAATCCAGCCACACAGCTGGTCTGATATTCCGTAGGCTCTTACTTTGTTTATCAGGCGACAGTGCGGAACTGCATCGAACGCCTTCCGGAAGACAAGGAAAATAGCATCTACCTGGGAGCCTGTATCTAACATATTCTGGGTCTCATGAACAAATAAAGCGAGTTGGGTCTCACACGATCGCTGTTTCCGGTATCCATGTTGATTCCTACAGAGTAGATTCTGGGTTTCCCAAAACAACATGATACTCGAGCAAAAAACATGTTCCACACAGATCGACGTCAGAGATATAGGTCTATAGTTCTTCGCATCTGCTCGACGACCCTTCTTGAAGATTGGGACTACCTGTGCTCTTTTCCAATCATTTGGAACCTTCCGCTCCTCTAGAGACTTGCGGTACACGGCTGTTAGAAGGGGGGCAAGTTCTTTCACGTACTCTGTGTAGAATCGAATTGGTATCCCTCTGTTGAATGATTCCAGTTGCTTTTCTATTCCTTGGACACTTATTTCGATGTCAGCCATTTTTTCGTTTGTGCGAGGATTTAGGGAAGGAACTGCAGTGTGGTCTTCCTCTGTGAAACAGCTTTGGAAAAAGGTGTTTAGTATTTCAGCTTTACGTGTGTCATCCTCTGTTTCAATGCCATCATCATCCCGAAGTGTCTGGATATGCTGTTTCGAGCCACTTACTGATTTAACGTAAGACCAGAACTTCCTAGGATTTTCTGTCAAGTAGGTACATAGAATTTTACTTTCGAATTCACTGAACGCTTCACGCATAGTCCTCCTTACGCTAACTTTGACATCGTTTAGCTTCAGTTTGTCTGAGAGGTTTTGGCTGCGTTTAAACTTGCAGTGAAGCTCTCTTTGCTTTCGCAGTAGTTTCTTAACTTTGTACCTGTCTAAAACGCATTTTGCGATTGCCCTGACCTTTTTCCATAAACACTCAACATTGTCAGTGTAGGAACAGAAATTTTCGTTTTGATCTGTTAGGTAGTCTGAAATCTGCCTTCTATTGCTCATGTTAAACAGATAAACCTTCCACCCTTTCTTTATATTCCTATTAACGTCCATATTCAGAGATGCTGCAACGGCCTTATGATCACTGATTCCCTGTTCTGCACTTACAGGGTCGAAAAGTTCGGGTTTGTTTGTTATCAGTAGGTCCAAGATGTTATCTCCACGAGTCTGTTCTCCGTTTAATTGCTCGAGGTAATTTTCGGATAGTGCAGTCAGTATAATGTCACCCGATGCTCTGTCCCTACCACCCGTCCTAAACATCTGAGTGGCCCAGTCTATATCTGGTAAATTGAAATCTCCACCTAAGACTATAACACGCTGAGAAAATTTATGTGAAATGTATTCCAAATTTTCTCTCAGTTGTTCTGCCACTAATGCTGCTGAGTCGGGAGGTCGGTGAAAGGAGCCAATTATTAACCTAGCTCGGTTGTTGAGTGTAACCTCCACCCATAATAATTCACAGGAACTATCCACTCCTACTTCACTACAGGATAAACTACTACTAACAGCGACAAACACGCCACCACCGGTTGCATGCAATCTATCCTTTCTAAACACCGCCTGTGCCTTTGTAAAAATTTCGGCAGAATTTATCTCTGGCTTCAGCCAGCTTTCTGTACCTATAACGAATTCAGCTTCGGTGCTTTCTATCAGCGCTTGAAGTTCCGGTACTTTACCAATGCAGCTTCGACAGTTTACAATTACAATACCGATTGCTGCTTGGTCCCCGCATGTCCTGACTTTGCCCCACACCCTTTGAGGCTGTTGCCCTTTCTGTACTTGCCCGAGGCCATCTAACCTAAAAAACCGCCCAGTCCACGCCACACAACCCCTGCTACCCGTGTAGCCGCTTGCTGCGTGTAGTGGACTCCTGACCTATCCAGCGGTACCCGAAACCCCACCACCCTATGGCGCAAGTCGAGGAATCTGCAGCCCACGCGGTCGCAGAACCGTCTCAGCCTCTGATTCAGACCCTGCACTCGGCTCTGTACCAAAGGTCGGCAGTCAGTCCTGTCGACGATGCTGCAGATGGTGAGCTCTGCTTTCATCCCGCTAGCGAGACTGGCAGTCTTCACCAAATCAGATAGCCGCCGGAAGCCAGAGAGGATTTCCTCCGATCCATAGCGACACACATCATTGGTTGCGACATGAGCGACCACCTGCAGATGGGTGCACCCTGTACCCTTCATGGCATCCAGAAGGACCCTTTCCACATCTGGAATGACTCCCCCCGGTATGCACACGGAGTGCACATTGGTTTTCTTCCCCTCTCTTGCTGCCATATCCCTAAGGGGCATATGTTAAACGTTTCCCATGCGTAAACAAGAGCAGCACTGCAGTTCTCTTGATTTTTACGCAATACTTAAGCTGTCTACGATTTCACCACTATCTACCATAGAGAATACCCAACGAGACCCACTCCCATTCTCAATAAAATGGCTAGCATTTACATTGCCATCACCACAAGTATACTTGAATTTTGTTGACAAAATGCACAGCGTCTACTGGTATCGTCATAAGCAAACTACGTTATCGTATTTTAACCAAGAACTCACACGGCGAAAGACAGTGTCATGCTGACTTGAAATTCACTATCAGTCAACAGCTTGATTTCCATTAATAGAGATGACAAAATACAGTGAGTATGAGATCACCCCACTACACAGAATCTGTAAACATGCCATCTGACAGAGAAGTGCAATGTCACGCTGAGCACAACTCTGCCGTATCAGTGACGAATCTCGTGATCACGTGCAGATATAAAAATATTGATTACGAGTAGCTACTACGTTTATCTCTTCTGGAATTCCGATTTTCTGAAGTACAGGTCGCGTCATCGTAACCATGTTGTCAGCTTTTTCATCTTCCTACAGCGGTGCACTTTCCTCAGCATCGTAAACGACTCTGCCGTATCAGTAACGAATCTCGCGATCACGTGGAGATACAAAAATATTGATTACTTATAGCTACTTCGTTTATCTTTTCTGGAATTCCGATTTTCTGAAGTATAGGTCGCGTCATCGTAACCATGTTTCAGCTTTTTCATCTTCCTACAGCAGTGCACTTTCCTCAGCATCGTAAACGACTCTGCCGTATCAGTAGCGAACCTCGCGATCACTGATACAAAAATATTGATTACGAATAGCTACTTCGTTAATCGTTTCTGGAATTCCGATTTTCTGAAGTATAGGTCGCGTCATCGTAACCATGTTGTCAGCTGTTTCTTAACTTACACATTGTATCTCTTCTGTGTACCCCTGTGGCTGCTCTTACTCTTCTCAACTGTGGTGGTGATATTGGAGGCCCGACTCCTGTAGCCATGGAGAATCACTTGATGGAACTGAACATAACAAATGGTTACTGTTTGTTGAGCGGTGGAGGACGAGTCTTGGGAGATTCAAAAGACTGCAGTGAAACGTAACAGAGAGTTAAGTGGGTTTTGAGTCTGAGTAAACATTGAGAAAGAGCTAGAAGCTTGAAAATGATTTCCGCTAAGCCACTGTGGAAAGGGCCTATGGACAATGACGAGATTAGTGCGAACGAGCTACCGGATTTTACCAGCAGGGCAATCACAGGCTGCCGCAGGTCAGCCGCTATGGACTGCAGTAGTTGGACACTAAGGTATAGGGCTGGCTAACGGCAGACACTGAACACACTTTAATAACATGACATGAGGCTAGAAAGACTGGCGCAGTAAATGCAAGAGAATCAGGTCAATCAACAGAGTGCATTACAAACCGCATAAAAAAGTTGCCAACTGAAATCATAAATATATTTACAATTAAATCATTCATTTCATCACAGATGTTTACAGTTAGTGATAAATAATTTTATGATATACAACAAATCATATGGCTAACTTTAGCTCAGAAGGGGGTAAAATATGCTGCCAAAAAAGTCTTTGGTCACTTACCTAATAGCATCAAAAGTCTGACAGATAGCCATATAGCATTTAATGAATTTTTGGATGTAGTAAGTGGGTAATTTCCCTTCCCCCACAAAAAAAATTAAAAATATTGAGTGTTATGTAATATTTTGTGTAATGTAATATCTTGTACAGACACCTTTTACTAACCAGACACTTCCACATCATTACGAAGTGTCGTATTTATGATCTATGGAACAAGTACTAATCTAATCGAATCTAATCTCTAATTGGCTGAAGTATCATGATGTTGGTGGGTGTTGGTGGTGGAAGAGGTACTCTTTGGAGCATGATAGATGAAGAGAAGCGATAACACCACAGTGTGGGGACGGGAGACTCTGGTTTTCTACCAACGGGGTGCATACAGCGTGACGTGATTGAATGTATGTGGAGACACTTTGGATCAGTTATCGGATATAAGTTACAGGCATATAAGAACGCAGATGAAGAAACTTATGTATACAGTACACCTCGTGGTTAAATCTATGAGGTCACTCTGTCATACTTCGTGTCGCACAGCATAACTGAACGACTGTGATACATTTGAATAATTATCGTTATTTATGAGTAAAAGTAGTTGTAGGACAACCATTCAGTAGGAGACTGAACCATCCGTTCTTAAAAGTTAAATCTGCAGTGTTGCCTAGTTTATTACAAATGTTCCTTTTTTTGTTTATGTTCACTAATTTATAATTCTCCAAACTCGTCTGCCCTCAACTCTCTAACACCAGGTTCATCTTTTAATAAAATATTTCGTTAATACAGCAACAAGGCTTAAAGCAGATGATGTACCGCTCCTTCCTAAGACATTTACGAGCCAAGCTTAGTTCAGAGCCATACATCTGCCCCACAATCTCACTAGAAGCAGATCAGTAACGTCGCACCCCGAACGTGCTGTCCGGCGTATGCGCATTCTAGCCACCCCTGAGTCAGGTCTGCTAGGGTCACTTAGTTTAATAGTTAAATATCACCATTCTGTTACGCTGTTTTTATCAGTTTTATTACAATAAAATTCTACATCAATTAACATGTTTTCTTGTGAATTACGTTTCTTAATTATCATTCTTTATGGTTGAAATTGTAGATGATAAACTTGAGTATGTGCAGTGTTACGACAGCATATTGCCACGTCTCGAGGTACTAGGAAGGTAACTGCGAACAAGCATTGAGTAACAACAGAAATAATTCAATTTATAGGTGAAGGAAGGAAGTACAATAATATTCATTGCAAGACAGGAATATAGCACTATCAGTCACTTAGTAATGAAACAAGTAAGATGTGCAGGGAAGCCAAGACGAAATGGCTGCAGGAAAGATGTGTAGAAATCGAAATAGAAACGATCATCGGAAGGACTGAATCAGCTGGCAGAAAACGTGGAACAGCCTTCAGTGAAATCAAAACCTAGGTTGGGAACATTAAAAGTATGATGGGAATTCCACGAACGCAGGAGAGAACGCATAGTGAAAGCTTCTATGGGGGGGGGGGGGGGGGGGGCGGAGGAAATATCTGAAGACGTGAGAGAAGAGTAAACTTCAGTGATTACGGAAGTGGTAGGGGATCTACGATCAGAGTCAGAATTGAAAAGAACTTTGGAAGACCTGAGATCAAATAAGGCTCATGGTATAGACAGCCTTACATCAAAATTATTGGGGGTTGTGGCAACGAAACAGCTATTCAAGTTGCTGTGCAAAATTTATGTAGAAAAGCAACCCATGACGGATAAAGCAAGGCGGACAAAGAAAGCAGACTACAACAGACAAAAATGGCATTTCTGGCCAAGAAAAGAATACTAGTATCAAACGTAACTGTAATTCGAGGAAGACATTTCTAAAAAAGTACGTTTGGAACACAGCATTGTATGGTGATGAATCATGGACTATGGAAGAGCCGGAGCAGAAGACAATAAAAGCCTTTGAGATGTGTTGTTACGGAATAACGATGAAACTCTGGTGGACTGATAACGTAATAAATAGAAATGAGTATGTTTGCCGTAGAATCGGAGGAGAAACGAAGATATGGAAAACACTGACAAAAAGAATAGATACGATGATACTACATCAGGATATCGCATTGTACTAGCGGGAGCTGTTGAGGGTAAAAACTGTATGGGAAGACAGAAATTGAAATACATCCAACAAATAATTGAGGTTTTGCAAGTAGTTCTCTGAGATGAGGAGAACGTACAAAAAAAAGAACAGAAAAATGAGAGGAAGAGATGGTATTAATGGTGAATTGCTAAAATCTGCAGAAATGAGGCTACACCTACGATTGCTACATCTATTAAACACGCTAAAATTTTAAACACAAGCCGTCAGCCCAAATCGGGCACAGTGTCTACACAAAAAGATGAAGTCAATTTTCGACACTGAATAAATATCTCACTTACTACGGTCACTTGGCAGTAAGTTCTATTAATCCCACTTTCTGTTACTACACATATGTTTCAACAAGGATGTAAAAAAATATTAAACTTATAGCTATCATTCATATGACCAAAACTATAATTTAACACGACTAAATTTCATTTCTTTAGGACTGTTATTTGTTAACGTTTTACTGACACTAATATTTGTCTGGCTTTCTTTGACGTGGATAAGCAACACGAACAATTACTGTTAAAATTCAGAATGAGATTTTCACCCTGCAGCGGAATGTGCGCTGATATGAAACTTCCTGGCAGATTAAAACTGTGTGCCGGGCCGAGACTCGAACTCGGGACCTTTACCTTTCGCGGCCCGGCACACAGTTACTGTTAAAATTGTTGCAGTTAAACAATTATATCACTTTACTTTCAGAAATACTATTGAAAACTTATCCTCATGGTCACGCAAAGCGGTGGCCCTTAAACTGATACGTGCAAAATTTAGTATTTAATAATGATTTTCAGACTTTACTACCAAACCAATACTCTTGCCAGTAATTTACTATTATTCTAGCTTCAATAAAGATCATGATTCTCGGAATAAATTCGTTTAGGTAATGACCCTACTGAGGTAAATGACAGGAAAATCACGGTTAAACACAAATGTACATTTAACACATATATTCCACTGATTGAAGATGGATGGGTCACACTGTGATACACTTCTAAATAAAGTACTTTGCATGTTACTGATGTCGGAAGTGGCGTGAGGCGGTGCTGCGTAGTAACATTGCGCAGGTACGGCCCCTGATATACATGGCTCTGTCTTCCTCTTGGTGGCGACGATAAAATTGCAAATTTCTGAGCTATTAATTTATTGCCGTACTGCGCCAAATCAGGTAGAACACGTCCGAGGCCAAAACCCAGTCTTGCAGTTAAATTCGGGGCCTCTAGTGCTTGACCAACGTAATGCGTGTTCATCACTTGCAGGGCAGCTACCGACTGTGTAAGCCACACTTGCGCGTCAAATCTCACTCGCGCGCCCCACCACCTTTTCCATTCCACCACAGAACGGAGTTCCGTTCTACCTATGATCCCTACACCTTTTCAATTTACACTTCTGCTTACAAAAACCCTAAGTATGAACCATCTACAGTTGCATCACAGCATATACATACAAAATTGTCATAATTAATAACAGTTGTACTTGAAATATTACATAATTATTTACAAAATATGTTTTAATACGTTTATTCCACCTATGTCAAAGAGGTTATTGTAAACAGATGAACTACACTTAACAAAAACTTACTGTCGTTATCGTATTTGCTTAATTTTTCAAAATTATTACGGAACAATGGTAGCATTATATTTACAATAGCATTACAAGCTCTCCTGATCGACCCATTCTGGTGTCAGTTCTTCTCTACTAACAGCACAGTACTACCCACCTCCATCTACAGGGTGGTCCACTGATAGTGACCGGCCAAATATCTCACGAACTAAGCATCAAACGAAAAAACTCAAAGAACGAAACTCGTCTAGCTTGAAGGGGGAAACCACATGGCGCTATGGTTGGCCCGCTAGATGGCGCTGCCATAGGTCAAACGGATATCAACTGCGTGTTTTTAAAATAGGAACCCCCATTTCTTATTACATATTCGTGTAGTAGGTAAGGAAATATGAATTTTTAGTTGGACCACTCTTTTCGCTTTGTGATAGATGGCGCTGTAGTAGTCACAAACGTACAAGTACGTGGTATCACGTAACATTCCGCCAGTGCGGACGGTATTTGCTTCGTGATACATTACCCATGTTAAAATGGACCGTTTACCAATTGCGGAAAAGGTCGATATCGTGTTGATGTATGGTTGTTGTGATCGAAATGCCCAACGGCCTATACTATGTATGCTGCTCGGTATCCTGGGCGACGTCATCCAAGTGTCCCGACCGTTCGCCGGATAGTTACTTTATTTAAGGAAACAGGAAGTGTTCAGTCACATGTGAAACGTCAGCCACGACCTGCAACAAATTATGATGCCCAAGTAGATCTTTTAGCTGCTGTCGAGGCTAATCCGCACATCAGTAGCAGACAAATTGCGCGAGACTCTGGAATCTCAAAAACATCGGTGCTGAGAATGATACATCAACATAGATTGCACCCGTGCCTTATTTCTATGCACCAATAATTGCATGGCGACGACTTTCAACGTTGTGTACAGTTGTGCCACTGGGCACGAGAAAAATTACGGGACGATGACAGATTTTTTGCACGCGCTCTACACTCCTGGAAATTGAAATAAGAACACCGTGAATTCATTGTCCCAGGAAGGGGAAACTTTATTGACACGTTCCTGGGGTCAGATACATCACATGATCACACTGACAGAACCACAGGCACATAGACACAGGCAACAGAGCATGCACAATGTCGGCACTAGTACAGTGTATATCCACCATTCGCAGCAATGCAGGCTGCTATTCTCCCATGGAGACGATCGTAGAGATGCTGGATGTAGTCCTGTGGAACGGCTTGCCATGCCATTTCCACCTGGCGCCTCAGTTGGACCAGCGTTCGTGCTGGACGTGCAGACCGCGTGAGACGACGCTTCATCCAGTCCCAAACATGCTCAATGGGGGACGGATCCGGAGATCTGGCTGGCCAGGGTAGTTGACGTACACCTTCTAGAGCACGTTGGGTGGCACGGGATACATGCGGCCGTGCATTGTCCTGTTGGAACAGCCAGTTCCCTTGCCGGTCTAGGAATGGTAGAACGATGGGTTCGATGACGGTTTGGATGTACCGTGCACTATTCAGTGTACCCTCGACGATCACCAGTGGTGTACGGCCAGTGTAGGAGATCGCTCCCCACACCCTGATGCCAGGTGTTGGCCCTGTGTGCCTCGGTCGTATGCAGTCCTGATTGTGGCGCTCACCTGCACGGCGCCAAACACGCATACGACCATCATTGGCACCAAGGCAGAAGCGACTCTCATCGCTGAAGACGACACGTCTCCATTCGCCTCTCCATTCACGCCTGTCGCGACACCACTGGAGGCGGGCTGCACGATGTTGGGGCGTGAGCGGAAGACGGCCTAACGGTGTGCGGGACCGTAGCCCAGCTTCATGGAGACGGTTGCGAATGGTCCTCGCCTATGCCCCAGGAGCAACAGTGTCCCTAATTTGCTGGGAAGTGGCGGTGCGGTCCCCTACGGCACTGCGTAGGATCCTACGGTCTTGGCGTGCATCCGTGCGTCGCTGCGGTCCGGTCCCAGGTCGACGGGCACGTGCACCTTCCGCCGACCACTGGCGACAACATCGATGTACTGTGGAGACCTCACGCCCCACGTGTTGAGCAATTCGGCGGTACGTCCACCCGGCCTCCCGCATGCCCACTATACGCTCTCGCTCAAAGTCCGTCAACTGCACATACGGTTCACGTCCACGCTGTCGCGGCATGCTACCAGTGTTAAAGACTTTTTTTTTTTTTTTTTTTTTTTTTTTTTTTTTTTTTTTTTCACTTGCCGCCCTGATTTTACGACCCACCACCTAAGTGCTTTAGGTGGGTCTATTTTGACCACTTGGCCGCTACGACCGGTGTGCGGACTCTGATGTAGTTGATGAAACTCACACCAGTTCCCGCATCCGGTCGCACCGTTGCCCGTGTCCCGCCACGTGGAGGCGGGTCTGTGCTTTTTTTTTTTCTTTTTTTTTTTCTTTACTTTGGCAGCTTTCCCAAAACCGATTTAACAAAAATTTTACAAAAATTAATTTTGAATTGGAAGAAGGAAATACAAGGAATAGTTTAGTCTGAAGAGGAGAAAAGACGATAGGAAAGGAAGAGATGATAGTCCCACCACCGTAGGGGACTGAGGATGAGCGTCTTGGGATTTATCTTCAAGCCTCTGATCCTCAGTCCCCTAACCTTAGCCTAGGAAGTTCTATTCTATTCTAGTTGTGGCGTTTGATATCTCTATTTATGTTCTGTCTGGTTACTTGTATACAGGTTTAGAGTGCCGTGGTAGCTGATGGCAATTGCGACGGTGCGCCGACACTGTTTGTGTCTAATTTTATACATTAATCTATTGTCAGTTTTAGGTCTACTTATGTAAGTCTATTGCATGTCAGTTGTTTTATATTGAGACTTAGTTTAGTTCTTCCACACTATGGTGTCTGTCTGGGTGCTGCATATAGGTTTATTGTCTGTGTGGTCTTCTGTTCCTGTATTCTTTGTGGCATTCGTCAGAAATTTTGTCTGTTAGTGCGTTCAGTATGTCCAAAGTTCAGGTGTTCTGATCGCGTCGTATATGTGTTCCTCTGTCTGTAAGTGTTGTATCCCAGGTGTGTTCCTGTGCTGTCCGTATTTCCCGCAGAATAGGATTGTGTGTTCGGGGGTTCCCATACCTCCACATGTACACGTTGATGTGTCTCTAAGACTCACGCGATTTAAGTGCGTGGGATAAGGTCCGTGGCCAGTCAAGAAATGCACCATGCCGCGGCTAGGATCGGCATGTTTCATTCTTAATCTTTCCGTTATGTTCGGAAAAAATGTATAGACTCTCCGTCCCTTATCACTTGTGCCCCATTCCTGTTGCCATGTGTCGATTTTCCATTTTTTGAGGTCCCGCTTATTGTTCAGCGGGGAACCAGTCAATATGTTGACCTGGTCTAGTCTACCCATCTTTAACCAGTACAGAGCGGCCCGATATTTGATTGTGATATCTATCGGGAAAATTCCTAGCACGACACACAGTGCTTCAACTGATGTAGTGCCGAAGGCTCCCGATAGTCGCAGAAGGACGCTTCTCTGCCCTCGCCTAACCGCTGTTCTGTTTGTGACGAGGTTGAGTCTGTGCGCCCATGTACTGGCCGCAAAGCTTAGCACTGATTCGAAGAGTGCGCAGTGGTAAGTTCGTGTGACTGACAGAGGAAGTCTGTATTGTCCTGAATTAATCCTTGCCAGTTTATGTAGTAATTTTTCTGCCTTGTTTGTTGTTATTCTGATATGTTCATGGAAGTTCAGCTTCTCATCTATGTATACGCCCAAGTAGCGGGTTACCGTCATTCTCTTTATGTTGTTGTTCTGTATTTTAATAGATGGATTGCGTCTGAGTTGCCCTTTGAGCAGTGTTTATGTTGTTTTGTTGCCCGCTATCTTGAGTTTGTTTGTGTTGCACCATTGTGTTATTGTCTGCAGTGTGCCACTCGCCTTCTCCTCTAGCTGGGCTCTTGTATTTGCTGAGATGACCACCAGTAGGTCATCTGCATAGGCGACAGCACCGTCTGTCCTCATATCCTCCTCCAGCAGTTGCAGGAGAGGTTCAAAAATTATGTCCCAGAAGATGGGTCCACAGATCGATCCCTGCGGACATCCCTTGGTAATTTTCCTTATTACCCCCCATGAACCATGGACCTTGCCGTTGGTGGGGAGGCTTGCGTGCCTCAGCGATACAGATAGCCGTACCGTAGGTGCAACCACAACGGAGGGGTATCTGTTGAGAGGCCAGACAAACGTGTGGTTCCTGAAGAGGGGCAGCAGCCTTTTCAGTAGTTGCAAGGGCAACAGTCTGGATGATTGACTGATCTGGCCTTGTAACAATAACCAAAACGGCCTTGCTGTGCTGGTACTGCGAACGGCTGAAAGCAAGGGGAAACTACAGCCGTAATTTTTCCCGAGGGCATGCAGCTTTACTGTATGATTACATGATGATGGCGTCCTCTTGGGTAAAATATTCCGGAGGTAAAATAGTCCCCCATTCGGATCTCCGGGCGGGGACTACTCAAGAGGATGTCGTTATCAGGAGACAGAAAACTGGCGTTCTACGGATCGGAGCGTGGAATGTCAGATCCCTTAATCGGGCAGGTAGGTTAGAAAATTTAAAAAGGGAAATGGATAGGTTGAAGTTAGATATAATGGGAATTAGTGAAGTTCGGTGGCAGGAGGAACAAGACTTCTGGTCAGGTGAATACAGGGTTATAAACACAAAATCAAATAGGGGTAATGCAGGAGTAGGTTTAATAATGAATAGGAAAATAGGAATGCGGGTAAGCTACTACAAACAGCATAGTGAACGCATTATTGTGGCCAAGATAGATACGAAGCCCACACCTACTACAGTAGTACAAGTTTATATGCCAACTAGCTCTGCAGATGACGAAGAAATTGAAGAAATGTATGATGAAATAAAAGAAATTATTCAGATTGTGAAGGGAGACGAAAATTTAATAGTCATGGGTGACTGGAATTCGAGTGTAGGAAAAGGGAGAGAAGGAAACATAGTAGGTGAATATGGATTGGGGGACAGAAATGAAAGAGGAAGCCGCCTGGTAGAATTTTGCACAGAGCACAACATAATCATAACTAACACTTGGTTTAAGAATCATGAAAGAAGGTTGTATACATGGAAGAACCCTGGAGATACTAAAAGGTATCAGATAGATTATATAATGGTAAGACAGAGATTTAGGAACCAGGTTTTAAATTGTAAGACATTTCCAGGGGCAGATGTGGACTCTGACCACAATCTATTGGTTATGACCTGTAGATTAAAACTGAAGAAACTGCAAAAAGGTGGGAATTTAAGGAGATGGGACCTGGATAAACTAAAAGAACCAGACGTTGTACAGAGATTCAGGGAGAGCATAAGGGAGCAATTGACAGGAATGGGGGAAATAAATACAGTAGAAGAAGAATGGGTAGCTTTGAGGGATGAAGTAGTGAAGGCAGCAGAGGATCAAGTAGGTAAAAAGACGAGGGCTAGTAGAAATCCTTGGGTAACAGAAGAAATATTAAATTTAATTGATGAAAGGAGAAAATATAAAAATGCAGTAAGTGAAACAGGCAAAAAGGAATACAAACGTCTCAAAAATGAGATCGACAGGAAGTGCAAAATGGCTAAGCAGGGATGGCTAGAGGACAAATGTAAGGATGTAGAGGCCTATCTCACTAGGGGTAAGATAGATACCGCCTACAGGAAAATTAAAGAGACTTTTGGAGATAAGAGAACGACTTGTATGAATATCAAGAGCTCAGATGGAAACCCAGTTCTAAGCAAAGAAGGGAAAGCAGAAAGGTGGAAGGAGTATATAGAGGGTCTATACAAGGGCAATGTACTTGAGGACAATATTATGGAAATGGAAGAAGATGTAGATGAAGATGAAATGGGAGATACGATACTGCGTGAAGAGTTTGACAGAGCACTGAAAGACCTGAGTCGAAACAAGGCCCCCGGAGTAGACAATATTCCATTGGAACTACTGACGGCCGTGGGAGAGCCAGTCCTGACAAAACTCTACCATCTGGTGAGCAAGATGTATGAAACAGGCGAAGTACCCTCAGACTTCAAGAAGAATATAATAATTCCAATCCCAAAGAAAGCAGGTGTTGACAGATGTGAAAATTACCGAACTATCAGCTTAATAAGTCACAGCTGCAAAATACTAACACGAATTCTTTACAGACGAATGGAAAAACTAGTAGAAGCCAACCTCGGGGAAGATCAGTTTGGATTCCGTAGAAACACTGGAACACGTGAGGCAATACTGACCTTACGACTTATCTTAGAAGAAAGATTAAGGAAAGGAAAACCTACGTTTCTAGCATTTGTAGACTTAGAGAAAGCTTTTGACAACGTTGACTGGAATACTCTCTTTCAAATTCTAAAGGTGGCAGGGGTAAAATACAGGGAGCGAAAGGCTATTTACAATTTGTACAGAAAGCAGATGGCAGTTATAAGAGTCGAGGGACGTGAAAGGGAAGCAGTGGTTGGGAAGGGAGTAAGACAGGGTTGTAGCCTCTCCCCGATGTTGTTCAATCTGTATATTGAGCAAGCAGTAAAGGAAACAAAAGAAAAATTCGGAGTAGGTATTAAAATTCATGGAGAAGAAATAAAAACTTTGAGGTTCGCCGATGACATTGTAATTCTGTCAGAGACAGCAAAGGACTTGGAAGAGCTGTTGAATGGAATGGACAGTGTCTTGAAAGGAGGATATAAGATGAACATCAACAAAAGCAAAACAAGGATAATGGAATGTAGTCTAATTAAGTCGGGTGATGCTGAGGGAATTAGATTAGGAAATGAGGCACTTAAAGTAGTAAAGGAGTTTTGCTATTTGGGGAGCAAAATAACTGATGATGGTCGAAGTAGAGAGGACATAAAATGTAGGCTGGCAATGGCAAGGAAAGCGTTTCTGAAGAAGAGAAATTTGTTAACATCCAGTATTGATTTAAGTGTCAGGAAGTCATTTCTGAAAGTATTCGTATGGAGTGTAGCCATGTATGGAAGTGAAACATGGACAATAAATAGTTTGGACAAGAAGAGAATAGAAGCTTTCGAAATGTGGTGCTACAGAAGAATGCTGAAGATTAGATGGGTAGATCACATAACTAATGAGGAAGTATTGAATAGGATTGGGGAGAAGAGAAGTTTGTGGCACAACTTGACCAGAAGAAGGGATCGGTTGGTAGGACATGTTCTGAGGCATCAAGGGATTACCAATTTAGTATTGGAGGGCAGCGTGGAGGGTAAAAATCGTAGAGGGAGACCAAGAGATGAATACACTAAGCAGATTCAGAAGGATGTAGGTTGCAGTAGGTACTGGGAGATGAAAAAGCTTGCACAGGATAGAGTAGCATGGAGAGCTGCATCAAACCAGTCTCAGGACTGAAGACCACAACAACAACAACAACCTTCCGGTTGCCCACGCGCCATTCCACTATTCTGTCTCTGCAGTAGTCTAAAAGACTGTTGTATAGGGCTGCGGGTACTTCCATCTGGCGTAACCTCAGAAACAGTGCTGGCCACCACAGGTTGTCAAATGCTCCTGCGATGTCTATCATGATTGCCAAAGAGTATGTTTTATCTGTGTTTTGTGTGATTTCTAAAGCTCTGTTTATTGCATCATCGATGCTTTTCCCTTTCCGAAATCCAAACTGGTGGGGATTCATTCCAAGTAGGGTTCTGTGAGCCTGCAAGCGGTCACACAGTAGCCTCTCTTGGATTTTTGCCATGGTGTTTATAAGGCATATTGGTCTGTAGGATTTCGGATCTGATTGGTCTCTGTCTGATGATTTTCGTATGATGACTGCATTTGAGGTTTTCCAGACTGTCGGTACACGGCCTAGCCTTAAGGCGTCGTTTAGTAGTTCTGTTAAGTATGGGGTGATCTGTGGTGCTAGCCTCTTAAGCACTTCTGCATGGATCCTGTCGGGTCCAGGTGCTTTTTTATTCTTTAGCTCTCTTATCGCTACCGCAACTTCCTCGTGCGCAAAGGGACAGGTGACGGCGTCGGTGTTATACTGTTCCTGAAGTTCTTATCTGAGTGTGATCTGTTCCTGTGTGTCTGAGTCTGTGGCATCTTCCGGGAGGAGTTTGTTCAGCAGATATTGTGCTGTGTTTCTCCATCCCACTGTCATTGTGCCGTCTTCCTGCCGTAGCGTGCTTAATGCCAATGGGGTCTTTATTTTTTCTGTCAGGATCTTGTATTGTTCCCCCCAGATATTCTGTTGTGTGTGTGTGGTCAAGTAGCTCTCCCAATGTTGTTTCCTGGTCTGAAATAATGTCTTTTTGAAGAGTTCTTTGGCTTCCCTATATGCAGCTAGTCTCAGTAGTTTGTCTCTTTGTATCCATGTCCTCTGGTATAGTTTTCGTTTCCTTGTCATGTCACGTTTGAGTCTGGTTAATTCGTCTGACCATGGTGTTTCCCGTTGTTTGCTGCGTGTGTGCGTAGGTATTGCTGTTTCTTGTGCTGTTTGGATGATTTGTGTCAGTTTGTGTGCTCTGTAGTCCACGCTTCCCTGTATGTTGTATATATTCTCATTTTGAACAATTTGTTGTAGTCTGTCCCAATTCGCTCTTTTAAAGTTGAAGTGTGTTGTATTGTGTGTGGTGCGATAATTGTTTGTTGTGAGACTTATTTCTATTATGTTGTGATCACTTGTGGTCAGAGAGTCGTGTATGGTCCATCTTTGCAGTCGTCCTAATGTTCTGTCATTCGCCAGAGTAATATCGATTTTGGTGGCAGATCCGCCTGGACCTCTGTATGTAGGTGTAGGTCCGTCTTCATTTATAATATGTAGTTGTGTCTCCTGTATGACGTCGTTGACTTTCCGTCCTCTGTCGTCCGTTCTGTCCGAGTGCCATAGTGTGGATTTAGCGTTGATATCTGCACATATAATTAGGTTCTTACTTCTAGAGTATTCAGCAATGTCTTGTATCATATGTAGGTATGGCTCTATGTCGTCACTGTACTGTGCGTATAGTGATGAGACCACCCATGTGTCTCGACCCTTAGTTATTTCTGCTGTGGCCAGATGACTGTTACATAGCTGCGTAATCTTAGTGATATTTAAAGTTTTGTTGAGGACAACTATGGCAGCCTTGTAGTTTCGTCTGTCTGAGATTGTGACAGCGTCCCAGGGTAGGTTAGTTAAGTTTCCCTGGGTTGTCACATAAGGTTCTTGCAGGCAAAGAATATCCGCCTGCAAGTCCAGAGCTACTCGCGGCAGTTCTGCACTAACGAGTGTGCTTCTATTAGCATTAAGTTGTATTATTTTCATGGGTGTTTCACATGAAGGTAGAATTTGTGTCCTGTTTGCGAGTAGTCAAAGTCAGTTCTGCCATGTGCCCTCACTTGGTCCTTGTACACTTGGTGTGGGTTATATGTTTCCCCCCTCCGACTACACGCTAGTATGACTAATTTAAAGACTGCGATGGAGCTCCGTATGCCACGGCAAACTGGCTGACACTGACGGCGGCGGTGCACAAATGCTATGCAGCTAGCGCCATTCGACGGCCAACACCGCGGTTCCTGGTGTGTCCGCTGTGCCGTGCGTGTGATCATTGCTTGTACAGCCCTCTCGCAGTGTCCGGAGCAAGTATGGTGGGTCTGACACACCGGTGCCAATGTGTTCTTTTTTCCATTTCCAGGAGTGTATTTAGCGACGAAGCGTCATTCACCAACAGCGGTAACATAAACCGGCGTAATATGCACTATTGGGCAACGGAAAATCCACGATGGCTGCGACAAGTGGAACATGAGCGACCTTGGCGTGTTAATGTATGGTGTGGCATTATGGATGGTGGTGCTGGTGGTTAGTGTTTAACGCCCCGTCGACAACGAGGTCATTAGAGACGGAGCGCAAGCTCGGGTTAGGGAAGGATTGGGAAGGAAATCGGCCGTGCCCTTTCAAAGGAACCATCCCGGAATTTGCCGGAAACGATTTAGGGAAATCGCAGAAAACCTAAATCAGGATGGCTGGAGACGGGATTGAACCGTCGTCCTCCCGAATCGAGTCCAGTGAGCTAACCACTGCGCCACCTCGCTCGGTGGCATTATGGGAGGAAGGATAATTGGCCCCCATTTTATCGATGGCAATCTAAATGGTGCATTGTATGCTGATTTCTTACGTAATGTTCTACCGATGTTACTACAAGATGTTTCACTGCACGACAGAGTGGCGATGTACTTCCAGCATGATGGATGTCCGGCACATAGCTCGCCTGCGGTTGAAGCGGTATTGAGTAGCATATGTCCTGAGAGGTGGATTGGTCGTCGAAGCACCATACCATGGCCGGAACGTTCACCAGATCTGACATCCCCGGATTTCTTTCTGCGAGGAAAGTTGAAGGATATTTGCTATCGTGATCCACCGACAACGCCTGACAACATGCGTCAGCGCATTGCCATGCATGTGCCAACATTATGGAAGGCCAACTACTCGACGTTGAGAGGAATGTCGTAACACATATTTCCAAATGCATTGAGGTTGACGGACATCATTTTGAGCATTTATTGCATTAATGTGGTATTTCCAGGTAATCACGCTGTAATAGCATGCGTTCTCAGAGAAAAGTGGCCCAACTAAAATATTCATATTTCTGTACGTACTACACGAATATGTAATAAAAATGGGGGTTCCTATTTTAAAAAAAACTCAGTTGATATCCTATGGCAGCGCCATCTAGCGGGCCAATCATAGCGCCTTCTGCTTTCCCACTTCAAGTTAGACAAGTTTCGTTCTTTGTAGTTTTTTCGTTTGACGCCTATTTCGTGAGATATTTGGCCCGGTCACGATCAATGGACCACCCTGTATACTGGCGGTCCTGCCTCTCTTGACATCTAGTGATCAGTTACGCTTTAGATAGGGGTGTCCGGATACTTTTGAACAAACAGTGTGTGTGCTTTAGTTTCTCCTGAAATAATGAAATGTGAATTTCTATTTTTCTACTTCTATAACGTTAGTTACATTCTGTAACTCCCCCAGTTTTTAAACAGGCACTAGTGATATTTATCATCTTGCTTTGCAGCTCTTTGTGTTGCCCATGTTTGCAGTTAAAATTGTTGGATGTGAGGTCCGCCAGTTATGAAAATACCGTTTTTTCTCAGTACCCAAACATGTTTCGGCACCACTGTGCCATCATCAGTGGGTATTTGCTTTTATTTATTCTGTAATGTGAACATTTTTGTTAAATGATTATTATAAAATTTTGTGAATGTTTCGTTTAAACACACAACGAGTAGGCAAACTTCTACCGTAGGTGGATCATCACAAATGGTGGCTGCAAGGAACCCCAACTTTCAAGCACGGCCTGGAAAATCTCCTAAAATTGCCACCTGTTATGCATGCAGTCTACAAAAATAAAGCCACTATAGGATATTAGGTGGAAATCACAGGCTAAACCAAAGTTGAACTAAATAATGACCCAGCGCTGCAAAGAGCAAATCTATATAATTGTATAAAGAAGAGTATCCGTTTGTTTGTAATTCGTACAAATCTATAGTTTTATTCAGATCGTGATGAAATTTTGTGCACTTAACCTTGAAGACAAGAGGAAGATCACTGTATACATAAGAGTTTATAGTCTGTGTTAAAACATATGACTACAAAATGTATAAAGGGGAAAGATTGTTACCAAAAGCCTCTAAAGATTCTTGGGCAATTTACTTCGTATTACTAGACGATGCTTTAATAAACATTGGGGCAGACATAGACTACATTTTTAAACATACAAAATATGTAAATATGTACATAAAATATATAGAGGAGAAACGTTGATACCAAACACTCGAGAAGTACTTGACCGATTTACTTCAAGTTCTTGGTCGATTTACTTCAAATTTCTACATCCAGTTCAAACAACGAAGAACACTAATCAAAAATTGAAATCCTAACAAACAAAATATATTTTCGAAAACTGACCGTAATTACTATCGGGAGAATAAATTACAGAGGAAATACCTATCTTACAGATAGTACCATGAGATGTCATTAGATCACAGGGCGAGCGAAAGCTCGAGAATTTGACAGAAACGTGAATCCAGACTCTTATCTATTGATGGTTACCGTTGTCACATATGACATATACCCTAGAAGATACTTTAGTGCGTGTTTCACAGTTAAATCCACTGAGTCATACAAACGCTGAGGTAGGTCGTGGGTACAGTACCAACAAAAATCATTACATCGCTGGTCGATCAAAAGAACTTGAGAATTGTTGAACTGTGACGTAAACTGTTCGAACAATTGGAGACATGCTCAGCCACAGCCCTACTTGTAACAGTGAAAACAGAGCTGATACAATAGAAGACTAATTCTCCATAAACACAATGAAATACTTGTCGCAAAATGTAACAGTATATGGTGCTACTAATCATCTCTTCACACAGGTGGAGACGTATTCTTTGCATTCCATTGACACACAGTTTTTCAAATATGCCTTTCGATTTAAAGCGATTACAATTTCCCGTGCAGCATGCTTTCGCTGTAAGTATCAACAAGGCATAGGGCCACCCACATTGTGTGGCAATTATTAAACGTCCCGGTAACACTGGGTACTGCAGCTAGTCAACTATAAACCTGATATGGTGAACCACGAGGAAAAGGCGGAAACATTGGAAGCCAACAGATTCTGATACCCGTGTAGTTACGACAAGAGGACTGAGCAGGAACTCTGCGGGCTGTATTTGTTGTAAAAACCGTGAAGAGGCCGCATAACACAACCGCTTGGTACAACTGCTCGACAGAAGATATCGTCGATGCTGCAACGTCACGCCCAGAGTTTGCTGACTACGTGGAAGGAAAATGAAGAAAAATCCATCGTCCGACCAGGATTCAATATCACGACCTTTCGATCTCCAGATACGCAATATTGCTAGACCACTAGGCACAACATAAATTCTGGCCACGCTTTGCAGCTCTCTGGAGTTGCGGCGGTTGTTTATCTTAGTGGTTTTCTAGCCAGATACTGCCTTCTCTGCTGCTGTCCAGCTCTTACCTCTCATCTTTGCCACGAGATGTCACTCCAAATGCCGATTAAATGGGGAACGCTAGACAATACACACACTCGTCATTACTTAACGGTAATTAATTATATACATAATGCTAAATCCGTCTGTCTATCGCTGAAAATCATATCAAAATCCCTAAAGTAGTTCCTGAGGGTAGCGTGAGCATAAAGGCAGAACATCTACATCTACGTGATTGCTCTGCTATTCACAATAAAGTGCCTGGCAGAGGGTTCAATGAACCACCTTCAAGCTGTCTCTCTACCGTTCCACTCTCGAACGGCACGCGGGAAAAACGAGCACTTAAATTTATCCGTGAGAGCCCTGACTTCTCTTATTTTATCGTGATGATCATTTCTCCCTATGTAGGTGGGTACCAACAGAATGTTTTCGCAATCGGAGGAGAAAACTGGTGACTGAAATTTCATGATAAGATCCCGTCGCAATGAAAAACGCCTTTGTTTTAATGATTGCCACTCCAATTCACGTACCATGTCTGTGACACTATCTCCCCTGTTTCGCGATAATACAAAACGAGCTGCGATTCTGTGTACTTTTTCGATGTCATCTGTCAGTCCCACTTGATGCGGATCCCACACCGTACAGCAGTACTCCAGAATAGGGCGGACAAGCGTAGTTTAAGCAGTCTCTTTGGTAGACCTATTGCACCTTCTAAGTGTTCTGCCAATGAATCGCAGTCTTTGGTTTGCTCTACCCACGGTATTATCTATGTGATCGTTCCAATTTAGGTAATTTGTAATTGTAATCCCTAAGTATTTAGTTCAATTTACATCCCTCATATCTGTGTGACTTATCGCGTAATAGAAATTTAGCTGATTTCTTTTAGTACTCATGTGAATAACTTCACACTTTTCCTTATTCAGGGTCAATTGCCACTTTTCGCACCATACAGATATCTTATCTAAATCATTTTGCAAGTCGTTTTGATCATCTGATGACTTTACAAGACGGTAAATGACAGCGTCATCTGCAAACAATCTAAGACGGCTACTCAGATTGTCTCCTATGTCGTTAATATAGATCAGGAACAATAGAGGGCCTATAACACTTCCTTGGGGAACTCCGGATGTTAATTCTGTTTTACTCGCTGACTTTCCGTCTGTTACTACGAATTGAGACCTTTCTGACAGGAAAGCAATGATGGAGGATTATAATTTATACTATGTATAGATACAAGCACATTAAACTCTAAAATGTCGGCTCAACCACCTATTTACAATGCCGAAAAGACTCAAATTTATGTGTATCGAATGTCAAGTCACTACCATCAAAACTATCATATTATAATATCTAAAACCGATAAAGACTATAATAAGAATAGTAAAATAGTATGGTCATCCCTCTGCAATGCTGTCCTCTTAAGATGTACCTCCACATCACTGGAAACTGACAGAACAGACTAAAATGAAATGGCGTCTGCTGACCTGCGTATTGGCAGCGCCTTACTAACAACGATCCGTGTGCCTGGCCCGTACATCTCCAAGAAAGCCACGCTCTGAAGACAAAAACTGACTTACGCTTTTATAGATGTAAGTGCTATCTGATGCCACTCACGATGAGCCATCTGGGACGTATTACATGAATAATTCGAGTGAAAGGAATGGAAAGAGTACTGGGTGGGAAAGGGATGGGAAGGAAATACGGGTTTCCGGCTGCACAAGGCACTGCAGCAAAGCAACGGCGAGAGTTGAAAATTTGTGGTAAACTAGTGTAGACTCCCCGTTAAATTTATTTTGGTATGAAATTTAGCCCAACTTTACCTACCATTCTATAAAAGTCTAGGTATTACCAAAACTATGTATTCACAAACTGTTATCCAGCTTACACTCGTATGCTAACCTTTGATTAAAAAGAACCTAATTTGAAGTGAACTGTAATGCAGCTTGCCTTCGTATTAAATGCGCAACAGAAATAAGGCAATTATCTGGTCCTAATCAAAATTTCCACTTATCTCTCGTCTTGACAACAATGTTGCAGATTTCTCGAAAGCACAACAGTAAACTGCAAGCAGGCAGCGACTAAGCTACGTTTCTGTTTCTAAATACATACCAGAACTGTTGTATGAGGTAATGCATAATGATAAACAGTGGGTTGGTGAGAGTAACTATTGTTACTGAATGGTATTCCAAGACAACGATTTTAGATGGAAGTATATAATCAAAAAAAGATAGTGTAAAAGTTCGCGTGACCTTCCCACACAACGTTTTTGTGAACAATACTATGCTTAACAAAGTGAACAGTGATTTAAAAAGAATACATTGTTAACAGATAATTTCTGTAAAAAAAAAACAAGTAACTTAATCAGTTAATATGTTATTAATATGTTACTGCATGCCTCAGGGAAGCGAAGCGGAGGAGGAGGGGGGGGGGGATGTATTTCTCTCAGCTCTGAGAAAGTTAACTGAGTGACAGTAATCAAAAATGGTTCAAATGGCTCTGAGCACTATGGGACTCAACTGCTGTGGTCATCAGTCCCCTAGAACTTAGAACTACTTAAACCTAACTAACCTAAGGACATCACACACATCCATGCCCGAGGCAGGATTCGAACCTGCGACCGTAGCGGTCGTGCGGTTCCAGACTGAAGCGCCTTTAACCGCGCGGCCACTCCGGCCGGCTAACAGTAATCATTCCGACAAATTAGATAGGCAGTGCTGCAGTCTTACCTCGTACTTCGTCTCTTTAAAATCAGTCACATTACTCAAAATACAGATTCCTTTCGCTTTCGTTGTATATATCATATTCATCCTTGCTCATTTCTTCAACTAACAGATACACTCCTGGAAATGGAAAAAAGAACACATTGACACCGGTGTGTCAGACCCATCATACTTGCTCCGGACACTGCGAGAGGGCTGTACAAGCAATGATCACACGCACGGCACAGCGGACACACCAGGAACCGCGGTGTTGGCCGTCGAATGGCGCTAGCTGCGCAGCATTTGTGCACCGCCGCCGTCAGTGTCAGCCAGTTTGCCGTGGCATACGGAGCTCCATCGCAGTCTTTAACACTGGTAGCATGCCGCGACAGCGTGGACGTGAACCGTATGTGCAGTTGACGGACTTTGAGCGAGGGCGTATAGTGGGCATGCGGGAGGCCGGGTGGACGTACCGCCGAATTGCTCAACACGTGGTGCGTGAGGTCTCCACAGTACATCGATGTTGTCGCCAGTGGTCGGCGGAAGGTGCACGTGCCCGTCGACCTGGGACCGGACCGCAGCGACGCACGGATGCACGCCAAGACCGTAGGATCCTACGCAGTGCCGTAGGGGACCGCACCGCCACTTCCCAGCAAATTAGGGACACTGTTGCTCCTGGGGTATCGGCGAGGACCATTCGCAACCGTCTCCATGAAGCTGGGCTACGGTCCCGCACACCGTTAGGCCGTCTTCTGCTCACGCCCCAACATCGTGCAGCCCGCCTCCAGTGGTGTCGCGACAGGCGTGAATGGAGGGACGAATGGAGACGTGTCGTCTTCAGCGATGAGAGTCGCTTCTGCCTTGGTGCCAATGATGGTCGTATGCGTGTTTGGCGCCGTGCAGGTGAGCGCCACAATCATGACTGCATACGACCGAGGCACACAGGGCCAACACATGGCATCATGGTGTGGGGAGCGATCTCCTACACTGGCCGTACACCACTGGTGATCGTCGAGGGGACACTGAATAGTGCACGGTACATCCAAACCGTCATCGAACCCATCGTTCTACCATTCCTAGACCGGCAAGGGAACTTGCTGTTCCAACAGGACAATGCACATCCGCATGTATCCCGTGCCACCCAACGTGCTCTAGAAGGTGTACGTCAACTACCCTGGCCAGCAAGATGTCCGGATCTGTCCCCCATTGAGCATGTTTGGGACTGGATGAAGCGTCGTCTCACGCGGTCTGCACGTCCAGCACGAACGCTGGTCCAACTGAGGCGCCAGGTGGAAATGGCATGGCAAGCCGTTCCACAGGACTACATCCAGCATCTCTACGATCGTCTCCATGGGAGAATAGCAGCCTGAATTGCTGCGAAAGGTGGATATACACTGTACTAGTGCCGACATTGTGCATGCCCTGTTGCCTGTGTCTATGTGCCTGTGGTTCTGTCAGTGTGATCATGTGATGTATCTGACCCCAGGAATGTGTCAATGAAGTTTCCCCTTCCTGGGACAATGAATTCACGGTGTTCTTATTTCAATTTCCAGGAGTGTACAATCACAAGTCCACACAGCTGCTACTAAATACGTCCATCACCTACCACAGTACAACTAATAAAGAATCACACTGCTCAGACGCAAAGACTATGCCACAGCAAGACAAAAGATTGTTTAACAGTAACATCACTTGCTCTGTCTCTAATGTGCACATCGGTGACATGCAAAAACCAAATGACATGACCACTTTACACTATGACTCGAAACCAGATGCTCCGCTTCTTTAGAAAGGTTGTCTTAACCACTTCGGTCATCCAGACACGCTTTCCATCAGACCCAAATACCGAGCTACCCGGCGCGCCGCACCACAACGACCCCCGCCCGTTAAACCCCTACTCACTGATTTCTGATTCCCTTAGGAGTTCGGAAGTTGGTGGTGCATCAGCTGTGAAACTTTTTCATCAAAGAGCACAGTATGTTACAATGAGGCGACAAATTTCATGGGATAGCGATATGCACATAAGCAGATGGCGGTAATATCGTGTACGCAAGGCACAAAAGGACAGAGCATTGTCGGAGTTGTCATTTGCACTCACATCTTTCATGGGGAAAGGTTCCTGACGTGATGATGGCCGCACGTGGATAATTAACAGACTTTGAACAAGGAATGGCAGTTGGGGCTAGACGAGTTGGACATTCCATTTCGGAAATCGTTAGGGAATTAAACATTCCAAGATCTACAGTGTCAAGACATGCTGAGAATATCAAATTTCAGACATTATCTCTCAGCACGGACAACGCGGTGACCGACGGCCTTCGATTAACGACCGAAAGCAGCAGCGTTTAAGTAGAGTTGTCAGTGCTAACAGACAAGCAACATTGAATGAAATAATGTGGAGCATACGACGAACGTATCTGTTCGGAGAGTACGGCGAAATCTGGCGTTGATGGGAAAGGGCAGCAGACGACCGATTCGGGTGCCGTCGCTAATAGCACGACGTCGCCTGCAGCGCCTCTCCTGGCCTCGTGACCATATCGGTTGGACCCTAGATGACTGGAAAACCGTGGCCTGGTCACATGAGTCCTGATTTCAGTTGGTAAGGGCAGACGGTATGATTGGAATGAGGCGCAGACCCACGAAGCTATGGACGCAAGATGTCAACAAGACACTGTGCAAGCTGGTGATGGCTCCATATGATGTGAGTTATGTTTACATGCAATAGACTGTGTCTCCTGGTCCAACTGAAACGATCATTGACTGGAAATGGCTGTGTTCGGCTACATCGAGACCATTTGCAGCCATCCATTTACTTTATGTTCCCAAACAAACATGAAATTTTTATGGATGACAGTGCGTCATGTCACCGAACCACAGCTGTTCGCGATTTGTTTGAGGAACATTCTCAACAATTAAAGAGAATGATTTGCCCATTCAGATCGTCAGACAGGATTCTATCGACCATTTATAGGACATAATCGGGAGGTCAGTTCGTGCACAAAATTCTGCATTGGCAACATTTTCGCCATTATTGACGGCTATAGAGGCAGCGTGGCTTAATATTTCTGCAGGGAACATACGACTTGTTGAATCCATGTCACGTATAGTTGCTGCATTACTCCAGGCAAATGTTGGACTGGCACGATATTAAGACACAACCCATCAAGAACATTTTTAAATCAAAGTGAAATGCTTGCGAATACGGTCAGCACTCTTAGACTCGCAGCATTACTAGTATTCTGAGAATTACCTACGTTAATAGCAAGCTGGAATGCAGCGGACGCATTTCTGCGAGAACTAAAATGCAGAGAACTGAGTTGATTTGTTACAAAGAGAGTCTTTGTAAAATCAAGGCATTGTTGTAAACCGCCATGGCGAAAATTTTTATCTCAGGGAAGTTTAAGTCATTAATACTAACGAATCACTGTTAGATTTATTCGAATTTATGTTGGGATTGTCTGAAGAATAAAACTGATTTATATCCAAAAAGGAACGTGTTGATGATTTTTTTTATCTAAACCTTAATTCCTTTTTACGAAGCACTGCGATGTCCTATAGATCGCCCGGATTAATGCATGGTAGCATGCACCTGCAGACATGGTCAATTTTATTTGGAAGAAGACTGTTGTTCTTTTCTGAGTGGATTAATGAACTCTTCTTGAGGACGTAGAATCCAATTTTCATTAACTACGCTATCATACCAATCGACGGATTCCGGGAGATTCATAGCGAGAGATTAATGAGTTTAACGAGGTTTCAGCTTTTGCCGAAAAGTTGCAGTTCCATCGACGAATCAACTTGTTTCTCCAGCAAGCTGTATAACCACTGTATTATTCAAAGTAGAGCAGAGAATTTTACCCGTTCAGGATACTAAACTGAAGAAGAAAAAATTATTACGGCAACTACAAGCATTCTGAATGTTCCAAGACTTCTTACGTCCCTGAACACAGTTGAATCCTTCGGCAGAGAACTTGAAGTATGAGTCTATATCTGGCAGTTAATACCTTTCGTGAGATTATTGTCGATCAGTATAAAGTTATTTCAAGTTAGCGTCCATTTCTTTACTTTCATTCCTTTTGAGAGGATGGTGTAGGTTGTATAACTAATGAAGGACACCAGCTGAACTGCAAAGAAAACAAAATTTAGGACACAACTTGACTATAAGAAGGGTCTGTTGAAATGACACATCCTGAAGCATCAAAGAATAGTCAGTTTGCTGAGAGAGGGAGGTGTTGGTGGAAAATCCTAGATGCGACCAAGGCTTCACTACAGCTAGAATGTTGAAATGAATGTAAGTTGTCTGTGCAGCGGTTCTAGATGCTTCAGTCCGGAACCGCGCTGCTGCTGTGGCCGCAGGTTCGAATCCTGCCTCGGGCATGGATGTGTGTGTTGTCCTTAGGTTAGTTAGGTTTAAGTAGTTCTAAGTCTAGGGCACTGGTGACCTCAGATGTTAAGTCCCATAGTGCTCAGAGCCATTTTTTTGTCTGTGCATAGGCTTCACTGCCGTAGTTTGTAGTAAATAGTTTTTCTGGGTCTGGTTCCGCGTCATGTTTGAAAGTAACTGTCAGTGAATAAAACCGATATTTCGGCCAGAGTCGCAGTCGAACTTCCTCCGTGTCTGCTCGTGGTTATACAGGGTGTTTCAAAAATGACCGGTATATTTGAAACGGCAATAAAAACTAAACGAGCAGCGACAGAAATACACCGTTTGTTGCAATATGCTTGGGACAACAGTACATTTTCAGGCAGACAAACTTTCGAAATTACAGTAGTTACAATTGTCAACAACAGATGGCGCTGCGGTCTGGGAACCTCTATAGTACGATATTTTCCACATATCCACCATGTGTAGCAATAATATGGCGTAGTCTCTGAATGAAATTACCCGAAACCTTTGACAACGTGTCTGGCGGAATGGCTTCACATGCAGATGAGATGTACTGCTTCAGCTGTTCAATTGTTTCTGGATTCTGGCGGTACACCTGGTCTTTCAAGTGTCCCCACAGAAAGAAGTCACAGGGGTTCATGTCTGGCGAATAGGGAGGCCTGCCACGCCGCCTCCTGCATGTTTCGGATAGCCCAAAGCAATCACACGATCATCGAAATATTCATTCAGGAAATTAAAGACGTCGGCCGTGCGATGTGGCCGGGCACCATCTTGCATAAACCACGAGGTGTTCGCAGTGTCGTCTAAGGCAGTTTGTACCGCCACAAATTCACGAAGAATGTCCAGATAGCGTGATGTAGTAATCGTTTCGGATCTGAAAAATGGGCCAATGATTCCTTTGGAAGAAATGGCGGCCCAGACCAGTACTTTTTGAAGATGCAGGGAAGATGGGACTGCAACATGGGGCTTTTTGGTTCCCCATATGCGCCAGTTCTGTTTATTGGAGAAGCCGTCCAGGTAAAAATAAGCTTCGTCAGTAAACCAAATGCTGCCCACATGCATATCACCGTCATCAATCCTGTGCACTATATCGTTAGCGAATGTCTCTCGTGCAGCAATGGTAGCGGCGCTGAGGGGTTGCCGCGTTTGAATTTTGTATGGATAGAGGTGTAAACTCTGGCGCATGAGACGATACGTGGACGTTGGCGTCACTTGGACCGCAGCTGCAACACGGCGAACGGAAACCCGAGGCCGCTGTTGGATCACCTGCTGCACTAGCTGCGCGTTGCCCTCTGTGGTTGCCGTACGCGGTCGCCCTACCTATCCAGCACGTTCATCCGTCACGTTCCCAGTCCGTTGAAATTTTTCAAACAGATCCTTTATTGTATCGCTTTTCGGTCCTTTGGTTACATTAAACCTCTGTTGAAAACTTCGTCTTGTTGCAACAACACTGTGTTCTAGGCGGTGGAATTCCAACACCAGAAAAATCCTCTGTTCTAAGGAATAAACCATGTTGTCTACACCACAGTTGCACGTTGTGAACAGCACACGCTTACAGCAGAAAGACGACGTACAGAATGGCGCACCCACAGACTGCGTTGTCTTCTATATCTTTCACAACACTTGCAGCGCCATCTGTTGTTGAAAATTGTAACTACTGTAATTTCGAAAGTTTGTCCGCCTGAAAATGTACTGTTGTCCCAAGCATATTGCAACACACGGTGTATTTCTATCGCTGCTCATTTAGCTTTTATTGCCGTTTCAAATATACCGGTCATTTTTGAAACACCCTGTAGGTTGCCATAGTTACACAGTGTCGAGGAGTCTTGCACTGGATAGAACTGCATCATGTCAGTCTCCAAGCTGAAGGCAGTAATAGTAATGACGCAACGAAATGTGAGATAATGCGTTTATCGCAGATTCTCCTCGTTGGCCAGAGATAACTTGTGTAGGAAGCTGACCTGGGTGCGCCGCCTTTATCTCAGTGTGCGTCTGACGCGTCACAGGCTGTGCTGCGTCCTCAGAGGCTTAAATACGGCGTCGTAGCGTCGCGGCTGCAGTTTCACCACACACCGGCTTCTGAAAGCTCCGGAAGCAGTTCGGGTCCTGACGAGTGCAGCCTACTAGCTACCTGTGGTAGAAGCTGCTTTCTTTCTGACTTTGCGTAGGGGCAAACACCGAGGAACCTTGGCGTTACAGGTCAGCAGTTTCTTTTATTGTCCATCACGCTTTATTGCAGTATATTACTTGTGTCGCCTGTGCTGCCTTTTTTATTCTGTTTACACCTTATTTTTATTAGTCTTCTGTCTGGTTTGATGCAGCTCGCCATTATTTTCTCTCCTTGGCAAACCTCCTCAGATATTTGTTGTACATTAATTTCTGGCATTTCCTACATTTGTTTTCCATCTTCGGGTACCCCTTATAATGTGGTAGCTATTCCCGAATGTCTCAAAACATATCCTATCATCCTCTCCCTTCTCAAAGTTTATTTTCCACATATATTCCGTTCCTCGTCAACTCCTCATTTTCCATCTAATTTTTCAGCACCCTTCTGCAACATCTCAGCTCAATCGCCTTATCTACATCTGTATCTACATACACACTCCACAAGCCACCGTACGGTACTTGGTGGAGGGTACCCTTTACTTTAATTTCTCGTATCTTATCTTCGTGGTCCTTACGCGAAATGTATGTTGGCTGCAGGCAGCTTCAAATGTATGTTGGCTGCAGGCAGCTTCAAATGCCTGTGCTCTATATTTTCTCAATAGGGTTCCTCGAAAAGAACGTTGCCTTCTTTCCAGGGATTCCCATCTGGGATCCCAAAGCATCTCTGTAACACTTGCGTGTTGTTCTAACCCACCGGCGTGTTATTCGGACCTAACGCTAACAAATCTTGCAGCCCGCCTCTGAATTGCTTCGACCTGGCGTGGAGTCCAAACACTCAAGCAGTACCCAAGAATAGGTCGCACCAGCATCTTACATGCCGTCTCCTTTACAGATGAACTACACTTTTCTAAAATTCTCCCAATACACCGTATTCGGCCACTCGCCTTCCGTTTCACACTTCTCACATCCATCTTCTTCGTTTCAAGTACAATAACTAAGATGCAAGATTGTTAAAATTTGCCGTATTATTGGCGAAGACCATCAGTGAGTTATTTTTAGCGACATAACAATAAGATCTTCACCCGTATTTACTGGCTCTTTCATATTGACCCGGTTTTAGTAATACAATACACCATCTTCGAGCCCGACTATGACTCTGGATGACCACGTTGATATCGGAACTCATCACCACACTTTTTGTAGAAAGTCCAGAAGACATCGCCGTCCGCAAAATTCCACATAACTTCTTTTCGTCGGTAGTGTGTATGGCGGCAGCACATCACCTCAACAATTGAGAACCGTAAGTGCCCAAGGAAAACCGTCACCGATTTTGAGATTGTTACATATACGCATGTACCTGACATTTGTTGAACTTATGGCGAACCAGCTTTATCTATACATGAACATTCACGAAAATCTGTCTCACCGAATTCTCGGATATTCATTTCTATATGGGCCCAGGGCACAAAGCATAATTTTGTTGCTCTGCAGTGCTCCATTGTTATCTGGGATTTACAACATAGTTTAGTGTTCACATCGTATACGATGTCCATACTTTACAATGTATCGTCAGTTTAATCTGTTCCTCAAGCCACAGAACGTCCTTGATGAAAATTATTATAACGAAGAATGTGAACTCTTGATATGGGTCATAATTGCATGTCTGGTCCATTTAGTGTCTCTTCTTTATGTTCTAATTCTAGCTTCACATTAATTACAAGCCTTACAACTAGACTATATACGGAAATTTTGTGAATTAACGTTGATAATAAATATATTTTTAAATATTAGTTACTTTTTCATAACATAATGCGGATACATTATTTTTTCATAGGATTTATAGCATGTTAAGCCCCGATTAAAAAAAGTTCAGACCTACGACACTGGTGTTTGGTCTACAAATCTGATTTTCATGGACAATAATTTTTGATCATTGTGCCTATTACGCTCTTTTAGACGTATGAGGATGGTCTGCTGTTTCACTGGAAGTCGGAATTTCAGTAAAATGACGTACAGTTGTTGTGCAAAATCATGGCTCTACAGACGTAATGAAAAGCTGTGTATGCGTTGTTACATCATAGTAATGCAAATTCAGATTTAGGTTCCATGGGGTTTTCCTAAATCTTGTGAAGTGAGAGTCCTCATTCTGAGCCAGTGTTCCTTCATTGATGACTTCGACGTTGAGGTGAAGTTCAACCCTGATTAATCTTCAGTCCCTCTTTTCGTCCCACGTTACAAACCAACGACGTAACCATTCAAGATCGCAGTAGATGTTCTCTTGCTGTGAAAGAACCTAGTAAACAAGATGATAGAGGGTGCAGTTCCGTATTCCGCCAGACCGCTCGTTACATAAAACACACTGGAAGCAATAGCGTTACTGAGGAATTAAATTATCGACTCCTTGAGCTCATAGTTGACGAAAGAAGGAAGATTCAGTTGGCTTTGTTTTTAAACTCTAATAACAGCCGTGTTTGTAGACTACATTATAGGAATTCAGATTTGCCTACTAAGCAAATAACTGTTGTTTATAAATGACATAATCACCATGTTATGTGATGTTCAAAAGTGTTATTTGCGAAAGCAGTTCCCTTTGCAGATGACAAGCTACAATTATACAATAATGTAAAGAGAGTTCAGCAGAACCAGTATTCCAGAAAATAAGAACTGAGTAAAAGCACCCAGTGACGGTGGTACAACAGTGCTGAAATCCCTTTGGACATTTGTAAATAACAGCTGTTTGCTTAATGGGCAGCCTGAATTCCTATAAACGGATCAGTCAGATTCGTCATTATTTTTGTTAACTGCGTACATCTAATCATGACAGACGTCTTCCAACTTCGTTGTTGTTGTTGTTGTGGTCTTCAGTCCTGAGACTGGTTTGATGCAGCTCTCCATGCTACTCTATCCTGTGCAAGCTTCTTCATCTCCCAGTACCTACTGCAACCTACATCCTTCTGAATCTGCTTAGTGTATTGATCTCTTGGTCTCCCTCTACGATTTTTACCCTCCACGGTGCCCTCCAATACTATATTAGTGATCCCTTGATGCCTCAGAACATGTCCTACCAACCGATCCCTTCTTCTAGTCAAGTTATGCCACAAATTTCTCTTCTCCTCAATTCTATTCAATACCTCCTCATTAGTTATGTGATCTACCCATCTAATCTTCCACATTCTTCTGTACTTTCAGAAACGACTTCCTGACACTTAAAACTATATTCGATGTTAACAAATTTCTCTTCTTCAGAATCGCTTTCCTTGCCATTGCCAGTCTACATTTTATATCCTCTCTACTTCGTCCATCATCAGTTATTTTGCTCCCCAAATAGCAAAACTCCTTTACTACTTTAAGTGTCTCATTTCCTAATCTAATACCCTCAGCATCACCCGACTTAACTCGACTACATTCCATTATCCTCGTTTTGCTTTTGTTGATGTTCATCTTATATCCTCCCTTCAAGACACCATCCATTCCGTTCAACTGCTCTTCCAAGCCCTTTGCTGTCTCTGACAGAATTACAATGTCATCGGCGAACCTCAAAGTTTTTATTTCTTCTCCATGGATTTTAATACCTACTCCAAATTTTTCTTTTGTTTCCTTTACTGCTTGCTCAATATAGAGATTGAATAACATCGGGGAGAGGCTACAACCGTGTCTCACTCCCTTCCCAACCACTGCTTCCCTTTCATGTCCCTCGACTCTTATAACTGCCATCTGGTTTCTGTACAAGTTGTAAATAGCCTTTCGCTCCCTGTATTTTACCCCTGCCACCTTTAGAATTTGAAAGAGAGTATTCCAGTCAACATTGTCAAAAGCTTTCTCTAAGTCTACAAATGCTAGAAACGTAGGTTTGCCTTTCCTTTTCCAACTTCGTTAAGGAATTATTTAACAGGATTTAGTACATTTTCAATAACGAAATAGGGCTCCTGAGACTGTAGGTGACGCTCCAGTTCCTATTTTAGTTCACAAATTGGCCACATTCACAGCAGGTGCGTATCTGGAATGCTGAAATGACATTGACTACCTTGAACAACTATAGCTGTTTAGCGTGACGGAACTATATTAACAGCCATGCATAATATCCCAACTGATGAATCTGTGAAAAGAATATGAAGGCAAAACATAAAGTTCTCTGAAGCTGAGACAAATATTTTTTCAAGGAGCGATCTGTTTCTTCTGAGAAGAATACAGAGATACTATAAATGATACATTCGTTTTCAAAGCTGTTTATTTTCCAAAGTATTACGTTTACAAATACACTATGTGATGAAAAGTATCCGAACACCTGGCTGAAAATTACTTACAAGTTCGTGGCGCCCTCCATCGGTAATGGTTGAATTCAATATGGTGTTGGCCCACCATTAGCCTTGATGACAACTTCCACTCTCGCAGGCATACGTTCAACCGAGTGCTGGAATGTTTCTTGGGGAATGGCAGCCCATTGTTCAGGGAGTGCTGCACTGAGGAGAGGTATCGATGACGGTCGGTGAGGCCTGGTACGAAGTCGGCGTTCCAAAACATTCAGATCGGGACTCTGTTCAGGCCAGTCCATTACAGGGACGTTATTGTCGCATAACCACTCCGCCACAGTTCGTGCATTACGAACAGGTGCTCGATCGTGTTGAAAGATGCAATCGCCATTCCCGAATTCCTCTTCAACAGTGAGAAGCCAAAAGGTGCTTGAAACATCACTTTAGGCCTTTGCTGTGATAGTGGCATGCAAAACAAAGGGTGCAAGCCCCCTCCATGAAAAACACGACTACACCATAACACCACCGCCTCCGAATTTTACTGTTGGCATTATACACGCTGGCAGATGGCGTTCACCGGGCATTCACCATATCCACACACTGCCATCGGATCGCCACATTGTGCACCGTGATTCGTCACTCCACACAACGTTCTTCCACTGTTTAATCGTCGAATGTTCACTCTCCTTACAGCAAGCTAGATGTCGTTTGGCATTTACCGGCGTGATGTGTGGCTCATGAGCAGCCACACGACTTTAACATTCAAGTTTTCTCGCCTCTCGTCTAGCTGTCATAGTACTTGCAGTGGGTCTTGATGCAGTTTGGAGTTCCTGTGTGGTGGTCTGGACAGATGTCTGCCTATAACACATTACAACCCTCCTCAACTGTTGACTCTCTATGTCAGTCAACAAACGTGGTCGGCCTGTACGCTTTTGTGCTGTGCGTGTCTCTTCACGTTTCCACTTCACTATCACAACGGAAACAGTGGACCTAGGGATGTTTAGGAGTGTGGAAATCTCACGTACAGACGTATGACACAAGTGACACCCAATCGTCTGACCACGTTCGAAGCCTGTGAGATCCGCGAAGTGCCCCATTCTGCTCTTTCACGATATGTAATGACTTTTGAGGTCCCTGATATGGGGTACCTGGCAGAATGTGGCAGAACAATGCACCTAATATGAAAAACGTTTGTTTTTGGGGGTGTCCGGATACTTTTGATCACATAGTATATGACTGATGCATGAATAGAACGGTAAACTTACTGAGTCTGTATCGTGCCCACTATTGGGCGTTACGATGTAGTGGCTTAAAAAAATGGCATCAGAGCAAGAAAAAAGCTTTTGTGTGTTGAAAATGTGAGATGTTTAACTGTTGCAACAGAGCAGTTTACTTTCAGGAGGAGTTATGGAAAAACGCCATATAAACAGAACGCTTTGTGTTCGTATCGACAGTTTAGGGGCACCGTTGTCTCTATAAACATATGGGGCACGGAACATCATCGTGAAACTGTGGCACATGAACGAGAATCGGCCGAAGGTTAATGTTTGCTGTGAAATGTCACAAACGAAGCTGTATGAGCCGATTTTCAATCAGAAGACTGTGACAGATACCACTTATCTTGATATGCTGCAGTTGTGGCTGTTTACACAACCGGCTGCCGAATCCTAGAATTTCAAAAAATGGCTCTGAGCACTATGGGACTCAACTTCTGAGGTCATTAGTCCCCTAGAACTTAGAACTAATTGAACCTAACTAACCTAAGGACATGAGCTATGGAAAGGACTTGCCTATTTCTTGGACGAGTGTCGTTTGAGTAGAGGGGCACTCATAGACAATTTGTGAAGTGCAAAATGCAGACACGGTGAGTTCAATTAATGCCTCGATCATATCTGCACATGTAATAGTTGGGAACATATGTAGCTATGAAAATGAATGAATCATTTATAATAGCTCTGAATCTGTGCACCTAAACAACGGTACCTCCGGTACTGAAATAAACATTTTACACGACACATTTTAAACACATTAACAGTAAAATGAGTTTCACACATTATCTGTAATTTCTTTTGAGATAGACCGATGCGGCGTATGTTTTTTTATCGCTCTTATCATTTTCGGCTTTCCCTTCCACTCCTGATAAAGACAGTGCTTGAAGTTTTTAGAGCGCTGTAGATAAGTAAAGCGTGCTTGTCGTACGAGGACAACACGAAAAAAATATCGAGTGCCAGTTACTTTCTAACTTTTATTTGGCTATCGTTAAACAGAACGATGTTCAAATGGTTCAAATGGCTCTGAGCACTATGGGACTTAACAGCTGGGGTCATCAGTCCCCTAGAACTTAGAACTACTTAAACCTAACTAACCTAAGGGCATCACACACATCCATGCCCGAGGCAGGATTCGAACCTGCGACCGTAGCAGTCGCGCGGTTCCGGACTGCGCGCCTAGAACCGCGAGACCACCGCGGCCGGCAGAACGATGTGTTTCCCTGTTTTAGCAATGCGTATCACGTATCTTCAATGGGTTCCTCGCAGTGCCTTTGAAATTACGGATAATTACTTATAGACACACGTGGCCAAACGTAAAAACATCCTCGCAGTCACTCATAGACAGGGGTAGTAGCAGTGCGAGCTCTTTCGGACTCCGCAACGAGGTCGCACGGTTCGCTTGCGGCAATGGTCGGTGGCTGTCGTGTTTATATTCCACCCAGCCGAACTTCGCGGCCAGCTGTACGCTTCGTATCCTCCTGTAAAGTGTTTTGTGGTTATGCAAGCGTTCGCCCGAAAGTCCTACCTTTCTTTCGGTTTTCCTTACGGTCAAGGAAAATCCAAGATTGCTAGTACAGACAGTTGGTTGGTAGAGATGATCAATTTATGAGAGCGATGACGAGACATTTCATCTACAGTACGATTATTTTTATTCATTTATTTATTTATTTTTTGTAAATTCTGCTTTCTTTAAAGTTATTAGCGATGAAATTTGCCCAAGATCTTTTGACACACAGAGAGTACGGATTCAGAAAGTATCGTTCTTGCAAAACACAACTACCGCTTTATTCACACGAAGTAATGAGTGCTGTGAACAAAGGAACTAAAATTGATTCCATATTTCTAGTTTTCCAGAAGGCTTTTGAATGGAATATTATTTCAGTTCTGTGAATGTATTCGTGATTTCCTCCATTCATAGTGACGAAAAAACATCGAATTAGTAATGTAGGGCAGTTCGTTTTGTGTAATCGCGAAATAGTGGAGAAAGTGGCATGGATTTGATAGGCGAGATGGAATAGCAATCATTAAAACAAGACGTATTTAGTTGCGGCGAGAGCTTTTCATGAAATTTAAATCGCCATCTTTCTCCACCGAATGCGAAAATATTTTTTTGCCGCCCTCCTGGATAGAAAAAATTATCATCGCAATAAAATAAGAGAAATCGGAATTTGCACGGAAAGGTGTTCGTTTCTCCTGCGCATTCTTCGAGAGTGGAACGGTAGAGAAATAGTCTGGAGATCGTTCAATGAACCCTCTGCCAAGCACTTAAGTGTGAATTACAGACAACTTTTGTGAACAATGATGTAGATGTAGATAAAAATTTATATTTAAATTGGGCATATAAGACTCTCTCATAGTTTCTGGTTTTTTTTCAACACCAGAGCATGCAGCGGAATAATTTATAACCAAGGTATATCTAGCTATAGTGCCTCGAAAAGAGCTATAATGACGAGGAAAATCAACAGCCCACGTTTACAATGAGCTGCTGCAACATCCACCTCACATAAAAGTCCCCAAGTTCTCGTCCGACTTGTGGGGCAGCGGGTAAAATGTATATAACTTTTAGTTGTCAGTTTATGTAGTTAGTGTTTGCAGTTCGCCGTCTTTCTCACTCGAGCCTGGCAACTATTTTTGAGGTCAGCCAGAAAGAGATGGAGAACATACTGACAATAGTTCCCAGTCTGCACGTCCACATTCTTGTCCAACCAACTGAAAGAAATGTTTCTATTCTCTTTCTGCTTATCGGGATCAGGACTGTGATAATAAATGAGGGTATAAAGTTCCAGTTCATACACATATTTAGTAAAGTATCTCATGCACAACATTTTGAAAGTCAAAATGCTCAACTAACAGTAAGTCTTTATATCCTAAACAGCATTGTTATCAGTTCAGAGGCGACCTCTACAGTACGTTCCCACCAAATTGTCTTTCGTCCTGACTACTAATACTCAAATAAATGTTCGAAATAAATACTCGCCACACAAGTGGAAGTAATAGCCACCACTTGCCACGCCAATTTGGAGAATTCACGGACGGCGCACTAACAGATACTTTAGCACAAATCTAAGCAAACCAGGATGGTGTACAGACCTCGCGAGTGCACTATCAGTTAGTACAGAAAATATGCATTTTGTCACAGTCCTTCTCTGATGTCATCCAAGGCAGAGCGCAATCCGGCGTTTGACAGACGCGGATCTTACAGTGGCTGTGTCCGAAGTGAACTTCTTCCTTTTTTTTTTTGTTTTCCTTTATTGCATTTCGATTCCCCCCGCGGAGGGGGCGGGCAGGGGGGGGGGGGGCGGGCTGACAGCAGCGTAATAGGTCGCTCTACAGCCTACAGAAAAGTTGAAAAACATAATGAGAATATAAACAAAACAATAAAAACAGGTGATAAAACAGTGACATTGTAAGACACTATAAACTGTCGGTATGTTGTGGAATTTAAAATATAAAAACACGTCGTTGGCGCTGTGGATGAAGACACACAGTAAGTAGACAGGCACAATTAAAAAAACACGGCGACAGTCTGGTTTCTGTTCGCATGAGATAAAAAACACAACTAGCAACAGTATGGTGGTTGTTCGCATCATTGACAGGGAACGCACAGCACTGAACATTAACTATAGAGGTGACACGGCACTATAGAGGTGACGCGGCTGCAGATGGGGGCAGAGCGGAGGACTCGGGAGGGGGGGATGGGAGAGAAAGGAGTCAGAGAGAGGGTAGATGGGTAAAAACAGGATAGAAAGGTGGGCGGGGGGGGGGGGGTAGAGAGAGCCCAGGAAAAGGACACAGGGAGGGAGGGGGAAGTGAGGATCAGAGTTGATAGGAGGGATAAATGGAAGGAGAGAGGGCATCATCTGGGAGGCGGAATTGATGGAAGGAGTTGAAGGTTGTAGAGCTGTAGAGGTGGACCTCTTCCTGCCTCTCGGACTGTACTTATATATGTGCCGCAGCAGACGGCCAAGGGAACATCTGCTGTCATCTGCCTTATGCACACAGCAGCAGTCCCTGAACGACCGCTTTCTCGGACACATAATCTGTAATATCAAAGTCATGAATTAATTTAGAATCTTCTTAATTGTCACCTGCATTCAAGTAAGTTGGTAGAAACAAAAGAAAAAGTTTCAGCTCGCTTGAATAAAAAATTTGCCTTCTAGAATTTATAGAGTGGGACTGACAGGAGATCATTACCTCTGAATTGTAACTTTAAAAGCCCATGTATTGACTGTTATTAATATTTTCGTCCTAAAATTTGTTGTAGCTCTATTACTTAATAAATTTTCTAGCATTAAAATTACAGGTACTTAATCTACTACAAATGGGTATGTTTTAGTTACAAATTTGGTTTTCATTAAATTACTCGAAAACTATTAGAGGTAGCTTAACGTGGTCTCTTAGTTTCTTATTTTTATTTTGAACTGAAGCATCATACATATTTTTACATTTCTAAGTCTAATATTTAGAGCCTTCAATTTTTCTTAAAAATGTGGATTCTGAAGATAATTTTTATTCTATCCTATTGAAACTTGCACCATTTATTTCTGGCATGCATTGGAACATTATGACCAAATTCTGGCTTTCTATCTTTATTATTTAGCGCCACTTATTTTTTCTTAAAACGGTATTTTTTATGAAAACTATTGATTTAATTACTTTAAGACTTGACATTTAAAATTTTATTACATTAAAGTATATGTTAACAAAATGTGATACAGAAATTTTGACTTTTAATTTTATAATTAATTACTGTGCAATATTTGCGCGCTTCGCGCAGACGCATTAAGGTGACGTGGCGCTAGTAGCAGTAAACTGGGGTAAGTCCCGGCACACTCGCCCGCCTCTGTTACGCTTCAGACTGATCGCTGACCAGGGAAAACGTGCTTCACGCGGGGCTGCCATCTTCCGTGCGCTCCGTCTGGTACGATGCAGTTACGGAAACGATCTCGAAAAAGCGGAAAAGATACAGGATCAATCACACGCCTGGCTCACTTTGCGACTACTGCCTCGTTAATGAGTCAACGGCATTTAGGATTCCGTCGCCGCATGGAACTGGACAGGGAAGGGACTGGTGCCATGAACCGCACGGCACCGTATATAATTGAAATAGCGTGCATTTTAAAGCAGAGTTTTCGATATTTCATGAAATGAAAAAAATCTAAAAGGCAGAATGAAAGTAAAGAAACAAGAAGAAGCAGCACTGCACTTTGACTAAAACATGAAGTAACTGCTCTAGTGGAAACATACACTCCTGGAAATTGAAAAAAGAACACATTGACACCGGTGTGTCAGACCCACCATACTTGCTCCGGACACTGCGCGAGGGCTGTACAAGCAATGATCACACGCACGGCACAGCGGACACACCAGGAACCGCGGTGTTGGCCGTCGAATGGCGCTAGCTGCGCAGCATTTGTGCACCGCCGCCGTCAGTGTCAGCCAGTTTGCCGTGGCATACGGAGCTCCATCGCAGTCTTTAACACTGGTAGCATGCCGCGACAGCGTGGACGTGAACCGTATGTGCAGTTGACAAACTTTGAGCGAGGGCGTATAGTGGGCATGCGGGAGGCTGGGTGGACGTACCGCCGAATTGCTCAACACGTCGGGCGTGAGGTCTCCACAGTACATCGATGTTGTCGCCAGTGGTCGGCGGAAGGTGCACGTGCCCGTCGACCTGGGACCGGACCGCAGTGACGCACCGATGCACGCCAAGACCGTAGGATCCTACGCAGTGCCGTAGGGGACCGCACCGCCACTTCCCAGCAAATTAGGGACACTGTTGCTCCTGAGGTATCGGCGAGGACCATTCGCAACCGTCTCCATGAAGCTGGGCTACGGTCCCACACACCGTTAGGCCGTCTTCCGCTCACACCCCAACATCGTGCAGCCCGCCTCCAGTGGTGTCGCGACAGGCGTGAATGGAGGGACGAATGGAGACGTGTCGTCTTCAGCGATGAGAGTCGCTTCTGCCTTGGTGCCAATGATGGTCGTATGCGTGTTTGGCGCCGTGCAGGTGAGCGCCACAATCAGGACTGCATACGACCGAGGCACACAGGGCCAACACCCGGCATCATCTACATCTACATCTACATCTATACTCCGCGAGCCACCTTACGGTGTGTGGCGGAGGGTACTTATTGTACCACTATCTGATCCCCCCTTCCCTGTTCCATTCACGAATTGTGCGTGGAAAGAACGACTGCTTGTAAGTCTCCGTATTTGCTCTAATTTCTCGGATCTTTTCGTTGTGATCATTACGCGAGATATATGTGGGCGGTAGTAATATGTTGCCCATCTCTTCCCGGAATGTGCTCTCTCGTAATTTCGATAATAAACCTCTCCGTATTGCGTAACGCCTTTCTTGAAGTGTCCGCCACTGGAGCTTGTTCAGCATCTCCGTAACGCTCTCGCGCTGACTAAATGTCCCCATGACGAATCGCGCTGCTTTTCGCTGGATCATGTCTATCTCTTCTATTAATCCAACCTGGTAAGGGTCCCATACTGATGAGCAATACTCAAGAATCGGACGAACAAGCGTTTTGTAAGCTACTTCTTTCGTCGATGAGTCACATTTTCTTAGAATTCTTCCTATGAATCTCAACCTGGCGCCTGCTTTTCCCACTATTTGTTTTATGTGATCATTCCACTTCAGATCGCTCCGGATAGTAACTCCTAAGTATTTTACGGTCGTTACCGCTTCCAATGATTTACCACCTATGGCATAATCGTACTGGAATGGATTTCTGCCCCTATGTATGCGCATTATATTACATTTATCTACGTTTAGGGAAAGCTGCCAGCTGTCGCACCATGCATTAATCCTCTGCAGGTCCTCCTGGAGTACGTACGAGTCTTCTGATGTTGCTACTTTCTTGTAGACAACCGTGTCATCTGCAAATAGCCTCACGGAGCTACCGATGTTGTCAACTAAGTCATTTATGTATATTGTAAACAATAAAGGTCCTATCACGCTCCCCTGCGGTACTCCCGAAATTACCTCTACATCTGCAGATTTTGAACCGTTAAGAATGACATGTTGTGTTCTTTCTTCTAGGAAATCCTGAATCCAATCACAAACCTGGTCCGATATTCCGTAAGCTCGTATTTTTTTCACTAAACGTAAGTGCGGAACCGTATCAAATGCCTTCCTGAAGTCCAGGAATACGGCATCAATCTGCTCGCCAGTGTCTACGGCACTGTGAATTTCTTGGGCAAATAGGGCGAGCTGAGTTTCACATGATCTCTGTTTGCGGAATCCATGTTGGTTGTGATGAAGGAGATTTGTATTATCTAAGAACGTCATAATACGAGAACACAAAACATGTTCCATTATTCTACAACAGATTGACGTAAGCGAAATAGGCCTATAATTATTCGCATCTGATTTATGACCCTTCTTGAAAATGGGAACGACCTGCGCTTTCTTCCAGTCGCTAGGTACTTTACGTTCTTCCAGCGATCTACGATAAATTGCTGATAGAAAGGGGGCTAGTTCTTTAGCATAATCACTGTAGAATCTTAAGGGTATCTCGTCTGGTCCGGATGCTTTTCCGCTACTAAGTGATAGCAGTTGTTTTTCAATTCCGATATCGTTTATTTCAATATTTTCCATTTTGGCGTCCGTGCGACGGCTGAAGTCAGGGACCGTGTTACGATTTTCCGCAGTGAAACAGTTTCGGAACACTGAATTCAGTATTTCTGCCTTTCTTCGGTCGTCCTCTGTTTCGGTGCCATCGTGGTCAACGAGTGACTGAATAGGGGATTTAGATCCGCTTACCGATTTTACATATGACATGGTGTGGGGAGCGATCTCCTACACTGGCCGTACACCACTGGTGATCGTCGAGGGGACACTGAATAGTGCACGGTACATCCAAACCGTCATCGAGCCCATCGTTCTACCATTCCTAGACCGGCAAGGGAACTTGCTGTTCCAACAGGACAATGCACGTCCGCATGTATCCCGTGCCACCCAACGTGCTCTAGAAGGTGTAAGTCAACTACCCTGGCCAGCAAGATCTCCGGATCTGTCCCCCATTGAGCATGTTTGGGACTGGATGAAGCGTCGTCTCACGCGGTCTGCACGTCCAGCACGAACGCTGGTCCAACTGAGGCGCCAGGTGGAAATGGCATGGCAAGCCGTTCTACAGGACTACATCTAGCATCTCTACGATCGTCTCCATGGGAGAATAGCAGCCTGCATTGCTGCGAAAGGTGGATATACACTGTACTAATGCCGACATTGTGCATGCTCTGTTGCCTGTGTCTATGTGCCTGTGGTTCTGACAGTGTGATCATGTGATGTATCTGACCCCAGGAAAGTGTCAATAAAGTTTCCCCTTCCTGGGACAATGAATTCACGGTGTTCTTATTTCAATTTCCAGGAGTGTATTTGGGTGACAGAAACATTAGATGTAGGATATCCGTCTACGTTTAGAGGTCCGTTGGATTGTAACTGTAGAGATGAGAGTTTATTTTTGGGTGGATTGAGGGGAGGCCGGCCGTTGGTGGCCTAGCGGTCCTAGGCGCTTCAATCTGGAACCGTGCGACCGCTACGGTCGCAGGTTCGAATCCTGCCTCGGGTATGGATGTGTGTGATGTCGTTAGGTTAGTTAAGTTTAAGTAGTTCTAAGTTCTAGGGGACTGATGACCTCAGATGTTAAGTCCCATAGTGCTCAGAGCCATTTTGAGCCATTGAAGGGAGACAGAAAAGAAGTGGGAGACTTACCTATGAGGAAGACAGTAGAATGAAGAGGAGAGTGGTAGCGTAAGATGGAAATAGAAGGGGTAGGCTTGATGAAGTGTGAGAGAGGTGGGTTCAAAAATGTTTCAGATGTCTCTGAGCACAATGGGACTTAACATCTGAGGCCATCAGGACCCAAGATCTTACAAGGGAACCTCCCCATCGCACCCCCCTCAGATTTAGTTACAAGTTGGCACAGTGGATAGGCCTTGAAAAAGTGAATACAGATCAATCGAGAAAACAGGAAGAAGTTGTGTGGAACTATGAAAAAAATAAGCAAAATATACAAACTGAGTAGTCCATGCGAAAGATAGGCAGCATAAAGGATAATGTGAGCTCAGGAGTGCCGTGGTCCCGTGGTTAGCGTGAGCAGTTGCGGAACGAGAGGTCCTTGGTTCAAGTCTTCCCTCGAGTGAAAAGTTTACTTTCTTTATTTTCGCAAAGTTATGATCTGTCCGTTCGTTCATTGACGTCTCTGTTCACTGTAATAAATTTAGTGTCTGTGTTTTGCGACCGCACCGCAAAACCGTTCGATTAGTAGACGAAAGGACGTGCCTCTCCAATGGGAACCGAAAACATTTGATCGCGAGGTCATAGGTCAACCGATTCCTCCACAGGAAAACACGTCTGATATATTCTATGCGACACTGGTGCGTCACATGACAGTAATATGTTGTCGACCCACCTAACTTGTACACTTGGCGAATGGGTAAAAAGATTCTTCTACCTTGCCCAATTTAGGTTTTCTTGTGGATGTGATAATCACTCCCAAAAAAGTGTGTTTCGATGTTTGTTTAGGTGTAGCGTCCCCATACTACGGCGCAGTTACCTCGCATTGGACGGACGGACGGACCGATAATAATTGTCTGAAAATAAATTTTTCACTCGAGGGAAGACTTGAACCATGAACCTGTCATTCCGGAACTGCTCTTGCTAACCACGGGACCACGGCGCTCCGGAGCTCACATTGTCCTTGATGTTGCCTATCTTGCGAATGCACTACTCAGTTTGAATATTTTGCTTATTTTTTTCATAGTTCCACACAACTTCTTCCTGTTTTCTCGATTGATCTGTGTTCACTTTTTCAAGGCCTATCCACTGTGCCAACTTATAACTAAATCTGAGGGAGGTGCGATGGGGAGGTTTTCTTGTTAGCACCACTTAAACCTAACTAACCTAAGGACATCACACACATGCATGCCCGAGGCAAGATTCGAACCTGCGACCGTAGCAGTCGTTGGGTTCCACACTGAACCGCCTAGAACCGCTCGGCCACACCGGCCGGCAGAGAGGTGGGGAAAGATGGCAGTTGGTATTGTTGTGTCTGTAGTTGATAAGACGTAACGAAGACATTACAAACATTTATTAAATGGATGAAACACGACTACACTATATAGAGGATGAATAATTATGTACATATCTCTTACACATCTTTTATACACAGCACTTCTCTGTTCCAGCACTTTTCTGGTTTAATCAGTCGCTAGCTGTGCTGTTACCATGAGAAATCGCTGGCTAGCTGTTAATATATTAGTAGCATCGTGTTATGTCCTTTTATTCTCAATGCAAGCCTTCCGAGATCTGGGTAGAATTCGGTGTGCAGTGTCTTAAAATATGCGCAGAGATTTGTATTTGAGGGATGTTCAGACGATGGAGTGTGCCAACAAAGTACAGATGGCTCTGAGCACTATGGGACTTAACATCTATGGTCATCAGTCCCCTAGAACTTAGAATTACTTAAACCTAACTAACCTAAGGACATCACACAACACCCAGTCATCACGAGGCAGAGAAAATCCCTGACCCCGCCGGGAAAGTAAAGAGCTGTGAGTGAGACGGGAATTTGATGAAGTGATAGAGGATCCTCGTAAGAGAAAGAACGGTCGTGGAAAGCGAGGCGGAATGCACGGCGTTCAAGTATTTCGAGGAACTGACAGAAGTTGGGTGGAACGAATACTCATACAACATTGGCATAGCAAAGGATAAGTCGGATCAAGGTTTCGTATGCGTGAAGGATAGTGGAGGGTTGCAATCCCCGTGTTTGGCCTGCTAGTAGTTTTATTCTACTGGGCGCTTTTGTTGAATTATCAGTAGGTGAGGTTTCCATGTTAGTTTTAAAAAACATACTGCCCGCAGTACGGAAACGGAGTGAGGAACAAGGGTTTGCTTTTCACACAGCGTTTCCATACATCTATAAACATAGTTAGATCCTCGTTTATATATATAGTTTACAAATATACATACTTACACTCAGTCAGTTACTTTTGTCGTGAACCCCGAAGCCTGTAAAAAGCTTACCTAACACGGCGCGCGCGTCCAAAGGCCCCTTGCTAAATTTCCGCTGGATGCTGACACCGTTTCTTTTTTTCCTTTTTCCAGACTGCAGATGGCGCTGCTTCTGGAATCCTGGATCGGCGACTTGGTCGTCGTTTTGTCGGCGGCCGTGCTCGCTCTCTACCTGTGGTTCTCCAGTAGCTACAAGTACTGGAAGAACAAGGGAGTGCCGTACGCGGAACCTACTCTCCCATTTGGAAACTTCACGAGAACCTTTCTCGGCAGGGAAGCTCTCGGTGTGACCATGCAGAAAATATACAATCGACTGCCAAGTAAGTAATTTTCGGAGAATTTTCATTGTTCATTATTAAGTGGGATTATTATATCAGCTGTGTTAATTCTTGCATCTTTTGTGCATTATTTACTGTGAACTGAATCTCCCGCCCGGAGTCGCGAGCTCTTCCTGGAGATGAATCACTTATCTTTTGTATTCAGGGCGTGTTGAGAAACCAATGTGCGTACAGAGCAGACTAAGAATCATAGGGCTTACTTTATCGGTAAGTTTATAGTACTCAAGAGACGATTTTTTACGGTCTCGATCCGTGAGCTGAGTGAAACGTGTGTTGCTAGAGCCCAGTTCACGTTCCTAGAGTCTGCGGAGTTCCTGAAACTGCCTGCTGCAGTACCGACGGCAACTGTACTGTATATGCGTGCGTGATAGCGCGTACGATGACACACGAATTACGCCGAGAGAAGCCGAAGCATTCACTTACACGTGTGCTTTCAAACGGCGAGGGCGTCTGTAGCTGTGTGTTCATAAGCTCCCGCGGCGTGCCATCAAAATGATTTCGAACAGAAAGCATGTGATTTCTTTTCATACTCGACCATCGATTATTTAGCACAGTCGATCACGACCACTAGCAAGAAACTCATTGACTTTATTAGCTGATAATATGTAATTTCTATAATGTAATACATAAGACATGTTTGTAGTAATAGCACTTCACTGCCGATTGCTTGGTGATTCCGTATTTTAGTCTTCATGAAGAAGTCCATATTTCGAATATCGAATCAAGTTAAATTTAGCACGTCATATTTTCCTACCATAAATTCAGGATCTATAACGACGAAAGATCCTAGTTAGGTCATTGCTTTCATGGGACACCTATTCCTTAAGCTAATTACAAAATTGTGTCAAGTATCAACAAGAGAATTTATGATACAACAACACAGTTCACTAAAATGATCGTTTTGAAAATAACGTTCATTCAACCAATGCTACACACCAAAAGAACATGTTTTAAGCAATAAACTGTAACCTAAATGCTTCAGGTGAATTATTCTTAATAAAATATCAATCTCAAAGTTAAATTCCCCATTGTTGTTGTAGCATTCAGTCTGAAGTTTGGTTTGATGCAGCTCTCTATGCTATTCTGCCCTGTGCAACCCTTTTCGTCTCCAAATAACTAGTGTAACCTACATCCTTCTGAATCTGCTTATTGTATTCTTCACTTGCTCTCGGCCCACGATTTTTACCCCCATTGCTAAATTGGCGATCCCATGATGTCTCAGAATGTGTCCTATCAACCGATCCCTTCTGCTAGTCAGGCTGTGCCTCAAAAACTTTTTTCTCCGTAATTCTATACAGAACATCCTCATTAGTTATGTGATTTACCCATCTAAACTTCAGCATTCTTCTGTAACATCACATCCACGCTCCTATCCGTAGACGCCAGTTTTGTTTCTCCATAAATTCGTAAATATTACGGACTATCAAACTCTAAGGCCGGTTTTGGAATCAACAGAAAAATTACTATAAGATGAGACATTTTACACATCATTTCACTGTCTTTTTAAATTTGGTTAAAATTACACTTTTTGTATTTTATTAATAAGGCAGAAATATTTATGGAACGAATGGATGATAACTATTGTTGCTAACACATTATTACACATTTAGATTACTGTTATGTACAAAGGAGAAGCTATTTTACTTAAAAACTAACATAAACTGAATCATTGGTAGCCATAAAACTACTTCCACTATGAAGAATGTATTTATACTTTGTTTTTGTTGCCTGACATACCCTAAACTGGTGGAGAGAGTCATGCTTACATATAGATGTTTAAACGACGCCACAGGTTGTTTAGGTAACCTTAATGTAGATCATGTGACCGACAAATCGTGCATTTTTGTGATTATCTACCAAAGTTTGGTTGGCACCATTGGAAAAACTTGGTCGAGGCCTGATTTTTGTTGACGCTGTAAATTCTTTTATGTATGGTTGGAGGTAGGGACATTCACCAGGCAAATAATTGTTAATTCACTTTGCTGCTATTTGGGGAGCAAAATAACTGATGATGGTCGAAGTAGGGAGGATATAAAATGTAGACTGGCAATGGCAAGGAAAGCGTTTCTGAAGAAGAGAAATTTGTTAACATCGAGTATAGATGTAAGTGTCAGGAAGTCATTTCTGAAAGTATTTGTATGGACTGTAGCCATGTATGGAAGTGAAACAAGGACGATAAATAGTTTGGACAAGGAGAGAGTAGAAGCTTTCGAAATGTGGTGCTACAGAAGAATGCTGAAAATTAGATGGGTAGATCATATAACTAATGAGGAGGTACTCAATAGGATTGGGGAGAAGAGAAGTTTGTGGCACAACTTGACTAGAAGAAGGGACCGGTTTTTAGGACATGTTCTGAGGCATCAAGGGATCACCAATTTAGTACTGGAGGGAAGCGTAGAGGGTAAAAATCGTAGAGGGAGACCAAGAGATGAATACACTAAACAGATTCAGAAGGATGTAGGCTTCAGTAGGTACTGGGAGATGAAGAAACTGAAGACCACAACAACTTCAACAACAACAACTAGTTTCGGTCAAATGACCATTATCAAGTATGAGCTGGCATGAACGGCTTGAAAGATATACCACAATAAGAGTACTTTCCTCTTTTGAGCCCAGCATAATTGTAAAATCTTTTTTACAATAATAGCTGTGTACAATTGTATGATCTGTATTTACTAATAAAACGTCGTAATATGAATAATGCTGTTGATTACTGGTTGATACAGCAAACACACTGCCAGCACAAGTGAACCTTGAGACTAAACCCCTTCAAAAGGACTGCAGCCAGGCTAATTAGTTCATCTTGTTATCACGTCCTAAAGTTTTATATGAGAATATAATTGTTTATGGACGTCGGGTTTAGGAGACGCCAGTGTGTGCCAACGAAGTGCACAGAACGCGTGAATGTTTTAGTTGGGCAGTATTAACTGAATCAGTCTCTTTTTGACATCAGAAGTAAAAATTTGCTGCTGGTGACACTTGTATGGTTGTGGTCTATGAAACATTTTTGTTGCTGGCGTCTTGTCCAGAGCAGCGCTAGCCATCTTCAGTTTTTGTTTCCGCTGACTCTTGCCGACTGACGGATTTTTTTTTTTTAGTTTTTATTTATTTATATAGATATCAATGTGCGAACAGTCATAGTTAATCAAGACTGGAAAACCATCGAAGACAGTAAACATAAGTAACCTGAAAATAAAGCTACCACTTCGTAGTTGGGCTTCCCAGCGACTGCGCCCACTGATAAACATTGTTCAATATATGATCGTTTTCAGTTCGTTCTGACCTCATCTGCCACTACTGGAACATTCCAGCTACACGGCGGGCTGTGAAAGGCACTCCATAGGTAGTTTGCGAAGCATTGTCGATATCTGTTATGCCCGGAAACAGCATGATGTCTTTCTTGCAAATAGAGCCAGAAGTCAAGTAACTTCTTGTGTCCGTCACGGCAGAGGTAATGGACCGCATGTCCACGTATCCAGGTGACGGAGTTGGTTCGAGTCTTGGGGTAAAATATCTCATCCGGAAACAATAACGTGCGTGCAAATATATGCTCCGGCCTAACTCGCAACAGATAAGCCAGCATCTGCCGCATTAGATGCCAAACCGGTTCCGCCTCTCCACAGCTGAGGCGGTGCTCATCAGAATCTACCGTATTACAACCCACACAAGTGGGAGATTCTGCCATGTGGATATTGTAGAGACGTTCTTGCGTCACCAGCTTCCCATTAACGACTACGTGCCATTGAGAAACGACATCGGAATCGAGCATGGCATCGTCTACAATCTTCCACACCAAGCGCCACCGTACGTCAGGATATTTTAGTTCGACCACATTTACGGGGCGGCGTTGCACCATGTCATGATATAGGCGTCGAGTTGTGACCATTTGTGGTGTCGTGAGCGCTACACTGCAATAACTTTGTTCTAAATAGAAACGTCCTATATAAAAGAGGCGCGCTGGGATGTCCTGTAGTGGCACCGGCGTTCTTAGTCAAGCAGGTCGTAGCGCCGTCAGAAGCAAACTCGTGAGGCTCGTAGAACAACGGCGCAGCAGACATAAATGTGAACTAACATCGGACGTCGGAGAGCTAAATAAATACTTTGAAAAAACTTAAATTACAGAATTTTAAAAAACCTGCACAAAAAAAATTCTCTCTCTCTCTCTCTCTCTATGCCGCTAACTAAATTTAAAAAAAAAAAAATTTATTAGCAGCTATCCTTTCTAGAACAGCACACTTCCGCTATTGCTGGGTATAAGCGTCTTCTGTTTGGCGTCATCTCTTCCAGTCCTGTGCGTCCCACATCCACACATCAAAATCGCTAGTGAAATTATAATTACTTATTATGTAAAATATGAAAACCCAATTCGTCTTTCAAAATGGTTCAAATGGCTCTGAGCACTATGGGACTTAACATCTATGGTCATCAGTCCCCTAGAACTCAGAACTACTTAAACCTAACTAACCTAAGGACAGCACACAACACCCAGCCATCACGAGGCAGAGAAAAATTCGTCTTTAATTAGCCTAACATTGTTAAGGAGGAGAGTTACACTACTGGCCATTAAAATTGCTGCACCAAGAAGAAATGCAGATGACAAACGTGTATTCATTGGACAAATATTTTATACTAGAACTGACATGTAATTACATTTCCACGCAATTTGGGTGCATAGATCCTGAGAAATCAGTGCCCAAAACAACCACCTCTGGCCGTAATAACGGCCTTGATACGACTGGGCATTGAGTCAAACAGAGCTTGGATGGCGTGTACAGGTACAGCTGCCCATGCAGCTTCAACACGATACCACAGTTCATCAAGAGTAGAGACTGGCGTATCTTGACGAGCCAGTTGCTCGGCCACCAATGACCAGATGTTTTCGATTGGTGAGAGATCTGGAGAATGTGCTGGCCAGGGCAGCAGTCGAACATTTTCTGTATCCAGAAAGGCCCGTACAGGACCTGCAACATGCGGTCGTGCATTATCGTGCTGAAATGTAGGGTTTCGCAGGAATCGAGTGAAGGGTAGAGCCACGGGTCGTAACACATCTGAAATGTATTGTCCACTGTTCAAAGTGCCGTGAAGGCGAACAAGAGCTGACCGAGACGTGTAACCAATGGCACCCCATACCATTACGCCGGGTGATACGCCAGTACGGCGATGACGAATACACGCTTCCAATGTGCGTTCACCGCGATGTAGCCAAACACGGATGCGACCATCATGATGCTGAAAACAGAACCTTGATTCATCCGAAAAAATCACGTGCTGCCATTCGTGCACCCAGGTTCCTCGATGAGTACACCATCGCAGGCGCTCCTGTCTGTGATGCAGCGTCAAGGGTAACCGCAGCCAGGGTCTCCGAGCTGATAGCCCATGCTGCTGCAAACGTCGTCGAACTGTTCGTGTAGATGGTTGTTGTCTTGCAAACGTCCCCATCTGTTGACTCAGGAATCGAGACGTCGCTGCACGATCCGTTACGGCTGTAACTACGGATAAGATGCCTGTCATCTCGATTCCTAGTGATACGAGGCCGTTGGGATCCAGCACAGCGTTCCGTATTACCCTCCTGAACCCACCGATTCCATACTGCTAACAGTCATTGGATCTCGACCAACGCTAGCAGCAATGTCGCGATACGATAAACCGCAATCGCGACAGGCTACAATCCGACCTTTATCAAAGTCGGAAACGTGATGGTACACACGTCTCCTCCTTGCACGAGGCATCACAACATCGTTTCACCAGGCAACGCCGGTCAACTGCTGTTTGTATATGAGAAATCGGTTGGAAACTTTCCTCATGTCAGTACGTTGTAGGTGTCGCCACCGGCGCCAACCTTGTGTAAATGCTCTGAAAAGCTAATCATTTGCGTAACACAGCATCTTCTTGCTGTCGGTTAAATTTCGCGTCTGTAGCACGTCATCTTCGTGGTGTAGCAATTTTAATGGCCAGTAGTGTACCTAGTTTTTTTTTCCATCATACTTTTACGTAATTACGTACGAACCTGGTTTCATGCACTGATCTAACTATGTCCTGCAGTGGTTTGATGATAGCGTACTAACTCACGCTTCATTAAAAGGCGTGCACGAACCGCACGGCGTGTGGCATGCAACGCGTGGGGCGTGACGTATGTGGCGACCACAACGGCCAGTCGCCTGAGGGCAGACGTCGTTGTTAATTGTGTCTGTAGTCCGAATTATTCCGAGTAAATTAGTTAAGACTTAGACCCAACGATATGATATCGTCGTTTAGATATTTACCTACGTTGCCCAGGTAGCTTACTCGTATTTCAATTTCATACTTTATCAGTTTTAGATGTATTTCTTTTTGATTTATTTACTTAGCGGTACTTCGACGAGACGACACTTGGTTCTAAACATTATCACTTATGTTAAACTTAAATGGCAATATATTTTTCTTTGTTTTTTTAGAGTTTTTTAGTCTTTAAGTTTTATTTCACACTTTTTAAACTTTATATTTTACTAGAAGACACGGTACTATCGACACTCTATCCCCGCATTCACACAAATACTTTCCGGGATGAAACACGAAATTGCGACGCGGGATCGTTTTCGCTTATGTGATTTATGTGTTTCTTTCTTTAATTCTCACATACATTTATTGGAGCAAATGGCTCTAAGCACTATGGGACTTAACATCTGAGGTTACCAGTCCCCTAGAACTTAGAACTACGTAAACCTAACTAACCTAAGGACATCACACACATCCATGCCCGAGGCAGGATTCGAACCTGCGACCGTAGCGTCAGCGCGGTTCCGGACTGAAGCACCTAGAACTGCTCTGCCACAGCTGCCGGCATAGATTTAATCGCTACGCTTCAGGAAACATAAGTACGGGCGATAATTCTAAATCAAGTTGGAAGAAAGTGAGCTGCCACTGCCCTCTCTTGCAGTAGGCTGCCTAAACCACTACATAAAAATCATTTGATTTAGTACTGACTGTAGAGCTCAAAAAGAGGTACAAAAATATCTGCGAGAGCATATGTTTATCTTTTACAGTTGAATCACTACCACCCTTCTTCTGCTTTATGGGTGCTGAACGTGGGACTTCAAATGACAAAAATTATCATTGTTGGCCAACCGTAAAAGATGAACATAGGTTCTCGTGTGCTTTTACTTAGACATTTTTGAGCTCTACAATCTGCTACTACGAAGCCTGAAGCAGCTCTTACGTATAACGTCGCGTGAATAAAGAGAGAGCGCTGGCGAAAAACATTTTTACTTAATTTAGTTGACGAAATTTGAACAGCTAAACATACATTCATGGAACTAACTAAGAACCATCCCGATTTCAAATTTAAAAAATTACAATTGGACTTTTAGTTTGGCAGCTATGCTGCCACAGATACACACGTTAAACTAGTAACAGCCTTATGTTTGCGTCGGCGGTTAAAAAAGAGGCTTGGTGGAAGTTCACACGCGATCGGCAGAGGTAGACTTGTTCCACGCCCCATTTTCACAGTTTTTAAGTCGCTCTCTGACGTCCGATCAATCAGTCGTCAAGTCTCAATGAAATGAGGGCTCCTCTAAAGATATCCAATGCATCTCGGCACGAAACGTCAGGAAATAAAAGAGGAAATATTCACCAGCAACTTCCACGACCGGTCCTGAAAGCCTTCATCGTAATAATCGGAAGTAAAGATTAGCACAAAAGCAAAAAGCGCGTTACAGGATTAAATGAAACTTCGCATTTGTTACAAGAGTAGAAGAGTAGGGCCACAACAACAGTGGATGAAATTAGAAAGGAAAGGAAAACTCTGCGTCAACAACGTATGAGTTTCTGTCACTTTTATAACGAGCACACACCATCATTAACTTCGGGTATCTACGTAACTAGATATGTATTTTGGTGCCTTGTGTTACACATGCACGAGTGGTACTTGGTGTCATCCATGCCACAGGCCTGAAGATAACGTAATTAGAACGTCGAAACTGGTTGCCTAAGAAAACAATATCAAAATAACGGCTGCTGGTACAGTACTATAACATTTTATCGGTCAGCCGCTGTTCCACAATCCTGAGCCCAAGATGGAGTTACATTTAAGAGGTGAGAAACTGAAGTGAAGCTGGCAATGATGATGTTTACGTACAAGAACTTTTTTTTTTTTTGACAGCTTTCGAATTTCGGTTGTTCACTTGTCAGGAGTCCTGTATATAACACACAGCTAAGAAGGGTTTTCTGAATAAACACAGTCGATTATGTACAGTGAAAAACGTTTATATCTCACAATTATTTAAATTAAGTATTTTTATTACATTCAATGATAAGTCTTCCAAGAGAAGTTCTCCCGTCTGCTAATGCATTTTTTCACCTTTAGTGACGGTTTCTTTTTCATATCCTTCACTGCCACGGCGCACAATGCAGCGGGCACATAGAAGCCAAGAACTGCTGATTTCCTTTCAGCACGCTATCCGCGCAGTACTGACCACGCTACACATTTCCTATTCACTTTAGCGAGTGCTTCGTTGTGTGAAACTGGACGCTTAGTGATCAGATATACTGCAACGTCCTCGTCAATTCCGGGTATCTTCTTTATCATTTTCTACACTCCCTGATGCTCGCTGCACTCAACAGAACTCAGTCCAGACAAATCGCGCTAGTCACAGTAACGGCTCGAGGAGTGTGTTAAAGTTACACATTCCGGCTATCACAATAAATCTGTAAGTGGATGTATATAATGGAACAAATCTTGTTGTTGTTCTTGTGGTCTTCAGTCCTGAGACTGGTTTGATGCAGCTCTCCATGCTACTCTATCCTGTGCACGCTTCTTCATCTCCCAGTGCCTACTGCAGCCTACATCCTCCTGAATCTGTTTAGTGTATTCATCTCTTGGTCTCCCTCTACGATTTTTACCCTCCACGCTGCTCTCAAATATTAAATTGGTGTTCTCTTGATGCCTCAGAACATGTCCTACCAACCGATCCCTTCTTCTAGTCAAGTTGTGCCACAAATTTCTCTTCTCCCCAATTCTAGTCAATACCTCCTCATTAGTTACGTGATCTATCCATCTACAGCATTCTTCTGTAACACCACATTTCGAAAGCTTCTATTCTCTTCTTGTCCAAACCAGTTATTGTCCATGTTTCACTTCCATACATGGCTACACTCCATACAAATACCTTCAAATCCTACTTCCTGACACTTAAATCTATACTCGATGTAACAAATTTCTCTTCTTCAGAAACGCTTTCCTTGCCATTGCCAGTCTATATTTTATATCCTCTCTACTTCTACCATCATCAGTTATTTTGCTTCCCAAATAGCAAAACTCCTTTACTACTTTAAGCGTCTCATTTCCAAATTTAATTCCCTCAGCATCACCCGACTTAATTAGACTACTTTCCATTATCTTCGTTTTGCTTTTGTTGATGTTCAGCTTATATTCTCCTTTCAAGGCACTGTCCATTCCGTTCAACTGCTCTTCCAAGTCCTTTGCTGTCTCTGACAGAATTACAATGTCATCGGCGAACCTCAAAGTTTTTAATTTTCTCCATGGATTTTAATGCCTACTCCGAATTTTTCTTTTGTTTCCTTCACTGCTTGCTCAATATACAGATTGAATAACATCGGGGAGAGGCTACAACCCTGTCTCACTCCCTTTCCAAACACTGCTTCCCTTTCATGTCCCTCGACTCTTATAACTGCTATTTGGTTTCTGTACAAACTGTAAATACCCTTTCGCTCCCTGTATTTTACCCCTGCCACCTTCCGAATTTGAAAGAGAGTATTCCAGTCAACTTTGTCAAAATCTTTCTCTAAGTCTACAAATACTAGAAACGTAGGTTTGCCTTTCCTTACTCTAGCTTCTAAGATAAGTCGTAGGGCCAGTACTGCCTCACGTGTTCCAACATTTCTATGGAATCCAAACTGATCTTCCCCGAGGTCGGCTTCTACCAGTTTTTCCATTCGTCTGTAAAGAATTCGCGTTAGTATTTTGCATCCGTGACTTATTAAACTGATTGTTCAGTAATTTTCACATCTGTCAGCACCTGCTTTCTTTGGGATAGGAATTATTATATTCTTCTTGAAGTCTGAGGGTATTTCGCCTGTCTCATACATCTTGCTCACCAGATGGTAGAGTTTTGTCAGGACTGGCTCTCCCAAGGCCATCAATAGTTCTAATGGAATGTTGTCTACCCCCGGGGCCTTGTTTCGACTCAGGTCTTTCAGTGCTCTGTCAAATTCTTCAAGCAGTATCGTATCTCCCATTTCATCTTCATCTACATCCTCTTCCATTTCCCTAATATATTGTCCTCAAGTACATCGCCCTTGTATAGACCCTCTATATACTCCTTCCACCTTTCTGCTTTCCTTTCTTTGCTTAGAACTGGGTTTCTATCTGAGCTCTTGATATTCATACAAGTGGTTCTCTTTGCTCCAAAGGTCTCTTTAATTTTCCTGTAGGCAGTATCTATCTTACCCCTAGTGAGATAAGCCTCTACATACATTTGTGCTCTAGCCAACCCTGCTTAGCCATATTAATATCACTTATCAGTATACAACAACATATTAAGCTTTTCAGTCTTGACAGTAATTTAATATCCTTTTCCTAGTGAAAGAGAGATACTGTAGTGAATGGAAAGAAAACTGTGTTTCGCATGTAATGTAAACTGCAGTTGCCATGAAAAATATTGATGTTGTGTTCACCAAATAAGCTTGGTGTCGAACATAAACGTGGTAGCCCTCTACCACAGAAAGAAGATGCAGTATTGAAGTGGCTTGCTAAGCACTCAGTAATCATATAGCTTCGTCACAGGGCAAAATGGAACTGTACAGAATAATGGTGGCAACAGAGACTAAGACGCAATTAACAATAATTTATTAAAATAACTGTACAATGCCCGCCTGGATAGCCATGCGGGTTAAAGAGGCGCATTCGGAAATGCGGATCGAATCCACCCAGTGGATTAGCGTCGAGGATCGGTGTGCCGTTCAGCGTGGATGTGATTTTAGGTGGTTTCCTTCATCTCACTGCTTAAATACCAGACTGATACCCAAGTCCCATCTCAGTTACATGATTCCCAGGATTTTAGAAAACTAAAGCGCAGTTTCACATCAATAACACTACACACAGACAGTTGTACACGTATTCCGTCCCAGGGGTAACAGGGTGCGATAGGAAGGGCATCTGCACCACTTAAATTAACCATGCCAAATCCGACCCTAATCATGCCAATCATGCGACGATGTGGGCCAAATCGCAAGAAAAAGAAGAACTTTAAAATAACTTTACAAACACTGAACCTGAATATGAAGTTGAGTCATGGCAAGTTTGGTCACCAACTATGAACGCCAGTCTATTCTTGAAGGTAGTTGACCGTAATTGTCGCAAAGGAGTGTGACTATAATATGAGTTAAATGTTTATTTGACACTACAGTAGCGACGCTATAGTCACAGTACATAATTTTTTCTTTAAAAGAATTATGCTTGTGATATATAGTGTTTTGACGTGATACATAGTTAATGTATCTAGTAAATAGGACTTTAATTTGTTTTTTGTAATTGTCTGTGTGAAAGACTGTAACATAGGATTTCTTAATGGGAAGCAACGAACTGGTATTTTGTAATGTATGTATAACAATATTTTAGTTATTATAATGCTGTATTTCTTTGTTTTCATACTTTATCGACTATGCTTTTCTATCTAATTTTAAAGCTGTATACCAGTATTTTGGTTTGTATACCAGTTTTTGGTTTGTGTTTGTGTTTCAACTAGAGACTAGTTTCGTTAAAACTTGACAGTGGCGACATCAAGCGCCTGTTATTTTTATGAAGATCCTGTCTTGTGTTGTGTGTTTCTATACTACAGTCATGCCCTCTAGTCACAGAATGAGTTACCAGGAAAATAGAGCAATGTTATGTTAGCAAGTTAGTAGTGTGTCAGTCCTATATGAGAGTGCAGCGTGTTTTGAAATTCATAGTAAAATTGACATTCATAGTAAAATTATGTGCTGCATTCAATATAGAGCTTGCCGTTCTTATTACACTTATGGTTTGGTTATTACATGTGTTTATCTCATCGGAGTTGGCGCCATGATAATGATTAAATATACATATATGTGTTTAATTTTTCTGGAATCCATCCTCACCTGACGCATCCACCAGCATCTCCGTCAGCACCGCCTCCTTCCTGTTACCCATTGTGGCTTTCGGCCGTCCTTCTCTTCCGACGACCTTCTCCTTCACCTTCGTCATCTCCTCTCCGAACAGCTTACTTCCCGTCGTTCCGCTCTCTTCCTCTCCCTTGACCTCGAACGAGCTAATGACCGCGTGTGGCATTCCGGTCTCCTCTTCAAGCTCCAAACCTTCGCCCTCCCTATTAACTACGTCCATCTGATCAGCTCCTTTCTTTCCCAACGTCCTTCCTACGTCACCATCCACAACACGGATTCCTACACCTTTTTCCCCTCAGCCAGTGTGCCTCAGGGCTCCATCCTCTCCCCTCTTCTGTACCTCTTGTATACAGCGGATATGCCGCCGCCTTCACCCCCCATTCACCTTCTCCAGTACGCCGATGACACTGCCTTCCTTGCCCTTGCCCCCACCCTGCAGCGCTCCCAACACCTTCTCCAATCCCATCTTGACCGGTTCACCGCTTGGTGCAAACAGTGGTTACTTAAGGTCAATCTTGCCAAACCCCAGGCGATCATAGTAGGCAAAACCACCCCTTCCTTCCGCCTCATCGATTTCTACATCACCATCTATGGCCGTCCTATCGCCCTCACCTCCACCCTGAAGTACGTTGGTGTCACTCTCAACCGTCGCCTCTCCTGGACCCCCCACCTCCGGACGATCCAAGCCAAGGCACGCTCCCACCTCTGTCTCCTCAAACTCCTTTCCGGCCAAACTTGGGGTCTGGACCCCTACACCATACTCCATACCTATAAATCCCTCATTCCCCCTATCCTTTGCTATGCCCACCCTGCCTGTATCTCCACTCCCCCTGCCTTTTACAAATCCCTTCAGATCTTAGAACGCCATGCTCTTTGCCTCGCCTATTGCATCACTCTCCCCTCCCCCACGTGGATCCTATATGACCTCATTCCCTTCCCCCACCTCCTCCTTTACCTCGAACGGATACGGATCCTCTACACCTCCCGTAAACTCGATCCTCCTCACCCACTGGTCTCTCCCATCCTCTCCCGCCCCTGTCCGCTGCTGCGCCTGTACTTCCATGTCCCATCTGCTCTCCATCTTTCCACTCTCCACACCCTCTCCCAAGGTGGCTTCCGCCAGCTCCCCCTCCCTGACGATGCCCTCCTCCCCTCCATCTATCCCTCCTACCAACTTTCATCCTCCCTCCCTCCTCCTGTGTCTTGTTCCTATGGGCACCCTCTCTCCCTTCTCTCCCTCCTCCCTCTCTCCGCATTCCTCCCCTGAGCTTCAGCTCCCTCCATTCCTCTGCTCCTACTCCCGTCTCCTCTGCCATTGGCATCTTTGCTCACCCCTCTCCCTCCCCCTCCCCATTCTTCCCCTCTTGGTAGGTCCCCTTACTTGTACACGCTACATGGACATTCGCGCGCCAGAGATCATCGCCATCAGTTTCTCGTGTGTGTGCCATCGCGTTTGTGTTAGTGTTCACCGTCACACTCCAACTTTCACCTGTGCCGTCGAATCATCAGTGTTTGTGCACCGTGCCAACGTGTTTCAGTGTAATTTTCGTCGAGTGTGAACGGCTCCATGTTTTGTATTTCTGTGTCTACTGTTTTTTGCCTGTCAATCTATCTATTACGTACCTTCGTCATGTTTTTTCTCATTGTCAACTTGAAGGCTGAAGAGCAGTGTAAGATGCTGCCGCTTACCTATGTATATGTATACGTATAAAAATTACAATAAAGGAAAAAAAATAATTTTTAATCCCTCTGCCAGCGTGCCCCAAGGCTCCATTCTTTCCCCTCTCCTCTATCTCCTGTACACTGCTAATATGCCCAAACCTTCCCTGCCTGTTCATCTCCTCCAATATGCTGATGACACCTCCTTCCTAGCCCTATATCCTACCTTCCAACGGTTCCAACGTTCCCTCCAAGCCCACCTTGACCAATTCACTGCTTGGTGCAACCAGTGGTTCCTCCGTATCAACCCCTCCAAGACCCAGGCGACCATCATAGGACGCACCACCCACTCTTTCCATCTCCATGATATCTACCTCACCATTTATGGCCGTCCTATCAACCTAACTCCTACCTGAAAATACCTTGGCGTCACCCTCGACAGCCACCTCACCTGGACTCCCCATCTCCTTACCATCCAACACAAAGCTCCAACAGACTCCACCACCCGAAACTCCTGTCCAGCCAGACATGGGGTCTGCATCCTTCCACCATCCTTCACATCTACAAATCCTTGATGCACCCCATCCTCTGTTATGCCAGCATTGCCTGCATTTCCACCCGTCCCAGGTTCTATAAATCACTCCAAATCCTCGAACGCCATGCACTCTGCCTCGTCTTCTGCATGCGCAGTCCACCTCCCACACGCATCCTCTACGACCTCATCCCCTTCCCCCACCTTCTCCTCTTCCTTGAACACATCCACACACTATATGCTGTCCGCTGCCTTGATCCCGCTCACCCCCTGGTGTCTCCCTTCCTCTCCACCCCCAGCCCATTGCCGCGCCTTTACCGTTATATCCCACCCTCTCTCCATCTCCACATCCTCTGCCTCCTTTCCCAATGCAACTTCCACCATCTACCCCTCCCAGATGATGAGCTTCGCCCCGACATCTACCCTTGCTGCTAACTCTAACCCCACATTCCTCCTGCCTCCTCCTCAGGGCTCCCTCTCCCCCCCCCTCCCGAGTGGCTTTCCCCTCCTACTCCCCCTCCCTCTCTTGTCCTCCCCTTCAGTGTCACTGCACTCCCTCCTGCCTTGTCTTCCCTCTTCATCTCCTGCCCCACCTGTCTCCTGCCTCTTGGTGCACCCGCTGATGACCCCCATTCTCTTTTCCTCCCACCCCCTCACCTGCTGCCCCTTGCTCTCCCCTCCATTTCCATCCTCTCAGGCCTCTCCCTCGGCAGGTCCCACCTGGCAGTTTTATTCTTCATCGTGTGGGTTCCAACTGGGTTTAAAGTGTGTTGTTCTGGAGTGTTTTTAATACTGTGTCCAACGTCTAACCTGTGCGTGTGACTTCAGTGACTTTTTTGTATTCTATGAATCGCCAACTGTGTTCTTTAACTTTTGGTCGACTTTTTTAATTGTCTTCCCATGAACGTCTCCACGTCAGTGTACTTTTATCTCCATTATCTCCCCTTGCTATGTTTTATGTCGTCCTTTTTATTACCTTATATGTAACATTTTATTCTTGTATTAGTTGTTATATCACTTGGCTGAAGAGAGGTGGATTGTGCCGCTGACAGCCCTCTCCTGCCCATGTGGGGCAGAGGAATGAATTCACAATAAAGAAAAAAAATAATTCTTACCAGCCCCCTCTCTTCTATGTCCCCTCCCTCCATCGGGCCCCCCTTTTCACCGTCATAGGTCTGGGTCACCTATCTAGTGCTGTTTTAAGTGAGTGTTCAGTGTTGTGCCTCTCCTCTCAGTGTTGCGATCAGCCACCATACTGTCGCTAGTTGTGTTTTTTTATCTCATGTGAACAGAAATCAGACTGTCACCATATTTTTTACTTGTGTCCATCTACTTCTTCATCCACATCGTCACTGCAATATTTTTTTATATTTTAAATTCCACACCTTACCGCCATTTTACAGTTTTTTACAATGTCACCATTTCATCGCCGGTTTTTCTTCTTTGTTTCTATTCTCATTATGTGTTTTAACTTTTCTGTAGGCTGTAGAGCAACATATTGCGTTGCTGCCAGCCTCCCCCCCCCCTCTTTTGAAACCCAATAAAGAAAAAAAATTAATTTTTAGATTTATGAATTTGTATTACACAGGATACATTTGCAAGAATCTTTTGCAATTTTTACTGTGATGTAGTTTTTATCTGTTCTACATTAGGATATGGAATGAACGGTTGGGAAAGCATGGGAATAACTTGTTGTGACTTGATAGTGCCGCCATTGCCTCAGTTGCCTGCTATCATCATTTTTCGTAATTGTTGTTAGATGTATGGTCACAATTCCCATTATATATTCTACATCCAATGTTTTACATTTGAAAATAATGTAGTTCGTTGAAACCGCTAATGTAACCCCCTATTTTAAAGAAAAATGTTATTACTGTGACTATGGCTTCACTATCGTACTGTCAGATAAACAGCTGACTAACTAGTAGAATGTCCAGTATGGCTCTATCAGCAGTGGCAGTATGCAGGGTGATTCAGTGACGACGTTACAAACTTTCAGGAACGATGAAGAACGGTAAGGTATTCTGATCCGGAAACGATCGATTCGAAAGTTATATCAGTGGACCTCTTCTACTGCTGGTGCCTTGCTTTCCGTACTTTGGAAGAAGGTAGTGTTGACTGAAACAAGAAGAAAAATGTACAGTGTATATTGGCTCTAAAACGCATACTTTAAAAGCTATGAGCACTTGTTCAACGGAACGAAGATGTTTCATAGCAAAAAGAAGATGAACAAGTGCTCGTAGCTCTTAAGGTATTCATTTTAGAGCCCATGTTAAGAGACCATTTTTGCTTATTTTATTTACCATTTCTCAAAATATGGGAAGCAGTAGGGAAGGTCCACTGTCAGAGGTACCAGAACGATTTTCGCTTATAACTATCGATCCACTCGTTTCCAGACCATGGTCCCTTATATCAGACTGATATTTTACACTTCTCCATAATCCTTGAGGGCTCGTAACATTGTGAGGGAATCACCCTGTTTAAGTGCTGGCACAGTCCTTTAGTACACGCACACTGCTACACTTGACAGGATACTGCGACGCTGTGAGACTCTGGAGATCACATTATGAGTAAAGCATTGTGTCCGCTTATATCCACGGATGGAGGACGAATATTTATTTGCAGACTATTTGCCTGATTAAAACTACACGAGCTTTCGGCCAAGCACTCCTTGGCCAGTGTCAAGTGGTGTGACTGCCAGTGGGCTGTTGGTGCGCCTTATATACGCTAGCTTCCGGCTGTGACATCACTGGTGCCCGTGACATTGCCATATATGGACTTGTTTTGAGTCGGCGTTCGATGTGCCCTCTTTAACCACGCGATCGCTGGATCTCACGCAGTGCAGAGCTGCAAGCCACCGTCTCTATTCAGGGTGTTTGCAGTAATTTTTATTTCAATAGCTTCCTTTATTAAACTGTCACAGAAGCCATTAGAGCGAGCCACGACAGGGGTATCGTCAGATTTTATGTGGTGACCATTTTCTAACGCATGCTCAGCTAATGCAGATTTCTCTGGATAGTGTAGGTGATAATACCTCTCATGTTCTTTCCTGTGTTGTTCCACAGTGCGCACTGTTTGTCCGATGTACTTCTGGCCACACTCACAAGGTATTTCGTAGACTACAGGTGTTCTGAGACATACTGCATCTTTAACTGGTCTCAATAATTGACGGATTTTCGTTGGAGTCCTGAAGATTGATTCGATCTTGTATATTTTCAACAGGCGGCTTATTTTGCCCGACACAGAGCCACAGAATTGCAACAAAGCAGTTTTTTTTCCTGCTCTTCGTCGGTGGTCTTATTCTGATATTTCCCAGAAATCACTTCTTTCACCTGATGGGCGCTGTAGCTGTTATTACTGAAAACCTTGCGTAGATGGCTCAGTTCATGGGGCAGGTTATCGTCGTCTGATATTACTCTTGTACGATGCGCCAATGTTTGTAAGTCAATATACAATTGAAAAGGTACCCACTACAGGTCTCAACTGGTCATGTACTACCGAGAGCTTGTGTGTATTTAAACGCACTGTCAAGAATTACTAAACTAGTCAGAAATACTTACTCGCTTCCCACTGGAGACTTCTGCTGGCAACCATAAGAACTGCAGTGTCACATGCAGTGACACCGTATCTACTTAAGGTCACAGCATTTTGACATATGTTTGTTTGTTCTAAATGTGTGTACTGTTGACGCTTAAGCGCTTCTTGCATCCTCCAAAAAATGCACAAGCACGAAAACGAGACGAAACACCATTCACTAGCACAAACTGCAGGAGTGGACGGCATGCTACTTAAGAAATACTGTAATATAATCGCTCTTGGATGAAAAATGAAATCCCCGTCTCCCACTTCCACTATCACTTCCTGGAGTGCCGCCCCTGGCATCCCACCTTCCACATTGCCTTCCCTCCCCCCACTCATCCCCACTCACTCCCCTCCTGTCTACCTCCACCTGTACTCCCTTTCCCCAGCATCCACACCTGCAATGGCTCCCACTCCTACCCCTGCCTTCACATATGCCTCAGCTGCCACTTCCACTGCAACCTCTCAGATGGTCAGCTTCTCCCCTCTCACCCCCCCCCCAACCAATCACTTCATCGCCTGCCTCCCCACCTGCACTGTGTCACACCTGGCCACAACTGACACCACAGAACCAACTGCACTTCCCAGCGCCTCCACCATGCCTGACTGATCACTCTCTCTCCTCCCAGGCTACCCTCACCAAAGAACACCAGAAGTGTATCAATACCGACTCTGCTCCTGCCACTTCCAACAAAAATCACCTCCTGCCATCGTCTCCATGGAAACCACCCCTCCTCCTGTCACCCATACCCCAGTCCCCACTTCACACCTTTGTCCTGTGAACCTTGAACCCCAAGTTCCTCGATGCCTGCACGCTCACCATGGAGACACAAAAATATCTCCCAGGTGCTCCCATCTCCCAACTGATTCCCCACAGGGACAGTCCTCATAAAATCCCCCTTCCCTCCTTTCATATGGACCTCCTCTGCATCCCTGATACCCTTCCTCTCCTCTTCCTCTCCTTGTCAGCCCCAGCCTCCCCATTGCCCCCAACCTACATGGCCATGATCAGCAAGCACAGTCCAGTTATCATGGAGGATGAGGTGATGGCTGATATAAACTCTCACCCTGACCCGGAAATCTACTCTGCCTGCTATATCCACAATGCCTCCAGTTCCACTTACCTCATACAGGTCTTTTTGGAGTCCACCCCCTCCATCGACCACCTCTTCACCCAGATTGCCCACATTTTTCACAGCTGCCACCAAGATGAATCCTCCAAATCCCCTGTCCTAGACTGGTTTTTCCTCCTTCCCCCCTGAGTCTCTGCACTTCCTCCTCGCTGTTTTACTCTCCTGTCCTTCCCTCCATGGCCTCCTTCTGGCGCGTCCCCCACACCATCCCCCCTTGTGTCTCCCCTTTACCAATTCCCCTTGTCCCCCTTTCTTCCTTTTTCCCTCTTATCCCTACCCCTGGCAGATCCTCCCAGTTTGTTCTTCATCATCAGTGTGCTTCATCAGCGTTGTGTTCGGTGCCATTCTACAGTGACATCAAGTGCTGTGGTTTTAATCTTGTGTTTGAATTGTATATAGTTTTGCTGTCCACGATTGTTCTGCGCTATGTCTCCCATCGCGTGGCTGCTATAATCATTCTGTAACTTTTATGCTCTGGCCATACTTCATCTTGTGTTCTTTTAATCCTTACAGTGTGTGATTTTTTTGTGTAAAATACCTTTTTAGATTTTTATCTCCATTTTCACAGTCACCCCATTTTTGATATGCTCTCTTCCATTATATTTCTCCTTTTTATATCTACGTTCCACCATGTTTTCTCCTTTATCTACATCTACATGGATACTCTGCAAATCACATTTAAGTGCCTGGCAGAGGGTTCATTGAACCACCTTCACACTGGCCGGTGTGGCCGTGCGGTTCTAGGTGCTACAGTCTGGAAACACGTGACCGCTACGGTCGCAGGTTCGAATCCTGCCTCGGGCATGGATGTGTGTGATGTCCTTAGGTTAGTTAGGTTTCAGTAGTTCTAAGTTCTAGAGAACTGATGGCCACAGCAGTTAACTCCCATAGTGCTCAGAGCCATTTTTGAACCACCTTCACAATTCTCTATTATTCAAATCTTGTATAGCGCGCGGAAAGAATGTACGAGCTCTGATTTCACTTATTTTGTCGTGGTGATCGTTCCGCCCAATGTAGGTCGGTGTCAACAAAATATTTTCGCATTCGGAGGAGAAAGTTGGTGATTGGAATTTCGTGAGAAGATTCCGTCGCAACAAAAAACGCTTTTCTTTTAATGATTTCCTGCCAAAATCCTGTATCATTTCAGTGACACTCTCTCCCATATTTCACGATAATACGAAACGTGCTGCCTTTCTTTGAACTTTTTCGATGTACTCCGTCAGTCCCATCTGGTAAGGATATCACACGGCGCAGGATATTGCACGGCGTATTCTAAAAGGGGACGGAAAAGTGTAGTGTAGGCAGTCTCCTTAGTAGGTCTGTTACATTTTCTAAGTGTCCTGCCAATAAAACGCAGCCTTTGGTTAGACTTTCCCACAACATTTCCTATGTGTTCTTTCCAATTTAAGATGTTCGTAATTGTAATACCTAGGTATTTAGTTGAATTTACGGCTTTTAGATTAGACTGATTCATCGTGTAACCGAAGTTTAACGAGTTTTTTTTAGCACTCATGTGGATGACCTCACACTTTTCGTTATTTAAGGTCAACTGCCACTTTTCGCACCATTCAGATACACTCCTGGAAATTGAAATAAGAACACCGTGAATTCATTGTCCCAGGAAGGGGAAACTTTATTGACACATTCCTGGGGTCAGATACATCACATGATCACACTGACAGAACCACAGGCACATAGACACAGGCAACAGAGCATGCACAATGTCGGCACTAGTACAGTGTATATCCACCTTTCGCAGCAATGCAGGCTGCTATTCTCCCATGGAGACGATCGTAGAGATGCTGGATGTAGTCCTGTGGAACGGCTTGCCATGCCATTTCCACCTGGCGCCTCAGTTGGACCAGCGTTCGTGCTGGACGTGCAGACCGCGTGAGACGACGCTTCATCCAGTCCCAAACATGCTCAATGGGGGACAGATCCGGAGATCTTGCTGGCCAGGGTAGTTGACTTACACCTTCTAGAGCACGTTGGGTGGCACGGGATGCATGCGGACGTGCATTGTCCTGTTGGAACAGCAAGTTCCCTTTCCGGTCTAGGAATGGTAGAACGATGGGTTCGATGACGGTTTGGATATACCGTGCACTATTCAGTGTCCCCTCGACGATCACCAGTGGTGTACGGCCAGTGTAGGAGATCGCTCCCCACACCATGATGCCGGGTGTTGGCCCTGTGTGCCTCGGTCGTATGCAGTCCTGATTGTGGCGCTCACCTTCACGGCGCCAAACACGCATACGACCATCATTGGCACCAAGGCAGAAGCGACTCTCATCGCTGAAGACGATACGTCTCCATTCGTCCCTCCATTCACGCCTGTCGCGACACCACTGGAGGCGGGCTGCACGATGTTGGGGCGTGAGCGGAAGACGGCCTAACGGTGTGCGGGACCGTAGCCCAGCTTCATGGAGACGGTTGCGAATGGTCCTCGCCGATACCCCAGGAGCAACAGTGTCCCTAATTTGCTGGGAAGTGGCGGTGCGGTCCCCTGCGGCACTGCGTAGGATCCTACGGTCTTGGCGTGCATCCGTGCGTCGCTGCGGTCCGGTCCCAGGTCGACGGGCACGTGCACCTTCCGCCGACCACTGGCGACAACATCGATGTACTGTGGATACCTCACGCCGCACGTGTTGAGCAATTCGGCGGTACGTCCACCCGGCCTCCCGCATGCCCACTATACGCCCTCGCTCAAAGTCCGTCAACTGCACATATGGTTCACGTCCACGCTGTCGCGGCATGTTACCAGTGTTAAAGACTGCGATGGAGCTCCGTATACCACGGCAAACTGGCTGACACTGACGGCGGCGGTGCACAAATGCTGCGCAGCTAGCGCCATTCGACGGCCAACACCGCGGTTCCTGGTGTGTCCGCTGTGCCGTGCGTGTGATCATTGCTTGTACAGCCCTCTCGCAGTGTCCGGAGCAAGTATGGTGGGTCTGACACACCGGTGTCAATGTGTTCTTTTTTCCATTTCCAGGAGTGTATTTTTTCTAAATCGTTTTGCAGTTTGTTTTGATCTTCTGACGACTTTATTAGTCGATAAACGACAGCGTCATCTGCAAACAACCGAAGACGGCTGCTCTGATTGTCTCCCAAATAGTTTATATAGATAAGGAACAGCAAAGGGCCTTAACACTACCTTTGGGAACGCCTGAAATCACTTCTGTTTTACTCGATGACTTTCCGTCAATTACTACGAACTGTGACCTCTTTGACAGGAAATCGCGAATCCAGTCACATAACTGAGACGATATTCCATAAGCACTCAATTTCACTACGAGCCGCTTGTGTGGTACAGTGTCAAAAGCCTTCCGGAAATCGAGGAATACGGAATCAATCTGAAATCCCTTGTCAATAGCACTCAGCACTTTATGTGAATAAAGAGCTAGTTGTGTTTCACAGGAACGATGTTTCCTAAACCCATGTTGACTGTGTGTCAACGGACCGTTTCCTTCGAGGTAATTCATAATGTTCGCACACAATATATGTTCTAAAATCCTGGTGCATATCGACGTTAACGATATGGGCCTGTAATTTAGTGGCTTACTCCAACTACCTTTCTTGATTATTGGTGTGACCTGTGCAACTTTCCTGTTTTTGGGTACGGATCTTCCGTCGAGCGAACGGTTGTATATGAGTGTTAAGTATGGAGCTAGTGCACCAGCATACTCCGAAAGGAACCTAGTTGGTATACAGTCTGGACCAGAAGACTTGCTTTTACTAAGTGATTTGAGTTGCTTCACTACTCCGAGGATATTTACTTCTACGTTACTCATTTTGGCAGCTGTTCTCGATTAGAATTCTGGAATATTTACTTCGTCTTCTTTTGTGAAGGCATTTCGGAAGGCTGTGATTAGTAAATCTGCTTTGGCAGCACTTTCTTCGATAGTATCTCCATTGCTGTCGCGCAGAGAAGGCACTGATTTTTTCTTGCCGCTAACATACTTCACATACGACCAGAATCTCTGTGGATTTTCTGCCAGGTTTCGAGACAAAGTTTCGTTGTGGAAACTGTTATAGGCGTCTCGCATTGAACTCCGCGCTAAATTTAGAGCTTCTGTAAAGGATCGCCAATCTTGTGGATTTTGCGTCTGTTTAAATTTGGCATGTTTGTTTCGTTGTTCCTGCAACAGTGTTCTAACCGGTTCTGTGTACCAAGGAGGATCAGCTCCGTCGTTTGTTAATTTATTTGGTATAAACCTCTTAATTGCTGTCGATACTATTTCATTGAATTTAAGCCACATCTCGTCTACACTTGTATTATTAATTTGGAATGAGTGGAGATTGTCTCTCAGGAAGGCGTCAAGTGAATTTTTATCTGCTTTTCTGAATAGGTATGTTTTTCGCTTATTTTTCGAGGATTTGGAAATTACAATATCAGTCTCGCTACGACAGCCCTGTGTTCACTAATCCCTATATCGGTTTTGATGCTGGTTATTAACTGTGGATTATTTGTTTCTAAGAGGTCAAGGGTGTTTTCACAACCGTTTAGTATTCGCATGTGCTCATGAACTAACTGCTCGAAATAATTTTCAGAGAATGCGTTTATGCGTTTATGTTGTTTTAAATGTCTTCCTTTTATATACTTAATGTCTCGCGGCTGAAGAACACCACCTATGCAGGTGCCAGCTTGTCCCAGATGAGGAACTGAAATGCAACAAAGGGAAAAAAACACAAAAAGAAAAATGAAGCATTTTAAAGGTATTGGTGGTTGGTCGAGTTCTCCATCTTTCTTGTGACAGATTGGCCATGCGAACACGTTTGTGAACTTGGGCATCCGTAGCATCCAGCAGACCTTCTGGATAGATTGGAAGGCTATGGGGGGCAGCGATAGCAGTCACTTATGGCCCATTAGTACCTAGGGATGCACAATTCGACGTAGGCGGAGCCCCAACTTTCTGGATATGACTGTTCACTATATTGTCTTTGCGACAAACGTTTCAGTGTCACAACTCATAGTGATCGCTGAAATATATTATAGCTGACCTTACATAGCCAACAATGACGAAACGAGTTCTTTGGGGTTTTCGGGATTTAACACATGCATAAAAATGGGCGGGGCAGCGTGGGGGTTTTCAAACGACACTGAAGCGTTGATATGCACCTGTTGTTCTGTTAGTCTCTTCCATGAACCTAGTTCACATTTAGTGTGAATACGACAATTTTGGTGACCTGTAATTGTTATTATTCGAGAGAGTTGTTAGTTTATCTCGTCTTCCCGTGCCATTTCAGGTGAGAGATATGTCGGATTTTATGGATTTGATAGTCCTATGCTGCTTATCCGCGACCCAGACCTGCTTCGCAACGTCCTTGTCAAGGATTTCACGACGTTCCACGACAGGGGAAATTTCATCGACAACGGAGATCCGCTGAACAGGCACCTCCTCGCGTTGGCAGGAAAGGAGTGGCGACGGCTGAGAACCAAGTTAAGCCCCACGTTCACATCTGGCAAACTGAAGGGCATGTTCAAGGTGAGTCGTTATGCGGTGCTACGGCACGGTGTAATCGTTTTCTGCTACAGATTCAAAGGTCGAGAGGCAAAACTTATCTCTCGTAGCCTGTAAATATTTTTCTTATATCAAGATTGATGGAAGAGTGTAGGCAGAATGTGAATCCTGCTAGAATCCATAGGTCCCGAACCGATTGTAGTTTCATTGTTTCCTCAAATCATCACGTGGTAATTTTGGCACTTTCCAGCAGAAAAATGTTTTGCCTTAATCCGCAGTAATGTTTGGACAGACGATGGAAATTTTATTTATGTTTTCCTTTAGTGTTTATGCCTCTTATGCAAGTATAGATTAAACCTTACAAATAATAAATTTTAATCTGCATGACGAAATACATAACCATTTTATATCGATATTATGGCTTTCCCTGTAGGCTTCACTCGAAAAAAATCGGTAGTTCCTACAACACACTCTTCTAGGCTGATTGCCGTCCATGAGGAAATAGCAGAACTGACTTTTCAGATTTTCCAGCTAATTACCCAGTGAATAATTAACCTGAAAACGCCATCTCTCTTTGCTCACAGCTATGTTCTCTAAGTAAATTGAAAGTCTCATGAAGAGCGTAATGTTCCCATTCCATTCATCTATTGCCACCAACATGTCTGAATGTTAATTATGTACAGTCGTAAGGCGAGAGGTCAGACGTAATCCAGGAAGCCGGCTCACACTCAAGTGGTCAGAACAATACTCCAAGGTATTTGTCATAATGATGGAATGATGACTTGATCAAATATTGATTCGCATAAGGTTAGTTTTGGCCTAATGTTAATAGAGCGTCATACATGATATATATTATTAGATTCGCCAGACCAATAACAACAAAGTAAATGGAAATCGTGCTTTACTTAAACCTCGAACACTTTTGCGATGGCTTCAGATTAGCGAAGTTGCTAAATTTCAGGCAAAATATTTTATTTGCCTAACTCCGTAACCAAACATTTCCGGACCTAAGTTTATATGAACTTTTTTCTTTCGTTTCACTTGTAGAATAACATATTAAAATAATTGCGTATCTTCGCGAATCGTCCTGAGTATTAATTCAAAGTACTTTAGTTAAGTCAAAGGGCATGCCTGGAGCGATTTGCGATTTGAAACCACCTATTGCTGAATTTAAGGAGGAAAAAAGGACGCAGAAACGAAAAGTAGAACATGTGGAATGGATTGAAGACCTCGCATTTTAAGTGAATTCGACTGCACGCTACCACAGTAAGATATTGCGAGATGAGAAACAAGTCATTTCTGATTTTATGGAGGTGCGTTTAAAAAGAAATTCGCAGCGAAAAATTCTGAAGAAAGCACACCGTCGAATTTCCTAATACCACTGGCGTTAAAGAAAACGTGCGGTTTGAAGAAGTCACTGTGGCCTTGAAAGAATTATATGGACAGTTTTCTAAACGTTTTGCGGACATTTCCCAACTTACACCTGTTTTCGAACAGTTTTCGATACCGTTTGCTTTTTCAGATGAAAGTGCCCCTGTGTGTTTACAAATGGAACTGACTGATCTGCAATGTAATTTCTGTTTAAAAGCCAAATTCTTTTACGTTAAAAATGTCCCAGAGGACTATGTTGTTTCCATCAGAAAGAGTTTGCACATCTCCATAATGAGACTGAGAATGCGGTATCAATGTATGGATCAATATATTTGCATGAAAGGCTTCTTTCCGATTATGAAACTAAATTCATCACGATTATGTGACAACCAGACTGCGAAAATCTGTGAAACTGTCTGTGTCACTACGTTGCCGGCAGCTTGTAGCAGACAAAACTTGTGTTAAGTCTTCAGCACTCCAAAAATAAATTAAATAACACTAATAATTTGTTTTGTTTGTGGTCTATAGTGTTGTGAAATTTGGGACTGTATTTCCATTTAAATGCGAAACTTTCGCCGTTTTCCTTTCTTCCCCCTCCTAACGCTGAGACACCGTGGCATTGCGGTGGGGGAAGTTTGCAACCAGGCAAGAGAGCTATGGCACACGAGCAAGACCACTACCCGCGTGCCGAATTCTTGGTCGTCCCTGATCTACAGGTATGCTGACCAGTACTGCGTGTAGAAGGCAGCGTGGGGGGTGTCTTTTCACCGATTTCAGATAAAGCACACATGTTCCAGCTGTCCCACCGCTAATCTCTCTTCCCTACCGCCTTGGCACCCGTGAGAAACTGTCATCTGTTCCACAAATAATCTGTGCGACATCAGGTCTATTATTGGTTGATTTTGCAAACTCCTAGTCTATAGTTTTCTCTGGTTGAAGTGTTCCTTTTGCCGATCAGAATCACCTACCTTTGACTGCATCTGTACTCAAACTGTCAGCGCAACTTTTGTGTGGATGTTCATGAAGTACACCTTCAACTGCACTGCTTACCTATTTTGATCATCTCTGATCTCAATTCTGATGTGAGTGATTTTGTGTCCTCTGCACTGCGACGTTTCAGTATTGTGTGTATTTTAGTATTTATATGTCCTTAGCGTGGAAGATACAGTATGTGATAAAAAGTATCAAGACACCTGACGGGAAGTCACTTACAACGCCGTCCATCGGTAATGCAGGAATTCAGTATGGTGTTGTTCCACTTTTAGCCTTGATGACAGCTTCCTCTCTCGCAGGCATACGTTCAATCAGATGCTGGAAGGATTCTTGCGGAATGGCAGCCCATTCTTCAAGGAGGGCTGCACTGAGCGGTATCGATGTCGGTCGGTGAGGCCTGGCAAGAGGTCTGCGTTCCAAGCATTCCAAAGGTGTTCTATAGGATTCGGTTCAGGACTCCGTGCAGGGCCGGCCGCTTGGCTGAGCGGTTCTAGGCGCTTGAGTCTGGAGCCGCGCTGCTGCTCCGGTCGCATGTTAGAATCCTGTCTCGAGCATGGATGTGTGTGATGTCCGTAGGTTAGTTAGGTTTAAGTAGTTCTAAGTCTAGGGGACTGATGACTTCAGATGTCAAGTTCCATAGTGCTTAGAGCCATTTGACCCATTTGACTCTGTGCAGGCCAGTCCATTATAGGGATGTTATTGTCGTGTAACCACTTCACCACAGGCCGTGCATTATGAACAGGTGCTCGATCGTGTTGAAAGGTGCAATCGCTCTTCAACAGTGGAAAGCGAGAAAGTACCTAAAAACATCAGTGTATGCCTGTGCTGTGATGTTGTTGTTGTTGTGGTCTTCAGTCCTGAGACTGGTTTGATGCAGCTCTCCACGCTACTCTATCCTGTGCAAGCTTCTTCATCTCCCAGTACCTACTGCAACCTACATCCTTCTGAATCTGCTTAGTGTATTCATCTCTTGGTCTCCCCCTATGATTTTTACCCTCCACGCTGCCCTCCAATACTAAATTGGTGATCCCTTGATGCCTCAGAACATGTCCTACCAACCGATCCCTTCTTCTGGTCAAGTTGTGCCACAAGCTTCTCTTCTCCCCAATCCTACTCAATACTTCCTCATTAGTTATGTGATCTACCCATCTAATCTTCAGCATTCTTCTGTAGCACCACATTTCAAAAACTTCTATTCTCTTCTTGTCCAAACTATTTACCGTCCATGTTTCACTTCCATACATGGCTACACTCCATACAAATACTTTCAGAAATAACTTCCTGACACTTAAATCTATACTCGATGTTAACAAATTTCTCTTCTTCAGAAACGCTTTCCTTGCCATTGCCAGTCTACATTTTATATCCTCTCTACTTCGTCCATCATCAGTTATTTTGCTCCCCAAATAGCAAAACTCCTTTACTACTTTAAGTGTCTCATTTCCTAATCTAATACCCTCAGCATCACCCGACTTAACTCGACTACATTCCATTATCCTCGTTTTGCTTTTGTTGATGTTCATCTTATATCCTCCCTTCAAGACACCATCCATTCCGTTCAACTGCTCTTCCAAGTCCTTTGCTGTCTCTGACAGAATAACAATGTCATCGGCGAACCTCAAAGTTTTTATTTCTTCTCCATGGATTTTAATACCTACTCCAAATTTTTCTTTTGTTTCCTTTACTGCTTGCTCAATATAGAGATTGAATAACATCGGGGAGAGGCTACAACCCTGTCTTACTCCCTTCCCAACCACTGCTTCCCTTTCATGTCCCTCAACTCTTATAACTGCCATCTGGTTTCTGTACAAGTTGTAAATAGCCTTTCGCTCCCTGTATTTTACCCCTGCCACCTTTAGAATTTGAAAGAGAGTATTCCAGTCAACATTGTCAAAAGCTTTCTCTAACTCTACAAATGCTAGAAACGTAGGTTTGCCTTTCCTTAATCTTTCTTCTAAGATAAGTCGTAAGGTCAGTATTGCCTCACGTGTTCCAGTATTTCTACGGAATCCAAACTGATCTTCCCCGAGGTCAGCTTCTACTAGTTTTTCCATTCGTCTGTAAATAATTCGTGTTAGTACTTTGCAGCTGTGGCTTATTAAACTGATTGTTCGGTAATTTTCACATCTGTCAACACCTGCTGTGCTGTGATAGTGCCCCACTAAACAACAAGGGGTGCAAGCCCCCTCCATGAAAAACACGATCACACCATGACACCGCCGCCTCCTAACTTTACTGTTGGCACCACACTCGTTGGCAGATGACGTTCATCTGCCATCAGATCTCCACATTGTGTACAGTGATGCGTCACTCCACACAACTTTCTGCCACTGTTCAGTCGTCCAATGTTTAAGCTCCTTACACCAAGCTAGGCATCATTTGGCATTTACCAGCGTGATGTGTGGCTTATGAGCAGCCACTCGACCATGAAATCCAAGTTTTCTCACCTCCCACCTAATTGTCGTAGTACTTGCAGTGGATCCTGAGCAGTTTGGAATTCCTGCGTGATGGTCTGGATATATGTCTGCCTATTACACATTACGACCTCTTCAAGTGTCGGCGGTCTCTGTCAGTCAACAGACGAGGTAGGCCTGTACACCTTTGTGCTGTACCTGTCGCTTCACGTTTCCACTTCACTATCTCATCGGAAACAGTTTAAGTATGGAAGTTCAGGAGTGTGGAAATCTCGCGTACAGACGTATGACAAAGTGACACCAAATCGCCTGACCACGTTTGAAGTCTGTGAGTTTCGCAGAGCGCCCCATTCCGCTCTCTTACAAAGTCTAATGACTATTGAGGTCGCTGATATGGAGTTCGTGGCAGTAGATGGCAGCATAATGCACATAATATGAAAAACGTATGTGTTTGGGGGCGTCCGGATACTTTTGATCACAGAGTGTATGTTTCAATGACGTCGAATAAAAAAATGAAATATTTACAGACTCGTTCATAACCCTGTAACATGCTAGTCTGCTGAAGCACACTGTCCTGCTATGTCCATTGGCAGCGAGACATTTTGTCTGTTTGTCTGACAGATTATCCAGGACTGCGGGAGGGAGATGGCGGACGTGGTGGGAGAAATGGAGGACCGCGGGGAGTCTGTGGAAGTTCGGGAGCTGATAGCGCGGTTCACCACTGACGTCATCTCCTCCGTCGCCTTCGGCCAGGAGTGCAACTGCCTGCGGAACCCAGAGCACGAGTTCCGGCAGTGGGGCAGAAAGATGTTCGAGCCCTCTACGGCCACGGGCATCTTTTTCCTTCTGGTCTTGCTCAGACCGGCGCTACTTGCTGGCCTCAGGTAAGATCTCTCATAATCCATTCCAGCAAAGAAAATAAGTCGATACAAGAGGGCTGATACGATCAGCGAAGTTGCGCAGTACCGGTCTCGCAATCAGGAGCATAGCGGTTCAAACCCCCTTCGAGCTGTGTCGCAAAGTGCAGCTTAAACTTACCAGTAGATGTCGATAGATCATATGATCTTAACTTTCAGCCAGTGGTTCTTGCCACGTATGATGAGATAGAAACTGAGGAAACGAAGAGATTTCAATCGCCAAACGGTAGTTTCCTGCTGTGACACGTGGAATGTGAATTTAAGCTACAGCGGGAAACAGAGTTCCTTACAACTATTGAACACCGTGAAACTTTTGTTTTAGGACTCAGATACCACTGTGGCACACATGTCTATGTCAGCATCTAGGATGGTGGCATGTTTCACTGACAATAACTCGAGTGATGCTTATTCTGCCGACGTTACGAATCCAAGAAGCCGTTTGTCACATACGTTACCTCTTCCCTAAATTCTGGGAGGGACTCTCCGTGGGGAGTCAATGTTCAGCTGTGTACTCTAAAGAAGTCATGAGGAAACGCACCATTGCTATTTTGTCTGGGAGCTTGGGAACTTTTTGTCACGCTCTCACAATGCACCCGCAGCTGTTCCTGTCGGATTTTCGTTGCATGGTACATCCGCCTCGTGTTTGCTCGGAAAGTGTTGGTGCCCTCGCTATGTCTGTCATGCGAACCAGGAAATCTTGTCTGTATACAAAGTGAAGCGCAGCGCACAATAAATCATTTCTGAGATCCGCCAGGTATGCCTCCTCTACGTAGCCCAAGCATCGTATCCCGCAAAACGTAATGTAAATCACGATGATACCTTACGATTTCAGCTCACACCCGCACATAGTCGTTCACACCACTTCCAGTAAAAAATATTTAAGCACTTTTAGAGTTTATCATCCTAACAGTCTGCACCTCTTACACACACATTAGGATTTGTTATTTTTGTCTACACTGGCATCCTAAGCGTCTATGCTGATACATAGCATCCTTCCTATATTTTTTTAACTGTTGCACCTTTTTTACCATTTATAAATACCTTTTTGTTACGACTATTTATTGTAAAGACTGTTTTAATTTCTCGTTTTTCTGAAGATCCTCCTGATTTTCTTTGAAATGGAATGCAATCTTCTGTTTCTAGCGAGGAGCAAATTTTTCATTATGAGACTTTACTTTATGCTGTGTTTAGGTATATCTGATTTGTTTTCGTTTTTTCTGCCTTTGGTCTTTATTTTCCTTTTAATGGGAACAGAACACTCCCACACAGTATCTAACGGGAGGCCCCCAACCACTAAGGTGGTTGTCCTTAAGTAATGTACTCTGATGCTAATCCAAACTTCACTGTCCGTCTTTCGCCACCCACCTATAGCGGGATGATCTTTAATTTCTCATTCTGACACGACTTTTCCTTAAAGTAGTCTCTGAGGCAGAGGTGACCACCTCTGACACAGTGCATTAGCACAGGGATCACAACTTTGTGGCTGGTTGACAACCATCGGTCTGTTACACGTTCCAATGTGAGTTTGATTTTTAGACGGTTTTCCAAGTTCGTTTAGACAGTTCCTGGGCTGATCCCCGATCTCCGGTTCTTAAAATACGATATACAAACATTTAAATACGATAAAAAACAAAATAATCTTTACACGGATCATAGATACTTGGCGCACGCCACTTCCCTCCATAAGATTCGAAACATTTCTCATATCTGTGGTGACCAGATTGACTCGCAGTCTGAATCTGAAAATTACGTTACCGAAGAAGACAACAAAAATGCATCGGCTGACTGAGAGGAATTAGAAAGTCAAACCCTAATTCATAACGAACATTGACATTACGCACTGTTACAGTAAGCGGCAGAGTACAGGGGTACGTTATCAAATATTGACTTTGACCTCCAACCAGTACTACGTCCTTCAAGACCAGCCGCTCTTCCTCATCTATCATCCCAATTGATCTTACTTCCAGTACGGATATCAGTATGAATGTTGCCTAATTAAGTTTAGAGCACGACCACAATTGGGGAATTTTAATAGACCTACAAACGAAGAAAAACTAATTTGACAAAAGTTATCCGTATTGTGGAGACCCAGTGTGCCAAAAGAAGTGGTTGTACATTCGTAATTGCATCGAAACCAAATAAAAGATGTCGCTTATCATAATTCATAGAACTTGCTCAAAAGCGAGTATGCCGATACCAGTGGTACAAAACCCACACACTATAATTTCACTCACGTAAACTTTATTTTGTATAGATGTCATAGCACAGCTAACCTACGTTGGGGAGATTAATGCTCTCTGCCACGCAGGACTCAGCACACTTCGCCAGGATTGTTTGTAAAAGCCGGAAGCAATTGATTAGATATTCTCCAAGCGGAAACTATCCACTAAATTACAAGTCACGACCAAAACTCCATCATCGACGACAATATCACAACACCTGAGTAGTTAACAGGCTGATAGTACGCCGTGCCCAACCTACCATTATACTCGGGAGTGATACTCCGCATACAACGTAACTTCGCTCCTTAAATACTTAAAGCTAAGCCTTAGTAATTTCTCACCAGCAGAAATATACTTAAACACGTTCATAAAGTTCACTGCCTGCGCGACGTTACTCAGACAGTGTTACTACCAGCATGAAAATTAATAAATCTTACTGTGCAGTCAAGATGGAGCGACAATTGCTTCGAGCAGATAGTTAGAGAACCAACTCGTGAAGCTAACGTTTTAGACCTCATAGCAACAAATAGACCGGAACTTTTCGACTCCGTGAATGTAGAAGAGGGTATCAGTGATCATAAGTCAGTGGTTGCATCAATGACTACAAGTGTAATAAGAAATGCCAAGAAAGGAAGGAAAATATATTTGCTTAACAAGAGTGATAGGGCACAAATCGCAGAATATCTGAGTGACCACCATCAAACGTTCATTTCTGAGGAAGAGGATGTGGAACAAAAATGGAAAAAATTCAGAAACATCGTCCAGTACGCCTTAGATAAGTTCGTACCGACTAAGGTCCAAAGCGAGGGGAAAGATCCACCGTGGTATAACAATCATGTACGAAAGGTACTACGGAAACAAAGAAAGCTTCATCATAGGTTTAAGAGTAGTCGAATCATAGCTGATAAGGAAATGCTGAACGAAGCGAAAAAGAGCGTAAAGAGAGCAATGAGAGAAGCATTCAACGAATTCGAACATAAAACATTGGCAAACAATCTAAACAAGAACCCTAAAAAGTTTTGGTCATACGTAAAATCGGTAAGCGGATCTAAATCCCCTATTCAGTCACTCGTTGACCACGATGGCACCGAAACAGAGGACGACCGAAGAAAGGCAGAAATACTGAATTCAGTGTTCCGAAACTGTTTCACTGCGGAAAATCGTAACACGGTCCCTGACTTCAGCCGTCGCACGGACGCCAAAATGGAAAATATTGAAATAAACGATATCGGAATTGAAAAACAACTGCTATCACTTAGTAGCGGAAAAGCATCCGAACCAGACGAGATACCCTTAAGATTCTACAGTGATTATGCTAAAGAACTTGCCCCCTTTCTATCAGCAATTTATCGTAGATCGCTGGAAGAACGTAAAGTACCTAGCGACTGGAAGAAAGCGCAGGTCGTTCCCATTTTCAAGAAGGGTCATAAATCAGATGCGAATAATTATAGGCCTATTTCGCTTACGTCAATCTGTTGTAGAATAATGGAACATGTTTTGTGTTCTCGTATTATGACGTTCTTAGATAATACAAATCTCCTTCATCATAACCAACATGGATTCCGCAAACAGAGATCATGTGAAACTCAGCTCGCCCTATTTGCCCAAGAAATTCACAGTGCCGTAGACACTGGCGAGCAGATTGATGCCGTATTCCTGGACTTCAGGAAGGCATTTGATACGGTTCCGCACTTACGTTTAGTGAAAAAAATACGAGCTTACGGAATATCGGACCAGGTTTGTGATTGGATTCAGGATTTCCTAGAAGAAAGAACACAGCATGTCATTCTTAACGGTTCAAAATCTGCAGATGTAGAGGTAATTTCGGGAGTACCGCAGGGAAGCGTGATAGGACCTTTATTGTTTACAATATACATAAATGACTTAGTTGACAACATCGGTAGCTCCGTGAGGCTATTTGCAGATGACACGGTTGTCTACAAGAAAGTAGCAACATCAGAAGACTCGTACGTACTCCAGGAGGACCTGCAGAGGATTAATGCATGGTGCGACAGCTGGCAGCTTTCCCTAAACGTAGATAAATGTAATATAATGCGCATACATAGGGGCAGAAATCCATTCCAGTACGATTATGCCATAGGTGGTAAATCATTGGAAGCGGTAACGACCGTAAAATACTTAGGAGTTACTATCCGGAGCGATCTGAAGTGGAATGATCACATAAAACAAATAGTGGGAAAAGCAGGCGCCAGGTTGAGATTCATAGGAAGAATTCTAAGAAAATGTGACTCATCGACGAAAGAAGTAGCTTACAAAACGCTTGTTCGTCCGATTCTTGAGTATTGCTCATCAGTATGGGACCCTTACCAGGTTGGATTAATAGAAGAGATAGACATGATCCAGCGAAAAGCAGCGCGATTCGTCATGGGGACATTTAGTCAGCGCGAGAGCGTTACGGAGATGCTGAACAAGCTCCAGTGGCGGACACTTCAAGAAAGGCGTTACGCAATACGGAGAGGTTTATTATCGAAATTACGAGAGAGCACATTCCGGGAAGAGATGGGCAACATATTACTACCGCCCACATATATCTCGCGTAATGATCACAACGAAAAGATCCGAGAAATTAGAGCAAATACGGAGACTTACAAGCAGTCGTTCTTCCCACGCACAATTCGTGAATGGAACAGGGAAGGGGGGATCAGATAGTGGTACAATAAGTACCCTCCGCCACACACCGTAAGGTGGCTCGCGGAGTATAGATGTAGATGTAGATGTAGATGTAGACATTCTAAGCGTGCCCATCCGGTTCAACCTTCGAGCTGTCTCTCTGTTACACTCAGGGGGCCCACCACTCTTTGGTGTGTTCTTGTTTGGCTACCATGGGGCCCCAGCTATTTCAGCACGACTTCCTCTTTCTGTGCTGGAAACCTACCCTCGACTATCTCTCACTTCCTCCGACTTTCCGGCGGATGATCCTTTCGATGCAGACCCTACCTGGACTTGGTTCATCCTGTTAGTGCAGATCCTACCTGGACTTGGTTCACGATTTTGGTCTTGATTTCTGGTTTCAGCCCCAGCGCTATCCTCACCTTCTATTAACGATTATATGGTCGCCATTATTATGTTTGACCTTCCATCTTTTCCAAATTTTACAGAATTGCATTTTGTGCAAGGAAGGTCGCTAACTGTGGTATCATTCGGAATGAGTGGCACCATGGCAGATGGTTAACACAAGAAGCTAGTTAAACTTTCTCCTGCTGGTGGGCTCACGGCTCCAGCAGTCTCTTCAGATGGAAAGGCCATGTTATGATGTAATTAAATACAATCCAAATGCATTTCCTTCCCTGGCCACGCCATGAGAGGAACCCAGGAATAGATAACAAGGGGAAAAAATCCTTCCCCCAATACCTGGTCTGTACCAGAATCAATGGGGTCACATTTTTGGCCTCAAAGGCCACATTCAAGACAAATACAGGGAAGTTGCAGCCATTCCAGAGCGATTCCCTCTTTATTGAAATGTTATCTTCTACCCAGTCACAGGCGCTGCTCTCTTGTGAAATGTTGTGTGACATTCCTGTAACTGTCACTTCCCACAAGACTGAAAATTGACCAGGGCGTCATCTTTCAGTATGATCTTCTTTTTCATTCTCAGCTGCGGGCCAACTTTGGGTGATGGGGTATGTACTTCAACTGCTGTGTACAAAGGGGACCAAGAGAAAACAAAGTTGCTACTGGGGCCTTCATCTTGGCTTTAGATGGTGATACATTGCCTGAGAAGGTCAAGGTGATGGTCTACCAGTGTAATGCGAAACCTTATGTTCTTTCTCAAATGAAATACTTCAGATGTATGAAGTTCAGATCCCTGTCTGCAAGGATTGTGGACATCTGCTGCACGAAACATTCCTTGTATCCCCCCCATCTGTGTAAACTGTGACGAACTCCACTCTCCCTGCTAATCAGATTACTCCGTTTTGATGTACAAGAAACATCTCCAGGGGTATAAGACTTGACAATCTCTTAAGATGTCAGAGTATAAACATCTTAATTCCACACAAATGACACAATCTTGCAATACAGCTGCAACATCGTCGCCTTGTCTATCGACGGTGCCTTCCTCTGTTGGTCCTCTTACTGTGAGCCCTCAGAGCTGCCATCTGATACATTCCCCACCAGGCGATAGGGGGCCCTTCTGGTGCTTCCACTGCACCCATTTCAGACTCATAGCCTCCCAACCTGCCAGGTACAATGGTCGCTATCCCCCAGCTGAAGGCCCCATATCCTCCTCTGGCTTCTCAAGCTAGGAAGAGGCCCCTCAGAAGTCTTCCTTCAATGACTCCTACGGACCACAGTCAGATTCCAGCTTGTGGTTGAAGGAACCCTGGCTGATGGCTGTTGGACTTCTCATATTTCCTCTTGCCACGGAACCAAATTGGGAGCACCTTCCCAATCCTCATCTTCTAAGGAGAAGAAGTCCTCTAAGATGAAGGAAACTAGAATGGCCTCCACGCCACCAGACTGTGCATGTATTCCTTCTGCTTCCAAGGTGGAGATCCTGGTGACCACTGAGAAACTAGATCTCATCAGGCAAAGTGTGACAGAACCTCTGCCAGTGAATCTTCTGACATTGCAGCTGGTGGCAGCACATAACCCTGACTCCCCCCACCCTCCTTGGTCGCTTCATGCATCCAGAATATTCTGTTTATCTCATCCTCCAGTGGAGTTGTAGCGGATTTTTCCACCACCTGACAGAGCTACGCAGCTTTTGAACACTTACGTTGCATTCCGTATTGCCATACAAGAAACGTGGTTTCCAGAAACTGGAATGCCTGCCCTTCATGGCTCCCAAGGTTATTTTAAGAATCATACTGACTATGAGAGGGTATCAAATGGTTCAAATGGCTCTGAGCACTATGGGACTCAACTTCTGAGGTCAGCAGTCCCCTAGAACTTAGAACTACTTAAACCCAACTAACCTAATGCCATCACACACATCCATGCCCGAGGCAGGATTCGAACCTGCGACCATAGTGGTCGTGCGGTTCCAGACTGTAGCGCCTAGCATCGCTCAGCCACCCCGGCTGGCTGAGAGGGTATCAGGTGAAGTTTGTGTGTATGTGCTGGACTCTCCATACAGCGACCTTGTCCCTCTTAATATACCTTTGGAGACTATAGCTGTTTGGGTAGGGCCCATCAGGATCTTACCACCTTCAACGTTTATCACCCTCCCAATGATGTCATGCTCCAGGATGCACTGCCTGCATTACTCTCTCAGCGCCTCCCACATTTTCTAGTCTTAGGCAACTTCAACTCCCATTACTCTTTGTGGGGTGGTACAATGATCACTGGCCGTGGTAAAGACATTGAAACTTTAGTGGCATGGTTCGACCTGTATCTTTTGAACTCTAATGCCAAACACGCTTCAGTGTGGCACACAGAAATTATTTGGCCATTGATCTCTCATTTTACAGCCATTGTCTTCTACCATCTGTACACTGGAGGTTCCATGATGAGGTGTGGTAGCGACCACTTCCCAGTCATCCTGTTACTCCCTCAGCGTTGCTCACCTGGGTGCCCACCCAGATGGTCTCCATAATGCTGACTGGGATAGTTCACCTCTGCTGTCCTCCTTGGCTCCCCATCGATGCAGCTGTTTAGCCTATAATGGCAACCATTCTTTTGGCAGCCAAAAAGCCATCCCCTCTTCCTCATGATCGCTCTCTCAGAAAATACTACCATGGTGGACCTAAAGGATTGCTGCAGTCATTAGAGATCATAGGCAGGCTCTCCAATGCCATAAACGGCGCCCTTCACTAGAGCACCTCGCTACCTTCAAAATGGCTCTGTGCCTACTTTCACTGTTTCATAAAACAACAAAAGCAAAAATGCTGGTAATGGTAAATTTCCACTCTTGGACCACATACATCTTCATCATAGGTACAGGCAAAGATCAGATAGCCGTGCGGGATTAGCCGAGCGGTCTAAGGCGCTGCAGTCATGGACTACGCGGATGGTCCTGGCGGAGGTTCGAGTCCTCCCTCGGGCGTGGGTGTGTGAATTTGTCCTTAGGATAATTTAGGTTAAGTAGTGTGCAAGCTTAGGGACTGATAACCTTAACAGTTAAGTCCCATAAGATTTCACACACATTTTTGAAAGATCAGATACCTTTACAGCATCCACTCCCCTGCAGGTGTATCAAGTATTTCCTTAGATGGTGCCGCTTATACTGATCCAGTCTCTGTCGCTGATCATTTTGCTGAGCATTATGCTCGTGCATCTATGTCTGAGGCTTACTATCTCACCTTCTGGCTCATAAAACAGCGAGTGGAGCAAATGCACCTATATTTTTCTAATAGCCATCTGGAACCAGATAATCCTACATTCAGTGAATGAGAACTCCCCAGTGCCCCAGCCCATTGCCTTGATACTGCCACAGGGCCAGATCGCATCCACAATCAAATGCTGAAACATCTCTCAGTGGGTTGTCAGTGTCACATCCTTACCCTCTTTAAATGCACTTCTGTCGCTATCGTACTGTCCATCCACACTCTGAGCTTCACCTAGTTGGTCTTTGATTCTTAGCTTACGTGGCTTCGCTACCTTCGCCAACTTAAGTGAAAGTGCTGGTGACACTTCAATAAAATTCACTGCTTCAGTAACACTAACTGGGGTGCAGATCGCTTTATCCTTGTGTGGCTCTACAAAGCCTTAATTCTCTTTTATTTTCATTGCTGGAGTCTTGTCTATGGTTCAGCTTCACCCTCACCCCTTCATAATGGGGCGAGGTCCGACTAGCGACAGGAGCCTTCTGAACTAGCGCTGTGAACAACCGAGGCTACAGTCCATTACCTATCAGGTGCTAGCAACAGCTGCTGAATTACCCTGTAAGCATTCGTAGCTTCCTTGAACATTGCAACTACTGTGTCCTTTTCCCTAGAAGGTTGCTTCATCTCCAACACCAGCGACCCAGAACTGCGTCTACTATTGTCGCACGCCTGCAGTGTCTCTTTTCAGAAGTGCAACTCCCTCTGCTGTTGCCTCTGGTCAGGAAGAAATCGCATCTGCCCCCAACACAAGCTTGCACCCCGACTTCGGATTTGTCTCGAAATCTCCATTGGTCCAAAATATTCCACTGACCCCACGATTTTTCGCTGCCTATTCTTGGCTGTCCTTGAGACTCATCTTGATTCAGAAGCGGTGTTCACCAATAGCTCAACAGTCGACATACACACATGCAGGGTGCAGTGAACTCCGCTCTCTGCCAAACGGCTGCAGTGTCTTCACTGATGAATTGATGGTCATAAAACTAGCCCTTGGTCATGTTCGTTCTTGCACTGGAAAGGGTATCCTAATCTGTAGCGACTCCCTTAACAGCCGTCAGGCTGTAGACTACTATAGACTAATACTACTCTCCCCATCCACTGGTTACTGCTATGCAGGATGTTGTCTCAGAGTTCCATGAAGCTGGATGGCCAGTCGTATTCGTCTGGACCCTCAGTCGTGGAGGGATTTCGGATACTTAATGAGCTGACCAGTTGGTCAAGCTGTCCACCAGGATGCCAATTCTGGGAATGGTGGTCCCAGAACTGGACTTTTGGCCTCTTATACACCATCGACTGCTGGAGGTCTGGAACTCAGAATGGTCTATTCTGATCTCCCCAAATAAATCAAGGACAGTTAAGGAGACCACAATGACATGGCAGTCTTTCCTGCATGCTTCTCACAGGGATTCATCATCCTACATAGACTCTGCATTGCCCACACTTGGCTGACTCATGGCCACATTCTCCGATGTGAGATGTGAGAATACCCTTCATTGCTGATGCAAAGACCCCTGACAGTGGCTCACTTTCTCATAGACTGCCGTAATTTGGCTGTTTTGAGGTGAAATCTTAATCTTCCTGGCACACTAATACTGGTGCTAGCAGACTATACCAAAGCAACTGATCTGGTGCTATGTTTCGCCCACAAACATGGTCTCTATTCATACCTGTAAGGTACGCCTTTCTGGCCTCATTGACAACCTGAGATGTTGGTGGCACCCTTTCATGCTCCCTGCCCACCTCTCACGAGTGCCTTGGCGGATCTTGCTCGGTGTCCCAGCCTGGCCTCTACCTTTCCACCTTTCTATTCTCTTTATTCTCTTTTATTTCCTCGTTTTAATACCCTGCCTTGACTGATCTTTTAACGACTTGCCCGTGCTGTTTTTCTCTGGGTTCTTATCTTTGGCTTTTTTATTGTGTTAGCTACACAGGATTTATCTTTCGCTTCCTGTCTTTGACGACTACTCCTGATTTGTCACTTAGCAGATGAAGGGACTGATGACCTTGCAGTTTAGTCTCCTCCACTCCAAACCAACCAATCAGCTTGTGTCTCTCTTGATGGTGGCGTATCACCCCACTGCTCACGAATCTTGGTGGCAGTGAAGTGAAACACCACAGTTTACGAAATATTAACTCTGTTTTCAATTTTACTGATGTGGCAAAATTGATGGGAAGGCAATATGCCCATATACAGATGGCGGCAGTAGCACGTACACAAGGTATAAAAGGGCTGCGCGCTGGCATAGCTGTCATTTGTACTCAGGTGATACACTGAACAGGTTTCCGACGTTATTATGGTCGCAGTACGGGAATTAACAGACTTTGAATGTGGAATGATAGTTGGCGCTAGATGCATGGGACATTCCGTTTCGGAAATCGTTACGAAATTTAGTATTCCACGATCCTAAATGTCGAGAGCGTGCTGAGAAAACCAGATTTCAGGCATCACCTCTCACCACCGTCAACGCAGTGGCCGATGGCCTCCATTTAACGATTGAAAGCAGCGCTGTTTGCGTAGAGCTGTCATTGTTAATGGACAAACAACACTGCGTGAAATAACCGCAGAAATCGATGTTGGACGTACGACGGATGTACCCGTTAGGACAGTCCGGCTAACTTTGGCGTTAATGGGCTATGGCAGCAGACGACCAACACGAGTGCCTTTTCTATCAGCACAACATCGCCTGCAATGCCTGTCCTGGGTTCGTGATCATATCAGTTGGACCCTACACGTCTGGAATATCGTGGTGTGGTTAGATGAGCCCCGATTTCAGTTGGTAAGAACTGATGGTAGGGTTCGATTGTAGCGAGGCCCCACGAATCCATGGAATCAGGTTGTCCATAATGGTGTGGGCTATGTTTATATGGAACTGACTGGGTCCTCTCGCCCAGCTGAACCGATCATTCTCTGGAAATGCTTATATTCAGCTACCCGGAGACATTTGCAGCCATTTATGGACTTCTCCTTCTCAAACAACGATTTTGTGTCACTAGGACACAATTATTCGTGGTTGCTGGGAAGAAAATTCTGGGAAACTCGAGAGTATGATTTGGCCACCCAAACCTCCAGACATTAAACTCATTGAACATCTGCGGTACGTAACCGAGAGTTCAGTTCGTGCCCAAAATTCTGCGCTGGCAGCACTTTCGCAATTATGGATGGCTATAGACACAGAATTGCTGAGTATTTCTGCAATGGACTTCCAACGACTTGTATAGTCAGTGCCACATCAGTTGATGCACTAAACCAGGCCAAAGCAGGTCCCATACGACATTAGGAGATATACTATGACTTCTGCATATCATTCTCTACGACTGACCGACATGGAGACAAACTCTAAATGTTACTTTAATTACTTTAATAATAAACACTGCAGATTCTCTACTGTCCACAACCATAAAACTTAACGTGGATTGTTTAACCTTTGGCCTGGGTTCACTTCTGGAGTCGTCCACAGGATCCAACGTGAAAGGGTGGAAACTAGGTCTTCTACTCCGAATCCTTTTCCAGTATCCCTGCACCAGCTCCTCCACTTTCGAGACTTAGCTCACGATGCTGACTTGCAGTTCTGGGTACACTGGCTGCTTCTACCCACGAACGCGCTATCTTGTCTTATTGCACTTCAGCCGCTGCTGACTAAATTGTGGTAAGCTCCAGGAATTTAAATTCAAATATGTCGACTACGTATACTACGATCCTTATTCTGTTTTTACTATTCTTATTGTAATATAATACTGCCTCATTTCTCTAGCTAATTTCTTTTCTTAATTATTATACCTAATTTTTTAAGTCATTTCCTTATCAATTTGGGTGTCGCGGTGTTATGTCGCCATACTGACACCTCTCAGGTTAACTAACTTCTGTGGGGACAGGAAGGGCAACTGCCCACAAAGACAAAGTAAAATAAATTCGATAAGTAATGAAAAACCAGGGGACCCTCATAGAACGGGATTAACTATACAAACGAAAAAGACTCTCTGAGATAGCGGTTATCAATGCTCTAGAGTCCACATGGCACTGGGAAGAGAAATCTCTTATAGTACTTCCAAACTGCGTTGTTGAGGTCCTTTTTCACACCCTGTGAGCTCCAGTATAGTTCTTTATTGTAACACTCTGGGCAGACCCGACTTCCAAAGTTAGTGGCTTTCTGGTCAAAATGGCTCTGAGCACTATGTGGTCATCAGTCTCCTAGAACTTAGAACTACTTAAACCTAAATAACCTAAGGACATCACACACATCCATACCCGTGGCAGGATTCGAACCTGTGACCGTAGCGGTCGCGCGGCTCCAGACTGTAGCGCCTAGAACCGCTCGGCCACTCTGGCCGGCAGTAGCTTTCTGTGTTCTGAAGATGCCCGAGTGATATACTTTATTTAATGTCAGCCAAACCAGACCGGAATCACTGGTAAAAGTATACTGGCATTGGTTACTGGACAACAGCCAACTCATCGACAGAACACAGGAACAAGCGCATCGCGATTCAATCTCCAACCCCAAAACAGTTCCATAGCATCAGTGGTCATCAGAATAACATGCTGGTGGCATCAATATTAAATGTCTGGAATAGACGGGCTGACAGTACGACATGAGGTGGTTGTTTTTATAGGGCGTCAGTAGTTAATGTAGTGGTGCTGCTTGGCCTAGGGTACCTTGTTATGACAGAGAAAACCAAGACCGCTTGCATCGCGAACTGTGCAGCTCGGTGACCCTGTCGATAGTGAGACTACTGATGTCGAAGGAGGTAGAAATATCCTTCCTCCTTGGAACCCAGGCAAGTGGTAAGAAATGGCCCTGTTTATGTTGAGGAATGCAAAACTGCTGCGGCAGTTGGGAAACAAGAGCCATACTCTCTTAGGCAGCTTTTCATGGATCGGAAACGCCTGTGTCATAATGGTCCAAAACCTCCAACGGTGTAGGGGAGATGCAACAAAAGTGGGTGCCTTGCAGGTATGGTTATCCATTCTGGGAGGCAACCAGTGAATATGTATTATAATTCGAAGCTGGTTCTTATTGTGAGAGGGCTTTTTTTCAGCCTCCAACTGATCGCGAAATGTAAACCACGATGAAAACAAAAATACTTCATTTGCAACATTTAGCTACACATTCCAGTTGCTTCACTACATAGCCACTGCTTTTTGACTTAAACATTTGTCGTAGCGTGGTACCAGTATTCCAATACCCTAGTAATAAAAGGTAGTCGCCTGTGATTTCTGCCAATTGCGTAAGCTGGTCTGTAGCTCGTTGTCTGTGCCAAAATGCTATGCTCGTAGTCAGCGATTCACATGAGCGAAGAAATGAAAATCAGGGGAAGCCAGTAATGGATAAATGAATTCTGGGTGATTTGCTCGCCACGTATTATGCTGTCTCAACCCATTTGCACAGTTTTTAACTGTAATACTTGTCTAATTGGGTTAAATCTCTTACGTACGATTATAGCCGTTAATGAGTACATTACGACAGTATTTTAAATTTTTAAAATTTGTCAGTAATTATATGAGATACTGAAAACCAAATTTTTTTGCTACTGGGAGCCATTAGATAGACAACGTACAACTGTAGTGATGTTGATGGACCTGAGAATACCTAAAAAATGAGTCCAAAACAACACAATAAAATAAAAATTTGACCATCCACTACACAGATCCTCTTTAGTTCTCAGTGATTTTTTTTTTTTTTTAAAAAGAACTTCCGCATGATGTCGTTCCCCTCCCCATACCGTGGAGCGCTGGGGAATAATTTTCATTGTTTCTGGACCATGCCGAAGGTCACGCACCTCAGGGAGCTCAAAGTTTCTTAGCGGAGTACGTAGGGAACTCAACCTTCGTCGGCTTGGTAGAGATGTGGTGAATATGGTTTTTCCTACCTAGGGAGTGATGAGCGCCGACATTCTTCTGTAGCCGCAAGCTCTGGGCATCCTTCAGTGACTACGAAGTGACGCGGAGGTGAAACCTTGTGTGACACAGGGTACATTTTAGGAGTTGTTGTATTAATATTAATTAACTGTTGCTTTTCCTTTGCAGGTTAAAAGGCGGACCGTCGGCAGTCAGCAAATATTTTCAGCAAATGGTTTTAGACACTGTCGCTTACAGAGAGAAGAATAACTTTAGACGGAAAGATTTCATGGATCTTCTTATTCAGCTCAAAAATAAGGGGTTCGTCGATCCTGACAAAGGACAGGCAGCGGAGAGTGAGCAGCAGAAGGACATCGACACTACCGACAGTAAGTTGTTCTGTTTTATTGCATTGCGGCTATGTGGTATATTTACAGTACCACTGGAATTGCGGTAGTGTTCTCTCTTCTCGCGCGTGGGGTCCCGGGTTCGATTCCCAGATCGTCAGGGATTTTCCCTGCGTCGAGATGACTGGGTGATGTTGTGTCGTCTTCATCATTATCATTCATCCCCATTACGGTCGGAGGAAGGCAATGCCAAACCAACTCCACTAGGACCTTGCCCAGTGCAGCGGTGCGGGTTTCCCCTACGCTCCTCGGACCTCATCATCAACATCAATACCTCCTGTTGTTTCTAGGTCTTCGTTGTCTATAGGAAGAGGATGTGGGAGGCGGAGGTAAAACGATGTACACCGTTTGTTTAAGGGTCGTATAAATCCTGTTCCATGTATTTTCAAGTTCTACAGGTTATCTGTTGCACTGCTGTATTGGATACTGGGAAAGAGTCCAATATTTAGCATAACACATATAACAAAATTCCTAAAACCACAAACAGGACATGCCAGTCGAATGAGCACTTAGGTATAAAAACGTACAATGTGCTTATTATATAAACTGCTTTCACATATCACACACTCGTAGCTTTCCAAGTAGTGTGTTACGACACAATATCTTTCCTCATCAGCCACATTTATTTCTCGGATTTAGAGCTATGGGCCTTTAGGTAGAAAAGTGTCTTGGAAGAAGCAATACGAAAATCTCCATTCCCAAGAATGTAACTATGTACGAAAAGTACAGTTAGTAAGTGTTACTTAAAGCCTACACACTGTATCTTCTTATAATTTAGCCTAATTAATTCTAGAAAACATTTAACGAAATTCAGTTGCAGCAGGTAATTGTGTCAGGTAGTTGTGATATAAGTTACTGTTATATCTTAGCTTTAGTTTGGCCACTGACAATAAAATGAATGGCACAGCTTGCGCAGAATAACGTGGCATTTGTACAGAAACGCAGGCGCGTCATGTGTGCTGGCCGATTCCAGCCAGTCTTTCCGAAATGGGTGGCTACTGTTGACATTCTGTTGCTGACCTGCTCACATTAACAGTGCTCGATGGTGTTTCTTTACAACATACCACGACACCGCAATCTTCACAGCAGGGTATGTTCTTCATAATCAAGCACGTATGATTATTCACAGAATTGGGTAGAAGAGCAATCTGTGGCACAACTTAACTAGAAGAAGGGTCGGTTGCTAGAACACGTTCTGAGGCATCAAGGGATCACCAATTTAGTACTGGAGGGAAGCGTGGAGGGTAAAAATCGTAGAGGGAGAATAAGAGATGAATACGTTAACCAGATTCAGAAGGATGCAATTTGCAGTAGTTATTCGGGGATGAAGAGGCTTGCACAGAATAGAGAGGCATGGGGAACTGCATCAGACTTGTGTATGGACTGAAGACCAGAACAACAACACGATTATATCTGACGCCACTAGATTTTCTTCGGAGAAGCAAACCAGAAAGCAGATTTGTGTGACGTATCGCGTAATCGAAATTTGGTGGATTTCTTTTAGTACTCGTGTGAATAATTTCACACTTTTCTTTGTTTAGGGTCAATTTCCCCTTTTCCCACCATACAGATATCTTATCTAAATCATTTTGCAAATCGTTTTCTTCATCTGATGACTTTACAAGACGATAAGTGACAGCATTATCTGCAAACAATCTAAGACGACTTCTCAGATTGTCTCCTATGTCGTTAATATAGATCAGGAACAGTAGAGAGCCTAGAACACTTCCTTGAGCAACGCCGGATATTACTTCTGTTTTACTCGATGGCTTTCCATCTGTTATTACCAACTGTGACCTTTCTGATAGGAAATAACGAATCCAGTCGCACAACAGGCGATATTCCATAGGCAGTCAGTTTGGTTAGAAGATGCATGTGAGGAACGGTGTCGAAAGCCTTCTGTAAATCTAAAAATACGGATTCAATTTGACATCCCCTGTTGATAGCACTCATTACTTTATGAGTATAAAGAGCTAGTCGTGTTTCGCAAGAACGATATTTTCTGAATCCGTTCTGACTATGTGTCAATAACGTTTTCTTCGAGGTACTTCATAATGTTCGAATACAATGTATGTTCCAAAACCCTACTGCAAATCGACGTTAGTGATATGGGCCTGTAATTCAGCGGATTACTTCTATCTCCATTTTTGGGTATTGGTGTGACTTGAGCAATTTTCCATTCTTTAAAATAATGGCTCTGAGCACTATGGGACTTAACTTCTAAGGTCATCAGTCCCCATCAGTCCCCTAGAACTTAGAACTACTTAAACCTAACTAACCTAAGGACATCACACACATGCATGCCCGAGGCAGGATTCGAACATGCGACCGTAGCGGTCGCGCGGTTCCAGACTGTAGTGCCTAGAACCGCTCGGCCACCCGAGCCGGCTCCATTCTTTAGGACGGATCTTTCAGTGAGCGAGCGGTTGTATATAATTGCTAAATATGGAGCTATTGTATCAGCATACTCTGGAAGGAACATGACTGGTATACCATCTGGATCGGAAGCCTTGACTTTATTGATTTAAGCTGCATTGCTACACCGAAGATACCTACTTCTATGTTTCTCATCTTAGCAGTTGTTCTTGATTTGAATTCAGGAATATTTACTTCGTCTTCTTTGGTGATGGACTTTTGGAAAAACGTGTTTAACAACGCTGATTTAGTGGCACTACTCTTACTCATCCAAAAATAAATAAATAAATAAAACAAAAACAGACTTTTTCCTCTTCTTATCATCATAAAAAATCTCCAACTATGAATCTACACACTATTTACCAACACTGGTCGAAAACCATATCTGTCTTGATAATTAAAGGAAGCTCTTGTTGCTATCTTGCAGTATGTATAGAAAAGGAATTCAGTGTTATACGTCACAAACGCCAATGACCAGCTCCGATAATACTCTCGATAAAATTTACATAGACCATTTTACTACGAACAATGGAGCATCTTTTAATTAACCACAGTCATAAAAATATTCTTTGCAGTTAATGTCCAGATATTCTACGATTCACTTTGAAGACGGCTTGTAGCTTCTGTGGTCCATGTTATCTTTTGTAGGTGGCTCTGTCGTCACACCTGACTGAGTCAGAAAACGACACATAGTTACACCCACTGTTAATATACGTTTATAAGATCCAAGTTTATCTTTTCCGTAATTTTCCGTAAAGCAAATAAATTTAATCAGCGGTTAGACGTTCCGACGGGTGGAAAAGTACTAATAACACGTACTGAGATAAGACTTACAAAGCTGGATCTTACGTTATATGATGGAACTATTCTCGGATTTGAAATGAATTTATTTTCTGCTTTCTCCCGACCTCTCAAAAAATCACCTACTTGGGAATATTCATTCTCAGTTATATGTAGTCCGTACGTCTAATCGACAATACTGATATTATTTACTTTCATTTCACTATCGAATCATAAAACAGTTAAGCCCTGGTAAGGCTACACTAATACCTTACTTGTTGGAGGTATATTTTAAAAGAAATTGCGCAGGTTTCAATAGAATAAAGCACTACCTCAAAGGAGCTACAGTATTAACTATTTCACCAACTGATGTGCTATGTCAGGTGTGATTGGATAACACTGTCTCAGATCATAATTTTAGGCTCTAAAATGTTTCTGATCAATTTCATACGAAGTTGACCTACACCAAATGACACTGCCATTCACATTTCCATGTTTAAGTATCGTCTGTCTTATTGCAGAATTATCGATGGGAGACTTGGCTGCACAGGCGTTTATCTTCTTTGCGGCGGGCTTCGAGACGTCTTCGACAGCGACGAGCTTTACTCTGCACGAGTTGGCTTTCAACCCTGACATACAGAGTAAACTACACGATGAAATCGACACAGTGCTCAGGGAAAACGACGGCGAAATTACTTACGACGCCATCGCCAGAATGACCTACCTTGACAAGGTTTTATCAGGTAAGGAAAAGCAATCTTTAAATCATAGTTGGCTATCAGTTCTTAAGCGTTTACCTTCTTTTCAAACCATTAAAAGCGCAACATTTTGTCCTAAATATTTTCACACTATGCATAGTTTACTCTTCGTGCACAGACAGGACAGAATAAAAGACATCATCAGTCAGAGCTGAGCTGGGAGGGGGGGGGGGGGAGGGAATTGGTCGTGGAGGGGATGAGGGGGGAGTGTGGTTCTTCAACAGTTAGGTTAAATGGCGGGAGGAGAATGGAAGGTCATAGACTAAACGTTCCGTCAACGTCTACTTCTTCGCATACTGAGCATTAGCTCGGATTTAAGTCTTATTTGGTGAACCATCTCATCACTGAACCCATTCACAAAAATCATAGAAAACAAATTACAAGAAACTGTAGCGACGTCTATCCGCGGGTTAAAGTAGCCAAACTTTTAATTAGAGCTCAGATAACAAGCAAGCGATGAGTACACTTGGAATGTGTAAGAAAGATGGATAGATAAACTATAGAAATAATGTGAAAAATAACAGTAATTTCACTGGGAAACCTTGAAAGATTAATATGTAAGTTGAAAGTGGAACAAGGGGGGGGGGGGGGGGAAGGGAAAGGGTTTACTGATGTCAGCTGCATCAGGACAACACGCGGAATCATCAGAGGTGACTTGTGAAAATGTGTACCGTACCAGAGATCGCCAGCTTACTGTGCAGGTGCGTTAACCATTGCGCCACCCGGACACAGTTTTTATCGCAACCGCGCGCCCTATTCGGCACGTCCCCCGGCCGACCCAAACTCCCCCCGAGCGCCACCTGTCCGCAGTCCCTGTCCAGTTCCTTCATGATCGCTACTCTCAGCAGATCAGACGGACTTGTGCATCCACACTGAAGAAGGTGGATCCATTCCTCATTTGTTGTTGTTGTTGTTGTTGTCATCAGTCCAGAGAATGGTTTGATGCAGCTCTCCATGCTACCCTATCCTGTGCAAGCTTCTTCATCTCCAAGTACCTACTGTAACCTACATCCTTCTGATTCTGCTTAGTGTATTCATATCTTGGCCTTCCTCTACAATTTTTATCCTCCACGCTGCCCTCCAATACTAAATCGGTGATCCCTTGATGCCTCAGAACATGTCCTACCAACCGATCCCTTCTTGTAGTCAAGTTTTGCCACAAATTCCTCTTCTCCCCAATTCTGTTCAGTACCTCCTCATTAGTTACGTGATACGTCCATCTAATCTTCAGCATTCTTTTGTAGCACCACATTTCGAAAGCTTCTACTCTCTTCTTGTCTCAACTGTTTATCGTCTACGTTTCACTTCCATACTCCACACAAATACTTTCAGAAATGACTTTCTGAAACTTAAATCTATTCTCGATGTTAACAAATTTCTCTTCTTCAGAAACGCTTTCCTTACCATAACCAGTCTACATTTCATATCCTCTCTACTTGGATCATCACCAATTATTTTGCTCCCCAAATAGTAAAACTCATATACTACTTTAAGTGTCTCATTTCCTAATCTAATTCCCTCAGCATCACCTGATTTAAATCGACTACATTCCATTATCCTCGTTTTGCTTTGTTGATGTTCATCTTACATCCTCCTTTCAAGACATTGTCCATTCTGTTCAACTGCTCTTCCAGGTCCTTTGCTGTCTCTGACAGAATTATAATGTCATCGATAAATCTCGAAGTTGTAATTTTTTCTCCATGGATTTTAATTCGTACTCCAAATTTTTCTTTTATTTCTAATACTGCTTGCTCAGTATAAAGATTGAATAACATCGGGGATAGACTACAACCCTGTCTCACTCCCTTTCCAACCACTGCTTCTCTTTCATGTCCCTCGACTCTTATAACTGCTATCTGGTTTCTCTACAAATTGTAAATAGACTTTCGTTCCCTGAATTTCATCCCTGCCACTTTCAGAATTCAAAAGAGAATATTCCAGTCAACATTGTAGAAAACTTTCTCTACGTTTACAAATGCTAGAATTGTTGGTTTGCCTTTCCTTAATCTGTCTTCCAAGATAAGTCGTGGGGTTAGTATTGCCTCGTGTGTTCCAGTATTTCTACGGAATCGAAACTGATCTTCCCCAAGGTCGGCTTCTACCAGTTTTTCCATTCGTCTGTAAGGAATTCGCGATAGTATTTTGCAATCGTGACTTATTAAACTGATAGTTCGGTAATTTTGGCACCTGTCAACACCCGCTTTCTTTGGGATGGGAATTATTATATTCTTCTTCAAGTATGAGGGTATTTCGCCAGTCTCATACATCTTGCCCACCAGATGGTAGAGTTTTGTCAGGGCTGGTTCTCACAACGCTATGAGTAGTTCTAATGGAATGTTGCCTACTCCTCATCTAGGAGAATCAATTACGTGAGTGCATGATGTCTATTCTTTCGGACATGTCTTAAACAACAGACACCACGCATTCATATAATTGAAAGCATAAATTCGTAGTTCCATACCGTTCTTTGATCATAGCGTTACCGTGCTGTGGCGAAGCCTTGTGACCTTGATAACTGGAAATGATGATAAATGAGTGAGTTATGTTAGCTTTTGGTCCCATTCAGCTCTTGGTCTACTGAAGGAAATACTGGCTACCACTAAACGTTTCAAGGGTAGACCCTATTTACGGAAATAATGATCGCCAGTGACAGCCAGAAACTGTTGGAAGCAATGCACAAATCTCTCTTGCCAACGTGACATGACGATTTAATGCTTGATTTAAAAAATCTTTTCCCTGCCACATCTGCACTCTATGGCACTGATTCACAAAACTATGGCGTTAGAAATAAGCGATTAGTTGCCTGGCGTGATGGATTATGCTATCTTTTTACCAGTCCAAACAGTCATATTGCTTGCATTATAATTTTTTCTTTCTATTTTTGTTTCCAGAGTCTCTCAGGAAGAATCCACCATTGACCACTCTGATCAGAGAGTGTAATCAAGATTACAAGATTCCAGACAGCGACGTCGTTCTAGAGAAAGGAACTAAAATAGCGGTGTCTGTGCTGGGCCTTCACCGTGACCCCAAGTATTACCCTGACCCTGAACGTTTCGACCCTGAGAGATTCTCCGAAGAGGTCAAAGCTCAGCGACAGCCATATACCTACCTGCCTTTTGGGGATGGACCACGTAATTGCATAGGTAAGTACGTTGTCGGATGCTGCCTGCTCTAAGATCGACACTTACGTTAACTCGGATGTTTAGTGTGCCCATTCCTCACCTTTGTTCGAATCCTGGATCGGTTTGGGCTTTATCACCGTTTATCTTAGAAAAGATGGAGCACACAGTGTGTAGCCATACTTACAGATTACATCAGTACAGAATATGTTACCGCGTACGAATTTTTCCAAGCAACAGAAAGGTTATAACGTCTTTAGACATGACAGTGAGTGGAAATAAGGGTAGTGAGGTAAGACTGTTATGCTTCTAGTTTACATGCCGCGGTAGTGACGATCGCTTCCCCAACCAACACCCAGTCTTCACAGTTGGTCGCCACGCCTAAATCTACCTGACCAGTCACCACCTCGAGAACAAGCGAACAGTCACCTCCCACGTCCTGTGGGAAAGATAATAAACATTTTGATCAGTGTTCTATGCTGTTAATCAAGAATTTTTGTTAATGTCACTGGATACTATCTGTTACGGAAGGGGAGGTACAGGGGTTGGACAAAAATATGAAAACAGAACACATTACCATACACTCTAAGATAAAGTAAACGACGCACCACGAACGGGTAATCAGAATGGAACAGAAATCGTAGATGCAATATACATCTACAGAGACACAAATGATTATAATTTCAGAAATATAGCATAGTTCGAGAAAGAGCTTGACAAGTTGAGCAAGTCAATGATGCGTTGCCACACCTCTACTGCTTATGCCACCAGTTATTCGGCTTCACTTTGACTGCTAGATTGTTGGACGTCCACCTGCAGGATATCCTGCCATGTTGTGCCCAACTGGCGCTTTGTGTCGTCTAAGCCTCGAGCTGGCTGGAGGGCCCTGTTCATAATGCTCCAAACGCTCTCAGTCTGGTATCTCACCAATGTCCAGGGCCTGTCCAGACACGTTCTCGCTGGTTATCAGGCTCAGGTCAAAGCGGGACTCATCATGGAAGACAATTTTACTCCAGTCAGGCCAAACATGTGTCTCGGCATTCCAGGCCGAAGATGTGTCTAGAGGCGCCCCAGACAGTGGTAGGATACGAAGCTGAGTGTAGCACGCCATACGGCGCGACAACCAGGAGTGACGCTCTGGGGTGAAATTTCTTCTCATAGCAGGATCCCTTTGGTTGTCATCCGTAGCACCCTTACAGCACCGCGATACGACGCCGATATTCTACGCCTCTTTTTGTTGTCCTTCATGGCAAGCCATCCTGGGCTTAATTTCGGCAATGTAATGCCCGCTCATACGCAGCGAGGGCTAACACTGCTTGTTTTCGTGCTCGCCAAACCCCACTTTGGCGAAGAAGGTCGCCGGATTTCTCCCCAATTGAGAAGGTTTGGACCATTATGGGCACAGCCCTCAAATCAGCTATGGAGTTTGACGATCTAACGCTCCAATTGGACAGAATCTGACGCTATATCCCTCAAGAGGACATCCAACAAATCTATGAATCAATGCCAAGCATAAGGCGCAGAAGAGGGCAGAGAAGTGTCCTACATAGGCTATCTGGAGCCTTCGGTACCACCTCAGCGGATGCACTGTGTGTGGTGCTCGGAATATGCTCCATAGATATCACGATCAAATACAGAGCTGCAAGGTACTGGTTAAAGATGGGGAGACTAGATAAGGTACACACAATAACCGGTGTACCGATAGAGACGATACGTCACCTTAAAAGTTGGCGTTTGGATACATGGCAAGGTGAGTGGGATGTAAGTGATAAGGGACGTAGGCTGCAGGACTTCCTCCCTGACATAAGGGAGCGGTTGAGAATGAGACATATCGATCCCAGCCGCGGTATGGTACATTTCTTAACCGGACACGGACCTTATCCCACGCACTTAAACCGCGTGAATCTGAGGCAGACACCTACATGCACATGCGGGGAAGAAGGTTCCCCAGAACACACAGTCTTTTTCTGCGGGAAATACGCGAACAATAGACATACACTACACTTAGACTACACAGATACAGCCATAGATATACACACAGCAATAAGAAACGAAGAACAATGGGCACAATTAAACGCACTGACAAACGGTATTCCAAAAACAACACATGAAGAGTACATGGTGACACGACATTACAGACATGCCTATGTGCAGCGTAACAGAAATCTCCAGAGGATGGACAGTTATACCCACAGTGACAGTGAAAATAGTGACAATGAGGAGGAACAGGAGGAGGAAGCTGAGATGTGACAGTAAATAAGCAAAAGTGCTGGCGATCTAGCCAAGAAAACACCAAATGCTGTACATGGATGGACACCGAAAGTAGTTAATGTATAGGATTAGTAATAAATAGGACATCCAACATTATTTCTCTACTAATAACCATTTGGGTGTGTGTGTATGTGTGTGTGTGTGTGTGTGTGTGTGTGTGTGTGTGTGTGTGTGACTGGCGGTCAACGGCTCGAAGAAACCATTCCGAGGTATTCACCGTCAGTCACATTCAGTGATGGTACTAACAAATCTCTCCTGTATCCTATCTTCTTTTTATATTCTTCTTAAAAAAACAACAAAATTTTATTTATATTTCAACCTCAAATTATTGTTATTTTGAAAAGTATCATTCTTTGTAAATGTTGTAGATAAAACAAAAGAAAATAAAACTGTAAAAAGAAGAAAAACGAAAATTGTAAGATAAACGACCTGTTTTAAACATCAGGTAACAGGTCTATAATTTGGCAATAAATAAATAAATAAAAATAAATAAGGCCCAGAGGTAGGACAACGCGTTATTGGCTTGCTCAATTTGGGAATTCCTTTTTCTTGATTAAATCGACCATTTTTTCTCAAATTGTAATACTCAATTTGTGCATGTAAAGCACATCTACCGATCGATCTCTGCCTATTCAGATAATTCTTTCGTAGTGTGTCGGTTTTTTCCCCTTAGAGAGTACAATGTAGCAAAACCGTTGGAGTACTAAACAACATCACTGAATGGATAAACACAGGTCGTATATCATTTTCAAGGACACCTTTAGCACTCTTCCCGCAACACAGTGGCAAGTTCAGGTAACGATGATGGAGGTGTATGGCGATCACACACTCTTCTCTCCAAAGTACACTACAAAGGCTCAGAAATATTAAGATCTGGTGATTCTGGTGCCCAGGGGAGCCGTGACAATTGATCCTCGTGCTCGCAAATCCAGCCCTGGATGACGTGAGCTTTGTGGAACTGCGTAACAATTGGGTATCAAACATTGCACCATGGGATCAGCCAAAATCGTCACATAGCCCTTGACAGTATTGCGACCTTGCAGATTAACCATGAGGTCTGTGGAATACCACCGATATGGCTGCCCAAATCCTCACCGAACAGCCCGCCATGCTTCGTACTTGAGACATAAACTCGGCCAGAAGTTGGAAGGAGTCTGGAACAAGATTCATCCGATCTAATAACTTTCTTCCATTGCTTCATACAGGGCGAGTCGAGAACATGTCTCCATACAACCCCCCTCCCCCGCCCTTGCCCCGCTTACCCTACCATTCTCATCAGTTTCCGCTACTAATTGAGATGCAGTGTATACAGATCTTGCACTCGGACGCCCCTCTCAGTCTGGAGAGCAAACCGGCCGCTACTAACTGTGATACGTCATGTATAGAAATGTTACAGTAGTGGGGTCTCTGTCGCTCCTTTCAGCTTGGCAACCCAAGCGGCAGCATTTGTCCCTTGGGATCTTACGCCGACATTGGCTCCACAGTCCACGTTTTATGGCTTCGACACTTTTTTTCAGTAACGGGAATCAGTATCACTGATGAGTGATTTCGGAAATCCAGTGGGCCCTACAGTTTCCTGCTTATGGAGCTCCGTTCGTTTTGGCGATGGCGGGGTCCACTAGTGCGTCATTCAGTGCCACAATGACTTTTGCAGCTCTCGTCATCTTAGTTTGCGACACAATCCTCTTCGATGACCGCCCGTCACGATCACAAAAGAAACACCTTTATCAACGTTGGTACTAACCGGATGATGTTTCACCACTTTCCCTATACGCGGTATAAGTCTTCGTTATAGTGCATCATGACACACCAAACATCTCGGCTCCCTTGATTAGGCAAGCACCTGCCGTATAGGCATCAGCAATTGGCCCACGTTCGAATACACTTAGCTCCGACATACGAGGGCTGTCCAGAAAGTAAGTTACGATCGGTCGCGAAATGGAAACGACTATGAAAATCCGATAAAGCTTTGCAAAGATGTGTTGGGCAGTGTCTCTAGTATGACTCTAGGTAGAATTATGTCGCTCTTTCCATTCCTGAGCTCTTAGTGAGCGCATAAAGATGTTATAGAAAATAGTGTCTCCCGCCAAGTACGAGGGCCTGGTGAGAATTTTCCCCTGAAGCTATGCAACCAACATTACATAAGTGTCGTGCGGTTTCTTCTTCAAGACAATTCTCAGCCTCATTCTGCATGGCCAATGAAGATGTTCCTGCATCGTTTCAATTGGCAATGTTTGGTTACCCACAATACAGCCCGTAATTGTCTCCCACTGAGTTTCATCTCTGTTCAAACGGACCGCTAGCTACGAAGACAACATTTTGGCACAGACAACTAGCTTTAGGCCAGCGTAGAGAATTGGCGGAAAGCACTGGCTGCTGCTTTCTGTGATGAGGGTATTGGAAAGTTGGTACAACGCTACGACGAATGTCTGAGTCAGAACGGCGACTACGTAGAGAAGTAGCTGAAAGGTGTAGCTAACTGTTACAAATGAAACATTTCTGATTTTCACTGTGATTTTCATTTCGCGATCAATCGTAACTTACTTTCTGGACAGCCCTCGTACAATGATGTGACTAAAGTCGTTGGTTAGCGATATGTTCATATACATACGGCGATAGTATCGCGTGCAGAAGTTGTAAAAGGGCAGTGCATTGGCGGAGCTGTCTTTCATAACAAGGTTTCGACGTGATTATGGCCCCACGATGGGAATTAATAGGCTTCGAACGCGGAATGGTAGTTGGAGCTAGACGCACGGGATATTCCATTTTGGAGATCGTGAGAGGATTCAGTATTCCGAGATCCACAGTGTCAAGAGTGTGACGAGAATACCAAAGTTACGGCGTTGGCTCTCATCTAGCACAACGCTGTGACCGACGGCCTTCACATAACGACCGAAAGCAGCAGTCTGCGTAGAGTTTTCCAAGCTAACAAACAAGCAATACTGCGTGAAATAACCACAGAAACGTGTGACATACGACTAACGTACACGGTAGGACAGTGCAGTGAAATTTGGCATTACTGGGCTATAGCAGCAAACGACTGAGCGAGTTACCAACCGTGCACAGACAGGGTGACGACCCCAGAGAGCGACCAAATGGTGTAAATCGCCCTGAAGATGACTCCATCGCGGGTTGAAACCGGTAGGCGCCAAAATAAATAATGCGATTGTGACTGTCATTTTAAATAATTGATTATAAGTAAATTAATCGCTGTTTATCTCCATACAACAATGTTGTCTAAAAAAATTGACGCGAGTGTCCTTGTTAACAGTACGGCATCGCCTGCAGTGCCTCTCCCGGGCTCGTGATCATATCAGTCGGACCCTATGCGACTGAAAAACAGTGGTGTGTTCAGATGAGTTCCGATTTTAGATGGACAGAGCTGATCGCCCGTGGTCTAGGGGTAGCGACTCAAAAAGTCCTCGGTCCCAGGTTCGAATTTTGATGAGCATTGTGGGCCGAAGACTTCCGGCATGAGAAGTCACCCTCATTCTGCCAATGGCCTTGTCAAAGAGGGTGGAGGAACCTACAGAGCTTCAGGGCACTTTCTTATCCTTGGGTTGGGGAATTAGAACCATTGCATAAAGGACACGCAACGTGTATCCACAGGACATGCGGCCTGTAATTCAAAAAGTGCCATGAAGATCTCTCCACTGGAAAAATATTTCGGAATGCCCCCCCCCCCTCCCCCCACATGCGGATCTCCGTCACGGGACTGCCAAGGGGGAGGTGACCATGATAAAAAGACCGAATAATCACCAAAAGGATAACGTTCTACATGTCGGTTCGTGGAATGTTAGAAACTTGAGCATGGTAGGGAAGCTAGGAAATTTGAAAAGGGAAATGCAAAGGCACAATCTAGATATAGTAGGGGTCCGTGAGGTGAAATGGAAAGAAGACAAAGATTTATGATCAGATGAATATAGGGTAATTTCAACAGCAGCAGAATATGGTATAACGGGCGTAGGATTTGTTATGAATAGGAAAGTAGGGCAGAGTGCTACTGTGAAGAGCTCAGTGATAGGATAGTACTTATCAGAATCGACTGCAAACCAACACCGACAACTATGGTTCAGCTATACATACCGACGTCACAAGCTGAAAATGAAGAGATAAAGAAAGTATATGAGGATACTGAAACGGTAATACAGTACGTCAAGGGAGATGAAAATCTGATAACCGTGGGGGACTGGAATGCAGTTGTAGAGGAAGGAGTAGAAGAAAAGGCTACACGAGAACATGGACTGCGAAAAAGAATAAGAACGGAGACAGACTAATTGAGTTCCGTAATGAACTACATCTAGTAATAGTGAATACTCTGTACAAGAATCACAAGAGGAGGAAAACGCCGCGTGATACAAAAAGATTTCAGTTTGATTACGTCAGGGTCAGACAAGTATTGTAAGGTGTACCCAGGTGCAGATATAGACTGAAACCACAATTTAGTAGTAATGAAGAGTAGGCTGGAGTTTGAGGTTAGTCAGGAAGCATCAATACGCAAAGAAGTGGGATAAAGAACTACTGTGAAACGAGGAGATACGCTTGAAGTTCTCTAAGGCTATAGATACAGCAATAAGGAATAGCTCAGTAGGCAGTACAGTTCATAAAAAATGAACATCTCTAAAAACAGCAATTACAGAAGTTGGAAAGAAAGACATAGGTACAAAGAAGGTAACTTCAAAGAAACCATGGGTAACAGTAGAAATAATTTAGTTGATCGATGAAAAAGAAAAGATAAAAATGTTCAGGGAAATTCAGGAATACAGAAATACAAGTCGCTGAGGAATGAAATAGGATGTGCAGGGAAACTAAGACGAAATGGCTGCATGAAACATGTGAAGAAATCGAAAAAGAAACGATTGTCGGAGGAATGACTCAGCATATAGGAACTTCAAAACAACCTTCTGTGAAATTTAAAGTAAGGGTGGTAACGTTAAGAGTGCAACCGGAATTCCACTGTTAAACGTAGACGACATAGCGGATAGGTGGATAGGGTACATAGAAGGCCACTATAAGTGGATGTGATAGATAGATGTGATAGAAGAGAAAAAACAGGAGTCGATTTAGAAGAGAGAGGGGATGCAGTATTAGAATCAGAATTTAAGAGGGCTTTGGAGGACTGGCAAATTAGGCAGAAGGGATGGATGATATTCCATCAGAATTTCTAAAGTCATTGTGGGAAGTGGCAACAAAACGACTATTCACTTTGGTTTGTCGAATGTATGAGTCTGGCGGCATAACGTCTGACTTTTGTACAAATATCATCCATACAATTCCGAAGATTTCAAAAGCTGACAAGTGCAAAAATTATCACACAATCAGCTAACAGGTCAGCTCTGAGCACTATGGGACTCAACTGCTGAGGTCATTAGTCCCCTAGAACTTAGAGCTAGTTAAACTTAACTAACCTAAGGACATCACAAACATCCATGCCCGAGGCAGGATTCGAACCTGCGACCGTAGCGGTCTTGCGGTTCCAGACTGCAGCGCCTTTAACCGCACGGCCACTTCGGCCGGCGGTCATGCATCCAAGCTGCTTACAGGAATAGTAAACAGAAGAAAGGAAAAGAAAATTAAGTATGTATTAGATGACGATCAGTTTGGCTTTGGGATAGCAAAGGCACCAGAGAGTCAATCCTGACGTTGCGGTTGATAATGGAAGCAAGGCTAAAGAAAAATGAAGACACGCTCATAGGATATATCGCTCAGGAAAAAGCGTTCGATAATGTAAACTGGTGCGAGATGCTCGAAATTCTGAGAAAAATAGGCAAAGCTATAGGGAGAGAAGAGTAATATAAAATATGTACAAGAGCCAAGAGGGAATAATAAGACTGGACGACCAAGAACGAAATGCTCGGATTAAAAGGGGTGTAAGACAGGGATGTAATCTTTCTCGTCCCTATTGTTCAATCTGTACATCGAGGAAGCAATGATGGAAATAGAAGAAAGATTGAGGAGTAGAATTAAAACTCAAGGTGAAAGGATATCAATGATACGATTCGCTGATGACATTGCTATCCTGAGTGAGAGTGAAGAAGAATTACATGATTTGGCGAATGGAATCAACAGTCTGATGAGTGCAGAATGTGGATTGAGAGTGAATCGAAGAAAGACGAAAGTAATGAGAAGCAGCAGAAATGAGAACAGCCAGAATCTTATCATCAGGATTGTTGGTCATAAAGTAGATGAAGTTAATACCCAGGAAGCAAATTAACCAATGACGGTTGGAGCAAGAAGAACATCAAAAGTAGACTAGCACTGGCAAAAAGGCCATTTCTGGCCAAGAAATGTCTACTAGCATCAAATGTAGGCCTCAATTCGAGGAAGAAATTTCTGAGAATGTACTTTTGGGGCACAGTACTGTATGGTAGTGAAACATGGACTGTGGGAAAACCGGAACAGAAGAGAATCGAAGCATTTGAGATGTGGTGCTGCAGACTAATGTTGAAAATTAGATGGACTTATAAGGGAGGAATGAGGAGGCTCTGCGCAGGATCAGAGGGGAAAGAATTACCAGGGTTGCCAAGAAAGTAATGCACCGAATTTTTTTTCTCAGCCGAAAACAACGCTATGAATGCGAAACTTTAAGTATATATTATGTGTAGTCTCCTGAGTGAGAGCGCCAAGTTCCGTCACTTCCGACAGATAGCGTACCTCTAGGACAGTTTTAAAATGGCATCTCTAGGTGACGTACGTTACAAACAAAGTGCCGTCATTGAATTTCTCACTGCAGAGAAAGAAACTGTGGGGAATATTCACAAACATTCCTGAAAAGTAACTTACCTTCCTGCATGATCAAGGGTCGTTCCAGCCTCGTTTCATGACTGTCTGCAGGGAACTTCAGTTCCACTTCTCACCAGTAGAAGTTTAGTTTCTAAATTCGCTGGTACATCTCCACCACTGAAAATCTTACGCCATTGTTGTACTATCCTGTTAATGTTGGGATAGTTAAATTATCCTTTCATCTCGCACTTTATCTGTGTGAATGTTATCCCCCTTTCCTAATATGAAACCAATAGCCGTCATTTCTGTTTCTTCCCGAGTTCTGAAACCTGCAGAAATCGAGAGTTGCTCCTATTTCAGGGTTCTGGATTTTGAAGTTTAACAATGTCAAATTCCTTTTATTGAATACGCGTAGATTGAAAAATTCTGGATAGGTCACTGAAGGAAAAGTCACTGAGTGAATGCAAAACGACTTTACCAGTTCAATATTACGCGTTTCAGCGTTTCCCTTCATACTTATCACTTAAAATATAATAAATTATATCGCTACATATGAAATAAAAATTGGTTACAGGCCCAACGTAGATATAGAAATAAAAACATTGTAGACATAAGACGACACGCACCGTGGAACTTCAGGTAACCAGTGGATAAATGTTGTAGTGGTAACAAACGACACCATTACACAAGGATACAAATTTGTAAGCCATATGTAATTCCTGCGATGATACTGTAGAGCGCCACACCCATTTTTGCAATGCCATCTGGTGTTCTAATCAGCATCCATGCATAATGGTTAGTACTCTTGTTTGTCATGTTTGTTACCACTACAACATGTAATTATTATGTCCACTGATTACTTGAAGTCCCAAGGTACGAGCCCTTTTTACGACTGTAATACACTCCTGGAAATTGAAATAACAACACCGTGAATTCATTGTCCCAGGAAGGGGAAACTTTATTGACACATTCATGGGGTCAGATGCATCACATGATCACACTGACAGAACCACAGGCACATAGACACAGGCAACAGAGCATGCACAATGTCGGCACTAGTACAATGTATATCCACCTTTCGCAGCAATGCAGGCTGCTATTCTCCCATGGAGACGATCGTAGAGATGCTGGATGTAGTCCTGTGGAACGGCTTGCCATGCCATTTCCACCTGGCGCCTCAGTTGGACCAGCGTTCGTGCTGGACGAGCAGACCGCGTGAGACGACGCTTCATCCAGTCCCAAACATGCTCAATGGGGGACAGATCCGGAGATCTTGCTGGCCAGGGTAGTTGACGTACACCTTCTAGAGCACGTTGGGTGGCACGGGATACATGCGGACGTGCATTGTCCTGTTGGAACAGCAAGTTCCCTTGCCGGTCTAGGAATGGTAGAACGATGGGTTCGATGACGTTTTGGATGTACCGTGCACTATTCAATGTCCCCTCGACGATCACCAGTGGTGTACGGCCAGTGTAGGAGATCGCTCCCCACACCATGATGCCGGGTGTTGGCCCTGTGTGCCTCGGTCGTATGCAGTCCTGATTGTGGCGCTCACCTGCACGGCCCCAAACACGCATACGACCATCATTGGCACCAAGGCAGAAGCGACTCTCATCGCTGAAGACGACACGTCTCCATTCGTCCCTCCATTCACGCCTGTCGCGACACCACTGGAGGCGGGCTGCACGATGTTGGGGCGTGAGCGGAAGACGGCCTAACGGTGTGCGGGACCGTAGCCCAGCTTCATGGAGACGGTTGCGAATGGTCCTCGCCGATACCCCAGGAGCAACAGTGTCCCTAATTTGCTGGGAAGTGGCGGTGCGGTCCCCTACGGCACTGCGTACGATCCTACGGTCTTGGCGTGCATCCGTGCGTCGCTGCGGTCCGGTCCCTGGTCGACGGGCACGTGCACCTTCCGCCGACCACTAGCGACAACATCGATGTACTGTGGAGACCTCACGCCCCACGTGTTGAGCAATTCGGTGGTACGTCCACCCGGCCTCCCGCATGCCCACTATACGCCCTCGCTCAAAGTCCGTCAACTGCACATACGGTTCACGTCCACGCTGTCGCGGCATGCTACCAGTGTTAAAGACTGCGATGGAGCTCCGTATGCCACGGCAAACTGGCTGACACTGACGGCGGCGGTGCACAAATGCTGCGCAGCTAGCGCCATTCGACGGCCAACACCGCGGTTCCTGGTGTGTCCGCTGTGCCGTGCGTGTGATCATTGCTTGTACAGCCCTCTCGCAGTGTCCGGAGCAAGTATGGTGGGTCTGACACACCGGTGTCAATGTGTTCTATTTTCCATTTCCGGGAGTGTATTTTTATTTGTATCTCTACGTTGGTTTTGTAACGTATTTTTATTTCATATGTGGTTTTGTGATCTATTTTATTTTAGTTCTACAGATATCTGATGATGGCAAACGTCGAAACGCGTAATATTCAATTAATAAAGTCACTTTGCATTCATTCAACGACTTTTCCCTCAGCGACCTATTCAGCATTTTGCAGACTACACATATTTTTCAACATGGTGGCATACCTCCGTCGTGACTTTGTAGGGCTTTCCTATATATAATTGGACCAGCACACACAGCGCAATTACGTGCATTCGAGGAACATTTCGTGTTGATGATAATTTCGTATTCAGTGAATTCACTGAGCAAATCACGTTTCACTTCTTGAGAAGCTTATCATCCTATTTTATGGGCGACAATATGGACCCTGCTACACTGTTTCCTTCCGTACACCGTTTATATAGTGACGTTTTCACCTTTCCTTCGATCCCGACGTCGCTATAAACAAACGTAGTGCCTTGCTGTTGACAACGATTGCTATGCAGCTTTCAAGCATGCCGTTTCGATGACTCTGTTTAACCGTCTGATTTTTGTGTGTTTCAGGTATGAGGCTCGGCCTGTTGCAAACCAAAGTGGGTCTCGTGAACTTGCTATCAAAGTACAACGTGCGACCCACCGGGAAGACGAAAGCAAATCTGGATTTCCACCCTAGGTCCGCCATCCTCATGTCTAAAACTGGCATCCACGTTCAGTTTGAAAAGCGAATCTAGGACGACAACATTAAATAACAATATAAAATTGCAGGGTGTCAAATTTTGTGTCTTAAACTGTGGTACACTGTTTCTGTTGTGACCATGTAATTCTATGCTTTATGACTTGCAGAGGACTACAAATTCCTCACATATTGGCTTTCCGGAAAGAATGAATTGTTTATGATTGTATAGCAAACAAGTGTTCAGCACTAGCCAGCCTGTATTACGTCTTTGCGCTTATTGCAAATAAATATACACGTTTCTCTAGTCTAGGCATTAAAACTTTTTCTATTTGGGTAAGATAATGGTTATTATTCCATCTGCTTTTCGGAAGATTATGAAAATGTAAATATCCAGATGTCATTGTCTGGTCCTGCCACCGGATGGCAAATTTATGCAACCGTCTCTCTGTTGAATGGATAGGAGAAAGATGCCAGTTGAAATTGTGAGAGGCCAGGCTCACTTGAAAACAGGTGCGTCAGGTGGTCAAAAGTCTACGATTTTGTAAAACACCATTCGAAAGCGATTTTGTGATTTTATTAAAAGGATATTTGCGGAAAAGACGGTTTTCAAATGACGGGCTATTTTCTAAATCAGAGGCAGTCTACCGTTTGTACGTAGCACGAAATTTTGTACCTTTACTGGTAGCAAAATTTTCTAAGCGCCCACCAGTTCCACAGTAATGGTGTTTTACAAAGTACTGAACTAAACTTAACCTTAGAAAACTTATAAAGCAGAGTTACAGAAAGTTAAACACATAATAAAAATTACTTACCAAATACTTTACATTAAAATTTTACGAAAACGTTATGGAAAATATTTAAAACCCTACCGCCGACCAATCCTCCATCAAAGCTTGAACGCCCACTAGTTGGACGAAGGGACGAAGTTGACTACCACTGCTCCAAAGTGTATACTCTGAACATCAGGAACTATTGCTGAAATTAATACTTTATCACTTCCGAGAGGTGATTAGTTATTTATAAATATAATTTCAATAATGGTATGAACATGTAGGTTCTTACATTTTGAAATAATTCTGAAAATCTATGACAATTTTCTTAAACTCATTTTACTGGAGCTTCATTAACTGCACGCATGTAGGTGGAGGGGGGAGGGGGGATAGGAGGCGGCAGCCTTTGATCCAACAGATAGGGGCAATTTCGATTTCTTACAGCAAAGAAGCAAGATTCATGATATTGTGTCGACAGAGAAGCAAACGCTGCCATTTGCCTGTATGCCAGTGTATAACAACCTCAATATTACACTCAAATTGACCTGAGTGGCAGACTAATGACAATGAACCCTTTATGTGTCTTGTATATTGTTGTGGCGTACCTTTGTATACCTTAAATTAACGTCCTAGGTGCTAAACTGACAAGCAGGAGAAATCTCAGCATCTGGAACTACTGTATTTTCAAATAAAATATGGAATTGATGAAACAAACAGTTATCAACATTTCCTATGGTTCACTTAGAATATTAAAACTTTAGTATATGCAATAGTGACAACAAAACTAAACACAAGGATGTTTTTTTTATTTTTTAGATTTTCTGTTGCTGGCATAACAGGAATGCAGCAACGAAACGTAAGAAAGAATACGAAAATTAGCAATCGGGCAGTACATCTTAGCTGACTATAAGCACATATTCTATACAGTAATAAATAAAATATTTTTGTTTCTTTGATCTGCCAAATTTTAAATAAGTTATCCTGAGTGTTTCAGCACATACACTCCTGGAAATTGAAATAACAACACCGTGAATTCATTGTCCCAGGAAGGGGAAACTTTATTGACACATTCCTGGGGTCAGATACATCACATGATCACACTGACAGAACCACAGGCACATAGACACAGGCAACAGAGCATGCACAATGTCGGCACTAGTACAGTGTATATCCACCTTTCGCAGCAATGCAGGCTGCTATTCTCCCATGGAGACGATCGTAGAGATGCTGGATGTAGTCCTGTGGAACGGCTTGCCATGCCATTTCCACCTGGCGCCTCAGTTGGACCAGCGTTCGTGCTGGACGTGCAGACCGCGTGAGACGACGCTTCATCCAGTCCCAAACATGCTCAATGGGGGACAGATCCGGAGATCTTGCTGGCCAGGGTAGTTGACTTACACCTTCTAGAGCACGTTGGGTGGCACGGGATACATGCGGACGTGCATTGTCCTGTTGGAACAGCAAGTTCCCTTGCCGGTCTAGGAATGGTAGAACGATGGGTTCGATGACGGTTTGGATGTACCGTGCACTATTCAGTGTCCCCTCGACGATCACCAGTGGTGTACGGCCAGTGTAGGAGATCGCTCCCCACACCATGATGCCGGGTGTTGGCCCTGTGTGCCTCGGTCGTATGCAGTCCTGATTGTGGCGCTCACCTGCACGGCGCCAAACACGCATACGACCATCATTGGCACCAAGGCAGAAGCGACTCTCATCGCTGAAGACGACACGTCTCCATTCGTCCCTCCATTCACGCCTGTCGCGACACCACTGGAGGCGGGCTGCACGATGTTGGGGCGTGAGCGGAAGACGGCCTAACGGTGTGCGGGACCGTAGCCCAGCTTCATGGAGACGGTTGCGAATGGTCCTCGCCGATACCCCAGGAGCAACAGTGTCCCTAATTTGCTGGGAAGTGGCGGTGCGGTCCCCTACGGCACTGCGTACGATCCTACGGTCTTGGCGTGCATCCGTGCGTCACTGCGGTCTGGTCCCAGGTCGACGGGCACGTGCACCTTCCGCCGACTACTGGCGACAACATCGATGTACTGTGGAGACCTCACGCCCCACGTGTTGAGCAATTCGGTGGTACGTCCACCCGGCCTCCCGCATGCCCACTATACGCCCTCGCTCAAAGTCCGTCAACTGCACATACGGTTCACGTCCACGCTGTCGCGGCATGCTACCAGTGTTAAAGACTGCGATGGAGCTCCGTATGCCACGGCAAACTGGCTGACACTGACGGCGGCGGTGCACAAATGCTGCGCAGCTAGCGCCATTCGACGGCCAACACCGCGGTTCCTGGTGTGTCCGCTGTACCGTGCGTGTGATCATTGCTTGTACAGCCCTCTCGCAGTGTCCAGAGCAAGTATGGTGGGTCTGACACACCGGTGTCAATGTGTTCTTTTTTCCATTTCCAGGAGTGTGTATCTACCTGTTGTAAACGAAAGAATAACAAAACCTGTTATGACATAATGAACAGTTTGTATAAATGTTTGCATTTTCCACCTAAGAAAACATGTAAATGAAATTTTTGAAAATTTTGCGATGTGTTTTGTACAAGGTTGAATAGCGACGAAATAGTAGAATATGCAGTGAAGAAAACAAAACCAAATAAACATTTTCAATTCGTCTTTAAAAGGACCGCGATGGCTACGCAAAGACTTCTGTTTCTGGTGCAAGTATCACGTGGTAGCATTCTGCAGCGGACTTGTAATTTGATGATGTGTGCTTAGAACGTAGTGATATGAAGACGTGATATTTGGAATTGCGTTATTGCAGTGACGACATATTAAGGTGGGAAGAAGAAATTTATTGACGTGTGTGACAAGATGTAAAAGAGCCACAGAGTTACCACTAAGATATGCGACGTCCACGTCAGAAATGCGACGGATGCATCGACTTGTAACAAGCATTATAAGTCCATTTGTAGTTATTTGGTATACTGTTGTAACTTCTGATTTTTTTTTTTTAGGTTTTCTCTTTGTTTTCTTTGGCAGTTCTTTGTTGCTTGCCGTTGTAGAAGTGTATTTTATAATCCTAAAAATAAATCAATTTATTCGGTTATGGGAATAGTAGTGAACTGTTGCTGTGTGTCTTATGGAAGACTCTTATAAATTAGTGACACCTGGAACACAAGGGAACATAGAAACCCGAGTTAACGAACGATGTTCAGAATGACTTCACATAACTTCAGACAGGTTCAAAAGGAAAGACAACTTATACGAAACGTAGAAGATCTGCAAAAGCAGTTTAGTAACCTCCAAACTCAGATTGTAACACGCAGTGAAGTTACTCCCCCAAGCAGCGAGACAGACGGCAAATAAGACAAACAATACACCCTCCGAAACCAGGGCAGTTTCCAGACCTCTAATGAAAGAAGAGATTCTGAAATTCCTACCTGACAACATAACTTTGTGTGAACGCCACGACTAACAATGCAGATCTCGGTTCTGGTTTCTCACAAGGGAACCTCCCCATCGCACCCCCCTCAGATTTAGTTATAAGTTCACACAGTGGATAGGCCTTGAAAAACTGAACACAGATCAATCCAGAAAGCAGGAAGAAGTTCTGTGGAACTATTAAAAAATAAGCAAAATATACAAACTGAGTAGTCCATGGCAAGATAGGCAACATCAAGGATAGAATGAGCTCAGCAGCGCTGTGGTCCTGTGGTTAGCGTGAGCAGCTGTGTAACGAGAGGTCCATGGTTCAAGTCTTTGCTCGAGTGAAAAGTTAACTTTTTTTTATTTTCGCAAAGCTATGATCTGTCCGTTCGTTCACTGACATCTCTGTTCACTGTAATAAGTTTAGTGTCTGTGTTTTGCGACCGCACCGCAAAACCGTGCGATTAGTAGACGGAAGGACATGCCTCTCCAATGGGAATCGAAAACATTTGATCGCAAGGTCATAGGTCAACCGATTCCTGCACAGGTAAACACGTCTGATATATTCTATACGACACTGGTGACGGCATGTGCGTCACATGACAGTAATATGTTGTCGACTCACCTAACTTGTACACTTGGCGAATGGGTAAAAAGATTCTTCTACCTTGCCCGATTTAGGTTTTCTTGTGGATGTGATAATCACTCCCAAAAAATTGATGAAAACATACGAGTTTGTCACATAAACTGAAAATAAAAAAGTAAGCTTTTCACTCGAGGGAAGACTGGAATCAAGGACCTCTCGTTCCACAGCTGCTCACGCTAACCACGAGACCACGGCGCTCCTGAGTAACGCTATCCTTGATGTTGCTTATCTTCCCATGGACTACTCAGTTTGTATATTTTGCTTATTTTTTCATAGTTCCACATAACTTCTTCCTGTTTTCTCGGTTGATCTGTGTTCAATTTTTCAAGGCCTATCCACTGTGCCAACTTATAACCAAATCTGAGGGGGGTGGGATGGGGAGGTTCCCTTGTGAGAAACCAGAACCGAGATCTGCATTGTTAGTCGTGGCGTTCACACAAAGTTATGTTACTAGCGATCACATAAAATTTGCCGTGGCAGTTAACATCTTGGATATACGAGCAGTCACAATGATTTCGCACATTATATTAAAACCACTCTCGCAACACAAATGTCCCCACCTGAGAGACACCTTAGTCAGCCGTATGTATAAATCAGTGAACCAGCGCATGTCAACAAGTATTCCTGTTCGAACGTATCGGCTATGTATCACCGTCGGAATTCTGGTGCCACTTGAGAAACATCGTTAAGGAAGAAGCATTTTTGGATGCAACGCTGCGTTACCTTTTGAACACAGCTACCATAATCGGTAAAAACAAACATGGCGACGTAGTAAAAGATTTTAATTCTTTAACATCAGTACCAGAAAGAGTTCATGCAGTGATGTAACAGGCAAACACTTTGCTGGTGACGCAAGCAAGTGATGGCGTCAGCCTTTATGACACCGCTGCTATACGACACGAGCAGCAACTGAACATTAACAAACAGCTCCGGGGTCTGCAATGTCAAATGGACACAACTTCAGAAGCAGTCGTTGACAATGACGGTAAACAATTGGGCCCACACAAGGAAAGGTAAAGAAGATAGTCGCTCGCTGAGCCGGAGGACCAAACGGCAGAAGGGGAACAACGTCGCCAGGTGTACAGATGCCCAAGCGCGTTTTGAAGGTCAGCACACAGTCTGCACGTCTCCATGCCCGTTTGCATACGACCTCTGCGGCCTACAGTACAGGCACAGCTCCAGCTCGCCTCACTGTTGCCCAAAAGCGCCAGTCGGAAATGAAGAAGCCATCGTTGGGCCTGGAATCACCACCGTGACACCGCACTCAATATTGGCCCAGTTATCTACAACAAATCAGCTATGAGCACATGCGCAGAGAATCACGCATCTTTGTTAACAACATCGCTTTTTGTAGGTGATGACGAGGCAAGTAAACCGTTGCTTCCTTATCGACTCAGATTCGGATATACAGGGTGACAATTATTGAACTATATGAAAAAAAAACGTAATTTGGTTACAAATTATGGCGTGTACACACTTCATTCAACATGTAAACGTCTCTACAAATATTCGGATTTAGTTTATGACATATTCGATATGTCTGCCGTCACTGGTGATGATGTGGCCCAGACGAACAGCAAAATTCTGCATTTCTGGGACAATAATTTTATATCAGCTGGTCTGCTTGATGTATCGTTATATCCAATTGGTTCATAAATGGCTCTGAGCACTATGCGACTTAACTTCTGAGGTCATCAGCCGCCTGGAACTTAGAACTAATTAAACCTAACTAACCTAAGGACATCACACACATCCATGCCCGAGGCAGGATTCGAACCTGCGACCGTAGCGGTCGCACGGTTCCAGACTGTCCTAGAACCGCACGGCCACTCGGGCCGGCAGTTTTATAAATGCTAATCTACATTCATGTATGTGATACTGCTCCATTAGCGTGTATACGGGGTGGTCCATTGATAGTGACCGGGCCAAATATCTCACGGTATAAGCGTCAAACGAAAAAACTACAAACAACGAAACTTGTCTAGCTTTCAGGGGGAAACCAGATGGCGCTACGGTTGGCCCGCTAGGTGGCGCTGCCATAGGTCAAACGGATATCAACTGCCTTTTTTAAATAGAGATCCCCATATTTATTACATATTCGTGTAGCACGTAAATAAATATGAATGTTTTAGTTGGATCACTTTTTTCGCTTTGTGACAGATGGCACTGTAATAGTCACAAACGTATAAGTACGCGGTATCACGTAAGATTCCTCCAGTTCGAACGGTATTTGCTTCGTGATACATTACCCGTGTTAAAATGGACCGTTTACCAATTGCAGAAAAGGTCGATATCGTGTTGATGTATGGATATTGTGATCAAAATGCCCAATGGGCGTACGCTATGTATGCTGCTCGGTATCCTAGACGACATCATGTTGTTGAGAGGAATATCGTTACACGTATTGCCAAATGCATTGAGGTTGACGGACATCGTTTCGAGCATTTATTGTATTAATCTGGTATTTAGAGGTAATCACGCTTTAACAGCATGCGTTCTCAGAAATGATAAGTTCACAAAGGTACATGAAACACATTAGAACAACCGAAATAAAATGTTCAAACTTATCCACGTTATGTAATTTTATTTAAAAAACCTACCTGTCGAAAATTGTCAGCCATCTGTTTGTGACTATTACAGCGCCATCCATCACAAAGCGAAAAAAGTGGTCCAACTAAAACATTGATATTTCTTTACGTACTATACGAATATGTAATAAAAAATGGGGGTTCCTATTTAAAAAAACGCAGTTGACATCCGTTTGACCTATGGCAGCGCCATCTAGCGGGCCAACCATAGCGCCATCTGGTTTCCCTCTTCAAGCTAGACAAGTTTCGTCTTTGTAGTTTTTTCGTTTGACGCTTATTTCCTTGTTATATCTTCACAGATCCGCTGACGGCATCTTTAGTGTCTTGAAACCGGTTATCCAGTAAACAGTATTTAAGCGATCTTGGCTTTTGAATTATTTCAGTTATTTATTTATCATGCTTAGCTTGCAGTTGTTGCGTTTGAGATTAAAGCAGTTAGCTTGTTCGTTTGATATTTCTTCGCTGACCCAAATTGACGGCAGTGTTTTTGAATCGAGCTGCATTCCACACATCCAAGCCCACTTTGGAAGCGGATCGGCAGTGGTCATGTTTTATTGAAGAATATTTTTGACAACTCTGTGATATCCTGTTTCTTCCTGAAGGGGTACAGAATTGTCTTGTTAAATATATTTGATGTTTTCTTGTCATTTCCATAAATAACGCAAATAATTTTCTAATTTTCATGTAAGATGAGACTTCGGGTTATCAGATTTATGGCTTGAGTTCCAAAACGTTATTTCACACAGAAAATAAAGCTAATCTATTCTTTTATATCGCTAATTAAAAAATGGTTCAAATGGCTCTGAGCACTATGGGACTCAACTGCTGAGGTCATTAGTCCCCTAGAACTTAGAATTAATTAAACCTAACTAACCTAAGGACATCACAAACATCCATGCCCGAGGCAGGATTCGAACCTGCGACCGTAGCGGTCTTGCGGTTCCAGACTGCAGCGCCTTTAACCGCACGGCCACTTCGGCCGGCTATCGCTAATTATCTACCACATCAATCACCATGGCAGTAACAGAGGAGAGGTTACATTAATGTCTCGCTAGCTTAGTGACTTCAGCAGGATAGCACAGCGTGTTCGCTCGCGGGACTGGCCACTCTATGTAAAATGAAAGCTGAATGAAGTTTTCATCGACGGAGTGACTGGTAGCGAAAAATGACGAACAAACAGACAGGTAATAACGGAGAAAAGGTGGTGTTGTGGCTGTCATCTGAAGTAACGCCTGTATTATTTGTTGGGTCGAAACTCGCTGGAGGACTAATATCCTGCATCTGCGAGCCATCAGACCGAAACTTAACAAAGGAATTTTAAGGAAACGCTGCATCTTAATTCTTCTCATAAACTTGATACAGTAACTTACAGATCTAAAGACGAAAAACTTACAAAATTATTAAATTCTGCGCTAGTTACAACCAGAATTTTTCTGCTTCAGCCAACAGAATTTTGAAGTTTTGTGAATATATAACTGCATTAATTACTGAGTGGCACTGACCAATTTGTTAAGCAGGTGGACAATTTCTTCTGTAGCAAACTGAGACCTCATCGTAGAAGCAGTTACCAACAATTTTAGACGATCTCCGCACCTTGAACCCCATGGTGTGATTAAAGATCCTGGCACCAAAACAAGTTCATTGTGACTGTTAGTTCCCCTAGTTCTACTTGTCCCTACGTGGCAAACAAACTCCTAACACATGTAATAAACGTTTTGTTTTCTTAGTTACACAGCTTGTGTTCACGTTGTCGAATGTTAATGCATTCCCAGTGCGATAACGTATGTAGTCTCAATGTACGTGGCAATTATGCTATTACGGGAAAAATTTATTCGTAGACCTGGATCAGCTCTCCTGGGTATTAACAAAATTGTTTAGACAAGAGACAACTACCTCGCCTTGACCCGCGAGACGAGGATAAGGACGTCACCTCTCTTTTAATCTCTTTATATTCAAATTCCTAAGCCATATCACTAGAGTGGAAACATACATCGCCACTACATGCTACTTGACTCCCAAATTTAACACCACAACATTATTGACAAGTGTCGTCAAAGAACAGTCTCCGAACCAATGTTCAAAGCAAGAAAATCCTGTACTGACAAGAAGCCAAACGCATCACTTCTCACGGAAACAATATAGTTCTTTTTTTTTTCTAAGAATTCTCCTATGCCCAGTTAGTTACACGAATGGGTGCCTTCTACAATACTTCAGTTTCTTCTAACTCTCCACACGCTCTACTTCGAAGCCGGCCGCGGTGGCCGAGCGGTTCTAGGCGCTTCAGTCCGGAACCGCTCTGGTGCTACGGTCGCAGGTTCGAATCCTGCCTCGGGCATGGATGTGTGTGATGTCCTTAGGTTAGTTAGGTTTAAGTAGTTCTACGTTCTAGGGGACTGATGACCTGAGATGTTAAGTCCCATAGTGCCCAGAGCCATTTTTTTCTACTTCGAACTACAAAATTTCCCATCACCCATTACTACCCGAAGCTGCCGTAAAGTCTCTCGCCTCTGCACTAAATAACAAGATTCGCCTTCAGAAGTCGGAAACTAATAGCGAATCTCCACGGCTCACTTCAGAAATCGATATACTGCCGAAATGAATCACTGTATCGTGCATCTCTCTTGACGCAAAGACCTCTCTTACACCTTCGACGACTCGTGTGTTGTGTGTGTGTGTGTGTGTGTGTGTGTAAGAGTGAGTAAGTGAGTCAGCTTGTGTGTTCGTGTCCGCATTCACAGGAAAGGGATGGAGAGAGACACAGAGTAAGAGAGATAGATAGAGAGAGAAAGAGAGAGAAGAAGAAGAAGAAGGAGGGAAGCAAAGAGGAAGAGATGTGAAATAGATGGGGAGAAAGATAGCAACGAATGGGGAGGGAGATGGAACTGCAAAACAAAAGGTTCAAAAGTAATCAAAATAGACGTTGAAAAGAAGTATATCATAATTCCGCTTATGTTAAAGGAGAGAGGAAAGGATACGAGGAACGGATAAATTGAGACTGAAGAATCGGTAATGTGATAGGGGATTTAAAACTAAGTATTTCCTAGATTTTGATGTTAATGATAGGGAAGGAAAGTAAAAGAGGGGTGAGTGAGAGAGAGAGAGAGAGAGAGAGAGAGAGAGAGAGAGAGAGAGAAAGAGATTAAGAGAAAAAGTGTAATTTAAACAATTTAAACTAAAACTGCTGGATTTTTTTAATTTAATTTTTTTTATTTTTGGAAGCATGGGGTTAAAGGGGAAGGGAGGAGTGTGTGTGTGTGTGTGTGTGAGTGTGTGTGTGTGAGAGAGAGAGAGAGAGAGAGAGAGAGAGAGAGAGAGAGAGAGAGAGGGCCAAAGGGGAGAGGAGAAATTCAAGCTCGATTTAGAAATCGCTCTCCGAAATTTTATTTTAGTTCAAATGGTTCAAATGACTCTAACCACTACGGGACTTAAACATCTGAGATCATCAGTCCCCTAGACTTAGAACTACTTAAACCTAGCTAACCTAAGGACATCACACACATCCATGCCTGAGGCAGGATTCGAACCTGCGACCGTAGCGGCAGCGCGGTTCCAGACTGAAGCGCCTACATTTATTTTAGTGATTGGATACATTTTTAACATATGTCTCCTGAAGAAGAAAACTTCTTGAATTAGACTGCAGCCCATATTCAGTAACACTCTTCCTTTACTCTACCATTCGACTGCACAGTTTGACAACATTCTCCTAAATTTCGCGGTCTTTTTTTTTCTAGTGAATTCGTTCCCCGAAATGGCAAAAATCTCTGCATTTTCGGATGACCACCACCCCAACCACTACTCCACTCCGTAAACCATTACGCCGGGCGAAAGTAAAGACGAGAGAGTGTTTCCACGATCACAGGATCATACTCGAGGCAGGTAATTTATTGGCGTTTGTCTGTATTCCAAAACGTGCAAAGTTATTACTTCAGTTCTGAAAAAGACGGAGAAAGGTGATTTTAGCAAGAAACATGTGGGTATTATTAGACATTCTGCTTTAGTTATTCCCAATTACGCAGTTAATTCTAAGCAGCAAATAGTTAGTCCTTATAAACGCATTCTTTAAAATTTTACATCTGTCATGCTTCACATGTGTTGGTATCGAGTTGCTGTCGTCGCTTTCAGAACATTCAGCCAGGTCCATAATGCAGGCGCGTTAAAGCGCCCTCTTCGAGCCAGCCAAGTAACCAGTCCTCACAGTGTGAACACTGCACATCGCACATTTCCTGGATCTATGATTCTGTCTCTCTGCCTGACGTCACGATCTGAACCGGTTTTTCCGCTACTATTGCCAAATGCTCCATATTTTCTGTAGTTTTACCCATAATGCCTAAATTTATTTGCTGTAGAGTGTACGTTACGTGCTTTTTTCAGTTTGTGTAACATTAGATATCTTCAACACACTTTGCAGTCTGTATTGAACATGGTAAAATTTAGGTCTTTATTCGAGTTCATAACTTAGTAAGAGCATTCCATGTAGGCTTTCACGGCCGGCGTCTTTATCAGTAAACACTTCCGGGCTAAGTTGCCGTGGTCGATCTGTAGAAATTCTTCTCCCTGACGTTTCGTTCTCAACTACGAAGAACATTTTCCGAGGTGAGTCGACGACTCACTCTTCAGTCCAGTCACACAGCTGACCTGATTTAGTATGCACGTCTTTTTTCCGGGGACTGGGTGTTTGTGTTGTCCTCATCACCTCGGAAGATGTTCTCCGTAGTTGAGAACGAAACGTCAGGGAGAAGAATTTCTACAGATCGACCACGGCAACTTGGCCCGGAAGTGTTTACTGATTAGTAAGAGCACTTGGGAATCAATATCCAATTTTGATTCAGCCATCCAAATTTTCAGACTGCGTTGCTCTTTTACCCATCAAATAAAATTTCGAGTATTAATGCTAATAAATGTTGATTCTTCTTTGTTTATTATATATGGATGGTCAGTTGGTGCGTTGAGCAAGTTTTGCACATGAAACATGAAACTTTTTATTTACTTTTTGAACCATCTCGTATTAAGTGTACATATAATTTGGTATTCTTACGAACTTATTTCTCAGTCCATTCTCTGTATTCGAGTTAACCTTTAGTGTGTTCCATATGTCTACAAGTATTCTCGCAAAAACTGAGTTCTGGTACGTGCTACGTCAGCTTTAACTACATTTAAAGCAGAGAGAAGTATGCTACTTTTAATTTAAATGAAATTTTCAGCTATGCTAGTTGGTTCATGTTGCTGTTGAACTTCATGTCTGTACAGATAAAATTCTGCTACCACACTAGCTCGGGTCTTTACCATTTGCTGTAGGATACAGAGTACAACCACATTTTCATCGCAGGAATCACATATATAGGGCGTATTTCATACACACGTTTAATGAGTAGCTGCATGAGATCTGTCGTATGGGATATGGTTTGCTAGAAACTCTTCAGTCCAGTCACACAGCTGACCTGATTTAGTATGCACGTCTTTTTTCCGGGGACTGGGTGTTTGTGTTGTCCTCATCACATCATAATCATCATCATCCGTGACACGGTCTAGATTGGACTGTGGAAAAAAAATTGGACTGTGGAAAAATTGTGACTTTGTACGGTCGCTGATGACCGCGTAGTTGAGCGGCCTGCGAACCAAACAACATCATCACCGTCTTTTTTTCGTTTGGCGGCGGCACGGAACTGTTTGCAATGCATTCCGGAAGTCAAGAAGTACAGCATCTCACTGGGCGCTTGTATCTAATGCTTTCTGGGTCTCGTGAACGAACAGAGCGAGCTGGGTTTCCCACGATCGTCGTTTCCGGAACCCATCTTTGTTTCTACAAAGGAGATTTTCGGCCCCCGCGAATGTCATAATACACGACCATAATACATGTTTCAGAATTCTGCAACTGACCGAAATGTGATCTATAGATAGGCCTATAGTTTTGTGCTACTGTTCGCCGCCCTTCTTGAAAACGCGAGTGATCGGTGCTTTTTTCCAATCATCAGGAATACTTCGCAGTTCCAACACCTATGGTAAGCTACTACTGAAAGAGGGACAAATTCTTTTGCATGCTCTGTTTAGAACAGTTATGGTATCTCGTCAGGTCCTGTGACCTTCCCTCCGTTGAGCAATTTCAGCTGCTTTTCTATCCCATATCTGTCATTTTGAGTTCAAAAGAGACATTACAGTGCAATCTTCCGCTGTGAAAGGGTTCTGAAAAACAATGTTTAGTATTTCGGCTTATCTTGTGTCGCCCTGTGTTTCACTGCTGTTATGGTCACAAAACGTCGATCCGTCTACTGATTTGAAATGATCGTGTGGCGTCGTTAGTCGTGAGGCCCCATTAGGGGAAGTTCGGCCTCCAAGTGCAAGTCTTATTTCATTCGATGCCACATTGGGCGACTTGGGCGCCGGTGATGAGGATGAAATCATGATGAGGACCACACAATACCCAGTCTACGAGCGGAGAAAATCGCCAACCCGGCCAGGAATCGAACCCGGACCCACTTCGTTGGGAGACGTCCATTGATACTCAATGTTGTCAGTGCTGGAGATGAAAGTTGGAGCTGACCGGTCAAGTAATCTGAAATTTGTTCTTTCTCGCTCTTGCAACGCAGGAAGATGATCCTGCCTTTCTTTGTATTATTATTTACAGCACTATTCGGTGATGCTGTACTAGTAACAGCTTCGTGATCACTGATATCCTGTTCTGAGCTGAGTAGAAAAGATCGGGTCTGTCATTAAGTTATCTCCACTAGTTGGTTCTGTGAAAAACTGCCAAGGTAAGCACTTAGAAAAATTTCACATAATTCTCTGTCCCTACCACCCGTGGTAATCAGTTGAGCCTGCCAGTCTGTAGGTGGTAGGTGAAAATCCCCACCTACAACTATAATATGACAAGGAATTTGATGCGTAATATTCTCCAAGTTTCTTCTCAACTACTGTTGGTTAGGCAGGCGGTCTGTTAAAGCGTCCAATGGCCATGTCTGATTCACCTTTAAGCCTTGTGGTCACTAAAATTATTCTGCATTCGGAATATGTACTAATCTCAATAGGCATTTTCCTCTTTTTTCTTTAGTATAAACACGTCTCCACCATCAACATTCAACCTCTCTTTGCGACGTACATTGCAATCGGAATTTATAATTCCATTACTATTGACTTTCAGGTTCAACCAGCTTTCTGTCCCTAGTACTTTGTAGGCGTTGTTACCGTTTATACGAGGCGAGGCTAGTTCTGGGCTCTCTGCATAGACACTCGTGCAGTTAACTAACAGTATGTTAACATTCTCTATATCCAATTTGTTGTGACGAATGTTACGCTGGCTGGTCTCAGAAGGTAACTCAGAGGACCTACGAAGGGATTTCTCTGTCTTGAAAAAGCCACACTGGCACGCCAAAATTACCCTGCTACCCTAGTAGCCGCTTCTTGAATGTAGTGCATGCCTGACCTAATAAGGGGAAACCTACTATTCTCCACCCTTTAACCGGGGGGGGGGGGGGGGCGAGGGAGTGGGGAGAGGGGTCGGAAAATGTGCCTCCTATATTCTAGCAGAAAGGTCTTAACCTCTGCTTTACACCTTCCACTCTGCTACAAAACAGAGGGGTCGGTTCTAGGAATGATGCTGCAAAACGATAGCTCTGCTCTGATTCCACCCCGCAAGTCAGACCAGCAGTCTTCACCAAAACAGTAAACTGCCTGTGGGAACCGAGGAGGCAAACGTCAGTCGTGTCTACATGAGCCGCCATCTGCAGCAGGGTGTACCGACTGTGGAAAACAAATCCCGGCAGAGCCTCTTCTACATCTCAGATGACACAACACCCCCTCTCCCGATCTGCCGTATTTGTTGCTGAGGGATTCCCAACACTGAAGTTCGCAATGACAGACCGTCACATTGTCTGCGGTTGTCCAGACCTCTCAGGAAGATCGACCGTAGTTCCAACAAATGAGGCGTCCACTGTTGACCCAACAGGAGCAGGCAATGCCTCAAACTTGCTTTCAAGGCGTAATGGGACAGCTGTGCGATTGGTACCCTCTTTCGCCTTCCACCGAAAGATTCGTGACCCAGCCTCTGTTCGCCAGTCACAGTCAAGTAAGTGTCGATCAGCGGGGGCGCGCGAATCGAGAGACGCAGCAGCATTAGAGATCTTAGGTGGCGCTGTCGCCTCCAGAGGCGCCAGGGCATTCGTTTATGCCCAAACGCCACGGCAGCCCAGGGCAGCAGCCTGAAGCTGGTCGACCTTGGCCGCCATCTGCAGCAGGGTGCACCGACTGTGGAAAACCGCTTCCGGTAGAGCCTCTTCTACATCTCAGATGAGACAACACCGGCTGTTAATGACAGTGCTGAACTACCATTCATCCGTACACAACAGGCGCGGTCCCTATCCATCGAGCGAGGTGGCGCAGTGGTTAGACACTGGACTCGCATTCGGGAGGACGACGGTTCAATCCCGCGTCCGGCCATCTTGATTTAGGTTTTCCGTGATTTTCCTAAATCACTCCAGGCAAATGCCGGGATGGTTCCTCTGAAAGGGCACGGCCGACTTCCTTCCCTAAACCGATGAGACCGATGACCACGCTGTCTGGTCTCCTTCCCCAAACAACCAACCAACCAACCCTATCCATCTTTAATCAGTTATCGTCTGAACCAAGGTAATGTAACGTGGCTCTAACCAAGGAAAACTGAATTCCCTCAACAATGGAAAAATACGCCACCTCTTACAATAAAAATTAACAGCTGTACTAAAAACAGCGAAATAACCACCTACTGTTCACTCCTGTTCGCTTTTACTCTACAGTCCAGACTGTATACCTGACTGCAGATTCCTTTCAGAGTATGCTGATACAATAGCTCCATATTTGGTAAACATAAACAAACGCTCACTCGGCGAAATACCCATACCGAAAGAGCGGAAAGTTGCACAAGTCACACCAACAACCAAGAAAGGAAATAGGAGTAAACCACTGATCTACAGACTCATACCATTAACATCTATTTGAAATAGGATTTTGGAGCATATGCTGTGTTCGAACATTCTGAATTACCTTGAAGAAAACGATTGATTGACAAATAATCAAACGGATACAGAAAATATCGTTCTTGTAAAACACCACAACTACTTGTTTATTCTCGCAGAGTAACGAGTGCTATCGACAGGGGATATCAAATTGGTTGCATATTTTTGGATTTCCAGAAGGCTTTTTGACACCGTTCCTCACAAGCAACTTCTAATCAAATTGCGTGCCTATGGAGTGCGACTGGATTACTGACTTCCTGTCAAAAAGCTCACAGTTTGTAGTAACTGACGGAAAGTCGTCGAGCAAAATAGAAGTAATATCTGGCGGTCCCCAAGGAAGTGCAGTAGACCTTCTGCTGTTTCTGATCTATATAAACGAGACAGGAAAATATCTGAAGAGCCCAGTTAGAGTGTTGACAGATGATGCTGTCACATAACGGTTTGTAAAGTGATCATATGATCAAAACCAATTGCAAAATCATTTCAGACAAAATATATGTAGAGTGCGAAAAGTGAAAACTGACTCTAAATAATGAAAATTGTGAAGTCATCCAAACCATTACTGAAACAAACATTTCGGTTACACGATAAATCACACAGATCTAAAGGCTGTAAATTCAGCTAAATATTAGAATTTACAATTACGAAGAACTCAAAGTGGTAATGTTGTGGGTGAAGCTAACCAAAGACTGCGGTTCACTGTCAGAAATACGTAGAAAGTGCAACAGGTCTACTAAAGAAATTGCTTATACCAAGCTTGTCCTTCCTCTTCTAGAGTATTGCAGTGCAGTGTGGAATCCGCATCAGATGGGACGACTGACAGAGGACATCGTCAAAGTTCAAAGAAGGGCAGCTCGTTTTGTATTATTGCGAAACAGGGGAGAGAGTGCCACAGATATGATAGGTGAATTGTGGTGGCAATCTAAAACAAACGCGATTTTCTCTGTGCATGATCTCGTGAAATTTCAATCATCAACTTTCTCCTCCGATTGTGAAGATATTTTGTTGTTACCCACCTACATACGGAAACATTATTTTGATAAAAGAAGAGAAATCAGAGCTCGCACAAAAAATTTAAGTGCTCTGTTTTCCCGTCCGCCGTTCGAGCGTGTAACGGTAGAGAAATTCGCTTAAAGGTGGTTCTATGAACCCTCTACCATTTCGTGTAATCATGTTGATGTAGATGCAGATGTAGATGTAGAAGAAAGTATGAATACCACTAACCTATAAGATATATATGATCTGCATACAGACGATAAACTGCTAGCTTAGTTCCCCTGTGATAGGAGGCTGGAGATCTACTGAATATTTGCAGTTTGCAACAGTCGCGGAATCAATTAAGTGAAGTGACACTTGCGACTTACGCGGCGGGAAGCTACACAACAAAGTAAACGCATCCAACACAAAGGGTCGAAAATACGATAGCCCTCATAAGAAAAATAAACAGCACTGCTAAAAACAGGTAAATAAACAGCTGCTGTTGACTTCTGCTCAGAAGTAAGTTAGAGTAGCACTAAACTAAATTATGTATATTGAATACGTATAACAGAAACGCTGCTACAGCTGCTGGCTCCACCGTGCTAGGAGGCTGGAGGTCACTGTGAATGTTTGGCTGTCTCGGACCAGGAGGAATATAATGATTTAACGCCTTGCCGATGACGAGTTCATTAGCCACGAATCACGAGTTCGGTTTAGAGAAGCACAGGCAGTAATATGCCAGCGCACTTTTCAAACGGAAGCCGCAGAAAACCAAAGTGTGGGTGGACCGGCTGGGATCTGAGACCACGTCTTCCCGAACGTAAGTTCAGTGTGTTTCTCGCAGCGCCATGTCGCTCGTTGAGATTTAGGGAGAAGGTTTCTTATGCACCGCGTTTGCAGAAAGAAAATTAGGGGAGAATGTGTTACACTACCAGTAGGATACTGTGCATAGGAACACCCATGTTTCTTGGTTAGCCGGCCGCTGTGGCCGAGCGGTTCTAGGCGGTTCAGTCTGGAACCGCGCTGCTGCTACGGTCGCAGGTTCGAACCCTGCCTCGGGCATGGCTGTGTGTGATGTCCTTGGGTTTAAGTAGTTCTAAGTCTAGGGGACTGATGACCTCAGATGTTAAGTCCCATAGTGCTTAGAGCCATTTGAACCATTTTTTGTTTCGTGGTTAGTACTTCTGTGCAGCGACTGATTTTAGACTCATATGAAGGAATGCACACTAGAGACTGCCATATGCAGTTTACGCTATTTGCTACAGTTCTTGATGTAGGTAGGCATGGCGTTGTGTTTTGCGCAACATTTGTAAATATTTCACCTCTTCAAATGTAAGTGCTGCATAATACATGAAAGCTGTTTGGAATATGTTGTTAATTCTTCACTCACAGAGTTTTATGGTGTGTAAAATGCTATATATTTTTATAACTTTTAACACAACATGTGGAGAATTAAGCCATAGTTCATCAGTCGTACACCTTCTTGTATCTTCAAAAAGAAGACGTTTTACCATGAAACATGTGATACTTGCAAATGAACTAACTTTCTTTACCCTCTTAACAAGATAACGTATCTTGTAAACGGAAATTTGTATTATTTTCCAATACCTTCTATTTTGAAAGACATATAACTTGTAAATGGGTTTTGATAACACTTCTCCTTGATATCACTTACTGATCATTTGCGTGTTTTAAAGTAATAATATAACATACAGACTATTAAATACAGAATTGATAGTATTTTCTCATTCATTTCTAAATTTTAATCGAGTATTTGTTCCTATGTACGTGACCATGTTGTATCTTTAGAATTGTATGTTAATACCTTCAGCTATGACGGGCGTTGATATATATCAACGGGGACACGTGAAAAATGTGTGCCCAGACCGGGACTCAAACCCGGGATCTCTTGCTTACATAGCAGACGCTCTATCCATCTGAGCCACCGAGGGCACAGAGGAGAGTGCGACTGCAGGGACTATCTCGCACACACCTCCCACGCCTTTCGGACATGTCCGAAAGCACAGACACCACATCCATATATGTTGTATCTTGGTCACTGTTTACACATTTTGAGGAACCTTAATTTTCCGCAGTGACTTTTTCTCTTTTCAGGAAAAGACTGCAGCATGAAAAAATTGAATGCCATCTTTTAAAAATGGACTAAGAAAATATTTTAACTGCTGTAACATGGTCAGTGCGCACGTCGGAAAATTTGCTAAGGTAGAACATATTTCCCCTACTAGAATCACAGAAGTGCACAAACAGGCGTAGGTGTGTTAATTGGCAGTTATTTCGTGAAATAAGAGACGCGCTTTTGGCCAGGAGTGTCTGTTTATTATGCGCTACAAGGCTAATTTGACAAGTACAGAAAGCGAGAGCCGGGTCCTTGAAGAGTCCGTCGCGGGCGTCGGTGAGCAGTGGCGGGTGAGGGGCGGCGCCGCCTCAGCCCAGCAGGTAGTACCCGTACGGGTAGTACGAGTAGGCGTACGGGTAGTAGAACTGCTCGCTGGCGCGCAGCGACTCGCGGGGGGCGGCGGGGGCGGCGGGGGCGGCCGGCATGGGGCCGGGCAGCGGCAGCGGCAGCGGGACGCACAGCGCCACGCCCACCAGCGCCGCCACCAGCACCAACAGCGTCTGCAACACCACGGCAATGTCAGACTCCTGCTCCACTACTGGCGTCTGCCCCACACTCTCCGCCATCAACAACAAGTAGCAACAGAATATAAATTATCAACTTGAGCGTATTACACGGCGCAATTCAAACGGCGCAGTCCCCTTCTCCTCTTTTGTTGAATTTATATATCGAATATAGAGAGAAGAAAATAAAAGAAAGACGATTAAAATGAATGGATATCCACGATATCTGAATCCTTTTTGCACTTTAAGTACTTTGTAGGATTTACAGAAGTCATATGTCGTTTATTTTTCAGTCGGAATTGCTCTTTTTTTTCTATAACAGCCTGACTAGTTTCGATCTTCCTGTCTCATCTTCAGTCTGATTTACTCACATCAGCTACCCATCGTGTCTGTATCGGAATTAAACATCGGAACAGTTCGGATACAGACGCGACAGGTAGCTGACATAACTATATAGAACTAAAGACAATCCAGAGATATCTAAACTAGTCATACTGTTGTAAAAAACGTGCAACTGCGACGCAAATAAAACGATATGTAAAAAATTTTAAATAGCAATACAGTCACTGAATTCTCTCACGGAAAAGATATCTCCTATACCGAATTTCATAAGATGAGGTAGCTGTACACCCAAAGGGACTATAATGATAAGGACACTGTCCACAGAAGTATGCATGTTATTTCCATAACTTCGTAATGACATTACTATACTAGTGCAAGCGAAAAAGAGTTATAGTAGTAGCAGAAAACTGATGAAAATTGGATGAAACATAATGGAGAAAGTAAAGGAAATCTGCTATTTTGCAAGTAAAGACGGACGACGCAAGGGGAGGATAAGAAGCTGAATAGATTAGGAATAAAGAGCAGTCTCCTCCAAAATGAGTCTACTAGCATCTTACATAAGCCTTACCTAAGGAAGAAATTTCTGTGAATGTACGTTTGGAACCCGCAATGAATCATCTGCTGTGGAAAAATCGGAGATTAAGAGAATCGAAGCGCTTGAGGTGTCACTGAAGAACGCTGACAGTTAAGTAGACAGTTACGAAATGAGGAGGTCCTCTACGGAAACGGCGAGGAAATGACCATGTGGAAAACACTTAGTACAAAAAGGGGCAAAATGACAGTACAGGCATAAAGATATGAACGAATAACTCCCATGGTAGAATAATGAGGCGTACCGAGCAAAAATTGTAGGGAGAAATATATCCAATAAACGATCCACGATGAGGTGTGCCCTCACATGAAAAGGCTGGTACATAAGAGGTAGTCGTGACGAGCCGTATCAAACAAGCCAGAAGTCTGATGATGCGAAAGAAAAGTTAATCTCAGATGAGTTGTTCTGGTTGATGAGACGATACGTTGACATAAGGAAGTAATTTTTTATCTAGGAAGTTCCTAGATATGAAAGAGGATACGCAGGAAGATAAAGGGTGATACACTGTGTTGTGGTTCAAGGAGAAGTAAGAAATGCAGAAGGTCTGATTAAGGTACACGCGAAATGAGGAGGAGAAAGAGGAGTATGGATAACAGGAAACTTGGAGATAAGAAAAGGAAAGGAATCCTACTCAGCAAGCCATATTTCTGTATATTGTGGTGACTATTTCTTGTACTGTGTTTTGCTCCCTTTCCTCTCCCAGTCGCTAACAGTCTAAGTGGATAATTAATGTCAGCAAGCCTCAGTTTGAGCGTAAATTTCTCTGCCTTTCAACTCAGTATTATTTTGCGCACTTAGGAGGAAGCAGAAAACAGTATAACAGAAGTACGATTTGTTCTGAATAGGAAGGTAGGTCGGAGAGCGAGTTACTTTGAACTGCTCAGTGATAAGAGTGCTACAACAATAGATAAAATATATATGCCGACATCGCAAACAGATGAAGAGTCAGAGAAGGTAGCTGAGGATATTGAACGGGTAATTCGGCAGAATAGACGAAAATCCAACAATAACTGGGGACTGAAACTCGGTAGTAGGGGAAGGAATTGAAAAATGTGTTAAGGGAGAGTATGGGTTTGGTATCAGGAATGCGACAGGAGAAAGATTAATTGAGTTACGCAATAAATTTCAGGTAGTAACAGCGAATACATTGTTCAAAAATCCAAGATGAGGAAGTATACTTGATACAGGACTGGAGATAGAGGAAGATTCCAGATGGATTATATCGTGGTGAAACAGAGATTCTGGAATCAGATTTTGGAACCGACGAACAGATGTAGACTCGAGTCGTAATTTAGGAATGATGAAGAGTAGGCTGAAGTTTCAGAGACTCGTCCCGAAGAATCAGTGTGCAAAGGTGTATAATACTAAAGTACTGGGGAATGATGAGATTCGTTTTAAGCACTGAGGCTACAGTTACAGCGATAATAAATACCACAGTAAGCAGGTCAGTAAGCAGGTCAGCTGAAGAGGAATGGAAGTATCTAAAAATGGCAGTTGCAAAAGGTGGAGACTCTAAGACAGGTACAAGAAAGGTAACAGCGTCAAAACCTTGGGCAAGGAAAGAAGTGTTTCAGTTGATCGAAAGGTTGATTGAAAGGGTAATACAGTACGTACAGGGAGATGAAAATCTGGTAGTCATGGAGTACTGGAATGCAGTTGTAGAGGAAGGTGTAGAAGAAAAGGTTACAGCAGAATATGGGCTGGGGAAAAGGAATAAGAGAGGAGAAAGACTTTTGAGTTCTGTAATAAATTTCAGGTAGTAATTGTAAATACTCTGTTCAAGAATCACAAGAGGAGGAGGTGTATTTGGAAAAGACCGGATAATACGGAAAGATTTCAGTTGGATTAAATATAGCCAGACAGAGATGCGCAAGGAAATGAGATACGGAAGGAGTAACGGAAGGAGTAACGAGATACCCTGAAGTTCTCTCAGGTTATAAATGCAGCAATAAGGAATAGCTCAGTAGGCAGTACAGTTGAAGAGGAATGGACTCTCTACAAAAGGTCAATTACAGAAGTTGGAAAGAAAAACATAGGTACAAAGAAGTAACTGCGAAGAAATCATGTGTAACAGAAGCGGTACTTCAGCTAATCGATGAAAGAAGGCAGTACAAACTTTTCGGGGAAATTTAGAAATACCGTAATATAAGTCACTTAGCAAAAACAGGAAGCCAAGAAGAAACGGCAGCAGAAAAGACGTGAAGAAGTCGAAAAAGAAATGGTCGTCGGAGGGAGTAAATCACCATACAGAAAGTCAAAACAGTCTTCAGTGAAACTGAAAGCAGATGCGTGAACATTACGAGTGCAACAGGAACTCCACTGTTATTTGCAGAGGAGAGCGGATAGGTGGAAAGAGAACACTGAATGCCTCTGCGAGGCGGAGGCCTTTGACGATGTGATTAAGGAGAAACTAGAGTGCGTATGGAAGAAGCTCATCGTAACGTTTGAGATGCGGTGCTATAGAAAGGTAATGAAAGTTAGGTAGGCGAAGGATGCATAAGTGTGCAGCTGCGACAATGTCGCAAGATTACAAATTGAAAAAGCAACATTGTAACTGACGGTTTTATGTTTAAGATGACTAGCAAATATGCAAGAGTTCAATACGTCTGTGGTAGGACGGAAATTTGGTGAGGACGACAGAGGATTCTCGTTGGCGAGGATAAATGGATGAGGCAATTAAGTAAGATGTGATGTATGACGTTCAAGGATATATAAGCGTTAAATTTTTTGAGAGAGCAAATACGGGTGAAATGGACTGTACTGACAGTGAAGTGGATACAGATTTCAGAGATGTGGAGAGCGGGCGAAGGATGCAGTGTGTGTGTTCGGCTTCGAGGTTTGGTCGATTATTGGCGTTATTGGGGTTGATTTGTGGGTGAGATGCATTCGCACTGGCTTTCTGTCGAGTTTTAGGCTCCAACTGCAACAGTGTACTACGTATACGCATTCTCAAGAAGTGAAATCTTACTCTCCATTATTACAGCCAAAGTGTTAATGCTAGTAATTTTATTGGTGTAAGGTCGGTTGGTTCTAAAATTAAGTAGTAGTTTCTTGGTACACGTCTAAAAGTAACAACAATGTCCGTTTTAATGTAATCGGATATTCCTCGACTACAAACGCCAGATATGCTAGGCGTTCTGCGTTCTCTGCCTGGACCATGTTTTCCTTTTCCTTCTTCTTCTACAGAACTCGAGACGAAACGACGCATGGTTAGTGCAAGTAGACATTAACAGCGTCAAGACTGTTCCGAGTCATCTGACCACATAGAATAGACCACTTCATTGTTCTGTGATAAAAAGGACTTCTTACTCAATTTCTAACTTACAGTGACAATATACCGTGAATTGACTATATCATTAAAGTCCAGTCCATCACTATACTCAATTTCGTGCAAGATCAAATACTTTTTAACTGAAAAAAATGTAGCATTAACGTCTGTATTCCATACGTAGTGTTGTGCTTGAGCATAGGTGAATTCCGCAATGCGTTCTTGGTAAGATATGAAGGGAACCAGTGTGACATTGACTTTCACCAACTTGGCAGTGAAGTATTGTAGAGTGTGCTTATACAGTGAAGTGCTGCGTTTGCGTTGAGCCTATGGATGAGTATAAAACTGTAGTGGTTTGCGGAGTATATAGTAGATGAAGTCATAAAGTCAATTGATGGTGATGTCTTTTTATTAAGAACAACTGGAAACATAGGCTGACTGAGCGGCAGAGCCGGTCGGAGAGGCCGTGCGATTCTAGGCGCTACAGTTTGAAACCCAGCGACCGCTACGGTCGCAGGTTCGAATCCTGCCTCGGGCATGGATGTGTGTGATGTCCTTAAGCTAGTTAGGTTTAATTAGTTCTAAGTTCTAGGCGACTGATGACCTTAGAAGTTAAGTCGCATAGTGCTCAGAGCCATTTGAACCATTTTTTGAGCGGCAGATATAAACGTAAGATCAAAAATAGTCTTGCAGTTGCAAAATTAATTAGTTTACTATACAGAGCATCCAACGCCTGTGGAACGGGAAGTGGGTATTGACAGGTTTGATTTATGGCAGTGAGATATGGACTTTTACGCAAAACAGATCAAACATCGAGGATTTCTCTCTGAGAAATGAGAGCTGCATGATGGGTATTACTGGGAGAGAGAGGGATATACTGTTACCTAATGGACAAAATACAAACATATGGAATGTCACACAAGTCTTGTGATTGGGTTAAAAATATCCTAGAATTAGAACACAACATCTCATTCTTAACGAAGAGCAATCTTGAAACGTCAAAGTAACTTCGCCCGTGTCCCAATAGATTGCTGTAGAAACATTAATGTTCGCAATATACAGTATATAAATTACGAATTAGATGACGCCGACAACTGCATGATGTTTTCTGCTAATGATGCTGCGGTATACAGAGAATCGCAACGCTAGGAAACTGTAGCGAAACATAGAAGGACTTCCAGGGGATAGACCTTTGGTGCAGGAATTGGAAGTTGACCCTCATCATAAACGTAACGCATCGCATACAAACAGGCAGGAAGACACTCTATTGTATGATCACACAATTGCCGAACAGTTACTGGATGCAGTCACATCAATTAGATACCTGAGAGTAAGAGTACGGAGCGATTTAAGGAGCGACGACCATTTAAAACCGATCGCAGTTTAGGCAGATGCCAGTCTGAGACTCATTGGAAGAATCCTCAGGACGTATAGTCGACACACAAACTGAACGCTAAGTCTGTCAAAAATGGCTCAAAGGACTCTAAGCACTATGGAACTTAACGTCTGAAGTCATCAGTCCCCTAGACTTAGAACTACTTAAACCTAACTAACCTAAGGACATCACACACACATCCATGGCCGTAAGTCTGTCATTGCAAGATTACTCTATTAAGGAGAAACCTGACTTAGAGGGAATTTAAGTAATAATGAGAAGCGTTATAACATATTCACGCAATGCACCCTGGATCAAGATGTATCCAATATACCAGTTTAACGCAGCTACTATATGCTTTTAATTAATGACTTGGAACGGAATCCTGACTGCATTAAAAATGGGAGAAAACGAAGAAAAGAGCTCCTTATATTCACAGTTATGAATAAAAAGCAAAGAAAGAGATTCAAATGGCCAAACTGAAAATTTCGTATTAGAAATCCCTTCGCTGCTAAAACTCTTGTTCAGGAGTTTCTGCAAATTGCAAACTTACAGTGATGTGCCAGACATTGAAACTGGTTATAACGTGCTTGGAGGAAGATGAACATATCTTAACCAGCATAAGTATAGAACCAGATGAACAAATCAACCAGATTCAAATGAAGAAAGGATTGGAATAGTTTACTGCCATTCAGAACAGAATGTTTTAAAAATGCCTTAAAAGTATAATAACAATAATATCAGGTCTACAACTTTGCTTTCGCCGATTGCAATAGATGGCAATAGTGGCAAGTGCTAATGCAGATGGTACGTCGCAAGTGTCATACAATTAGCGTAGGCGTTTGTAAACATAACGCCATCAAAATATTAGCTAATTTATGATTGCATTATAAAATTATTCTCGATGGAGTAAGTCAACTTAAGAGACAAATTCTCGTGATTCGCGTTAAGTTTTAATTTTCTGCTTTGTTGTTGTGGTCTTCAGTCCAGAGACTGCTTTAACATTGATAAATCTGCGGCTGAGGCTCATAAAATTCTGGGTAAGACCTGTGGTGAGCCATATATTAGTGAAAGAACGTACAGAGAATGGTATCAGTGCTTCAAGAAACTTGATTTTGATGTGGAAGACTGGCACAGAGGTAGAAGAGATAAGGTATTCGAAGCTACTGAAACCGACGGACAACAACGGAGATCATTAGCGAAAGCAGTTGTTGCGTTTGAGCTGATCACTGAAAGCTACAGACATGAAAAGGTGATTTTTCAGCATGACAGTGCTCGCCCTATGGTGCAAAAACCTATCAAAACATCCTTGTAAACATTTCAATGGGAAGTTCTACCACCCCCGCCATATTCTGCAGACATTGCTCCGGTGATAAGAACAAGTTCAAAATTGGATCGATTCGTGGATCTCCGCAAAACACCCCTAATTTTCCGCCGTAGAATTAGTATGCCGCCCGAACGATGGGAGAAAGTAATGGCTTTTGAATCGTAAGGGTTTCGTAAGTATTTCACAATAAAGCCTTGAAATTCGAGAGAAAGCGGCGGACGCAAAAGTCGTGGACTCAGTAATAATAATATTTTAAAAAGTGCATCAGTCTGAGCTATTACCAAGGAAGACTGATAGAAGAAATCGTGAAGATCCGAACAAGAACAACGGCTTTCATTATACGTACGTTCGTTTAGATCAGTGGTGCATGACCGGTCGGACCAGATCTTCCGGTCATAAGAGCAAGTGCAGAATTGGATCGATTCGTGGATCTCCTCAAAAGACTCTTGCTTTTAAATTCCGAGATCGTACGTTCCTAGAAGCATCAGCAAATATAACGCTTCCTCCTAGATATATCTCTCGAAAAGACTATGGAGATAGAAAGGTTTGAGCACATACGAAAGCTTATCAGCAATCATTCTTACCCCGCACCATTCACGATTGGAAAAGAAAGGGGAGGAAATGACAGTAGAACACAAAGTACCCTCCCCCACACACCATAAAATGGCGTTTGGAATATACATATCGATGCAGACATATTACGACAAAACAAATAGAGACGCATACAGGTAGCAAACCAGTAGGAATACATATGAGCATTTAAAACGGAAAAAAGGGAAGCAGTTGGGCAAGAGGACATGACGGTGACAAAAAGAAAAGATAGGCACTTGAAAAGAGAAAGAAAATAAAGTGTGGTTGAGGTGAAGCAAATCCAAGAGTTGGCTGGTTGATGACCAGTCGCAAATTAACTGAGACGTCAAAACAGCGTACAACTGTTGATGCAAGTACTGCGAGAATCAGCATTTCCAGTTACTGGAGGCGGGTGGAGAGCGATCAGTGCAGAGACCAGTACTCACCAGAGTCCTCATCTCGAGACTGGAAGAGCCGCTCGTGCAGAGGGGTCGGACTGTACGTGGGATGGGCGCCGTCCTCTCTTATATAGTCGCATCTGCCGGGGCAGCACGTGGGGCGACTGCCGATGGCGATGGCGAGCGGCGATGAGACTCCTGCGGGGAATTTCGCGAGCGCCAAGGCCGCGAGCCTTCACGCCCCACGAGCTCTGCTGGACGCACGCCGCTGCACGCCGCGCTCTGGTCGTGACCTGCCCGCTGCGCCGTCTTTCCGTCCCAACCAGCAAGTCCCCACACAACTTTTTGGCAGGTTAGAACTGCGTGCTGGGCCGAGACTCGAAGCAGAGCACTTGCCTCTCACGCACATAGATTGTAGTAAGTGAGCTCTCCGTATATAAGCTCATCGCCGGCCCCTGCGCCCGAGCGATTCTAGGCGCTTCAGTCTGGAACCGCGCGACCGCTACGGTCGCAGGTTCGAATCCTGCCTCAGGCATGGATGTGTGTGATACCCTTAGGTTAGGTTTAAGTAGTTCTCAGTTCTAGGTGACTGATGACCTCAGATGTTGAGTCCCATAGCGTTCAGATCCATTTTTATATAAGCTCACCGTCCAGAACTGTAGACACCCTATTACAACAGAGCACTGGTCACGATGGAGCACTGTAAATGGTGTAGAACTGGTTCCAGATATTAATCTGAAGAGCCGTCGCTAACATAAGTCATGATAGCGAAGTAATGTACAGAGGGCCCGAAAGTCCGTTAAGATTTGAAAATATACTAACTCAGGAAATAATGTAGTAGGAAGCCGCCGCGGTTAGAATTTGAAAAAAACATTGTGCGATGTTCCATCAGATGAGAGGGAAAGATAACGGAATATTTTCGATAAAATGTTCAGAAGCCAGTAAACAGTGTAATGCACTAAAAGCCGAAAACGTTCTCAAATAAAATAAAATTTAAAATATATGTAAAAAAGGAAAAAAAAGGCCTCACGCGATGTCCTATACAACACGTCACCTCGAGAACAACAGCCGAGAAGTATTCAACAGCAAACAACCGGCTTACTCTCACAAAGAGTACACATATCTGTATAAATAGACACCAGATTACCTTGTTAGATATGCGGCGCCATTCACGCACATTAAAACAGGGTCATGCCTAGGTAAGTGCATCGCGCAGCAAAAACTGCTGCCTATTTATGTAGATATACGTACTTCTCGTGAGACTAAGGCGGCTGTTTGTTGTTGAATACTTCTTGGATATTCTCGAGATAATGTGTTGTATAGAACGCCGCGCGGGGCCTTTTTTAAGAAAAAAAAGACAAGGACAGCTGTCTACTAGGATTTCCTGTGCTTTAGGAGCATCTCCCGTGTATTTAACATCTTGTACATCATTATGTTGTTTTTCATATATTTTAAATTTTGTTTGAGTATGTTCTCGGCTTTTAGTGTATTACTCTGTTTATTGGCTTCTGAACATTTTATCGGCCATATTCCGACATATTTCACTTTTATCTTATGGGACACCGCACAATGTGTTTTTGAAATTCTGACCACGGCGGTTTCCTGTTGATGTTGATGACTGTTGATGACTGGAAACATGTTGCCTGGTCGGACGAGTCTCTTTTCAAATTGTATCGAGAGGATGACCGTGTACGGAGATAGAGACAACCTCACGAATCCATGGACCCTGCATGTCAGCGGCGGACTGTTCAAGCTGGTGGAGGCTCTGTAATAGTGTGCAGGGCGTGTGCTGTGGGAGTAATATGGGACCCCTGATACGTGTTGATACGACTCTGACAGGTGGCCTATATGTAAGCATCCTGTCTGTTCACCTGCACCCATTCATGTCGATTGTGCATTCCGACGAACGTGGGCAATTCCAGCAGAACAATGCAACAACCAGCACGTCCAAAACTGCTGCAGGGTGGCTCCAGGAACGCTCTTCTGAGTTTAAGCACTTCCGCTGGCCACTAAACTCTCCAGGCGTGAACATTATTGAGCATATCTGGGATGTCTTGCAACGCACTGTTCAGAAGAGATCTCCACCCCCTCGTTCTTTTACGGATTTATGGACAGCACTGCAGGAATCATGGTGTCACTTCCCTCCAGCGTCTACTTCAGACATTAATCGAGTGTTGCGGTATTTTTTCCTGCTCACAGGGGCCTTACACTATTTTAGGCAGGTGTGTCAGTTTTTTTGGCTGTTCAGTGTATTTACTATGGGTATTCTTACTTACAAGGGAACCTCCCCATCGCAACCCCCTCAGATTGAGTTATAAGTTGGCGCAGTGGATAGGCCTTGATAAACTGAACACAGATCAATTGAGAAAACAGGAAGAAGTTGTGTGTAACTGTGAAAAAACAAGCAAAATATACAAACTGAGTAGTCCATGGGTCACATAAGCAACATAATGGAGAATGTGAGATTAGGAGCGCCGTGGTCTCGTGGTAGCGCGAGCAGCTGTTGAACGAGAGGTCCATGGTTCAAATCTTCCCTCGACTGAAAATTTTACTTTCTTTATTTTGCATAGTTATTATCTGTTCGTTCGTTCATTGACATCTCTGTTCACTGTAATAAGTTTAGTGTCTGTGTTTTGCGACCGCATCGCAAAACCGTGCGATTAGTAGACGAAAGGACATGCCTCTCCAATGGGAACAGAAAACATTTGATCGCAAGGTCATAGGTCAACTGATTCCGCCACAGGAAAACACATCTGATATATTCTATACGACACTGGTGACGGCATGTGCGTCACATGACAGGAATATGTTGTCGACCCACCTAACTTGTACAGTTGGCGAATGGGTAAACAGATTCTTCTACCTTGCCCGATTTAGGTTTTCTTGTGGATGTCATAATCACTCCCAAAAAAGTGATGAAAACATAAGAGTTTGTCACATAAACTGAAAATAAAAAATTAAACTTTTCACTCGATGGAAGATTTGAACGAAGGACCTTTTTTTTTTTTATTTACTGTTTTAATACATTCTTAATGTGGTTTTACTTTATACCACAACAAAAATAAATGTATCTAGCACCGCATCGTGCTCTGAGAAAAAGAAAACAATATCTCGGCACGTTCCTACACCGAGGTAATGTATATGGGGAAAACGAAAAAAAAAGTGCTTCATACAGGATACAGAAGGGTGTGTCGCTACTCTCCTTACGCTTCATCATCCAGGTACGTCTTCACGTATATCATGTTATTCCACCGAGAATCGAACTTACTCATGTCAGCTCACTCAATGGGTATCTTCTCCTACCTGTTGATGATCCAGCTGCGCGGAGGGTCGCGTAGGGCACTCCCTAAGTAATTAGAAAAATACTGTCTGTATTTTGGGTTCCGTACGATCTTGCAATGACGTTCTTGTAGGTAGTTCCAAAAGTCTAATACATCTTTAGGTCCATCATGAAATAAGTAGTGTACCGCATGCGCACGGATCCACGTGACAGCGTTGGTCTTGGCGCGCGGGAAATACTGTTGATCCGGAAATAGTAGAAACCGAGGTGTAATGTGTTCCGGAGTCACTCGTAGAAAATACGACAAAATTTGTCGCACCAAGAGCCATACGTCTTCTGCCGCGCCACATGTGAGACGGTGTTCGTCCGTGTCTGGTATCCCGCAGTCTACGCAGAGAGGCGATTCCGCCATGTTTATCTTGTGGAGGCGTGATCGGGTGATCTGTTTACCATTGACTGTGATGTACCATGTGGATCGGACGGCTGTGTCCAGTGGAATCGCGTGAATCGTCTTCCACACCACCTTCCAATTAACTTGGGGCTTTTCGTCTCCACGATGTTTGGTGGGCGCCTCTGCTGTAGGACATGATATATATCCCTCGCCGACGCCTGTTTCGTCGGTGGTACTGCGATATGGAAATAGCTGTGTTCAATGTAAAAGTTCCTGAAGTAGTAGAAGGTTGGGGGTATGTCTTGCGTCGTCAGTGGGGGCATAATGGACGGCGGAGCTAAGGACTCCAACAACAAACCTGTCAAACTTTCCGGGTGGTGGCGCCACAGCTTGATGTGTGAGCTGACATACAGGGACACAGCTCTGTCGTGGACATGGACTAGGCTAAGACCTCCCCTTTCTGGGGGGAGGGTCAGTGACTCATAACTGACTTTGAAGAGCATGCCTGTACTGACGTAGGCTCCGAATGCCGCTAATAGACGTCGAGCCATCAGTAACGGTATTGGGAGAACACGCGCTATGTGTGGAAGGCGCGATGCGAGGGAAACATTAACGAAGTGTGTCCTTTGGAGAATGTCGAGGGTCCGCAGACGAAGGTTGAAGATCTGGACCCGAATTTGTTGTAATAAGCGGCGGTAGTTAAGAGCCGCGGTGCGCCGTATGTCGTCGTGAAACTCTATTCCGAGACATTTGATAGTGCCACGAAGCTGTAGGGGTTCGACACACGCTGGGGTCAACCCGTCTCCTATGGCCATGGCGACCGATTTGGCGACGTTGAGACAGCTGCCGGAAGCCACACCGTACGTGGTAATCCATTCTAGTGCTCTGTTGACATCATCGCGATTGCGGAACACGAGAACCAGGTCGTCTGCATTTGCTGTACAGCGAAATGTGACGTCACGTAGGGTAAGACCGGTGAGGCGTTGACGGAGACCACAGAGGAGCGGTTCCAGTGCCAGAGCATATAGTAACGTCGACAAGGGGCAGCCTTGACGGACGGAGCGGAAAATCGGGAGGGACTGCGAGAGACGCCCGTTAACGAGCACTTTGGAAATCGCTCCTCGGAGTAGGCGCATCGCGACGTCTGTGAATTGCTGTGGGTACTGCATGTGCTGGAGAACGGACGTTAGGTATGCGTGATCCACTCGATCAAACGCTTGGCTAAAATCTAGTGATGCCAGCGCTCCCGGGACGCGGCGTGCCCTGGCTAGGGCTGTTAAGTCACGGTATCGACACAGTGCTGTGTGGATGTTGTTGATACCCCCTAGGGAAGTCTGATCTGGCGAGATGACGTAAGGTAGGGTCGGTCGTAGACGGTTTGCTAATAGTCTGGTGAATATCTTCATGTCGCAGTTGACGAGTGTTAGCGGGCGGTAATCTTGTATTCGAGCCCCACCTTTAGGCTTGTGAACCGGTATAATTATTCCTTCGACGAAGGTCGCAGGGAGCGGCACCGCGGGGGACATAAGCTCCCGACAGATGGCTGTTAACTTGGGAGCCAGTAAATACTGAAAAGTTCTATAAAACTCCACAGGGAGCCCGTCGGGACCAGGAGACTTATTCGCCGCTCCTTTAAAAAATGGTTCAAATGGCTCTGAGCACTATGGGACTTATCCTTTCGTTCCGCAGCTGCTCACGTTACCACGAGACCACGACGCTCCGGCGTTCTCATCGTCCTTAATGTTGCCTATCTTCCCTTGAACTACTCAGTTTGTATGTTTTGCTTATTTTTTCATAGTTCCACACAACTTCTTCCTGTTTTCTCAATTGATCTGTGTTCAGTTTTTCAAGACCTATCCACTGTGCCAACTTATAACTAAATCTGAGGGGGGGGGGGGTGCGATGGGGAGGTTCCCTTGTTAGTCTATCATACGAATTTAGTGTCCATTCTTCATTTATGGAAGGCTTTGTCACTTTTAGTCCGCAATGGGGGTACACTGTCGGCAGCTGAGCCGTATTGTTATATTCGTTTCTGTGAAGCCATATTGTGTGGGTCCAACCGCCAGAACTGCAGTGTTTCCGTCGCGCCGGCTGACGGGAGTAAGCGCGCACCTTGCGTCGTCCCACTGTTTGTCCGTAGTGGTCTGGTGTACAATAACGATTTCTCCCAAGTGATACGACGGGTCATCTGCGCCGAACGACCCGAAGAAGACGCCAGAACTGGTACATACACTCTAAATCTTCATATGGTAGGTTCGCCACACGATTATCGGCAGTTTTCGCCCCTTCCCAACTGTTGTGGTGTACAGGGTACACTTCGTCGTACACACCTTGCGGATCGTATCACTGAAGTCTACGCTCCGTAATTTGAACCGTTTAACACATTTTTAATACGAAGAAGTAAAACACTTCAGAGTCATGTCACAATTTCAATGTATTGTCCCAATTTCTTCTAGAGGCATAAAAATCGTTCCACATTTTCTGTGCACGTTTACACCACTTTCACATACAAATCCATTACAATACAGTTTTCGGTACATGTTTACTCTAAAATACACATTACTATAATACGAGGACTATCCACAAAGTACATTACGTTTTGGAATTAAAAATAAATAAAGTATTGGAATTTTTTTTTATTACATACAGATGAAAGCCACACTTAAATACTACTTTTCTACATAGTTGCCATTTAAATTAAGGCACTTATTGTAGCGATGGACGAGCTTGGAAATTCCTTCGTCGTAAAATTCGGCCGCCTGCGCCTTCAACAACGTGGTTACCTCTTCTTGAAGCTGCGCGTCGTCATCAAAACGCTGCATAGCCAACCACTTCTTCATTGCTGGGAATAAGTGGAAGTCGCTCGGTGCCAGGTCGGGACTGTACGGCGGATGAGGAAACAACTCCCACTTAAAAGATTCGAGAACTTCACGAGTGGCATTTGCCGTGTGGGCCCGGGCGTTGTCGCGAATCAGCAAGATCTTCCCCTGCGCTTATTTTGTATTGCTCTTCTGAGGTTGTGCAGAGTTTGGCAATACCTTTGAGAGTTTATTGTAGTGCCTCTTTCTAGGAAATCCACAAAAATCACACCTTTTCTGTCCCAAAAGACAGTCGCCACGTGGTTGAAGGCGCAGGCGGCCGAATTTTACGACGAAGGAATTTCCAAGCTCGTCCATCGCTACGATAAGTGCCTTAATTTAAATGGCAACTATGTAGAAAATTAGTATTTAAGTGTGGCTTTCATCTGTATATAATTAAAAAAATTTCCAATACTTTATTTATTTTTAATTCCAAAACGTAATGTACTTTGTGGATAGCCCCCCTATTACTGTATACACTTTGAACCTAAATATTTTGAAACCAACATTTTTAATGAAGGGCAGGGCTTTCCACGAACCTGTTTTCTTTATATTACATTGTTTTAAGGACAGAAGGAAATGCGAAAGTTTACTTAAGGTAATTCGTGGTTCTTTCCTATTTCAGGCGAAAGCACATATCTTATTCTGTCAATTCCCCACTATATATCACGACTGTCATCAGAATTCCATCATATCTGCGCCTATAACTACATTCAGCAGCATCTAAGAAAGGATTTCTACAGCATCTGCTTAGAAGTTGCGATAGTTGGATGTGTCAGACTGTACATTTCAGTAGACTGATTACGCTACTAAGAAAATAATATTTTGTAGAAAGACAAAGGAAAAAAAGTAATATAGTGTAACATAATCTTAAAGGTAGTCTACGATGTATTATGTACATATTTACATGGACAAGTTCCATAAGAAATTGGCACTGTGTCCTCCTGCATTGTCACAATTTCGTTGTTTCTATTTACAAAGGATATGATTTGCGCTGTCTCAGTTAGACTGTTCCATTCTTATAGGCACAAATGTTAATTCTTATTTGTTTATTATTGTACAAGTGAATATTTGTCCTGAGTCAGGTTTACCTTAATTATCCTTACTACAATAGATATTTACAGAGTTACGCCATTGCTTATTTGGCACATTTCGTTGAAGCAAATATCTAATTCATTTTCGTAAATTATGTGTGTTTGACTCTCCTACTAAGCTGATATTTTTGTATGATAACAGTATACAACTGAACTCGTGTAATGTAACAAACAGTGCAAGACAAGAATGTATCTCATGTTATTCCTTGGACGTTCGTAGGTGTTTATTGTACCACAGTGCATTATATAAATATGCAAATGATAGAGTCCGTGTGAGGGGAGACAAGGTTCTTTGTTAGAATTTATTTTCTACTCTGATGAACATTAGCAAGTGATTTACAATTCAATGCTTTCGTGACCCACTGCGAGTGTCATTTCTTGCGTCGTTCGTTTATCACTCTCTCATTACCATTGTTGTTACAGCAGAGTACACTTCTATGAGTATTCACACGTACTTCGTCATATTTCTTGTCAGTGGGGTCCTCCTCGTACTTACCACCGTAATTATACCTACTTCCTAAAAGAAAATCATTTGCATCATTTCCTTAAACCCTTTTATCCCTTAATAAAAAGACTGAATGCTTAACCACCCATAAGTTAAGCAGCGCAATATGCACAATTCAAACATCTTTTAGCAGAGGAGCTCATGACGTGTTACTTCTCATATCCATGAAATATTACCATCATGTCCCACAGAGCCCACCACCACTAAAATTATAGTTATTCCATTAAAACTTGTAATTATGAGTTCTCGCGTTGTTCTTCATGTTGTAAGCTTCTATTACCCAACATACTGTATTCTTCATGATTAAACTTACCTTCTGATGATGTTATTCTGCAAATTAAATCACTTGTCTTACGTGGTATTAAACGTGCTGTCTTGTTCATAGTGGTCATTGACGCTCTTTCTCTGTCCAAGTAGCATCTTGCCAGGGTACCTTTTGTTACATTCATTGTCTATAAAGTTTTTGCAAATATTTGTATATAGAGTAGATTTAATTAGCTTGTAACATAGTGTAGTTCCCATTTCGTGTAGAACAGTTCTTTTGTAGCTAATCACATTTTGTAGTTAGTAAATGTAGGTAGTTCTTTCACTGTGTACATATTGTCTACGTACTTCTCCTTTCCTTCTCTTCCTATTTTTTGTTATCTTCAAGCTTACTGCTAATATTTAAATCTGAGCAGTTTTTATATCCTCTATCTCTTGTTATATTAACCACTTTGCTTGGCCTTTGAGTTCTGTCTCTCATCGGCGGTTAATACTAGCATATAATTGTTCAAAATGTGTGTGAAATCTTATGGGACTTAACTGCTAAGGTCATCAGTTCCTAAGCTTACACACTACTTAACCTAAATTATCCTAAGAACAAACACACACACCCACGCCCGAGGGAGGACTCGAACCTCCGCCGGGACCAGCCGCACAGTCCATGACTGCAGCGCCTGAGACCGCTCGGCTGATCCCGCGCGGCAAGCACATAATTTTTTCCAAGTCTTTGTGCGGGTACAATCCATATATTTTCCCGATATTACCACACGCCAAGACGTAACATCCCAGGTATGGAATGTTGATTATGACATACGGTCAAGAATACAATAACTACCATTCATGATTTAGAGCATATACGTAAGAGTACTTCCTGGTCTACATGGAAGGTACTCTCACGTCCTAACCTTTTGCCGTACACTTTCTTCCTAGCTGCAGTTCTTTCGTTGAGAGCTACTAATGCTGGTCGTATTTTTTCTAACTCGTTGTGAGGAATACGTAGCAGTGGTTTTACCCACTCGTCTGAAAACATGTGGTAAACTATTAACAATTTGTTGTAAAGGAGTCAAATGTCCTGTCTATTTAGTTTGTTTATTTGGGATGTATGTACTGAAAAAGCTACACAATTCTTTAAATTCACGTTCCGTCAGACTAGCTTCAGGATAGAATCTTGAAACGAAAATATGTTTAACTTGTTGTTCCTTTAAAAAATTTCTCCATTTATTACTCAGAAAATTTGATTTGTTATTCATCATAGTCACTACCGGTTTACTGACTCTGGGTAAATAATCACTCATAATGCATCAAATAACAGGGGCTGAGGTCACTGCTTGGAGGTTGGCTATATGACAAAAATTTGATTTTCAGTGTTGCATATAATTATTGGCCGAATTTCAAACTTTAAAATACTGTTATAATCCACACATTAAGAGGTATCATCCGTGTTAAAGGTTTAACACAGTAATACAAGTATTACAATTAGAAATTATGTATTTGTCTTGAGACAGCGAGCAAATACCTACTCTATATCCACCCATTATTTGGGAACGAGGGAAGTTAGCAACATGCAATAAAATTTACAAGTGATTTCACATCTTTACGGATCTTTCTCTCGCTCGTACAACCACAAAATCTGGAAAGGAAAAGAACTCATCGCTTACTACTTTTTCGCTGTTCCTGCTGTAAAACTGTCATATCAGGCATGACGTTTCAATTTATTACGTCCTCACAATTATCTCTCTTCGCGAAACATTTTGCAAGTAGTGGCCACATATACCACTGCAAAATTAATCATCGTACGTCACATAGTTCAGGCGATGTGACTCGTAAATACTGAGATGCATGAAACGGAGCTCAAATTACCCAGACTACCCACATCTAGTGGCTAATAATGACAACACTTAGCGGCTTCCAACAAACTTTAAACATTATTTCGAACCGTATCTAAACTTCGTCTCGCATACGTGCTTAACGTCAAATATTTAACTCCTGAACTCATTTATAAAGCAACAAGGCTTATGAAGCTGTTTTGCACATACAAGTTCAGTTCTCTAACAATCGGAGGGGAGGGGTTTACTGGCTTGTGCTGACCACCCTTGAGAAAAAGAGACCTACGCATTTTGTAATGATTATGAAATGGAACTGGGAAACGCATATTTATTCGAATTGTTAGTTGATGGACGACGGAAGATCTTTACTGAACTTGAAGAGATAAGAAAAGAACGAGACGATTACCTAAAGGGAGATGAATAGATAATAGAAGCGAACAGGATGAACAGACGTCCGCATATCTCAAGAATGACTCTGATATTTTAGTGAGTTTCGATGTGGTCTCTCTCTTCACTCGTGTTCCTCTGTCTGATTCGTTGCGGTTAATTGAAGCCAGGTTTGGTGCTGATTTAACTAATCTCTTTAGGCATGTGTTGACATCCACTTATTTTTTATTTAATGACCAGTATTACGAGCAGACAGATGGAGTTGCGATGGGTAGTCCGTTGTCTCCTGTGATCTCAAATTTGTTTATGGAAGACTTCGAAGAACGTGCATTGGAGTCGGCGCCTTTAAAACCCGCCTGTTTCTATAGATACGTTGACGATACCTTCGTTGTTTGGCCTCACGGTAGGGAGAATTTGAATGTCTTTCTAGGACATCTGAACTCGATCCACCCGAACATTCGTTTTACGATGGAGGTGGAAAAGGATGGTTGCCTTCCCTTTCTCGACGTGTTGGTTAGGAGGAAGGATGATGGATCATTGGGACGCGCAGTCTACAGGAAACGTACTCACACCGACTTGTACTTACAAGCTAATAGTTGTCACCATTCGGCTCAGCGTGAAGGGGTACTTCGTACCTTGGTACACAGGGCACATATCGTTTCTGACGCTGAGACTTTGCCAGCTGAGCTGTCCCATCTTGAAGTTACATTTCGTCAAAATGGTTACAGTAATAGACAGATTGAACGTGCGTTGCGCTATCGACCAACTGTACATCAGATGATTGATGATAATTCTGAGTCAACACCTAAGTCTACTGCCTTCTTGCCTTACGTAGGAAACACGTCAAATAAGATCGGTCGTATTTTACGGAAATACGATGTGAAATGTGTTTTCCGACCTCCATCTAAAATTAGAGCACTTTTGAGTTCCGTTAAGGATGATCTTGGACTGCGTAAGGCGGGTGTATATCGTGTCCCTTGTAGCTGCGGCATGGCATATATTGGTCAAACTATCAGGACCGTGGAGGACAGATGTACTGAGCATAAACGCCACACACGATTACAGCAGCCAAATAGATCTGCTATTGCCGAACATTGCTTGGATACTGGTCACTCCATGTTATATAATAACACCGAGATATTGGCATGCACGTCCAGCTATTGGGACAGTGTGATTCGGGAGGCAGTTGAGATTAAATTAGCGAGCAACCTTGTTAACAGGGATGGAGGTTTCTGTTTAAACTCTGTTTGGAATCCGGCTCTCTCCCTTGTCAAGAAACAGAGGGACAGACTCAATGCTACCTCACCTGCGAATTCATAGTCTCACTATCGATAGCTCTGACTTTGGCCATCTTTGGTGGCACTAGTGTTCAGTGTGTGTGTGTTATCTTTCCTGCTTGGGTCCGAGAACCGAGGTATTAAATTTGCATGTACGCCGCCTGTCCGTTGCAGTTTGCCTTGAAAATGGCGGGGTGTTCTCCCGCCGAAATATCGGCGGTCGCTGAAAGTGTTACCTGGCTGAATTCCCGGAAGTTATTTGAAAGTTGTATACGCCAGGAGAAACTCAGGTCTCTCTTCCAGTTATTGTTCGGCAACGGTGTAATCTTACAGTTAAGAGTCTTCTGCCTGTTAATTCGCAGTACGTTACATTTGCTTATGTTGTGAGTCAGTTGCCATTCCTGCATTTCTTCCTGCATTTTAGGACAACTTCTTGGCGTTGCTACGTCTCTGTATGCAACCCCATTCGTGAAAAGCCTCGTAGAACACCCGACGTTGACACTGAAGAGCCAAAGAAACTGGTACACCTGCTTAATATCGTGTGGGGCTCCCGATAGGACGGAGAAGAAACGCAACACGTGGCATGGATTCGACTAATGTCTGCAGTAGTACTGGAGAGAATTGACCCCATGAATCCTGCAGGGCTTTCCGTAAATCAGTAAGAGTACATTGGGGAGGATCTCTTTTGAACAGCACGACATCCCAGATATGTTCAGTAATGTTCATGGTTGGGGGAATTTGGTGGCCAGTGGAATTGTTTAAACTTAGAAGAGTGTTCCTGAAGCCACTCTGCAGCAATTCTTGACGAGTGGGGTGTCGCTTTGTCCTATTGGAACTGCCCAACTCCGTCGGTATGCCCAATGGACATGAATGGATGCACGTGATCAGAGAGGATGCTTACGTACGGGTCACCTGTCAGAGTCGTATCTAGGCGTATCACTCCAACTGCACACGCCCCACGCCATTATACATCCTCCACCAGCCATAACAGTCCCGTACTGACATGCAGGGTCCATGGATTCATGAGGTTGTCTGCATACCCGTACACGTCCATCCACTCGATACAGTTTGAAACGAGACTCATCCGACCAGGCAACATGTTTCCAGTTATCAACAGTCCAATTGCCCCGCAACAGTCCCGTCAACACGAGCCCTCGCGAGGCGTAAAGCTTTGCGTCGTGCATTCATCAAGGGTACACGAGTGTGCCTTCGGCTCCCAAAGCGCATATCGATGCTGTTTCGTTGAGCAGTTCACACGCTGACACTTGTTGATAGCCCAGCATTGAAATCTCCAGCAATTTGCGGAAGGGTTGCATTTCTGTCATGTTGAACGATTCTCTTCAGTCGTCGTTGGTCATGTCCTTGCATATTTCCGGGCGGAACGACGTCGGAGATTTGATGTTTTACCATATTCCTTATATTCACGGTACAATAGTGAAATGGTCGTAGGGGAAAATTCCCACTTCATCGCTACCTCGGAGATGCTGTGTTCCATCGCTCGAGCGCTGACTATTACACCACGTTCAAACTCACTTAATCCATGATAACCCGCCATTGTAGCAGCAGTAACTGTTCTAACAACTGCGCCAGACAGCTGTTAAATAAAATGTCATGTGACTACGGCCTCCCATCGGGTAGACCGTTCGCCGGGTGCAAGTCTTTCAGTTTGACGCCATTTCGGCGACTTGCGCGTCGAAGACTGCTGTTGTCTTACATAGGCGTTTCCGACCATAGCGCCGAATTCTGCCTGTTTACATATTCTTTGGCGCTTCAGTGTATATATACACACTGTGAAAAGTAATGGTTCTACAGTAGTACACTTGGAATACACCTGAAGTTTACTTAGAACATTATACTCCGTTGAAAATTAACTGCTGTGTTCTATTTGCTAGAAACTCTTCAAACCAATCATACACTTGGTCTGATTCCCTACGTTCGTAATTTATTCACTGTGGAGTAGTGCCGAGCTGCAACGAATACCTTCCGAAAGTCAAGTAACACGGTATCAACCTGGGTGCACGTACATGATAGTTGTTTCCGGAACCCATGTTTATTTCTGCATAGGAGATTTTCGCTCTCCAGATATGTCATAATACGGCGAGCATAAAATATGTTCCAGAAGCATAGAACAAAACGACATCAGAAATAAAGGCCGATAGTCTTTTGCGATTGTTAGATGGCCGTTCTCGAAAACGGGAATGACCTGACATTTTTAGAATCACTAGGATCGCTTCGCTCCTCCAGCGACATACGGCACACAGCTGGTAGAGGAGGAGCAAGTTCTTTCGTCTAAACTATTGTCTGCTCTGTTGGTAACCCGTCATGTCCAGTGACTTTTCCTCTGCTGAGTGATTTCAGTCGCTATCCTATCCCGTGGTCGCTTCCTTTGATGTCTGTCATTTTGATGTTCGTACACTATTTACAGGAGGAGCAACAGTGCTATCGACGGACGAAGTGGCCGAGCGGCTCTAGGCGCTGTAGTCCTAACCGCGCGACCGCTCCGGTCGCAGGTTCGAGCTCGCCTCGGGCATGGATGTGTGTGATGTCCTTAGGTTAGTTAGGTTTAAGTAATTCTAAGTTCTAGGGGACTGGTGACCTCAGATGTCAAGTCCCATAGTGCTCAGAGCCATTTTAACAACAGCCTGAAGCTTGTTGATCGCGGCCAACACAGATTCCAGCTGTTTACAGTGGCCAGTTCCAATTTTATGCGCACATAGCAGATGCAGTGCCTATCCACTTAACTAATTTTCGTCTACACCAGAAGTAATATTACGCTATGCCAATGAGCCTTTGAAGGCAATTTAAGTTCAACTGCTACGCTACTTCTGATTTTTATTACATTCCAAAGTCAGGTCATACAATGAAGATGCACTAAAATTTACACAAAAACTAAGAATAAATTGGTAGGGGAATTTATGCTTTATTGAATAAATAAATGTTATAAGATAATTGGAACAGCCTGAATCACAATTTCTTTTCTTACCACCGTGGGTGAACAATTTCGGTTATCACAAACATCACCTGACCACGGTTAATCTGCCCAGACCACATGAGGAGCCAGTGTTCGGGGCCGCTGTGACACTGCGAAGAGAGCAGTTGCTTACAGCTATGTTCTGGGAATGCGCGGCGTCTCTAGGCATCAGTTCCTCATATGGCGTGAGTAAATGAGCTGCAGACAGATGTTGGTTACGATAACTGAAACTGGTTACCACAAACTTTTCATGGTCAGGGTTTACAGTCATGCAGAATTTTTTGAAGGACGTCATATTCACCGTTGACTGTAGAAATTATTTACTTTACAATTGTGGGTTCAGCCTTTGCGCCATTATCAAGTGGTATTGTAAAAGATTTTGCTTCAGCACCTGTCAGACTTTCAAACCCTCCGACATGATATGTATACGTGTCAGATTATTTTAAAGTTTGACATGTTCTGAAGAAAAATCTTTTGCAGTACCACTTGATAATAACACAAAGGCGCAAAATTCATTTATGGAATAAACAACTTCCATAGTCAGTACTAAATGCCCTTTAAAAAAGAAAATAAATTGTGATTTAGACGCTGTTTATTGTTATATAGAACAAAAACAGCAGAAATTGCAACATGCTGCGAAGTTTTCAAAAATAAATATTTCGTGCATGAAATTCAAGGCCAAATAAAAAGATAAAGAACACATCTGGTGTTACTAATGACCTACTTGCCATGGTCTATTCGACTAGAATCTTTTCCTTACGTTTTAATTAGTGTTGCCACCTGCTTTTGAACAAATAAAGTATATTGGTTGTTATAGGTAGGAAAAACGTACATTGTATCATATAAACTATTATTTATTTTGCTAAATTATTTCGTTTAAAAATTTATTGCTTTTAAGAATATTTAACAAGTTATTATCACTGCTAAACAACTTCACAACATTTTTTCAGTCTATATTTTAGATAACTAAATAATACAATTTCCATCAAATTCAGATACACTTTCACTTAACATTCATCAAAGATGCTGAAGTGGCAATTAATTTGTAAATATTTGTGAAGTAATCATTTTTCTTATTAGATAATTGTTCCCATTTCTGTACTGTGGATAATTCTGAGAAACCTTATGAAGTCTATATTTTACTATATATTTTGTTTAGTAATGTAATTTCCCCATAAAGATAAACCGTATTTAACTAAAGTTATTCCAACTGTAAATCCTGAACTACATTAATGAAATGATCAAATTCAATACTGCTTTTTAAATTTATGTAGCTTACTGTTAATAACCAGTCTGTCACTATTATCAATCCATTTATTTAGGTACTCTAAAACTTTGTTAACTACTAACGAAAACTTCTGTGAATTTTACTGGCCAGTTCAGGTGAGGACAAGATCTTAACTTTTTGCCTCCTTCATGTCCATTTTTAAGGTTATCCATGATATTACACTTACCTGAAATTGTTATGCAGTTGCGTTTACAGTTTCATTAAACAAATTTGAAATATATATGTAGAAAAACGCAAGCAAATTTCAACCAAATCATTGTCAGTATCAAGCATCAGTAGTTTGTGAAAAATCATTGCATAATTTCTCCTATTATTACTAAATGATTTTTGATAGATTAGAATTTAATAACATTTTATCTATAGAGAGTCAAAGAGATAGCTGTCTTGCTCCACGTGGCTTTACTTTATCCCAGCCTCCATCAACTGATTTTATAATTATTTTCAATTCTTCTCATTTTACAACAGCGTGGGGAAAACTAAAATATTTTCAAAGTACAGGCTCTGTGTCTTATGGTAACTCATGCCATGTCTCATGTAGTTTCGCATCACATATACATGACAATTTCCCTTAACCAGATCTGGTACCAAAACTCGCATATTCGCAAATAAACAATGTTTAACTCCAAAATTAACTTTTTTGTCGTCAGCATTTAGCCCAGATTCATTATCAAAATGTAATTTGAGTTTTTAATTGACTTCTGAGTTACCTGAAACATACCACTAGCAAATTCAGCACCGTTCTCATAAAAAGTGTTGATTTACTTTGAATATCATTTTTATTGTAAAATATTTTAATTCCAATGGAAACAGTTTTGTGTTTTTCGTGTTAGGCATTTGAGTTTGTAAGCATTAAAATAAATTGTCTGTATTTAGATCATATGGCCCTAACATCTCTGTAACTAGAGCTTTCATTTTGGCACTAGCCAGGCGAATACTTGAAGCTGTACTTGAATTAATGCAAATAACTTTCTTCAGTTTAATGTTGAAGAATGCATGTTTTACAGTGTGATATTTTAAGGTTAATTGAACAGCAGAAAAAAATTTTGATCACTGCAAAACGAAATTACAGGTGTGGAAGCAGTAGCCGAGTCCAGAAATTTCTCAAGCGGTCCAGATTTTCTTTTTTTATCATTTCTAATTTATGTTTATAATTTTTGTTTTCAAGCATTGCTTGACCTGAAAATTTGAGAATAAGTCGTTCAACTCACCCTCCACCAACCGCGCGTCCAGTCAACCATCATAACCATAGCAGCAAGTACATACAAATATGTCAACACTTGCATGCACAAATGATTTTTCCACTCAGCTGTCCAGTTCTGTACGTAACGCCACAAAATTTCCATTTACCATTACATTCGTTTCGTGGGTGATCAGTTAACTGAGCACCATGTTCGAGATCACATTGGCTTTTCTACTTCTGCAATCGTTTTGTCTTCTGTGTCATCGTACCAGCTTCCTTTGCTCGATTTTTCGATTTAATATATTCAGTAACTATAACATCTGCTTCACGATTACGATTACATCTTGTAGGTTTACTGAAGTTGTGTTTATCAATGACTGACTCAATCTGCTTCACATAAAACGATTTATACACGTAAAACAAGGCTTTGCCACGCTACGACAATGCCACAACTATTACATCGCAGAGGTTGGCAGCAGTCATCTCGCAAGGGCCAAAATATTGCTACTAGTGCTGACATGCACCGAGCAGTACTATGGAGCCCGTAGACTATCTTTAGTGAAATAAATAATCCACAGAGAGATGTTTATCTACTTCATGCAGTCTAGAAGCCACTTACGCAATACTTGGTAGTTGCAAAGAATATGAAATTATTGCGTTCTCCCTCTTTCTCAACTGAAACTTTGACAAGACTCTGTGACGTTGACAATATTGACATCTGAGATCAGGTTACCTTCAAAAACGAGTACTCAGTCATGGTTCAGTCACTCAGTTGATCCGTTAGGTGCAAACTTACGATCAGCTTCTGTGGTCTTTCAGATTTACGTAAAATGAATCCTAGAAAAAAAAGTTAAATAAGGTATTTTCACGTACTTTACTACTCTCATAAAGCATAAAGAACAACTGCCCAAAATAACGTGCAGTACTGTATAATAAAGTATGGATGGCATCCCTAACCGTGATAGGTTTTACGAAAAATATTCAACCTAGCGGCAGCTAATGAGCAGTTTATTACAGATGTGCTGCAACACAAACAAAAGGCGCCACAGCTCTTAAGCAGCCTCAAGGAAAGCTACATGCAGAAACGTTGCAAGTTACAATAAGTAACACCTCCGGTCGGTCGTAGAAGTTGAAGGGCTCCCGGAGGATGAGTGCTTAACGATGCCAGCCACTCGTGCTAGCAGGTCAGGAAAGTCCTAAAACAAACATCGCCCAAATATCCCCTGACAGAATCCAATACGCCAACAAGCGACCAAGAAAACGGCAAGCAAGAAGAGAATAGAAAACGTGCCTGTCAGCTTGGATGGGTATACGTTTGAGAGATTCAGTAAAAGCAGACACACAGAATGCCTACCATCAGAAAGAGACTAGATTTGGCACTCCACGGGCAGCGTATAAAGAAGTCAAACACCTCACATGTAATTGCGCTCTTAAATATACCACATTTCGCTACTGCTCTTGGACATTTAAAACTCGTCCATGAACATTCAGTATGCGTTTGAAATGTGCAGTATTTTAACTCACTGATAAAAAATCTTAACTTCATAGCCACGTTCAAACGCTGGAAAGCAGCGTATTTCGGTCACATCTTCCGAAATGGGTGGTACAGGTCTACTATTTACTGGGTAAAGTAGCACGAAAATGTAATCTAGTGGAGAAGAGCTTCACAGCTGCGGAATATCCTAGTATCGTTTGATATACCAAGTAGTTCCACATTATATACAACATCTGAGAATAGATGAGAGCACTGCATGATAGCCACCAGTCTTCCGTAAGGAAATGACATCAAGGAAGTAGGTAACTATGAATTATGTACTAAGAACGCCAAGCTTTTTTCCAAACTGGACAACTCCCAACATGATGTACATTGTCAATCGGACGATCTTTGAAGAACCTATACGAAATGTTGTGAAAAGAAAGACTGAAAAGTTAATTACGTTGTGAAGCCTTTAAGAACCATTTCGGCGTAAGTTAATCAAACATCAGCAAAAAGGAAATGTATTTCTTTTACTAGGAAAACACCAGTAAATGAAAAAGTAAAAACACTCCAATGCGTCAGAGGTGTACTAAATGGTTGATGCGATCTTCCACGAAACTGATCAATATGCAGCGTACGTCCATGAGGGCAAGAACTGAAATATTTATGAGAGCGCTTCAACTTACACCACGAAAGAAGCGGTGCATTGCCTACAAATTCACATTCGCTGCAAATACTTTTGATAATTGGTAGCCTTTGTTCTAGAACGGACCGGCCGGACAATACAACCCAAAATTAGGAAATGATTTCACAAGTAAGTAGGAAGGATCAGTTTTAGCGTTCTCAAAGAGGCGAAAAATAGTAGCCTGGATAAGGCGAACTGTAGAAACATTTTCGAAAAATACATGTGGCTGGTCACTTTCCTAATGTTTGAATTCTTATTACTCTGTTCGTTTATTTACGTATTTAAAGGGATGAAATTGGAGTGAATAAAAACATGCTTTACAATAATCTTAACCACTAATAATTGGTGGGTTTTTTTTCAAAATTGCTGGGAAATTTTTAATGATGCTGAGAAAGGTAGAACGAGGCAGCTGGTACCCCACTTTTCAGTCAGTGTTTTAAATAAGCGGGAACATAATCGCGTTTTTGTGCTCCGACAGCAGCGGTTTTGGCTATTTCCCTTTCTTTCCCTACTTTAGCAGGGCATGTAACTAATATGAAAAGAAATTTATTGGTGAGTAAAATTTAGATAGTTTACTGAAGTGAAACCGAATTAACGCAAAACTAGTTTTACGCCATAGACTGGATTTTTACGTGCGTATTTTAGGTATACAAGTAGGGTACATTTGAACCTCTGTACCTCGAAAATGGACAAAGGTATGAAGATAATTTTGAAGGTCGTTCGAGATCGAGATCTTAGGAATACATCGCAAAAATTACAGCCATTTGCTGTGCATAACCATCTGAGGATCCACGGATGGGTTTTGGTACCCAAAAAGACAAGCTTTTGGGGTGCTTCTCGATAACTCATAATAATTTCTGAAAACGGGGAGATGGCTCTTCAAGATGAATGCTTAGAGAATTTCCCGTTAAAAGTTGAGTGATTTTCTGCGTTTATTTATTATTTAGATTTCGCCTCATACCGGATTTTAAATGTTAATGTAGGGTAACTCAGTCCCTGTGTCTTGGAAACAGATAAAGATATCAACAAAATTTTCAAGGTCCTTCGCGATCGGGATATGAGGAATATATCGTCAAAATTTCACATACTTGCTGTGCATAGCCGTCTTGGAATTCTTTGCTGGATTTGGTGACTGCGAAAATAGAGCAAAAAAAATTTTTTTGGGGGGGGCAGGGGGTTTCGGAGGAAATGCCCATGATCTAATGGTATCTCCACAAGCTGCATGGAGCCCACCGTAGACCACATCATATGCGAAGAGAACCAACCGATTTGCTCAATTTACCTAAGAAGGAAGAAGTGTGTAATATTCATATTTTGCACCTGCACTGTTTGTTAATGACACTCAGACGATCCTTCTATTGGGTATACAAATGGTTCCTAGGCCAAGAACTGTCCCAAAAATTTCACCCTACCTTTTTATCTCCAATAGAATACGAGGTATGAGCATTGGAAAATCCCGCTTTTATGTGCGGCGTTTTGGAACATATCGATATTAGGTGCTCATGCTGACGCATGTATACCGAAATAAAACTTCTATGAGCATGAGTATGGAGTTGTTTAAAGTAGCATTACCACCTAAAACTTATCGTAGGTAAGGCAGTAGCCAGACAGATATTCATTAGGAGAATCCTGAGTAAATGTATCCCCGTCACAACGGAACTAGTTTAAAAAGCCCTCGTTACACCAAAACCTGAAAACTGCTCGTCAGTCTCGAGTCCGTACCAGACAGGACTGATAGTGGGGATAGAGAAAACGCAAAGAAGAGAAGCACTTTTGTTTACAGGTCTTTTTAACAAGCGCGAAAGCGTCCCTGAGATGCTCGGCCAACTGCATTGCAGACGCTGCAAGAGAATTGTTCTGCATCACGATGTGCTTTACTGTTAAAGTTCCGAGAGCGTACGTTCGTAGAAGAAACATCAAATACAGTACTTCTTTCCAAGTATATCTCGAGCAAAGTAAAATTAGATCGGAGTTCACACGGAGACGTACCGCAGGTTGTTCTCCCTGCGAGCATTTCGCGAGTGGAATCGGTAGAGGGAGAAGTGACAGCCGTCAACAAAGTGCCCTCCGCCACACACCGTAAGGTGGCACGGGGAGTAGTATATGTAGATGTTCTCATTTGTGTAACACCTCGTATAACAGAACGGCTAAAAGGGTGGGGTGGATGGAATGTTTAGAACTGCCATTTAGTCTTCAGCTACATAGAGACACAGCCATACGCGACATAAAGATTCGCATCCGTTGTTCTCCGGCCGGCCGCTGGTGGCCGAGCGGTTCTGGCGCTACAGTCTGGAACCGCGCGACCGCTACGGTCGCAGGTTCGAATCCTGCCTCGAGCATGGATGTGTGTGTTGTCCTTAGGTTAGTTAGATTTAAGTAGTTCTAAGTTCTAGGGGACTTATGACCTCAGCAGTTGAGTCCCAAAGTGCTCAGAGCCATTTTTTTTTTTTTCGTTGTTCTCCCAGCAACCATGTAGAAACTGTACCCTTGGGAAACATGAGATACCAAAGATGTGAATCGCTCGCAGCACTGTTTCGCGTGCGTTATTTTGTGTGTAGACGGCAGCACAGGAAGCTGTGGGCGGAGCTCGCGTGATTTCCAGTGGAGTCACCGCTGTGCACGGCGGCGGCAGTGAGAAGAAAGGGCGTCCGTACACACGGCGCGTCAGCGTCGCAAAGGGAAACCCGCACGCAGGTGCGTTCGGTGACTGCCGAGAGAGCTGAGTACGTGGACCACGTATGCAGACAGCGGAGAGAGAATTTCCTCAAGGACGAAGCTGCGTGTTGCCGAGTGCCGAGTGATGCTCTGAGGCATTCGGTGACCATCGTTGGGCAGCTATTTGGCGACTGGCAGGCATGGAATACGTCACCGTGAATCAGGTAGCTTCTGTTCTGATGTGCGACGCATTCTGAAAGCAGCAGTGTATTCTAGGCTGCTCCTTGGCTGCTGTCAGAGACTCAGTCACTCCACAAGGTCAGAGGAACAATTTACCGTGATTTTACTGTCACCTCGAAAACTTTGTTACCTGTTTTTTTTTTTTTCAAAACAATTATGTTCAAAATGGTTCAAATGGCTCTGAGCACAATGGGACTTAACATTTATGGTCATCAGTCCCCTAGAACGTAGAACTACTTAAACCTAACTAACCTAAGGACATCACACAACACCCAGTCATCACGAGGCAGAGAAAACAATTATGTAAAAAGAGAAAATGTACGTCCGGCATGTATCTGTGTCGTCATCATACTCTAAGTATTAGAGTAGCACTAATTTACAGGGTGTTCATAGATGTACATAACTTCAGTTCTCTATAGAGTCAATGTATAAAAGGAATTAGAATTACATATTAATATCTTCAGCTGCTGACAGGCGTTGACATATATCTACGGGGACAGGTGAAAATGTGTGCCCGGACCGGGACCCGAACCCGGGATCTCCTGCTTACATGGCAGGCGCTCTATCCATCTCTTTTTTATTATTATTCATTTTGTTCAGTATAGTTCGTTACGTTTGGTCTGGGCGGACGTCGTATGCCATTCGTTCAAGTTGATCGTTGATTCCTTTACGCTGAGCTACCGTGCCGGCATCCATCTGAGCCACCGAGGCACAGAAGATAGTGCGACTGCAGGGACTATCACGCGCACGCCTCCCGCGAGACCCACATTTTCACCTTAAATGTCCACACAATACATTCGTAGTGTCCCTGCCCAACACAGTCATTACTCGTGGAAGACATTATTACCAAGTCCCGTAAGAGTTCGGGTAATATGTGAGCATCCGGACAGAAGAGGACGGTCATGGCCGGCATTGCTAGAACTTTATACTTGTATGGATATGGTGTCCGTTCTTACGGACGTGTCTGAAAGAACATACACCATATCCGTATAAGTATAATGTATAAAAGGGGGTGCACGAACAGTTCTTAAAACTGTAGATCTACCTTACTGACATCGATTTCCTATGGAATTATGGTATAAACTCTCCTTTCCCGTGTGTTCATTCGAGCACTGAACTCCAATGCAACCACACTTATAGTTATCCGTTATTTAGTGGGGTAGCTGAATGTGCCATTGTTATTCAATGTCGCATCTGCAGCCCTTAATGCTGCAAATGTTCTAACTGGGGCGCAATCGAGCGATCTTCCTGCCAAGGTAGAGTTTGGCAAGAACGAAAACGAGCAGCAGAAGCTCTCTTCTTGTGTGTGTGTGTGTGTGTGTGTGTGTGTATGTGTGTGCGCGTGTTCGTGTGTGCGCGCGCGCGTGCGTGTGTGTGCGTGTGTGTGTGTGTGTGTGTGTGTGTGTGTGTGTGTGTGTGTGTGTGTGTGTGTGCATGTGTGTGTGTGCACATGTATGTTTGAGTGAGTGTGTGTGTGCACGTGTGGGTGTGCATGTGGGTGTGCAGGTGGGTGTGCGGGTAAGTATACAGGTGGGTGTGCAGGTGGGTGTGCGGGTGGGTGTGCGAGTGGGTGTGCGGGTGGCTGTGTGGGTAGTTGTGCAGGTGGGTGTGTGGGTGGGTGTGTGGGTGGGTGTGAGGGTGGGTGTGCAGGTGGGTGTGCAGGTGGGTGTGTGGGTGGATGTGCGGGTGGGTGTGCGGGTGGGTGTGTGGGTGGGTGTGTGGGTGGGTGTGTGGATGGGTGTGCAGGTGGGTGTGCAGGTGGGTGTGTGGGTGGGTGTGTGGGTGGCTGTGTGGGTAGTTGTGCAGGTGGGTGTGTGGGTGGGTGTGTGGGTGGGTGTGAGGGTGGGTGTGCAGGTGGGTGTGTGGGTAGTTGTGCGGGTGGGTGTGTGGGGGGTGTGCAGGTGTGTGTGTGGGTGGGTGTGCGGGTGGGTGTGTGGGTGGGTGTGCGGGTGGGTGTGTGGGTGGGTGTGTGGGTGGGTGCACGGGTAGTTGTGCGGGTGGGTGTGTGGGTGGGTGTGCAGGTGGGTGTGCAGGTGTGTGTGCAGGTAGGTGTGCGGGTGGGTGTGCGGGTGGGTGTGTGGGTGGGTATGTGGGTGGGTGTGTGGGTGGTTCTGTGGGTGGTAGTATGGGTGGGTGTGTGGGTAGGTGTGTGGGTGGGTGTTAGGGTAGGTGTGTGGGTGGGTGTGCAGGTGGGTGTGCAGGTGAGAGTGTGGGTGGGTGTGTGGGTGGGTTTGTGGGTGGGTGTGTGGATGGGTGTGTGGATGGGTGTGTGGAGGGGCATTACTTTGCTGAAATGTAAGCCCAGGATTGCTTGCCATGAAGGGCAAGAAATCGGGCGTAGAATATCGTTTACATGCTGTAATGTGCTGTTCCGATGGCGCGTATGACAGTCAAATTAATGTTAGCCCAGCCATCAGTCCTGGTTGTAGGGCGGTGTGCCGGGCGATAATCATGCTGGTACTCCACCAATGACTGAGCCGTCTCCACACACGTCTTCACTGGCCATTGGGATGAGTTCGTAGTGGTACTCGTCACTGAAGAAAATTATACTCCATTCAATGAGTTTAGAGTCCGAAGGTGTGTCGGGAGATCCCCCGGACAACGATGGGGTACCAACCTGATGGTCGCCTGTCGTGCAGCCCAACAACCACCAGCGATGATAGTCTGAGGTGTCATTTCATTTCATACCAGGACACCTTAAGTTATCGTCCGCGGCAGGGATATCCTTCGACGGCGTTCTGCACCGCGTTTTGTTGCTCTTCATGGTACGCGATCCTTCGGTTACATTTCAGCAAGATAATGCCCGCTCACACATGGCGAGAGTCTTTGTTCTTGCCAAATACTACCTTGGCCAGCAAGGTTGCCAGATATCTGCCCAGTTGGGAACGTTTGGAGCATTATCGACATGGCAGTCCAACCATCTTAAGATTTTGACGATCTAACGCAACAATTGGACAGAATTTGGTACGAAATCCCTCAGGAGGACTCCATCAGTATGTGCCAAACCGAATAATTGCTTGCACATGGAACAGAGGTTATTGACTTGCTCAATTTATGAAGCTCTTTTTCTTGAAGAAATCATCATTTTTTGTGAAATTGTAATCATTTATTTATGTGTACATGTACATGAGATCTACCAATTTCTGTCCCATTCCGATAATTCCTTCATAGCCCTTATGCGCGCTGTAGTCTGTCGGTTGTTTTTTCCTTTTTTATTCTTTTTTGTGTTACAATGTATAAAGTCTACTTCATGGTGAAATCAAATTGTTCCATTCCATATAACGTGTGTCCAGCTTTTATTGGTTACAGAGTCCCAGCTACTTACACAGATAAGTTTTCATTTCGCGTGCTGATGCTCCAGTTGCTCTCGGCTTCTATGTCGATGGTCACATTTTGTTTTGAAGTTCTAGTTATCAAGTTATGGTTCAAATGGCTCTGAGCGCTATGGGACTTAACATCTGTGGTCATCGGTCCCCTAGAAGTTAGAACTTCTTAAACCTAACTAACCTAAGGACATCACACACATCCATGCCCGAGGCAGGATTCGAACCTGCGACCGTAGCAGTCGCGCGGTTCCGGACTGAGCGCCTAGAACCGCTAGACCACCGCGGCCGGCTATCAAGTTATGCTTGAGTTTATATAGTTAAATTTCTTGATCAGTTCTTTTGTTCATTTGAACATACCGGTATGGTATCCGTCTACGTGTTTTTAATGGAAACTCTGCTACGGTTTGTAGAGAATACTGTAGCCGGTTTCCTAACTGTAGAATACGAGGTTCACGGTTACTCATGTTTTCTCTAAATTGTAATACACTGGTGCAGTGACCAGCAATCGTTAGAAAGTGCAAATGAGCAGGGAAAGTGCAAATGAACGAAGTGTGGATAAAGTAGAAGACAAAATTCAGTTGATACAGTGTAGTCCTTCAACAAACACACTCAGTATTTCTACATATATCGGTGTTTCATATACAAGAATAAGGTGGAAATTACGTATATACGACCTCAATCAATATAAAAGGTTACACGCCTTCGAAAACATGTAATGATACGTGCGTGCGGCTGGGGCCTGCTGTCTTATATACGGGTCGCCTGGTGCAAGGATTTTTAGTTGAAGCCACCTCCGCGGGCTAGGTAGTGATACTATAATGTGCTCACATGTAGTGTGATTCAACAGATCCCAGTTTTGTCTCTTTTCAAATGATGTAAGACATTAGTGCATCTGCAAAGAAGCATTTAATCCGCAATGTGCGAAGGTGTAGTTCAGAACGGAAGTGGTTCTGTAATGTGGTTGGTTTTCGTATCACGTGGACCAAGTCACTCATGTAACTAATAACACGAACCAGGATGTTTATTTCAACATTCTCCGTGACTAGATATAACCTTCTCTTTTACACCTTCATGCCGAGTATGTTGTGCATATTCTCAAGACGACAGCGGCCGAGTTCACAAGGTGGCACAAATACGTTCCTGATTTGGCGAACACTCAACCACCCTATCGCCGCTATAGTGGTCCACTAAACCATCAGTCTCAGTCCCGAGGAAAATTTCTACGATCATTTGGAACGAGAATAAAATGTAGCAATTAACATCTTCACACTTGGTAGCTGGCGCGACCTCATCAGCAATGAGTAACTTGAGCTGGGTATGGCACACATCAAGAAATTTGTGGACTCGCTTTCTCGCCGAACTGAAGGCATTGTCAAGGCTAGACGTAGTGTCAAACATTATTGGCGTGACGTTTCCTGCGGTGACCAAGTTTTGGTTTTCTGGCCTACAAAACCTTGGTGAGGAGCCCAATAGTTAGTCTGCCACTTGTGTGTTGGTAACTTATCCTGTACTATCGCGACTTACATAGTCGTAGCTTTTTCTTATTTTTGATGCGGCCCGCCGTGAATTCCTCTCCTGTGCCAAACTCTTCATATCAGAGAAGTACTTGCAACATACGGACTCAATTATTTGCTGGATTTATTCCAATCTCTCTCTTCCTCTACAGCTCCCTCCAACATCATGGAAGTAACTCCCTGATGTCTTAACAGATGTCCTACCACCGTCTCAATGTTTTTCATATATTCCTTTCCGAATCGATTCTCCGAAGAATCTCCTCATTCCTTACTTTACGAGCCCATTAAATTTTTAACGTTCTTCTGTAGCACCAATCTCAAACGCTTCGATTCACTTCTGTTCCAGTACTCCTGCAGTCCATGTTTCACTACCACACAATGCTGTGCTCTAAACGTACATTCTCGGAAATATCTTCCTCAAATTAAGACCCATGTTTAATAATAATAGACTTCTTTGGCCAGGAATGCCATTTTTGCGAGTTCTAGTCTACTTCTGATGTCCTCCTTGCTGCGTCTGTCACGGGTTACTTTGCTGCCTAGCTAACACAATTCCTTAACTTCATCCGCTCCGTGATCACCAATCCTGATTTTAAGTATCTCGCTATTTCCATTTATTTTATTTCTCATTATTTTCGTCTTTCTTCGATTAACTCTCTGTCCGTATTCTGTACTCATTCGACTGTTCATTCCATTCAGCAGATCCTATAATAATACTTCAGTTTTACTGAGAATAGCAATGTCATCAGTAAATCTTATCATTGATATCATTTCCCCTTGACTTTTAATCCCACTCTTGAACCTTTCTTTAGCCGGCCTCTGTGGCCGAGCGGTTCTAGGCGCTTCAGTTCGCCTTTGATCATTACTGATTCTTCTGCCTTTGGGAGCAGTTTCACAGCTACGGTCGCAGCTTCGAATCCTGCCTCGCGTATGGATGTGTGTGATGTCCTTAGGTTAGTTAGGTTTAAGTAGTTCTAAGTCTACAGGACTGATGACCTCAAAAGTCCCATAGTGCTTAGAGCCATTTGAACCTTTCTTTCATTTCCATCAATGTTTCTTCGATATATACTCATTAGAATGTTCGTTCCGTTCAGCAGATCCTGTAATACCTCTTCACTTTTACTGAGAATAGCAACGTCATCAGTTAATCTTATCACTGATATCCCTTCACCTTGAGTTTTAATCCCACTCTTGAACCCTTTATTTTACTTCCAACGTTGCTTCCTCGATATATTGATTGAACAGTAGGGGCAGGTGACTCCACCCCTGCCTTATACCCTTTATTGGTCTTCCACTCTTACTATTTCCTCGTGGTTCTTGTACATATTGTATATTACTCATGTCTCCCTACAGTATTATATATTTAGAACGTAAGAAGACTGTCATGCTCTGACTTCCATTGCAGATTGGAATCTCTCCAGTATTCCTCTCCTAATAGGGATCGATGTAAAGAAATTGTTTATAGAATGAAATCCGTAATCATAAAGTCTAAATTTCTCGCATTCCTTACTTTGAACTACCTCTACCGTGGCGGTCGGAGGTGCAATTAACTTTACTGGTGTGGTAGGGCACCTCTCGCTCAGAGTAATCCGATAGATGTCGCATGAAAGGTAAGCGATGTGTGTTGTGAGAGATCTACAAAAGAAACATAAACTTAAAAATCAAAATTATGTGGATGGTAAAACACAGTGAACTGAGCTCTTTAAACAGGAAACTAGGAATCAGAAATGAATATTCAGTTTTAGATTCAAAGCAACAACTATTTCTTATATCAACTATTGAAATTCACCTCCGCATCGACGGGACAAAAATCATGCGGTTTCTTTGCCTGCACACTTTTTTGTTCTTTTGCGAAAGAGACATTATTTCTGTTCCACAATCGCTCTCCACGCTGCTGTTATTCTCGAAGTGTCCAGTTCACATGTAATTTGACTGATACTTATTAATGAATCTTCTCCTGCACAATCCAGTACCATCTCCTCAAATTCTACAGTGCGGTCTCTGTTGTTTGAACGACTCCCTGTCTCACCCTGTTTCACCATACTTAAAACCCATTTCTGCGATGTCCAATTGAGAATAATTTTCCATCTTGGCTAACCAGTAACGAGCTGTAAAGAACTAACATGGTCGTGGACACATACAGACTATTGTGTGTTTTTTCTTTGTTTCAAGTTATCGTCACCAACAGCTGTTCACGGGTTCACAGGCATCGCTCATTAAGGGACTCGTAACGCCTGAAATATTAATTTCTGCCAATTTGTTCTTCATCCTTAAATACCCGTTTTGAATTTTTCACACACCGTGTTTATGACTGCCACTACGCCACAGCGCCCTTGCAGCAGGTGATCTCTGCCTTACAACACGCGGCCTTCTCGCTGGACAGTGCATGAGGGTCAACACATCTGAGTTTTATTATAGACAGACGTCTCAAGAATATAGAGGATAAATTACGTTCCAAGATAATGCACATTAATCATTGAATAGTGCACTCTCGAAAGGTTACCTGTAGATTGCTAACTGACACACTCGTCCTCCGCTGCAGCCGCTGTGTCACCGCCGACACTGGTAATTTATTCTGTTTTCCACGTCGCACATGTTCATTCTCCTTGTGCCTCCAGACATGCACCATGCATCTCTCCGCTCTGCGACAGCATTACTCAACACGAGCTTACGCAACTCTTCTTGGACGATACTAACAGTCTACTATAACATAATGACTGCTCTGTGATTGCGTCTCTTCTCTTGTAAACATAACCCATTGTTTATCAGACCCGTTTCATCGATTTGCAGTCATAGCTGCAGGGGAAGTGTAATAATAACCCACGCAGCTAATGCAAGCGCTCTGGGAGAGCTGACCTTGTTTACTACCTCAGGTCACAGACGCTTTGATGCTCATTGTTCCTCCAGCAGAACAAACCAGTGATTCTGACGAAACAGGAACTGCTCAGCGTGTTTCGATAATCTCTGCTAAACACAACGAACGTGTGCAGTTTCACACTGAATGTCTTCAATTATGTTACCTAACTTGCCACGAAAATAGAATCTGTCTATGAGTTCGCATTATTACTATTCACCAAAGTTTCCTTGGACTTCCGAAAATCGTGGATGCAGCTAATGTTTTCCTTCAGTAACTTGAATATTAAGAGCTGAGCAGCAGTAAAGATGATTTTTAATAGAAATTTGAACTGTCGTAAAGAAAAGGCAAGCCTTTCATATTGGTAAAGTGAATAATCTGACTGCAAGAATTTTGAGCAGTATAAACTGATTGAATAATGAACTTTGACATAAAACCTACGATAATTAGTTTTGCCAAACTGATCCCAGATCCCAGAACTAAAACTGATACACAACACAGAAAAATCTAACTGTCTCTGAATGACGTAAGTTGGCCCTGATTGAATTAAAAAGAACATCAAATTATTTAGTCATTACCTCTGTCTTGTGCGCCGCTAAGCTGAAGCTGCGAATTACTATATCTATTAGTGAGGTGCTATGAGTTCTCTGTTACTTGAAAATCGAAGTATTTGCGGAACACACCTGGTTCCTTTTCCACTTTTGAAAAAACCATTATCAATTAAAATTCTAAGAGAAAGGTAGGGGAATAATGGCGCTGCAATAATAAAAGAATGACTTCATAAGAATTACCTTCTAATTCCTCTTCACCCAAATACAAGATTCCATTACACTTCCTCCTTCTCAGATCAATTATTGTTACATAATAATGTTAATTAAACTCATCGATCAGTTGAGACTTTACATCTGAAAAATAACATTACAACTGCTTCCTCACTTTAACACAGCTAACCACTGTCTGCGACTGCGCCTACGCGCACCCAAAGATGATAACCTAAACTTTTGTAGTCCTGTCTTCCTCAGTTGTGTCTAATATTACGGTATATTGATAATTTTTACTTATGGACCGTCTGACAGCAACTGAATAAAACACAATTTTAGTGCCATACGCGTTTCGACTTTATTTTCTGCAAGGCAGTGGCAGGTTGCGTGGGCAATTTCTTACATATCACGCTCCTGTTGCATTTTTGGTGTTGTTCTTCTTCTTATGAACGCCAATTTGCGGTTTTTTCCACATTCCACAGCACTATGCACTGAACGCTTGTTTTAATGCAATGTTTTGGTTTCTGTTGCCGACTGTCAAAAAAAAAAAAAACAGAAACCAAAACATTGCATTAAAACAAGCGTTTAGTGCATAGTGCTGTGGAATGTGGAAAAAACCGCAAATTGGCGTTCATAAGAAGAAGAACAACACCAAAAATGCAACAGGAGCGTAATATGTAAGAAATTGTCAACACAACCTGCCACTGCTGATGCCTTGCGGAAAATAAAGGCGAAACGCGTATGGCACTAAAACTGTGTTTCATTCAGTTGCTGTCAGACGGTCCATAAGTAAAAATTATCAATATACCGTAATGATAACCTAACCCTGCGATACAGCTTACAACATCGTTGGTCGCTCACATGTAACAGCTCGAGAGCAAAGATATGACGTTATTGTTCAATCGATTAAACAGTAGTAAATATGGCAGCTAGTTATCAGTTTTCTGCAGATGGTATTGTCGTTCCTGTTAGTCTACATGACGTGTCGTAATTCAGTATACCTTATACATATCGCTTCTGCTCCTCAAACGTGAAACTAAACGTTGGTGTCATTCTAAATTTCGAAAAGTACGTGTTCATGTCGGATCAAGGAAAACAATTATGAACTGCGGGGCCGCGCGGGATAAGCCGAGCAGTCTAAGACTGTGGACTGTGCGGCTGGTCCCGGCGGAGGTTCGAGTCCTCCCTCGGGCATGGGTGTGTGTGTTTGTCCTTAGGTTGATTTAGGTTAAGTAGTGTGTAAGCTTAGGGACTGATGACCTTAGCAGTTAAATCCCGTAAGATTTCACACACATTTGAACATTTTTTTTTTTAATGAACTGCGAGGGGGCTCACCGTGAAAGATGGATACGTCGCGACACACCAGATAGTGTAACGAAAACTGTTCGAAAGAGGCATGCCGAGGTGATATGTTGGCATCGGCCCACAAGCTATACCAAACTATACAGCATCTACACTCCATAAGCCACGTTATGGTGTGTGGTGGAGGCGGCTTTGTGGATCACTACCACTTCCCCCTTTCCTATTCCAGTCACTAATGGTCCGTGGGATACTGAAAATGAAATGAAATGAAATGTCGTGTGACGGGGGCCTCCCGTCGGGTAGATCGCTCGTCGGGTGCAAGTCTTTCGATTTGACGCCACTTCGGCGACTTGCGCGTCGAGGGGGATGAAATGATGATGATTAGGACAACACAACACCTAGCCCCTGAGCGGAGAAAATCTCCGACCCAGCCGGGAATCGAACCCGGGCCCTTAGGATTGACAGTCTGTCGCGCTGACCACTCAGCTACCCGGGGCGGACCGTGGGATATTGATAAAACTCTTAATAAAATCAAATCTTTCTAATTTTATCTTTGTGGTCCTTTCGCCAGCTATATGTAGAAAGGAGCAGTCTAATGATTCACTCTTCTAATAACGTAAACCACATAGTAATGCAGAACGCCGTCTCTCTTGTAGCTTCTTCCACTTGAGCTGGCTGAGCATCTCCGACGCTTATGTCGTATCCTTTCGGGGGAGAAAAAGACCTTACTATTCAAAAAGTACCATGGGCGAAAAACCCGCTAAAGTATTGCATCACGTAATAAATTTTCTTTTCGTTATATCCGCGTAAGGACCGCTGAAGAAACAAAAACGTAAATGCCTCTCCAGGCGATATAATCAGTATAATCTTGTTTTCGCAGTTCCTAATGAAGCGTTACGAAGAAGGCGACTGTATATTCCTATAACTCTTACTGATTGCTGAGTCTTGAAACTCTGTAAGATCATGGTCATCTGAAGGGCTTTAGGTTTCCTGCCTCTCCCCTTAAGAAAGTACGCTTTGTGGTTTAATTGGACTGATCTGCCAGTTAATTCCATTCTCGCATTTGGTATTGGCCAGATGAAGTGCATATGACGATGTGAAATTATATACATTACTTAACATTGTAAATAATCAGAACCTTTGGCTTTGCGATAACACTCCCATTTAAATTAGTTTCAAGGCCATCCATTGTAGTTATATAATATACTATAAAATTATGTTGCTAAACCTAACAGTATACAAATTGTCTATTCTGTACCTCAAAAAATAAACTTCTGGCAGTGTGGCTAACGTAAAAAGTAGATGTAATTATAATGACGATATGCCAGTAAATTTTCTAGACTGATATCTGGGTTATCAAATTATTTGTCTATTAAAATTGGACATTGCTGTTACAATATCAGCTTTTATTTGATTTAAATGACTATTTGGGAAAACATAGTTGGTTTGTGTATTTGTGAATAAATAGTAATAAATTGGTGTAATTTATACTATTAAATTTTCTGTATATTAATACTGGACATTATTAGCGGACCAGACATCTTCCTTATGATATAGGCTTTTATTTTATGTAAATGGCTGTTTTCGGCAAAACGTAGTCATGTATTTTCCAACAGAACTGTAATAATTTACACTACTTAATTTTCCTACTCCATATTTTACTAATCAATCTAAATTGCCACATAATCAGGCGAGAACACAAGACAAATCGCCTATTGCTAATTTTTTCTGATATTATAGACTTTACTTTTAATACCTGTTACTAAACATTGAGCAAATATTTTAACCATCTCCTATGGCACTGTGTAGACTTCTTGTAACACAAGTACGTTGTGCTACCCCTGAATTTCGATCAAGTAGTTCCCAGTTTGCAGTGATTTGTGAGTCAGTTGCAGTCACGACAGTACTCATATAATTGGTATGAACATTCCATGACTAAATTGGTGACGTTAACTCTGTAGACAATACTGTCTGTCGTAAACATAAGTAAATAAAAGCACTGTATCACACAGACAACTTTCTTTCTTGCGGTCACACCTTTATTTAAATTCCTGTTTCACAGTATGTGCTTTTGCAACAGTGTAAATAACGACCTCCGGATATGAAGCTCAACGTACACTTGAGAAAGTCAACAGTAAACAAAATATCATTTTTGTAATGGGAAAATTAATGTGAAATGCAGTAAAAGAATCACATTTTTGAATTTATCTCGTAATAAAACACGTATACCTTGAGGATATATTTGGTACTTACTTCGATTTTGAAGCAAGCTTATGCACTCAGGTACCAGTTGTTGAATTGCATTGTATTGAACTGGCGACCTAGAAACGATGGAGAGGCTTACTCCCCGCTGTAGCCGTCAGTGGTTCACAACCCCACAACAGGCCACAGCAGTTCACCCACCCCACCGCCGCCCCACACAGAACCCAGGATTATTGTACAGTTCGGTCCCCAGTTGACCCCTCCGGGAACGTCTCACACCAGATGAGTATAGCCCCAATGTTTGCGTGGTAGAGTAATTATGGCGTACGCGTACGTGGAGACAGTGTTTGCGCAGCAATCGCCGACATAGTGTAACTGAGGCGGAATAAGGGGAACCAGCTCGCATTCACCGAGGCAGATGGAAAAACCATCTTAAAAACCATCCACATATTGGCCGGCACACCGGCTTCGACACTAATCCGCCGGGCGGATTCGTGTGGGGAACCGGCACGCCTTCCCGCCCGGAAAGCAGTGCGTTAGACCTCACGGCTAACCGGCAGGGCCAGGTACCAATTACTATAGAACAACTCTGTATCAGTTTTATGAGTTGTGCAGAGGATAGGAAGCTACAGGCTACGTGTCGCCTACCCTACAATGTTAGTAACTATGTAAATAATAAACAGATACATCACGTTGTACAAATAAATATTCGAAATATCTCGTATTAAACTGATAAAGTTGTACCAGAATACGTGTCACTTCCTACCCTTCGACTCAGTCGTTTCCAGACCCGGGTCCTCTGGTGAAACATCTGCTCCTCTCCATCACTTTGTAAAGTTTCTATCATCATTAAGAAAAGAGCCAGCATGAGTACTATCACAACTTGACGGCATACAATAACACATGTTTTATGTTACAGTGAAATTGCTTCCCATTTGTTTTCCTGCATCTAGGTTTAAGCGGTCAAACTGTGCTACAATGTTCCTATAATACACGTGTTTTCATATTAAGTCGGTAGTTCTAATGCATCGTCATAACTGATCAAATTCCATTGGGTCTTTTCCTGTATTCGCATGTTCTACATTTACTTACGTTAAGGTCAAATGCCTGCTTTCGCACGAAGCGTTAACTATTAAATACCGAACAATTTTCTAGTGACTTCAGTTATATGTACTCAAGACCATCATCTGCAAAAAGTTTTACCGTATAGGTCATTTGCAATTCCTTGACTATTAACGGCTTTAGCACCTATCTTTGAGGTAAACCGGATACTAATACCGCTTCTCGCTACGTTGTCCCCAACAAGAACGAGTTTCAGTGTTCTGTTTGATAGGATGCCTTCGTTTCTTGTCCATAACTGCAGAGTATTTTCATTACATTGATACACTATACGAGTGATAAATCATTTAGGTATTATAGTAGTCAGACTGATGTATATGAATTTGACAGGTGATTGATGCGTAGTATCTACTTGAGCGTGTTGTGACGTTGTGAGGTGTACTGGTGGTAATGTTACGATCTCGAACTCCAATCCCGGTTCGAGATAAGAGAAGTGCTAAAGCCGCATTCGAAGCCAGGTAAGTGATTTATCATTTGTACATCTTCAGACATCTTCCTTTACTGTTGCAATGCACTCGTACTGAATATTTTCTTTATTACTGTCACGAAGTTACTTAACAAACTGAGAACCATTACATCAAAAATTTAAAACTCCTATTTCTATAGTGGCAAGTGATTTATAATACTTACACTGTCTCTATGTTTTTCAAGAAGTAACGAGTTAACAGAGCGTTCGGCTCTGCTTATTTCTAATATTTTTTTGTGTTTGGTTCGGTGTCCACCAATGCACATCGTAAGTGAAGTGCCAAGTCCATTCAGCACTTGGCTTTTCTTTTCATTGCTACCATAGTCGAAGGCCTACTTTCATCCCTGTAATTTGTGGTTAACGTGACAGGTATTCTGAAGAGGTCTTGCAGCACTGATAACTACTACTCACCGACCTTTCGCTAAAATAATACAAGTTTTATAAAAACCTGTTTATGGTGTGCCGCCTTTTCTAGATTCAAGAAATTGTGCTTTCCTTGGAAGTACACTTCCTGAGAATATTCCTTCATTAGCAGAAGCTGGTCTCGGAACCCTGATATTAACTTGTCAGTTTTCCAAATCAGAGAAATAGATGCTATTGAAATTTGTCACTGATGACTAGTGATAAGTGCTACTACTGGATGGACAGCAAAAGAAGTAAACAGGAGTAAAAATCACCTTCATTGTTAGTGGCAAACTAAATAATTCTCAAAATAAAGCTTTTATTGTTCTTGAAACTGAACGTTTACAAAAGTTCGTATTATAGTTTGTACTCAAGACAATGAGACATGGCCTTTTAACACGAAGGCATTTCATAATTTGAGTGTGACTCAGCGACCAGCGGAAAGATGTACGTTGTAAATTACTGGAAGACACAGCAATGCAAATAAATGGTTTAGGGAACAGGTTAGAATGGGAGCTGTGAGTATGGAAGGGTTGAGAAAAAGTGCAGGTGGGCTGGACGGTAGTCGAGCAGATGTATGTAGATTGCCAAGGGAAGTTACAGAAGTAACATAATACTGGTTAGCAAACTAATGGAAAGTAGGCAAATCACAGTAATTAGGAGCAACAGGAATTCGTATCGCTGAAGGACACAGGGACTTAAAACATGCAGAGGAGGTTATTATCCAGTGGCGTACGTTAAATAACTAATCATGATTATCTATTGTATACTGAGTCTTCCGTAATAGTGATAATACAGATTATTTTAAAACGTAATTTAGGAGGTGGCTAATTCATCACTGAATCAATTTTATTTTTACTTTTCCGAAATGTTATTTTTATCCACTGGTTGGGAACCACTGAGTAAGAATGTGGGATATGTACGAAGCCAGTTCGCTCGATCGTCTGACTGTGATTGTCATCACGTTCCATGGAGAATGGAAAGAAGTACACCTCTCTGCATCAGAAACTCATTGCATCATCTTTTTTCAACGACTAAGCAGTCGTGGGGCGGCGGGTGGATTAATTGTTATAAAATGTTCCTATTATTTATTTATTTACTGCTGTTGTTTGCCGTTCTCAACACTGGCTCTCTAACTACAATATTGGCAACCAGAAAGTGATTAGCAAAACGTGAAGCCTGTAATTATAATTCCTAGTGCCCACTTCATCTGAGAAATACATTTATAGCTACAGCTTATAGCTCTGAGGAATTAGGAGATTGTCTGGGATTCATAATCAAAAACCATTTTCTCTAAAATGTTCACTATATTCTGAAAGTCACAAACCAAAAAGATTCCACACAAACCAACTACCAGAGCAGTTCAGAGTCTGAAGCGCTGATGCAACAATAACTGTTCAAATTAAATGTTTAAGTGAATGCTCGCCATAATTTGATGATAATGTTCATCAAACGCCACGCTAAATAATGGTAGAATGTCTGTCCCGCGGCGGCACGTGAAAATATGACATACACAAACTAAAGATAGATCATTAAAGTCATCCCAGAATTAACATTTCGCTCGAAAACGATTTCATGGTTACGCGTATCTCGAGTAACTTATTACGGCATCCGAGGCTGTTTATAGCAATGATACCGACGCGACGCGACACCCGGCACAGGTGGTGCGCTAATCAGCGTCTGGAGGGAACTGGGGCCTTCCTTCTCATGCAGCGTTCTTATATATAAAGCCGCGGTGCGGACGGCTAAGGGAACGTCTGATCAAATCCGCTCTCCCAACTAGCCGCTGGGCTAGTAATGCACCACTTTAAGTTATCGAATAAATCATTGCTTCCTTTGCTGATGGCCGATGAAGCTCTCAATTTAAATGTGCAATCAGCACACAGGTAAGTAATCATAATAAAAGTCTGACGTGGCTAAGTCAAATATTTTGGGCGAGAGAATTAATTTAATTACACTATATGGAGTAGATGAACTCTGAACTTGCTCTTTGGAGATACGCTGTCGCTATAGTTTTATAGTTATTCAGTTGAAACTTCTCACATCTTTATGATTATAGCGGATCTCCCTTCTACTTAAATTTAAACATCCTAGCCTTATTTATTCGCCTACTTAATCTATCTTTCTTCCTTAATTTCTAAGACAAAAACCAGAAAATCCTAATTTCAACTAAAATTTTAATTTGTGAGATCCAAAATACTGTTTCTACTAACTTATTATGAAAAAGGAATCTAAATATAAATTTTTACGTTTCTAGCTCTTTTCTGTTGCGCCAATGATTTTTACAGAAAAACGTCCAAATTTCGAAAATGGTTAAAGTTATTGAACTGATATTCAACACATATTGATTTAGTATTACTCCTGACATGCTAGAAACGTTTCAGGTTATTTACTTGATTTTTAAAGTATTGCGCAATATTTATGACGTCAGAGCTAGTTACAGCGGACTGGCTGGCACACAATGGAAAGACTGATGTGAATTTTTTACGGCGTGAGTAGGCTGCTTCCCTACACAGTGCAATAAGGGCCTTTATCTGCATTACTAAGCGACTAACACAGAACCCATTACCTGTTGCAAATTGCTTCTCTAACAGCTTCCAGGGGCAAGAAAAATTCGCTTTTCAATATTTCGCGTGTTTATTGACCTAATTTAAAAGTCTAAAATGTTGTCATAATATGCTCATTAAGAGCAATAACACTACAAGTATTACAGTTAGAAACCGTGTTTTTGTCTTGAGACAATGTGATTGACAGCGCACAAATACCCTGACTTCATTCAACTGATAACTGAGAATGAGATCACTTTGCAAATTCCAAGGAAGTTTATACACACTTTCAAGTCCTTGCGAAACTTTTCCTCACTGATACGTCACCCCTTTTACTAAACAAAAGTTTGAAAGAAAGCAGGTTATCACTTTCTGCACTTTCTCTGTTCACGCAGTAGAGCTTCAGCATCAGAACTGACGTTTTAACTTACTACTTCGGTCCCACAGTCTATTTGCAACACAGTTCGCATACAGAATCCTCATTTACCACTGAATGTACCAGCAAAATTACACTATGTGATCAAAAGTATCCGGACACCCCAAAAAACATACGCTTTTCATGTTAGGTGCATTGTGCTGCCCCCAGGTATTCCATATCAGCGACCTCAGTAGTCATTACACATCGTGAGAGAGCTGAATAGGGCGTTCCGCGGAACTCACGGACTTCGAATGTGGTCAGGTGATTGGGTGTCACTTGTCTCATACGTCTACCTGCCTGTGGAGTCCCTCTTTCCAGATAATAAGTTGAGAAGACGCCCATTTCACTTACCTCCAGCGAGGGCACTGCTCACTATTACACAAATTGTTACTATACCGAGAGAACTCACCTCCCTTTTCTGTTTCACCTGAGAGACAGGATCGAAGACACAGCAGAGGGTAACACACGGTGAGTGCCACATATCATATTGTAAGGTGATACATCAGCTCCATATCCATGAAAGTGATGATTATAAATTCTGTGTCAAAACTGATACAAAGAAGATTTTGGTAGAAGCTCATTAGAACTAGATCTACTGGATAAAGAACTTAAGTCTTCTGATGAAGAATTATACTGATTTCTAAAGATAAATGACTAGTTGCATATTTAATTTCAATTTTTTGAATGTAATAGTAGCTATTTTGTGCTTTAATTCAGTTACAAATAGGTGATAGTGCACAAGAAGCCTAAAACAAATGCAAAAAACCACTTTACGTTACAAATATAAACTACACTACTGGCCATTAAAATTGCTACACCACGAAGATGACGTGCTACAGACGCAAAATTTGACCGGAAGGAAGAAGATGCTGTGATATGCAGATGATTAGCTTTCCAGAGCATTCACACAAGGTTGGCGCCGGTGGCGACACCTACAACGTGCTGACATGAGGAAAGTTTCCAACCGATTTCTCATACACAAACAGCAGTTGACCGGCGTTGCCTGGTGAAACGTTGTTGTGATGCCTCGTGTAAGGAGGAGAAATGCAAACCATCACGTTTCCGACTTTGATAAAGGTCGGATTGTAGTCTATCGCGATTGCGGTTTATCGTATCGCGACATTGCTGCTCGCGTTGGTCGAGATCCAATTACTGTTAGCAGAATATGGAATCGATGGGTTCATGAGGGTTATACGGAACGCCATGCTGGATCCGAACGGCCTCGTATCACTACCAGTCGGGATGACAGGCATCTTATCCACATGGCTGTAACGGATCGTGCAGCCACGTCTCGATCCCTGAGTCAACAGATGGGGACATTTGCAAGACAACAACTATCTGGACGAACAGTTCGACCACGTTTGCAGCAACATGGACTATCAGCTCGGAGACCACGGCTGCGGTTACCCTTGACGCTGCATCACAGACAGGAGCACCTGCGATGGTGTACTCAACGACGAACCTGGCACGAATGGCAAAACGTCATTTTTTCTGATGAATCCAGGTTCTGTTTACAGCATCATGATGGTCGCATCCGAGTTTGGCGACATCGCGGTGAACACACATTGGAAGCCTGTATTCGTCATCGCCATACTGGCGTATCACCCGGCGTGATGGTATGCGATGTCACTGGTTACCCGTCTCGGTCACCTCTTGTTCGCATTGACGGCACTTTGAACAGTGGACGTTACATTTCAGATGTGTTACGACCCGTGGCTCTGCCCTTCATTCGATCCCTGCGAAATCCTACATTTCACGAGGATAATGCACGGCCGCATGTTGCAGGTCCTGTACGGGCCTTTCTGGATGCAGAAAATGTTCGACTGCTGCCCTGGCCAGCACATTCTCCAGACCTTTCACCAAATGAGAACGTCTGGTCAATGGTGGCCGAGCAACTGGCTCGTCACAATACGCCAGTCACTACTCTTGATGAACTGTGTATCGTGTTGAAGCTGCATGTTCAGCTGTACCTGTGTACGCCATCCAAGCTCTGTTTGACTCAATGCTCCGGCGTATCAAGGACGTTATTACGGCCAGAGGTGGTTGTTCTGGGTACTGATTTCTCAGGTTCTATGCACCCAAATTGCGTGAAAATGTAATCACATGTCAGTTCTAGTATAATATATTTGTCCAATGGATACCCGTTTATCATCTGCATTTCTTCTTAGTGTAGCAATTTTAATGTCCAGTAATGTATTTACATACTTCAAACATTTTACTGACTGAGAATCTGTGACCAATAACTGAAATTTACTACAATCATTGCACAATAATATATATCTCATTGAACTAGCAACAAAAGCAACATAATATCAAGTTAAATGATTATTTTGTCATAGATGTAAAATTATCTATCGAGTTATTGAAATAAAATGATCTTTAATCTAAATGTAGTCTTTTGTCTTCATCCTTCAAAAGACAGAAAATCCTTAAGTAGCCAATCATTACACAGTGCAGCCTAAATGAAGTAAAGACTGACACCATTTCTAAATTTCAGGACAAACCATGGAAGCAGCTGTAATCTTGCAATTTCCTGTCATATGAGTCTGATGTCCAAAAATACTTTGTCATGGACATTTCAGACAAACGTTCACCAAATAGGGATCCGATAGGTTACATTTAACAACAAAGTTTATCAACAAGAAGATAGTCTTGCAACTGGTAGCATTTTGATTGGAATTCTTGTAGATATTTACTTCATTTCAGACTGTTTATCAAGTCGATAAAGGAATTAGTTTTTTAATCTTACCTTTTCTAATTTAAATAAATATTTAATTTAGATTTATCATGAACCAACCACAAGTACTGTTGTTATAAATAACATCTCTTGTCTCCCAATCCAACCAAAAATTGCAGTCTTCAGGTCTTTACTTAACTGTATGCATGAAATCCACTCAGTCCTCTTGATAATAGAATGAAATTAACATTATCAAAGAAACAGCACAGGAAAATGAGTAAACCCACATATAACTTATAAACTTCACAACAAAATTAAAAAGAAATAATGCAACCCTGCTAAATATAGGCTCACATGAACAAACAAACACATTTGCTTGCATTTCTCTTACAGAAAAAAGTTCATAACAGGTTGCTAACTTTTCTGTAACACTAGTATCTAAATCCACTTCAGCATTAACAATTAGTCAAATTCACAGCATAAATAGTCAATGTCACCAGAAATCAGGTACTTTCAAGCTCTGAAGGGGCACAGTTCTACACAGGTAATACAAAAAGGAGCTTCACTACACGATAGCAGGAACGCTCGTGTGCCTTTCAGCTAAAAAAAAATTGTAAATTCGTTTTTGTAACACATTCGTAGGACTATGGGCACTCAGCAACAGACAATAAAGACAACTTTCAAACAGATCCTACGAACTGATAACAAATGAAAGAAAATGAATCTCCTTGAAGGACTAGCAGGTAGACATAGTAGACAGTTAATTTTTATAAATCTTCCATGAAGTTTTTAGAAACAAACTAACTTATTATCCTCTCACAACCACAGATCATAACAATCTTCTATAATAACTTATTATTATATAACCTAATTGATTTCTACTTATAAATCCTCTGGAATTTCACTTACTTGGTAATGACTACTTTGCACTCACTGTCCCATTTATGTACAAATTTCTAATTTGCTTTATGTAATAGTCCCCGTTGAAAAATAATTTGTAATCGTGTCTGTTCACAACTACCAGTAATAAGAGGACATATGATGAAACAAAAAAATCACATATTACCGGTTGGAAGTGACTATGTTATGGATAATAATTTTACAGTACTATGGTGCATATTATAATCTGACTATGTTACATGTAATAATTCGGTTTGTTGATAGGTTTATTTGGAGGAGGGGAGCAAAAATAGCGAGGTCATTGGTACCATCAGATTAGGGAAGTCAGCCATGCCCTTTCAAAGGAACCATCCTGGCGTTTTCCTGAAGCGATTTAAGGAAATCACGGAAAACCTAAATCAGTTTGGCACGGTGCGGGTTTGAACAGTCATCCTCCTGAATGAGTGTCCAGTGTGCTAACACTGTGCTACCTCGCTTGGTGTGTCATAATTTGATGGTGACTGTGTTCTATAATTCGACTGTGTTTTTCTACAATCATCTTCTATGCCTCCATGTGTGTACCTGTCTGTGGCTTTTAGTTATAATAACTTAGACCATAATTTTTGTATTTGAATATAAACACATTAGATGCTCTGATTTCATGTTTTGCCCACAGTTTATCACACCTGAAGTGGAATTAGTGTGTGAATGTACGAATATGGTGCTTGAAACTACCATTTTTGAATCAAATATTCGACTACCCCTTGAATATCCCATTTACGTCGAAATACATTAATATATTCAACTCTAGTCATCCTGCTGTTTTCAATGTGTCCTTAGTCAACATCATATAACTTTCCTTTTATTCTAAACACTCAACTCCAGCATGAATCCCTAAAGACGAAACCATGTAATCACTTGAACTGGGCATAAGACCAAAATTGTTCGTCTTTTAAATAAACGACTTTCATTTCTGACTGGTAGTGCCCATTAAAGCTACAGTCACGAAGGTCGAAAGCATTCATCACCAATAACATTAACTTAATGAATCGTCATATTCATTAACTGGGATCACATAACAACTTCATTTCTCCTTTCTTTGTCATTTTTTTCCTTTCTTCTGTCCACACAATTATTGATTTTCTTTGTCATTTTTTTCCTTTCTTCTGTTCACACAATTACTGATTTCTCTCTTTTTTCTGCCTTGCTAGTCTTCTCAATTAAGTACTCCTTTCTTAACAAAAATTAATTTCTGTTAGTTCCAAATCTTTCTGATTCTTTTCTTACTTTTGTAATGAATGCAATTATCGGTTTATTTTACTGAAACTAAAGAGATATTTGTTTCGTTAATGTTCTCATTCATTTGGTAGAAATTTCCTTTTAACATTTACTTCCACTTTGCTATTACTTCTGCTTTTTCTTTATATTTTGCTAGTTTTCCTCATTACTTCTCATTTATTAACCATCTGTACTTCATTGTTCAGCATTTACATTCATATAAACACACTGGTCTAACCACTATTTTAGTTCTGTATTTCTATGGGTCCATCTCTTGTTGTTGATAACTATATTTAAATCACATATATACTTATCCAGCGATCACAGGCCCTGCAGACCAAGCGCTGGTGCCACAAACTGCCTCCATTACTCTGTTTTCTGCTCGGTTCCTTTAGGTATCTTCAGTCCCCAGGGCTGCCAGGTCCTACACCAGGCTGTCCGTCCAGCGCTGGCTTGGTGGATCTATGGGGTACCTGGTGTTTGGTTTCCCCCTCAAGTACCTTGTTCACCTGTCTTTGTTCTGGCACATGGGGTACAATGCCTTCACACTGGATTCTTTTGCTCTTCAGTTTCTATAGGATTGTTGGTTGTTGCAACAAGCAGTAGATTTCCTCACTCGTCCTCCGCCTGCCTCGTTCTTTATCTAAGATCGGTCTCTACATTCCATCATTATTCTGCTTTCAAATATTAATAGTCTTTCTGATGTGTCGACAGAAGTGCCGACACAGTGTTATTTTGAGGGGGCCGATAGGCACGCTAAGTAACGCAGACGGGCGTGAAGTCTGGAACAGGATAACTATTGAATGGTAGCAAGAAAAGTACGTAGCTGGAATATACTTAACTTTAATGACTCCTTGTGATACATCTCTCTTGACTATACAAATGCGACTCGTAAGATACATGCACTGTTACAATTGGCGCCTTGCTGGGTCGTAGCCATGGACTTAGCAGAAGGCTATTCTAACTGACTCTCGGCAAATGAGAGGAAGGCTTCGTCCGTATTGTCGCTAGCAATGTCGTCCGTACAACTGGGGCGAGTGCTCTATCGTATCTCGAGACATGCCTTGTGGTGGCGCTAGGTCTGCGATCACACAGTGGCGACACGCGGGTCCGACATGTACTAAATGGACCGCGGCCGATTTAAGCTACCACCTAGCAAGTGTGGTGTCTGGCGGTGACACCACACTTTCCTTTTCTCTTTAGTCAAGCTCCTGGTTTTTGAGCCGAAGATGACTGCTAGACATATCACTTTGTCATATATTCTCATCTTAGTGTGCGCTGATACTGATTTTCAGCTGAGCGCCTCTCCGAAGAAGCACAGATGGATAATAATTTCAGTAGTCTCGCAATGCAGATAATGCAGTACTACGAAGTGAATTAAACCATTAATTGAATGAAACAAGTACGCACAGAAGGTTGGGCTAAAGTTGAATCAAGACAAAACAGAATTCATGCAATTAAGAAGAAAACGAAATAGGAAGAATTGCTTGTGATATATGGCATAAGGTTCAAGAGACTTCAACAGTCCATATACACTCTAAGACAAAAAAAAAAGTCACTCACCTCGAAGGAATTATCCAGGTGGGACGGAAATCGGTAGATATGACGTAGATGTACAGACAAACGAACGACTAGAATTTCAGAAAAATTGGACGATTTTTTTTTTTTTTTTCAAGGGAAAGAGCTTCACAAATCGAGGAGGCCAGTAACGTATTGGTCCACCTCTGGCCCTTATGCAGGCAATTGTTCGACTTCACATTGATTGATATACTTACGGGACGCCCTTTTGAGGGATATTGTGCCAAATTGTGTCACAATTTCGCTTTAGATAGTCAAAATCCCTAGCTGGGTGGAGGACCCTGCCCATAATGCTCCAAACGTTCTTAATTGGAGAGAGATCCGGTAACATTGCTGGCTTCAAGGTATGATTTGGCAAGCACGAAGACTTGCAGCAGAAAGCCTCAGTGTGTGTGGGCTGGTATTATCTTGCTGAAATGTAAGTCCAGGATGGCTTGCCATGAAGGGCAAGAAAAAGGAGAGTCGTTGACGTACCTGTATGCTGTAAGGGCACCGCAGATGACGCCTAATGGAATCACACTGGGAAATGAAATGAGAATCTTAGACCATCGGTCCTGGTTGTCGGTCCTTATGGCGGGTGACAGTCGGATGTCGGAGGGTCTCCAGATACGCCTTTGATTCTCAGTGGGACTCAATTTGAAGCAGCCCTCATCCTTGAAGACAATTCTACTCCATTAAATTAGATTTCAGGCCAAAGACGTGTCTGGAAAAGTCCAGGATGGCAAGCCTACCTGGGCTTACATTTCACCCACCAGACGAAGAGAATTTCTGGTCCTTGTCTTCGTGCTTGCCAAATCCAACCTTGGCCAGCAAGGCCGCCGGATCTCTCCCAAACTGAGAACGTTTGGAGCGTTAGGTGCACAGCTCTCCAACCATCTCGGTATTTTGACGATCTAACGCTCCAGTTGGAGAGCATTTGGCACGATACCCCTTAGGAGAACATCTAACAACTCTACCAATCAGTGCCAAGCCAAATAGTACTTCCATAACATCCAAAGAGGGGACAAGCGCGTTATTGACGTGCCTAATTTGTGAAGTGCTTTCTCTTGAATAAATCACCCCAATCTATCTGAAATTGTAATCATTTGTTTATCTGTGCATGTACATCATATCTACCGATTTCCGTCCCATTCGGATAATTCCTTCGTGCTGTGTCCTTAGGATCTTTGTTTACCGGTGGCAACAGCATAGTAATGCACAAAAAAATTGTTCAAATGGCTCTAAGCACTATGGGACTTAACAGGTGAGGTCATCAGTCCCCTACACTTAGAACTACTTAAACCTAACTAACCTAAGGACATCACACACATCCATGCCCGAGGCAGGATTCGAACCTGCAACCGTAGCAGCAGCGCTGTTCCAGCCTGAAGCGCCTAGAACTGCTCGGCCACCGTGGCTGGCTAGAAATGGACATTAAGGAGGGAATAGAAGTGGGAATTAAATGCATGACAGATCAGATGCTCTTTGCAGCATAGTAACGCTTGCATCTATTTCATGTTTTTCTAGAGTTTTGCTGCATTTTTTCCGATATTTTTAAATATTCTAACTCGTTCTGTTTTAGCAAAAGCGTTACTATATTTGTTTCTTTTTATGTTTGTCACTAATTTATTTTTCAGTTGAAATCCTGAGAGCTTTTCTATTGGCTATTCTTTCCAGCTTCTTTCAGACTTTCTGAGACTATCGAGAATTGTCTGCAAAAGGCAGGCAGTTTAATTTCATTCGATTTCTTTCCTAGAACTCTTAGTTCCTTTTTGCGGATTTAAGCTCCAAATTCCACATCCTTACAACGTTTTACAAGACACAGGTATGCAATAAAAATGATAAGTCGTCCATTAGGCTTACACCAACTTTCGTTTCAAGAGACTGAGAGATTTCTCCCATAAATTTCACTTTAGATATGGTAGGTGTTTGGATTACGCGAATTTTGTTACTTTTTCCTTTACGCCAAATTCTGTAACGATAAGCTACAGAAGGCGACTGCTGCTTGCGTGGAGCGCTACGCGGCCGTTCATTGCTGAGGCTCCAGAAGCATCCTAAGCAGCGTCACCCCGGCCATTACTGTTGTGAAGGCCGCTGCCAGGATCACGCGCTGCACTCTGCATGCGGGCAGGGCGCTCCGCCGAGGCCTTGACTCTGGTGCCAGCGGTGTTTCCAGAGACGCTGGTGCTGGGGCGACACGTGGACGGCCGTTACGCTCTGCTGGACCTCCCTCACAGCGAAACCACCTTGCCCCTGCCTATAAAACCACGCACTGGACGCGGGTACAGCGTACAGACTCCCAGGTCTCATCAAGACGCTGCGTCACTCCCGTCAGGACATCATGAAGGCTATCGTGAGTATAGCAGCTGCCTTTTGGGGACACAAGAGCTGTTTTGGCCGCAACGAGCACAAACGTAAAGCTGTCGTCACACGGACCGTGCGTTCGAGCTTCAACATCGAGCGTGGCGTGGTTGTGGAACCATAGCGTGGAAAAGGCGTGCTGGGGGCTTTTCCAGAAGGTGTAGAGCAGCATCAAGCTTGACATATCTTCTGAACGTGCCTTTCAGATTAGACCAAACGGATGGAACAATGTCACCCGTGTCGCGTGCTCACTATCTCTGGTCAGTGCAGAGACGGAGACGCCATATTGGCTTTTACTTGAAGCCTATGGTGGATTTTGTATTGTAACTTATGTCCTATATGTCCTGTATTATAACTTACCTCCTATGGATACATTCCGTTTGAGAACACAAGCAAGTTAAGGATCCCTCGAAAACCCGTCGTATATTAGTACCATCTGTTGTAATTAAATGATGAGAAGCGTTATATCTCTGGATAAAGCATTTGTGAATTGTAACTTGCGTATTATGAAACTATGCCGTTTCAAGGCAAATACACGTTGAAGATCCACCAAAAAAAAACATTGTTCTTGGTACAATTTGTTATAATTTCAGTCAGTGACATATCTAGGACTGAAGCGTATAGGAGCTAGTAAGACAAACTTATATATTACTGTATTTCAATGTAATGGAATGAGTATAGGTGTGGAGTTGGAAACTCATTTGTGATGTGTAGCTCGTTCACGTCTCACTATGTCCAATTTTTTTACTCACCTTCGCGTTTTCTAATGGGTTCTGAGATGTTGATTTTATAGAAGTATAATCGATAATATTAGACATTACGTAAATGTAAATGTGCACGCTCTCAGGATTGAGTTTCTGAGATTGCCTTTATCTATTAGAGAGTTTTACTAAAAAGTGAGAATGCTGAAATAATTATTCAGTGGAACACTACTGTAAATTTGTATCATGCTATGACTAATGAAAGCTTATGTTTTCACTAAGTGGACATGAAAGTTTCCTTTTCGCCATATAACATGTCCATGGAAATTGAAGTTTTTATTTATGTGTAGTACAGACAGAACAACGTGACTAGTAAATTGACGAGGGAGGATATGTGAATTTTAATAGAGCTTAAGAAGAAATTTTACGTCAGTTTATTTCGTAAGCATTCGTGATCTGCGAGCTGCATGTGGCTGAGTCCTGACAACTGCTGCTGAAGAACACTGCGACCGCGAATACCACGTTGAGTCACACGCACCATGTGCATAAAGCCAGTCATTTTTGAGTGCTCTGCAGCACGGTTGAGATCAAGTGGGAGCCTTTCATATTAAGATACTACGGCTCGTGTGATGACGGCTTAATGCAAGTCGATACCGCGGCTTTTGCCAAGGTGTTGGTGGCGTTTCCGAACCTACTGCAACCTGTATTGCAGTTAATCTGAGCCACCTAACTCAACCTTTTCAGCTAAACTTCGTGATAAAGTGTAGATTTTCCTGAATGATTTTTGTAGATTTTCCTGCTGTGCTCAGCGTTGCGCAGCGTTTATTGACCCAGAACAAGGATGGCTCACGCATACAAACGAATGCAAAGCTATAGGAGCGGGCCTGGTCCTATCAGGCTAGAAAAAATCATGATGAGAATGTTTTCCACTGAAGTCCTTACTCACAAACCACTTTCACCACGGCACACGAGTAAACAGTCCGATGCAGCGTACAAAACCCAGTCCGTCGCAACATTCCAGGTTCCTAATAGCACTCTAGTCGAAGTTACGGAGGTTTCTGATCCAATCGTGAACTGACTGTTCCGTTTTTTTTTTTTTTTTTTTTTTTTTTTTTTTTTTTTTTTTTTTTTTTTTCCCCTCATGTGTAGCGGTCTATGTAGGAAATGAGACCTGAGAGAGTCCTGGACTTCAGGCTATTACCAGACGAGCTTCTCACAATCAAGGGAAATCTCCTGAAAGCCTTGGTCAGAACAGGGAGACAGGAATTATCATTTAGTTCTGAGACGTCATGTCCCAGACCAAAAATATGAAATTTTAGTTTATGTGAAAAGGCATTTGCCGCGCGGGATTAGCCGAGCAGTCTGTGGCGCAGCAGTCATGGACTGTGCGGCTGGTCCCGGCGGAGGTTCGAGTCCTCCCTCGGGCATGGCTGTGAGTGTTTGTCCTTGGGATAATTTAGGTTAAGTAGTGTGTAAGCTTAGGGACTGATGACCTTAGCAGTTAAGTCCCATAAGATTTCACACACTTTTTTTTTCTGAAAAGGCATTTGTTTACGCATGCACTGAATTAAGTCAATGACTTGCTCGACACCGACAGGATACCTATATTTTCCGCCTATTCCGCGCGGGATTCCGCTTATATCGTCTGGCCATTAACACGGGATCTGCCCACATGATACGAGTGGTACGCCGTCCGTAGGCGCGATCTTCGTAGTGACGGTAAGGGTTCCACTGTATTACTTACTTCTGGCTGAACGTCACCTTCAGGACGTCGTGTGGACTTCCGTCATCCTTCTCACTGTTATTTCCGTGGGATACAAGATTCGTGTAATAGTTTTTAATCTGTTAAAAAGTGTCAATGAAACTAGAGCTTAGCTGTCTCATCGGTAGACCAAGAAGGTCACGAATTAAGGGATCGAACTTCATCGGCTAAAAGTATTTTGCTAGCAACACTTAAACATCGACTTTCATACGAAGAAGAAACACTTGCGACTGTACTCCCTAACTCACGTTGCTCGCCACAAACAAGCATGTAATTCTTTATGGCTTAGCAAATTTCCCACTAATTTATATCTTATTCTAGTAATCTTTCTCTATACACAAAGGGTGGTCATAAAATTTTAATTATCACATAAAAAAAATAAATATACGATATGAATTTTATGTTTTGTTTGTTTACAGGAATATGTTTGTAATCATGGAACATAATGAAACCTCCACGCCACAAGGGTGTACCTACATGAACCAAAACGAAATGGGCGCCTTTTTCTCTTTCTTCTTCTTCTTCAAGTGACATGTTATGGTACAGAGGCTAGGAGGTTTCATGGTGTACCACAACTATAGACATGCACCACGAAGCACAATTTCATTAAATGACTCTATTTTTTCGAGATGGTAAATAAAATTTGTATGACTACCGCTCGTGTTCACTTCCGCATCTGTATTTTTCCTTGTGAGACCAAAGTGACTGTTAAGAGGGACGGGACATTGTGGTTTCTGCCTGCAGTGTAAGGAAAATATCGTGACAATTTAAATGCTACACCTTGGACTCCATCTGGGATTTCCTGTTTATTGCGTGTAGTGGCCTTAACCATTATGCTGTTTGAGCACTCACCCAGGCCTGACTCACGCTTGATTTTTGCGAGTACTTCTACCAAAGATCCTGTCATGAGGTATGTGGGAACTGCAACAGTGAGCCTCAAGGCGTGTTGATTTAGCCTAACGTTAAAGCGACCGCTCACGATAAGCAGTAAACCGGGGTTCCAAGCCCGGCCCGACACAAATTTTCAGTTCGTACGCCATATTCATTGCATGGCAAAAGCAGCATATCTGAATGGTATACGGTAATATCAATTTGTGTTACTGCATCTTCATGAAGGCCATCCGTATCGATCCATTTATTTCATTTCAGTGCTTGGGCAACTCGAGAATCAACACGGATCAGGGACAGTACCCCCATCAGTCGTCTTACCTGGAAGTGCACACAGTTTTCACAGAGGGTGGTTTACGCGGAAGCGGTGTCCTGATTCAGGTCGTTGTAGTTCCCGCGCTGCTAAAATACTGGGACCCGTTAGAGCGAATGTGAGCAGACGTATGGCTGGATGCACGGTTAGAACGTTCAGCATTTAAAAATCTGGACTCTGGCTCGTGATTAACGTGTAGTCTCGTTTAAGACGTCGCATGCTAAATAAGAGTATGGAATCAGATAGGGCCTGGAAACTCCCTAAATGTGGTTTCTAGGCTGGGGCATCGACAGTGGCAGATCTAAAGCCGTGACGAATGAGTTGCCCGCTAGCCATACTGCACGTATTTCCGATAGAATAGGCAAGCTAACATGCTGCTATTGAAAGCAGTGGTATCATTATTTGATAATGCCTGCTCATTTTTTGCCATAAATGGCATGGACATGAGAAGCGAGATCTCCTACTTATTCTAGTGGTGCTGCAAACTATTTTCAGCTACGCCGATCAACAATACGGATTCACAGACTGTGGCCACACCGCAGTGCGACTTTAACTGTAGGTCTGGTTTAAGAAGGGTACCCCTGAAAGTGATAGAAAATGCGCCAGTGAAGCCGTTCACTTTGGCCACTGCAGCCAGACACGGCGTGTCATGCGTGCCAAGAGCCCAGCCGGCAGCTGAGGGCGTCGAACCGTCAATGCTAATACGTCCAGAGTCGTGGCGGCCTTCCAGCGCCGAGCCAGAGTTGTAGAAACATTTGTATGGCCCGTGATCTGGCGACGATATACGGCCGTGATGGTCATCTCGTACAGTGCTCACGTCTTCTGGTCCAGTAGCTACGTCCGACCCTCCTTTATCAGATTGGTCTACACACGCCTCACTGCCACTTCAGAATGACACCTACGAAATGTCAGGACATGACAAAACGGATGTCCGAACACCATTTGACGCTCCGTGGCACGTAAGCACCTTCCTCTCACGTTTCCACTTCGTTTCAAGGCTGTGCATTTGGTGACTTTTGACGTTACACGTAAAACAATCTTCTCATAATTTTAATCACAGGTTGTTAGTATACTGTTCTAATCATCCTCCGAACGAAGGCAAAATGAGTGTAAGGAGAGCAATGCTAGATGAGTTGAAGTAACTCGAAATTCGGATATTGCCGACCGACCTGAGGAATCCTAATATTTTCGTTTTGCGTCTAGTCAGTAGCTGGATCAAAATCGTCCATACAACCGCTGGGTAATCATTCTATCACTGCACGAAAAATGACGGAGAAAAAGCCGAAATAATTAATTCTGTTTTCCAGAACCATTTTCAGAGAAGATCGTAATACTGTTCCTGCTTTCAATCATCATACCAAAACCGAAATACCACATGTCGAGATAAGTGATCGTGAAACAAAAAGTCAATTAACACTTCTAAATGGAAGGAGGAAAACCAGACCTATTGCGATTCTATATTAAATATGCGAATATACTTGCTCCCTTCAAGCAACAGTTCATCGTAGGCCGTAAAAACAACAGGCTGTTGTAAGCGGTTGCTTGTATGGCAAATGAAGATTGACTGAGCCCAAGTACCCGTATCATAGCCCACCGTCCGCAGCTCGTGGTCGTGCGGTAGCGTTCTCGCTTCGCGCGCCCGGGTTCCCGGGTTCGATTCCCGGCGGGGTCAAGGATTTTCTCTGCCTCGTGATGACTGGGTGTTGTGTGATGTCCTTAGGTTAGTTAGGTTTAAGTAGTTCTAAGTTCTAGGGGACTGGTGACCACAGATGTTAAGTCCCATAGTTCTCAGAGCCATTTGAACCATTTTGAACCATAGCCCGCCCGGCTAGCCGCGCGGTCTAACGCGCTGCTTCCCGAGCAGGAAGGCGTGCCGGTCCCGTCCATGAATCCGCCCGGCGGATTAGTGTCGAAGTCCGGTGTGCCGGCCAGTCTGTGGATGGTTTTTAAGACGGTTTTCCATCTCCATCGGCGAATGCGGGCTGGTTTCCCTTATTCCGCCTCAGTTACACTACGTCGGCGCTTGCTGCGCAAACACTGTCTCCACGTACGCGTACACCATCAATACTCTACCACAAAAACATTTGGGGTTACACTCGTCTGGTATGAGACGTTCCCGAGAGGGGGGCGAACCGCACTATCACCCTGGGTCCGGTGTGAGGCGGTGGTGGCGTGGGTGGACTGCTGTGATTTGATGGCTAAGGCACGACCATATCATGATATCACGGCTACAAACGACAAGGCAACCGACTACACGACAGCCAGATAGCATTTAACTACTAGGAGCAGACGATTAAAAGCTCGTGAATTTACAACTACATGACGTGACTAGAAGCCTGAGAAGACTTTACTCATTGCAATACTGTTCACCGCATTAGAAACCCCGTAATGAATTAATTGCCACTTTTCTGTGGAATGTCGACTGATATGAAACTTCCTGGCAGACTAAAACCGTGTAACGTGCCGGTACTCACAACCCGGGACCTTTGCTTTCGCGGATAAGTGCTCTACTTACTAAGCTATCCTATCACGAATCAGTACTCGTCCTCACAGCTTCTGTTCCATTAATAACATATCTCCTACCTTCCAAACAGTAAACCTATGAAGGTGGGTTGTGAGCTGTGCTTGGATAGTTCAATCAATAGAACAATTTTCGCGAAAGGAAATGGTCCGGCAAACAGTTTTAATTACCAGAGAGTTTCACTCCATAAGAATTGTACATGTAGGAAAACAGTAGTGGTATACTGGAGAAGCTGCAAATTATTGGAGCTTAGGTCTAAGACTCGCACTTAACCGCCAACATAAGTACATGTAACGTATCGTACATAAATAACATAAAGGACCCATCATTCGTCTGTTACACAACTGACTGTAAATCACTTGCAAATGTAACAACCATTAAAAGGTGAAGAATCAATCGTACGGTTTGACAAGGGAACGATCACGCAAAAACAGGTTGTCGGAAAAGCAGATAGTCATTGTAAAAATGCTAAGGAAAAGTGAGTCACCCACAAGATACTTTAGCGAGCTCTGATTCGTCGGATTATTGAGTGTTACTTGTCTGGTATAGTTGATGGAGAATATCATAGGAGCCCCTGCACTTCTCGCCAGCTCGTTTAGTGGGCGCAGGAGCGTCACGGAAATGCTCATCAAACCATAGTGGCAGACGTTACAAGAGAGGTGTTGTGTATCAGTGGGTGTGTTATTGTCAAAATTCTCACAGTTTATATTCCAAGAACAGTCTTCCAACATACCACTTTCTCCGAAATTCTTTTCTTGAAAACAGTGGATTTGCGTTTAGTTGGCCAATGGTTGAAATCTCCATTTGGCCGTGGAAATTTACGCTTTTTCGATTTTTCCCTAAATCGCTTAAAGAAAATGCTTGATTGGTTCCCACAACGATTTTTTTCTTTTATCATCCTTCTAGCAGCTGAGCCAGTGGTCCAGCTCTAATGACCTATTTATTTCCATCCATTTAACGGCTCGCAAAATGACGATAATTGAATAGTCACATGTATCCAGAATGAGATTTTCACTTTGCAGCGGAGTGTGCGCTGATATGAAACTTCCTGGCAGATTAAAACTGTGTGCTCGAGCTAGACTCGAACTCGGGACCTTTGCCTTTTGCGGGCAAGTGCTCTACCAACTGAGCTGCCCAAGCACGACTCCCGCCCCGTCCTCACAGCTTTACTTCTGCCAGTACCTCGTCTCCTACCTTCCAGACTTTACAGAAGCTCGCCTGCGAACCTTGCAGAACTAGCACTCCTGAAAGAAAGGAGAGCTTCTGTAAAGTCTGGATGGTAGGAAACGAGGTACTAGCAGAAGTAAAGCTGTGATGACAGGGCGGGAGTCGTGCTTGGGTAGCTCAGTTGGTAGAGCACTTGCCCCTAGTTCGAGTCTCGGTCCGGCACACAGTTTTAATCTGGCAGGAAGTTTCAGTCATACGTATGCTTACCTACAGCTGTACCGCCGAGACGCGTTATTACCGAATGGGAGAGGGAACGGAAGTAGTGATAGTGATGCCAGAAGTACCGTCCGCTACAAACTAAAAGATTCTGAATTTAGGCCATTCTCTCTGACTGTCACAATGATATTAATCTTACTATCATTTGAACTCTAGCATGTTCAGACATACGCATCTGCCGTAGCGATACGCCGTTACTTTCCGATACGATAGTTCACGGTAACACTGCGGTGCCGCCGGAAGTCAGACACAACCAGAGGACAGAGTCGCGCACCGGCAGACGTCATTGCGACGTGACGGGGAGCACGCCGGCCCCACAGAAGCGCAGCGCATCGAGTAGCGTGTCCCGAGCTGCTGGCAGCCACAGCACTGCGCTCTGGAACTCCTGTGCAGCCGTCTAAAAATTGAGCCCAGAGCAGTTTGGTCTCCCACTGATCCACCAACACACCGCTCGGTATTTGATCGATAAGAAACGCCTGGAATGTGGCAGAAACAAGGAGGACGCGTCGATGGGTCGTATCTCCAGTAGCCCGCTCTGTCTCCTGGGTAGAGAATGAAAGCTAATTTTAAGAGATTTGTGTAGGGTCAGACTTACACAGAGGACAGTGGATCTCAAGTTTTGTTAATTGCCATCAACTTACAGCTCGCAAAACTTAAGCTTGTAGCAACCGTTCAAAGCGGCAACCGTCGATCGTCAATGGTAAATGATCGTCTGTGGCTGCAGTGGGAGAATGTTCTGCCTGTCACTATCCACCTGTCAGACAGGAAGTTACACTCACCTGCTAATCTCCTGTCCTGGGGCCGTGGAGGTGTCGGGATCCCACTCTTTGCAGATGTTTCGTAGTCTATTTAATAGTTTAGTTAATGAAAAAGAGACAGTTGGAAAGATACAGGTCAATTATTACCAGTGAATGTGAATAACTGGATATATTGCAAAGAAATCTGACACAGTCCTGTCACAGAGCTTTGTAGCGTGTACTGTCAGATTTGACATGCAGATGTGAGATCTAGTTATTGTTTTTTAAATTGACGTAAAAATTAGCTCCAGCTAATAATATAGATTCTAAAATCCACAGTTCCCTTGCATACACTTATTGTTTAGTCGTATATTTGCGGATCCACAGCTTCGTATGTGTGTTCGAGGTCGTGGTTTCCTTTTAGCTTTATAAGTAACAAACACTACGAATTATTTTTTCTACTGTTTTGTGTTCATAAACAACATGAGGTCGTTGAACGGAACGACTAAAGTGTGGTGACGCCACTTTCACCCTAGGTAAAATCTATGCAGCGGCGTCTTGAAATCACAGACACACCTGCCGTCTGCTAAACGTTTGTCATGACCCTCACCGCAACAACCGCCCAATCAAGTAAGTGCTACTGCAAAATTCCCCCTCATTTCAGCAGACGCTGAAACATTCATTCTCGTGGCTAATGGCGTCATTCCCATAGCGATAGAAAAGCCCTACGCCATAATTACGACGTGTATTACTGTATAAATTTATGTTACATTAACGTCTAATAATACAAACAGTTCAGTGCATCCAAGTGACACTGGAAATCCCTCATAAATTGCCGATTCTGGTCGCATGTAATGTGTTTCCAACGAAACTTCCTGGCAGATTAAAACTGTCTGGCGGACAGAGACTCGAGCTCTGGACCTCTGCATTTTGCGGGCATGTGCTCCACCAACTTAGCTACCAAATCACTACCCACTGTCCCTCGTGAGAGAGCATATCTTCCTTACGTATTCAAGGTGGTAAATTTCTTCCACGTACGATGATGTTTGCTGCTACACTTTTCTCTGCACATTCATTGGTCTGCCTCGAGGATATATGTGACTGCACCAGACATTTACTGCGTTGGGTACCTGTTGACAGAGATAGTTTACAAACATGGTTCTCACATGCCTTTCTCTTCGCATCTAACACATACGGTCATTAGTTTCGACCGTTTTTCGGAATCCAAGCTCAGCTGTACGTCGGCTATATCTGGCCGGATAAGTCATTTCAAATATCGAGGGAAGGGGGAATAGGAGAATGCTTGGTGTTCCGGCCTAACACGAAGATGAAGAACACTAGAGCAGAGAAGGCTGTGAGACGACGTCAGACAATAGCACGCTGGTGAGGACCGCACCACGACAGAAGCGGCCTCTGCAACAACGGAATATAAGCGCCACTCCTGCCAGCTTCGGCCGCACATTAGAAACCACGCCTTAGAAGAGCGCACTATGATAGCCGTTATTAGTGATCTACAAACTGAGTGACAAACTTGCCTGGACATCGTAGACAGTGAAGAACACTGACTGCTTGCATGTCGCCCATCGCTTGCGACAACTCTTTGTAAATCCAAAGTTAAGTATTGTCAATCTTCTTTATTCTAATGGAAACTATCAATACGATTTGCTTGAATTCTTCCATAGCTATCCGAGAAAGCAGCATCCTTTAGGCATCCCATAAGAGACGTGTGGTCAGGACTCCACACTTGGTAAAACCCTTGCGATGGTCGAGGCACATTCTGGTTGAGGACGTCTTTACGTTATCCATTAACTGCGAAAAAAGACGTAAATGATATATACCTCACCTGTCTCTACACACTAAGACTCCCACAGACGGCAAAGCGATATCATTGTCTGCAATTTAATAATAAGTACAGGGTAATAGCAAATGATTGAAGCGATTTCACAGCTCTACAATAACTTTATTATTTGAGATATTTTCACAATGCTTTGCACACACATACAAAAACTCAAAAAGTTTTTTTAGGCATTCACAAATGTTCGATATGTGCCCCTTTAGTGATTCGGCAGACATCAAGCCGATAATCAAGTTGCTCCCACACTCGGCGCAGCATGTCCCCATGAATGAGTTCGAAAGCATCGTTGATGCGAGCTCGCAGTTCTGGCACGTTTCTTGATAGAGGAGGTTTAAACACTGAATCTTTCACATAACCCCACAGAAAGAAATCGCATGGGGTTAAGTCGGGAGAGCGTGGAGGCCATGACATGAATTGCTGGTCATGATCTCCACCACGACCGATCCATCGGTTTTCCAATCTCCTGTTTAAGAAATGCCGAACATCATGATGGAAGTGCGGTGGAGCACCATCCTGTTGAAAGATGAAGTCGGCGCTGTCGGTCTCCAGTTGTGGCATGAGCCAATTTTCCAGCGTGTCCAGATACACGTGCCCTGTAACGTTTTTTTCGCAGTAGAAAAAGGGGCTGTAAACTTTAAACCGTGAGATTGCACAAAACACGTTAACGTTTGGTGAACTGCGAGTTTCCTGCACGAATGCGTGAGGATTCTCTACCACCCAGATTCGCACATTGAGTCTGTTCACTTCACCATTAAGGAAAAATGTTGCTTCATCACTGAAAACAAGTTTCGCACTGAACGCATCCTCTTCCATGAGCTGTTGCAACCGCGCCGAAAATTCAAAGCGTTTGACTTTGTCATCAGGTGTCAGGGCTTGTAGCAATTGTAAACGGTAAGGCTTCTGCTCTAGCCTTTTCCGTAAGATTTTCCAAACCGTCGGCTGTGGTACGTTTAGCTCCCTGCTTGCTTTATTCGTCGACTTCCGCGGGCTACGCGTGAAACTTGCCCTCACACGTTCAACCGCTTCTTCGCTCACTGCAGGCCGACCCGTTGATTTCCCCTTACAGAGGCATCCAGAAGCTTTAAACTGCGCATACCATCGCCGAATGGAGTTAGCAGTTGGTGGATCTTTGTTGAACTTCGTCCTGAAGTGTCGTTGCACTGTTATGACTGACTGATATGAGTGCATTTCAAGCACGACATATTTCTCGGCTCCTGTCGCCATTTTGTCTCACTGCGCTCTCGAGCGCTCTGGCGGCAGACACCTGAAGTGCGGCTTCAGCCGAACAAAACTTTATGAGTTTTTCTACGTATCTGTAGTGTGTCGTGACCATATGTCAATGAATGGAGCTACAGTGAATTTGTGAAATCGCTTCAATCATTTGTAATATCCCTGTGTATGAAATTATATGAGAACCTCTTTTTGCATCTGATCCAACATGCTCCAGAAATAGTGTCTAAGAATTCTTAAACAAATCAATATCTCATTTTTTTATATTTTATCCCGTTCGATACACTGAAGGTACTGGCGTAAGTAAATATAGTGGCCGCATAAAACTTATCTAATTCTGGTCTCGTTATGGCAAGGAAAAAAATTCTCAGACTAAAACAGTGAAGACGCTGAGTTAATGGTGGTGGTGGTGGTTAGTGTTTAACGTCCCGTCGACAATGAGGTCATTAGAGACGGAGTGCAAGCTCGGGTTAGGGAAGGATTGGGAAGGAAATCGGCCGTACCCTTTCAAAGGAACCATCTCGACATTTGCCTGAAACGATTTAGGGAAATCACGGAAAACCTAAATCAGGATGGCCGGAGACGGGATTGAACCGTCGTCCTCCCGAATGCGAGTCCAGTGTGCTAACCACTGCGCCACCTCGCTCGGTGCTGAGTTAATGAAATTTTACTTTTCTTACGTTGGAACATGGTGCATGTTGATGTAAGTAGGATGTCAATTAGATCTGTACGGTTTTCTAGCCATGACCTCATAAAATTATCTGTTCTGGAAGGTTTTCCGTCTATAGAAATTCTCTCGCAGTTTGGTATGGGTTTGTAAGCGTTTTCCTCCTTCATTTAAAACACGAAATAAAATAACGTGGCCGGCCGTTGTGGCCGAGCGGTTCTAGGCGCTTCAGGCTGGAACCGCGAGACCGCTATAGTCGCAGGTTCGAATCCTGTCTCGGGCATGGATGTGTGTGTTGTCCTTAGGTTGGTTAGGTTTAAGTAGTTTTAAGTTCTAGGGGACTGATGACCACAGATGTTAAGTCCCATAGTGCTCAGAGCCATTTGAACCATTGTTTTGAAAATAACGTGAAGGAAATGAACACTGGAATACAAATGTGTCCGTACTTCTGTTAACGGTCATTCACGTGAAGAGCGTCGGCAGCCGTGAAAAGAACAATAGCACGTTGGTCCCGTTTGGACCCATTTGATTGTAACGTCGCCGTAGTTCACGTTTCCGCATTTACCTCTGGAACTTTGGAAAGACACGAATGCCACACTAATTCCGTGCCTATATGCCAGTGATTCTTTACTCGCATCGGATTAGCGTTACGTTGAAATATGCTGCCCTCAAACGGAAACTTTTTGATTGCCCCTTATACATATTCAGAAACATGAAATAAAAAAAATTAAAAGACAAGCCAGTACACCTTTACGTAAAAATGGATTGGCAGGAAGCAATCGGCCGGATTGATTACGAGTTTTAGATATATGTAGCGAGTTCAGCACATTTATCCCGTCGGACCACGAGTTAGTCCCACGCATAAAAATGCTTGTAAAACACACGCAAATTATACTATCTTGTCATTAGAGACGGGGTAGAACTTGGCTAGGGTAGTGTATTTTTCAAAGAAATCGTCCTGGTTATAATAAAACAAGTATCGCATCCGTAGAGGGATATTAACCAAGCCATTTAGAGACGCAATCCACTTAGTGAACAAAGGTTAGACGAAGTGTATAGATCTGAAGTGCGACCACGTAGGGAGTAAACACAAGGAGTGACAGGCCGAAACTTTGCTCTTTATACTAGCATCAATGTATATCCAAGGCCAAGATCTCCAGTTAATATCTTGACCTTGTTCTCATTTCGACAGTCTTTCAGTCGGTTTGATGCTGTTCTCGATCTATCCCTGTTGTGTTCAGATATTTTCATCTCTACATAAGGCCTATATCCGCTACCATCTGTTTGTCATATTCTAATAATTTTGTGCATGTGATGATCTACAGATAGTAAGCATTTCAAGTAAGTCATAATTAAAAATAACCAAGAGCTACTGACTTTTTACCACCATTTTGAATCAAGCGATCATCATTTGGTGGTGTAAAATTATTTAATCAGCCTCGGTAATATCTTCATTACTGTAAAGCTAAAATGTACAATATAAACTATTCCTGTATCGCTAAAACTGGTGTAGACAGCAAAATGCATTTAGTTGCAGTAGCTCAAAAAGAATGATATCATACCGGCTATGTCAGCACCTGTTGATGATCGGCTGATCGAAACTAGAAGTGAATGAAGGTTTATGGCATCAAAAGCCAACGCTTCCTGGATGTGGCAGCCGTTGCCGCACTAACATTCCGCGGCTCTTGTTAAAGGACTCCCAGAGACAAATTTCCTCTCCTAATATTTTTAATGTACACTACTGGCCATTCAAGTTGCTACACCAAGAAGAAATGCAGATGTTAAACGGGTATTCGTTGGACAAATATGCAAGAACTGACATGTGATAACATTTTCAAGAAATTTGGGTGCGTAGAACCTGAGAAATCAGTACCCAGAACAACCACCTCTGGCCGTAATAACGGCCTTGATACGCCTGGGCATTGAGTCAAACAGAGCTTGGATAGAGTGTACAAGTACAGCTGCCCATTCAGCTTCAACACGATACCACAGTTCATCAAGAGTAGTGACTGGCGTATTGTGACGAGCCAGTTGCTCGGCCACCATTGACCAGACGTTTTCAATTGGTGAGAGATCTGAAGAATGTGCTGGCCAGGGCAGCAGCCGAACATTTTCTGTATGCAGAAAGGCCCGTAGAGGGACCTGCAACATGCGGTCGTGCATTATCCTGCTGAAATGTAGGGTTTCGCAAGGATCGAATGAAGGGTAGAGCCACGGGTCGTAACGCATCTGAAATGTAACGTCACTGTTCAAAGTGCCGTTAATGCGAACAAGAGGTGACCGAGACGTGTAACCAATGGCACCCCATACCATCACGCCGGGTAATACGCCAGTATGGCGATGACGGATACACGCTTCCAGTGTGCGTTCATCGCGATGTCGCCAAACACGGATGCGACCATTATGATGCTGTAAACAGAACCTGGATTCATCCGAAAAAATGACGTTTTGCCATTCGTGCACCGAGGTTCGTCGTTGAGTACACCATCTGTGATGCAGCGTCAAGGGTAACCGCAGCTATGGTCTCCGAGCTGATAGTCCATGCTGCTGCAAACGTCGTCGAACTGTTCGTGCAGATGGTTTTTGTCTTGCAAACGTCCCCATCTGTTGACTCAGGGATGGAGACGTGGCTGCACGATCCGTTACAGCCATGTGGATAAGATGCCTGTCATCTCGACTGCTAGTGATACGAGGCCGTTTGGGTCCAGCACGGCGTTCCGTATTACCCTCCTGAACCCACAGATTCCATATTCTCCTAACAGTAGTCATTGGATCTCGACCAACGCGATAGGCTGCAATTCGACCTTTATCAGAGTTTGAAACTAGATGGTACGCATTTCTCCTCCTCACACGAGGCATCACAACAACGTTTCACCAGGCAAAGCCGATGAACTGCTGTCTACGTATGAGAAATCGATTGGAAACTTTCCTCATGTCAGCACGTTGTAGGTGTCGCCACCGGCGCCAACCTTGTGTGAATGCTCTGAAAAGCTAATCAATTGCGTATCACAGCATCTTCTTCCTGTCGGTTAAATTTCGCGTCTGTAGCACGTCATCTTCGTGGTGTAGCGAGTTTAATGGCCAGTAATGTATCTTCACCTCATACACTGCCGGTAGAAAATAATAGTACACCTGGAAAGATGACGTCGATTTTGATCCGATGACAGCATAAAACACCTGGGGGGTAGCAGGTATACTGATAATGGTTTCAACGTCGTCCGGCAATTGGCGCTATGGAATAGCTACTACAGCCCAAGCTGTGTCTGCCCGTTAGTGGGGAATGTTCACAGCCAAAAGGCTCAGAGTGGCGAAGACATGTGAAGCAAACAGTTAGTCTTGAAACTGAAACGCACTCGTACTTCCTACAACCAACTGAGCGAGTTTCAGATGGTGCAAATTGTGGATTTCCGAATGGCGGAAATGTCCTCTCGGGCAACTGCTACACAGGTTGGACGTGTTGCGTCAGCTGTGAGAGGTCACGCAGCACAGATAGGCGCCAATATCGTCCTACTGTAAGCTCAGCAGCGGCATATTGCAGAGTTAACACAACGCAGATAAGAGGTGAGCCCAGACGTGTCAAGTCGAACTGTTGCGAATCGGATGTTAGCTGTGGGACTTGGGGTATGGACACATCATCGACGTGCACGGCTCGACTGGTGCCCTCAGAGGATCACTTGAAAGATGCAATGACGAGCCGTGGTCTTCAGCGATGGAAACAGATTCTGCCTGCACGCAGTTGATAGCCGTTGGCGCGTACGAAGCAGGACTGGTAAGTGCTACCTCGCAGAGGGTATTCCTCCAAGACACACTGGTCCAACCGCAGGCCTTATGCTCTGGGGTGCGATAAACTACAACTCTCGTTCACGTTTGATCTTTCTGGAGGGAACAACATCCAGCTCTCGGTACGTGTAGGTTGTTGTTAGATCCATTCTTTCGCTGTTCTTGCAACAGGAAGGTGGTGAGTTGGTCGAACAGTATGGTGCTCCCCCGCACTCTGTGCTGTGCGAGACGTGCAGGAACTTCCCTGGCGAGCACTATCTCCAAACGTGTCTCCAACACAGCACGTGAGGGATATGATGAGAGGAGAAGCGACTCGTGGACTCGTCAACCGATAACTCTTACAGAACTACGTGAGGAGGTTGAGCAGGCGTGGCATAACATATCCCAGGACACTATTCGCCATCTGTACGGTCGACTGGATACCAGAGTCAGCACCAGCATTGCTGCCCTTGGAGACTACACCACGTGCTAATATGAATGTTTCAGCGTGGCTCGACACCTGGTATCTCAGAATCGCTTGCGCTTTTGATCTGCAAATTTAATAATTTCATGAACTACATATGCACTGTTGCAACAATAAATCGTAAGTGTACTAATTTTTTTTTTCCGGCAGTACATTGTATCTGTATTTTCACGTATTCTACAAGTGCAAGGTACCCCCTTCCCACAGTGAGACGTTGGTTTGTGACGCGGTCCTTGCCCGCAGGTGTTACCGCTGCTGCTGCTGCTGGGCGTGTTGGCGCTGTCGGCGGCGGGCCCCGCCCCCCTGGCTCGCCCCCAGCCGCTTCCGCTGCCCCTGAGGCAGGCGGCGCCCGCTGCCGCCCCCGAGCCGGCCGGCCGCGAGTCGCTGACGCCCAGCGAGCAGTTCTACTACGGCTACTACTACCCCGCCTACTCCTACTACCTGCTCGGCTAGGCTAGGCCGCTACTACGGCTACTACTACCCCGCCTACTCCTACTACCTGCTCGGCTAGGCTAGGCCGCCTGCTGACAGCACCGGACAGCCACCACCAGGCGAACGACCCTGTAACGCCAACGTTGTTTTATCGTACCAATAAAGTATTGTGAATCGGCAGATCTTTTTCTCATATCCATAACCTGATCCCACTGTACAACAGCCCTCGAATAAAGACGCTGCATAACTTTTCTACAAACATATTTCCTTTTCCACTTACAAGGAGACCACAAGTCAATTGAATTTTTTTACCTTTTTTTCTATTTGTGGTACATGTAGTTAAGAACTCAAATATCAATTTCCCACAGCAATTCGATGCAACTTTCAAAAATTCTCGAGAAATTCAAAATCTACGTCAAAGTTTTCCGAGTGTCTATAGTTCCCTAAAAAAAAAAAAGTCAATGTTTGGACAGCCAACGTAGCACTGCGGTAGAATGCTCATCTGACATTTGGAGACCTACAATGATTCGCAGGCGATGGAAACTTTTAAACATATGTGTACGTTCTGCGAGAGAGTCTATGAAGCACCAAATACATAAACAGGAAAAAAAGCAGTAGCGCTCGACGGTGGTGATTCCTGGCTTGAGTCTTGTTTCTGCCATTATTTTCTTTCGTTTTTTCCCGTTCAGTTTGAATACTTACGACATTTAAATACTAAATTCATCAAATAAACAGGGTGAGTCACGTAAAACTTGCATCGCAGATATTGCAGTTTTCACAGAATGGATTGGTAGACAGAGTCTCGTAGTGTTAGCCAATAAACAGGATGCAATAATACTTACAAAGTGTATTTTTGTGCAGAAATACACTTTTTTTAAATGGATTAATGCCTACTGTCACTAACAAACTAAACGTTGGGAAATCAGGATGTTGTTTTTTGTAGGATGTTATCACGTGTCGTTTATGAGATATCGTATTTTGAAACGTTCCCACACCAACGCTTATGGCAGCACACACTAAAGAACATCACAAGTGCAACCACTAGTTATGTGGATTCTGACCAGAAACGAGACAACTGTCCATCACAAGTTGTGTCAAAATTACCACCGGCAGCGGCAATATACGCTTCCAGTATGGTACGGAATGAGTGCTCTAACGTGCTAGCACTTCAGCGAAGATGCCCGAGCAGACTGCAGTAATACGTCGTTGCACGTCATCGCGTGTAGTTGTTATGTCCCGTAGACAGCGTCTCTTAGCTTTTCCACAGAAAAAAGTGTACAGGCGTCAAATCTGGGGAACGAGCTGGCAAAGGTGCTGGCCGACTGTCTCCTGTCCAACGATTTAGAAACAATGTGTGAAGGCATGATGTAGTACTTCGTGCGCTGCAGGCTGGACAGCCATCACGTTGGTACCACAGGTTCCTCCTAGTATGCAGGCCATCCGGGGAAGATGGTCTGTTAGGAGGATGCGATACTTGTGCGCGTTCAGTGTTCCGTCTAAAGGCCGGTTCCCACTAGAGCGCGGCAGCGCGGCGTGCGGCAACGGCGGCGGCAAGCGTTTTCCGCTTTGACGCGGCGGCTCGCGGAATTGGCGTTCCCATCTGGAAGCGGCAGACGCTAGCGGTAGCCAATGACGGACAGGCACTGAGGTACGGGGCGGGACCCACTGAAACGCCCGGTGCGTTTGATTAACTATATCTTACACCTACAAGAAGGAAAGACGAAGTTGGGTGAAGACATACCAAATTTTAATTTTCTGTAGAATGTACTCTTTCACATATTTCATTATTCATGTTTTCTCATTTCACCATAAACACATTGAAACAATCAATGTACGACAAAAGAGATTATTCAGATAGTTAAGCGAGACAAAAATTTAAAATTTGATACGGTAGCAGGTACAGGAAAACAGTAAGAACACAAAGGGATGAAAGTGGAAGCCACCTGGTAGAATTTCGCACAGAGCATAATGTAATCATCGCCGGCACCTTGCTTAACACTCATGAAAGAATAATACATATTTGGAACAAAGTTTTCGAAACCAGATTTTAAATTATAAGACATTTTCCCTGTGCAGACGCAAACCTACAATACTTTATTGGTTACGATCTGCAGTTTACAACCAAAAATACAGTAAACGATAGCAAATTAAGGAAATGGAACTTGAATAAGTCAAGAACCACAGTTATTCGATAATCTTATTTACCGTAATGCAACGACTGACTGAAACAGAGGAAGGAATCCGCTAGAATACGAATGGATATCTTTGAGAGAAGAAGTGGTGAATGCAGCAGAGTATGTTAACGGAAAGAAGGTACAGTAGAAATCGTTAGATAAAACGTGATATATTAAATTTGACAAGAGGGAAAATTATAAAAATGCAGCAAATAAAGTAGACCATGGGAAACAGAAATGTCTAAACATGACGTCGACAGAAAGTCCAAAATTGCAACGCGATTTTGCACTTGGAAAACATAGGGGAATGAAAATGAGAAAGAACAAAGAAAACTTTCCTCAAAGGAGAAGCAACTGTCAAGAACTCATTTGGCAAGCCAGAACTAAGCAAATAAGAGAAGGCTAGAAAGTGGAAGGAATATGTAGGTAGGAGAGTGGGAGGGGTTGTGCAAACTAACATAAGCACAATGTTAGATTCCTGCGAAATGTCTGAACACGCAAAGAAATACTGATCCTACCACTTAGATAAGCAGACACACTGAAGAACTGCGAAACTGTGTTTATAGCATTTGCATGTTTAGAGAAAGGTTTTGACAATCTAAATGAAAACATTCTTTGAAGCTCTGGAGATGTCAGCGATAAAACACAGGGCCACAAGATTATCTACAACTTGTACAGAAACCAAACTGCATTTCTAAGACTTCAATGACTTGAAAGGGAAGCAGAAATTGAGAAGGTAGAAGTAGAGATGACATAAAATGAAGACTGTCAATAGCAAGAAAGCGTTCTGAAAAAGAAAATTTGTTCACATCGAATATAAATTATAATGGTTGGATACTATTTTACAAAGGTATTTGTGTGGACTGCAGCCTTGTATGTAAGTGAAACGTGGACGATGAACAGTTCTGTCACGAAGACAATGGACGCTTCAAAACGTGGTGATCAATAAGAATGCTGAAGATTAGATATGAGGATCGTGTAACTAATGAAGAGGTACGGAATTAAGGAGGAAAAGGAAATTACGGCACAACTTTGACTACAACAGGGGTAAGTTGACAGGACATATTATGAGGCGTCAAAGAGTGAGGACAAAGGGGTTGGGTGATAGTATTCTGATAATAATCATGTGTTGAAATGCTATTCTACTATTTTACCTATTAATGTAAGCAGTGAATTTACTCTTCCATGCACTCCTCCACAAAACATTTAAACCCAAACTGAAATCAGCTGAACACCAAATCTTTCAACCACTGTCTGACAACTACTGGATTCACTTTCAACTATCTATAACTATCACTGACTAGCCACACGCACATACAGATATAAGGAGAACAAAAATAAACAAACATTAGTTTTCAGCATATAATTCTGCAGGATGGCAACATGTACATAAACAAACCAGACAGGAAGGGACATGAGGTGAACACACTGTAGTTACGACTTCAAATCAGAGTTTTCGGTAAAACGTCTACTGCTAGTGACAGAAAAAAACAGAGCGAACATGAAAATGTGCTTATGTTCCATAATCTAAGTTTTAGTTCAACCTCCAGCATGTGACCAGGTGAAGGGAAACGTATATGTCCGCCTGTCCGCCAAAAACTCGGTTCACTGTAAGTAATCAGTCATTCACGCAAAAAAAGATGTGAACTGTTTTATAATCTGCAAGTATCACATATCAAAACAAAACTGAATCATTCTAGATTCCACCGAAGGTGCCTTAAAGTAAAAGGCGAAACGCGTCTTCAATCAGTGAAGTACACTGGATAAAGAAAAAAAAGTTTCTTACTTACCAAAGGGAATAATCAATAGCTGTAGATATTTAGTAAATTACATCTTATGACATACCAGCAAATTAGTTTCGGTTTAACTTCTCATTCCACATGCTATTAAATGCTGTTTAAGAAAATTCATCTATCCCTTCTGAAAAACTGTAGTTACTTTCATATCTCGGTAGATAAACAGATTTAGGATATTTATCATGCGACGAAATACATGACTTTTCACAATTTATCGTTTGCAAAAAAACACGTTTCGATTTCTCGAACCGTTTACGAAATTTGCGGTTGATACAACCCCATGGTTTACGACGAGCAGGACGAAGTACCGGTCGCGTCGCGAGCGACCCGAGCCAGCACCCCCTATAGAGGAAAGCCTGCGCGCCCGCTCAGTGACGTCACGCACGTAGTCTGGTGCCGGTGCTCGCAGTCCGTTTGGCCACAGCAGTAGACTGTTACGGGAACCGCACGAGGAAAAGTCGTAAAGAAATCTGACATACCTCTCTCATGAATTACAAGATTTCCTTTCTCAAATGACCCAGTTCTTTTGTCTGTAACTTATTTCTGCATACCTTTTAGCCCCGACGTAAAAAGTGGCTGTAATAACTTTCATTATCTGAGGCATCAAAACTCCCAAATGAATGGACCCATTTCATTGTAGTTTATTTTAAAGTTGCTTTAATGGGGATTGTCACGACATGTTTGATGGCAGTCTGGTTAGCCGTTCAAAGATCGTCAGCTACACAAAGTGCAAGTGTTTGCCACCAGTGTGCTCTTTTCCAATACCATTCCTAAACTGTAAGTGCTGTAGTATAAATTGTAAATCTCGAAAAGGCCAATCTAAACGTCTGCAACGGTAAACATTTATCTTTTATGGGTGACCACCAGTTCCTGTGTAAGACGATTTTTAATGACAAAAATTTTGATTGAAAGCCACCCGCGAAAGATTCTCGTATGCTCTCGCGGACTTTCTTTTAGGGTTTTTGTTCTGGTTTTTAAGTTAAATATTGCATCACTTTGACGCAGGTCTAATAATGTGGACGGCACTTTGCAAAGTAGCACACTGGCAGCTAACATTTTACGGACACTGTTATTGCCGCTGTTTATTCCTTATGTAGCAAAATCCATTTTAAAACCTGATTGGATGATATACTTGTGAATTAAAAAAAGAAACACGAAAATTGGGCAAATAGTGTTCGAATTATAACACCCCCTATAGAGAGGCACTGGTAATAAGCAATTGTATGAGTCGTTTCAAAAACTAACACTGCCCTGAAAGACATGTTCTACATATGTTTTAGTCCACCATTTCAGCAACCTTGTATTCATGCTTTTTTTTAAAAATTTAAAGAAATTTCTCCTGTTAATATTTTTTAAGTGAAATGCAGTTCTAATGAATGATATGATATCTCTTCTCAGTTTGTGCACCTTTCCCTAAGAAACTTTCTTTCCATTAAGAAAATCTCACTGACCTGAGATGAGTATGTAATGGTATTGCCATAAAGTTTTGGTATGCCAATACAAATTTCAATGAATTCTCTTTTCTCAGTAAGTTAACTAAATTTCCATTATGTATTGAAATTACATGAGGTCTCAAAATACAGATTACCAGGTTAGAATTTCGCTGCTCTAAACTGAATACCTTTGAAGAAAGAATGTTTCTGTACTAAGAAATATATACTTTGAAACAAACTGTTTGCATGAATGGCACATAAATAAATTTCAACTACGAAATAAACTTTCATTTCATCTGTTGAGAAGTTTTATGATGTGATGTGACCTGTGATGAAATAATTGTGAAAAATGAACACTTACCTTCATCTGGCATCACATTTGGGCTGCACTCACCAGTGGCTTAGATACTTCATCCTTCCATAAGTTTGGGGAAAGGGGGTGGGGGTGGTGGTTCAGCTCTATTTAGTTGCAATACTTTAACAGATCATCATTCCAAAATATATATACTGGTAATTGTTTAGAAATGGAAAACAAGTTTCATCTACTGACCATGCTGATATGAAAGAATGCAAATTAAGTAAAAAAATTCTGTGTATGAATGAATTCATTTATTTCTTTTGTTCATCTTCCATACACTCTTGTCAATAATCACTAACACATGGAATGAGAAAAATTTTAAATTATAGTGGTTCACAATAGAAAATTATAGATGTACAGCATGAATACTATGTAGGGACAAAATAATTAAGACTTATGGACATAAAGGCCAAACATGAACAACAACCAGATTCTTGAGACTTAAGTTTCATAATTTTAGGAATAATAATGATAAATTTTGAACAACATTAATTATTAAATTGCTATTTTATAATCTCCAGGGTAGTAATGGAAGGTCTTGAAGTAAGTGGGACACTAAAAGAATGCAAATAAAACACTGCACCATAAAGTTTTGAGTAGGAAGAATGCATATGAAAGCACTGTAGTAGAAAAATGGCGATGCATATAGACATTATATTAGGTCACCCTGTAAATTGCAAGTAATTACCAACTGTAAGTGTATGTTATGTGGCAAAAATGTGTCAAGTGGTGTTGGAATATGATCTGGTTACATTAATTAGATTAGGTGAGTGAAAAGCAATTGTGACAGGCTTAAGCTTTTTAATATTCTTTTATAAACAAATATATTCAAAAAGCCAACAGAAGGGCATACCTGAGAGTCCACCTCAGATATTTTTCTCCTCAGCAAAGATGAGCTAACAAGAAGGCACTTTATGGCACAGAGCAAGCATCTATTTAAAGAGCTCAGTAATTAGTCAACCTGAGGATTAGTGGCACTCAATAGTGCTTGTAACAGAAGTGAGAGCTGTTCCACAATTACATTACTATTAGATGAGGAGACCTGCCAATCATTATACACAAAGAAGGCCATGAAAGTACTGCAAAGCCCTCCCCTACCAGCTTGTCCATTTGTATTGGTAGTAAAATATATGCAAACATGATCTACATAAGAAAATGTTGAGAGAACAACAGTTATAACAGCTGCAGAGAAAGTAGTAAACTCAGAAAAAGAGAGGCAATTGTCACAGCATGGACATCTGCACTCATAACAGTGACAGTAGTAGAAGACAGAGGAACACCACAAACACTACGTGAAATCGAAGTTTGTCTACCTAAAGAATGCATAAATACTATAGTAGCTTTTTCAACAGTAACAATTAATGAATCATTACAAATTGGCAGATTTCTCACATGTATCACAAGCTAAAGTAATAACTTCAGTATAGAAAGAAAACTGTTGCAGAGAATGTAGAGAACTATAGAGCAATTTTGCTTTTGTCTTCCATTTATCACCAAAACAAACTAACCTTGTTTGCAAAAAAAGTGGAGTCTGCTATAGCACAGTTTGTGTAAGTTTTTCTCAAAATAATAAAGGAAGGTGATCAAAATGGCATTGTCTTGTCTTTGTCAAAGGCATGTGCCATGTTGGGCCACATAACTTTATTACACAAATTAGAAATACTTTGAATAAGGCATACAGCAAAGAAGTGGTTTAAGTCATACTCGGAAAAGCAAGCGAATTGATTTTTAGGTTTCACATACTATAAAAAGATTACTATTGGTCCTCTCTGCCTGCCACACCCCCTCCCCCTCACCACCCAACTTCAACTGAGAAAGAATTAGTGTAAGATTCTTTATATTAATGATTAATTTCTTTGATAAAAATTTCACGTTAGGCTATTAGTGTTGATAGCTGTTAGCAGCTGTATATTAAAATATTTATACAAACTCTCAGCCATAAGTTGCAATTTGGTAAGTTTGACTAGTTTCAGATTAACCTGACTAGTTCAGCTTATAAGAGGCATTTGTTGATGTGGCAATATTACTGATGACAGGTTTTGTATTAATGATTTAAAAAGAATCTAAGATAAAGATTTCAAAATTATGTTGTAAGAGTTTGCAGTTTTCGCTGAGTGTTTTTTGAAATTTTTTTTCCATTAACCTTTTTACAGTAGTTGTTTAAAAATATATTGACACCAACCCAAACAACACTTTTCATTATTGCCTGGGATGAATGTCCATTGCAGCATACCCCATCAAATAATAAAAAGTCATTTTCGTGAAGAGTAGCAAGTGCTACTGCACAGGCAATAGCACATTGATTCGTACAGGCAAGAAAATCTCTTTCGTGTTCTTTGAGAAGTTTGCTGATGACAATATAAGTGTAGAGAATCATATTTAAAATAGTGTCTGGTGGGTATTTTAGTCCTCCATGATCAAGTCTCTGTATCAAACTAAAATGTTCGTTTATTGGCAGCTCCTTTTCAATCACAATTTCATTAAGGCAACTCTCACATTTCAGCTTCTTAATCACTGCATGAGCACAGTAGCCTGCAATGAAAGTTAAAGACGTTGCAATATCTTTCACTGAAAGAACATCGTCTTGAGTTACACTGACTTCTATGTCTAATGTGTCTGTTTCTTCAACTTCAGAAAACATAAAATTTTTTATGGCCCCTACTGTGATATTGCCATAGAAAGGAGAACATAAAACTAAAGGCATTACACTTTGAATTCGAAACTTCTTTTCTACTTCATAGACTTGTGTCACTGAAACATTGTATTGGGAACCTGCAAGCTGTCTATACTTTCCAAAACGCCGCTCAAGCACATCTGTTTGTAACTTGGCTGTCAGTAAATAGCTCTTCAGTACAGTATCAAGCGATCTCTACAACGGCATATGTTGTATGCTGAATAGCAAAAAATGTTTCTTTTGTGAGAAACCCACTTGACAAACCCTTTGCTTTCCACACATCAAGCCAGTCTAGAAAATCTAGCAAAAATTGCATAGAAACGCTATCAGTTGTCAACGGATCCATATAAGGATTCTCTTTTTGTGTTTCCCTTTAAACACTGATTTCACATTCATGACATCAAACCATTTTGTTATTATTCGAATGTACTCTGCTGTTGATGGTGCATGTCTCAAAGCAAATTTATCACTAGCTACCTCAAGGCCCTGAGACACATGTTGATTGAATATCTGCAGCACTAGTTTCATGCTCTGTTTTTCTAATGATGTAGGGCAAAGTGATTTGAGAGACAATGTGTGACAATATTTTACTAAAGAACTGGAATCTATGTCATAAATCTGTTTCAGTGTTTTAAAAGAAGCTACAGAAAACTTATTTTCTTCCACTTCTTTTCTAACTGGAAACTGAGGATAAAACATATCTTTACCATCATTTTTTTGGTTCAGCCACACATTTCTTATGCATTTAACAATGTGTATGGCATCAATTAAAAAGAAAAGTGGGCGATTAGGATCAGATGGATGTTTAAAAACTATATTAACAGCTTTATCCAGAGAAAACATTGACATGGTTTTGCTATTGATTTTGTTGTTGTCAGTTACCACACAAAAAACCCTATAGCCTATTAGTTCAAGGCCATTTATTATGGCCAGTAGCACATCGTATAATGCATTAGATGAAATGGTTTTCACCGGTAAAATATGAACAACATCCCTGTACAAAGACTTGACACTCTGCAACATAAATACAAATGCTGAATTTGCAGCACATTCCGAGTTATATGACATGCCCAAAACACTACCTCCTTATATTCCAAATAAGAATTTAGATGAATTTCATCTACACTCAAAACAACATTGACATCATCGCTGTTCAAGTATTGAAATTTCTGTCTTGCATAGGACAGGAAATTACTTCACCCAAGCCTTTCGTGAGATGGATTCACATTAAATTTGCTGCAGATCCTATGCAGAGTGCTTGGATGTGGCATTTTCATTAATGAGCTGCTAAGTAAAAAATTGTAAGAATGAGATGAAATTGAAAATAGCAAACAACACAGTATCATAAATGTAAAACTAAACCTATGATTAAATTTCTTTACATTTATGAGACTAACTTGTTCATATATAAAGTCTATCATCTCCTTTTCACTCTCCTGTAAACTGTCTTTCAGCACTCCTAGACTGTCTTTCACTATCTCTACAATACTATCTATAGAAGTTTCTGAGTGCCTACAATCTGTGTCTGAAAACTCCTGCAGTACACTGACAATTTCATGGATATTGGTTACAATTACAGGAAAAGATCTTTTTCCTAATGTCTTAATTTGTACATCTTTCTTAAACAATGAAACATTTAAATTACTATCTATAACGACAGAATGTGTGATTAATGGTGCTGGATTTCTTATTATCTTTAAAAAACAAACAAAATCACTGTGTTTTTCGATCACACTCCACTCGTTGGGCAAATCCACTTCCTTCGTACGCAGCATCAACTCTTCTAAAGAACTGAAGCTGAAAGTGTTTTCATAGTCCTTCTGTGATGCTAAACTATATTGTAACGCTGCAGCTAACTGCTCATTTTCCAGCCTTTGCTTTTTCTCCTCTGGCCCTTCACGTCTACTTTCTTCCTTTGAGAGGTAGGAAGGACAGTTTGGGAGTAGTGACGGAACTGCATCTGGTCTCAAATGTGGTTTGAGAAGGGGGGCTCTTAATAACTGACCAGTCCTTTCATCCACAATTTGTGTTTCCCAAATAACATCATCCTTGTGGAAGTGAACATGACATACCTGTAATTAAAAATGAATAAAGAATGAAAAAGGTGCTTACAACTGTATGTGATGACAATATTAATAGTGTGAAAACAATTTATGAATATAAAGTTAGTTTCTAGTTCTAAAATACAAACAGACTCCCAACTAAAATGCAGAAGAATACTCAAGTGATAAATGTGGCCATGGCATAGTAACTCTATAAAACAATAACACTACAATATCAAAACACATGCAGTTACATGTCATGGCAACAAGCTCTTAAAGAGATGGTGAAATGAAGAAAGTACTTGCCCCATCAAAAATTACAAACATTGACTAATGTTTGTAGCATAATTCAATAACAGTGACAATTTTTTTTATAATTTAGCCTTGAAGCTCATATATCCACAAGAGGGGTGGGAGTTTTGCTTAATGTCTTGCTCTATTCCCCCACCCCCCACCCCACACACACACCTCGGACACAAGAAAGCATGATGACACCAAACTCACACAGGTGTAATCCATAGAAGCAACTGTGACACAGTAACAGAATAATACAAAGTAATTGTCACACTGTGTAACCTTTAGAACTATGAAATACTTAAAGGTAGTGCTTTTTATCAGATAGACACTGTTTTGCTTTTGTATTTCAGCTGCTATTTCCTAATCAATATATCAGTTCATAACTTACATAAAAACTGACAGTATGATGAACTAATACATTGCCACTTATGTGCTACCTATTAGGCTGAACATGAGCACACAATTGCTTTCAAGTACTTTAGCTGTGTATCTATAAGACAGCTGTGTAGGCCACTGGCATGTATCTGAAATTCCAGACCCAGAAAGTAAGAATTTGTAAAATCCACAAGTATTTTTGATATGTTTTCACACTTTCTCCCTTTGCATTTTGTGATGGCCTGTTAATCCATTCATGTACTCATTCATTTTTCCTGTCTATGGTTCACTGTTAAGTCTAAAGCCTACTATATTCCCTAATAGTAACATTCCTTGCAATGACTTCAAATTCCCACCAATAATTGATCAAAAACAAGCGACTGAGACACTGTTTTTACTTCATTTTCAATTTCTGGGTACACCACATTACTTGTTTTTGAACAGGCAACTTCCTAAAGACTTTTACAGCAAAAAGAAACACTAAATACAGAAGCAGAATACATCGAAAGTCGCCTGTATCTTAAGTGCACGTAGTTAATTATAAACCGACTTTTATTCCTAACAACAGGCAGCATAAACAGTAAGTATAAAGATATACTGAGATATTTAACTACGTAAGTATGACTGTGCTTAGGCTATACTGGTTGAACTTGCAGAATACAGAATTCATATAACCTATACCAGCTAAACTGTAGAATTGCCAGGGCAAGGAAACGAAACGCTATTTTCTTCGGCACTTATTCAGTTAAGATCTGATATATTAGTCAAAATGTCGCTGACCTTCCTTACTGCATAAGTGCCTATTCTTTGTTAGCATACTAAACCTCTTTTAAGAAATAAACAAAACAAATACTTACTCTTGAACTTGAAGAAGGAGTGACGTTGTCTCTGCGAATACTTGACAACCATTTCTTCCTCGTTGCTTCATCCTCCGGAAATTTAAACACGGTTACTTTTGGTCCACCGTCGTAATTTCCTCTACAATTCGGCACACAAAAACGATACGGCATTTTGCAGGCAACGAAATTTTCACAGGCAAGAAAAACCGATCACCAGTTTAGTGCACACAAACTAAACAACCAAATCACGTACACTAACGCAGGAACACCATTCACTATAATAGTAAACTGACGCGAAACTCGCCGAACGACTATTCACAAGCACTGTTCCGTGAAACTGTTGAAGAAGGGACTATGTGTGTAGCCATCTTGTGACGTCACGCACTACGTAGACAGGCTTTCTTTTACAGGGGGTGCTGCCCAAGCGCGGTCACTGCACAGCCCGTCCGCCGACATATTACCCAATATCTCGAGAACGGTGATAGCTATCGATCTGCTCTCAGCTTTAAAAACAATTTCGATATGTTGACTAAATTTCATACGCAATAATGTATTACCTAAAATGAACTGTACGCAAAGTCCACGCAATGCGTTTTTACCTCTGCACACACATTAAAATTTCGTGTAAAGATTTACGTAAATGCGATACAGCAAGTAACCACAACGAATAACGAAAATAAATTCGGTCCTTTATCGAGAGAAGATATCAGGCTGTAACATACTCAAGAATCAAATTTTTCTGTCGGATAGTTTCCTTGGAATCGGATGATAAGTATTTCATTGCTGCCGCCGCGTCCGCGCCAGCGGTTCGGCGAAAGTTCGTGTGGCCAGGGGTTCCGTTCCTGACGTCACGCTCAGCGCGTTCTGTGATTGGCGGCGCGCACCTGGAGCGCGGCACGCGGCAGCGGAAGCGGTTCGACATGGTCAAACCGCGACGCAGAGCCCGCCGCGGCGTGCCGCTGACGCCGTTTCCATGGCAACCACGCCGCTGACGCGCGGTTTTGACGCGCGGCAGCCCTAGTGGGAACCGGCCTTAAGACGAGCCTATGTGCTGATAGCTATTCTACACCACACGTTCACACTCCATGGACTCTGACGTTACACCTGACGAAGCCAACTTGGATTTTTGACAGACTAACAGCTCATGATTCGGCGGTTTACCCGGCAATCATTGGCAAATGTAGCTCCTTCACTAACGAGATACATGATACACACAAGTATCTTGTCTCAATGCCCATATACAGAAGTTAACACGATTTTCATAATCGTTTCCATGCAGATCCTTACGGGGAGAGGTGTCATAGGGATGGAACCTATGTCGATCGAGAATGCGTAGGACAGTTGCCTGACCCATGCCACTTCCTTGTGCGACTGCGTGGGAACTAACGCGTGGATCAACTGCAACAGCAGCAACGACGTTAATTTCCCCCTCTTCTGCCGTCACTTGCTACGTTGTCTAGGTCTTACTCTACCAGTTTCACGTAAGTGGTTGAAGACGTTGATACATAACTGCCGTAGTGGGTGACGTCTATTGGGATATCTTGCCGCAAACACTGTACAAGAACGAACTGCATTCTTGCTACACTCTCCACACACGATGAGCATGTCGGCTTTTTCCATATTGGTAAATCCCACCGTCCACTCACAACCTGTTGCTTGGACTGTTCAAGGCGCCTCAGTCCGGAACCGCGCTGCTGTTATGGTCGCAGGTTCCAATCCTGCCTCGGGCATGGATGTGTGTGATATCCTTAGGTTAGTTAGGTTTAAGGAATTCTAAGTCTAGGGGACTGATGACGACAGATGTTCAGTCCCATAGTGCTTGGAGCCATTTGCGCTTGGACTGTCACTCTCAAACTGACTAGTAAGTCGCAATGCACTCAAGGAGCACACAACCACACTTTAAGCAAGCATAACAGCATCGTACCTATCAACAGCGTGGTGGCGCAAATAAGTGTCAGTATGGAAACCTTTCAAACTACGATATCTCTTGTAAACGGCCCCTCATTACAACCCTGCAACTAACACCACTGACATACTAATTTATCCTACTTTTAATTCGTTAATGTCAATATGCATTGGTCCATTTAAAAAAGGTTAAGTTTGCACAAAAAATACACTTTTTAAGCATTGTTACAATCTTCTTATTGGCTGACAATACGAGCCCCTGATCAATCCATTCTGTGAAAACCACACGCCAGCATTATTTTTTCCGCATTATTTAAGGTGCAAGTTCTACATGATTCACCTGTATGTTAATTAACATACATGGAATTGTCATTTTTATTAAAATTCATGTATTTCTATTACTAGTTACATATGGCGCTAAAATAATAAATATAAACTCTTAATTACTGCTTATTTGTCAGTGATTGTTAATAAAAATGTTTAAATTTTAAAAAAAAATCTGTGTTTATCCATTTTACACTTCACTGAAATGTTGAGTGGAATATGTACTTTTGTTTTAAAATCTGCCACAGCCAGGTATCGAACCCAGGCCAGCAACACAGTGCCGCACAACCTGTCGAAAAATGACCTTTCTTTAGGATATAAAATATGCTCATAAAAATTTCAGATTCGATTTTCTCCAGAGTTTTTGAGAGCTCCATCGGACCATTTTGGTGGATTGACAGTTGAGTGCTGACCTTCACGTAATATAAATACACGGTGCTCAATCCTTGACGACACCGCTTTCGCTGCGTGTGGTCGGCAGGCGAGGCCGACTACTGTGTCCGCAAGTGCAGCTGACAGGAGGTCCACAGTAAATACAGCACGCATTGTCACTTAAGTTACTTCTAACATTCGTTACGTAAACACTTAAAAAGAAAAGTAAATTACTCACGCATATTAGGAACGAGATGGCGGAACTGCGTCCCTTCGTTGTTCAAGCATTTGTGACCCTTGCATATGAAATTGCTCACTACACTCTGCAGCGATTTGAGAAATGGCAGCAACTTCTTGACGATTGTTAATTTTAACGTTATCTAAAGTAATGCATTACCTCTCCCCCCCCCCCCCCCAAACTGCCTCCAGAGATATAAATCACAGAGGTTTAAATCGGGAGAACGAGGGAGTCATATTTTGTTAGTGATAACTCTGTTTTGAAACATGTCATCAATTTCCTGTAATGAGAAGTCGGGTGCATGAGCCGCCACATAGTCGTGCTGTAGAGTCACGAAAGCATGTTCTCTCTCAGTTAATTGGTAAAAAAAGTGCGATAATTGTTTACGACATACCTCTCAGTGTTAATTATTTCCTGGAAAAAAATAGGATTCATCACTCTCTCATGGCTAATAGTGCATTTCCAATTTTTTGACCATGCAGGGTTGCCTTGAGTATTACGTTAGGCTTTTCAGAACTCCATTAACGGTTATTTTGTGACTTAACGTATCCACTTAGGTGGCACAATGAATAGCCCGAAAAGAAAGCTACATTCCTGGATTACGGTCTGTGTCTGAACTATGCACCCTCTTCAGAATCCATTCATAAATCCGCAAATCTTTTTGCAGTATCATCTGGTTTAAGTTAATACAATGCAGTTGTTTTATAGGGTTGCAACTTTGGTAACTTCGTGGCCGTTTGAACAGACCCTTAAGAAATACCCATTTATGAAATAAACATCAAAATTATTTTGCGGCAGACCTTTCTAGAGCTTGTCCAATGTTATCCAGAATTTCTTCTTTTAGTGCTGTACATACAGTCAAGAACACTTACTGTCTAACAAATTTATCTACCAGTCTAAGATGCGTACAGTGATTAGGAGCTTGAATGTCAGGAAATTCCTCTCGAAATAATCACCTTACTTCATGTGCTGATTTTGTACACATAGATGAATCAGAGATGAGTTTTCTTGTATTTCCCCATTCCACATGAAATATTTTCACTCAATACACTGTATTATGTCATCTAACAAACATGTCCTACCTGTCCATGATTTCTACACAAACAAAGGCCTTGCATCGGAGGGGAAATTTACTCCCCACTAGCGACGATGCGACAGGGGAAAAAATCCATGCCAGGCAGTTGTGTTAAGGATTGATCATCCTGTATAGAGAAACTAGCCTTTTCCCCGCAACTTTACCTGCGTATGCATTCAACACATATAGTGAACACACCTCCTCTTTCCCCATTCTGTCTCCACCTCTTCTTTCCTCTACCTCATTCTCTATGTCTTCCTCCTCCCCCTCTTTGACTATATCCTACCCATCCTCTCCGTTTCTACCTCCCCCATTTCCTTTTCCACATGCCCACTACCTCTTTTCACTTTCTACCTGCCTTGTGCATCTCTACCTTCTCCTCTATCAACCTCAATACGTCCTCAGTCATGCTTATCAGCGTGTGTAGTTTCACCAATACACTTCGATAATGTCGGTCAATACTGTTCCCACAACACACCTATCATTCAGGGTGGCCTACATGTCACGACTCAGAAAACCGTTTCTTTCTCTTGACATGCTGGCTGCCCTGCAAAGCAGGTTGATTTGTCAGGCTGATACTGGTCCTGCTCAACATTCCTGTCATCCAGGGTAGCCTATATTCCAAGGGCTACAGAAAAGTCGGTTTTGTCTAGATCTCTGCTTCTATTGGAGCTGGCAGGTTATAAACCCCACAGTGTTGACACTCATGAGGCCTACTGTTACTACACCAAATTTGGTTGAAATCCATCTAACGGTCTGAAAGGAGATCCTGGCCATACACACACACACACACACACACACACACACACACACACACACACACACACACACACACACACACACATATATATATATATATATATATATATATATATATATATATATATATATATATATATACTCTGCTTTATGTAAATAAAAGTTTACAATAAGCTGATAAGATAAGCAAGTCAATAAACAAAGTTTGTGTTACAGTATGTCTCTTTTCAGGGCTACAATGAAAAAGCATCTCAAGAAGATCAAAATCTTTATTCAGTTTTTATGCACTTCACAGTCTTGGACTTTTGCACTATCGTTATCAAACACTTCTTTTTCTAATAGGCTAGGAACCTGCACTGTACTGTAGTCTCCAAAATAAACGATTATTATTGGTTTTCACATCTTAAACTTACTGAAAACAGTTAAATAATATTTTTCACCAAATGCGTGACGTTTTATTTATAAAGCATTTTCTGTGGTCATTTTGGAAAAGTGGATATGTATCTCTATACACTTTGCCATTTAGAGATGAAAAATAGTATTTCTTCATGAAAGTGGCATATGGTTCACTCACTGTGATTTTGCCTCTTATTCACATATTGTGCAGACCATTTCTTTTCCCTTCTTTGTTAGAGGAGGTTAAAATCGAAATAAAATTGGTAGCACGTTCACATTCGGTAATTTTTCTCATTTTTTGAACCTATCTTTATTCGTCAAATTTATAAAGAAATATTCTTTCTAATCTCTAAATACCAAAGTATATAGACTTATTGTACATCCATATTCCCAAAATTGCCACAGAAGATGCATTATAAATAAAAGCGAAACGCGTCTGATGTCCATAAAGATAGAAACTAGTCATAACTGATTATAGTGGCTGCTATGGAAGATGGTCATACAAACAAACCTATGTAAACGAATACACATCTTCTCAGAAAATATCAAGATCTTTCCCTCTCACCGTCGTCTGACACTTTCTTCACTGGCGACAGTATCACTCATGTTCTGTATTGAATTTGCGATTGAGTTAGTCTCCCTTCTAATTGTTATCTATCGCAGATCTCTCGATCAAAAAACCATGCCCATTTTTTGGAAGGAATCATAGTTCACACCAGTCTACAAGAAGGATAGTAGAAGTGATCCATAAAACTACTGTCCAATACCTGTGACATAGATTTGTTATAGGATCTTAGAACTTATTCTGAGCTCAAATATAATGAGGTGTCTCGAACAGAATGACATCCTACATGCCCCCACGCATGAACTTCGAAAGCGTCTATCATGTGAAACACAGCTTGCACTTTTCTCACATGACATACTAAAAGCTTTGGAGCAAGGCAGTTAGGTAGATGCAGTATTTCTTGATTTCCGAAAAGCATATGACTCAGTACACGTACGCTTATTGTCTAAAGTACGATCTCATTGTCTATCAAGTGAAACGTATGACTGAATTGAGGAAGTTTTGGTAGGGAGGACACAGCATGTTATCTTGGATGGAGAGTGATCGCCAGAAGTAGAAATAACTTCCTCTCTGCCGCAGAGAAGAGTATTGGGATCCTTGCTGTTCATTTTGGATATTAATTACCTTGCAGACAATGTTAATAATAACCACATACTATTTGCAGATGATGCAGTTATTTATAATGATGCATTGTTTGAAAGAAGCTGCATAAACATTCAGTCATATCTTGATAAGAATTCAAAGTGGTGCAAAGATTGGCAACTTGCTCTAAGTGTTTAAAAATGTATAATTGTGCAATTCACTAAACGAAAAAAACGTATTATCCTATGACTAGAATATCAATGACACACTGTTGGAATTGGTCAATTCATACAAATACCAGGGTGTAACACTTTTAAGGGATATGAAAAGGAATGGTGACAAAGGCTTAGTCGTGAGTAAACAGGTGGTAGACTTCGGTTTATTGGTAGAATACTGGAGAAGTGCAATCCGTCTACAAAGGAGATTGCTGACAAAACACTCGTGTAACCGGCTCTAGAATATTGCTCAAGTGTGTGGGACTCGTACCAAGTAGGACTAATAGGGGATATTCAACGTATACGAGAACTGTCACGTGTTTGTTTGATCCATGGGAGAGTGTCTCAGAGATACTAAAGAAAGTTAACTAGCAGACGCTTGAAGGTAGGCGTATCCCGTGAAAGTCTGCTGACAAAGTTTCAATAACCGGCTTTAAATGATGACTCTAGGAATATATCAAAAGCTCTTATGTATCGCTCATATAGGGATCGAGAGGATAAGATTAGAATAATTACTGCACGCACAGAGACATTCAAAAAATCATTTTCCCGCCCTCCATACAAAAATGGAACAGATGGAAACCCCAATAATCGGCACAATGGTACATACTCTTTATCATATACTTCACGGTTGTTTTGCAGAGTATTGATGTACTTGTATTTCACTGTTGCCGAAGACGACTAACGAGATATGATATTCCGGTTTATGATGGTAAAACACGCGAAAAATATATGCATCTTTATTCAAATCAAACACTTTACAACTCAGTCTTGATTTTCATAATATCAATATAGCGCATACAATTTTTCCGTAGACGGAAAAAAGAATTATTTCGTAAATTCTTACAAGATGAAGAGTAAAAATAGTAGGGTAGATAAAAAATCCTTTTCCTCCTGTTACTCCTTTTTTCAACTGGAAACGTTGTCTTTTGATGTTACGGATACTGAGACATGAGTTTGTAGGAAGACTAATGCAGAAAGAATTGTAGCGGTGGAATGAGGCTTAAGAGAGTGGTCAAAAGTTTGACACAGACGAAGCATGCAGTAATAGTATGAGAAGACAATGTAGATGAAAATTTGAATATTGGCTAAAACAGATTATACAGAATGATACGTATTCTGGGTATGTAGACGCGGAAGAAATTAGCTAGGACGGCGGGATCAAATAGGTCGTAAGATACGTATATAACAGTTTTTCTTCATTTTTGCATTATCGAAATTGAAGATAAGTGCTATCATTAGAAATAGATTCATATCTTGGAATCGGAAATCACATACTAAACTAACATGAAGAACAAGTGTAAGAGTGTTACAACTGACAGCTGTCTGTACAACCAATGCCTCTATAATGACATTGTACCATCTGATATTACTGTAGATGACCTTCAACAATAACTTTAAAGAACGAGTTTGAAATTAGACGTGAAAATCAATTAAATTGAAATAACGTATAATTAACAAATCGAGAAGGAAAAGATCCAAATTATCAATGAGTTCAGAAACAGTTCTAAACGTGCTGTTTTATTAAAATCAAGTACCGGAAAGAAAAATGTGCAAATTAACAATGCAGTGAGAAATCAGTTGATGACATCGTGTATTTACGGAAGCTGAAGACATTAAGTGGGTGAGCTGGAAAAGAAATTAGTGTAAGAGTAAAACTAGACCGAAAGGCTTTTGGTAAAACAAATGGAGTTTTGAACTTTACATTAGAAACCAGTGGATTGGGAAACGGTCTGGAGGGCAGGACGTAGTTACGACTATATATCCGCATGCAGACCCAGCGAATTCACATAAAGAACGAGAGCACCTTTGGTCTCTGTGGTGTCTTCCTCGGTTCTGCGCCTCCACTGCTCTGTGTTAAGGTAAGCTGTCGCTACGCTATATTCAACTTTAGTAGTTCACTTTATTTGCAAAAGATCGATAGAGTAAACTGGCTACGGTCAGCGCATGATCTTAGAATAGTGCATGTTTCTTTAGAGTGAGCTTCCTAGTAATGCACCCGATGATCTCTGCGTCTGTCTAAATCGTAACGTGGTAAGTTAGTTTATTGTTGTAAGTTTATACTTGCAACAGTGACCGTCTGCACTTATTTGAAACTGCAACGTCGAACTCATTCTGTTATGTTCTGCGTCAATCATACCATTTAGGAGTTAATTTGAAGTGATAATAGGCTCGTGTGTAGGTGCTAACTGTGACGATCTCCTTGCTGTGGTACCAGCCATAATGTAAAAGAAACAACTGTCAGTGGATTACATGCAAAATAGGGATCGTGTATTCTGTTAAATGTAGTCGTCTGGGATACATTGAGAAGAGCATTTTTGGGAATGTCCCTGGGTGTATTAGATGTTCTCACTCTCGCCATATGAGGGTACATCCAACGTTATTCAACGTGATCGTTTTGGTGGTCCAAGTCTATGCTTTGGGAAGGCATAGTGCTGCATGGGCCTGCTCACACGTTTTTGTGACGCTGTACGCATTTCAGGGACGCATTCACCTCTGACTGATTTTTAATGGATAATAATGGGCGATCGCATCGAAGAACGTAGTTGCAGGATCTCTGGGAACTAGAGGATAATCGGCGAATGGACTGAACTGCCCACTTGCCCACTCACCTGACTTAAACCCCCTTGACCACGTATGGGATACAACGGGGAGACATATTGTAGCACGTACACATAGGAACTCATTACCAACCTTGTGGCCAGGAAAGAGGCAAAGCATGCATTGCCTTTGGTGGTGATCACACACCCTATAAAAACTATTTGTAATGTCCAGGGGAACATCGTAGATCGCGTGGCTATATTGGATTAAATGTCTTTCATTAGAATCGTCATTTCTGCTCGTCTTATTTTTTATATGTCTTTCAGTTGGCTTCGGTGCTATATTGCAGCAGTTCTTTCAATATATGGTCCTAGATTCATTTAGCGATGTTATCTGACAGTGACATTTCATACGAAAGTCACTTTAGTCTTGAAGTTTTGTACACCAATGTATTAAGAGAAACTATAAAATTAAAAAAAAAAAACATTAAAATGCAATGGCCACTCGAAAATTGCAGAGGGACACGCACAAGAGTGGGGAAATGTACAACAATGTAGTAACAATAGGTGTTAATATAGGTATAGTCAGTCGACGAATCACGGGCTCCTCTGAGACAGCCAGTAAGATGCAGGGTAGTCCATTGATCGTGACCGGACCAAATATCTCACGAAATAAGCGTCAAACGAAAAAACTACAAAGAACGAAATTTGTCTAGCTTGAGGGGGGAAACCAGATGTCGCTATGGTTGGCCCGCTAGATGGCGCTGTCATAGGCCAAACGAATATCATCTGTGTTTCTTTAAATAGGAACCCCCATTTTTATTACATATTCGGGTAGTACGTAAAATAATATGAATGTTTTAGTTGGATCACTTTTTTCGCTTTGTGATAGATGGCGCTGTAATATCACAAACATATGGCTCACAATTTTAGACGAACAGTTGGTAACAGGTAGTTAAAATACAGAACGTAGGTACGTTTGAACATTTTATTTCGGTTGTTCCAATGTGATACATGTACCTTTGTGAACTTATCATTTCTGAGAACGGATGCTGTTACAGCGTGATTACCTGTAAATACCACATTAATGCAATAAATGCTCAAAATGATGTCCGTCAACGAGTAGTTCGCCTTCCGTAATGATCGCACATGCATTGACAATGCGCTGACGCATGTTGTTAGGCTTTGTCGGTGGATCACGATAGAAAATATCTTTCGACTTTCCCCACAGAAAGAAATCCAGGGACGGCAGTTCCGGTGAACGTGCGGGCCATGGTATTGGTGCTTCGACGACCAATCCACCTGTCATGAAATATGCTATTCAATACCGCTTCAACAGCATGCGAGCTATGTGCCGGACATCCATCATGTTGGAAGTACATCGCCATTCTGCCATGCAGTGAAACATCTTGTAGTAACATCGGTAGAACATTACGTAGAAAATCAACATACACTGCACCATTTAGACTGCCATCGATAAAATGGGGGCCAATTATCCTTCCTGCCATAATGCCGCACCATATATTAACCCGCCAAGGCCGCTGATGTTCCACTTGTCTCAGCCATCCCGGATTTTCCGTAGCCCAATAGTGCATATTATGCCGGTCTACGTTACCGCTGTTGGTGAATGACGCTTCGTCGCTAAATGGAACGCGTGCAAAAAATCTGTCATCGTCCCGTAGTTTCTCTTATGCCCAGTGACAAAACTGTACACGACGTTCAAAGTCGTCGCCATACAATTCCTGGTGCATAGAAACATGGTACGGGTGCAATCGACGTGATGTAGCGTTGTCAACACCGACGTTTTTGAGATTCCCGATTCTCACGCAATTTGTCTGCTACTGATGTGCGGATTAGCCGTGACAGCAGATAAAACACCTACTTGGGCATCATCATTTGTTGCAGGTCGTGGTTCACGTTTCATATGTGGCTCAACACTTCCTGTTTCCTTAAATAACGTAACTATCCGGAGAACACTTGTAGTATACCGAGCAGCATACATAGCACACGCCCGTTGGGCATTTTGATCACAATAGCTATACATCAACACGATATCAACCTTTTCCGCAATTGGTAAACGGTCCATTTTAGCACAGGTCATGTATCACGAACCAAATACCGTCCGCACTGGCGGAATGTTACGTGATACCACCTACTTATACTTTTGTGACTATTACATCTATCACAAAGCGAAAAACGTGGTCCAACTGAAACATTCATATTTCTTTGCGTACTACACGAATATGTAATAACAAATGGGGGTTCCTATTTAAAATACGCATTTTATATCCGTTTGACCTATGCCAGCGCCATCTGGCGGGCCAACCATAGTGCCATCTGGTTTCCCCCTTCCAGCTAAGCGAGTTTCGTTCTTTGTAGTTTTTTCGTTTGATGCTTATGTCGTGAGATATTTGGCCCAGTCACCATCAATGGACCACCCCGTACATAGTAATCTGAGCAGGAAGCTATTCTCTTGAAACTTTAATTAAATTCCTTTTCTTTTACATCGACATCTACATCTACATTTATACTCCGCAAGCCACCGAACGGTGTGTGGCGGAGGGCACTTTATGTGTCACTGTCGTTACCTCCCTTTTCTGTTCCAGTCGCGTATGGTTCGCGGGAAGAACGACTGCCGGACAGCCTCCGTGCGCGCTCGAATCTCTCTAATTTTGCATTCATGATCTCCTCGGGAGGTATAAGTAGGGGGAAGCAATATATTCGATACCTCATCCAGAAACGCACCTTCTCGAAACCTGGACAGCAAGCTACACCGCGATGCAGAGCGCCTCTCTTGCAGATTCTGCCACTTAAGTTTGCTAAACATCTCCGTAACGCTATCACGCTTACCAAATAACCCTGTGACGAAACGCGCCGCTCTTCTTTGGATCTTCTCTATCTCCTCCGTCAACCCGATCTGGTACGGATCCCACACTGAAGAGCAATACTCAAGATCGAACTAGTGTTTTGTAAGCCACCTCCTTTGTTGATGGACTACCTTTTCTAAGGACTCTCCCAATGAATCGCAACCTGGTACCCGCTTTACCAACAATTAATTTTATATGAACATTCCACTTCAAATCGTTCCGCACTCATACTCCCAGATATTTTACAGAAGTAACTGCTAACAGTGTTTGTTCCGCTATCATATAATCATACAATAAAGGATCCTTCTTTCTATGTATTCGCAATACATTACATTTGTTTATGTTAAGGGTCAGTTGCCACTCCCTGCAACAAGTGCCTGTCCGCTGCAGATCTTCCTGCATTTCGCTACAATTTTCTAATGCTGCAACTTGTCTGTATACTACAGCATCATCCGCGAAAAGCCGCATGGAACTTCCGACATTATCTACTAGGTCATTTATATATATTGTGAAAAGCAATGGTCCCATAATACTCCCCTGTGGCACGCCAGAGGTTACTTTAACGTCTGTAGACGTCTCTCGATTGAGAACAACATGCTGTGTTCTGTTTGCTAAAAACTCTTCAATCCAGCCACATAGCTGGTCTGATATTCCGTAGGCTCTTTCTTTGTGTTGTTTATTTAGATATTCAATATTTTGTTTTATTTCTGCATTATATACTGACAACATCTGCTGTTAGCATACTTCATCACTACACAGGGTGCTCTTAATTTCCCCTTGCAGACATCTAGGCCTCGTAGAGGGGACTGAGTAGTTAGTATTTCGAACTGGAACCCATGTCCGGAACCGCACCGTTTCCGCGCTACAATCATTTGAAAACATATTGGTAACTCGACCACTTTTACAAGTAATTTGCTAGTCGTGACCCAATACATCACTTGTTTTACAATTCCACTCACTGAGAACGAAAATAAGGAGGAAAGTTAATCAGTTTTTAAAACACTGATGCTTGCAGTTAAACTTAAACGTTTTTGTCCTTTTTGAAGGAGGGTCAGCATTCTGATCCACTAGAAGCAATGTTCGATGTGTCTCAACACAACTCACACCATTACTGAGCCACCGCCAACTTGCATAGTGCTTTGTAGACAGCTTAGGGCCATGGCTTCGTGAGGTCTGCGCCACGCTCGAACCCTACCATCAGCTCTTACCAACTGATATCTGGACTCATCTGACCAGGCCACGGTTTTCCAGCCGTCTAGGTTCCAACCGATATGATCTCGAGCCCAGGGAAGGCGGTGCAGGCTGTGTGTTGCTGTTAGCAAAGCCAATCGCATCCGTCGTCTGCTGCTACAGCCCATTAACGCCAAATTTCGCCACAGTATCCTAACGGATACATTTGTCGTACGTCTCACATTGATTTCTGTGATTATGACATGCAGTGCTGTTTGTCTATTAGCATTGATAACTCTAAGCAAAAGCTGCTGCTCTCGGTCGTTAAATGAAGGCCGTCGGCCACTGCGTTGTCCATGGTGAAAGGTTATTCCTGAACTCTGATATTCTCGGCACACTCTTGGCAATGTGGATCTCGGAATATTAATCCCCTAACAATTTCCGAAGTGTAATGTCCCATACGTCCATCTCCAACTACCATTCTGCGTTCAAAGTCTGTTAATTCTCGTCGTGCGGCCATAGTCACGTCTGAAACCATTTTCACATCAATCACCAAAGTAAAAATTACAGATTCTTCAATACACTGTCCTTTTATACCTTGTGTACGTCATACTGACGCCACCTATATATGTGCACATCGCTAACCCACGATTTTTGTCAGCTCAATTTATGGTTACGTGCTGGTTATCGACGGTTGGAACTGCGGTACTGAAGAAATTTTCATCGCCAATATTTTGGCGGCAAAGTGACTACAACTGGCTGGGTACGTTAGCTGATCATCAGACTTTGCACCAGTCCCCTGGGTTAAATTACAAATTTCGCCGCAGTGTCCTACTTAGTAATGGGATCCATCCGTAGGATCTCTTTGTTGCAGTTCGAAAAGAATAGGAAACGTGTCGACACTCAGTTTGTCCCCCTTCCTTCTATCTCTCTCTCCTCCTCCTCTCTATCTCTTTCTTTCTTTCTTTCTCAACCCCCCCCCCCCCTCTGCCTCTCTCTCTCTGTTTCTCTCTCTCTCCCACCGGCTCTCTAACCTTCTGTGTTTCTCTTACCATCAACAACATGTACACTGCACAAAACGGTCTACACCACTCATCAGCGGCATCGTAACATGTACAGGTTCTACTCAACGCCCAAACTTCGCGAAGGAAACGTATCAACGTGTGAAAAGAAAGACAAGTTCTCCAGTTAGGTTATTGAACCTAACGTTTTTGGTCTCCTAGCTACCAACACCATACATCTTTATTTGACCAGCAGTACTTGTGTACTTTAGTAGGTGTCTCATCTGCCGTAATGGTACGTTAGAGTTTAAAATTCCCATCGACACACTCGTTGAAGAGTGGCATTCACCTCTTCAAAAGAACTGTTCCATAATTTCCTTGAAATTACTCCAGGAAACCAGAGTAAATAGATGGAGATTTGAAATCTGTTTCCCTCAATAAAACGCTCGAATTTAGCGAGGAGAAATATCAGAATGCCGAAAAAAAGAAAACATATTCAATTAGGCAGCTGACCACAGCACCATAACTTACGATAATTACGTCTGTGGACAGTTAGTAAAAAAATACAAATAAAACTTCAAACGAAACAGAATCAAACTAGGTAAAAGGAAGATAAACATGAGAACATCATCTTTTATTTTCCATCTATATAACAAATATTTTTGATATTACGTCGAACTCCGTCTAAATCCAGTACAGTCTTCAGTGTTCTGTGGCGTAGAAATTGAAGGGTTCCTCTTCTACCGGACGTAGTCCTGAAAATGATTCAATGGAACTAAAAGCTGTCATAACATTACGATTATATGCGATCTAGGCGGATAACAAAAGTTTTTGTACACAACTGCATACAGATTTCCTTCAAAAACAGACAATAAGTCAATTTTTGGATAATTAGAAATGGTTCCGTCGTACTTTAGCCATACTCTTAACTTATCGCACTACTTGTAGTATATCTCTTTACTCTCTGTCGAAGGAGCAACGAATGGAGCATTGAAATTCAAGAACAGTACTTTCTTGTTGTCCTACCGTTGTTACCGATGAACGACGACCTTGATCGTTATTAGTTTGGTAGGCACTAACCAGGATCACAGCGACGTAATGCTCTAAGACTGTGGTTATGGAACCATTGGACCTAAGCGGATGTATTGCGTAAACTATTGACCATTCAATTCGTATTACGATTTGTTAGCGTTCCTGTGTCAGCATTGGTAATGTATTACATAAATTTTACAGTTGCCTGATGGTCCTTTCAAAGTATGACATTTCCACTTTCACTCAGCGCATCAGTGGCCTTCTTACATGGCAGGATAGGCAAACCCGCGAAACACAACCCGTTCGGCAGATTTTCCGTCCAGTTGGAAACGTCTGTATTGGCTTGAAAGTAGACATCTTAGCCTTCGTATTTCATAAGCAAAACAAAATTAGCTATGTTTTTTGAAAATACATGCAAATTTTCACTAACTGCCAGCATATGACTAATCTACTGCAAAAAATTCCAATAAATGGCACAGAAACTGGACGGTAGCAAATGGTTTCTGGAAACGATTTAATGCACTAAGGAGAGGATATAATGAACTAGTAGTTCTATTCTAAAAAGTTTCCTATAAGTGTAATATATTGAGGAAAACCCAGATAATGATACTGCAAAATGACATATTTTGTTTCAAATTTTGGGTCCCAGGGTTAATTTTAAAAATACTTAATGCCGAAATTTATTTCTCGTATACAATTTTTAGTCTGGTCGTACGTCCAGTGACGTAGTACTCATGATTCAAACAGTTTTTAGTAATTAACTGATACTGACATGCATTATAGTTTCGATGTGGACCTGATAACAGATTAACCTCTCTTCTTTTCTCTCTTCATAGCGACTCTAGATAAAGCATTTTTCTCTCTGTCTAGTATTTTCAATCCACAATTGTTCTTCCTCCTCTGATGACATGCACGGCGATTCCGTGATGATGTTACAAATTTTCGGGGATGACGGATAAGAATAAATGTATGAATTTGAGGTAGCGAACCATGGTCTGGAAACGACCGAGCCGAGTGTTATAAGCAAAAATCACCCTGAACCTCTGACACCGGACTACATGTACCGGCACTGTTGTTTCTAAGTCTGTACGTTAGACTACTTCATTGGTGGTAATATGAACCAAAATAGGAAAAAAAGTCTAGTAAACATAGGATCTAAAACGTATACCTTAATAACTATGAACACTTGTTCAGAAGAATAGATAACATTATCCATTATGAACAGGTTCTCTTAGTTCTTATTTTAGAGCCCATGTTCACTAAACATTTTTTTCTTCTTTGGGCCATACTGCCATCTCTTAAAGCTGCCTACCGTACAATCTTAGCAACAACCGCACGTATGTACCACTGTCAGAGGTATCGCAACCATATTCGCTTATAAATTTCAACTAGGTCATTTCTGGATCCGTGTTCCTTACCTCAAACTGATACATTTATCTTTCTCCATCATCCCTGAAAGTCTGTAGCATCGTCACTAACTCAGCCTGCATTAGTAACCGCTGCTCACCGTCGCTTACTGAATCAACATTCGTAATTTCATAATACTATCCATAATCACAAATACAACTATGCATCCCCCAAAAATCAAAACTTTTTACACAAAATATTATGATCGAGATAAAACTGATGTAATTAAATACTTTCCAATTACGCAGTAGGAATCATTCTACAATCTTGCTTTGCAGCAAACATCACAACAGTTCTATAATTTCAGGACCTTGCAGTATATGAACAATGAGTGCTCTACCATATTAAGATGTTCGATGCTTTCTCGATGCCTGTAGTGAGAACTGAACCCAAGAGTTTTATTTCTTATTTTGATCTAAACGTGTACCTTACAACATTTCAAATCCATATTGTGTTGTGTAAGTAGCTGAAATTTAATCTCCGTTAAGATCTGCTGTTAATGGAATTAAACTCTGTTTCAGACTTTAATTAAATGATCTTCATTCTTCTTTGCCATTATCGATTTCGAAGCTTCCAGCCTCGTCATCAGATAGACATATATGTATATAGGGTGGTCAGAAACAGTCTGAAAAGCTTGTAAGGGTGTTGAAGGGTAGGTTGTGGTTAGAAATAATTGTTACAAAAAATTAAATGCGTTGAGCCGTTTAAGATATTAGTTTGCATTGATGTTAGTTAATCAGGCCGTTGTGTGCGCAAATTCAGGCGGCGCGTCAGGGACGGTGTCGCTAGACATGTTCGTTTAAATTCCTAAAACTGAGAGCAATGCAAAATGATTCAAATGTCTCTGAGCACTAAGGGACTTAACATCTGAGGTCATCAGTCCTCAGAACTTAGAACTACTTAAACCTAACTAACCTAAGGACATCACACACATCCATGCCCGAGGCAGGATTCGAACCTGCGACCGTAGCGTTCCCGCGGTTCCAGACTGAAGCGGCTAGACCCGCTCGGCCACACCGGCCGGTAGCAGTACAAAAATCAGGTATGGAGTGTAATGAGTATCGAACCGGAACCAAAGGCTGAGCAGTCCTTTGGTGCAACCCACCGTGTCTGAATGGGTTTTGGAACTCAAAATATTTGATTTTATATCTACCAAGCCTTCCAGTACATCTATCCAGAATGGATACTACTTTACAAATTTATTGTCAAGGGATTAGTATTTATGCATCACAGATATTTATTTTAAGACTCTCAGAAAGACGCATTAAACGGCGTCATCGCATTAAAACGATACGTTACATTTATTCTTTGTTTGTATTTCTGATTTTAGTTTTGAATCTGATTGCTTGAGGTAAGCATTTTCTGCGTCATAATAATAAATCGGGAAATATATTTTGTTGTTCACTGATTCTTCTATCGTTTTTCAGGTTTTTGTGCAATTAACTGCTTATGAGAGAAAGACTTTCTGTATAAATTTTTTACTTGCTATTTGTACATTCTGATTTGAGATGATAAAAAGACCTGTTCCTGAATAATACCTAAAATAAAGAACGTTAAAATGCGGCCGGCGTCTTCAGTTGGTTCAACTTTCTGAACAGTACTTCCATTATAGCTGTAATTGTAATATTTATAATTCCTTTTTGTAACATATAGATGATTTTCATTTCTGCCAATATGACTGCCTAAACTGCAGTGTACAACAAATTTAAAGGGCCACTTCATTGAAAAACTGTCATTTTCTCCCGTTGCAAAGCCGAACTTCTAAATTTGCTCGAAGGAGTCCATAGCCTTTTTCTGTAACGGTGCAAAAGCGTGATGCACCAATGCCGGTGTTCACGTGTCACTCCATGAGAAAGTTGTCGCACCTCCCCTTACCCACATCTTATTCCCTCTCTTGACGCCTTAGTGACGAGGACCAGAACCGCGACATGCAGCGTTAAAATCACACAGTTTCCTTGTGAGTGACTCTCACAATATTTTGGACATAACGCATAACGCTGCTCAAAATCAACACGAAAAAGTCTCATAAAGTGTCACAAAGGGCTTCAATGAAACTGCCCTTTCCTTAGAGCGTTTGTTTTCACACATTTTGCGTCTGAAAACCACATTTGGCAGTGGGATGCGCAAAAGAACGAATTTCTTGCAAACTTTGACACAACTGACAACAACCCTCCCGCTCCTCCCTCTCCCTGCCAGACGATGCAGCCCTTCTCTGAGGACATCATTTTTCTCAGATCCACTGAGCGTGATTTCACCTCTTCGCAATTTAAAACAATTCAACGAAATCTGAACGTTATCCAAAGCATAAATGTTTGTTTCTGCTTTTCCATCCCTCCTTTTTAGCGCCTTAGCGTGGCACGTTACAGGGGGTGGGGAGAGGGGACATTGATATGCAAGTGAATAAAATGGCAAAGGATATCTCTAAACAACCCCCCAGCCCAGTTCGACAACACTCTCGGTGCCACCTGCTCGCCTTTTTTGGACAGTTTAAGGGGACTTGTACGTGAGTAACTGTCAAAAAATCGATTTTTTGTTTTTAAAAATCCTTTGTAGTTTTCTGAACGAGAAAAAGTTTACTACCACCAAAATGGATCGCAGAAAGTACCTAAATTAGAGGGCTATAAAAGTGACTGCATGCAGCACGACGTCCCTGTGGTACACAGTTAGCTGTGTTAAAAATAAAGTTTTGCTTTCATTTGTTTCGTTTTTACGACTTTTTAATCCCTTAACTTGGCTAACGTGCGAAAGCTTTACAGTTACTTATCTTTTTTTTTTTTTGTACAGAGAGTTTAGTCATTGTTTCCTGTTGTTTTGGCGCGAATATTTTGTTTACAGTGAAGTGATTTTGTGCGTGAGTTTCTTATTGTGTGCATGAGTGCAATGGGAATAATCAAGAATTTCGGTGTGACAGAACGTAAATTTTATGGAAACAGGTTCACCAAATGGATTAACTCTGTTAATACTGAAATACAATGTGATGTAACACTTTAATCAGCTTCAAGTACTCCAAGTGCTTCCAAGCTAAAACTGAAATTTTTGGACGACGAGCTTGACAGCCTTCATGCTGATAATATAGAGACGCCAACTATTGAGTCAGGTTGTGTTATTGTAGAATTCTCTGCTCTATCTGAGCTATGCACTGTAAAGAATGTGGCAATAGTGGTGTGGAGGAATGTGGCAATAGTGGTGCGAAGGTACTTGAGGAGATACGTGCTAGAAGAGGTTGTGCATCAAAATTAAGAATTGTTTGTAATTTTTGTGATTTCAGCGAATGTGGCTGTACTTGTGACGTAACTAAACAGAGAGATTATAACACAAATATTTAACTTGCTTATGCTACGAAGTGTATAGGCAAAGGGTACAGAAGTACGCAAATTTCCTATGTTCTTGTGGGCTACCCCCGCCCCTCCCCACCTTACTAGATTTCACAGGTACAATAAAATTATTCTACAGACTTTAGAAGAAGTAGCAAATGATAGTATGAAAAATGCTGCTCAAGAAAGTGTAGACATGAATGACAACAATACATGTATGTCTGCGGCCCTCGATGCATCCTGGCAACAAGAAGGCTACAGTTCCCTAAATGATGTAGTGACAGCTATCTCCTTGGGCAATGGTACTGTCATGGCTGTACTAGTGGAACTGAAAATCATAAATGTTTGATTAAGTTTAGTGGGCAAAGCGGAGAGATGGAATATGGAGGTGTTGTGAAAATATTTCACAGGTCAGTGTGTAACGCCGTTAATGCATATCCTCCTATTTCCATCTATTGTACTATAAATTTTTTTCCTTATTTTGTTACCTGAAGATATGACGTTTCTGTGTCTTTATATATTGTTTTTGTTTTACTAATTGTATATGCATTTGTGACGATGTATAATTGGTTTGTTTTGTAAATATTGTTTGTATTTTTACGCTGGGTCTGTCCTAGGGAAAACTATGCTATCGAACGATTACATCGATATGTCGTGTGGAGAACCAAAGTGTTTAGGATCTTTGGTAGTGTTAACTCTGCCGCGTGGAGCGCGGGCAGAGCAGTCTGGCGGGAGCAGGGCGGTGGAGTAGGTGTGTTGTGTGACACTCCCGCGAGTTGCCGCGCTTTCGGGGTTTGGAAGCATGTAATTGCGCTCGACTTGCTATGATAGTTTCTGACACGGTGTCGCGGACGGGAAGCATTAGCTGGCGCACATCAAGAGCCCGTTTCGCCTGGTGACAGTGTCGAGAAGAAGGCGCGCCCACATCCAGCTTCTGCAACAGCGACAGCCGACAATGAGTGACTGCCGCCACCTCCTCGATCGACGACTTCAAACCTTCAATCAACCAACAAGGAAGACTGGAAGCACGTAAAGTTTTAGAACTGCATGGCAGACCTCAGCTTTTCAAATGGTTCCATTAGCAAAATACAGCAACTTAGCATGAACCTTTGTTGCTCATTGCCCAATTGCATTACCAAGCAGGATACCTTCCTTTTCTGGAATGAACCCGAGTGTCATTGAAATTTATACACCAGCATTAAAGTAATATCATTCCATTTCACTGCTTTAATTTCAAAGTTCAGTTAAAGTATTCATTGCTGGCTACAATATTTAGATTACACAAGCAGAAGTTAAGAGTGCGAGTTTTGATACCGTATTTTAGCTTGCCTGTGACTGCAGCTCAGCTTGGTGCGTACTAAATTTTACTAGTGTTAATTGTTCAGAATTATTTAATTCAAGTTCAAAGTTAAATCTCTTATTTCTAAATTGCATAGATTCAAGTAGCTTTTGAAATGATTGTTGAGGTAGCCCAAGACTAACCTTATTTTATTGAATTTCGTGGTGCTTCAGAGACAAAGTTCACTATTAATTTCAGTCACTACATTAATTTTCAATTTTCCGGTTTTATTAATTCTTTTGCTAAATTAAGTCAGAGTGTAGCGAAATTTAATACTTCTGACAAACATTCAGTTTTCACACAGCACGTGTCAACCTTCAGTTGCCACGCTTTTAGTGCTAATTACATGTGAATTAATCTTTCATTATCAGTTGTTATAGTAGTTGTCCATAGGACTGGTGACCGTAATTTTCCCCAAATCTCAAATATCTAATTATCGCCAATTAATTGCTAATGTAACGACCGCACATTTACTTTCTTTATTAACTTTACCCTTTTCAAAATTAATTTCCACCAATTTCATTTGCATTTTTCCTTTCATTTAGATGTAACCCTTTCCTCCCTCTTTACCGACAGATTAACTTCGGGACGATTGCTTTTTCCAAATTTCCATTAGGTACACGTGGTTTAATTTTTCACTGTCATTAAGGTCGATAAGTGAGGGGGAGGTTACAAGTGGAGAAATATGGTGTGATGTATACATCCTACCTAGAAGATGGAGACTCAAAAGGATACCAAAAATTTTGTGAATCCAGACCTTATGCTGACAAAAAAATTGAAAAACAGGAATGTGTAGGACATGTCCAGAAAATGTTAGGTACAAGATCGGCGAACTTGAAGAGGAATTTTAAAGAAAAAAATTAGCTGATGGTAAGTGCATTAGTGGACGTGGTCAGCTTACAGACAAAGAAATAGACCAGTCGCAGTATTATTATGGACAAGCAATAAGACAAAATAAAAATGACCTTGAGGTAATTAAAAAGGTAGTATGGGGTACCTTCTTTTATAAATCCTCCACAAATGACAACCCATGTCATGCATTCTGCCCACCTGGCAGTTATTCTTGATGTGGCTACCAGAGGGCTGTTACTCAAGGTAACAACCATAAACAATGTTTGCCATTTGCTACAATGGAAGTTATAAAATCTATATACAGGAATCTTAGTGACATAAAAGTATTAGAGAAATGTTTACATGGTAGGACTCAAAATCCAAATGAAAGTTTCAACAATTGTATATGGGATTGGATATTAAAAACTCTTCTAGTAGGACTAAATACTTTGAAAATAGATGTGCTAGATGGTGGAGTGTCAAGGCTTTATGTTATGGAACTGATGGGAGTGCCTGGTGGACTAAATATGCATAGTGCTCTAATAGCCATTGATCGAAGGAGAGTCTTCAAAGCAGATTTAGAAGCCACTAAAGAAGCAAGAATAAGAAGTGTGAAAAGGGAAGGGAGGAAGAACAGCACAGGAAACAAGATGAGTATGGACCTGGGATGCATTAGTACCATACAAGTTTAGTAGAAAAAGCAAATTTTAACTTTAACTTGAATTTCCTGAAAGTTAAATTATTTCATGTTTTGGTACACTTTGGCTAAAAACTATTAAAGAGAGAGAGCAGAAATGTTGTATATTGTCTTAAAACGTGCTTAAATAAATTTGAAAATAAAATGCTACTTTGAAGAAAAGCCCTGAATTCGTTTCCAAAAATTTTGATAATCATAGATAAAAAAATTTTGTACCACGATTTATGAGAGCACCATTTTTCAAATAGTCTGCTTTAAAGATAATAATGTAAAGAATATAGAGGAAAAAAATAAACCTTCTACTTAGTTCGTATTATCATTAATGTGTACCTATGGTGTACATAAATAATTAGCATGGGTTATTTCACTTGCAACAAAAATATACAATTTTAAAAAAGTGTGAGAGCTAAAGCTGTGGTTTATACATAAAAAGTGTACCCAAAATATGTCTTAAAAGATGGTAAGCATTATATGGGCCTACAAATCTTATTCTTTGAGTTACACTGTATAGATTACTGACAGTTTTTTCAAGATTGTCACTAGTATTCACGGACCAGTCCCCTTAAAAAAAAGTTCCTCCACAAACGCACCCATCCGTTGATCCCTACCCGAAGGCAGGATTTGCAACCCTTCGACGCCCTTCAAATTTTGCATGCAGCCAACAGGGCTAGTGTCGAGAGGGTTGCCTATCCGTCTGCGGGTAAGGAAAAACCCCGTAAAAAGTGAGCAGGTGGTACCAAGGATGTTGCTGCGCGTCCCTCCCCCGCCGCATTGTACACTATAATATCTTAACACAGTGATAATGATGACCGCACAAGAAAAGACCTTCATACATATATATGGAAATTACGTTATTGCTAATAATAGCAAGGTTCATATTTTTTACGTAAAATTAAGAGGCAGTAGTGAATCGCGTATCTTGAGAAGCTCTGTACATTGATGTTAAATAAAAGAACGGACTTGATGTAGTATTAGGACGAAAATATATCCAGAAACATTTTTATGGTTTATACTGTACATTTTCGAAGGATTACATAAGATGCGGCTTCGTTTTCTCCTACAAATCAAGACTATTCTGCACTAATACCTTTCAGAGGCAAGACACCATCTCCAAGAAGAAAGTAACAAAAAAGAATCGTGAAACATCACTTTTTCTTTAACATCTACAACTCTATGAAACTTCACTGATTGTACTGTGTTTCTTATATAAGTCTCAGTTATGTTTCTCCAGTAAATATGTTCGTCCTTTCACATGTTTTTAAAATTATCTCCGTTTCTTTACAAAAATTGTAATGATCTACTAAGTAATATCACATCTGTCCGCACTGTCTGCTGAGGGGCATACTTTAATTCTTGCTGATGACAGGAGCCAGTGGTAGTTGTTGCCGTCATTATAAAATTTTACATTTATGTAACTGTAAGTAATGTATGTACGAGTAGATGTCCCAGGGAAAGTACCTTTTATTATGGGACGAGGGGACGTAAAAGGTTGGGAGATATTTATTGTGCTTTTCTTCTCACGACAGCAGCGTATTTGTCCACTTGAAAACTAAGCATACATTCTGTACAAATAACATTACACGAAGAATTGCTTACAATGAAAGAAAGAAATTACTTAATACTAAGTACTGTAGAGGACAAGGGGCTACTTTCAGTACGTTTCAGCGCGCGATGCGCCAGTCTCATGGCAAACGTCGTCACGAACCGCCACGTCTGCGAGCTGGGCCGGGCCTCGTGCCGCTAACCTGCGCAGCCGCTGACCGAGCGCGGCGTCGAGTTCCCCGGACTGCGTGAATCAGCTCGTCTCCAGCACGACACGAGCGGTGGGGCTGAGCTACCGGAAAATGTGTTGGAAGAACCAACAATAAAGAGGAAGATTGCTAAAATCAGCCACCTTCTTCTACCCAGCCACGCCTCCTTTAGATGCGGCGGCTCGTGACGACGCCGGGAGCGGGCAACGCCCCCCGCCGGCCGGTCCTCGGGGACAGCGTCACTGATGACGACGACGTGACAGCAACAGAACACCCAATCGGTCGAACCGAATGCCGACGCCCACCTCTGATGCCCTTAAATAGTGCAGACCGCTGCTCAATCCGCCGGTTACGCGGCGCCGTGTTTATTAGAAGGTTATCGATGGGTTGCCTAACGCAACCGCGCAACACGCGGCCCGCGCCTGCGTAATTCTGCCAATGCTGCGTTCTGATGACTGCCATGCAGTACACACATACCGACGCTCGTCTGCAAAACTGTGTCACCTGCATAACGCGCTGGCCGGCCTTCGTCCGCCGTCTGCCGTGAGGCTGGCGCATTGCACACTGTAACACACTAAATCACAATTTCGCACCGTATTTCCTAAAAATAACCCCGTGTCCTCTACAGTATTGCTTATTGTCATATTTATTTTAGTTTATACTAAAGACTGTTTTTATTATTCAGTGTTCTTCGTCATATATGACGAAGTGGACATATTTAAGTTTTGGTCTGTTCATGTCATTTAAACACTACTTCAGTTACTATATTTTGGGCAACATTGCCTGCTCTTCCCCACAACCTACACAATTAACGCGAGTTCCTCCAAGTTTAAGATATGGCTGTACAAAAACGGGTGGTTCAAAAAGCTCGCTTTTGGTCTCATCGAATGCAAAATTTATTCCTCTATACTTTTTTTAGGACTACTTTATTGATACATGGATTACTTTAGATGATATTATCAAAAATTCTTCATAATTCTTGGTCCAGCTTTGATGAGCGCTAGTATGGGCCTCATTCAATGCAGAATTGAATAATCTACAACTTCCAATAGGACTATGTTTTCGACATTCCGAGTCCTTCACGAGATATAAACCCCCACCACTGAAGGACAACTCCACCTGGGGGGAAAACAGGTTAGTCGTATTGGATGACAAATCAAGCCACTGAAACAATCAAATCTTTTATAGCAATTATTTCCGATTCCTTTACTTTTTTATTTTACACTACCAGACTAAACGGCGGTTTTCATATCGTTGCCTTGTTCGAGTCGACATTGGGACATCCAGCGTTGTCGATTCTCAGTTTGGTGTAAATGAATGTGTGCAGCAGTTCGGTCAAGGCGAACACCGTATTTTACCTTTTGTCTGTAAGTCGCATCCCTGGAATACCATGACGATTGATCTGAGACAGAGTGAAAACCGAAGATGACGGAAGACGTGGTGGTTGTAGGAAAGATCTTAGTTCGTAAGTACGCCACAGATTTGGAATGTGTTTTCATAAGTTCGCCTTATACACTGAAGAGCCACAGAAACTGGTACACCTGCCTAATATCGTCTACGTTCCCCGCGAGCACGCAAAAGTGCCCGCAGTTCGACGTGGCAGGGACTCGACTAATATCTGAAATAGTGCTGGAGGGAACTGACACCATGAATCCTGCAGGGGTGTCCATAAATCCGTAAGAGTACGAGGGGGTGGAGATCTCTTCTGAAATGCACGTTGCAAGGTATTCCAGATATGCTCAACAATGTTCATGTCTCGGGATAGTGGTGGCCAACGGAAGTGTTAGAAGAGTATTCTTGGAGCCACTCTGTAGCAATTCTGGACGTGTGGGGTGACGCAGTGTCCTGGTGGAATTGCGACTGGCAGCCGTGCAGCTAGGAGATTAGCTCGAGTTTTGGTGTTCTCGTAAAGATAAGTCATTTTAGATAATAATAACATTTAGTTTAGAACTGATTGCGTGGTAAATAGGTGTATTAGAGTGCTTTTTAAGGGTACCATTGAAAGTTTCATTTTTCTTTGCGTAATGTAGTAGAAAACACGAAAAGATCGTACGGTCGGGTTATAGTCGTATTTTCTGTTTGCGCCGTGCCGCAGCAAATCTACAGAATTTCGTTTAATTGTTCTTTGCTCTCTCCAGCACTGCAACTGTAGCGCACCTCTTCATTATTTAACTCACATTTCCGGAAAGTAGCGTAAAGTTTAAGTTGTTTTTTCAGAAATTTTGCAGTGTTGTTTTAGTTTACATACAGTTGCGTATAGGCCAAATTTGTCGAATTATATTTTCGTGTTTATCTATAATTTAACTGACTTATTCTTAATAAACTATAACGTTTATCATGAGTGAAAAGTGCTTCACTGTAGTGGCGTGGGGGTAGGGAAAGTAAATGAAATTCATCAGTTGTTTTGTAGGATACGTAGTAGAGATAGGAAGATACTAGAAAAGGAGGGGAAAATTTCCGCCCTTCAGGTTGAGTTAGACTGGGCCAGGGGAGATCTTGACAGGTTAAGGAGGGAGAAAGGTAAAGAGAGGTGGGAAGTGGCAACAGGCAACAGGAGGAACAGGCCTAAAACTTTGTCTGACAGCTTCGTGGTGAATGTGGAAAACAGATTTGACCTGTTGCTTCACTTAGAAGCTGGTGAGCCCCAAGCAGTTGCAGGTGTATTCAGGGCACAACAAACTTCCAGTAGCAAATTTAAAAGTAAGAATGTAGGGAAATCAGTAAATAGGAAGAAAGTGTTGTTATTAGGTCTTCTCCATGGCAGAGGTGTTGGCCAATTCTTGCGGGATGAACTAGGATCAGAATACCAGATCAACAATTTTTTTAAACCTAGTGCTGATCTGGAGCATGTGACAGAGGATTTAGGATCACTTTGCAAAGATTTCACTGAGGATGACAACGTGATTATGTTGGGGGACAGGTAATAGTATTGACAGAGATCCTGGGTATAGTACCGACTGTGACCTGGAAAAGATTGCATCTGCATCGAAGAATACCAGTGCTGAGTTTGAATCTGATCTTGGGCGACATTTGAACTCTTCTGTCAGGAGAGTTAATTTGGGGTTAGAATGGCTGCTTATGTTGAATGCAGTGTCACACATTGGTGTGGTTCCTGTTGATCTTTCAATAGGTGGGATTATACTAGGCATGGCCTTCACCTCAACAGGAAGGGGTAGGTTAAACTGGCTGGGAAAATAGCAGGAATGTCATGAGTGATAGAATACCAGTGGTTATAGGGTTCAGAAAAGACCCTTTTTTAGAGCAGAGAGGACAGAAAGAAAACAAGTTTTAAGAGAGGTAAGGATTGAGACAAAACTTCAGTTCGAGAAAGAAACCAAAAAACATAATCCTAGCTTATTACATCAGCATAAACAGCTTTTGGTCAAGAATTTTTAACAATCAGCATAAATTTCAACTCTACCCAATTTTAACTCAGTCAATGTGAAATGCCAGCTATCTTTATTGCATCAAAATATTCGAGGACTGAGAAATAAAATTAATGAATTAATAATCTGCATAGATGAATTAGAGTCCTCAAACCCAGCTGACATAATCTGCCTCTCTGAACATCATGTGACCACTGGTATAGAACTTTTTTGTGTTACAGAATTTAGGTTAGCATCTCACTTTTGTTGTACAGAAATGGAGAAAGGAGGAATTGCCTCATTCATCAGGAACTGTCATAAATTTAAGAACATAGACATTCATAAACTTTGCCTAGAACAGCATGGTGAAGCATGTACAACAGAAGCAGAATTTCACAAAAAAATCCTTCATAATATTAACTGTATATCGAGTAGCTGCAGGTAACTTTAATCTGTTCATAAACCACCTTGAAGCTGTACTGACATATTTCACAACCAAAAACAAAGAAATAGTGGTTGCTTGTGACTTCAATGTAAATTTCCTTAAAGACTCTCCCAATAACAACATATTTGAGTTAGTAACACCATCTTTCAACTTAATTCCCACTGTAAAGTTCCCAACTAGGGTAGCCAATTGTTCACAAACAACCATTGATAATATCTTTATAGTAAAGTCAAATAAACAAAATTATATTACAAAACCAATAATCAATGGCCTCTCTAACCATGGCACGCAGTTCCTTCTGCTAAATGTTAATACTGAACAGGATATAAAATCTGTTAAATCTGAACTCAAGATGGTAATCAATAAGACATAAGTTGATTAGTTTATGACACTCCTCAGAGACATTCACTGGAGTGGTGTTTACAGTGCTCATGGTATGAATAAAAAATGTAATACTTTTACTAATAAATTTCTTACCTCATCTCAACACTGTTCTCCCCCCCCCCCCCCCCAAACCATCCAAGGTTAGAGCAGAGTCTACAAAGAACCAATTGATTACTCAGGGAATAGAAGTGTCTTGTAATACAAAAAGAAAACTGTATCTGTCAATCCAAAACAGTTCTGATGTTAATGCTATAGCACATTACAAGAAATACTGCAAAATATTAAAGACTGTAATACAGCATCAAAGCAATTATATTACAAGTAAAGATGGTCATATCAGATAACAAAATAAAGACAATATGAGATATAGTGAAGGAGGAGGCTGGTAGAACCAGACATGAAGAGGGGCAAACAGCATTAAGAGTAGATGATACATTGGTGACAGATAAGTATAGTATTGCAGAAATTTTTAACAGATATTTTATAACTGTTACTGAAAAGATGGGGTTGTCAGGTTCTGTAGATGTTGCCATGGGATACCTCAGACCAGACATGTCATGTAACTTCCATAATATGAATTTGATCCTCACTACCCCAGCAGAAGTAATGTCCATAATAAAATCTTTAAAATCAAAAACATTTAGTGGTTGTGATGAAATATCAACAAAGTTTAAAGAATGTGATTCTGAGTTAAGTAAAATAATAAGCTATCTGTGTAACCAGTCGTTTATCAGTGGAATACTTCCTGAATTGTTTAAATATGTTGAAGTTAAGAAATAGAGACAAATTATCGTCCAATTTCACTTTTTCCAGCATTCTCAAAAAATTTAGAAAAGGTAATGTATAATCGGCTATATAACAATCTTATCATAAATAACATACTGTCAAAGTCACAGTTCGGATTTCTAAAGGGTTCTGATATTGAGAAGGCTATCTGCACTTACAGTGAAAATGTACTTATTTCATTAGAAAAAAAGATGAAGGCAACTGGCATATTTGTGATCTGTCAAAGGGATTTGACTGTGTAAATCACAATATCCTTTTAAGTAAATTAGAATATTGTAATGTAACAGGAAATGCTGCATAATGGTTCATGTCTTATATCCCTGGCAGGAAACGAAGGGTGTTATTAGGAAAGAACATGTATTAAGTTATCAGGTATCATTCAACTGGGAACTAATTACATGGAGGGTCCCAAAAGGTTCCATCTTAGGACCCATCCTTTTTCTTGTGTATTTCAATGACCTTTCATCAGTAACATTACCAAATGCGAAGTTTGTTTTGTTTGCCGATGATATAAACATTGCAATAAATAGAAAATCAAGTGAAGTCTTAAAAAGATCGGCTAATTAAATATTTGTGGACATTAATCACTGGTTCCTAGCCAATTCTTTGAGACTAAACTTTGAAAAAACACACTACATGCTGTTCAGAACTTGTCGTGGGTGTCATATGAGTATATGCCTAACATATGATGTTAAGCAGATAGAAGAACTGGACAGTGTTAAATTCTTGGGATTACAGCTTCATAATAAATTCAATTGGGAGGAGCACACCACAGACCTGCTGAAGGGTCTAAACAAATCTCTATTTGCAATGCGAATTCTGTTAGATATAGGCTGTACAAAAATGAAAAAGTTGGCATACTATGCTTACTTTCACTCCATAATGTCATATGGGATTATTTTTTGGGGTAATTCATCAGGGAAAGCTAAAGTTTTCTGGGCACAAAAACCTGCAGTAACAGTGATATGTGGTGTGAACTCAAGAACGTCCTGCAGAGGCCTGTTTAGGGAACTAGGTATACTAACTACTGCTTCCCAATATATTCATTCCTTAATGAAATTTGTTATTAAAAATATATCACTTTTTCAAACCAACAACTCAGTTCATAGAATCAACACTAGAAATAAGAATAATCTTCACAAGGATTTCAAGTCGCTTATTCTTGAACAAAAAGGTGCGCATTATTCAGGAACATACATTTCATACATTTTCAATAACTTGCCAGCAGCTATAAAAAGCTTAACAGTCAATGAAATTCAGTTTATGGGAAGCCTAATGGATTTGTTAATGGCCAACTCCTACTCCATTGATGAATTTCTCGGTAGAACCAACTGATTTTATATATATATATATATATTTATTTATTTATTTATTTATTTCAGTGCAGTAATGTGTTCATTGTAAATAAGTATTGTAGTAGTTCTATTATATGTTTGTTACCTTATAAATGAAAAACTTTTGTTTTCAAATTTTAAATTCAGTTCATTAATGGACTCTTAGTAAATGAGTGTTGCAAAATGATCCTTTCACATAGTGTTCCTTAAAAAAATAAATAAAGTGACGACCATTCCATATGGGACCTGTGCAAGGTACATTAGCTTGTTTGTTTTAGTTGTAAATATTTGTCATATATTATTGTTTTTCTGACATGTTCTACATCCTGGAGGACCTCCTCACTACAAGTCAATTGCAATCAAAGTAAAACTAACCTAATTGATATGAATGGATGCAGGTCATCAGACAGGATGCTTACGTAAGTGTCACCTGTCGAAGTCGTATCTAGACGTATCAGGGGTCCCATATCACTCCAACTGATCACGCCCCATACCATTACAGAGCCTCGATCAGCTTGAACAGCCCCCTGCTGACATGCAGGATCCGTCGTTTCTTGAAGTTTTCTCCATACCCATACAAGTCTATCTGCCAGATGAAATTTAAAACGAGACTCGTCCGACCAAGCAACATGTTTTCAGTCACCAACAGTTCAATGTCGCTGCTGACTGGCCCAGGCGAGGCGTAAAGCTCTTTGTCGTGCAGTCATATACAGTTTAGGAGTAGGCCTTTGGCTCCGAAAGTCCATATCGATGATATTTCGTAGAATGGTTCGCACGCTGACACTTCTGTCACGTTGAACGTTTCTCTTCAGTTGTCGTTGGTTCCGTTCTTGCAGGATCTTTCTCCGGCCGCTGCGATGTCGGAGATTTTATATTTATCGGATTCCTGATGTTAATGGTAGACTCATGAAATGGTCATGTAGGAAAATTCCCACTTCATCGCTACCTCGGAGATGCTGTGTCCCATGGCTCGCGAGCCCCCTGTAACACTTCGTTCAGACTCACTTAGATCTTGATAACCTGCAATTGTAGCAGTAGTGAGCGATCTAACAAATGAGCCAGACATTTGCTGTCATTTATTGGCGTTGCCGACCGCAGCGCCGTCTTCTGCCTGTTTACATATCTCTGTATTTCAATACATATGCATATACAAGTTACTTTGGGCTTCAGTATAATATTGGCCGTTGTCCTTGTGATGGACCTTCACACTCAGTCTCACTTACTTCTTATACCTCCTCAGAATTTGTTCATAAACACTTGTCCTAATTGAAACACTTTCACTTTTCTTTTCAGTTTCCTTGTGTCCTAGTTGTTTTCGTATCGGTAACAAGTAAGTCTGTTCTTATATTGAAGCTTACATTGCTTTTTATGTCCACCCCGATAGCTGAGTGGACGCCGGCACGGTAGCTCAGCGTGTTCGGTCAGAGGTTTTAATAAAAAACAGAGTGAACAAATCAACGAACAACTTGAACGAGTGTTATCGGACGTCCGTCACGAACAAATTCAATGCACAACATAGAACAAAACAAGATCAACAACAAAAAAGTTGTCAGCGTGACGGATTGCCGTCCTACGGGTCCAGGTTCGATTCCCGGCTGGACCGGAGATTTTCTCCGCTCAGGGACTCGGTGTTGCGTTGTCTTCATCATCATTTCTTTCCCATCTGGCGCGCAGGTCGCCCAATGTGGTGTCGAATGTAATAAGACCTGCACCAAGGCGGCCGGACCTGCCCCGCAAGGGGCCTCTCAGCCAATGACGCCAAACTCCCATTTCCATTTTCCATTGCTTTTTACGTGTCAATATGTGGTGATTTACTTCATATGTTCAAGTTGTAATAAGATTTTATCGTGCATTAAATATGTTCAAAATTTTCAATTATTTACATTGGATATAACGCGTGACTGCTCGACTAGTTCTAAAAACACATTATTTGATTCGCTGAAGAAACGGATCACTTTTTTGGGGGGAGGGGGGGAGTGCAAATGAATGTCCTGAGTGTCGCTAAACTCGCTAAAGTCGTAAGCAATAGACCACAATGACAATTAGATTCGACAATGTCTACAGATGAATTCACTTTGAAATCTACTCCTAAATTGTTGTTCCATATCAGACAGATAAGACTAAATAAATACTTAGATTACTGCTAGGAAAAGGACTTGCTAAAGTGCTATGGATTTGTCCCATTGTAGACGAAAGTTAAAGTTCCATACTGAATTTCACCTTAACACTTATCTAATTGCTGTTGCTACTATCTAATAGATTATGTACATGTGGTTCCAGTAGCGAGTACAATGTTAACTCATATTGCTGGAATGAAAAATAGTGTTTTTCCACTACTGATATTGTTTGTACCTCTCAACATAAATATTTCCTCTAATTGATTGATCAATTCATACAGTATAACACATGTTTAATACAGGTGTTAAAACTATTTAAAAAATGAATGAAAGGTGCCATAGTCCATGGTAGCCGTATTTACTGAAGTTGAATAAAGACTCACACAACCTGTTGTTAATACTCTGATGATGGGGAAATGAATCTGTGAGAGATATCTTAAAGTATGAGTAAATAGTCTTAATCAAGTAAGACAATATCATGCATCTAGACAGAAAACTGGGTGTGAGTCACGTACACCCTACAAAGAATGGACCTATTCGTATATAATAAATAAGATTTGTAATTTCATACCAAAAGACGGTTACTTACAATGTTATGTCATATGGTATAGAGAGCTATTACAGAACACTGCAGAGTAACTGCTAGCATGGCTAGGCAAAGTTCTCAGCATTCTTCAACTGGTAAAACCATCATCAGTGATGAATGTCCAATCTACAAAAGAGAAGGAATGGAACTAGGAACCAGGAATTGGTCCCTGACTAAAAAACAGTGAAGCAGTAACTAAAATGAAAAAAGAGATGTAGACAGTCTACTCCTCCTGAAATGAGGAAAATGATAAATTCGCTCAAAAATGAAAGTTTGCATGGAATTGGTGGCATTTTCAACAGAGTACAAAAAGATTACTCCCAACAGATGAGCAGGATTCTCAGCCATATGCATAGTAGCTCACTGAAACAGGGCGTTTTTCCAGAGAGACTGAATTATGCTATTGTTGAACGATTGCAAAAAAAGGGGATAGGTCTGATGCTAATATTTACCGCTCAGTGTCACTTCTGACAGCGTAATCAATATTCTTGGAAAAATAATGTATTCAAGAGTAGCTTCACGTATTTGTAGAAATGAAGTATTAACAAAATGTCAGTTTCGTTTACAGAAAAGCGTTTCAACATAAACTGCTGTATATGCTTTCATTGATCAAACAGTACATGCTCTGAATAACTGAACTTCACCCACTGGGACTTTCTGTGATCTCTCAAAGACTTTTGACTGTGTAAATCACAAAATTCTTCTAGATAAGCTGAAATATTGCGGTATGATTGGGACAGCTCACACATGGTTTTATTCATATTTAAGGTTGAAATAGCCTGCAAAAATCAGCTGAATCCTCTAAGTGGGGGAGTACCAAAAACGGTGTCCCACAGGGTTCAGTCTTGGGTCCCTTGTTGTTCTTAAAATATATTAATGACTTGCTACTCTATATTCATGAAGATTCAAAGCTACTTCTTTTTATATGAAGTGGTTCTCTCCAAATAGACTTTCATTAAATTTTGAAAAAACACAGTATATACAGTTCTGTACTGTAAATGGCATACGACTCCCTGCCGCCGTTGGATAAGCAGCTGCAGCAGCAAGTCGTATACTCCTAGCTCACTCATTTGTTACATAGTTTAATACTTAATTTCTTTGCGTGTTTTTGGTACTTGCATTGTTTAATTCATAAGTTTCGGGCGTATTATAGTATTTGAGAGTTGTAGCATCGCGTTTTTAGTACCTGAATAGTGTAAATTCGCGTAGTCGTTTGTCTACCGTTTTGTTTTGAACGGCCAGTGTCGGTTGGTCACAGTCAGTGTGCTCCCTGCCGCCGTTGGATAAGCAGCTGCAGCAGCAAGTCGTATACTCCTAGCTCACTCATTTGTTACATAGTTTAATACTTAATTTCTTTGCGTGTTTTTGGTACTTGCATTGTTTAATTCATAAATTTCGGGCGTATTATAGTATTTGAGAGTTGTAGCATCGCGTTTTAGTACCTGAATAGTGTAAATTCGCATAGTCGTTTGTCTACTGTTTTGTTTTGAACGGCCAGTGTCGGTTGGTCGCAGTCAGTGTGCTCCCTGCCGCCGTTGGATAAGCAGCTGCAGCAGCAAGTCGTATACTCCTAGCTCACTCATTTGTTACATAGTTTAATTCTTAATTTCTTTGCGTGTTTTTGCTACTTGCATTGTTTAATTCATAAATTTCGGGCGTTTTATAGTATTTGAGAGTTGTAGCATCGCGTTTTAGTACCTGAATAGTGTAAATTCGCGTAGTCGTTTGTCTACTGTTTTGTTTTGAACGGCCAGTGTCGGTTGGTCACAGTCAGTGTGCTCCCTGCCGCCGTTGGATAAGCAGCTGCAGCAGCAAGTCGTATACTCCTAGCTCACTCATTTGTTACATAGTTTAATTCTTAATTTCTTTGCGTGTTTTTGGTTCTTGCATTGTTTAATTCATAAATTTCGGGCGTATTATAGTATTTGAGAGTTGTAGCATCGCGTTTTGGTACCTGAATACTGTAAATTCGCGTAGTCTCCTTCCGCCGCCGAGCAGTTTGTCAGCAGTGCGCAAGTAGCAGCATTACTGCATTTACTAGGCAATCTTGTATTTTAATAACCGTTTAAATTTTGTCGATTTGTTTGCGCTCTCTGTAGATTAGTTCAGACGTTCTTTGCAAAACAGTTTTTAGCATGGATAGGGACTGCAACTGCTGTATTCGGATGCAGGCTGAGTTGGCATCCCTTCGCTCCCAGCTTCAGGCAGTGTTGGCTTCGGTCACACAGCTTGAGGCTGTTGCCAATGGGCATCACTGTGGGGGTCCGGATGGGGGTTTGTCGGGGACGGCCAGCTCGTCCCACGCATCCCCTGATCGGACTACGACTGTGGTTGCCCGGGATACTGCCCGCATTGAGGCTGATCCCTCACCTGTGGTAGAGTGGGAGGTCGTTTCAAGGTGTGGCAGGGGGCGAAAGACATTCCGGAGGGCTGAACGGAAAGCCTCTCCAGTTTGTCTGACGAACCGGTTTCAGGCTCTATCTCAGGCTGATACTGATCTTCGGCCTGACATGGCTGCTTGTCCTGTTCCAGAGGTTGCCCCTCAGTCTGCAAGATCCGGGCAGTCGCAGAGGGTGGGCTTACTGGTAGTTGGGAGCTCCAACGTCAGGCGCGTAATGGGGCCCCTTAGGGAAATGGCAGCAAGAGAGGGGAAGAAAACCAATGTGCACTCCGTGTGCATACCGGGGGGAGTCATTCCAGATGTGGAAAGGGTCCTTCCGGATGCCATGAAGGGTACAGGGTGCACCCATCTGCAGGTGGTCGCTCATGTCGGCACCAATGATGTGTGTCGCTATGGATCGGAGGAAATCCTCTCTGGCTTCCGGCGGCTATCTGATTTGGTGAAGACTGCCAGTCTCGCTAGCGGGATGAAAGCAGAGCTCACCATCTGCAGCATCGTCGACAGGACTGACTGCGGACCTTTGGTACAGAGCCGAGTGGAGGGTCTGAATCAGAGGCTGAGACGGTTCTGCGACCGTGTGGGCTGCAGATTCCTCGACTTGCGCCATAGGGTGGTGGGGTTTCGGGTTCCGCTGGATAGGTCAGGAGTCCACTACACGCAACAAGCGGCTACACGGGTAGCAGGGGTTGTGTGGCGTGGGCTGGGCGGTTTTTTAGGTTAGATGGCCTTGGGCAAGTACAGAAAGGGCAACAGCCTCAACGGGTGCGGGGCAAAGTCAGGACATGCGGGGACCAAGCAGCAATCGGTATTGTAATTGTCAACTGTCGAAGCTGCGTTGGCAAAGTACCGGAACTTCAAGCGCTGATAGAAAGCACCGAAGCTGAAATCGTTATAGGTACAGAAAGCTGGCTTAAGCCAGAGATAAATTCTGCCGAAATTTTTACAAAGGTACAGACGGTGTTTAGAAAGGATAGATTGCATGCAACCGGTGGTGGAGTGTTCGTCGCTGTTAGTAGTAGTTTATCCTGTAGTGAAGTAGAAGTGGATAGTTCCTGTGAATTATTATGGGTGGAGGTTACACTAAACAACCGAACTAGGTTAATAATTGGCTCCTTTTACCGACCTCCCGACTCAGCAGCATTAGTGGCAGAACAACTGAGAGAAAATTTGGAATACATTTCACATAAATTTTCTCAGCATGTTATAGTCTTAGGTGGAGATTTCAATTTACCAGATATAGACTGGGACACTCAGATGTTTAGGACGGGTGGTAGGGACAGAGCATCGAGTGACATTATACTGAGTGCACTATCCGAAAATTACCTCGAGCAATTAAACAGAGAACCGACTCGTGGAGATAACATCTTGGACCTACTGATAACAAACAGACCCGAACTTTTCGACTCTGTATGTACAAAACAGGGAATCAGTGATCATAAGGCCGTTGCAGCATCCCTGAATATGGAAGTTAATAGGAATATAAAAAAAGGGAGGCAGGTTTATCTGTTTAGCAAGAGTAATAGAAGGCAGATTTCAGACTACCTAACAGATCAAAACGAAAATTTCTGTTCCGACACTGATAATGTTGAGTGTTTATGGAAAAAGTTCAAGGCAATCGTAAAATGCGTTTTAGACAGGTACGTGCCGAGTAAAACTGTGAGGGACGGGAAAAATCCACCGTGGTACAACAACAAAGTTAGGAAACTACTGCGAAAGCAAAGAGAGCTCCACTCCAAGTTTAAACGCAGCCAAAACCTCTCAGACAAACAGAAGCTAAACGATGTCAAAGTTAGCGTAAGGAGGGCTATGCGTGAAGCGTTCATTGAATTCGAAAGTAAAATTCTATGTACCGACTTGACAGAAAATCCTAGGAAGTTCTGGTCTTACGTTAAATCAGTAAGTGGCTCGAAACAGCATATCCAGACACTACGGGATGAGAATGGCATTGAAACAGAGGATGACACGCGTAAAGCTGAAATACTAAACACCTTTTTCCAAAGCTGTTTCACAGAGGAAGATCGCACTGCAGTTCCTTCTCTAAATCCTCCCACAAACGAAAAAATGGCTGACATCGAAATAAGTGTCCAAGGAATAGAAAAGCAACTGGAATCACTCAATAGAGGAAAGTCCACTGGACCTGACGGGATACCAATTCGATTCTACACAGAGTACGCGAAAGAACTTGCCCCCCTTCTAACAGCCGTGTACCGCAAGTCTCTAGAGGAACGGAGGGTTCCAAATGATTGGAAAAGAGCACAGATAGTCCCAGTCTTCAAGAAGGGTCGTCGAGCAGATGCGCAAAACTATAGACCTATATCTCTTACGTCGATCTGTTGTAGAATTTTAGAACATGTTTTTTGCTCGCGTATCATGTCATTTCTGGAAACCCAGAATCTACTATGTAGGAATCAACATGGATTCCGGAAACAGCGATCGTGTGACCCCAACTCGCCTTATTTGTTCATGAGACCCAGAAAATATTAGATACAGGCTCCCAGGTAGATGCTATTTTTCTTGACTTCCGGAAGGCGTTCGATACAGTTCCGCACTGTCGCCCGATAAACAAAGTAAGAGCCTACGGAATATCAGACCAGCTGTGTGGCTGGATTGAAGAGTTTTTAGCAAACAGAACACAGCATGTTGTTATCAATGGAGAGACGTCTACAGACGTTAAAGTAACCTCTGGCGTGCCACAGGGGAGTGTTATGGGACCATTGCTTTTCACAATATATATAAATGACCTAGTAGATAGTGTCGGAAGTTCCATGCGGCTTTTCGCGGATGATGCTGTAGTATACAGAGAAGTTGCTGCATTAGAAAATTGTAGCGAAATACAGGAAGATCTGCAGCGGATAGGCACTTGGTGCAGGAAGTGGCAACTGACCCTTAACATAGACAAATGTAATGTATTGCGAATACATAGAAAGAAGGATCCTTTATTGTATGATTATATGATAGCGGGACAAACATTGGTAGCAGTTACTTCTGTAAAATATCTGGGAGTGTGCGTACGGAACGATTTGAAGTGGAATGATCATATAAAATTAATTGTTGGTAAGGCGGGTACCAGGTTGAGATTCATTGGGAGAGTGCTTAGAAAATGTAGTCCATCAACAAAGGAGGTGGCTTACAAAACACTCGTTCGACCTATACTTGAGTATTGCTCATCAGTGTGGGATCCGTACCAGGTCGGTTTGACGGAGGAGATAGAGAAGATCCAAAGAAGAGCGGCGCGTTTTGTCACGGGGTTATTTGGTAACCGTGATAGCGTTACGGAGATGTTTAATAAACTCAAGTGGCAGACTCTGCAAGAGAGGCGCTCTGCATCGCGGTGTTGCTTGCTCGCCAGGTTTCGAGAGGGTGCGTTTCTGGATGAGGTATCGAATATATTGCTTCCCCCTACTTATACCTCCCGAGGAGATCACGAATGTAAAATTAGAGAGATTAGAGCGCGCACGGAGGCTTTCAGACAGTCGTTCTTCCCGCGAACCATACGCGACTGGAACAGGAAAGGGAGGTAATGACAGTGGCACGTAAAGTGCGCTCCGCCACACACCGTTGGGTGGCTTGCGGAGTATCAATGTAGATGTAGATGTAGATACGACCATTGATAAATATAGCCATTGAATAGAAGTCTGTTGCTAAGGCAGAATATTCAAAATTTATGGGTGTGGGCACTGATGAGAAATTGAACTGGAAGAAATATGTTGATGATCTGATGAAACATTTGAGTTCAGGTACTTATGCTATTAGAGTTATTGCAAGTTTTAGTGATAAGCAGACCAGTAATTTAGCCTAATATGCCTATTTTCATTACTCCTTTCATATGGCATCATATTTTGGGGTAATTTATCATTAAGAGAAAAAGTATTCGTAGCACAAAACCGTGTACTCAGAATAATAACTGCAGCCCACCCAAGATCGCCTTGTAGATATTTATTTAAGGAGCTAGGGATATTCAAGGTACCTCCACAATATATATTTATTCACTTATGAACATTGTTATAAATAACCTAACCCAATTCAAAAATAATAGCAAAGTGCATAGCTACAGCAGTAGAAGAAAGGATTATCTTCACCATTTTGGGTTAAGTCTGGCTTTGGCACAGAAATGGGTGAGTTACGCTGCCATAAACTCTTTGGTCTTTTACCAAATAGATTCAGACGTCTGACAAATAGCCAACCAGCATTTAAAACATATTCAAAGAGTTCCTGAATAAGAACTCCATCTACTCAACAGATGAATTTTTGGATATGGAGAACAAACTGTAAAAAAGAAAATTAATTATATCGTGTACAGAAACTTTATGTTAAACTTACAGATTCTACATCATTACGAAATGTTGTATTGACGATCTATGGGACAAGTATTAACGTAATGTAGTGTAATGTGACGTGCAACACTGCCAAAAACGGGACTGACCTATGTTAAAATCACGAATTGTCTTCGTTTTACCGATTAAAATATGTTCCTGCAGACCTATGTCAAGCAATGGATGATGCCCCTCATAAAGATTATCAAGGAAAATTTTAGGTCCTGGAGTGACTGATGAATAAAAATAAAAGTTAATGATGAAAACTGACAAAATTAATGTATAAAAATACACTGATAAATTATTTTTAACTTGTTTTTCAACCCGCAGAATGTATCAAATATAGACACACGGAACAGTTACTCAGCAACCCATATGAGAACACCGGGGTTTATTTATTTTCCTGTGCAGACTATTAAAGGTTTCGAAATTCGCTTTAAGGAACATTTCAATGCAAGCAGTTCGAAATCCACACTGACATCTCACGCACGTGATAATCGGCATTCTACTTCAGATCTCCACAGTAACTAGGAGATATTACATAAAGAGAACAAGGGTTATGTTTTAAATTTGTTTGAGCAGATATATATAACAAAGTCCATAAGACAGTCCTCTGATAAAACTGTCAACAACCAAACGGAATAATATAGACGCCGAGCTTTATTGGACAGTTTTGAAGTAAGGGGTCTCAGCATTTAACTAGTGGTTAGCTTATTACTGTTTTTTTATGTTAATATCTAAGATTACTACTGCTGCCGGTCTACATGTAGGTTATCTGGTCCATTGAAAGTGCACACTGTTGTAATGTTACAGAAATATATGGCAATTTTTAAAAAATTCGCCTTAATACCATTATCATATTTTGTACCGGTCATGTTCTATTCTTATGCAATACGGACAACCGAGCCTAATAGTTCGCGTGGCGACCACAATTCCTCAGCAGGGCACTAGCAGCGCTCTTCTCTTGTCTTCCGTGTCGCCCGCGCTAGATAGACTTACTTGTCTCAGTACCCGGACGGCAGCCAGCGCAAGCGCTCCGGCAACACTCGACACCTCGTACCTTGTGTTATCAGCCGCTACGATTGCTGTTATGCTGGTGACAAACACGCATAAGCCAGTAGGCCTTAGGTAAGTTTACGTCCAGTTTCGGTCACTGGTGGCCCCAAAAAGTTAAAAATTGTATCAGTGTACTTTTATAAAGTAATTTTATTAGTTTTCATCATTAACTTTTATTTTTGTTCGTCAATCACTCCAGGACCCGTCATCTTCCTGGATAACATTTACGAGGGGCATCGTCCGTTGCTTGACATAGGTCCAAAGGCACACATTTTAATCGGCAAAGTGCTGACAGTTTGTGATTTTAACACAAGTCAGTCCCGTTTTTGGCAGTAGCTCCAGGTTTACATGTGGATTGATCCATCTACTTTTCATTTTAGTTACTGCTTCACTGTTTTTTAGTCAAGGATCAGTTTCTGATTTCTAATGCCATTCCTCCGCTTTTACAGACTGTGCATTCATCACTGATGAGGTTTTACCAATTCAAGAAGGCAGAGAACTTTGCCTAACCGCGCCAGCTCTTACTCTACGGTGTTCTGTAATAGCTCTCTATACCATGCGATGTATCACTGTAAGTAACCGTGTTTTGGTATGAAACTACAAATCCTACTTATTATATTCGAATAGGTCCGTTCTTTTTGGAGCGAATGTGACCCACACCCAGTTTCCTAACTAGAAGCACAATATTCTCTTCCTTCACTTAGTGCTTTGAGATATCTCAGAGCTTCATTTCCTCATTATGAAACCTTGAATTTATAAAAAATTTCTGTACAATACACACTAGGAAATGCAACTAAAAAACCGGTTCTGTGAGTCTCTACTCGACTTTAACAAATACAGCTACAGCAGACTATTGGACTTTTCATTCAGTTTCATAATTACTTCTGTTTTATAATTACTTCAGCTGTGGCTGCCCTAGTTTTAATCCGTAAATATATTCAGCATGTGTTACTGAACGATCTTCACGGTAAAGGCCTTTCTATCTTTTGGATAGCGACACAGATATTTTCCTCCTTTCAAAATGTTACCATATCTACAAATTTGTGATGTGTATGTAAAATGAGTCGTTCTACATCATTTCGATCTATCATGCAATATGGTCCATGGAACATGAAGCTGATTCTTGTAACTACGAATATACGTCTCGCTAGTTCTTCTTCTTTGTATTACCATCAGTGATTCACTGATTTCAAATATGTGCGGCACGGAGCATTTTACTTAACATTTTGGTTGTAAAAATACTTAAAAATGCAATTTTGCGTAATCATTTCGCCGGCTGCTAGTGTTTACATATGTTAAGCTTTTGTGAAATGTTTATGAGTATATCATTATGGGACAAAGTCGAGGTTAACTCTTTATTTACAGCTCAATGCTATGTTAATCAGCAAAAGCAAAGTTTGTCAAACGTTGTGAAACTAGGTGCTTCGATTGTTCACACGTAAGTCACTGTAATACAACAGAAATGGTATGTATTCTTACATTACGTTCATGACTCATGTTCATAGTAATGAGTGTTCACGCGTATTGCATTCGTCGTCACACATACTTATTTATACATAATTATGTTCTTTACCAACAGGGTCCTCACGGTACCTACCATGTGTTCGTATACCCGCTCCAATCAGATGGGACGTGTACCCGTATCATTCCCATACAACCAATAGTAAATAAGCTATTTAATTTCTCAACTACCTGTAGTATAGTCAGCTCTTCACCTATACATAAACAAAACATTTGTAGAGTAGATTAAGAGCGCACTATACTCCATTTTTAGGAAACATTATTCTCATGTCTTGTACGGTCCATAAGTACTGAAACTGAGGGCATTCAGACGCAATTCTGGCTAGTGAAGTTATGTATTTGTCTTTCATGTGTTAGCAGCTTAGCATTACAACATGTTGCATTTGCAGACAGTAAAAACTTACCTTCTAAGTATTTTACTTGTATGAGAGTATAAGGAGGACTTTGTCTGAATTTCAGTTGCTTACTTTTTGAAGATCTCACTTGTTTCTTCCCATTTTAGTGGTATCATTTATTTATGTTACCTTTTATTAGTCGTAGTTACTCATTTCTAGTGGTTAGTGTAAATATTGTAAGTAGTATAGGTTTGGATAGCTAGCAGTGTAATATATTTACTGTTTTGTACATTTGTTTTTCTTGCTTCTTTCTTTTTAGTTTACTTCCTTAGCCTAAGCCGAAAATTAATATTTACGTATGCAGAGATTTATTTTCCTTCTGTAGTTACTAATGATTACTTTAACCTTGGAACAGGGTACTTTGTCCTTTACTTGTTGGTCTTATCGCACAAACGTCTTTGTGTTTGTATAGGTATAATCCCCATATTTTTCATGAACTGGGTTGACCTAATTCGTAACATCCGGTGTTTGGACTAACTGTTGTTTATGGCCTGCGTATAGTAGTTGCCACTTAAGATTTAGTTTCTTTACTTTGGTGGATTTAGAGTGCGTGAGTAGGAGTACCGCCTCTCCGACTTGAAAAGTATATGTCCGCCCTAATGCGTGCGTTTGTCTCTTTTCTGCCCGTGCATTATTAGTTGTTAATACCAGCCTGACCTTTTCCTCTAACATTTCATTTTGGGGCATTAGCAGTAGTGGTGTGACCAACTAGTTAATTTTTATTCTTTCCAAACATAAACTCGGTCAGTGTGAATCGTGTGGGGGCTTGTGGAAGATTATTTACTATTTCCTGAAACGATGCCAAATATTCTATCCAGTTTGTGAGAACCGTTTGTCCTAATGAACCGGATGAACTCCTTAAACACTCTATGGGGCTTGTTTCTGGGTGGATGCATGGAACTAGAGTATGTTATCTGTTGTTCTTTCAAAAAAATCTGTCCACTTGTTACTTGTAACGTTTGGAAGGGTTATCAGTTAATATTACCATGGGCTTATCAATTCTCGCAGATAATCTAGTAAAAACATCATATAATGGAATTCTATATTTCACCCCACCCCTAGCTTGTGATAGGGGCCAACTGCGTCCAGGAATACCAATTTCATGGCTTAGGAGGACTAACTGGCTGCAGCTCTGTTAAACTAGATCTATTTGGATGTTTCACCTTTGGACAAATGACACGTTTTCTTATGATTCCGTGTATTCTGCGTCGGACACCAGAAAAATAACAGTACAAAACGATCTTGTCTGTGCACTTTGACACCCCACAGTATCCCCAAGCATAGTGAGTGTATTTGATAAAGTCATAGATATATGCAACCCCATAGTATCCCCAAGCATTGTGAGTGTATTGGATAAAGTCATAGATGTATGCATCAGGTAAATATACGTACCACTGGGTGAATTCTAGTGTGCGACGATGAAATCGTGCTCCTTGGTGGAAAGTGTACTGCTTACCCAGTTCTTCACTCTTATCTTCTAGGAGTCTCCGCTTTACATCCACCAGCGTATATCTTTTTCTGTAATTTACTCATATTTTGGCACATCCTTAAGTAATATGCTTGGTAGGTCCATCGTTCATACGAAAAATCCGAAAATCCAAATTTTTTTCTGTCAGTTCGCTGAATTCGTGTAAACCTTGTGAAAGCGTGAAAGTACGTCTGCTATAATATTCCGTTCTCCTTTTATGTGTACTATCTCAAAACTGAACCCTTTCAAGAAAAGACATCAGAGGGAAATAGGCCTGTGAAACAGTTTGCAGGTTAGTGGAAAGGACAGGGCTTGATGATCCGAAAACATTTTGTGTGCTTACTCCATAAATAGTACTGAAACTTTCTAAACGCTCAAATTACTGCCAAGGCTTCCAGTTCTTCTACCGAATAAGATCTTGCACATTTTGTCAGTTTTATACTTGATAAACTGATCACGCATACGGCAGACCTCCCGCTATTTTCTCTGATTTGAAATAGGGTTGCCTTCAGTGCTTGTAATGATGGATCTGTGCTGAGACAAAAGTCTTGGCTCCTATCAGGGTGATGTAACAAGTTAGCAAAACTAGGACCTCTTTAACTGCGTCAAAATCTTTCTGCCATGGCGCTGCACAATCACACATTGTTCTTTCTCAGTAGGTTAAGCAGAGCATCACTGTTTAACAGTTGACTTGACACGAACTGTCTGAAAAAGGACGTTAACCATAAGAAGGCTTTGAATTGTCTTCTATTTTGGGAGGGGCTGTGGAAAAATTTTATTGCATCGCTTTCCTTTGTCTGCCACTACTCCTTCTGAAGAAGTAATGCGAGCAAAAAATTTTATTTTCTGACGTCTAAACTCGGACTTTTGTAAGGTTCTTGTGACATACTGTTCGAATCTTTCTAACATTTTCTGAGCAAATCCAGGTGTTCTTTCCATGCTGAGGGGCCAATCAATAGTTCATCCACATGCAGTGTCGGTCTACTTAGCAACTCTGGGCCAAACACTACATCCACCGCTGCTATGAACATTTCTGTACTGACATTTGATCCAAAAGGAACTGCATGGTGACTTCTACATGTCCAAACGAATGCTGTATACCTCCTACTGCCTGGGTGAATTGCTGTCTGCCAGTATTAGTCACGCCAGCTAGTTCAATGCTTTACATTCTGAAACCTTTGCAATTGCTCATATAAATTTTCTGGCTTTGTACTAATTGGACATTGCCATTCGGTTTCGTGAGTGCCACAAAAGGCTACAATATATTGACTGTGAAGGTTCATTTATTTCCCAATTTATCGTTTTTCTATTTCTTTACATATTGTTTCCCTTTTTTTCCATTGTGGTGCACACGAAGATTTAGTGGGCGTACACCTCCATCCTGGTACCAGGACGCTTTTCAAAAACTTATATACTGATTCTGAATCGAAAAAGAAAAGAAATTTATGGCATAACTTGACTAAAAGAAGGGATCGGTTGATAGGACACGGATAAAGGCATCAAGGTATTGTGAATATGGTAATGGAAGGATCTGTGTTTGGAGCGGAGGCAAAGGTAAATATTCTACAGGGAGAGCAAGTCTTGAATACAGTAAGCTAGTTCTAATGGATGCAGGTGGCGGAAGTTATGGAGAGATAAAGAGTGTTGCAGATAAGATACCTGCATCGACAGCTGTATTAAACATGTCTTCCGCGTAAAGAACACAACAATAACAATAACAATAAATGTACAGAGACGATGCTAATCTGTGAAATATCTTACCTGGTGCCTCTAACACCATGTGGGAAATAATGAAACTCAAAAATCAAACTGATTGCCATTGGGGTGGGAAATCTGTTTGGTAGATGTAATTAATTTCTCTGGTTATGGATAGGTAAGAAGACTCTTGCCCCTTACCCTGTGTGATTTGCACATCGGTAGGTGTGTCTGACAATTGATTAACATTTCATTTACCAAAAATATCTCTGGAAGAAGGAAATGAAAATCTCACTCGTGTTGATTGGTATCTTGACATGTCCTCTTCACTACATTAGGAGACTGTACCATCTTCCATTTGAAAATGACACTTGCCTTTACCTAAGTCTATTTTGACTTCATGCTGTCGAAAAGGATTCATGCCAAAAATGCAGTGGACTGTTTTTTCGACGACAAGAAAATCACACCTTATTGTCATATCATTTATCGTAATAGGTATACGTGCTTGTGTTTTTAATATTTGTGATTTGTTACCCATTCCTGTTAGAATTTTGTAATTTTGCATATTTAAGGTCTGGTAGGCTGCCAAAGCAGTCGTGTCAAGAATACGTGCAGGTAGGTCACCTACTTTGCCGTCTACCATTACCTGTATCTTCATCTGCCTGTTGCCTCTCCGCAATTGCAAGGCTCATCAGAATAAAACTCGTCTCTCATGTCCTGGTCGTATGTCAAAATATGTGTGTCCATTCTGCCTGCCCCCATTGCATCTATCGGTCGTTGCCACCGGAGTGACTTGGGGGGAGGGGGGAAGGCGGGAGGGGGGGGGGGTGAGTGGTTATTGTGACCGATCGGTGTTTTCCGTCTGCGGCGGTAGAACAGTGTTACTGTTGTCAGCTTCCTCGATTGTATGTTTTGTATTGCGTCAATTTGTGTATGTGTTCCTGCAGAAACCTTGATCCATTTGCCTAACTTGCGTGCTTTGCATTAGTACAGTATTCTACATCTACATCTACATCTACATCTACATTGATACTCCGCAAGCCACCCAACGGTGTGTGGCGGAGGGCACTTTACGTGCCACTGTCATTACCTCCCTTTCCTGTTCCAGTCGCGTATGGTTCGCGGGAAGAACGACTGTCTGAAAGCCTCCGTGCGCGCTCTAATCTCTCTAATTTTACATTCGTGATCTCCTCGGGAAGTATAAGTAGGGGGAAGCAATATATTCGATACCTCATCCAGAAACGCACCCTCTCGAAACCTGGCGAGCAAGCTACACCGCGATGCAGAGCGCCTCTCTTGCAGAGTCTGCCACTTGAGTTTTTTAAACATCTCCGTAACGCTATCACGGTTACCAAATAACCCAGTGACGAAACGCGCCGCTCTTCTTTGGATCTTCTCTATCTCCTCCGTCAACCCGACCTGGTACGGATCCCACACTGATGAGCAATACTCAAGTATAGGTCGAACGAGTGTTTTGTAAGCCACCTCCTTTGTTGATGGACTACATTTTCTAAGCACTCTCCCAATGAATCTCAACCTGGTGCCCGCCTTACCAACAATTAGTTTTATATGATCATTCCACTTCAAATCGTTCCGTACGCATACTCCCAGATATTTTACAGAAGTAACTGCTACCAGTGTTTGTTCCGCTATCATATAATCATACAATAAAGGATCCTTCTTTCTATGTATTCGCAATACATTACATTTGTCTATGTTAAGGGTCAGTTGCCACTCCCTGCACCAAGTGCCTATCCGCTGCAGATCTTCCTGTATTTCGCTACAATTTTCTAATGCAGCAACTTCTCTGTATACTACAGCATCATCCGCGAAAAGCCGCATGGAACTTCCGACACTATCTACTAAGTCATTTATATATATTGTGAAAAGCAATGGTCCCATAACACTCCCCTGTGGCACGCCAGAGGTTACTTTAACGTCTGTAGACGTCTCTCCATTGATAACAACATGCTGTGTTCTGTTTGTTAAAAACTCTTCAATCCAGCCACACAGCTGGTCTGATATTCCGTAGGCTCTTACTTTGTTTATCAGGCGACAGTGCGGAACTGTATCGAACGCCTTCCGGAAGTCAAGAAAAATAGCATCTACCTGGGAGCCTGTATCTAATATTTTTTGGGTCTCATGAACAAATAAGGCGAGTTGGGTCTCACACGATCGCTGTTTCCGGAATCCATGTTGATTCCTACATAGTAGATTCTGGGTTTCCAGAAATGACATGATACGCGAGCAAAAAACATGTTCTAAAATTCTACAAGAGATCGACGTAAGAGATATAGGTCTATAGTTTTGCGCATCTGCTCGACGACCCTTCTTGAAGACTGGGACTATCTGTGCTCTTTTCCAATCATTTGGAACCCTCCGTTCCTCTAGAGACTTGCGGTACACGGCTGTTAGAAGGGGGGCAAGTTCTTTCGCGTACTCTGTGTAGAATCGAATTGGTATCCCGTCAGGTCCAGTGGACTTTCCTCTGTTGAGTGATTCCAGTTGCTTTTCTATTCCTTGGACACTTATTTCGATGTCAGCCATTTTTTCGTTTGTGCGAGGATTTAGAGAAGGAACTGCAGTGCGGTCTTCCTCTGTGAAACAGCTTTGGAAAAAGGTGTTTAGTATTTCAGCTTTACGCGTGTCATCCTCTGTTTCAATGCCATCATCATCCCGTAGTGTCTGGATATGCTGTTTCGAGCCACTTACTGATTTAACGTAAGACCAGAACTTCCTAGGATTTTCTGTCAAGTCGGTACATAGAATTTTACTTCCGAATTCAATGAACGCTTCACGCATAGCCCTCCTTACGCTAACTTTGACATCGTTTAGCTTCTGTTTGTCTGAGAGGTTTTGGCTGCGTTTAAACTTGGAGTGGAGCTCTCTTTGCTTTCGCAGTAGTTTCCTAACTTTGTTGTTGTACCACGGTGGGTTTTTCCCGTCCCTCACAGTTTTACTCGGCACGTACCTGTCTAAAACGCATTTTACGATTGCCTTGAACTTTTTCCATAAACACTCAACATTGTCAGTGTCGGAACAGAAATTTTCATTTTGATCTGTTAGGTAGTCTGAAATCTGCCTTCTATTACTCTTGCTAAACAGATAAACCTTCCTCCCTTTTTTTATATTCCTATTAACTTCCATATTCAGGGATGCTGCAACGGCCTTATGATCACTGATTCCCTGTTCTGTACATACAGATTCGAAAAGTTCGGGTCTGTTTGTTATCAGTAGGTCCAATATGTTATCTCCACGAGTCGGTTCTCTGTTTAATTGCTCGAGGTAATTTTCGGATAGTGCACTCAGTATAATGTCACTCGATGCAGTGACCTGAACTCATTACGTGTTTCGTTATTTCTTCGCCTGCTATGTGTATTATCTTGCCACTGGCTGTAAGAATTTCTATTATCGTGATTGGGTGAATGTTGGTGCCCACGGCTGCATCTACGATTTCCTTTGCTGCAGTAGTGACGATTTCCTTGATGGTCAATATTTCTGTACCTATAGTCTTGTGGCGGTGCGTGTGGATGCTAACCATGACCGTTGTTATTGTTATTATTGTTGAATTGTGCGTTTCCGTTATTTTTAAAACTCAATAACACACTCGAGTTACTCTTTTGGCCTCGATTGCCCTCGTAAATCAAACCAGTAGAGTCCAGTATGGAAAGAAAGTATTCAGACTCTGTTTCCGGTACAGTAACTAGCTTTCTCCGAATATGAAGTAGCAATCGACCTTTCAAGATTATCAGTACATCCACATGGGATATGGGTTTGCTCAAATATCTTGTTTTGTTACGATATTTTTCAAAATATTTAATTAATCCCCCGTGTTTGCGGTTGAATGGTTGGGAGTCAAATATTTCACCCTGTAATCGTTCTTGTTAACCATCGACCCCAATTTGTCCAAAAGGGCCTGTTCGAATTGATCGTACGTCTGACATCTGTCTGCTACATCTGCAGCACAGTTCAAGGCGTCACCTTGAGTAAACCCCACCACGCAGCACATTCTTTTGTTGTAAAGACCAGTTACGGACCAGTACATTATGAAACGCTCTTATGAATATGACTCGGTGAACCTTTTTCGACTCAGCACTAAACACCTAAACTGCTGTTTCGAGAGGCTTTCATCAGCTAATATCGATAAAATATAAGACTCTGCTCCCGGTGTATATACCATTAATACATGTAGTCGTGTGTGGTAATTTTATTCGTCATTAACGGTGTAAACTGCTTATGTGCTGGAATTTCTCTCGTTAATGTCACGAATCTGCAAGGGTGAAGAGTTACCCTCTCGTCTGCCTAGCAAACAGTCAGGTGTGGTTCCTGTGTTAATTGTCTTTATTCCGTTCGAACTGGTCGTATCAGTGTTAAATTCCGAACGAATTTCCTGCACTGCGCTTTTGATATCGATGTCTAACTTACCAACAATGTTATCTTTCTTGGACCTCAACATTTCCATCTGCTCGACGTAAGTTCTGTGCTGTGTTGTGTGACTATCAAACACGCCTACTACTATAGATCGTTCAATTCCTTTCCATCGCTACTAACACGCTTTTGTTCAAGCTTTATAAATAGGACCTCCACTGACAGTTTTTGTAGCTTTTCAGAAAGACCTTCGCAAACTGCTTGAAGTTCAGAAACGTCTGTCAGAACTTCCGTCACGGTTTTTGCTTACTCATCACGCACAGTTTGCAAATTTTCTTGTTTCGCAGATTGCTCATTTAACCTAGATGCAGTTTCTTTCGTTCTTCTAATATTTTCGAATACTTTTGATGGAATTCTTTATTAAGATTTGTACATTTTTGTGATGATTACCTGACGTTGTTAATTGTATTGGAGGAGATCTCAGAAACTAAACACGGTTGTTCTTCTTGTTACAGAAGTTTATTCGCACAGATCAAATAAAAATGCACAATTATTAAAAGTTTCAGCGCAATTAAGTTGCCATCTTCATATCATTTTTATACAAAAAAAAAGACCTGAAATTTCGCTGAAATTAGTAATGATTGTGTATTGTTATGCGATCTGGATCAATTTCTAATAAGAACAACCGTGTTTAGAGTCTGAGCTCGATTCCAATACAGCTGACAATGTCACATAACCATCGTAAAAATTTACATCTTAAGATCACTTGTGTAGAAAAAATGAACTGAAGATTGCACTTTAGTTCGCCGAAACTAGTCTTCATTGTCTATTTTTATGCGATATGGTTGAACAAACTTCTGTGATAAATGTGTTTGTAAATGTTTGATCGAATTTTTGGAACATATCCTTCAGAAATTGCATTGTCCCATTTGTGCTGTTCGTGTGAGCTGAGGCAATGTTGCTCTCGACAACATATTGCACGATGGTATTTGTCAGACAGATATGGAAAACATTAACTGAAACTTCATGCAAATACACGAGTTTTTTTTTTCATTATATTAGACCCTACGTGTCAAATATCATAAATTAAATAATATGACCAGTGATGAAAAAAATAGATTAACAACTAAGTCTGAGCGGAGATCGAACCGTCGTCTCATACGGTTTGTTTCTACGAAGCTCGAACGCTAACAACTTTTTCTTTTAATCTAATTTTGCTCGTTTCTGTTCGTTGTAATTATTCGGCGTGGACGTCCCATGACGCTTGTTAAAGTTTATTGTTCATCCATTAACTCAGTTTTTTTTATTGCAGAGGGTAGCTAACCCTCTGACCGAACACGCTGAGCTACCGTGCTGGCGATCACTCGACCACCATGCACTAATGTCTGGCGCCTACTCTCAGATACATGAGCTTCATAATGGACGCATAAAATTTCTCTTGCGAGTTTCTCGGAATTGCCAGATTAGTGCACCGTACTATCTGCACATCACGTTGTTTTAATGGACTACTAATGGTGTACAAAGTTTAAAGTAAACCCATGACCCCAACGTTCTGGCCTCCCCTTGTTAGTAGGTCATAAAAAACTTGTAAAGACAAGATCATTTTAAAAAAATTATGAAATGAAGTATGTGTTTATTGGAGAAACATGACTGCGACTTGTGTAACAAAAACAGTGTAATCACTGAAGTTGCCAGATAATCACTGACGTGAAAGAAAGCGAAGATTTACGATCCTGTTTTGTTATTACCTTCTTCGAGACAGTCTTGCTTTGTTCCGAAGAGTACTAGCTGTACAATCCTTTTGATTTGTAGGAGAAAATTAAGTAGCATGCAATGTAATCCAAACACAAATGTACAGTATGAAACAAACAAGTATCTATGGATTTATTTAGCACCTAATACAATATCAGCTCACGAACCACGGATCTTGCCGTTGGTATTATGGCTTGCGTGCCTCAATAATACAAATAGAGTACCGTAAGTGCAACCACCACGGAGAGGTCTTTAATGAGAGGCAAGACAAACGTGTTGCTCTTGAAGAGGGGTTGCAGCCTTTTCAGTAGTTGCAGGGTTAACACTCTGTATGATTGACTGATCTGGTCTTGTGACATCAACCGAAGCGGCCTTGCGGTGCTGGTTCTGCGAACGGCTGAAAGAAAGGGGAAACTACAGCCGTAATTCTTCCCCAGGGCATACAGCTCTACTGTATGCTTAAATGATGATGGCGTCTTCTTGGGTAAAATATTCCGGAAGTAAAATAGTCCCCCATTCGAATATCCTAGCGGGTATTACTCAGGAGAATGTCATCAGCAGAAACAAAGCTGGCGTTCTACGGGTCGGAGCGTAGAATGTCAGGTCCCTTAATCGGGCAGGTAGGTTAGAAAACTTAAGAAGGTAAATGAATAGGTTAAAGTTAGATATAGTTGGAATTAGGTAAGTTGGGTGGCAGGAGGAACAGAACTTCTGGTCATGTGAATACAGGGTTATAAATAGAAAATCAAGAGTAATGCAGGTGTAGGTTTAATAGCAAACAAGAACCTAGAAATACGGATAAGCTACTTGAAGACTATAGTGAATGCATTATTGTAGCCATGATAGCTCACACTCACCACAATATTACAAGTTTATATGTCACCTAGCTCTACAGAGGAAGAGATTGAAGAAATACATGATGAGATAAAATTATACAGTTAGTTAAGGGAGACGAAAATGTAATAGTGATGGGGGACTGGACTTCGATAGTAGGAAAAGGAAGAAAAGGATAAGAAGTAGATGAACATGGACTGGGGGTGAGGAATAATAGAGGAAACCGCCTGGTAGAATTTTGCACAGCGTATAATTGAATAATCCATGACACTTAGTTTGAGAATCATAAAAGAAGGTTGCATACATGGAAGAGACCTGCAGACATTGGAAGATTCCAGACTGATTATATAATGGTAAGACAGATATCTGAACCAGATTTTAAAGTAAGACATTTCCAGGGGCAAATGTGGACTCTGACCACAATTTATTGATTATGAACTGTAGATTAAAACTGAAGAAAATTAAGGAGATGGGACATAGATCAGCTGAAAGAACTAGAGGTTATTGAGAGTTTCAGACGGACTGCGCGCCTAGAACCGCTAGACCACCGCGGCCGGCGAATTTCCAAAGAAAGCAGGTGCTGATACATGTGAATATTACCAAACTATTAATTAGGTAAGTCATGGTTGCAAAATTGTTGTTGTTGTTGTGGTGTTCAGTCCTGAAACTGGTTTGATGCAGCTCTCCATGCTTCTCTATCCTGTGCAAGCTTCTTCATCTCCCAGTACTTACTGCAACCTACATCCTTCTGAATCTTCTCAGTGTATTCATCTCTTGGTCTCCCTCTACGATTTTTACCCTCCACACTGCCCTCCAATGCTAAATTTGTGATCCCCTGATGCCTCAACACATGTCCTACCAACCGATCCCTTGTTCTTGTCAAGTTGTGCCACAAACTCCTCTTCTCCCCAATTCTATTCAACACTTCCTCATTAGTTAAGGGATCTACCCATCTAATCTTCAGCATTCTTCTGTAGCATCACATTTCGAAAGCTTCTATTCACTTCTTGTCCAAACTATTTATCGTCCATGTTTCACTTCCATACATGGCTACACTCCATACAAATACTTTCAGAAACGGCTTCCTGACACTTTAATCAATACTCGATGTTAATATATTTCTCTTCTTCAGAAACGCTTTCCTTGCCTTTGCCAGTCTGCATTTTATATCCCCTCTACTTCGAACATCATTAGTTATTTTAATCTCCAAATAGTAAAACTCATTTACTACTTTAAGTGTCTCATTTCTTAATCTAATTCCCTCAGCATCACCAGACTTAATTCGACTACATTCCATTATCCTCGTTTTGCTTTTGTTGAGATTCATCTTATAACCTCCTTTCAAGACACTATCCATTCCGTTCAACTTCTCTTCCAAGTCCTTTGCTGTCTCTGACAGAATTACAATGTCATCGGCAAACCCCAAGGTTTTATTTCTTCTCCATGGATTTTAATACATACACCAAATTTTTCTTCTGTTTCCTTTACTGCTTGCTCAATATACAGATTGAATAACATCGGGGAGAGCCAACAACCCTGTCTCACTCCCTTCCCAACCACTGCTTCCCTTTCGTGCCCCTCGACTGTTATAACCGCCATCTGGTTTCTGTACAAATTGTAAATAGCCTTTCGCTCCCTCTATTTTACCCCTGCCCCTTTATAATTTGAAGTAGAGTATTCCAGTCAACATTGTCAAAAGCTTTCTCTAAGTCTACAAATGCTAGCAACGTAGGTTTGCCTTTCCTTAATCTTTCTTCTAAGATAGGTCGTAAGGTCAGTATTGCCTCACGTGTTCCAACATTTCTACGGAATCCAAACTGATCTTCCCCGAGGTCGTCTTCTACCGGTTTTTCCATTCTTCTGTAAAAAATTCGCGTTAGTATTTTGCAGCTGTAACTTATTAAACTGATAGTTCGGTAATTTTCACATCTGTCAACACCTGCTTTCTTTGGGATTGGAATCTGTTGTCTACTCCCGCGGCCTTGTTTCGACTCAGGTCTTTTAGTGCTCTGTCAAACTCTTCACGCAGTATCATATCTCCCATTTCATCTTCATCTACCTCCTCTTCCATTTCTATAATATTGTCCTGAAGTACATCGCCCTTGTATAGACCCTCTATATACTCCTTCAACCTTTCTGCTTTCCCTTCTTCGCTTAGAACTGGGTTTCCATCTGAGCTCTTGATATTCATACAAGTGGCTCTCTTTTCTCCAAATGTCTCTTTAATTTTCCTGTAGGCAGTATCTATCTTGCCCCTAGAGAGATAAGCCTCTACATCCTTATATTTGTCCTTTAGCCATCCCTGCATAGCCATTTTGCACTTCCTGTCGATCTCATTTTTGAGACGTTTGTATTCCTTTTTGCCTGTTTCATTTACTGCATTTTTATATTTTCTCCTTTCATCAATTAAATTCAATATTTCTTCTGTTACCCAAAGATTTCTACTAGCCCTCGTCTTTTTACCTACTTGACCCTCTGCTGCCTTCACTACTTCATCCTTCAGAGCTACCCATTGTTCTTCTACTGTATTTATTTCCTCCATTCCTGTCAATTGTTCCCTTATGCTCTCCCTGAAACTCTGTACAACCTCTGGTTCCTTCAGTTTATCTAGGTCCCATCCCCTTAAATTCCCACCTTTTTGCAGTTTCTTCAGTTTTAATCTACAGATCATAACCAATAGATTGTGGTCAGAGTCCACGTCTGCCCCTGGAAATGTCTTACAATTTAAAACATGGTTCCTAAATCTCTGTCTTACCACTACATAATCTAATACCTACTAGTACCAATGGTTGCAAAATACTAACACATATTCTTTACAGAAGAATGGAAAAACTCGAAGTCGACCTCGGGGAAGATCAGTTTCGCTTCCGGAGAAATGTAGGAACACACGAGGCAATACTGACCCTGCGACTTGTCACACAATGTAGATTAAGGAAAGGCAAACCTACGTTTTTAGGATTTGTAGACTTAGAGAAAGCTTTTGACAATCTTGGCTGGAATGCTCTTTGAAATTATAATGGTAGCAGGGGTAAAATACAGAGAGCGAACCGCTATTTACAACTTTTGTAGAAACCAGACAGCAGTTATGTAAGACCCGAGGGACATGAAGGGGAAGCAGTGGTTGAGAACGGAGTGAGACTGGGTTGTAGCCTACCCCGATGTTATTCAATCTGTACACTGAGGAAGCAGTGCAGGAAACAAAAGAAAAATTTGGAATACCAATTAAAGTCCAGAGAGAAGTTATAGAACTGTGAGGTTGCAGAAGACGTTTTAATTCTGTCAGAGACTGTAAAGAACTTGGAAGAGCAGTTGAACGAAATGGACAGTGTCTGGAAGGAGGATATAAGATGAACACCAACAAAAGCTAAGGATAATGGAATGAAGTCGAATTAAATCAGATGATGTTGACGGAATTAGATTAGGAAAAGAGATACTTAAAGTAGCAGATGAATATTGTTATTTGGGCAACAAAATAACTGATGATGGCTGAAGTACAGACGATGTATAATGTAAACTGGCAATTGCAGGAAAAGCGTTTGTGAAAAAAGAAATTGTTGACATCTGGTTTAAATCTAAGCACCAGGAAATCTTTTCTGAAAGAATTTGTATGGAGTGAGCCACGTACGGAAGTGAAACATGGATGATAAATGGTTTATATAGAAAGAGAATAGAAGGTTTTAAAATGTGCTGCTGCAAAAGAATGCCGAAGATTAGATGGGTAGATCACGTGTCTAATGAGGAAGTAGTGAATAGAATGGGAGAGCAAAGAAATTTGTGGCACAACCTGACTAGAAGAAGGGAGCGATTGGTAGGTCATATTCTGAGACATTAAGGGATCGCCAGTTTAATACTGGAGGGAAGTGTATGTGTTAGTGGGGGGGGGGGGGTAAAAATCGTAGAGGGAGTCCAAGAGATGAATACCGTAAGCAGAGTCAGAAGGATATTGGTTGAATTAATTATTCGAAAATGAAGAGGCTCTCACATCATAGAATTGTATGGAGAGCTCCATCAAACCAGTCTTCGGACTGAAGACCACATCAGCAACAGCATCAAGTCAGTTGTAAGCCAAGAAGACTTAACAGCATTGATGTCCGATTATCCTCCATTACGGATAATACGAGAATAACTGTTAAAAGGAGTGGCGACATAATAAACTGCACAAAGAAACGCAAAAACCAGAAGGTAAAAGTCGCCAAATTATAACAGTTACGAATACTGGACTGTGTGAGTGCGTCAATGAACCAAGTACAGACATTTCAAGGTAAGTGACTTCCCATCGCCTCGTAATTTTACGTACAAAAAAATGAGTATTTTTGTTATTAGCTTAATATAATGTATTATAAGTGGCTATCTCACAAAGTGTAACAGCAGTCACATACGTGTCTGTAAAAAGACTGACTATTAATGATTAATAATGTAGTAAAGGGTGTAAATTTTCCTTCCGGTTACATACTAAAATGGAAGTGGAATAAAATAAGTAAGGAGAAATAAGTAAAGAGAGAAGAGACGGGAAACAAGGTTTTTACAAAATTACAATAAAAGATAAGCAATATGTTAAACGGCAAATGAATAAGGTGTCATCATTTAAGGTAAGATGGAAGGTTGATATTTTTCGCCAGTAGTCAAACGACATACTATTATAGCCAACGGCAAGAACAGGCTTATTCTTCATAGTACTTGTTCATCATTAGGTAGAGCATAGTATTCTGCGTTAGCAGCCTTGTTCTACGCAGGACATTCTCGTTTAAAGTAGCAGCTATCTTGCATAGAATACCGCGTTAAAGAATTTTCCGGTATGTGAACAATAATTACGACTCTCTACAATATTTTCACGACGGAACATCTGTGTAGCTATTTAAAACTGAACTAACAAAAGGTGAAGAAAGTAGTATAAATATTGCAAATAAGCGGAAGCAAGAAGATGTAAATGTGGATGTGGCGATACAAACAGTCGATATGGTACATCAGAATTAAGACAATTAAAACTAGTCACGATATGGATTTAACACGAAGTGTAAACGACAGAATTTTTCTAGGTAATATTTAAATGCAGGTTGTGGATGAATTATCACCAGTCAACATCCGAAAGTATTTTTTGACAGAGCAGCTATGAAAGAGGTATCGTGCAGCAACTGGAACTTTCAGATAGTCTGATGCCGTGCGCGGACAGCGAACGTTTATGAGCGGAGCAGGATCACGAACATTGGGCGAGTAATTGTACATTACTCTTTTGGTCTGGCACTTTGTGAGTTACTACATCACTGACTATGAATAACGTCATTCGCAACGTTATTTATCGAGGTTTGACTTGTGCTTTCCAAGTCTGTGCCTCATCCTCGAAACTTTAATTACATATAGTAAATAATCAAATAACACATGAAATTCACTACAACTTCATGAAAATTAAGTTGGTTTTTGTTTCATTATATTACCTCTCAAATGTCAGATAAATTAATGTGACCAGTGTTGAACAAAATATAGATTAGAGAACACGTAGCACCGGGATTTAAACCGTCACGTCGAACATGACATTTTGCAAAACGCGAACGCGAACCACTTTTTTTAATCTCATTTTGTTCGATATTCCTCGTTGCATTCGTTCAGGGCGGGCTTCCCATGACACCCGTTCACTTTCATCGACGATCCGTTCACAATTTTTTTTTATTGCAGAGGCCAGCTGACCTTTCTTCTGTTGTGTTTGGTCGTTGTGGACGTCACCTGACATCCGTTGGTGTTCGTTTCTTGATCCTTCACTCAGTTTTTTTCTATTACAGAGGCAAACCGGGTCTCTGACCGAACACGCTGAGCTACCGTGCCGGCACATGACCACAATGCCTTCTTACTGCTGACAGCTTCGCACAGATACATCACTTGAAAAATAGACGCGACTTTCACGGAATTGCCAGATCAGTGCGCCTCACTACTTGCCCATTGTTGTTTTAATGTCCCACTAAAGGTGTACAAAGATTGAAGTAAATCTGTGAACCAAACGTCGTGGCATCCCCCCGTAAGTAACATCACAGCGCAGCGAGAGAAAGCAGGGATGACAAAGCATTAACACCATTTTCTGCTTCGGGTCATTTTCAGATTTCGTCGAATGGTTTTCACATATTCCTAGCGGTTCCATTCTGTATGCCACAGCAAATATTGCGGTAACACCACACTCCAAACGAATTAGAAAGTGTTCAGTGGGGTTGCAGTCCAGTGATGTCTTAGAGCAGGGTAGAATTGTCTGAGGAGTTTGGGGTATCAGCAGTGTCAAAGGTTGTCCAGAACATCGTCCCGTTGTAGTCCCATAGCTAACTGCCTTTTGCAACGGCGAAATGCGTGAAAAGCGAAGGGAAGGGATGGTTTCATCACGCCCTTTATGACAACTGAGGCCTTCTCGTGTTGTATGAAGATGGTATCTGTTCTTTCGGACATGTCCGAAAGAACAGATGCCATCGGTGACCATGCAGCTCTCTTAGAATGAAATGATAATTAAATCAAGACCCTAAGTTGTCGAGAGGCGTTGATATAGATTAACGGGGACAGTTGAAAAAGTGTGCCCTGACCGGGACTCGAAGCCGGGATCTCCTGCTTACATGGCAGACGCTCTCTCCATCTGAGCCACTCAGGGCACAGAGGATTGTGCGACTGCAGGGATTGCTCTCTTGAACGCTCCCCGTGAGACCCACATTCTCAACTTAATGTCCACACACTACATTCGTAGTTCCCTGCCAATTACACTCATTACTCGCGGCACACAATCTTACCGAATCCCGTAAGAGTTCGGGCAATGCGTGTGCATCCAGCACAGAAGATCAATGGCCTGTTAGCCTTAACTATATAAAGATGGTATCTGGCTGAGATGGATAGAGCGTCTGCCATGCAAGCAGGAGATCCAGAGTTCGAGTCCGGGTCGGGGCACACATTTTCAGCTGTCCCCGTTAATGTATATCAACACCTGTCGACAGCTTAGGGTCTCGATTTAATTATCATTTCATTCTCGTTTTGTTTCTGAGCAACAGTGTATCCGAAATATTTTCCTCTGTCACCCATAAGAAAACTGCGTGATTTCAACGCTGAGTGCCACGGTTCTGGCCCCCATCGCAGAAGTGTCATGGGACGGGGTGAGATACGGGTAAGGGGACTTGTGCCGATATTCCCATGGTGTGACACGTTGAGCAGAACTGTGGTGAAATTTGATGCCAATATTATTTCATTAACCCACCTTGCACCGCATGTGAACTTCTGAAACTTTTTTTTTTCAACGCCTTGATGTTTGAAGCGTCACCTAGCCCGAGAGTGACTCACACGGCGCCACGATTTTGCACCAGGTTTCAGAGGAAGGTTGTAGGCATGGTAGAGCCAAATTTCCAACTTCTGTGTCGGAATTGGAGAAAATAACGTGGCTTTCAGAAAAGTGAACATTCAATTTTGTTGCCCAGCATAGTTTAATAACGAAGAAATGAGTGCTACACAAGCAAATTGAGTTAGTTTAGCACATCTGTTACTCACTAATTCTGAGAGCAGGAAGTTTTTCATGACATTATTTGTGCTGGTGTTTTCTCCTGTATCGTCTGTTTTAATAGACAACTCATCGCCAAATACTACTTCATTTTATTCCAAATCAGTGACTCTCATTCGTACTTGGTATAAGGCTGATAATTTCTAATGACTGAAATCATGGACTTTATTTCCATTATTCCTATTTGTATCAGTAGTCCGTCTCATACAAAATACCAATCTTGATGTAAGCTATTGGCATAAGCCCACAGAAGCTTTTGATAAATGGTGAATCCCAAATTGCTCTAATAATCATCGTAGCAGATCGTTATTTATCTGCTGTCATTTTTTGTGCTTCACTGTTGCTATTTGAGTTTACATATGGCCATTTTGCCATTTGGTGATAGAGTGGAACTGTGGACGCAAAAAAATGAAGTGTTAAGTAGAGAAATCGGGCCAGCCGGTGTGGCCGAGCGGTTCTAGGAGCTTCAGTCTGGAACCGTGCGACCGCTACGGTCGCAGGTTCGACTCCTGCCTCGGGCATGGATGTGTGTGATGTCCTTAGGTTAGTTAGGTTTAAGCAGTTCTAAGTTCTAGGGGAATGATGACCTCAGCTGTTAAGTCCCAGAGTGCTCAGAGCCATTTGAATCATTTTTAGAGAAATCGGAACATTTCCGATATATTGTTCTGTTTGATTTCAATAGACGGGTGACAGCAACGGAGGCAGCCAGAAACATTTACGCCGTGATAATGCCATTGGACACAGCACGGCAAGAAATAGTTTTCTCCTTTTCAGGAGAATCGTTTTGACGTTACTAACACTCTACGTTCAGGTAAACTTTCGAGGTTTGATGAAGACAGTTTAAACGCATTAATCCGCAATAATGTACGTCAGTGTACTCGAGAACAGACAAATGTGATAAACTGCTATCATTCCACAATCGTGCAACTTTTTCATGTATTGAGGAATATTTAAAAATCAGGTATATGGGCACCGCATTCTCTAAGCCAAAATCATAAAAACCAGCAGATAGCCATGTTTATATCTCCACTTGCTCATCAGTTCACTCTTGAATCATTGCTGGTGACGAGAAATTGTGTCTTTGTGGTAAGAAAACGAAAATAATGAAATGGCTGAACCCAAACAAAGCAGCAGCTCCGCGTACAAATACCCGCGCGCGTCCTCAAAAGACAACTTATGCCTCTGGTGGAACAGTGGCGGTGTGGTGTGCTACGAATTGCTTCCCTCATACGTAATCGTCGCTTCTGACATTTGTCAACAACTCAGACGTCTTGGAGACAGTCAGAGAACAACGATCAGGAAGACTGCTTGACGTAATGCTACTCAACGATAACGCCGGTGTGCATTATGCTAGACTAACAAAAAACGCTATACACGACTTGGTTTGGACAGTCATTCCACACGCATCATATTCACTCGATCTTGCCTCAGCTTTCACCTTTCTCACTCTCTATTGACCAACCTTAAAGGACCTTCCTTTGCGGATTAAAATGCACTCTTAACATTGCTCGGCGAGGTCTCGGCCTCAAAATCAAGTGATTTCTATTGTCGTGGAATAGAAAAATTACCCCAGCATTGACACACTGTTGCAAATAGTGAAGACGAATACATTATTGATTACTAAGGTCTCAGTTATTTGCATCTGTTGTATTATTTAAAATTACGAAAATAACGCTACGAACTAGTGTACCATCCCTTCTGACTGGTTTGATGCGGCCCGCCAAGAATTCCTCTCATCTACCAACCTTTTCATCTCAGAATAGCACTTGCATCCTACGACATTACTTATTTGCTGGATGTATTCCAATCTCTGTCTAGTTCTACAGATATTGCCATATACAGCTCTCTCTAGAACCAGGAAGTTACACCTTGGTGTGTTAATAGATCTCCTATCATCCTGTCCCTTCTCACTGTTTTCCATACATACCTGCGGAACCTCCCCATTCCTTACATTATCAGTCCACCTATGTTCAACATTCGTCTGTAGCACCACGTCTTAAATGTTTCGGCTATCTTCTGTTCTGGTTTTCCCATAGCCTGTTTCACTACCATACAATGCTGTACTCCAAACGTACATTATCAGAAATTTCTTTCTCAAATTCAGCTCTATGTTTGTTACTAGTAGACTTCTCTTGGCCTGGAATTCCATTTTTTCCCAGTGCCAGCCTACTTTTTATGTCCTCTTGGCTCTCTGGCATTGGTTATTTTGCTGCATAGGTAGTAAAATACTTAACTTCATCTATTTCGTGACCATGAAACCTGTTGTTACGTTTCTCTCTGTTCTCATTACTTTGGTCTTTCTTCGATTTACTCTCAATTCATATTCTGTACCTTGTTCATTCCATTCTACAGATCCTGTAATTCTTCCTCCTTTCACTGAGGATAGCACGTTACTAGCGACTCTTATCATTGACATTCTTTCACCTTCAGTTTTAATTCCAGTCGTGAACCTTTCTTTTATGTCGTCGTTACTTCATCGAAATATAGATTAAACAATAGGGAGAAAGACTACAGGCCTGTCTTACATCCTTTTTAATCTAATCACTTAGTTCTTGGTCTTCCACTCTCATTGTTCCATCTTAGTTCTTGTTGATACTGTTTATTAATCGTCTTTCCCTGTAGCTTACACCTATTTTTCTCAGATTTACGTATATCTTACGCCAATATACATTGTCGAATGCTTTCTCCATGTCGACAAATTCTGTGGAAGGCTCTTGATTTTTCTTCAGTCTTGCTTCCATTATCAGCCGAAACTTCGGAAATGCCTCTTTGGTGCCTTTACCTTTCCTAAAATCAAACTAATCGTCTTCTAACAGATCTTCAGCTTTCTTTTCCAATGTTTTGTAAATTATTGTTGTCAGTAATTGGATGCGTGAGCTGTTACACTGATTGTGCGATAATTCCCGCACTTGTCGGCTCTTGCTATTGTCTGGATGATTTTTTTCCGAAGGTCAGATGGTATATCGCCAATCTCATAGTCTACGCACCAACGTGAACAGACGTTTCATTGTCACGTCCACCAAAGATATTAGAAATTTCGATGGTATGTTATCTACATCTCCTGCCTTCTCTGATCTTAAGTCTTCCAAGACTCTTTCCAATTCCGATTGTAGTACTGGATCACCTCTGTCTTCCCTATTGATTCCTGTTTCTTCTTCTTTTATCGCGTCGTGAGACAAGCCCTTCCATTCACAGACGACTTCTATGTACTCTTTTGCTCATCCGCTTTCTCGTCTGCATTTAACAATGAAACTCCCATTGCATTCTTAGCGTTACCGCCATTGATTTTAATTTCAAGAAAAGATTGTTCTGACTTTTTTGCATTCTGAGTCATTGCGACCATCAGTTCTTTTTCGGTTTATTCACATTTTGTCATGCAGTTACTTTCCTTTAGCTTCCTTGCACTTTCTACTTATTTCATTCCTACGTGACTTGTCTCTGTTTTCCTGAATTTCGCTAAACATTTTTGTACTTCTTTCTTTAGGCGATCAACTGAAGTAATTCTTCTGTTACCAATGGTTTTCCGCAACTACCTTGCTTGTAATTTCGTTTTTCTTTCTATCTTCCGTGATGTACACTCCTCTTCAACCGAACTGCCAACAGAACTATGCGGTATCACAGTATTTATAACGTCACCGAACATCAAGCGTACCTCTTCATTCCTTAGTACTTCCGTATTCTACTTCTTTGGGTCTTGATTCTTCCTCACTAGTCTTACACTTCAGCCTATTCTCGTGATCAGTCTATACGAGCTCCTGGGTACTGCACACAATCCACTACCTGATTTCTGAATCTCTGACTGACCATGATGCAATCTAACCGAAATCTTCCCTTATCTCCTGGAATTTCCCACTTACACCTCCTCCTCTTGTGATTCTTGAATAGAGTATTCGCTATTACTAGCTGAAAATTATTGTAAAAATCAATTAATCTTTCTCCTATCTCATTCTTAGCACCAAGCCCATAGCATCCCGTAATCCTTTATTCTACCCCTACTCCTAAAACCGTGTTCCAGTCCTCCACGGCTATTAGATTTTTATCTCCCTTTACGTACTGAATTATCCATTCAATGTCCTTTTATACTTCCTCTAAGTGTTCAACTTCTGCTTGCGACGTCGGTATGTACACCTGAACTATTGTTGTCACTGGTTTACTGTCTAGTCTGATGGGAACAATTCTATCACTGAACTTTTCACAGTAACTCTCTCTGTCCTAGCTTCACTCTGACCAAAAAGCTTTGTCTTCCTCCCATTTCACTTCACTGCCGTCCACTACAACTAGATGGAAGCTTAACATTTCCCTTTTCAGATTTTCTAGCTCCCTCTCCACGTTCAGACTTCTAACATTTCACGCCCCGACTCGTATAACATTATTCTAACATTGGTTATTCGATCTGTTTCTCATAATTACCTCCTTGGCAATCCCTTCCCAGAGCCCCGAATGGAGGACAAGCTCGGAATCTTTTGGCAATGGTGAGATCATCAAGACACTTTTTTCAGTTACACGCCACATGTCCCGTTGGGACACTTTCTGCCTTTAATTCTATTGTCGTCTGCATCTTCATGCCTTTGATCATTACTGATTCTTCTGCCTTTGGGAGCAGTTTCACAGCTACGGTCGCAGGTTCGAATCCTGCCTCGGGCATGGATGTTTGTGATGTCCTTAGGTTAGTTAGGTTTAACTAGTTCTAAGTTCTAGGGGACTAATGACCTTAGCAGTTGAGTCCCATAGTGCTATGAGCCATTTGAACCATTTGAAGCAGTTTCACACCATAAGGACAAGAGAATGCCCTGAGCCTCTGTCAGCTTCTCCGCACTCTTTGACAAGGTCATAGGCAGGACGAGAATGACTTCTCATGCCGGAAGTCTTCGACCACCATTTCTGATGTATATTCAAAATTTAAGCAGCGGAGAACTTCAAACCCGTAACTCACGACCTTTTGATTACCAAACTAAGACACTCCCCCTTTTTTCTCATTCGGTTCGTCTTTGTTCTCAGCATTTGGTTTAGGCGGACGCCACATGAGACCCCCTTAAGGTTAATCATTCAATACTTCGCTCAGTCTCGTTTATTACAGAGAGCAACCATCCTTCTGACCGAGGACACTGATCTACAGTGTCGTCATCCTAGAACACCGGTGTCTTGACCTAATATTTACAGTCGCTCCGATAATGTCTCTCTGAGGATCTTCTAAAATAATGGACTCTTAGTCTGACACACTATTCTCTATCTTCAAACTACGTAAATTGCTTAGAACTCGTGGAGTCCACTCCCTGACCGATTTTAAAGTGGTAAATGAGTATAGTTAAGTCGCTGTTCTTACGTACCCTTGCTGTCTGTGGCAACATTACTGGAGCCGAATCTACCACCATGTAGGCAATATTTTCTATTCAGGCACCATTCCTTCCGCTTCTAAATCACGATGCTACAACCTGCTCCGTTGTCTGCTACAAGCTGCTAAGTAAGTGTTTTTCCTGGCATGTTGATTTTATCTGCTTATTTCACGATACTGTCTCACATGTAGGTTCTCCATCTGGAGATATACTTGTTCTGGAGTGTTCTCTGGCTTATTTTGCGGGCTAGTGAAGATTTTAACACCGGTTGTTTTCTCTGCAGCTTTGCGTACGTACTCACTAGCCTTATAATATTATAATGCACTCTCTGTTATTCATGCACACCAGGCTTTCCTAGCTGCAATCATCCTGAGGCTAAGTCGCCGAATATTCGGTGAATCCGTAAAGAGTGACTTAGGGGTATGTCTCTTTAGAAACAGATTTCTGCCCGATCACTGACCCAAAAAAATAAAAACAGCTGGAATGTAAAAGTCTGGCCTTGCTCCTCAATTACTTTCGTCTTGAAGATTTTTCAGAAAACCTATTCCCTACTAAAAGGCTGTTGAGTTTACACCAATTAATTTGGCTGCGAGCCAGGGAAGGTCTTTGCTCAAAAATGTTCATATGTGTGTGAATTCCTATGGGACCAAACTCCTGAGGGCATCGGTCCCTAAGCTTACTCATTACTTACTCTAACTTTAACTTACGCTAAGTACAACACTCACCCATATACGAGGGAGGACTCGAACCTCCGACGGGGGGAGCCGCGCGAGCCGTAACAAGACGCTAAAATTGTAAATTTGTGGTAAGGTCTTATAGAACCAAACTGCTGAGGTCATCGGACCCTAAGCCTACACACTACTTAATATAACTTGAACTAACTTACGCTATGGAAAGCACACACACTCATGCCCGAGGGTGGACTCGAACTTCCAACAGGGGGGGCCGCAAGGAGCCTGACTAGGACCCCTAGACCGCGCGGCTACCCAGCGCGTGTATGTCTTTGTAATATCTGATAGATTTATTGCTAGTTTACCCCAGATCAACAATGAAGTCAAACATCGTTTGCCGTTTGAAGTTTGTAACACCTCAAGCTCTGTCGTGAGCTGGTCAAGATGAATGAGTGCACAATTATATAATCATGTAACAGAGAGCTTCCAAATGTGATCAATACTACTCAAAATATGGTAATTCACTTGTAACAGACGTCAATTCTCGTCACTAGAACACCTAGAACCACCGTCGCCAAGTATATGCACCATCACCGATAGTCGTGCAGCACCAAGAAGAGCGCTGAGTAGTTTCAGCGAATGCCGTAGTGGTGGCGTCAGAACATGACTACTTTGTTATATAATCGTCGTTCCTCTCATTCCCGGTTAAGAACTGACAACTTCTATCAAAGCATTGAAAATAATGGTAACTCAGGGAATAGCGTCACCAAGCTGTAGGATGCCTTAGTGGACTGTGTCGATGCACAATGTAATAAACCACCCTCCGTAAGTAATTCGCCACCTAACGTTCAAACAGCTCTAATATCCCAGTACATTGACGCCCGGTACAAGAGTGAAAAAGAAAGTGTTTCAAGGTAATTAGAATTATGGCGTAATGTGCTATTTACTGATACGTGTAGAATTTGTGTGGCTCCTCATGATCGTCAGAGAAGAGCGTGAAGAAAATTGGATATCAGATCGGAGGGTCGAGTCACTGTCTCTAGGGTTCAGAAGGAATATTGTTCAGTCATTTCTGGGCAAGCGTAAGAAACGAAGGATGTTGCTCATCGTCAGGTAGAGTTCTATGAAGGCTCAGTAGCTCATTTTTCAGTTCTGTCGCTTTCCTGAACACGCTGGATTCGTCATTAAACACGACAAATAAAGAAGTGCTCATGCTTCCTCATGAACGCCTCCCGCAGCGGAAGTGATATTTACGCAAGGAGCCCAGACGTGAACCAAAATAAGCGTACTTCTAGTATGTGCGAAACAGCACTGCAGAAATTCATTTCTTCTCTCCCATCTTACGGAGGTTGCTTTCTGCAGAATGGAACAGCCTGAAGAAGGGGATAAATGGGCAGTGTGTCGTGCAATGTTGAAGCTTGTTCCAGAAAAAGTAGTGAATAAACACTTCTGTAAACATCCCTTGGTGTGTGACTGTGAGGTGCAAATTAAATAGTAAAACAATCTTTCCTATTGACTGCTTCACATAGTAAAATATGCAATTTTTGTTCACAATATGCTTTAGTTCACTGAAGTATACACGGTGTTAAATTTGGTGAGAAATGACAAAGTGTATATATTTTAGTAGTAGATCAATGGACGGGAGTTACTTTCGAAACTATAAGTCATCCTGGTAAAAATTGCAGTTATATCCAGTCAAACTAAAACTTAAGTCATCATTCCGAGGCTGAAACAGACAAGTAGCCTTTGTCTTGGTGTGAAAATGAAATGTAAAAGTGTACCAGTCTTCCACTGTACGACTAATGAAGCAAACTAAGAGATACCATACAAGTACTTCGAAGTAACACTACAATGTAAATGTAACAACCAGAGACTCATTTATCCATACAGCACACGGATAGCACCTGCTGCATGATCCAGCGCTGTGAAGAGCTCCGCAACATATTTCATTTTCTTTCGTGGAGATTTAAGGCGCCAGAAATAATTCAATGCCATAAAATTGTGTGCATATTTGAATCTGTGAAAGTTGCATTAGACGTAATTCTTTCCTAGTGAAGCACATTTTACGTATTTGAAATTGGCACAAGAATTTCATTTACATGTTCTGGTTTTCAGTGGTATGCTGTGCATTATTACAAACAAGCACCATAACAATGACGACAGAGATTACTTGCTTTACACTGCTAAAAGAGAACGCGTAGCACCGATGCTGACGCACTCTCCCACCAAAAGTAGTTCGCCCAGCGAAACATCCGAACAATTCGATATTCATTTCAACTAATGTTAATGATAATCTCTGTCATTTAGTGCTGTTTATGGCGTTCTATTTTATATTCTTTCACTAATCTTGATCTTAACCTCATTATATTTATCACCATTCATCGGATTTCTGGAAAGTTTGGGCCGGCCGCTGTTAACCGAGCGGTTCTAGGCGCTTCAGTCCGGAACCGCGCTGCTGCTACGGTTGCAAGTTCGAATCCTGCCTCAGGCATGGATGTGGTGATGTCCTTACGTTAGTTAGGTTTAAGTAGTTTTAAGTTCTAGGGGACTGATGACCTCAGATATTAAGTCTCTAGTGCTCAGAGCCATTTGAACCATTTTTGTAAAGTTTGGTTGCATATTTTATTGTTTAACCAAGTGAGAAACATCATTGTACTCTCTTGCTGAATGTTGCATTGTTTGATTTCCAGTTTTCAGCGCTAGGCACAACGTAGTTCGGGCTATCCCAAAAGGCGTGTCGCAACGTTTTACAGTCTAGCTCAGAAGTATGGAATACTTCACGGAATTTTGATCCGTTCAGTGATCAACTTTATAAGTGTATAATATTGTACGGCGCATCTTCATCTCTAATCTGAGCTTTCATAATTCATACGGCTACACAAGTGAACGCCTACAAGGTGGGCAACTGTCGGTTCTGCTTGCCCGTAATTCGAGCAATAGTAACTTACTCTTTCCACTTAGTGAAAACAGGAGTACGACCACGCAGTCACTTTCAGTGTACACATGGCCGAATTATGCAGCAGTCCAGAAATGTTATTTCCCGTTTTTAAGGGAGAGACTTCATATTCGTAAGTAGTGGCGTTTCTGTACTATATGAAGGTACGTAATAATAATCGACTGTGACTGGTAGCCTTAGTATCTTCGATATTTATTGTATTGCTTAGATAAGTGTTTAAAAAATAAAGGTACATAGCACATTTTTAGTGTTTAAATCAGTGAAATAAAATTTTAGTAGAAGTTACCTCCAAATATACGAAACTAACGAAATAAATTTAAAAAAATTACAGGAGCCACGCTGTTCGCGTCATGCGTTACAATAAGCTGACTCTGGTAACAACCACAGAAAAGGAAATGACAAGCCATGATTCATTCATATAATACTGTGAAATGGCAGCTTATCTGTGACACGAGTAGAGATTCCTTATTTAATATTTGTTACGAAATATCCTGGATAGTGTCCAAGTATGCGGATTGTATATGCTGCATTAATTTGTTTATAAGGTCACGACTTTTTGATGCTATACATAAAAATTTTGTGTCCCAACAGATAACGATTGCCAAAAAACGTGTACAAACGGATTGTTATTTAACAATATGACATTGTCTAAATCTTCATAAGCTTATTTATGTGGTGGGATACCACAAAAAATATGCTGAATATTTTTAACTGGCTCTCAGTTGTAGATCGAAGTCTAATCTCTTATGAAACTCCTCACAGAAAATCCCAAGACTGTTTTTCTAAATGGAATGTAGCAATGTTCTTCAGCCGCTTAGCTTCATTATCTTAGCGGTCGTGATGATAAAATTAAACTTCCTTCTGCAGCGTTCGTGAATTTGTTGAAAGTTAGAACCATACGGGTACTTTCATTTGTTGAATATAAGTTTCCTGAACTGCCTATTACTGTTGCAGTTAAACTACCGTTTTATTTCATATCGTTCAGTACTACGTAGCTTTTGTTTTGTAGCCATTCTTTAGTGTCTGCAATACATGTAAGATATAACATAATTAAAACACAGTCTATGCAACCATTGGTTGTTGAGTCGACAGAATGATAAAACTTGCTTACTGTAACCTGTTAAAAGCAGGTACGCGGGCTACGGTTAGTGTACTTGCCAACAACAATCAATATTAGCAGTACAGCGTGGTTGGCCTAACATACAGTAAAACACGAATGTCAAATATGACAAATATGACAAATATACAGAAAGGGAAGATACCGTAAAATAATATTTACTGGACTACAGAATTGTAGGCATAACATCAGGTACTAAGAAAACAATAACTATCGAGCACAGTACACTATGTTACTGAAACTCTGTGACGTAGAAAAGTACGCTCACTGTAACCCAAGTATGTACATTTGACAGGGTGCACTTTTTCTTTGTTATTCTGTCGACTAAACAACCAATGGTTGTGTTCTGTATTGTATTTTAATTATATTATACGTATTGCAGACATCTGAAATGCGTACACAGCCAAAGCTACGTAGTAGTGAACAATATGATTAAAAGGATGGTTTAATCCCAACAATAACAGTCAGCACTGTAAAATATCATTCTAGAAATTTATCATGGCTGTGCACCCTATCACAACTAAAATATACTTCTAACAGCACGCACATTGAGATGCACTATGTAAGCTGTTATACATCCATGAACGGTACGGGTAAAACTTCAGTACATATTACAATGAAAACGTATCCTTCGTTCTCCATATTACGACTTTGAGTAAATATGTAGTTGTACAATTTCAATATTATCCACAGCTTGCGATGTGGTAGTGACACGTTATTTCCCTATCAGTGTTCATTTCCGACCAGAATATTAATTAATAATATAAGCTGAGGGAAAGAATGAGTTAGCCGTGTGATAGATTGTAGACTATGCAGTAGGAAAGTTTGCTAATTATTGGTGCAATCCGCTTATAAATCCTGTTTTAGTTTTGATTGTTATGAAATTTTCGATGTAGCACAACAGTGAGATTCGGGGATGTGCAAGACAGCCATACTTCGTCATTGTTCCTTAAGAAAACGAGGAACGGCCACGTGCAAAGCGAAATATCTGGGAGTATTCGTGCGGAACGATTTGAAGCGGAATGATCATATAAAATTAGTTGTTGGTAAGGCGGGTGCCAGGTTGAGATTCATTGGGAGAGTCCTTAGAAAATGTAGTCCATCAACAAAGGATGTGGCTTACAAAACACTCGTTCGACCTATACTTGAGAATTGCTCATCAGTGTGGGATCCGTACCAGTCGGGTTGACGGAGGAGATAGAGAAGATCCAAAGAAGAGCGGTGCGTTTCGTCACAGGGTTATTTAGTAAGCGGGATAGCGTTACGGAGATGTTTAGCAATCTCAAGTGGCAGACTCTGCAAGAGAGGCGCTCTGCATTGCGGTGTAGCTTGCTGTCCAGATTTCGAGAGAGTGCGTTTCTGGATGAGGTATCGAATATATTGCTTCCCCCTACTTATACCTCCCGAGGAGATCACGAACGTAAAATTAGAGAGATTCGAGCGCGCACGGAGGCTTTCCGGCAGTCGTTCTTCCCGCGAACCATGCGCGATTGGAACAGGAAAAGAAGGTAATGGCAGTGGCACGTTAAGTGCCCTCTGCCGCACACCGTTGGGTGGCTTGCGGAGTATAAATGTAGATGTAGATGTAGAAGACGCTAAAAAGTGATCAGCCTCGTTTCACATTTCACCCGCCCTCACGCCGCCCTGTCTGAAGACGAAGAGGGGCAAGGGGGGAAAACAGCGAACGCGCTGCATTTAAATGCAGTACAGTCGTACTGCATACAACTCGGTTTTATATTTCACATTTCGCAACAACACAGATCACAAACAAATTTCCAGTATTAATTACTTATTTTTGGCGCTCTGAGGCCATAATATAATTTCTTTCGGTACGAAGTGTCGGCACAAGGACAGATGCAGAAAATTTGTTTCGCACTCAAGTTATCACATAATCGTGACTGATTTAGTTTCATAATAGAGAAAAAGGTCTTTCGCGTAAATCTACATCTACATCTATACTCCGCGAGCCACCTTACGGTGTGTGGCAGAGGGTACTTATTGTACCACTATCTGATCCCCCCTTCCCTGTTCCATTCACGAATTGTGCGTGGGAAGAACGACTGCTTGTAAGTCTCCGTATTTGCTCTAATTTCTCGGATCTTTTCGTTGTGATCATTACGCGAGATATATGTGGGCGGTAGTAATATGTTGCCCATCTCTTCCCGGAATGTGCTCTCTCGTAATTTCGATAATAAACCTCTCCGTATTGCGTAACGCCGTTCTTGAAATGTCCGCCACTGGAGCTTGTTCAGCATCTCCGTAACGCTCTCGCGCTGACTAAATGTCCCCATGACGAATCGCGCTGCTTTTCGCTGGATCATGTCTATCTCTTCTATTAATCCAACCTGGTAAGGGTCCCATACTGATGAGCAATACTCAAGAATCGGACGAACAAGCGTTTTGTAAGCTACTTCTTTCGTCGATGAGTCACATTTTCTTAGAATTCTTCCTATGAATCTCAACCTGGCGCCTGCTTTTCCCACTATTTGTTTTATGTGATCATTCCACTTCAGATCGCTCCGGATAGTAACTCCTAAGTATTTTACGGTCGTTACCGCTTCCAATGATTTACCACCTATGGCATAATCGTACTGGAATGGATTTCTGCCCCTATGTATGCGCATTGTATTACATTTATCTACGTTTAGGGAAAGCTGCCAGCTGTCGCACCATGCATTAATCCTCTGCAGGTCCTCCTGGAGTACGTACGAGTCTTCTGATGTTGCTACTTTCTTGTAGACAACCGTGTCATCTGCAAATAGCCTCACGGAGCTACCGATGTTGTCAACTAAGTCATTTATGTATATTGTAAACAATAAAGGTCCTATCACGCTTCCCTGCGGTACTCCCGAAATTACCTTTACATCTGCAGATTTTGAACCGTTAAGAATGACATGTTGTGTTCTTTCTTCTAGGAAATCCTGAATCCAATCACAAACCTGGTCCGATATTCCGTAAGCTCGTATTTTTTTCACTAAACGTAAGTGCGGAACCGTATCAAATGCCTTCCTGAAGTCCAGGAATACGGCATCAATCTGCTCGCCAGTGTCTACGGCACTGTGAATTTCTTGGGCAAATAGGGCGAGCTGAGTTTCACATGATCTCTGTTTGCGGAATCCATGTTGGTTATGATGAAGGAGATTTGTATTATCTAAGAACGTCATAATACGAGAACACAAAACATGTTCCATTATTCTACAACAGATTGACGTAAGCGAAAGAGGCCTATAATTATTCGCATCTGATTTATGACCCTTCTTGAAAATGGGAACGACCTGCGCTTTCTTCCAGTCGCTAGGTACTTTACGTTCTTCCAGCGATCTACGATAAATTGCTGATAGAAAGGGGGCAAGTTCTTTAGCATAATCACTGTAGAATCTTAAGGGTATCTCGTCTGGTCCGGATGCTTTTCCGCTACTAAGTGATAGCAGTTGTTTTTCAATTCCGATATCGTTTATTTCAATATTTTCCATTTTGGCGTCCGTGCGACGGCTGAAGTCAGGGACCGTGTTACGATTTTCCGCAGTGAAACAGTTTCGGAACACTGAATTCAGTATTTCTGCCTTTCTTCGGTCGTCCTCTGTTTCGGTGCCATCGTGGTCAACGAGTGACTGAATAGGGGATTTAGATCCGCTTACCGATTTTACATATGACCAAAACTTTTTAGGGTTCTTGTTTAGATTGTTTGCCAATGTTTTATGTTCGAATTCGTTGAATGCTTCTCTCATTGCTCTCTTTACGCTCTTTTTCGCTTCGTTCAGCTTTTCCTTATCAGCTATGATTCGACTACTCTTAAACCTATGATGAAGCTTTCTTTGTTTCCGTAGTACCTTTCGTACATGATTGTTATACCACGGTGGATCTTTCCCCTCGCTTTGGACCTTAGTCGGTACGAACTTATCTAAGGCGTACTGGACGATGTTTCTGAATTTTTTCCATTTTTGTTCCACATCCTCTTCCTCAGAAATGAACGTTTGATGGTGGTCACTCAGATATTCTGCGATTTGTGCCCTATCACTCTTGTTAAGCAAATATATTTTCCTTCTTTTCTTGGCATTTCTTGTTACACTTGTAGTCAGTGATGCAACCACTGACTTATGATCACTGATACCCTCTTCTACATTCACGGAGTCGAAAAGTTCCGGTCTATTTGTTGCTATGAGATCTAAAACGTTAGCTTCACGAGTTGGTTCTCTAACTATCTGCTCGAAGTAATTCTCGGACAAGGCAGTCAGGATAATGTCACAAGAGTCTCTGTCCCTGGCTCCAGTTCTGATTGTGTGACTATCCCATTCTATACCTGGTAGATTGAAGTCTCCCCCTATTACAATAGTATGATCACGAAACTTCTTCACGACGTTCTGCAGGTTCTCTCTGAGGCGCTCAACTACTACGGTTGCTGATGCAGGTGGTCTATAGAAGCATCCGACTATCATATCTGACCCACCTTTGATACTTAACCCAGATTATTTCACATTCGCATTCGCTAATAACTTCACTGGATATTATTGAATTCTTTACTGCTATAAATACTCCTCCATCATTGGCGTTTATCCTATCCTTGCGGTATATATTCCATTCTGTGTCTAGGATTTCGTTACTGTTCACTTCCGGTTTTAACCAACTTTCCGTTCCTAATACTATATGCGCACTATTTCCTTCAATAAGAGATACTAATTCAGGAACCTTGCCCTGGATACTCCTGCAGTTTACCAATATTACGTTAACTTTTCCTGTTTTTGGTCTCTGAGGACGGACGTTCTTTATCAACGATGATAATGTCCTCTCTGGTAAGCCGTCAGGTATTTTATCGTTTCGCCCAAGGGGGGGTCCCTCTAACCTAAAAAACCCCCGTGTGCACGCCACACGTACTCTGCTACCCTAGTAGCTGCTTCCGGTGTGTAGTGCACGCCTGACCTGTCTAGGGGGGCCCTACAGTTCTCCACCCAATAACGGAGGTCGATGAATTTGCAACCATTATAGTCGCAGAGTCGTCTGAGCCTCTGGTTTAGACCCTCCACACGGCTCCAAACCAGAGGACCGCGATCGACTCTGGACACTATGCTGCAGATATTAAGCTCAGCTTGCACTCCACGTGCGATGCTGGTTGTCTTCACCAAATCAGCCAGCCGCCGGAAGGAACCAAGGATGGCCTCAGAACCCAAGCGGCAGGCGTCATTCGTTCCGACATGTGCTACTATCTGCAGCCGGTCACACCCAGTGCGTTCAATAGCTGCCGGAAGGGCCTCCTCCACATTACGGACGAGACCCCCCGGCAAGCACACCGAGTGCACACTGGCATTCTTCCCCGACCTACCCGCTATTTTCCTAAGGGGCTCCATAACCCGCCTAACGTTGGAGCTCCCTATAACTAATAGGCCCGCCCTCTGTGACTGTCGGGACCTTGCCGGAGAATCGGCCACTGGCCCAACAGGCGAGGCATCCTGTGGTGGCTCGGAAACGATGTCATCACCACTAGGAAGCACCCCGTACCTGTTGGAAAGGGGTAAGGCAGCTGCCACGCGGCCAGATCCCACCTTCGCCTTTCGGCCAGGCACGCGCGAGCCCACCACTGTCCGCCATTCACCCTGGAGTGATGGCTGACCGGTAAGATGCTCACTGCCGGAAGACGCAGCGACATCAGGGGTTCCATGTGATTCCAAGGCCACCGAAGTAGGCATAGGTCTCACCACAGTTGCCCCAACGCCACTACGAGCCGACGCCTGCGCCTCGAGCTCGATGAGCCTAACAGACAAAGCGTCCACCTGCCCCCGAAGAGTGGCCAATTCTCCTTGCGTCCGCTCACAACAACCACAGTCCCTACACATGACTATGTTTACCCTACTCTATACGGTGAAAAATTCCCAAGATAATGTCGATTGAAATATTGTAACAGTTTTGCAACCTATTATGAAGACTTGGAAAATCTACCTGAGAAAAGTAATGTAGACGTCCTGGGCTGATCTAATATTAAATGCTTTGTAATTAAAACTGGAATTATTTTGCAGGTCAGGCAGCTATAACTGCACAGGCTTAGGGGCGCTTTCAACTAAAACAGCAAACGGTCTTGAAAACGGCTTAAAAACAGATGTAATTTTGACAGTTTCCTCATAATCTTCATAAAGCTACCGTAATTCTTGCAAGATCGCAATGAATTCTTCAAATCTCTCTCTTTAACGCCAGTGAGCTTAGGGAACAGGACTGTCTTTCTCAGAACGACAGCACGATTTTCTTTTTAAACGCATCCCGATCAGACCAGTATGAAATTGTCTTGCAATGTCTTACTGTGTGCAATGTGCCGTCAAGTCCACTTAAAATGCGAAGTCTGCAATCCAGTCTGTATATCCTAATTTTCATCTCTCCACTCATTTTTCCTTCATAAATTCAACAATAGCGAGATTTAAATCGAAAAATCGTTCCAGGTATGTCCCTTGACTTAACCAACATACTTTGCAATAATATACGAGGTGTATTAAATTTTGAGAATGGGCTTGTAATTGTGCAATGATGGTACTTACTTGCTACTGTGATGCATCTCCTTCAAAATAGTCCCATTCTGACTGAACATACCGACTCCGACGGCGTTTCCTCTTTTGGAAACATTCTTGGAAATTTTTTCCTGAAGTCTTTTAAGGACGCCCTCCATATTTGCCTGGATGTCTTCAGTCGAGTCAAATCGCTTCCCTTTCAGTGAAAATTTCAGTTTAGGAGACAGGTAGAAGTCCATCGGGGCCAAACCAGGAAAATATGGCTGTTGTGGAAGCACAGGAACTTTGAATTTGGTCAAAAATTCAACGATGGAGAAGGCTCGATGAGACAGAGCATTGTCATGGTGTAGCAACCAACCCCTCTCTTTCCACAGTGCAGGCCTTTTCTTCCGCACCTTCTGGCGCAAACGCTCAAGGACACATTTTAGTATTCCTGGTTAAGTGTCTGTCCTCCAGGGGTAAATTCATGATGCATCGCACCGGTAGAATCGAAAAAATCACCAAAATTGTCTTCACCTTCGACCGACTTTGCCATGCTCTTTCGGTCGTGGTGAACCTGGAGTCTCCCACTGCGAAGACTGCACGTTGGTTTCAGGATAATATTATACCCACAATTCCTCACCTGTTATAACCCTATTTAACAAATGTGGGTCAAATTTAGTTCGATTAATAAGTTCCTGGCACACTTCAAGTCGGTATTGTCTCTGGTCACTTGACAACACTTTTGGAATGAATTTTGCAGACACTCGACACATGTTCAGATCTTCAGTTAAAATTGACTGGAATGCATAGAAACGTAATTTAAGCTCATCGGCCATCTTCATAATTGTAAGTCTACTATCAGAGCGCACTAAGTCGCTTACTTTCACAACATTTTCATTCTTTGTTGAGGTAAAAGGACGGCCGAACCGCGGTTCATCTTCAAATGATTCGCGGCCATTTTTAAATCTGTTGAACCAGACAAAAAGATTTGACTGGCTCATACAATTATCTCCAAAAGCTGTTTTTAATAGTTCGTAACTCTCAGAAGCTGACTTCCAGATTTTAAAACAAAATTTCACACAAACTCGTTACTCCGTTTTTACGTCCATTTTCACGCACACAGAATCCGCCAACAAGCCCTAACATACCCGCATTCAACCAGCTGCCACAACGATCTGAATAAAGAAAACGCAGTTTCCTGCCAGACGGCGTTCAAGGACAAGGAAATGACTCACTCCCCACCCTCTGTGTACCTGCCCGGCAAACCAGTAAGCAGTAGCGGATCCATTCTTAAAACTTTCCAATCACACCTCGAATTAAGTTTGTATACTCTTCATTCATTCCCATTGAACATTGTTACAATTGAAAATAGAAAAATGGGTGCTACTTTAGAAATGTTACTATTCGCACCACCGTTGTCTTAAAGTGTTCCATGCCTACAAACTTAGCACAAAGCGCTTCTCGATGTACAGAACAATGAATACCGTCTGTCGATCGTTGTAACTTTTTGCTCTTTCATTGTCATCTAAAAGTTTAACTTCTCTCTGCATGGTACTATAGCAAACAAGCAAACTCGTCGACTGTGTGAATTGAGAATTTTTATCCCTCTCTTCTGTCATTATGAAGACAGATCGCTAGAGTGTATCTTTTTGTGCAAACAGCTACTGGACCTAAGAGCGTCGTTCACACCACGAGCAAACAGCGAAGGGTAAACAGAGCTGACACCTGATTCTACCGATCTCGGGGAGATATGGCGACCGCATGATGCCACACTGAAATGCTAAATGGAAGGTTACATTGTTTCGAGTACTTCCGAGGAGGACCGACCAAAGTCGAGTGACAGGCCGGACTTTGGACCGCTCGCAGCCCGCACACACTGCACCTATGAAGTTTGGCACGCAGTGGTCGGCCCTGGGTTACACAAACACTGGCATGAGAGGAATTGTCTGTCCCTAAAGTGGAGGTGGCACTAAATAGTCCATCAATATAAATACTCCTAATACAGTGAAGCACCAAAAAAACTGATATAGGCTTGCGTATTCAAATACAAAGATATGCAACCAGATAAAATACGGCGCTGCGGTCGGCAACGCCTATCTAAGACAAGTGTCTGGCGCAGTTGTTAGATCGGTTACTGCTGCTACGATGACAGGTTAACAAGATGAACATAGTCGGCGCACGAGCGATGGTACACGGCATCTCCGAAGTAGCAGTGAAGTGGTGATTTCCCGTACGACCATTTCACGGGCGTGTCATGAATATCAGGAATCAGATAAAACATCAAATCTCAGACATCGCTGCGGCTGGGAAAAGATCCTGCAAGAACGGGACCAATGACGACTGAAGAGAATCGTTCAACGTGACGGAAGTGCAAACCTTCCGCAAATTGCTGCAGAATTCAATGCTGAGCCACCAGTAAGTCTCAGCGTGCGAACCATTCAACGACACATCATCGATGGAGCCGTTCAGAGCCGAAGGCCCACTCGTGTACCCTTGACGCCTGCACGACACAAAGCTTTACGCCTCGCCTGGGCCCATCAACATCGACATTGGACTGTTGATGACTGGAAACATGTTGTCTGATCGGACGAGTCTCTTTTCAAATTGTATCGAGCAGATGGACGTGTACGAGTATGGAGACAATCTCGTGACTCCATGTTCCCTGCATGACAGCAGGAGACTGTTCAAGCTGGTGGAGGCTCAGTAATGGTGTAGTGTGTTCAGTTTGGGTGATTTGGGACCCCTGCTACGTGTAGATAAGAATCTGACAGGTGACACTTACGTAAGCATTCTGCCAGATCACCACGTCCACTGTGCATTCCGACGGACTTGGGAAATTGCAGCAGGACAATGCGAGGCCCCACAAGTCCAAAATAGCTACACAGTGGGTCCAGGACACTCTTCTGAGTTTAAACACTTCCGCTGGCCACAAAACACCCCAGACATGAACATTTCTGAGCATATCTGGGATGCCTTGTAACGTGCAGTTCAGAAGAGAGCTTCACTCCATCTAACTTTACGGATTTATGGACAGCCCTGCAGGATTCATGGTGTCAGTTCCCTCCAACACTACTTCATACATTAGTCGAGTCCATACCACATCGTGTTGCGGCACTTCCGCGTGCTCGCCGGGGCCCTATACGATATTAGGCAGGTGTATCAATTTCTTTGGCTGTTCGGGGTAGTTTCTCAGAGTGATTATAAGCATTAGTCATCACTGGAACTGACAAAAGGATTTTAATTATGTATGTTATGAAAAGTGATGTTTCTAATGTCACGCCGGCCGCTGTGGTCGACCGGATCTAGGCTCTTCAGTCCGGAGCCACACGGCTGCTACGGTCACAGGTTCAAATCCTGCTTCGGGCATGGATGTGTGTGGTTAGATAGGTTTAAGTAGTTCTAAGTCTAGGTGAAGACCTCAGATGTTAAGCCCCATAGTGCTTAGTCATCTAATGTCACAGGCGGGGAAAAGATTGCACATGGCTTTCGCTTGCTTGAGGCAGACTATAGTGAGAGTTGGATGAGAGCAGATCATGTCGGTGGAGATATTAACTCAATAAGCTCAATCGTAGCTTATTTTATGTTGAAAAGTAAAACCATGTACAATCGCATAGGAAGTGAATTTCATTGGTACACAGACTTTTGTGTTCAACGGTGGCAGTAAGTATAAACTTAGATATGGTTAGCTCAGATGAACTTACTCCAGTCCACTGTGTCGTGACCCTCCAATGCAATTGCAAGTAGTTATGTTCACTATCAAGCTACGTGTGTACTCATTGTTGTAGATAATCACGTATAGCCTTATGATCACTACTGAGTGGGTGAAGATGATATTGTAAGACGTGTATATTTATATTGTCTATTGTCAAATCACAATTTATGAAAGACGTTCATATTTTATTAATAGGATTAAGTAGGAATAATTAATATTTGTCATGTTGGAAATAACTGTGGTAGCAGGGAATGTCTGCACCAAAGTATTGTTGACAGGAGAGACCGCGTATGGATACATTTTAAGAAAAGAGCGGGAAAGACCGCGTATTGATACATTTTGTAATGGTAGCAGGGATTGTCTGCGCCAGAAAGGATTGTTGGCAGGAGAGACCGCACTTTAGCGTTCCTAGGAAGTCAGTAGTAAGCGAGAAGTGAAGCAAGTCGGTAGCAGGTCTGAAGCGAGATGTTGAGAGCAGCGGTGTGACTACCAGCCACTAGCTATGATTTACAAGAGATTATAAACGGATGTACAGAGACATCAGCTAACTATTATAATCAGAGGAACTAATATTATTGAATTAACTTTTTGAAAAACTCAAGACTACTGAAGGTATCCAGAATGAGATTTTCACTCTGCAGCGGAATGTGCGCTGATATGAAACTTCCTGGCAGATTAAAAGTGTGTGCCGGACCGAGACTGGAACTCGGGACCTTTGCCTTTAGCGGGCAAGTGCTCTACCAACTGAGCTACCGAAGCACGACTCACGCCCCGTCCTCACAGCTTTACTTCTGCCAGTACCTCGTCTCCTACCTTCCAAACTTTACAGAAGCTCTCCTGCGAACCTTGCAGAACTAGCACTCCTGAAAGAAAGGATATTGCGGAGACATGGCTTTGCCACAGCCTGGGGATGTTTCCAGAATGAGATTTTCACTCTGCAGCGGAGTGTGCGCTGATATGAAACTTCCTGGCAGATTAAAAGTGTGTGCCGGACCGAGACTCGAACTCGGGACCTTTGCCTTTCGCGGGCAAGTGCTCTACCAACTGAGCTACCCAAGCACGACTCACGCCCCGTCCTCACAGCTTTACTTCTGCCGGTACCTCGTCTCCTACCTTCCAAACTTTACAGAAGCTCTCCTGCGAACCTTGCAGAACTAGCACTCCTGAAAGAAAGGATATTGCGGAGACATGGCTTAGCCACAGCCTGGGGATGTTTCCAGAATGAGATTTTCAGTCTGCAGCGGAGTGTGCGCTGATATGAAACTTTACTTTACTGAAGGTATGTTTGCGCAGTGCTAGTTGTAAGATTATTGTAAACAGTAAGTCCAATTTGAACGTTCGTAAAATCATTTCATTCAGAATATAATTAATTTTTGCCAGCAATATTGCATTACTGATTATAATCCATCCGAAAAACCATCAACGTAAAACTTTGCAAAATTTTATTGTTAAGAAAAAGTTTAACTATGAATTACGTAACTTCAGTCAAATTAATTAAAAAATACCGTCAGCTTTGCTATTAAAGAATAACGTCAGCTTTGGTAATAAATACAGCCATTTATTATGACAGCCCACCAGCAGTTAATAGAGCATAGTAAGCCAGAGTAAGTATATTCATGTCGCAGTTAGATGTAGCAGTCAGATGGCGATCCAGTAACAGTAAAAAAAGGTAAGGAACAGTTTTGGGTTATTGCAGATAACGACTGAGGGCCACGACGACGACACATTCTATGTTTCGTCGAAATAATCAGAAAATTACTTTTAATAAGCAGCAATTAAATTTGTATGCGAAGATTGTGAGAGAGAATAAATTTCAAAGGGAAGATTTCGTTTGTTATTATTAAGCAAGAGAAAGAAATCTTAAGGAAAGGTTTGATAGTATAATGTAAAAGGGAAGGTTATCAATAACAAAAAGAGGTATAGAGGAGACGGGAAGGTTTCAATAACAATGCCAACCAGTATTCAGTATCATGGCATTTGATGTATAAAAGTCTCGCATGGCAACATATTTTGTACAGGCGTCGTTTAATGTGTATGTGTAGAGCTCGTGTATTGCATTCTCTCTCACTGGTGTCAGTTTGTAGAGAGTGTAATTACTCAGAATTAGCCGTTCCAGTGTACGCTCTTTCAATTCTGGTGGTACGCACTTGTCTCTTTGATTCTGAATGTGGAATAGAATATATATACATAATCAGCTTCATTGGAGAACACAGGGCTTCACCAGTATAGTCTGCTGACAAGTCTCGTGCTTAATTTTTTTTCACCTAACTGGTAGAAACTGTTACAAAATTAGAGAATAGGTGTACAAGTTAAAAGATGTTATATTGAGGCAATATAGGGAGTCAGAACAGAAAACTTAATATGTACTTTATCTGTTAGAAATTTTCTAACCTTCACAATTGTAGCCCATTTAGCAGGCGCCTACCAGGTCTGACTGCAGCAGAGATGTCTCATTTGTGGTGGTGAAACAAATATTTCACCAGTACACGGCTATCGAATTCGTATCTGGCGCTCTGTCGGAGCCCACAAGAAATACGGGCAGCGCAACGAACTTGTAACGTCACACTAGTTGTCTTGATCTGCCATACTTTGCGAACGCTCAGCTCCGCATAGCGCCCACGGGAAATCAATACATCAATTAAAAAGTAAGCAATAAAGGTTTTTAATTTGTCGCGCGCTATCGAGAGATTGGGTGTATTTAAACGTGCAGTTAATAATTACTAAACTCATCTGAAATAGTTACTCACTCCCCGCCGAAGACGGCTGCTGGCACCCATAAGACCTGCAGTGTTACGTGCGCGCCGCTGCCTGTCTCTTTCGTGAGCCACGCGCTCTCTGCAGTGGAGTGGCTCATGGGTGCCAGCATTGTCTGCAGCCAGCGCCCACTGTAGACAGCCGGCCGAAGTGGACGTGCGGTTAAAGGCGCTGCAGTCTGGAACCGCAAGGCTGCTACGGTCGCAGGTTCGAATCCTGCCTCGGGCATGGATTTTTGTGATGTCCTTAGGTTAGTTAGGTTTAACTAGTTCTAAGTTCTAGGGGACTAATGACCTCAGCAGTTGAGTCCCATAGTGCTCAGAGCCATTTGAACCATTTGAACCCACTGTAGACAAGATCCGTGGCACGGATCACGATGGTCTTTGTAGGCGCCCTTCCTAGTTCCTTTTCGACAGCAAGTTAGTGTTGAAAAACTTCCTTAGGCTGCCATAGAGTATCATAAGCAAGCGTAACTACGGTAGTTTTCCTAATAGCTTTGCTCGGTTAAGGTCGTACCCACTTTACCTGTAGCCTACGTGCATTGCACACTATGTGACGTTACTTCAAAACTACTGCTTCCTTTACGTGAAACAATCATAAAAAACCGCTTGCTCGACGATCGATCCTTACCCAAGGACGTGAAAGTTGCACAGGCTCAAATGGCTCTGAGCACTATGCGACTTAACTTCTGAGGTCATCAGTCGCCTAGACGTCAGAACTAACTAAACCTAACTAACCTAAGGACATCACACACATCCTTGACTGAGGCAGGATTCGAGCCTGCGACCGTAGCGGTCGCTCGGCTCCAGGCTGTAGCGCCTAGAACCGCACGGCCACTCCGGCCGGCAGTTGCACAGGTCACACCAATGTTAGAGAAAGGTAGGAGTAATCCACAGACCCATTTCATTAACGTCGATATGCAGTAAGATTTTGGAACATATACTGTGTTCAAACATTATGAATTACCTCGAAGAGAACGGTCTTTTGACACCCAGTCAGCAGAGATTTAGAAAACATCGTTCTTGTAAAACACAACTAGCTCTTTACACACACGATGTGTTGAGTGTTATTGACAAGGGATTTCAGATTCATTCTGTATTTTTAGATTTCCAGAAGGCTTTTGACTCTGTACAACACAAGCGGCTTGAAGTGAAATTGAGTGCCTGGATACCGTCTGAGCTATGTGATTGGATTCGCGAGTTCCTGTCAGATGTGACAGCTCATAGAAATTGACGGAAAGTCATCGGGTAAAACAGAAGTGATTTCTGGCGTTCCCCAAGATAGTGTTATAGGCCCTTTGCTGCTCGTTATCTCTATAAACAATTTAGGGGACTATCTGAGCAGCCGTCTTACGTTGTTTCCAGATGGTGATGTCGTTTATCCTCCAGTAAACTCATTAAGAGATCAAAACAAATTGCGAAACGATTTAGAAAAGATATCTGTATGGTGCGAAAATTGGCAATTGTACCTAAATAATTGTGGGGTCATCCACATGAGTAAGAAACGAAAACTCAGTCACATCTAAAGGACGTAAATTTAACTAAATACCTAGGAATTACAATTACGAACAGTTTAAATTGGAAAGAACACTTAGAAAATGTTGTTGGGATGGCAATCCATGCGTCTTATTGGCAGAGCACTTATAAAATGTAGCAGATCTGCTAAAGAGACTGCCTGCACTATGCTCGTCCGCCATCTTTTGGAGTACTGCTGCGCGATCTATAGATCTTAGCAGACAGAATTAACAGAGTACATCGAGAAAGTTCAAAGAAGAGGAGCACGTTTTGTTTTTTCGCGAGATAGGGGATAGTGTCACTGACATGTTACAGGATTCGTAATGGATACCATTAAAACAAAGGCGTTTTTCGTTGCGACGGAATCTTTTTACCAAATTTTAGTCACCAAATTTCTGCTCCGAATGCGAAAATATTTTATTGACACAGGGAGAAACGATCACCAGAAAATATCATCATAAAATAAGGTAAATCAGAGCTGGCACGGAAAGATATATGTGTTCGTGTTTTCCCCGAGCAGCTCGATATTGGAATAATGGAGAATTTTGATGGAGTTTCGATGAACCCTCAGCCAGGAACTTAGTGTTATTTGCAGAGTATCCATGTGAAATCAGTATGTTACTAGATTTCGCCAAAAACCAGAAGTGGTGATCCATCTATAAACTGAGTGAGGTTACTTACGCAGCTAATCTACGGAACACTTATGTTCTACATAGTTGTCCTCCCGTTTCTTATTTAAAAGTAAATTTCATTTGTAGCAGAATCGAAATCATCAATGTTTAATACAGATTGTATTCGAAAGTTGTTAATTTGTAACATGAAACAGAAAGTTATTGTAGTAAAATAAAAATACAGATTTATATTATAGCGCTAGAAAACCAAACTTCCGCAACAAAAAGGTAAAATAAAAAAATCACAAAACAAAAAAAATCATTCATCGCTTCAATACTTCGTCGAACTTGTTTTTGTTATTCAGAAACAAACTTCCCCATTTATCAGTAAAGACAAGAAACGCTAGCCTTTGATCATGATGAATGTTCTATTGAGCACAAAATAACAATTGTTTTTGTGTTCGTGCATGTAAATTGCACTTGGAGCAAAAGTAATTTATTTAGTTACATAAAGGCGCAGAATTTTTTTTTACTTAGAAAATGAAGTTTGTGTTCTGTGAGGATATAAAATACACAATGAAGTAACACTGAATGATGCGTGGCTCTAATCATGTGCAAAACAAACAAAAAGCAAAGAAATCGCAGGCTCCCAGTTTCTCTTGCACATTCATTTTTTCCCTACCTGTGCTACCAATAGTACCAATAAGCCCACCATTTACTACGTCCTCTGTGTCGTGTACAAAACCACCATACCGTAGTTTTGATAGAGTGGAACTCTACGAGTAATTCTACGTCGGAACTGTCTGCTTGCCTAGTTGTTAGCTTATGCTTGCATGTTTTTTACGACGTCATTCAGTTTCCTTGTGTTTTGACCGCTCCTGTATCTTCGTCTTTGTGTCCATAAATGCCGGCCGGTGTGGCCGAGCGGTTCTAGGCGCTACAGTCTGGAACCGCGCGCCGCTACGGTCGCAGGTGCGAATCCTGCCTCGGGCATGGATGTGTGTAATGTCCTTAGGTTAGTTAGGTTTAAGTAGTTCTAAGTTCTAGGGAACTGATGACCTCAGCAGTTAAGTCCCATAGTGCTCAGAGCCAGTTTTTTGTCCATAAATATAGTGGATATTACAACATGTTATTCCTAGGATTGCTTAATACATACTGCCATTATCACATTCAAAATGACTTCCCACAACTAGAAAATGTTTTGATATTACCTATACAAAAGTGGGCTCTTTGCAGCGGTTATGTTTACAGAAAGATCAATATAAAGAGACGAAGAGATTTATTGTGAGAAGAATTTACAAGATGCCAGGCATTCGTCGAGTCAATCCGTAGGTGTGAGCAGAGGAGTCACAGTGGAGAATCAGCCGATGTAGTAGGTGAAGGGGTAGTAGTAGGCGTAGTAGAGCGTCTCGCTGGGGCTGAGAGACTCCCTGGGGCGCGGCGCGACTGGCAGCGGCACGGGGGCAGGACCCGGACCCGGAGCAGGGGCGGGCGCGGGGGCGGCGGCGGGGGCGGGCCCGGGGCCCGGGAGCGCCAGCGGGAACGGCATGGGGCCCGCCAGGGCGCAGCCCAGCAGCGCCAGCACGGCCAGCACGAACACCTGCAACACGGCCGGCGGTAAATACGTGGCGGCGACACACACAAAATTACCCGTTACACGGGCCAGCAAATGTAATTCGTTCGTCTCTGACAGAGGGGAAATTCTCTGTGAGGTACACAGGAGCGTTAATTAATTAATATATAAATACTCATTTGTTAAAAGCAGATGCAGTAATGTAAAATATATCTAACAGTGTAGAGGGTAACAATTAAAATATATGCAAAAGAGTCGTAGGTAAGGTGGCGCAGCTTTCAATCAACATGCCAAGGCTGTAAAGCTGTCATTAGCACGTAACTATTTCTCCAACGCTCTTTTCTTCTTCCAGTAACCCTCTTTTCCTTCTATTTACCCCTCCTCTCAATTTTTACCTTCTCTATCGTCCATTGTATTGTATTCTACATCTACATCTACATACATACTCCGCAATTTTTGCCTTCTCTATCGTCCATTGTATTGTATTCTACATCTACATCTACATACACACTCTGCAATCCACCATACGGTGCGTGGCGGACGGTACCTCGTACCACAACTAGCATGTTCTCTCCCTGTTCCACTCCCAAACAAAACCAGAGAAACATGACTGCCTATATGCCTCTGTACGAGCCCTAATCTCTCTTATCTTATCTTTGCGGTCTTTCCGCGAAATATAAGTTGGCGGCAGTAAAATTGTACCGCAGTCAGCCTCAGATGCTGGTTCTCTAAATTTCCTCAGTAGCGATTCACGAAAAGAACGCCTCCTTTCCTCTAGAGACTCCCACCCGAGTTCCTGAATCATTTCCGTAACACTCGCGTCATGATCAAACCTACCAGTAACAAATCTAGCAGCCCGCCTCTGAATTGCTTCTATGTCCTCCCTCAATCCGACCTGATAGGGATCCCAAATGCTCGAGCGGCACTAAAGAATAGGTCGTATTAGTGTTTTATAAGCGGTCTCCTTTACAGATGAACCACATCTTCCCAAAATTCTACCAATGAACCGAAGATGACTATCCGCCTTCCCCACAACTGCCATTACATGCTTGTCCCACTTCATATCGCTCTCCAATGTTACGCCCAAATATTTAATCGACGTGACTGTGTCAAGCGCTACACTACTAATGGAGTATTCAAACATTACAGGATTCTTTTTCCTATTCATCTGCATTAATTTACATTTATCTATATTTAGAGTTAGCTGCCATTCTTTACACCAATCACAAATCCTGTCCAAGTCATCTTGTATCCTCCTACAGTCACTCAACGACGACACCTTCCCATACACCACAGCATCAGCAGCAAACAGCCGTACATTGCTATCCACCCTATCCAAAAGATCATTTATGTAGATAGAAGACAACAGCGGACCTACCACACTTCCCTGGGGCACTCCAGATGATACCCTCACCTCCGATGAACACTCACCATCGAGGACAACGTACTCGGTTCTATTACTTAAGAAGTTCCCACATTCCACTATCACCTCTTCTCGTACTTATTCCCTCACATGCTCCTGCCTAAATGCACAATGTACATATACCTAACTTCATAACCATACATTGTTACCTTCTTCATACAAATAACTGAACTGTGATTATCCCGGTCTAAGGCGCTGCAGTCATGGACTGTGCGGCTGATCCCGGCGGAGGTTCGAGTCCTCCCTAGGGCACGGGTGTGTGTGTGTTTGTCCTTACGATAATTTAGGTTAAGTAGTGTGTCAGCTTAGGGACTGATGACCTTATCAGTTAAGTCCCATAAGATTTCACACACATTTGAACATTTTTGTGATTATCCCTTTTATACATACATCAAAAAAAGGTTTTGCATCACCTCGGTTCCGCGAGTTCCGGAAACGGCACAGAAAATTAGAATAGAGATCAACGTAAACATCATTTCCACCCTTTTTATTGCGCATGAAAACCACACATTACATGTTGTACCATTATAGAGCCAGACCTTCAGAGGTGGTGGTCCAGACTGCTGTACACACCAGTACCTCTAATACCCAGTACCACGTCCTCTTGCACTGATGAATGCCTGTATTCGTCGTGGCATACTATCCACAAGTTCATCAAGACACTCTTGGTCCAGATTCTTCCACTCCTCAACGGTGATTCGGCGTGGATCCCTCAGAGCGGTTGGTGGGTTACGTCGTCCATAAACAGCCCTTTTCAATGTATCCCAGACATTTTCGACAGGATTCATGTCTGGAGAACATGTTGGCCACTCTGTTTTTGTGGTCTTCAGTCCTGAGACTGGTTTAATGCAGCTCTCCATGCTACTCTACCCTGTGCAAGCTGCTTCATCTCCCAGTACGTACTGCAGCCTACATCCTTCTGAATTTCCTTAGTGTATTCATCTCTTGGTCTCCCTCTACGATTTTTGCCCTCCACGCTGCCCTCCAATACTAAATTGCTGATCCCTTGATACCTCAGAATATGTCCTACCAACCGATCCCTTCTTCTAGTCAAGTTGTGCCACAAACTCCTCTTCTCCCCAATTCTATTCAGTACCGCCTCATTAGTTATGTGATCTACCCATTTAATCTTCAGCATTCTTCTGTAGCACCACATTTCGAAAGCTTCTATTCTCTTCTTGTATAAACTATTTATCGTCCACGTTTCACTTCCGTACATGGCTACACTCCATACAAATACTTTCAGAAATGACTTCCTGACACTTAAATCTATACTCGATGTTAAAAAATATTTCTTCAGAAACGCTTTTCTTGCCATTGTCAGTCTACATTTTATATCCTCTCTACTTCGACCATCATCAGTTATTTTACTCCTCAAAAAGCAAAACTCCTTGACTACTTTAAGTGTCTCATTCCCTAATCTAATTTCCTCAGCATCACCCGAGTTAACTCGACTACATTCCATTATCCCCGTTCTTTTGCTTTTGTTGATGTGCATCTTATATCCTCCTTTCAAGACACTGCCCATTCCGTTCAACTGCTCTTCCAAGTCCTTTGATGTCTCTGACAGAAATGTCATCGGCGAACCTTAAAGTTTTTATTTCTTCTCCATGGATTTAATATCTACTCCGAATTTCTCTTTTGTTTCCTTTGGACACTCTAGTCGAGCGATATCGTTATCCTGAAGGCAGTCATTCAAAAGATGTGCACGATGGGGGCGCGAATTGTCGTCCATGAAGACGAATACCTCGCCAATAAGCTGCCGATATGGTTGCACTATCGGTTGGAGGATGGCACTCACGTTTCGTACAGCCGTTACGTCACCTTTCATACCCACCAGTGGCGAACATAAGCCCCGCACAATGCCACCCCAAAACAGCTGGGCTCTCCACCTTGCTGCATTCGCTGGACAGCGGGTCTAAGGCATTCAGTCTGACCGGGTTGCCTCCAAAACCGTCTCCGACGATTGTCTGGTTGAAGGCATATGCGACACTCATCGGTGAAGAGAAAGTGATGCCAATCCTGAGCGGTCCATTCGGCATGTTGCTGGGCCCATCTGTACCGCGCTGCATGGTGTCCTGGTTGCAAAGACGGACCTCGCCATGGACGTCGGGAGTGAAGTTGCGCATCATGCAGCCTATTGCGCACAGTTCGAGCCGTAACACGACGTCTTGTGGCTGCACGAAAGCATTATTCAGCATGGTGGCATTGCTGTCAGGGTTCCTCCGAGCCATAATCCGTAGGTAGCAGTTATCCACTGCCGTAGTAGCCCTTGGGCGGCCTGAGCGAGGCATGTCATCTACAGTGCCTGTCCCTCTGTATCTCCTCCATGTCCGAACATCATCGCTTTGGTCCACTCAGAGACGCCTGCACACTTCCCTTGTTGAGAGGCCTTCCTTGTTAACATCGAGTATAGATTTAAATGTCAGGAAGTCATTTCTGAAAGTATTTGTATGGAGTGTAGCAATGTATGGAAGTGAAACGTGGACGATAAATAGCTTAGACAAGAAGAGAATAGAAGCTTTCGAAATGTGGTGCTACAGAAGAATGCTGAAGATTAGATGGGTTGATCACGTAACTAATGAGGAGGTATTGAATAGAATTGGGGAGAAGAGGAATTGGTGGCACAACTTGACTAGAAGAAGGGATCGGTTGGTAGGACATGTTCTGAGACATCGAGAGATCGCCAATTTAGTATTGGAGGGCAGCGTGGAGGGTAAAAATCGTAGATGGAGACCAAGAGATGAATACACTAAGCAGATTCAGAGGGATGTAGGCTGCAGTAGGTACTGGAAGATGAAGAAGCATGCACAGGATAGAGGAGCATGGAGAGCTGCATCAAACCAGTCTCAGGACTGAAGACCACAACAACAAACATCAGGTATGACTGGTGACCGTTGTTCAGTATCACAATGTACACAAATCCTGAGCCTTTTAGTAAAGCCGAAATGAAAATTAGTGATTCTCATATCGCTTTGAAAGTTGAGCAAGTCTCGGCATATTTTCAGATGAGCATCTAGAATGGGAAGACAGAACTGTCACCGTATGTAGGAAATTTCTGTTGTTGATTACAAGAAATTCAAAAAATTAAAAAAATTATTTCGACGTGAAATAAAACAAGGTTGTTCACTCGTTAGTCCTGTCGAATCTGTACGTCTATAATACGCTTCTTCACGGCACAAACAGCGAAAACTCCGTACGTCCTGAGCTAACCTTGAATGCTTGTGTATGTAATGTTACGATGTTGGATTACGTCAGTGCTTACTATGCTCAGTTAGGGTAGTTGGAGATAATTTTCACGCGTTCTGTTTTCTTCGTCGGTTTCTTAGCCTCTGCTGTGATTAATACTTCTGCTTACCTATCAAATACCTATTATCACATGTAAGATCTGATACATACAACTACTTTGCTGTGCCCACTAAATCTTATTGCATGTCCGATCCAAGACAAGAGAAAATTGGAACTTCTTTTCCTGTTATCATTGGAGAGCTTCCCTATCGCCCTTTTAAAAGAGCCCCAGCTTTCCTCGTACGTATATATTACGGTATTTTTTTCATGTTGTCTGCTATGGTCGCTCTGTTATTTCTCAAGATTCTGCGGACCAGTAGATTTCGTCTTCTAATTTGATTCCTACTGCGCTGTCGCCACACATTTCTGTCGGTATATTATTATACCCGCTTGACAGGAACGTTACGCTAGAGAAAATTATTAAATACAATGACAGATTTTACCGTAGTACTATACATTCACTACTATACACGCTATTATTGTTGCCATTATTGTTTACAACTTATATACCGTGCACATTCGAATTCTGGTTGGTATAATAAAAGTCCTGAAAATCGTAATCCTGTCAAGTGAAATAAACAGCTAAACAAATAATAAATACAGTTAATCAAAATAGAGCAGCAGATTAAAGAAGCGTGATTACTCTTGACAAACTAAAACTACCCACGACATCCATTAGTTTATAGTCTAATAGCATCGTGGAAGAGCCTCTCCGGAATTTGGACAGGGTGGGGGAAGACTGTGGCAAGATGAAGCTGTGGACCTGCAGTGCGTGTAACTTGAAATGAGAGTGAAACCTCAGCGCACTGTTGGTGACAGGTTAGTGCCCTACTCTGATACTCAGTTATAACTTGTCACGTGTAATCACTACTGCAAATTCTAACTTAGCAGGAAATTTCATTTCAGTAAATAAATGTAGGAAAAACGGGTAATATGTATTACGTTCAAGAACCAACAGGTAACAAGAAGAATGCAAGACCAGGAGAAGTACTCGAATTGAAATGGAAGTAATGACGTTTTTCCCTTCTACTTTTCAAACTGTATATCAAAGAAGAAACGAAAGAAATAAAAGAAAGCTTGAGAAGTGGGGATAAACTTGCCACCGGCCGGTGTGGCCGTGCGGTTCTAGGCGCTTCAATCTGGAATCGCGTGACCGCTGCCTCGGGCATGGATGTGTGTGATGTCCTTAGGTTAGTTAGGTTTAAGTAGTTCTAAGTTCTAGGGGACTGATGACCTCAGATGTTAAGTCCCATAGTGCTCAGAGCCATTTGAACCATTTAATAAGCTTGCCGATAGTAAGACATCACATGTACGATTCGCTGATGATACTTCTATGACCTGTGAGAATTGTGTAATATAGAAGTTGTTGACGCGAATGACAGCTTAGTGACAACGGAGTATGTGTTGAAAGTAAACCAAAGACAAAACTATTAAGGAACAGTAGAAAAGCGAATAGCGACAAACTTAGCATAAATGTTTTGGAACATACTGCAGAAGTGACTGAATTCTACCTTGGAAGCAAAACAACACATCCCAAAATCAATATGCAGCATTCCTTTCTAAAAAAGTTTACTGTTATACAACATAGACCTTAGTCTGATAAAAGAAATGCCTGACAATGTACGACTGGGGTACAGTACTGCGTGGAAATCGATGATCGACTCTAGGAAACGGAGTGGAAGAGAACCGAGGTGTTGGAGATATGATGTTACAGGAGGATGTCCAAATTTGAGTACGGTGATGAAGCGAGAGAGGGTATCCAGTGAATCGGTGGGAAAGCAGTTTGTCGAAAACACTAACTAGAAGAAGTGACAAGATAACAGAACCCACGTGAAGACATCAGACAATAACTTGAGTGGTTCAAGAGGAAATCGTCGATGGAGGGCAAAGGGTTTAGGGGAAGACAAATATTGGAATACATACGTCACATAATACACAATAAATAACTGAGGACGGTGGGTGAACAGATGAAGAGGTTAGCATAGGACATAAATGGTGGCGGCACGCATCACACCAGGCATATATATATATATATATATATATATATATATATATATATATATATATATATATATATATATATATATATAGTGTGTGTGAGCTGGAAGCGTCGCCACGTGTTGTTATACTCACAGTGGTCTTCATGGTTACCAAGAGTGCGTCTCTGGAATGGACTGATGTCGGCAGCTGGGGCGACACGTCTTTTATAGCGAGCGGCGTCTGTCAGCTGAGGCCTTCAACTTTGTACCGCTTCGTCACCACCGCCTGCTCTTCCCTGCCAGACACGAGAACATAAGAAGAGCGCCGCAGAAAAACGACAAAGTGCACCGCAGAACCAGATGCGCATTCATTAAGCACCTGCTCTACGCAATGTAGGTCGTAATTCTCCCGCCGCCTACATCGACTTACACACTAATACTAACAATCCCGGAATTTACGTGTCTCGAAAGAAAACTGCATCAGCTCCTGGATTTCACCAATCCTGCATTCCACCTGGCATCCACAATGAGACCCAGCGGTGTTTTGCAAAATTCTTACAAGAGTTATTATTCGTCGCAGCGGCAAGAATCTTCCGACACCTAGGAAATGCGCAGTGAGTGTGAGAATTTCTTCTTTCAAACGAGATAAAGTATCTGACGTATGACAGCTAAACAGCCAAGACAACGAGTTCGCCATACCAGTGATCCCAGAAAAGAAAAAATGACAGAAAGTAATTTTTTCACAATAAAGGATGGCAGCCAAAAACAGGTGCAGGATAGAATTTTGGCTGTTTTTGGCTGCCATCCTTTATTGTGAAGAATTTTAACAGTTGCTGCTGCAGCCATGTTTAAAATCTTGACAGAAAGTAAATAAGTATAGTTCCTCGCTAGTGATCTTCGAAGAAGTTTCCTGAATGAAGAATACCGAATGTAATAGCGTTCTCGAAGATTTTCGCGCAACGTATATGTAAATCTTTGACTATTTTCCGAATTGTGTAGCACCTACAGGATCAACAAGTTGTTAATGGAGTCAATAACGTTTGTCAAACAACAGAACGCAACCTAACGAGTAATTGTAGAATAAATTCTGCACAATTTTGACATCCACACATTCACAACTGTGCAGTTGTAGCTCAAGATTCATGAGCAAGATTTTGTACCCCTATCATCACCTGTGTTCCCAACTCTGTAGGAATCAGCATGGATTTCGCAAAAGACGATCGTGTGAAACCCAGCTCGCGCTATTCGTCCACAAGACTCAGAGGGCCATAGACACGGGTTCCCTGGTAGATGCCGTGTTTCTTGACTTCCGCAAGGCGTTCGATACAGTTCCCCACAGTCGTTTAATGAACAAAGTAAGAGCATATGGACTATCAGACCAATTGTGTGATTGGATTGAACAGTTCCTAGATAATAGAACGCAGCATGTCGTTCTCAATGGAGAGAAGTCTTCCGAAGTAAGAGTGATTTAAGGTGTGCCGCAGGGGAGTGTCGTAGGACCGTTGCTATTCACAATATACATAAACGACCTTGTGGATCACATCGGAAGTTCACTGAGGCTTTTTGCAGATGATGCTGTGGTATATCGAGAGGCTGTAACAATGGAAAAATTGTACTGAAATGCAGGAGGATCTGCAGCGAATTGACACATGGTGCAGGGAATGGCAATTGAATCTCAATGTAAACATGTGTAATGTGCTGCGAATACATAGAAAGAAAGATCCCTTATCATTTAGCTACAATATAGCAGGTCAGCAACTGGAAGCAGTTAATTCCATAAATTATCTGGAAGTAGGCATTAGGAGTGATTTAAAATGGAATGATCATATAAAGTTGATCGTCGGCAAAGCAGATGCCAGACTGAGATTCATTGGAAGAATCCTAAGGAAGTGCAATCCGAAAACAAAGTAAGTAGGTTACAGTACACTTGTTCACCCACTGCTTGAATATTGCTCACCAGTGTGGGATCCGTACCAGATAGGGTTGATAGAAGAGATAGAGAAGATCCAACGGAGAGCAGTACGCTTCGTTACAGGATCATTTAGTAAAGCGAAAGAGTTACGGAGATGATAGATAAACTCCAGTGGAAGACTCTGCAGGAGAGACGCTCAGTAGCTCGGTACGGGCTTCTGTTGAAGTTTCGAGAACATACCTTCACCGAGGGGTCAAGCAGTATATTGCTCCCTCCTATGTATATCTCGCGAAGAGACCATGAGGATAAAATCAGAGAGATTAGAGCCCACACAGAGGCATACCGACAAGCCTTCTTTCCACGAACAGTACGAGACTGGAATAGAAGGGAGAACCGATAGAGGTACTCAAGGTACCCTCCGCCACACACCATCAGCTGGCTTGCGGAGTATGGATGTAGATGTAGAACGTACTGGAGTCGGGGGGTACAGGTTTTTTATTCATTACCGAATTGACACGCAGCTAACTGCTCGGATGGCAAAGCGCGATGATGCACCGCTTCCGGGATTCTGGGAGATATTCCTGCCTTGGATCGAGAGCTTGTGAGCTCCCCAGCCTGGATTTGATATTTGGACGGTTTCCTGCATCAGACTAGGTCCCGTCTTAGATACATACTTCGCAAACATTTAGAAACCGTTCTCAAACTTTTTATTCTAGACTGGCGACACAGACTAGAATTTTCCTCGACAATTTGAGATCATCGTCGGCTTGGCGCACCGGCGGACTATAGGCTCGTGGGAGCGGACAGATTTTCCGAATCTTAATTTGATTAATTTTGCAATATCGCAAGATGACGAATATTGGCAGAGGCTAGTTTAAAGTTCAGGTCGCTGCTACTTGTCACGGTAAGGCACGAGAGTGCCCGCCAATCTCGCACTGTTTGCCGCCGATTCAGCAGTCGCAGCCCCCGGACTCTGACCGCTGCAAATAGGTGCTAACAGTAGCCGCAGTGCTGTTTAGGTTGGCTGTATGGTCCCTTTCTTGTCATGATTTCGGGACCAGCCGCCATCTTAGCGTCGAGGAGCATGATTTGTTCACCATTTGCCGCAATGAACCATTCCGCTCGCTTGGTTGCAGATATTGACACTCATATAAGAGTTCACACGTAGTGTTAGTACTATGCTGATTATCGTTCAGTACGTAATAGGCCGGGTACTATCTGATACCGAGATAGCTGTCTGCAGTGCCCCGCCGGGGCTTCCATTACCTTTCACGCTAGCGAAAAAAGTTCTCCATGTTTTCTCTCCTCACGCTCTCTCGCACTTTTCATACGATCGAATGTTTTATATTTTATATTCTTTTCCTGCAGCAAGAAGGAGTAGGACCTGGCTTTCATAAATTTACAGTTACATTCGTGTATCAGGCTACCTTGCCAATTTATGTGTTTTTAGAGGAACAGTAAAGTAGACTTTAGCAGAACGGACACATTTTTCTTTGTCTGTAGCTTCAATCTATTGTCCTATCCATTATATTAATTAACCATCAACTTAATCTCTACTAGAAAAGAATTAGTTCGGTGCTAGCCACGGTCGGGACAACAGCTGACAGGTAGGCCAATGACAAACCTCACCACTTGCAGGGAAACAGAGAAATCGCCTGCACAAGCAATTATTTTGCAATGTCTTTTCAGATTTACATTCATTAGTATTCACGCCATCGTTTGTAGCAGCCATCTAACGCTACAGTCGGTTCAATGCCTGCCTCCTGAAATAGTTGATCATTTGACGTTTATGACTTCTGAAAGGTTCTGAGACTTCCTTATATTATGGAATATTAAATTTTGCTATTACATCCCATCTGTGTTCTAACAGGAGCACTCTCCTCTGAGACAGGTTGTCCAGCTCCGCGTGTACTTCGTGAGTGCTCAGTAAACGTGCTTTGAGCAATTGTCTTGAGGTGTGAAGAACTAACAGGTAAAAAATTACAGTCAAAGACATATTGAAATATTTTCTACTTGACAGTTCGTTCTATTCCACAAAAGTGTTTCCGATTGCGTAATAGTGAAAGTAAAATTTGACGTACCATAAGATTAATATAAAAAAAGATCATGTGGATGATCATAATGTGGCTTCGTTTTTCACTAAAGAAATGTCTCATTTGTAAATTGTCACGTTCGACGTCATAGACTGCAATTATGATACACAGAAAATGTAAATAACTGGATACGTCCAGTGCAAAGCATCGTTAAGTTTTCTGCACCATATTCTGTGGATAATTCTGGACGCCACGGCCTATTGTCGCCTGAAAGCAACTAATTTAGGACAGTCGTTGAAGTATTTCAGGTAGATCTTAGAAGGCATCGTTGTTGACAGCTGAAAAGTAGCCGTGTTCGAGTTAACTCAGAGGACAGCAAATCACAGAGCTCCGAATAAATACAGCTGAAGTCACGGACCCTAAGCACTACGTTACACTGTAGGTGAGGGGGGGGGGGGGGGGGTCGCTGGGAAGTCTTATTCCAAAGGGTGTTCTTTGATGGTCATCACCTTCATCATCCACAGTCACCATTTAAAACCCAGTGCTGGATAAAGTTGTCCAGTAGACGTTTCTATACACATTATGATCTTTAGGTAAACGTATCTATGGTGCTACTGTAGGTCTTCTAATGTCATCATTTCATCTTGGATTAATTCGTTGTTTCGGCCTTTTCTTACATTTGAAATCCAACAATAAACCTCCTTTGTGTACCTGCGACACATTCACATGTTTCCCTATTCTTCCCACATCAGTTTAATTTTCGTTATATTCAGAATTGCTTCAACCACTCCATTTGCAAGTTTTGCTATCTGAGTTCCGAACACGCATGTCTTCGTTGCTCAGTAAGCAACGCCCAGTTTTTGAATGGTTTTATTGCGTATTTAAACCCATATCCCACTGCCATAAATCAAAATTGGTAACACCCATATTGCCTGCAAAATTTTCTTTTCAGATCCGTCGGAAGCTTCATTTGTAAAAGTTTGTTTTTGCGTTTCCAAAGGCACTCTAGGCCCGTCTTATTCTCTTTTGTCTTCCTATCCACTTACTCTTCAGCTGCCCTAAATACAAAACTTGTATTTTCATTGTTAATTTGCGCTAGGCTATCTTCGAGAGTGTGCTACCCGTTTTAGTATTACTAAGGCGATTTTTGAGCCACCTCTGCTGTACTGAGTTCTTAAAGTCGTTGTTGAAACTGGACTGTACTGGAGGCAGCAAGTACAATGTCGTGAGCGACACTATGGTGCTTCAAATACGATCCATTAACAGGTGTCGCTGCTTCTAAAGAACGACACTGTGGAAGCCCCAAAAGCCGTTGTGGCGACCATTTGTTTCCAGATAACTACTTTCGGTCTATCGACCATCTAAGTCACAGATTAATACTACACCTAGTTTAAGAAAAGTCCCTTGGCGTCGTATACATCGCTGTCTATAGTCACACCGTCACACACACTTGCGTCTTTTACCTCACATTTCCCAGCTGTTGCCAAGTGCAAAAATCGACACTCTATTGCAGTATTCAACATACATTCTGGCTATAGTCATACCACATGCTGCCTGTCGATTTTCGCACGTGGTGACAGCTGGTAAACTTCTGAAATGATGGACCGAGTGTGTATTTGATTACAAGGAAATTTCCTTAAACTTGATATAGTATTACTACCCAAGGATCAGTCCTGGCACCGCTACTTTTCAGCGTGTATATAGCCGATATGCCTAATACTAAATCTGAAAAGTTTGGATATGCAGATGACTGGGCCATAGCTACACAACATCGAGATGGAGCATACTGAGACTGTCCTGACAAGCGACTTGTCCTTGCTGGGAACGTACGTACGTTCTAAAGAACGACACTGTGGAAGCCCCAAAAGCCGTTGTGGCGACCATTTGTTTCCAGATAACCACTTTCGGTCTATCGACCATCTAAGACACAGATTAATACTACACCTAGTTTAAGAAAAGTCCCTTGGCGTCGTATACATCGCTGTCTTTAGTCACACCGTCACACACACTTGCGTCTTTTACCTCACATTTCCCAGCTGTTGCCAAGCGCAAACATCGACACTCTATTGCGGTATTCAACATACTTTCTGGCCATAGTCATACCACATGCTGCCTGTCGATTTTCGCACTTGGTGACAGCTGGTAAACTTCTGAAATGATGGACCGAGTGTGTATTTGATTACAAGGAAATTTCCTTAAACTTGATATAGTATTACTACCCAAGGATCAGTCCTGGCACCGCTACTTTTCAGCGTGTATATAGCCGATATGCCTAATACTAAATCTGAAAAGTTTGGATATGCAGATGACTGGGCCATAGCTACACAACATCGAGATGGAGCATACTGAGACTGTCCTGACAAGCGACTTGTCCTTGCTGGGAACGTACGTACGTTCTAAAGAACGACACTGTGGAAGCCCCAAAAGCCGTTGTGGCGACCATTTGTTTCCAGATAACCACTTTCGGTCTATCGACCATCTAAGACACAGATTAATACTACACCTAGTTTAAGAAAAGTCCCTTGGCGTCGTATACATCGCTGTCTTTAGTCACACCGTCACACACACTTGCGTCTTTTACCTCACATTTCCCAGCTGTTGCCAAGCGCAAACATCGACACTCTATTGCGGTATTCAACATACTTTCTGGCCATAGTCATACCACATGCTGCCTGTCGATTTTCGCACTTGGTGACAGCTGGTAAACTTCTGAAATGATGGACCGAGTGTGTATTTGATTACAAGGAAATTTCCTTAAACTTGATATAGTATTACTACCCAAGGATCAGTCCTGGCACCGCTACTTTTCAGCGTGTATATAGCCGATATGCCTAATACTAAATCTGAAAAGTTTGGATATGCAGATGACTGGGCCATAGCTACACAACATCGAGATGGAGCATACTGAGACTGTCCTGACAAGCGACTTGTCCTTGCTGGGAACGTACGTACGTTCTAAAGAACGACACTGTGGAAGCCCCAAAAGCCGTTGTGGCGACCATTTGTTTCCAGATAACCACTTTCGGTCTATCGACCATCTAAGACACAGATTAATACTACACCTAGTTTAAGAAAAGTCCCTTGGCGTCGTATACATCGCTGTCTTTAGTCACACCGTCACACACACTTGCGTCTTTTACCTCACATTTCCCAGCTGTTGCCAAGCGCAAACATCGACACTCTATTGCGGTATTCAACATACTTTCTGGCCATAGTCATACCACATGCTGCCTGTCGATTTTCGCACTTGGTGACAGCTGGTAAACTTCTGAAATGATGGACCGAGTGTGTATTTGATTACAAGGAAATTTCCTTAAACTTGATATAGTATTACTACCCAAGGATCAGTCCTGGCACCGCTACTTTTCAGCGTGTATATAGCCGATATGCCTAATACTAAATCTGAAAAGTTTGGATATGCAGATGACTGGGCCATAGCTACACAACATCGAGATGGAGCATACTGAGACTGTCCTGACAAGCGACTTGTCCTTGCTGGGAACGTACGTACGTTCTAAAGAACGACACTGTGGAAGCCCCAAAAGCCGTTGTGGCGACCATTTGTTTCCAGATAACCACTTTCGGTCTATCGACCATCTAAGACACAGATTAATACTACACCTAGTTTAAGAAAAGTCCCTTGGCGTCGTATACATCGCTGTCTTTAGTCACACCGTCACACACACTTGCGTCTTTTACCTCACATTTCCCAGCTGTTGCCAAGCGCAAACATCGACACTCTATTGCGGTATTCAACATACTTTCTGGCCATAGTCATACCACATGCTGCCTGTCGATTTTCGCACTTGGTGACAGCTGGTAAACTTCTGAAATGATGGACCGAGTGTGTATTTGATTACAAGGAAATTTCCTTAAACTTGATATAGTATTACTACCCAAGGATCAGTCCTGGCACCGCTACTTTTCAGCGTGTATATAGCCGATATGCCTAATACTAAATCTGAAAAGTTTGGATATGCAGATGACTGGGCCATAGCTACACAACATCGAGATGGAGCATACTGAGACTGTCCTGACAAGCGACTTGTCCTTGCTGGGAACGTACGTACGTTCTAAAGAACGACACTGTGGAAGCCCCAAAAGCCGTTGTGGCGACCATTTGTTTCCAGATAACCACTTTCGGTCTATCGACCATCTAAGACACAGATTAATACTACACCTAGTTTAAGAAAAGTCCCTTGGCGTCGTATACATCGCTGTCTTTAGTCACACCGTCACACACACTTGCGTCTTTTACCTCACATTTCCCAGCTGTTGCCAAGCGCAAACATCGACACTCTATTGCGGTATTCAACATACTTTCTGGCCATAGTCATACCACATGCTGCCTGTCGATTTTCGCACTTGGTGACAGCTGGTAAACTTCTGAAATGATGGACCGAGTGTGTATTTGATTATAAGGAAATTTCCTTAAACTTGATATAGTATTACTACCCAAGGATCAGTCCTGGCACCGCTACTTTTCAGCGTGTATATAGCCGATATGCCTAATACTAAATCTGAAAAGTTTGGATATGCAGATGACTGGGCCATAGCTACACAACATCGAGATGGAGCATACTGAGACTGTCCTGACAAGCGACTTGTCCTTGCTGGGAACGTACGTACGTTCTAAAGAACGACACTGTGGAAGCCCCAAAAGCCGTTGTGGCGACCATTTGTTTCCAGATAACCACTTTCGGTCTATCGACCATCTAAGACACAGATTAATACTACACCTAGTTTAAGAAAAGTCCCTTGGCGTCGTATACATCGCTGTCTTTAGTCACACCGTCACACACACTTGCGTCTTTTACCTCACATTTCCCAGCTGTTGCCAAGCGCAAACATCGACACTCTATTGCGGTATTCAACATACTTTCTGGCCATAGTCATACCACATGCTGCCTGTCGATTTTCGCACTTGGTGACAGCTGGTAAACTTCTGAAATGATGGACCGAGTGTGTATTTGATTATAAGGAAATTTCCTTAAACTTGATATAGTATTACTACCCAAGGATCAGTCCTGGCACCGCTACTTTTCAGCGTGTATATAGCCGATATGCCTAATACTAAATCTGAAAAGTTTGGATATGCAGATGACTGGGCCATAGCTACACAACATCGAGATGGAGCACACTGAGACTGTCCTGACAAGCGACTTGTCCTTGCTGGGAACGTACTTTCGTGAATGGAGACTACAACCTAGTCCAACTAAAACTAAGGCTACGTGTTTCCACCTGAATAATAAATTGTCTAACAGACGCCTTAAGATATATTTTGATAGCAATATTCTGCCTTATAATAAAAATCCAAAATACCTGGGAGTGACATTAGATAGAACCCTGAGCTACAAACAACGCCTCATCAACACTGCTGCAAAAATCCGTACTAGGAACAATATCATTCAGAAACTATGTGGTACCAGCTGGGGCTCCTCCGCCTCTACCTTGCGATGCTCTGCTTTGGGACTTGTCTACTCTGCGGCAGAGTACTGTTCCCCTGTTTGGCTAAAGAGCGCTCACACCAAGATGGTGGACACAGTACTGAACCAAACTATGAGGATTATTTCAGGTACAATAAAATCAACCCCCATTCACTGGCTACCCGTACTGAGCCACATACCGCCACCTCACTTACGAAGAGAACATGCGCTTCTCAGAGAATTTAAAAAAATACAACCCGCAACTTCCGATCCACGCTTTGAGCAATGGCATTGACAGAGATAGATTGCGCTCTAGACATCCACCTCTTATAAGGGCCAAAGATCTGGAGCAAAATGGTTTCTGTCTTGAAGAACGCTGGAAAGTGGAATAGCAAGAATCAGCACCATCACAGGTAAACACCTTACTGAAACCATCGAACAGACCTCCAGGCTTTGGCTTACCACGTAAAACCTGGACCATCCTTAACAGGATCAGGACGGGCCACGGTCGATGTGCGGACTCTCTACACAAATGGGGAAGAGCACCATCCCGAAAGTGCGACTGCGGCGCTGAGAAGCAGACGATCCGGCACATCATTGCAGAGTGCCCTCTGAGAGCCTACTCAGGTCATACAGCGGACTTCCTGGATGCGACTCGAAGTGCAGTTCAATATATTAAAAACCTAAATGTTCATTTGTAATTATATGTATGTTGTTCATAACTGTATTTAATTCTTTGTCTTGTTTTTTAGTGCCAAAGTTATAAAGTTATTGTAGCAGCTTATTTATCTATAAACGTGATTTGTACTTGCCATACGCTAAATAAATAAATAAATAGTATTACTACATCCTAAGACGTAAAATGGACAATATATTATTTGTCGTCAGAAAGTGAAAACGTCCAGGAATGCTGTGGGACGGAATCATTTTGTTTCACGATAACGCATGCCCCCACACTGCCAATCATACGTAGGCTACGGTTCAGTGATTTGGCTGTGAAACACAACATCCTCTGTACAGGGCGGATCTTTCACCGTGTAATTTTCACACTTTTGGCGACCTACGAAAGACATGCGTGAACGTCGGTTTCAGTCAGACGAGGAAGTGCAAGACTGGGTGAGCTTATGGACCCGTCAATAGCCGACCGCTTTCTACGAAACAGGAATTGATTGTCTCTTCTCCAACTGGGGTAAATATCTTTTGAATGGAAGCATTCCACTGTTCTGCTGTGGCGGGTGATCTTCGTTCACGTTAGTACTGAATATTCATGTTTTCGTTCTCTCCAACTCCTTACTCTGATGTCACTTGTTATTTTCCCACTAGGTGTTTCGATGGTTCACACCATCACCTTCAGGAGGAGAATTTTGTTGTTACATCCGTAGCGTTAGTGAGAGCACAGTCGCCTCTTTACAACAGCAGACAGTGCAAAGAGGAATCTAAAAACACAATTCTAAACCTGACCATGATGGTGTGAACAAACGAAAAACGTAATCTGAAAATAAGCAAGAGACTGACTCAGTAAAATGTTAAGTTATATTTATCACCAGTTGCAGTCATCATGATGCCGTCCTTTATGGACGAGATATTCCTTAACTTCAAGTTATATAATTTTCGTGGCCATAAAACACGAAGGAAAACAGACATAATTTCAAACAAATATCTACGATCTTTATGCAGCCGCTTATATGATAATATATTGCTGTGATGATGTCAGTTGGTTTATCGCTACTTGTCGTCAACAGTTCAACTTCTCAGGGAGCTTCATTCCGTAGCGGTAATATTTACAAGCCGTATGTTCTGCGTGCGGAGATCAGCGATTGCATTCAGTATGCCCTGGTCGTGACTAATTACACGTGTATCGCTGAATATATCGCGGCAGTCTTGCGTAACGTATAAAGGCTGGGGACGATCAGACGGCACGGCGCATTCTGTCTCTCATACCTGTCTAGTGGAAAAGGAAGGAAGGAGAAGAAGGAAGACTTATTGAGGATTTGGACTTGGAATATTTTAACCCTTCTCCAGGAAGGGAAATTAGAAAACGCCAAACATGAAATGACAAGAAACAACTAGGATGTACTCGGAACGTGTGAGGAGACATGGGGTGGTTGTGTGCCGACTTCCGATTGTAATATTCAGGTGAAGATAAAAATGGAATGTATGGGGTTAGAATTTAGATAGATAAGACTGAAGGACAAGGTTATCAAGGTTGATTATGTTAGTGGAAGAATAATGACGACGAGACTGAAAGGTAAAAAGAAAGACTTAGTTATCATCCAGGTCTATATGCTAACAAGTAATCATTCAGATGGAAAGGTAGAAGAATGTTATGAGAAGATAGAAAACGTAGCAGAGAAAGAGAAAAGAAATGCGTGTATTGTTATGATGGGTGATTGGAATGCGGTAGTTGGTGAAGGACCAGAAGGAAAAGCTCCGGAAAATTTGGACTGGGAGAAGGAAATGAGAGAGGGCAAAGATTGTTTGAATACTGCAATGAAAATTTCATGGTAGTTGGAAATACTCTAACTGATAACCACAGAAGACGAACAGCAAAAATATGTGTTCCTGTGTTTGTGTAACTATGCTATTTTCTGCATGTTTTAAATTTAAAGAATCCACTGCCGATGGTGATATCTGTCGCCGAAACTAGTTTGAGGAATAAATAAGTAAACAGATGACGAAGTATTTTGCTTGAAGACGAACTCACAATTCGCATACTGCTGTTGAACAGAGTTCATCGAAAACGCCAGACCAATCCACGCGTAATCAGGGCTTACGCGGTAGTGTGTTGTTGTGCAGCAACACGAGACCTCTCGAAAGCAGTCCTTGTCGATTCCTTCGAATCCTCCGCCCCCTTAGCTGAGTGATCAGCACGTCAGAGTACCAGTCAGGGGGGACCGGTTTCGATTCCTGGTCGGGTCGGAGATTTTATCTGCTAGGTGACTAGGTGTTGTTTTGTCCTAATCAACGGGGATATCGTTGCTTTGAGCTTCTTATTGGCGGTTGGGGATGGGAGGAAGACACGAAGAGTGTCTTCGTAACATTACCTCGTTTCGGGTATCAATGATGCACCACGTTTCGTCCCATGTGCCGAAGAGACAATCCCATTTACTTGGTTTTATTCTCGTCTCAGAGCACTTTTTAGAAGATAAACAGACGAAAGTTGAATCTATCGTCAGTAGGCCATAGACTTTCGTCAATGAAACAACCAAAACAATTCATATTCTTGGCAGTACTGAATGTATGATATTTATACACTCCTGGAAATTGAAATAAGAACACCGTGAATTCATTGTCCCAGGAAGGGGAAACTTTATTGAGACATTCCTGGGGTCAGATACATCACATGATCACACTGACAGAACCACAGGCACATAGACACAGGCAACAGAGCATGCACAATGTCGGCACTAGTACAGTGTATATCCACCTTTCGCAGCAATGCAGGCTGCTATTCTCCCATGGAGACGATCGTAGAGATGCTGGATGTAGTCCTGTGGAACGGCTTGCCATGCCATTTCCACCTGGCGCCTCAGTTGGACCAGCGTTCGTGCTGGACGTGCAGACCGCGTGAGACGACGCTTCATCCAGTCCCAAACATGCTCAATGGGGGACAGATCCGGAGATCTTGCTGGCCAGGGTAGTTGACTTACACCTTCTAGAGCACGTTGGGTGGCACGGGATACATGCGGACGTGCATTGTCCTGTTGGAACAGCAAGTTCCCTTGCCGGTCTAGGAATGGTAGAACGATGGGTTCGATGACGGTTTGGATGTACCGTGCACTATTCAGTGTCCCCTCGACGATCACCAGTGGTGTACGGCCAGTGTAGGAGATCGCTCCCCACACCATGATGCCGGGTGTTGGCCCTGTGTGCCTCGGTCGTATGCAGTCCTGATTGTGGCGCTCACCTGCACGGCGCCAAACACGCATACGACCATCATTGGCACCAAGGCAGAAGCGACTCTCATCGCTGAAGACGACACGTCTCCATTCGTCCCTCCATCCACGCCTGTCGCGACACCACTGGAGGCGGGCTGCACGATGTTGGGGCGTGAGCGGAAGACGGCCTAACGGTGTGCGGGACCGTAGCCCAGCTTCATGGAGACGGTTGCGAATGGTCCTCGCCGATACCCCAGGTGCAACAGTGTCCCTAATTTGCTGGGAAGTGGCGGTGCGGTCCCCTACGGCACTGCGTAGGATCCTACGGTCTTGGCGTGCATCCGTGCGTCGCTGCTGTCCGGTCCCAGGTCGACGGGCACGTGCACCTTCCGCCGACCACTGGCGACAACATCGATGTACTGTGGAGACCTCACGCCCCACGTGTTGAGCAATTCGGCGGTACGTCCACCCGGCCTCCCGCATGCCCACTATACGCCCTCGCTCAAAGTCCGTCAACTGCACATACGGTTCACGTCCACGCTGTCGCGGCATGCTACCAGTGTTAAAGACTGCGATGGAGCTCCGTATGCCACGGCAAACTGGCTGACACTGACGGCGGCGGTGCACAAATGCTGCGCAGCTAGCGCCATTTGACGGCCAACACCGCGGTTCCTGGTGTGTCCGCTGCGCCGTGCGTGTGATCATTGCTTGTACAGCCCTCTCGCAGTGTCCGGAGCAAGTATGGTGGGTCTGACACACCGATGTCAATGTGTTCTTTTTTCCATTTCCAGGAGTGTATTTACAGTCGGCATGACTCAGTCTGACACTTGTCTAACATTCAATGCAAGTTATTCAATAGTCTCACTTTCTGATAAAGTGCACCCTTCCCCAGCAACTCCTGTTCCTTACAGATGCCAGACGTGCTTACCCTTGTAGGGGAAAGGTGGTTGTAATACTCTTGCAAGCAATATTTTAGTCGGGTAGGCCTGGTTCCTTAGAGATATATTGTTTTAACAGGTTCTTTCTACATCTACATCCATACTCCGCAAGCCACTTGACGGTGTGTGGCGGAGGGTACCCTGAGTACCTCTATCGGTTCTCCCTTCTATTCCAGTCTCGTATTGTTCGTGGAAAGGAGGATTGTCGGTATGCTTCTGTGTGGGCTCTAATCTCTCTGATTTTATTCTCATGGTCTCTTCGCGAGATATACGTAGGAGGGAGCAATATACTGCTAGACTCTTCGGTGAAGGTATGTTCTCGAAACTTTAACAAAAGCCCGTACCGAGCTACTGAGCGTCCCTCCTGCAGAGTCTTCCACTGGAGTTTATCTATCATCTCCGTAACGCTTTCGCGATTACTAAATGATCCTGTAACGAAGCGCGCTGTTCTCCGTTGGATCTTCTGTGTCTCTTCTATTAACCCTATCTGGTACGGATCCCACACTGTTGAGCAGTATTCAGGCAGTGGGCGAACAAGTTTACTGTAACCTACTTCCTTTGTTTTCGGATTGCATTTCCTTAGGATTCTTCCAATGAATCTGTCTGGCATCTGCTTTACCGACGATCAACTTTATATGATCATTCCATTTTAAATCACTCCTAATGCGTACTCCCAGATAATTTATGGAATTAACTGCTTCCAGTTGCTGACCTACTATTTTGTAGCTAAATGATAAGGGAACTATCTTTCTATGTATTCGCAGCACATTACACTTGTCTACATTGAGATTCAATTGCCATTCCCTGCACCATGCGTCAATTCGCTGCAGATCCTCCTGCATTTCAGTACAATTTTCCATTGTTACAACCTCTCGATACACCACAGCATCATCTGCAAAAAGCCTCAGTGAACTTCCGATGTCATCCATAAGGTCATTTATGTATATTGTGAATAGCAACGGTCCTATGACACTCCACTGCGGCACACCTGAAATCACTCTTACTTCGGAAGACTTTTCTCCATTGAGAATGACATGCTGCGTTCTGTTATCTAGGAACTCTTCAATCCAATCACACAATTGGTCTGATAGTCCATATGCTCTTACTTTGTTCATTAAACGACTGTGGGGAACTGTATCGAACTGTTCTTTCGTTTGTGTTGGGTTAGACCAGACTGTGATTCGTACAGACAGAAATTAGTTTTCGTAATAGATTTTTACACACAGACTTAAGGCTTTTTATTTATTTTTTCAAAATAAGCCACTTATATATTTAAACAATTATTTAATAGATTTTAAATGGAATTATTCATCTGCTTCCAAACTTAATCGCAGGGGACTTTTCAGTATCTGTCCTCTTGAGTATAAATCTAACCTCGGTTCCCGGCGACGAACACACACACACACACACACACACACACACACACACACACACACACACACACACACACAAACACGCTCTCATGTGGAGGACGACGTGTCCCCGCCTGCTCTGCTACGGATATTTTCCTGTTCTGATGCAACGCCCTTGCTACAACTATAGCTTCTTGCTGTTGAGACAATCGACTTGCGTAAGGTTCTGGAATGCCCTTTGCAGGAGACGTCCGGATCTCGTCTCTACGTGGTCGGACATCATTCTCTGAAAGTAGTGAGGAGCATTCAAGACATGTGTGACAACCAAATTATTCGCGGGTTGCAAGTGTATTCGGGAGGCAGAATATCTGAAATACATATCAAGAGTAGTCGTAATGTAGTGGTTCAAATATTATTTCTTGTTAATATACCTAGGTGACCGATCAACTTAACGCTTTAGTTAATGCACTCTGTCTACAATGAATTGTTCGCACGATATTTCCTGGTATATGCTAGGGCACAGAGCAGTAGCAGGAAATACTGGGACTTAACTTGTTCTGAAGTAGGCCGAGGCAAGGTTCTGGATTTGAATCCCGATAAGATACACAGTTTTAATCTGTTAGGAAGTATCGAGTGAAGATTATATATGTAATTATATATGGTTATATATGGACTTTCCGAAAATATAACATACAGTCGGTATTAGAGCACTGGAAATATTAAGTAAGATTATCTACGATGGAAAAAATCAAGTTTTCGATTCCAATAAACATGTTAGCCGAGTGACTGTTCCCTTTTCAGCTGGATTGGAACTAACCCGTTCCTAGCCTTTCTTATTTATTATCACATGTTCCAGCTATCTGCGCCTATATCTCTTAATTTTTTCGTTGACTGACTTAAAATATTTCATTACCACACATTAAGTTTATTCTAAAATGTTACTTTTCTTTACGCTTTACTTGGCCCTTCACTCGTATTTTACGAAAACAAAGATAGTCACCAGACGGCCGGTGTGGCAGAGCGGTTCTAGGCGCTACAGTCTGGTCGCAGGTTCGAATCCTGCCTCGGGCGTCGATGTGTGTGATGTCCTTCGGTTAGTTAGGTTTAAGTAGTTCTAAGTTCTAGGGGACTGATGACCTCAGAAGTTCGGTCCCATAGTGCACAGAGCCAATTGAACCATTTTTTGATAGTCACCATTTGGTAAGCCAAATTTAGGTTTTCCTAATTTTCCCACATTCCAGGCAAATGGCGGGGTAATCCGTGAACAAGCACTCTGTTGACTTCCCCATACAATAATCTCGCTAGCGACAGGACATTAAATCCTATCATCCTTTTTATTTATATTCAACTACTTGCTCTATTGTAACCTCATGTGGTTGTATGGATATGACAAAATTCTATGTACAAATAGTGGACATAAAAGATGAATTGGTCTTTCACGCTGTAAACGTTATGAGTCGTGCGCTCAGCAGCCAGCCGAACACATTCTCTCTCACGCACACACAATGTGCTTGAACGAAAGAACGCCCGCGAATGTCTTTTCTTCAGGACGGACCCATATTTTCCCTCGGTTTTTTCGACTGTACTGTCTCTGGGAAGGCCTTACACATCATCCATACAGTCCCGATCTCTCACCATGGAATTCCATGTTTTTGTAGCCCTGAAGAAACACATTTGTGTCAGTCGATTTGCTTCGAAGAGGTGCACGTCTACGTACAATCATGGTTCCGGTGGTAACCGCAAACATTTTTTCATGAAGGCGCTGACCGTCTTGTCTCACAGTGGGATGCAAGTGTTAACAGTCATGATGATTACTTTTGAAATAATAAACAGTTTACTTACTTTTTCCATCTGTTTCGTTTCAGTTTGATTGCTTCTTGTACAAAGACCAGTAACAGATGAACTTATGTAATAGACAATTTGCCACCTTACAAAAAAAGCACGTATCATATCTGTGAGTATATGTAGAGACGTACAAAGGAGAAAAACTGTTCCATGAAGCAAACACTGAGCAGATATCAAGGAAGGTAAAGATGGTAAAATTACTTTCGGCCCCTTATAGGTAAATAGCTTAGTTATCTTAAAAGGTGAACAGCAGGGATGATGTCCACTACTGTGACAGTCCTATTCTGAAAAGAATACTTACACATTTTTCACAAAGGTACTAATTTAAATGTACGACAAAGGCACGATTTTGAAAGCACATATGTAATGAAACCGATTGCGTACCTGAGGTAAATTCCAGAGAGAACTATGCTATAACTAAAATTCCAGTAGATGCAACAGAATCCATTCCGATGAGTGAGGGAAATTCCGTAGGGAACTGCGTTTGACCTATAGTTGCAGTGTTGTTACTGATTCGCGGCTGTAAATGAATTACTAGGTCAACTTTCCTGGAAGTCCTTGATTCTGTCCTGTAGCTTTAGATCAGTGGAGATTCCCTAGGTTAGCGGAATTACATGCTCCCGATTCAATAAGGTGAATTCCATTACTTACGACGTCAAGCACCAGGATAACCAGCTACCACACGTGTAAAATTTATAGAGTGCACGACTCCCGGAACTATCTGTAAACTAAGAAGCAGCATGACGTGGTTGGAGTTATCCTCGAGCAAGATGTCATTCTGTAGAGCTGATCGCATTACCTAATCTCGCCTTCTAACCAAATCCCCTGAACTACATTCAGTAACTCACGATTCTGCACGAAAACAGTAGTGGCAGAACAGAATAATACATACATTCATTTTTTGATGTTCAATGAGTTATTACGCCATTTATTCCAAGAATGTCTGTTTAATTTTTTAAGACATAAATTTTCTTTTTTTTTCTTCTATAAACCACCGTAGCTTTTTATTGTCTAAATAACAAGTATTACGATTTACTTGAAGCTATACTCCATCTTTTTCTAACTTGTTTTGGTCTTTTCATCCTTTCAGTCTCTTTTCATATTCCTTGACCCGAACACACGCGTTAGAAAGCTGCTCCCGGGATTCGGGTAGGCGCGCCGGCCTCGGATCTAACCTGCCCAACAAATTAATGACGAGAGTCGGTGTGCTGGTCTGCCCAGATGTGGATATTAGTCGCTTTCCAACTTCCGAATAGGTGAATACCAGGCTGGCAACCACGTCCCATCTCAATTACACGATTGGAAGTCATTTAGAAAAAGTTCGCACCCTTTCACATGGGAACGCTAGATGCAGACATATAGGGTGGACAAATTCCTTCACAGGGGAGGAAGGGATGGCGACAGCAAGGGTATCCGGCCACCCTCTACCTCTAACATTGTCAGATTCAATAACAGTTAATATGTGACTGCGTGATGATACGGTATTATGGCCAGATAAAGAAGAGAAAAGAAAGTTTTTTCCTCCTTCATTAGTTTCCTAGTCCACTGTCCCTGCCAGCACGAAGTTTACTATTCCTAGTTGCCAAAGGAAATGTCTGACTCGCATATCCCTCCTTCTCATAAGTGTCTTTCAGAGACATCTTTTCTCGCCTGTTCCTTTAGTATACTTTTATTTCGTACTTTATCTGTCCACATTTTAATATTCCTCGATTGTACCACACTTCAAGTGATACCATTTCCTTCTTCTCCGAAGGTTGGGTGGTCCACGTTTCTATCCTATATAGTACTGTACTCCACGTGCACAATTTCAGGAACGTTTCCTTCAAGTCCACAACATCCCATACCAGTAGAACTCTTTTGTTAAACACTAGCCTTTTCCCCACAGTTGCGCCAGTGTATAAAACTCTACACATACATTGCACACATCTTCCGTTCCTGTCTCCGACTATTCCTTCCCACTTTCTACATCATCCTCCCAGCTCTATCTGTCCATCTCTTCCTCATTCTCTCCGTCTCTCCACCTATTCCTCCCTCACTCTTTATCCATCTCTTCCACCCTCTCTCAATGATCATACCTTCCTCTGCACCCTCTCAGTCCATACTGCTCTCTCCCTCTCTATATATTACCTCCTTCCTTTATCAAATGCCCTCCTCTCCTTACACATTCCTCATGCCTACTGCAGCCTCCCCTCCTTATCTTCTTTCTGCACATCTCATCTTTGCCCTTTGCTCTGTTCATCCTTTCATTGCCCCTCTCCCTGTCCAACTCGTCCACCCACCTCTCTATGTCCATGTCATCCTCCTTCACACTCTCTCTGTCCAGCTCCTCCTCCTCCATTCACTCTGTCCATCTCCTCCACCTCTCCATGTCATAAGTTCTTCATCGACACATTTCCCGTTCAACACCTCCTCCCCTCTATGTCAGTTTCTCTTCTCTCTCTCTCTCTCTCTCTGTCCTTCCCCTCCTCTATCCATTTCAACCTTCTTCCAGCTATGCCCAACTGTCTGTGTAGCCTAGCCAATACTACTCACATGGTCGGAAATCATTTTGCTTGAAAACCACTTTTTAACCACTGATGTACACATGGGTCGATAAAGCAGGCCCATACTACTCCAACATAGCTCGTCTGTTGTACAGGGAAACCTGCATGTTAGGGGCTGGGAAACGGTTTTTTGCCCAGATGTGTAGGCTGCCCTGCAAAGGAGGTCATAAGTAAGGCCAATACTACCTGCACACAACATGGCTGTCCTGCAGGGCAATCTATACGCCAGGCTGAAGAAAAACCTCGTTGCCTGTACATCTGTTCCTATTGGAGCTAGGAGGTTATAAACCCCACAGTGCTGATATTCTGTGACAAACCTGGTTGAAGTCGATCCAGGAGTGTGGGAGGAGATCCCTGACATAAACACATAAGTTTTCTGCTTTATATACAAGGTGTAATGTGTATAAATTCAGATATTTTTTATTTGTGGTGCCTTAATATGTATACATGTCAGTGTGTTGGTTATTTTTTCTCTGCACTGAACAGCTTTCCCACAACCATGTCAAAAACTTAACTACCTCATGTTTTCTGCATGGTTGTAACTTGTCAGTATAGACTAATAGTTTTGTGTCTACGCATCCACACTTCGACACCTGACCTGATGCGTTAATGTACTTGGGAGTACTACCCAACCAGAAAACGTATGACTTGTAATAGATGTAATTATTAGTCTGGAAATGAAGTAAATACTGATGTAATGTAGTTCAGTACTCTGTCCTCAGTCACCAGTACAAATATCTTCATTTATACCCATTTTATCCTGTGTATAACAAGAAATAATATACGACCTTCTTTGTTGGTACCAGTCCATCTACGTGGTGCTTCGACCATTCTGCATAACCTTGCTTCTTTAGATAGAATGCTCTCACTTCTTCTAACTTCTACCAGTTCTACATCAAGCAATTCTTAGTCTTCTTTCAATTACTTTTCATCATATTTGTTTTTGCTTCATTTATTTTTAATTCCAATCTGTGTTAAGTATGCTATCTATCCATTTTAAAAATTCTGTCTTCCTTATGTACTGCCAAAAGCCTGTCTGTGAATCCAAGTATTTTCATCTTTTCTCTTTCACTTCTCTTTCACTTCTTTCCTTTTCTTTACTTCTTCTTCAACGTAGTAGAACCTTCAACCCTGCTGTACACCCCTCTTATCACGAACTCGTCTTCATATTATTCCATTGTTATAAATCAGATTTTGGTTCTTGTACACATTACAAATCATTGTCTCTCTCTACCTTACCCTCTCTACCCTTACCCTGAACTTCGTCCAGTAGGTTTCAATTCTTTTGTATATTATTCTGAATACCATCGTACAAGCATGGCTTGTCAGAGAATAGTGTAACATTTCAAATTTACGCACACCTGCCAGTTTTGGTAATATTGTGATAATGCATTCTGAGAAATCTGACGGAATATCAACATTTTGTAAATTTTCGACAACTGAACTTCTAGCTCATATATCTCTGGCGTATTTAAATAACCCCAAAGATATATCATCGCCTCCTGTGACTTCTTTGAGCTTGTATCATCGAGTGGTCTGCCAGACTCTAGCCCCATTACTAGATCACCTACGCCTTCCACACAGACTTCAATTAGCCTTTGGAACAGTTCTTCTCCATCGCAATGCCTTTCTAGAGCATTTTGTAGGTTTTCACCTGCACTTCGTGCATTACCTCAATAGTCAACTCCAGAGATCACGATATCTTCATCCTCTTGATCACCAATCTCATCTTGTATATTTTCCATGGTTTGCGTACTGCAATATTATCATCCTGAATACATCTTTACTCTATCCTTCACCTCTCAACAGTAGATGAGGGACACGTAAGTCGCCGAAGTGGCGTGACTTTGAAAGATTTGCATCCGGCCATTGAGCCACACAAAAGTATTATTACTATTTTCATAATTACTACTATTATCAATATTACTATTATCAAACTGGATGATGCAATATGACGTTGGCTGCATCACTGAATGAACAATGAGATTTCAAATACGTTAGTCGTATAGGATGACCAATTCGGATGCACGGCACTCCATAGCATTCACAGACTTTGTAAGGGACATACCCGACAAAAAAAACGGTTTTATACATAAGAGTAAATTATTCTTCAACCGGTTTTTGGAAATAAAACGACAATCAGGAAGTTACCAGGGAATAAGATATGAAACTTCCACTTAGAAAAATTAATGAATTACTGTGCTGTTAAACCTATTACATTATTTGATTTTCAAACAGCTGAGCAAAACTGAACGTACTCAGACATTACTCTCTCTACTTATTCTGATCAACACTAAACTGACACACAATATTTTTAGCGCAACGCAATCTGACTTTCAATAATCCCTACAAAAGAATGGCCCTGACTCACATTAACCTATACCTTTCACAAATCACTTACCTCACAAAAATCTTCGTTGCTCGAACTACTGCAATACAGCGAGCGCCACTACTGCCAGCTAAATAAAAAATTCTAACTACTGAAGGCACTAACTACTGATAGGCATAGTTAGTAAATGAAAGATTTGAGAGAGAACAAACAATGTATTTACCTTAAGAGTGTTCAAAAGTCATAATATATATAGCAGTTCATGACATCCAGTCTTACAAATGTATTGTCTCTGATGGACACACGTCCAGATCATCGGCTCTCAAATTTCCGCCATCTCTCTCCCCACATCCACCACTGCTGGCGGCTCACCTCCAACTGCGCAACGCTACGTGCTGTTAACAGCCAACTGCCCAACGCTACAATGGTGAGTATTACAACAATGCCAACCAGCCACAGACTGCACACAGCACAGCCAGTGATTTTCATACAGAGCGCTACGTTGCGGCGGCGTTACCAATATAAGAACCTAAACAGCCTACTTACATAGTCCCCATGCTCCCCACAAAAAATTTTACAAATTGTTTTGGGGAGTGGCCAATACATATTTGTTAAAAAATTTTTCACAGTTACAATAACAAAGAAATCAAATGCACACAGTTATTGATACAATGTTGGTCAAAAGCTAAAATTTTCTCACAGTCCAGAACGACAGTCCTGATCGTTCATCACAGTAAAATACGTAGCAGCGTTTTTCTCAAAGTCTGAGCAGTAAAAGAAAATGCACACGGAAGTAGTGGATTTCCATGCAGTCTTGAAGAAGTAGTGTTGTCCTTCCAACGGAAAGACAGTGCTGACTCTCGACATGCAGACAGGTAATGGGCCACAACAGTGCAAACCCACAGCGGAGTCAGTCGAAGTTTTGAAGAATATTGGTAGGTAGGTCATAACAGAGCAGACCCACTGTAGTCCTGGTAGATAGTATGGTATTGGTGGGCCACCAGAAGTGCGGACCCACTGCAGTCCTTGTAGAAATAATGGTATTGGTGGGCCATCAAAGATGCAGACCCACTGTAGTCCTTGTAGAGACGGCCAGCAGCCATCTGTTGCGACTGTGTAGGTGCACAATCACCATCGAAGAGTCTTGCGGAGAATATAGCAAGTCCATAAACCACCACTTGTGCACTCACATACTGTTTTGTATGTCCTTAGAACCAGCAATGCTGTTAACCAGTCCCTTGCTGAATTATCAACACACGTGCAAGCACTAACAGTCCTCTTCTTTCTAACATATTGTGCATATATTATGACTAACAGAAACGTTTGCACTGAAATGAAACTTAATTTGAAGAAATGGTGTCTATACAATTATAAATTTACAGCATAAGAATACAATTACAAAGGTACAAAATACATCATTAAAGAACATAACAATAGAGATAACATTTGTAGTAATACAGGCTTTACAAAAGAATCGAAATAGACATGTACATCAGTGTTACAGGAATTATGACATAAGTAAATACATAAAAGATCAGAATAACTTTCGAAACATCAACTTCACACATGAGCATTAAAACAAAGCAGAATAAATAATGTCTAAGCATCTTTACAAAGAAAATAAAATATTATTAGAATAATTCCACAACATAACTCATATCAGCTAAACACATAAAGACAGGAAAAACACAAATATACAAGAGTACACAAACACATAGTGGGATAACACAAGGAAAGGACAGGGTTTGTTTTACTGCAGTATTTTCCAAACAAAACTTTCTTTACTTCTTGGAGATCTCCCTTCATTCTTCATTATTTCCAAAAAGTCCTATCTATACCTGATTTCTGTACTTTTTTCGTATAACTTCTCAATGCATTTCTTCCAGTTCATCGCAACTCATTCTCTTATATAGTCTACCCCTCTCTTAACCTAACTTAAATCTACTGAGCTCAGATGCTAAACTAAGGGACGACACAATGCAGCAGCACAAAGCAATTAACGCAAACAGCAATGACAAAAAAATGCAAATTGGCAAAGCAAGCAGCAGTAAATCTAAATTAACAGAGCAAATGCAACATTACAACTAATATGAGCCAATGTGCAGCAACAAGAAAAATAAAGCAGTAGTAAAACTGTCTTAACAGAGTAATACAAAGTGAAATTCAGGAGCACTATGCCTGGCAAAAAGCAGCAGCAACTGCATTAACTTATATCTAAACATGACAAACCCACATGCAGAAAAAATAGTACACTAAAGACAACAATGCAGATAAGGGAAATGTATATTCACATCTTAATGTCTATGTAATTAAAGTGGTGCACCACAAAAACTTATTCTTTGAAATAAATTACCAAGTACTTGAAAAGAAAATTATGTATGCAGTTCTTGTGAAGGGAAATGTCTTTTTGTGCTCCCTCATTTTTTGGAAGTATATCACAAATTTATTATTTACTGTATCTGTAGACAGAAAATATTTATATTAGTACATCTATAAAATTTTATTTTAACCAATGCTGCAGTGCAGCTAGAACCAAGATATTAAACAAAATAGGCAAATATGTACAAAGGAAGGCATGAAACATCATTCACTCGCCATATGGCATTACATAAGGCAGTGAAAAATCTCTCAACTAGAAAGACAGTAGTCATAATCAGGTGTATAGACATAAAATATTTCTCGTCATTTCATTATGCATTTCAGTAAATATCATAAATTAAGAGCACCACAGTGTAATCATATGTTTGCAAGTTTGAGCGTGACGTATTTGCGATGCTTTCTACAAAGAAATGTCAATAGCGAGGATAATGGCCTCTTTTTTTCTCCACCTGTGCCTCTGAAAGGCACACACTAATGGCTTTTTTCCAGGTGACTGTCACACAGCTTTGCGCCCACAACGCATTACGTCAAGATCACTTGGCTTTCTTACCGAAATATTTACGACAGCAGTTTGCACTACAGTGACAGTCTCATATAAAAAAATTCACAGGTCAAGAATTTGTGTTACAAATGTGTAGAAACAAAATCCTATTAATATAACAGTGTCCAAAAAATTTTCGTCAGCATTGTAATACATTAACGCATTTACATACATTTCATAACTCTTAAAGTACGATTCTTGGTTTCCAACATCCTTTTTCACAAGTCAGAGTCCCTAACCACTGCTCATTATTCCTTACCTTATTACACATATACATATTCATTGACACTTCTTCAGTATTTCATCATAATAAATACATATGATAATAAACATTCCTCAACAGCATAATACATATCGTCATCATCATAATATCATAACAGATCAATCACATCTCAGAATCGTTGCAGCTTCTTTCAATAATTTCAAGACCTTCAATAAAGTCATCTACCTCAAACGTACTTCAAAAATCATGATCCCTTACCAAATACATCATTCAAAGCTCTCATAGTATCACAATGGTTCCGAAAAAATATGAACAGTTCACAAAGTACAGACGAAATACAATTTCATAAGTGTGAAGTTATCCAACTGTGTAACTGTGTGAACATGTCTCACTGACGTAGTAAAAAAAAATTTTTGTTTCTCTGTTAAATAGATAGCTGTGTAAGTCAGTGTTAGAGAAATATGGTGCCAATGTGTAAAGATGTATAAGCAAATACCATATTAGCTAGGGCTCCTTGTGGTTGCCAAACACATGATACACAAAGTAAGCATGTACCCCCCTGAGGATTAATGTAATTATACCCTCAGGTGTTACAGATTACAGCAATGGAATGAAATGTATCACGGAAAACTTTCTTTGTAATTCAAAAATCTTTAAAAGTAAATGTTTTAAGTACAAAATTAATCACTCCAATGCGTGTCCTGTAGTGCTAAATTGTGCGTCTTGTTGTAACATAATCTCTGTCATTACTTAAGGGTAAAAAATGTGCCAAGTGTCGTAATTATCGTCGTCCGTAAGCAAAGTTCTGTGGAAGTCAATGTACTTACCTCGTAATAAACAAAAGCGAAATGCTACGTGTATAGATTGTAAGAGGTCCGAGCAGATGTAATTTCAATGTATTGCTCATGCGCTGCCTGCGATATGCAAGGTATAAGAGAATCGCTGACCAGAGAGCAGTGTTGACTCAGTAGGAACTGTGTAGCTGTAGCAGTAAGTTGTTGCTAGTCTGCACTAGTCTGTGTCTGGTCTGGAGTCTGCTCTGGTCTGGTATAGTGTATCATGTTGGCTGGGCCGGTCGCGGTGCAGTGATGCCGGAGCCTGAGTATTATTGTATAAGGTAAAAAGCAGCCTCGCACATATCTAGTAATGTTATGTGAACTCCCATGTAAATCTTTTAAAAATGTCCTAATAATAATCTTTGTCATATAAAGCAATATCCAACAAGCATTCATTTCAATTTAAAGAATTTACTAATTTCTCCAATCCATGATCATTCCGATTGTTGCAAAGGAAAAATCAGTTGCTTCCTTTCATAAATGACAAATCTATCGGCCAGCATTGCACAGATCTGTGACGGAAAAAGTTATTGTAAGAGCAGATAGTTGGCGACTTTATTGAGGTAAGAATTTTTGCTTTTTATTCAGAATGATCTTACAGGGCCATGATGCAGCACTGCTGTCGTCCAAAATTTACCAGGTTACTGAATTTATTTTTTATTACGACGTTTAGGAATTTTTCTCTTTCGAGCTTACATTAAATGAGAAAAGAATTTTGTGGGTACATTAAATGGGAAACAAATTTTGTGTGGAGGTTAAATGTGAATGAATTTCTATAGGGAGGTTATAAATGGGAACCAATTTTGTTCTGAGGTTACACAAAAATTGGAATCAAATTCATATTATTATTATTTATTAAATTTTGTGGGGATGTTACAAGATATCGTAGTTATTACATACAGTACCGTGATCAAGAAAGTACTACACTGTAACGTATTGTTGTGCTACAAAAAAAAGGCTGTCTTATTGTAGCTATACCACAAAGTTATTACTAAAACATGTTTGACCTTCCAGAAGAATTCAGAAAAACTGTGCAGATATAAAGCAGATACAGCACAAAAGCAACAATGTAAATTGTCTCACACATTAGTAGCATCGTGATATAATTGTGTAGCTGTCAAAGAAACCAAATGCTAAGTCATCTTTAATCCCACAGAAAGTACTTCAAATGAAGAATGTCTTTTCAAGTAAACCAAAATGTTGCATGAAAATCTCATTAGCAGTGCCGGTATATGTTCTAAGTATGTGAGCCTTATAGTCGTTACGTGATCGTGCAACTAACAAGCAAGAATGTACAAGTAACAACACTGTGTCGACTGTTCACTATAACAATGCATTCGTAATTTCTGTTTAAATAAGTTCTCTTGGTTCTTGACTGGATATTTAACTTCAAACATTGCAGATTATCTTTCAATAAAGGGTTTTACATGTGATATGTGGTGTAAACCTTTACTCTTCCTAGTACGCAGAGTTTCAACTTCAACGCAATTATCATGTGGTATACGTCGGATTCTGTAAGGTCCATTGTAAACTAGAAAGGATTTGTGACTCAAGTGTTTCTTATTATGTGACAATGAATGAGTTTTAATGAGAACTTTCTGACCAATATAAAGTTTCTTTGCATTTGCTTTACCGTGTAGTTTTCTCCTTTTGTCTGCAGCAGAATTTATATTTTTAATAGCCAGATCAATTATGTCTTTGTGTCGAAGTTTCGGAAAAGGTACAAGCTCTCTGATTCTGTTCGGTGGTTCTTTATTCTTCAGTACAAGAATAGGTGCTAAAGCAGTGGAGTCATGAGACATTTCATTCAGCATGTTTTGAGATAAGTGTAAATATCTGTCCCAATGCTGATGCTTTCTGTGACAATAAAGTCTGCATAGCTTATTGATTTCTTTCATAATCCGTTCAGACGGATTACAATGTGGTGAGTACAATGAAATAAAAACAGGTTTGATTCTATGGTTCCGAAGCATGCGTGACCAAACAGCAGATCTGAATTGCGGTCCGTTATCTAAAATGACTTTACTAACGTGTCCAACTTCACGTAAGAAATTTTTTAACAAAGGCCTTGGATACAGACCGGCCAGTGGCTTTACGTAACGGACTGAAAGAAACAAATTTTGAAGTAAGTTCAACAGCGACTAGAATGTACGCAAATCCATTCGATGTTCTGACAAGGGGTCCCAAGAGATCAACAGCAGCAAATTCTTTTAATTTAGAAGGAATGATAGGAAACAACGGAGCACGATGTGAGACAGTAAATGGTTTAGCCTTTTGACAAAGTTTACAAATAGACAAGACTCTTCTAATTCTCTTTTCCATATTGTCAAAATAGCAAGTCGTCCGAAGAATACGATAACATTTTCGTGGACCAAAATGTGCATAGCTGAAATGAATGTACCAAATGAGCTTATTAACAAAATCGTCAGGAATGAAAAGTACCCATAGCTTGTCATCAACAGTGCAGCGTTTGAACAGTATGTTGTTTCTAACCAGATAATAATGCCGAATCTGTGTGTGTCTTTTCATGCCATTTACTTTTGATGTCTTTCCAAATCGGATCTTTATCTTGTTCATGAGCAATGTCCTTTAAAGATGTGGTGATGAAGTTTTCAAAGGCGACTTTCTGGATCTAAAGAATACTGAAATTTTTCTCGAGGTTGCCTTCTGTGTTACTTTTCTCAAGCCCAGCCGGTGCGCGTGACAGTGCGTCCGCAACTATGTTCTCCTTGCCGGGAATGTAGACTATTGTGAAGTGGAATTCTTGCAGAAACAATGTCCAACGTTTTAAGCTGTCATGATTTAATTTTGAAGACATAAGAAATTGTAATGCACGATGATCACTGTATACTTTTACGTGCTTACCAGAAAGAAAGAAACGGAATTTGTTAAATGCCCAAACGATAGCTAAAGCTTCTAATTCAGTAACGGAATAATTTTTTTCAGATTTTGTTAGCACTCGGCTAGCAAAAGCAATGGTTTTCTGAACAGTAGCGTCATTTTCTATGGTTTCTTGAAATAAATGGGCACCATGACCGACTTTAGAAGAATCCGTGATAAGGCAGAAATCTTGTGACAGATCTGGATGAGCTAGTATTGACGCGTAAAGTAGCGATACTTTCAAAGAATTGAATTCCAACTGTGCTTGTTCGTCCCAGTTCCAAATAGTATTTTTTACAGTGAGAGGACAAAGTTTTGGTATCACTAGAATTTGCATATTCAGAAAACGACGGTAAAAATTTACGAGACCTAGAAAATTGCGGACTTGTTTTTTTGTGGATGGAACTGGAATGGCTCTGATTGCTTCTAACTTTTCAGGATCCGGCTGAATGCCTTTAGAAGAAATAATATGTCCCAAAAACCTCACCTTTGACCTACCGAGTTCAGACTTTTCCAAGTTAACTGTAATTCCAGACTCTGCAAAAATACGTAACAAACTGTTGAGGATGCAATTATGTTGTTCCCATGAGGCTCCTGCTATTAGAATATCATCCACATATAAGGTGATGTGACGTTTTAAGAAATCAGGTAATAGGGAATTTAGCCCGCGAATGAATGCTACCGAAGAAATGTTCAAACCAAAAGGAAGTTTCCGAAATTGATAACAAACGCCGAAACAAAGAAAAGCTGTGTATTTTCTACACTCTGGATGAAGTTCGATCTGATAAAAGCAGGATCTGAGATCAATAGAAGACAACACTTTTACACCATTAAAATTTTGAAGAAGTTCTTCCATCGTTTGCGGCCTGTCTGTTTCAGGAATAATGATAGTATTGATTTGTCTCGAATCTAAGACAACTCTGATCGATCCATATTTCTTCTCAACAACATGTAAAGGATTATTGTATGAGCTAACTGCAGGCTTAATAATGACCTCGTCAAGCATAGATTGTATTTCTGTTGTAACACGGTCCCTATAATGTGCTGGAATTACGTATGGTCTAATACAAAATTTAGTATGCTTACGCACACGAAATTGGTACTGAAATCCCTTGATTGTTCCTGTTTTGTGAGTAAAATCTGTGGAATGTGCTTGTAAAATCTCAAAAAGGTCCTGCCTATCAGTGTCATTACAGTTCTCAATTGTTTGAAATTTATTCTGAATTAACTCATCAGTATCAAATACGCCGTCGATATCATCCCTGTCTGTACTTGCAGAGTGATTGTTAGTGCCAAGTTTCGTCGAAAATTCCGAACTGTTGTCTAACAGAAGGTTGTTGTTGTTGTGGTCTTCAGTCCTGAGACTGGTTTGATGCAGCTCTCCATACTACTCTACCCTGTGCAAGCTGCTTCATCTCCCAGTACTTACTGCAACCTACATCCTTCTGAATCTGCTTAGTGTATTCATCTCTTGGTCTCCCTCTATGATTTTTACCCTCCACGCTGCCCTCCAATGCTAAATTTGTGATCCCTTGATGCCTCAAAACATGTCCTACCAACCGATCCCTTCTTCTAGTCAAGTTGTGCCAGAAACTTCTCTTCTCCCCAATCCTATTCAATACCTCTTCATTAGTTACGTGATCTACCCACCTTATCTTCAGCATTCTTCTGTAGCACCACATTTCGAAAGCTTCTATTCTCTTCTTGTCCAAACTAGTTATCGTCCATGTTTCACTTCGATACATGGCTACACTCCATACAAATACTTTCAGAAACGACTTCCTGACACTTAAATCTATACTCGATGTTAACAAATTTCTCTTCTTCAGAAACGATTTCCTTGCCATTGCCACTCTACATTTTATATCCTCTCTCCATCATCAGTTATTTTACTCCCTAAATAGCAAAACTCCTTTACTACTTTAAGTGTCTCATTTCGTAACCTAATTCCCTCAGGATCACACGATTTAATTTGACTACATTCCATTATCCTCGTTTTGCTTTTGTTGATGTTCATCTTATATCCTCCTTTCAAGACACTGTCCATTCCGTTCAACTGCTTTTTCAAGTCCTTTGCTGTCTCTGACAGAATTACAATGTCATCAGCGAACCTCAAAGTTTTTACTTCTTCTCCATGAATTTTAATACCTACTCCGAATTTTTCTTTTGTTTCCTTTACTGCTTGCTCAATATACAGATTGAATAACATCGGGGACAGGCTACAACCCTGTCTCACTCCTTTCCCAACCACTGCTTCCCTTTCATGCCCCTCGACTCTTATAACTGCCATCTGGTTTCTGTACAAATTGTAAATAGCCTTTCGCTCCCTGTATTTTACCCCTGCCACCTTCAGAATTTTAAAGAGAGTATTCCAGTCAACATTGTCAAAAGCTTTCTCTAAGTCTACAAATGCTAGAAACGTAGGTTTCCTTTTTCTTAATCTTTCTTCTAAGATAAGTCGTAAGGTTAGTATTGCCTCACGTGTTCCAACATTTCTACGGAATCCAAACTGATCTTCCCCGAGGTCCGCTTCTACCAGTTTTTCCATTCGTCTGTGAAGAATTCGCGTTAGTATTTTGCAGCTGTGACTTATTAAACTGATAGTTCGGTAATTTTCACGTTTGTCAACACTTGCTTTCTTTGGGATTGGAATTATTATATTCTTCTTGAAGTCTGAGGGTATTTCGCCTGTCTCATACATCGTGCTCACCAGATGTCATGACTGGCTCTCCTGAGGCCATCAGTATTTCTAATGGAATGTTGTCTACTCCTGGGGCCTTGTTTCGACTCAGGTCTTTCAGTGCTCTGTCAAACTCTTCACGCGGTATCTTATCTGCCATTTCGTCTTCATCTACATCCTCTTCCATTTCCATAATATTGTCCTCAAGTACATCGCCCTTGTATAAACCCTCTATATACTCCTTCCACCTTTCTGCCTTCCCTTCTTTGCTTAGAACTGGGTTGCCATCTGAGCTCTTGATATTCATACAAGTGGTTCTCTTCCTTCCAAAGGTCTCTTTAATTTTCCTGTAGGCAGTATCTATCTTACCCCTAGTGCGACAAGCCTCTATATCCTTACATTTGTCCTCTAGCCATCCCTGCTTAGCCATTTTGCACTTCCTGTCGATCTCATTTTTGAAACGTTTGTATTCCTTTTTGCCTGCTTCATTTATTGCATTTTTATATTTTCTCCTTTCATCAATTAAATTCAATATTTCTTCTGTTACCCAAGGATTTCTATTAGCCCTCGTCTTTTTACCTACTTGATCGTCTGCTGCCTTCACTACTTCATCCCTCAAAGCTACCCATTCTTCTTCTACTGTATTTCCTTCCCCCATTCCTGTCAATTGTTCCCTTATGCTCTCCCTGAAACTCTCTACAACCTCTGGTTCTTTCAGTTTATCAAGGTCCCATCTCCTTAAATTCCCACCTTTTTGCAGTTTCTTCAGTTTCAATCTGCAGTTCATAACCAATAGATTGTGGTCAGAATCCACATCTGCCCCTGGAAATGTCTTACAATTTAAAACCTGGTTCCTAAATCTCTGTCTTACCATTATATAATCTATCTGATACCTTTTAGTATATCCAGGATTCTTCCAGGTATACAACCTTCTTTTATGATTCTTGATCCAGGTGTTAGCTATGATTAAGTTATGCTCTGTGCAAAATTCTACAAAGCGGCTTCCTCTTTCATTTCTTCCCCCCAATCCATATTCACCTACTATGTTTCCTTCTCTCCCTTTTCCTACTGACGAATTCCAGTCACCCATGACTATTAAATTTTCGTCATACATATCATCTATTTCTTCATCATCTGCAGAGCTAGTTGGCATATAAACTTGTACTACTGTAGTAGGCATGGGCTTTGTGTCTATCTTCGCCACAATAATGCGTTCACTATGCTGTTTGTAGTAGCTAACCTGCACTCCTATTTTTTTATTCATTATTAAACCTACTCCTGCATTACCCCTATTTGATTTTGTATTTATAACCCTGTAATCACCTGACCGAAAGTCTTGTTCCTCCTGCCACCGAACTTCACTAATTCCCACTATATCTAACTTTAACCTATCCATTTCCCTTTTTAATTTTTCTAACCTACCTGCCCGATTAAGGGATCTGACATTCCACGCTCCGATCCATAGAAAGCCAGTTTTCTTTCTCCTGATAATGACGTCCTCTTAAGTAGTCCCCGCCCGGAGATCCGAATGGGGGACTATTTTACCTCCGGAATATTTTACCCAAGAGGACGCCATCATCATTTAATCATACAGTAAAGCTGCATGTCCTCGGGAAAAATTACGGCTGTAGTTTCCCCTTGCTTTGAGCCATTCACAGTACCAGCACAGCAAGGCCATTTTGGTTAATGTTACAAGGCCAGATCAGTCAATCATCCGGCCTGTTGCCCCTGCAACTACTGAAAAGGCTGCTGCCGCTCTTCAGGAACCACATGTTTGTCTGGCCTCTCAACAGATACCCCTCCGTTGTGGTTGCACCTTCGGTACGGCCATCTGTATCGCTGAGGCACGCAAGCCTCCCCACCAATGGCAAGGTGCCAATTAATCTCCTCGTCATGGTTTGAGAGCCAATCTTCAAATTTCAAAGTAATTGACTTACCTTCGTTCTCTAAACTTATTTCAGCATCGTGAAAGTTTAAGATTGCTTTGTGTTCATTCAAAAAGTCTACTCCCAATATAATTTCCGTCAACAATAATGGAACAATAAGAAAGTTCATAGAGAAGCTGTGACTTTGACAAAAGAATTCTAAGTTGGTTTGTTGGCGTACATCTACACTTTCTCTAAAAATTGCACCTTGTAATTTAATCTTACGTAAAGGAAGTGTGGGGCAATCGTTCGATTTGTTGCATTTGCTAAAAGCTGTTTCATTAATTACTGAAATGGGACTGGCAGAGTCAAGTACTGCCGTAAATTTTACGTCATTTACTGTAATGTGAATCACAGGATATGCAATGTTGTTATGTTTTACGTCGTGTTCCTGGAGTAAGATGTCCCTAATGTCTTCCGTTTTTACGTAATTACTAGCTACGGCAGCTGCGTCGTCAGTTTCAGAAGTACGTTTTGTGGCTGCCAGCGGTATGAGTCATTGCCTATTGTCTCTTTGTTGGCGCGCGTCGTTATTGGGATTTGGAGACCTAATTTCTACAAATTCACCTTGTCGAGAGGGCCCTGCCCTGTTTGAATCCCGCCAGTTCTGATGCAATTCAAGTCTGTCGTTACGATTATATCGTCTGTCGTCATGTCGGTAGTTTCTGTAATTAATTTCTTGTCGATCACGTGGTGGAGAACTTCTCCCAGAATCGTAACTGCGTGGTGGACTGTTGCATCTGACGTTATTCTGTCTCCCTTGATAATAATTGTTTTGGTTCCCATATTGTCTATTTCTCTGATTGTCTCTGTGATATTCATTACTATGGCAAAGCGATCGTTCTCTGTAATTAGTACTACGGGTGGTGTCTGTTTTGGTCACGATTTACGTTGTAAGAATAGCCTTGTCGTGTCCAGTTATTATTTCTGTCATCGCGGAATTGTGACGGATGTAACCTGTAATTGTTGTGCTCCTGTTTTCGCGTTCTGCGCTTGTCAGTGTCAATTTCCAATTCTTGTAACAGTCCCTGAAAAGCTTCAATGTCGTCTTTGCAACGTCCTGCCAAAATAATATGTCGTAAATGTTCAGGCAATTTGATTAAGGAAATGCGGATGAGTTCTGAGGGGCTGTATGGGTTTGGAAGATACTGATTCTTATGTAACATGTCTTCGAAATATTGACAAGACTAGAAAATTCCGATTGTTCGAAATGTTTCATCATTATGATGCTATGTTTTACTCGGTCTTGTGTAGCTTGAGATCAATATGCTGAGAGGAAGGCATGGTAAAATTCTCCTTCACTGTGGCAATCGTGAATGACCGATCGCATTCTTACAGCTGGTTCATTCTCTAACTAGCCACACATAAATTCTAATCTGTGCTCTAATGACCAGTTGGGAGGAAAACAATGAATGAATTGATGGAGCCACGCTTGTGGATGAATGTCGTTGCCAGAATTCTTAAATGTTTTGAATTTATGTGTAGTAAAGAACAGCATATAGTCAAAATCATCGCGTCGGCGAGTCGCATATCAGTCATTGTTACGTCGTGTCGGCGGTTCCATCTCAAAATTCGGTGCACATTGCCAATTTCTTTCATAACTTCCGAAATGCCCTGTGTTATTATTTTGCGGCTTTTCCGTATTTCTAAGTCCCTCTTCCCGTGTTGGAGTGCGAGTGTCCTCTGAAATTTGTAATTTTTGTATTACTTGTGCCAACTGATCTTGTACTTCCCGGATTTCTCTTTTGTGTTGCGTATTAATTTGATTCTGATTTTGTTTGAATTTCTTAATTTGTTCATACTCTTCTGTGTCAGTGATGGCTACAGGTCTTGTGTCATTCAGATCATCATCTACCTTTGTAGATAAGTTAGTGAATTGATCCGAAAGTTCGGCTACTTTCTCCAATAGTGTACTTATTTCCTCAGTGTGTTTTTCTGAACCAAGTTTCAGAGTGTCCATTTGTGTTGAAATCGTATCTACTGTGTCCTTTAAGTTTTCCTGAATTTTTGCAAGTTGCGCAACCGAATATAGGTAGATGCAACTGAGTCAGTTTTAGCTTGCAAGGTCTCATGATTTTCATGAACAATAGTTTGCAGTTCTTTTATGGCTGCTTCGTGATTCTGTAATGTATTTTCATGCCGCGATAAAATAGGTTGGAAATTTAACAAATTTGTGTTTTTACGTCGTTACAGACTTTTTGACATTTCGATTCGATTTTATGTAACTCAGTAGTTAAATCTTCACGCGTTTGTTCAAGCGTGGTGTGAAGATTTTGTTCCATTGCGTCTAACTGTTGCTGTGTTTGTCTCTGGTGTTGTTCCATTGTGTCTAAATTTTGAAGATTTGTTTCCATTGTGTCCAACTTTTGAAGATTTTGTTCCATTGTGTCTAACTTTTGTGGCCTTTCTCCCATTTGTTGCATTAACTGTAATAACAATGCACTGGTGTCTGAAATATGTTCCTCAATGCTTTTCGGCAGTGAATTTGCACCGGCAACATTCACGTTTTGACAAACAGAAAATGTGTCTTGACTTATTTGAGAAAATGGTGAGGACGCGAAACCTGAATCTACAGTATTTGCGAGATTGTGTCCTGTCATTTCGGATTCCTAAGGCGGGCTGTTGCCAACCGATCGATCGATAATGCTTCCCTGTTCACTATTTGTTTCACTGTCTACGCTATTATTTGCCGCCCGCTCCATTTCCCTATGCACAATTACCAAATTACTACTTTGAATGTCTGTTAATTCACTACACAGTGGTGCTAATAAGCTACCCTCGTCGTCACTACTATTTCTCAGTTTACTTTGGAGCCTAGTGTTACGTTTTTCACACGCCATTATTGTCACAATATTTCACACGACAACACAGAAAAGCACAATTTGAAGAGCAAAATAAGAAACCAATATTACATAGCACTGAAAAGAATATCTAGTTAATTGCAAGCGCAGCTGCGAAATACTTGATGCAAATCTACAGGCATGCCACAACTGTTTTACTGTACAACAATGAAAGACTACAACTACAAAGGAGATTCTCTCTACAATTACGCGCTAGCAATAAACAAAAGCTACACTAATTACACAAACTGCAAGAAAAAATCAGAAGATTCCAGTGAGGTATCCTCGGCTAAGGGTCGACATATGAAACTTCTCCTTAGAAAAATTAATGAATTACTGTGCTGATAAACCTATTACATCATTTGATTTTCAAACAGCTGAGCAAAACTGAAAGTACTCAGACATTACTCTCTTTACTTATTCTGATTAACACTAAACTGACAAACAATACTTTTAGCGCAACGCAATCTGACTTTCAATAATCCCTACAAAAGAATGGCCCTGACTCACATTAACCTATACCTTTCACAAATCACTTACCTCATAAAAATCTTCGTTTCTCGAACTACTGCACCACAGCGTGCGCCACTACTGCCAGCTAAATAAAAGATTCTAACTACTGAAGGCACTAACTACTGATAGGCTTAGTTAGTAAATGAAAGATTTTGAGAGAGAACAAACAATGTATTTACCTTAAGAGTGTTCAAAAGTCATAATATATATAGCAGTTCATGACATCCAGTCTTACAAATGTATTGTCTCTGATGGACACACGTCCAGATCATCGGCTCTCAAATTTCCGCCATCTCTCTCCCCACATCCACCCACCACTGCTGGCGGCTCACCTCCAACTGCGCAATGCTACGCGCCATTAACAGCCAACTGCCCAACGCTACAATGGCGAGTATTACAACAATGCCAACCAGCCACAGACTGCACACAGCACAGCCAGTGATTTTCATACAGAGCGCTACATGGCGGCGGCGTTACTAATATAAGGACCTAAACAGCCTACTTACATATAGACAAAAGGTAATGGTTATAAAGTCGCACTCATTATGTCAGATAATAAAAACATATCAAAGGAAATGAACCTTACAATGGCGTTAATCACACCAAGCAGGAAATATGTTCATTATTCAGTATCTGTTAAAGTTACGTTTCTCAGACGAGTGGAAAAACCTACAGCGAAATGAGAAAAACCTGCCATGCGATTTAATTTCTTTAAAAAAAATAGCCAAATTACATAATGAATTTCCACCCTACAGTGGAGTGTGCGCTGATTTGAAACCTCTTGTCAAACAAAAACTGTATGCAGACTGGGACTCGAACATGTTGGTAGAGCATTTCTCACGAAAAGCAAAGGTCACAGTGTCGAGCTCCAGGCCCAGCACATAGTTTTAATTTGCCATCACGTCTCAAATCAGCGCAGTCTCCACAGCAGAATGGAAATTCATTCTGGAAACTACACTCCTGGAAATTGAAATAAGAACACCATGAATTCATTGTCCCAGGAAGGGGAAACTTTATTGACACATTCCTGGGGTCAGATGCATCACATGATCACACTGACAGAACCACAGGCACAGAGACACAGGCAACAGAGCATGCACAATGTCGGCACTAGTACAATGTATATCCACCTTTCGCAGCAATGCAGGCTGCTATTCTCCCATGGAGACGATCGTAGAGATGCTGGATGTAGTCCTGTGGAACGGCTTGCCATGCCATTTCCACCTGGCGTCTGACGGCTAAAGAACATTTGGTTGAAACATTTTGTAATTTGAATCTGGACAAACAGCTATTTAGGGTGGTCAAGATAAATGGGACACCCTTTATACACTCCTGGAAATTGAAATAAGAACACCGTGAATTCATTGTCCCAGGAAGGGGAAACTTTATTGACACATTCCTGGGGTCAGATACATCACATGATCACACTGACAGAACCACAGGCACATAGACACAGGCAACAGAGCATGCACAATGTCGGCACTAGTACAGTGTATATCCACCTTTCGCAGCAATGCAGGCTGCTATTCTCCCATGGAGACGATCGTAGAGATGCTGGATGTAGTCCTGTGGAACGGCTTGCCATGCCATTTCCACCTGGCGCCTCAGTTGGACCAGCGTTCGTGCTGGACGTGCAGATAGCGTGAGACGACGCTTCATCCAGTCCCAAACATGCTCAATGGGGGACAGATCCGGAGATCTTGCTGGCCAGGGTAGTTGACTTACACCTTCTAGAGCACGTTGGGTGGCACGGGATACATGCGGACGTGCATTGTCCTGTTGGAACAGCAAGTTCCCTTGCCGGTCTAGGAATGGTAGAACGATGGGTTCGATGACGGTTTGGATGTACCGTGCACTATTCAGTGTCCCCTCGACGATCACCAGTGGTGTACGGCCAGTGTAGGAGATCGCTCCCCACACCATGATGCCGGGTGTTCGCCCTGTGTGCCTCGGTCGTATGCAGTCCTGATTGTGGCGCTCACCTGCACGGCGCCAAACACGCATACGACCATCACTGGCACCAAGGCAGAAGCGACTCTCATCGCTGAAGACGACACGTCTCCATTCGTCCCTCCATTCACGCCTGTCGCGACACCACTGGAGGCGGGCTGCACGATGTTGGGGCGTGAGCGGAAGACGGCCTAACGGTGTGCGGGACCGTAGCCCAGCTTCATGGAGACGGTTGCGAATGGTCCTCGCCGATACCCCAGGAGCAACAGTGTCCCTAATTTGCTGGGAAGTGGCGGTGCGGTCCCCTACGGCACTGCGTAGGATCCTACGGTCTTGGAGTGCATCCGTGCGCTCGCTCAAAGTCCGTCAACTGCACATACGGTTCACGTCCACGCTGTCGCGGCATGCTACCAGTGTTAAAGACTGCGATGGAGCTCCGTATGCCACGGCAAACTGGCTGACACTGACGGCGGCGGTGCACAAATGCTGCGCAGCTAGCGCCATTCGACGGCCAACACCGCGGTTCCTGGTGTGTCCGCTGTGCCGTGCGTGTGATCATTGCTTGTACAGCCCTCTCGCAGTGTCCGGAGCAAGTATGGTGGGTCTGACACACCGGTGTCAATGTGTTCTTTTTTCCATTTCCAGGAGTGTATTATGTCTCCGTGCTCGTCGTCAAGTATGTGGTGTCTAGGAAGCTTGCTTACTGGGTTCGCTAGACAAACATTTCAAACAAATCGTGTTAAGTTTTATTACAAAAGGAAAAGATCACAATTCTTAACATTGTCAACTACACAGATGTGTCGCAAGCAAAGGGCGACATACGAAATAATAAATCTTCTTCAGTATAAATAATGCCAAGTCTGTGCTAAATGGAGTGTACAAGCGAAGCAACTAGGTTTACGCTTCTATCTAAGTCTTGAAGCTGCTATTTAACTGGGGCCTTCACCAGTCGATCGCTGCGCTCATGTCCTCAACACATAGGGGCAGCTGCTGTCGTGTGGTCGTCCTGGAGGGAGGTCCGGTCAGTGTGCGACTGGCTGACTTCTTGTCACAGCCATCTCTTCTCTGTAGTATTTCTGTAGGTATTTCTTCCAATAACAGACATAGTCTTTCTTGCAGGAATGTGGTGTACTTCCTACCATTAAGATTTCCTTCGATGAAATAGGGGCCTATAATTCTATCCTCCAGAATCCCACACGATACATTCACCGACTCACAGATTTTGGTGTGCTACTTGCAGCAGGCAACATAGATTTTCAGCTGCCCAATAATGCATGTTATGCAAATTAACATTTCCATGGTTCGTGAATGTAGCCTCGTCAGCAAATAAAATCAAATTACATATGTTTCATGACTCTGAATCTGAAGTTGAACCCATCGGCAGAATTCAGTGCGACGCATGCTATCCGTACCAGTTAATTCTTGGTGGTGACTGATATGGTAAGTCGATTGATTGATGATATGGTAAGGATGATATTTATGGCGATGCACAACACGAACAACACTATTCTGGCTCATGCCAGATTCCCTAGCGATTTGACGCGAACTAACACAAGGTTCTCGAACCCGTGGCAGGAGTACCAATTTCCGTTTCCTCGTTAGTAACTTTCCTTTGCCGGATATTTTCCCAAAGCGTTAAAGATCCAGTTGTTCTCAATTTATTATACATGTATTTAAATGTACGACGTGTAGGGTGAGTACGTTGAGGATATCTTTCAGCGTATAAGTCTCTAGCTCTAATTCAATTTCGTTGGCATTCTCCGTAATTGAGAAGCATATCGACTTGTTCTTCGAAGGAATACATCATTCACATTCGCTTGATTCGACGATACTAGTCTTACAGTTCCTATTAGTGTTGTATTGCGAAACCGTCGAATGGTGTTTACATGTCAATGGCACGTTAGATGGATACGCCGTATTCGGCGAATATTTACTATTTGCACGATATACGAGAGAGAATTGTCACAGCATGTACTTCGATATGTGCCGAAGTGATGAGGAATACCACTCAGTCCATGGTAAGAAGATTGCAGCACTGCACTGATGCCAATGGTCATCACCTCGATCACCGTCTGTAAATGGACGTTCATGCCACCTTTGTGACCTTCGTTGACCTTCAAAGACCTTACTGTTACACATCATTGGATTCGTCTCGATAACCGCTATAAGAAAATAAGTACCAAACTATAGCATCCATTTAAAAAAAAACGAAGTTGACCTTAATATCTTTGACGCGACCCCACCTAGCAACAAACAACCAACGTCATATTATGGCCCCCGTTGTTCCACGCAACATTTGACCCACACACTTTTCAGCTACTATCATATTTTCGGAATTATTCTAGGTGGCAACAGTTAGTGACGCACCCTGTATTGTATTATATTCCTAACTTAGCATCGTCACAATTCAAGGTATATTCTGTCATACATACAATGGGTGACAAGACAGGATCTGTATCTGTATGTACTGCACATACTGCAGAAAAGTTGATACACTACATATTGTGATGAACTGTAACTCTAAAGTCTGCTGGTTTTGAAGCTTTCTTTCAATATCGCTATGTGGTATTTCATAGTGGAAAGGTTTTAAAGTTGTTTAGCAGCCTCGATATGCCACGTACATACTGCGACTACAGATTTATTATTATTAGTATTCTGAAACACGTTGCCACCCCAGTTCCGTAGATTCTTGGACATCTTAATGTCTATGGTGCGGCAGAATCGTGTGTTTGCTGGATGATCGACAGAACTGTACCAGTGTTCACAGCAGAACACTCGAACGTTTGTATGCGTATAGTTGATCTACTGTATCAGAGTAGGTCTTCAACCTGCAATCTTTATCTTTCGCGCGAAAGTGCTCTATTCACTGCGCTATCCAGGAACGACTGACGGACACTCCTCACAGCTCTTCCAGTACCTCATCTCCTACCTTCCATTCTTGGCAGAAGTTCCCTTGCAAACCTTGCGGAACTAGCTCTCCTGGAAGAAAGGATACTGCGGAGACATGACTTAGGCAGAGACTAGGGAAAACTTTCTGTTACGGCGTAAAGTCTGCAGAAAGCAGCAGAAAATATGTCTCACTTCCTTTTCTAGGTAGCATATCCCATAAAATAAGTAATCTCTTCAAAAACACAAACATAAATATAAGCTTCCACACAAACCATAAACTTCAGCACCTAACCATTCATAACATAAGAATAACAACCCCCCTTACAAAAGATCAGGTATATATAAACTCAGATGCCAAAATTGCCCTTCCTTCTATTTTGGACAAACTGGGAGAAACTTTGAGATTCGATTCAAAGAACATTTAGATGCCATACGCCTGAACAATCCTTCAAAATCTGCATTTGCAATGCACACAACTCTCAGTAAAAATAGAGAAAAAACATTGAAGACCACATTCAAATATTGCATCATGTTGAGAAAGGTAGCCTCATGAATCTGCTTGAAGAGATAGAAATACATGCACATAAAAGCAAATCACCACATCATATTCTTAATGAACAGACAGAGCTAACCAATGCAACCTTTCTACAAAATTTCACTCACCTATTATCCAGTCTAAAATATAAATAAACACTACTCCTTTTAACAACAACATGCAATCAATAATCCAAATAAAGTATCACATCATAATATAGCTGCCTGCTCAATCACACATTACTGCAACTGTAAAATTGATTTAAAAAGAAAAGTGGTGTGCCATACTACAATTATATTATCACTACTGTCACATTATTCATGTACCTCATGTACATGTTGTCACCTGTTTATTGCACTGTATTTACAAAATACCATATAAATAACATTCATACAACTGGCCATCACATTCTCCCAATTCATTTGTAATTAATGCTCACTGAATATGATATTCTTTGTAATATAAATACTTGTAATGTACCTGTAATGCTACCTTGATTCTTGAAAAAAAAATTCTGCTACTATACTTGATTCTAAATTTCAGTGCACCATAGATGGATGTTAATACAATTGTTACTGTCATATTATTCATTTTATCTCACCTCTATGTTGCTCCTTGTATATAGCACAGTGTTTACATAATACCATATAAGTAGCATTCACACAAGCTGGTTACTACATCTGTCAACTTCATTTGTAATATTATATGCTCATAATGTAATGTTTATCTTTGTGTTTTAATTTTCATTAAGTTATGTTATTCTTTAAAAACAGTCATTCTGTGAAATCAAATCAACCTGTACATTGTGATGTCTCTGAGAGAGAATCTCTCTGACACTGTTGTGTTTGTAAATCCGCAATCTTTGTGATAACTTCACATGTGGCAAATTCTTTTTGGTGTGTGTGTGTGTGTGTGTGTGTGTGTGTGTGTGTGTGTGTGTGTGTGTGTGTGTGTGTGTGTGGTGCTTTGCTCAATAAGTACAAATTACATAAGTGCTAGATATATTTAGGAATATTCGAAAAATACAATCCTGCAACTTCGCAACAAAATCGCGCGGAATTTTCGACGTAAGTACCATAACCACTTAACCTCACATTTTTATTTACGCTGTATTTCATCGTTTGGAGGTTAGTTATTTTCACATAGGGCGCTTCTAACACTGTTTTCTACCGTGGGGCAACAACACACCAAAAATACTCCGCCACAGTGGAATAATAAAAATCGAAAACGGACGATAATGTAAAGTGTATCTTGAAAATCATGTGAACAGCTGTCTGATGATGAACTTGCCAGTTCTAAACCGGTAACGGCGCTATTTACCTGAATAAATAGCAATATTAATAGTGGCTGGTTGCTGTTTTCTTCTTTGTAACAATTAATCCACATTAATTGTACACAACCACGGTCTCACCATGTCAGTTTTAGACAAAATAGCAACAGTATTGTTTAAATTATTGTTATTATCACCATCATTCTTGTTATTATTATTATTATTATTATTATATCGTCAATATTTATGATTATCCACTGCTCATCAAGTTTGCATTTTCCGCTCTATAAATATCCTATGAGGCATCTCTGGTAACACGACACACATCCAATCGGTAGTCAACTTCGTTCCATATCTTGCTCAGCAACATCCTGTGAAAAGTCGTCACAACAACGCTCATGCGTTGTGTGAGCTGTTCCAGTTTTCTTGGCAAAGGGAGTACGTAAACATATTTCTTAATGTACCTCCAAAAGGAAAAGTCACAAGGCGTTGCGTAAGGTGGCCTGTTGGGTCCAAGGAAATAGAGCCACATCGTGTCCACCACTACGCCCTGTCCAGAGATGCGGAAGTCCGTCGTTTTGGTGGCGACGAGCACAGATGCTCCATTAGACTGGTGCGCCGTCTTGTTGGAAGACGAAAGTCTCGTAATGAGCAGTCATATGTGAAAACAACTACAGCTCCAATATTCCGAAGTAAGAGGTACCGGTCAGTCTTCTCACAGAAGAAAAACAGCCCATAGAACTTCGTTTGGGACAGTGCGAAGGAGAAATTAATCTTCGGCGAATCTCGTTCTTGCGCCACAATTTCATGAGCATTTTCCGTGTCCCACACTCTCATATTGTAAAGATCAACCTTACCAGAAAAATGGGAGGTTGCTTCGACCGTAAATACCAGCCTGGAGGCAAAGTGTTCATCCTCTTGCTTCGTCGCCATTTTGTCATGTTACTGGACTCGTAACGCCAACTGCTGGGCGCAATACAAACTCGATGAGTTTCCCGATTCTGTTTAAGTATCAATATTATTTGTACATGAAAAGTTTGGAAAATATAGAACTTTGACAAAGAATGACTCATTTACATATAGTAGCCGAGTATTTTCCGAGACGTCTTAAATGTTACAAACTGGAACTCTGTTACGTGCGAGACTGTAGTCTTTAGCAGTATACGGCTTTGCCTTCTATGCTGTTTGTTGATTTTTAAAAAAAAGCCGTTGGCATTCCTTTTTAGAGTATGACTCTTTGTTCAGCAGCATTGAGTGTCTTCAGCCCACTACTGGACGGTTTCTTAAAGACCTATAACAGGAGACAAGAAACTAGACGTGAGTGATGCTTCTGTGCAGGGAAATCTATAAATGAGACACAATGTGCGTGGACACTTAGAGCTGTGTGTTATGTTTCGATTGAGGGAGTGTACAACTTGGCCCCTCGCACGTTATGCACAGAATAAATGTGGACAGGCACGCGTAATCTGTAGTAATACAGAAGAGGCAATACTCAAGATGCTAGTTTCACTGGATATTGACTCCTGTTTCCCAGTGAGTTCCAAAACAGCACTCCTGGTCGTACTGAACCAGCGTATTGTGTTCATCAAATGGTAACAAGTAAAAATAAAGCCAAAGAAAATCTACGATTCAGGGCAATCTAACAACTACATATTAGTGTCGTATTGAAACGCACGTCCGGAACTTAGTACCAGTTTACCACTGCAGTACCAGTTTACCACCAAATCATTATGTTCACCATCGCACAAAGTGTCGTACCTTCCATTACATATCAACGGAAGCTTCCAACAAACAGTAATGCTGCTCTGTCGATGGCGTTCGTTTTTGTAGCCCAGAAACCGCCTTCGACAAGACTCTCGCGGTTACCTCGTTGTATCTTTTTGTTACTTCCGCGCTGTAATCTCACTGCTCGCAGAAGACACCCCTCCACCTTCGTCCTTGCTCAAGCAATTGACGGAATGCCTGTGCTCTGCAAAATAGTTCATATCATACGAACAGTATAGAACTCAGAATAATCAAAACTTAAAAGCATGTCGCAGACTTGCTTTCATTGGCTGTGTTATAGGAAAATTCAAACCACCTACACAGGAGCTTGCTTACAAATCACTCATGCGATCCGTCCTAGAATATTGCTCAATCGTATGGGACTTATACTAAACAGGAATGAGACTAACCTGAGATGATCAACATATACAATAATCACAGGTTCATTTCACTTATGGGCGAGGATCATGGAGATACTGAAGAAACTGAGCCGACAACCACTTGACGATAGATGCAAACTATCGGGTGAAATACAACTTACAAAAATGTACGAAGCAGCCTTAAGTGTATAATCTAGCAACTTAAAATCATGCTCATAAATTAAGGATATTGCTGATACATGGTGCAACAATGCTCTTGTGGGCGGTTTGCGGGTTTAAATCACCTCGGGATATGACCATGCGGTGTATTTGACCTGCAGTCGTCGCACAGTGGCGCTGGCAGCAGTCCACGTACACAGAGGTGTGTTGGTGCATGTCAGAGTACGGTGCGGCGAGTAAGTGTGAGGACGTGCTAATGAAGACTGTGTGTTTAAAAATGGCTCAAAGAACACATATTGATGACGTTATGAGGAGTAGAATATTCGGCCGACAGGAGGCTGGTCAAACACAGCAGGTCATAGCACGGGCCCTCCATGTGCCACAAAGTGTGATCTCTAGATTATGGCAACGATTCCAGCAGACTGGAGATGTGTCCAGGCACTACAGTACGGGACGTCCACAGTGTACAACACCACAAGAAGACCGATATCTCACTACCAGTGCCCGCAGACGGCCACGGAGTACTGCAGATAGCCTTGCTCGGGACCTTACCGCAGCCACTGGAACAGCTGTCTCCAGACACAGACGACTGAACAGACATGGTTTATTCGCCCGGAGACCTGCAAGGTGCATTCCACTGACCTATGGTCACAGGATAGCCCGTAAAGCCAGGTATCAAGAACACAGTACGTGGTCATTGGAACAGTGGTCCCAGGTTATGTTCACAGTCGAGTCCAGGTATAGTCTGAACAGTGATTCTCGACGAGTTTTCATCTGGCGTGAACCAGGAACCAGATACCAACCCCTTAATGTCCTTGAAAGGGACCTGTATTGCGGTGTGGGGTGTGATTATGATTGGTGCACGTACACCCCTGCATGTCTTTGACAGAGGAACTGTAACAGGTCAGGTGTATCGGAACGTCATTTTGCACTAGTATGTCCGCCTTTTCAGGGGTGCAGTGGGTCCCACCTTCCTTCTGATGGATGATAGCGCACGGCTCCACCGAGCTGCCATGGCTAAAGAGTACCTTGAAACAGAAGATATGAGGCGAATGGAGTGGCCAGCCTGTTCTCCAGACCTAAACCCCATCGAGCACGTCTGGGATGTTCTCGGTCGACGTATCGCTGCACATCTTCAAACCCCTACGACACTTCAGGAACTCCGACAGGTACTGGTGCAAGAAGGGGAGGCTACACCAGACCACCTGCTCGACCCCCTGATCCAGAGTATGCCAACCTGTTGTGCGGACTGTGTACGTGTGCGTGTTGATCATATCCCATATCGATGTCGGGGTCATGAGCTCGAAACAGTGGTGTTTTGATGTACATGTGTTTCGGGACGGTTTTCTCAACTTATCACCAATACCGTAGACTTACAGATCTGTGTCGTGTGTGTTCCCTATGTGCCTATGCTATTAGCGCCAGTTATGTGTAGTGCCACGTTGTGTGGCACCACATTCTGCAATTATCCTTAATTTATGAGCATGAGTGTAGTACAAACGCAAACGTATCTGAGCCGTGTATCGACTCGTGCTATGCCTTGTGTTTAAATTGCACTGGTTTCCCTTTTCTTCCCCTGGCATGTTTGTTCGATATGTTGTCTGTCATTAAGTAGCTGCTTGGATGTCTTTTCCCTCTGCCTTCGATATCTGCGTTTTGCTTCCGGGAAACTGCTACGGAGGAAGTGAGATCTTTGACCGGTGGTAACTCCGCGTGGTGGCGTGGAAGTAGGTGGTGCGCTCAGAGAATCTGGTGTACACGGGAGGGAGTGTGGCTCGCCAGCGCGGACCAGGCGTGGTCGGTTGTACGGAGTCGCCACGCGATGTATGTCGGTTGGGTGTAACGAGCGGGTGGAGTTGACAAAAGAGCTCCCCGCGTGTTGGTTCTATACAGAATCGGCCCACGAGTAGTTGCTGTTCATTTCACCTTAGTGGGACGTTAACAAGCTTCTTTAAGTCCTCCGTTTCAACACTGGGGTTTAAAAAGGAGACACCTAACATGAAGGAGCGGTCACTACCCGTCAACGTTGCAGAGAAGACGTGAACTCCGGTGACAGAGCGTGTTGTCGCGTGACCGTGGCGTGTTGGGTACGCTGGCGGCGCGTGCGCGGTCGGATGTGTGGATCCTTGCCATCGGAGGTCGTGCACTGCCTGTTCGAGTATAATTTCAAGTTAAGTTAGTGAAAGGTTTAATCATTAAGTAGTAAGTTTGCGTGACCAGTGTCTTTTCTGCCTTGTGGCCTCGGGCGATCAGGTTTCCTGTCCCCGGCACCAGTGTAATTGAAGACAGTTACTTCCCGATGGGAGGTGTAGTTTTGGCAGTTTGTTTCGCTATTCTGTCGTGTGTTATGAGTAAATTGATGCCTCTTGTTGGTTGATCATGTGGTCACTCATTCAGGACTGTGTGGTGTAATGTTTCCTTGCACGAGGTTAGCTCTAATTCTGTCAGCAAGTTAAGCCATCTTATCACAAGTTTTCGCTAGCTAAAAGTCAGTGCAGTGACCAGCCTGAGAGTGGCAATTGTGTTTACTGGAGCATTTAAATTGGTCAGTATTCTGCCTAGCCTGAGCATCCCTGAGTGGGTGATTTGTGGCCACCTTACACGGGTCCGTCATATCTGTTATGTTCTAATGATATTCTAGGACACTTTTGTTTAAAAACTTTTTTAAAATTCCTCCATTCCTTTATTGCCATTAATCGTGTGTTTGCTGAGACCTTTGATTTTTTTTTTTTTTAATGGCGGTGTTGGTAGCTTCACTACCTCACCGTACCTTATTAACAAGTTCTGTATTTACTTTAGTAGCCTGTTTACTAATGTTCTTTAATTTTTTTTAAGTTGGGTATTTCTATAAATTACTTGTTTGCCGTTAGTGGCGTGTTTTGAAAGGTTGTTTATTGCCATACTGCTAGCTTCTGTGTTTTTTTTTAAAAAAAGAAATTGTTTTAAATTGTGGAATTGCTATAAATTACTTGATTGCTGTTAGCGGCGTGTTCTGAAAGGCTGTTATTGCCATACTGTTAACTTCTGTGTTTTTTTTAATTTAACTGTTGTATGGCTATAAATGACTTGATTGCCGTTTTTAAAAGAAATTTTTAAACTGTTGCATTGTTGTAAATTACTTGGCCGCCGTTAGTGGCGTGTTTTGAAAGGTTGTTGATTGCCGTACTGCTAGCTTCTGTGTTCTTTTTTTTAAATTTAAACAGTTGTATTGCTATAAATGACTTGATTGCCGTTAGCGGCGTGTTTAAAAGGCTGTTCATTGCCGTACTGCTAGTTTCTGTAAGATATGAATAATTTTTTTTTTTTAATTTAACTGTTGTATGGCTATAAATGACTTGACTGCCGTTTTTAAAAGAAATTTTTAAACTGTTGCATTGTTGTAAATTACTTGATCGCCGTTAGCGGCGTGTTTTGAAAGGTTGTTGATTGCCGTACTGCTAGCTTCTGTGTTTTTTTTTTAATTTAAACAGTTGTATTGCTATAAATGACTTGATTGCCGTTAGCGGCGTGTTTAAAAGGCTGTTTATTGCCGTACTGCTAGTTTCTGTAAGATATGAATAATTTTTTTTTAATTTAACTGTTGTATGGCTATAAATGACATGATTCCCGTTTTTAAAAGAAATTTTTAATCTGTTGCATTGTTGTAAATTATTTGATCGCCGTTAGCGGCGTGTTTTGAAAGGTTGTTGATTGCCGTACTGCTAGCTTCTGTGTTTTTCTTTTTTTTTAATTTAAACTGTTGTATTGCTATAAATGACTTGATTGCCGTTAGCGGCGTGTTTAAAAGGCTGTTTATTGCCGTACTGCTAGTTTCTGTAAGATATGAATAAAATGTGTGTGAAAATCTCAACTCGACAGTAAAGTACTAGAAATTTGGCCCCATTTCCCAACTTGTGGTGTGGCTTGTAGTAACCGTAACCACTGTGTGTGTCAGTATCACTCCCAAAGAAATTGAGAAGACAAGGTGGAACCAATTGCAGATCGTACAGAGGCGTTCAAGCAATCATTCTTTCGCGCTGCATGTGTGAATGGATCTGGAAGAGGCCGTAAAATCTGGTACAATGTGAATTACCCTCTGCCATGCACTTCATAGTGGTTTGTAGAGTATAGATGTAGTTCTAGAAGAGCAGAACAATACGACTGTAAAAAAACTGTTTTGCGTCTAAATGCTGGTTCCCTGTGAAATACTCAGATTTCGTGACATTTTCAGACAGCCGTCACAAACCAGTAATGACAACTAACTCAATACTCACGGAAATAAGAAGTCAGCTGAACATTACATAGTGCGGCTTTGAAGAATGCAGCAGGTATTCTGGAATGTGCTCTCTCTCCCCGTCCGTGGACAGTGCCGCAAAGGGCAGAGCAGGAGCCATGACTGGCGTTAAGTTTTGTACTTGTTGCTGACTCTCAACCATAATGAGCAGAGGGCAAACAGAAACACAGTTTACTCTTAACATTTACCCTACTGCTAGGAAGAAAAACAATATCACTACACACCACGCTAATGGAATAAAATAAAGGATAATAAACATAAAAGAAAGCTGTTAACAATATTGGAAAATTTTCACATTTTAGATGTAATTACTGCTCATATAGTGTCTATTGTATGCGTATTTACAGAAGCGTGTGCAGAATGCCAACTTTCCGTCGTAATGTTCATGTAAGTTTTGTAACATCTCTGTGAGACTAATTTTTTGGCACCATTTTCCCTTTATAAATCACCATCTTGACCTGAGTCGAAACAAGGCCCCTGGAGTAGACAACATTCCATTAGAACTACTGATAGCCTTGGGAGACCCAGCCCTGACAAAACTCTACCATCTGGTGAGCAAGATGTGTGAGACAGGCGAAATACCCTCAGACTTCAAGAAGAATATAATAATTCCAATCCCAAAGAAAGCAGGTGTTGACAGATGTGAAAATTGCCGAACTATCAGTTTAATAAGCCACGGCTGCAAAATACCGAATACCGACACGAATTCTTTACAGACGAATGGAAAAACTAGTAGAAGCCGACCTTGGAGAAGATCAGTTTGGATTCCGTAGATATGTTGGAACACGTGAGGTAATACTGACCCTACGACTTATCTTAGAAAACAGATTAAGGAAATGCAAACACACGTTTCTAGCATTTGTAGACTTAGAGAAAGCTTTTGAAAATGTTGACTGGAATACTCTATTTCAAATTCCAAAGATGGCAGGGGTAAAATACAGGGAGCGAAAGGCTATATACAATTTGTACAGAAACCAGATGGCAGTTATAAGAGTCAAGGGGCATGAAAGGGAAGCAATGGTTGGGAAGGGAGTGAGACAGGTTTGTAGCCTATCCCCGATGTTATTCAGTCTGTATATTGAGCAAGCAGTAAAGGAAACAAAAGAAAAATTCCAAATTGGAATTAAAATCCATGGAGAAGAAATAAAAACTCTGAGGTTCGCCGATGACATTGTAATTCTGTTAGAGACAGCAAAGGACCTGGAAGAGCAGCTGAACGGAATGTGCAGTGGCTTGAAAGGAGGATATAAGATCAACATCAACAAAAGCAAAACGATGATAGTGGAATGTAGTCGAATTAAGTCGGGTGATGCTGAGGGTATTAGATTAGGAGTAGAAACGAGTTTTGCTACTTGGGGAGCAAAATAAGTGATGATGGTCGAAGTAGAGAGGATATAAAATGTAGACTGGCAATGGCGAGTAAAGCGTTTCTGAAGAAGAGAAATTTGTTAACATCGAGTATAGATTTAAGTGTCATGAGTCGTTTCTGATAGTATTTGTGTGGAGTGTAGCCATGTATGGAAGTGAAACGTGGACGGTAAATAGTTTGGACAACAAGATGATAGAAGCGTTCAAAATGTTGTGTTACAGAAGAATGCTGAAGATTAGATGGGTAGATCACATAACTAATGAGGAGGTATTGAATAGAACTTGGGAGAAGAGAAATTTGTGGCACAAATTGACTAGAAGAAGGGATCGGTTGGTAGGACATGTTGTGAGGCATCAAGGGATCAGCAATTTAGTATTGGAGGGCAGCGTGGAGGGTAAATATCGTAGAGGGAGACCAAGAGATGAATACACTAAGCATATTCAGAATGATGTAGGTTGCAGTAGGTGCTGGGAGATGAAGAAGCTATCGCAGGATAAAGTAGCATGGAGAGCTGCATCAAACCAGTCTCTGGATGAAGACCACAACAACAACCTCTTCACATACAAAATGTTTGTGGGAGAGTGGGTGGGTGGGTGGGTGGTTTCGCGCTCGCACGAGCACGCTCTGTTTGTTTCTCAAAAGTTCGGAAAAGTGTTCAATGTTCCGTGTTATACAGGAATATAAAGCTCTTCAGCAACTGCCAACATTGCTGCAAGAATTACGCCTACTATTGGCGTAAATACACTGGTATCTAATTAAAGCAACAAGAGCAGCTGGTGCAAGGTTGCGCTTATTTTGGCATAAAACAGTACAAACAGGAGATAGTAAGGCAGAAAGAATGTAAAGAATACTGACAGTAAACAACTACAACATGCGTAACGGTAGGCAAAGATGTTTTTCGTTTTTAACGGATGCGCACACATTTCGACAACTGAATAATGTACCCAGAATGGGATGTGACCACCTCTGACAGCAACACCGGCCTGACAACGACGGGACATGAGTCAATGGTGTCATCAATCTCACAGTCTCACGTTGAGTCAATAACGCCCATTCTTTCTGCAGTGATGCTCGCAATTCTTGGGGAGTGGCTGGTGGATGCTGATGTGATGCACTCATCTCCACAGTGCATTGCAGACATGCTCTATCGGATTAAAATCGGAAGAGCGAGAAGGTCACGCCATGCGCGCAATACTTCTGTTTCCAAGAAAATATCAACCACACGTGTTCTGTAAGAGCGAACATTATTCTACATCAATACAAAGTCTGGGCCCACAGCACCTCGTAACAACCGCACGTGAGGACCCAAGATCCCGTCACGATACCTGACAGCAGATAAACCTTACCGATTCACCTGCACAATTTCTTGAAGAGCTGTTCAGCATAGTCCCTGGGCACACTTTAGGGATCCTCCTCGATATCGGGCTCTCCACAGCGTCCAGAAATCGTACACCACGTTCCCTCCAGATGCGAATCAGTCGAGAATCATTCTCCAGACCAAATAGGCACTCATCTGTGAGAAGAACATTGGACCACTGTTCGTCCGTCCAGTGGCATGTTGACGATTCCGCTCTAGACGTTCCCTTCTGTGAAGTTGCGTCAGAGGTTCCATACAGAAAGCCTCAGTCAGTAAAGTCCTCTCTGCCAAAGCTTTCTGTACAGCGCTTGCCTCGATACAACACGTCCAGTGGATGCTGCGAGGTCAGATGCCAGTTGCCGTGCAATACTAAGGCGGCACCATTGTACCCCTACAGCTAAATAGTGGCTTCTCTTTCTGATGTCACACATGGTCGGCTCTGCCCTGGTATTTGAGATACAGTTTCGGTCTCTATAAACTGTCGCCACATCCGAGAAACAACAGAACGATTCACTTTAAGCCATTGGGCCACATCAGTTTGCTGCAGTCATGCTCATGCATCCATTTTTCCTACGACTCTCCACTGCAGAGTGTGGCAGGCTTCTTCTCTGTGCCATACTGTGTACACAGCGACTGCGGGTATGGGACTACCCGAAAAATACTACTCCGTTTGATGAGTGCCCTACGTCATCGCTGGCGTGGTTGTCCGTCGACTGGACTGCCATCTTCCGTACGGAACACGATCGTACGGACATCTGTTGACAATTTGTACGATTACATCGTGAATTAGACACAGGAAGGGGAAATAGCGGTCCGTGGCTTTAATTTTGGACAACAGTGTAGCAAAAAACGAACTCATTTATTGTATTCGAAAGCTGATTCTGTTGTTATAGCCTATTGTTGGGTCTGAATAAAGTAAAATGGTGTTTTTTCCTAAAATCTTTTCTCGCTGTAGGGCTTCACAGCCGTAACCAGAAACAGCAGTGAAACTTCCAGGCAGATTAAAACTGTGTGCCGGACCGAGACTCGAACTCGGGACCTTTGCCTTTCGCGGGCAAGTGCTATACCAACTGAGCTACCCAAGCACGTCTTACGCCCCGTCCTCACAGCTTTACTTCTGCCAGTACCTCGTCTCCTACCTTCCAAACTTTACAGAAGCTCTCCTGCGAACCCTGCAGAACTAACACTCCTGAAAGAAGGGATACTGCGGAGACATGGCTTAGCCACAGCCTGGGGGACGTTTCCAGAATGAGATTTTCACTCTGGAAACGTCCCCCAGGCTGTGGGTAAGCCATGTCTCCGCAATATCCTTTCTTTCAGGAGTGCTAGTTCTGCAGGGTTCGCAGTAGAGCTTCTGTAAAGTTTGGAAGGTAGGAGACGAGGTACTGGCAGAAGTAAACCTGTGAGGACGGGGCGTGAGTCGTGCTTGGGTAGCTCAGTTGATGCCGCCACGGTAACTCAGCGTGTTCGGTGAGAGGGTTCGTTGCCCTCTGTAATAAAAAACTGAGTTAATCGGTCAACAACGAACTTAAACGGATGTCTTACGACGTCCACCCCGAGCAGATGCAACGAACGAAAGCGAACAAAATGAGATTTAAAAAAGAAAAAAAGTTGGTACAGCACTCGCCCACGAAAGGCAAAGGTCCCGAGTTCGAGTCTCGGTTCGGCACACAGTTTTAATCTTCCAGGAAGTTTCATATCAGCGCACACTCCGCTGCAGAGTGAAAATCTCATTCTCGAAACAGCAGTGATCGTTTGTACTTCATAATTTCACAAAAACATAAACAGCTGTATGATGATGCACTTTTAGGTTGGAAACCAATGAAGGCAACGTTTTGTTTATTAAAAACAGAGGTTGTTTGCTGGTTTTTTAACTATTTTTACGAGGGTGAACTTATTCTTACAAAGAATATGGAAATAATCAAGCCAGCCGGTGTCGCCGAGCGGTTCTAGGCGCTTCAGTCTGGAACCGCAGGACCGCTACGGTAGCAGGTTCGAATCCTACCTCGGGCATGGATGTGTGTGATGTCCTTAGGTTAGTTAGGTTTACGTAGTTCTAAGTTCTAGGGGACTGATGACCTCAGATGTTAGGTCCCATAGTGCTCAGAGCCATTTTGAAATAATCAATGACAAAATAAATATTGGTAACAATTCTTTAAATTTTTTAGTCTCTGAATTAATTGCTACGTAAAACAGTCATATTAAATAATAATACTTACATCTCCCCTCCGCCGCCATCTCCTTAAATATAGAAAGAAAACACACAGTCGCACCTTATGACAAAATCCAATATCAGCGATATCCCCGACTGAAATTACCCGTTTTCTCCCAGTACCTTTCCCCTTCCACCCACATTCTACACTAGAAGCAAATGGAAACTGGACTGCACGACCAAAAGACACGGACGGTTGTGCCCAGCAGTTGGCAGTACATTTAAAAAAATATTCTAGTATAAAATTTAAGTGAATCTACATAAATGTACAGTCAATGTCCATAATAACACATCCTATATAGTACAGGATAACTAAATACAGTTCCACTGCGGCATAGTTGTGAAGAAAGGAGTACACAAAGTCTTGAAGCCAAGTAAAAATGTTAAATCGTCAGTTAATTAGTGCGCCAAAAGTTTGTTTTTATTCTAACAGTATGAAGGCAAAGACATAAATTAATATTATAGGCAGGGCTGGTTCGAAAAAAATTGTTCGGCTCAAGAAACCTGTCATTTGACTTTCCCCCTCCCCATTTATCCAAAAAAGCTACATAGCACTGTGCGCCCCCCGCCCCTCTCCATCCACCTCTTTTCTTCCTGCATTATTCTTTGTTTGTCGTTTCTTGATTTCTTGGTTAGACTTTTAAAAATTTATCTAAATCTAGTGAGCGTGGAAGAAGGTACATTACTTTTTGTAATCTCACGAAAGTGAATTACGGTAGTCGCATTCGTAATGTGAGCAAAGACACCGTATTCATATATTCATTAATCCATTTAAAGTGTAATAACTGTTCCTACCGGTTTTTTAATGTTCCACGTTCACCGGACAAGATCGTTGCCGAACGGAGTAATTACGTGCAAATCAGAGAGGATCGACTGCGAAATCGTTGAATTTGACTGTTCGATTGTTAGACAAAGAAATGTCTTTTTCAAAATGTGTACATGATCAGTTGCTATCTTCCCTTTTAAATGGATGCTGAGTTTAAATACAAGATTATTCTTTCAGTAGAAGCGAATATTCTTTCAGTAGAAGTAAATATTTATTTTGATTATATTTGTATTACATACTGGTAGCCGGCCGGAGTGGCCGTGCGGTTCTGGGCGCTACAGCTGGAACCGAGCGACCGCTACGGTCGCAGGTTCGAATCCTGCCTCGGGCATGGATGTGTGTGATGTCCTTAGGTTAGTTGGGTTTAAGTAGTTCTAAGTTCTAGGGGACTGATGACCTCAGATGTTAAGTCGTACAGTGCTCAGAGCCATTTGAACCATCTGAACATACTGGTACTCGAGAACGGAGAGTACGTGCTTTGAGACAGAGAGAAATAGATTTTGTGGCAAATTACCGAATAGAAAGACATCGGCAGAGACAGCACAAGAAGTTCGTCGCTGTTAACAGGCAAGAGTACAAAAAATTTCATTTAACGGAAGTTCTTTTATGCCAATACTCCAATTGAATCTTGAGCAGTGATTTAAAATGAAACTGGCGCTTTCAGTCCATTAACACGAAGAAAAAATTTATTAAATAATAATTGTTGGATTTCGAACTATCGTAAACAAAATTATTTCTCTGGTTTATATAGAGGTTCTTTGGAAGTGAAACCTAGCAGTATAACTTCTGTGAATAAATCGTCTACTAATATGTTAATACGAACTTCTGAGTTCTCGTTTAGGGCAGGACTAACTAATTAATTAACGGTTTCCAGTTACATCAGCGTTGGTATTTTGTGGATAACGCGCCTAAAGCAGCTCTGAAATGTTATGCAATACTATAATCACTGAGTACGGATCAGACACAGACATCGTATGTCGCTAGTTTTACAGTCGCAAGTTTTACGTAGGTGAACCAGGACAGTACTTCAACGGACATTGGGGTAATTTCCAAGAATGATTGCCTATCGAAGTCGGGGGTGCAAACGATACATATCGAACGTGCGATTGTAAGTCGATCATGCGACTCTGGTGGCGGGCGTTGTGATCAATTATTTGTGATCGTCATTTTTATCTGTTTTCCGTCATTCCTTTAGTTGCTCTAAATTACCTACCTCTGCGAATTATTTGTGAGTTGCTAGAGAATCCCAGACGATTTATGTCGTTAGTGAGTGGGATGTCTGGTGTTCTTGACGTTTCTTGGGCGGATTCTATCACATGGAAAAATCTAAATCCATGTTTATGCAGCGTAGAAAATTGTTCGAACTTTTGTCGCAAGTATGTAGTACCACCGGACGAGGAGAGAAGGAACTATGTACAAGGTGGTGGTGTAAAGTATGTAAAACTTCGTAAGAGCACTTCCGATGTTGAAATCCGTTTACAATTTCATTGCGGACAGAGCGGAAAACGAACGAGTATTAGGAAGAATACATGGTTCGACTCTTCCAAATCATCCATCCAGACCACCGTAATGGACTTTCACATGATGACAACACCGACGACGAGTAAGGTAAGTCGTCTACTTTGCAATTACAAGTATTTTTGTATCGGTCTTCTTTTGTTGCTACTGTAGCGACCACTGTAAACTTACTCATAACGCCCGCCACCAGGGTCGCATGATCGATTTACGATCCCACGTTCCCTATGTATCATTTGGACCCCCCGACTTCGACAGGTAATCATTCTTGGAAATTACCGACGTTGGATTCAAAATATCACACAAGAGCAACATCTCGAGATGAAACGCTTAACACCGGATTTAATACGCCACGTACTTCTTTTCGGTATGCAAAGTACAAATTCCCATATTACTGAGATGGTCATTTTTATGTTTTCTGTTGTTATTTAGCCGGTAAGCATATAACAATTGTTTCTCGGCATTTATTGTATTAGAGTTTTGTTTCTATACTCTGTTATTGTTAGGTAAGAAACAATTTTGTTGAGGAGCATGTTTCGTAAGATTAAATTATTAGCACCAAACAGTTATTTAACCTTATGAAACTTGCGCTCCAAAATGTTCTTTCTTACCTAACAACCTTCAAATTGGTCTGCAAAACCGACTCTTAAAGGCCTTTTACTAAATCGAGGCTGTCTTCGTCTCCCCAGCCTGACACTTCATTATCCAGTCGTGCCAGCTGGATGTCCGAAATCGTAAATTTGCGGCTGCATGTGGCGCAGCGTCGCACACCGTAGAAATCTAGAAGATACCAGCTTCTGGAGAGGACATCATTTTGACCTTAAAACTTCAGGCTTTATTCTCGTTTCAAAATCAGAAAATGGATTCTTCTCTTTTCTGATGTTTTATTGGAGTCCACAGAAGAAGCATAGATGAACGGATTTACGGTAGAAAATGTCCAATTTTTTGGTAGTTTACTACAACTTCTCTGACACATTTGATGTAATCGCTGGTCTTGTTTTACCAGGGACATAAGAAAAAATTCTATTGTAATTAAGTTCCTCAGCATGGGGAGGGATGTCTTTAAGCGTTTTGGATGGATGGATGTTGCCCTGGAAGATTACAAACATGAGTGCGTATCGCTGGTGAGGGAGGAAAGGGATCTCGCCGTTAGCGCCGGACTCTGCGTTGGTGTCGTACTGGTTCTTTTCCGCAGCTCGATGGGCAAGCGACAGATGAAAGTTGGGGACCACATGAGCAAAGTTCTGTACAGTTTCGCACCTTCCTTGACTGTAGGGCAGCTCCAAGTCCACCGCTGTGCCAGGAACCATCATCATAAACTAAAGTGGAGAGAGCACTGTCATCCTCTTCAATTCTTCATTCGATTTTATCCTCATATCTTCTTTCATGTTATTAAAATACGTTGCTCTTGGCCTGCCTCTTGGCCTTTTCCCTAAAACTTTTTCTTCAAATACATTCTTTGGGAACTGGTTGTGTCTCATTATGTGCCCTATCATTTTTTATTTTCTTCTTCCTATATAATTTAGCAGCGTTCTGTTATCATTCACTTCTGTTAAGACCTGTTCATTACTTTTTCTATCTACCCAGCTTGTTTTCGTCATTCTTCTCCATATCCACATTTCCACTGCTTCCAGTCTCTTTTTCTCTGACTTTCCCAGAGTCCACGCTTCACATCCGTATGTTAAGACACTCCAGACAAAAGTTTTGGCAAACTTGTTCCTACTTTCCAAGGCTATGCTTCTCTTTATGTATGTGATACATTTATTGTCGTCAGTGATTGTGCTCCCCAAATAACAGTTCTCAACCTACTTTAGAACATCGCCTTCTAGTTTAATATTAACTTTACCATTTTCTTTTGTTTTCCCTACTACCACAGTTTATGTTTTCTTCTTATTTATTTTTAGATTATATTCTCTAAAGATTTTGGCAAATTTTAGCAACATAAACTCCAGGAAAAGGACATAATTTTCAGCTTTTTCCTTTTTTATTTTTTTCAAAGATAATTTATTAACTGTAATTGTACAGTTTATTAAGTCAATAGAGACATATTCAATCAATTAGCACAAAGAAGTGTCTTTATTATTCGGCTCATTAAAAAGCTTCACGTTCCTTTTTTCCCGAAAGTATGGCTACTACTAGCAGTTCACAGCGTCCTCCTCGTCCTCTTCCTCCTCCTCCTTCTTCTTCTTGCGTTTATGGAGTGGTCATAATTTTGAGTATGTTGCCAAAGCTTTCCGTTCTGATTTTTCACTGTACGTTTTCAGTACATGATAAATAGTCGTAGTATCTTGCTGCTCGTTGACGTGTTATATATGTTGCAGTATGCCCAAGCATTCAAATTGCAGCGTTGTCCTTTGTTCTCCGGTATTTGAGTCTTTGCTGTTGTATATCAATTTCGTTGTGCCTACATTTGCAGAGGTTGTTCTATCACTGACAATTCCTGACGGAGGAAATTTCACATATCATCTGCTTGTCCACGAGTATATCTGTGGATTAATGTAGCAACATTTTGAAATATAATACATTCATTACATATAACGGAGTTCTTATTGGTCGAGCATCTGTCGTTCAGATTTGACGGTTGACGTGAGGTGAACGTTGTAGCTTTCCTCCCGATGATGTTCCGTTTCGATCGAAGATATTTTCCTTCGATTCGGTTACAGTGGACAGTTGGTTTGACATTGTAAATTTCTCTGCTGGTAAGTAATTTTGATTTGACCATCTAATTTTTTGTTTCTCCGTTTTGCTGTTTATCTAAATAACCTCGTGGTAATATTACTTGATGTGCTGATGTGATAATGTTGATTTCAGCTAAGTTTTGTCGGTGGCGTGCTACTTTCTGGCGCATGTTTGAGTACTAAATTTTGGACTATGCTTGCATTTTGCTTTCTTACTTCTTTCTTTACGCGATTAACCAAATGGGTTCAGCACTTAAATCTTACACTCATAAGATTAAGGTCCCCATTTGCACACGGTAGAGTAAGCGTGTCGAATTCGGTTCTAAAAACTTTGCTTCTTGATAAGAACTAATGGAAGACTCGTTGGATGTCGTTGATCAGTGGGTCTGAGGAAGACAATATCTACTCCATGTACCATAGTTTACTTGCTGTTGGAATGTCCACAGTCCCTTTTGTTTTTAAGTAAGTCTAGTCCGTGTCAAAGTGAATTTTCAAAGCGGCTCCTGTTTTGTTTATTATTCCTCTCCAATTGTAGATTATCATCTAAGCTGGAATTTCATTTAGGTAAGAATCAAGTGACTTCTGCGATATGCTAGTTTTGTACTAGACCATGCTCTCAATAATGTTGATGCTATGTTCGATGTTTGTTTAATCGTTTTCTTTGTATTAAATTTGGTACCTATCAGTATTCTGAACTCTTTGAGAATATGTGCCTACTTCGTGAGGTCTTCAGGCGACGAGACACTTACAGTGTTGTCGTCTGTGTAGTCATGCAAGGGATTTTGCTGTTATGGAGTGTTAGACCTCGTATCTGTAATATTAAGTTATCCCTTAACGCATCGACGGCGATATCATTGACAGCGGACACCCTTGCCTCGCGGAATGACCAATGGAAACATCTTTGCTCAAGTTTCCTCTGAGTAAGTTCTTTGAGCTAGCGATCGTGATAAGTTTCCTTACGTAATTTGTCAAACGATCTCCGTAACCAACTTTCTGGAGAATTGTTGTACATAATCGTGGCTGAAGCGATCGAAAGCTTTTTCAAAGTCGATTACCGGTAAGCCACCTTCAGTTTTGCTTCGGCAGCTGTGCAGATGACATCTCTGATCGCACATTCTGCAGTTACGTATAACGCTTCGCCTAGGTGTGGCACGGTGCTGATACATCCCACGGCTTTTACCCAAAACAGATTTCATCCTCAATTTGGCAGCTCGCATTATTATTTTGAAGTCAATGCTAAATAGTATAACAGGCTCAATTTGCTCCAACCTCTTGAAGTTTTATTTTCGTGCATTACAATTATAATTTCAAAAAAAAATGGTTCAAATGGCTCTGAGCACTATGGGACTCAACATCTTAGGTCATAAGTCCCCTAGAACTTAGAACTACTTAAACCTAACTAACCTAAGGACGGCACACACACCCATGCCCGAGGCAGGATTCGAACCTGCGACCGTAGCAGTCCCGCGGTTCCGGACTGCAGCGCCAGAACCGCTAGACCACCGCGGCCGGCAATTATAATTTCTTCTTTCAGTTCCTTGGATATTCGGTCAGCATGCCATATGTCATTTACCAATTCCAGTTGCGGTGCTCTGATAAAGTGCCAAAAATGTTGTTAAAATACAGCAGAAAGCCCGTCAGGTCCCTGTGATTTTCCTTCTGTGCCTTGAAAGTTGCTAATTTGATGTCCTCGTCCGTAAAGGGTTCTTCAAGAAACATTCTCTTTTACAGCGTGAGACTGTTTTCTAACAAACGAATTATTTTGTCGCGTAATGTTGCACTGGTAGTTGCTTGTTGGTAAAGATTACGGAAGTAGGTGACAGATTATTTCTTGTCGTTTATGTAATACTTGTCATATATTTTGTTGGTCATCTTGGCATTGCGCCATCGCGCTGATCTTAAAATATCTTCAGTCACGTCTTTTGTTTTGAATCTGAGAATAATGCCTTCCTGATGGTGTCGTCCAATATATGTAATTTTAGCGTTGTATTTTTTATTTCCGCGGTAAATGCCAGCGTTAAGAAAGTTTGCACTTCGAACCAGTTCCCGCCGAAACTGATAATAATATGCCATTGCCTGTTTTTGCAACGAATATCTTTGACGGAGTGGTTGATAGTAGTAAATTACAATTGTGATTTGCGTAATAGAGGCACCATTCCACCTTTGCGTCGAAGGATCTGCTGCTAAACAGTCTCGTGTTATAAATGAATGCAATACTGGCAGGCACAGTGGTCGGAAATGTTAGTAGATGCATTTTACAGCTTGCGATTTTTCTCTTAATCTCTGGTGAAACGTATACCTACAGTCTAATTTGTATGTCGAATCAGTACGGATGAATGTGCAATATATTCTACATTATCGTTTTTCCCAGTTGTTGTTCGTAATTCGCGTACAAGTTGCCCTAGTTTAGTGACTCGTTCAGATTTGAGATTTGGTCCTTTTTTCGAATGACATAGTTTAAATAGCCGCCGATAAGTAAATCGTCAGTGCTATTGACAAGTAATTCTAGAACAACCGTGGCGGCTTTACTGACTTAACTATGCTTTACTTTCTATAACATCGGTAGTTACTTACGGCCCTAAACAGTGATCAGTTCAACAAATGCTGCTCGACGTTGACGGTTTTGGCTACCGGATGGTGCCAAGACATTTAAAACCTGAACGCCGTAAATATTCACGTTGCCGCCTCTACCATTTAAAAGACGTCGAATGTTGTGATGCGGAATACAGTCACGAATTGAAATGGCAGTTCCAGTTTTACCCTCATTACGGAGATTAAGCAAGTGTTTGCACCGTGTACGTAACAATCGTCAGGAAAAAACCTAAAAGTGCCAAATTTACATATATTCCATACAGGGAACCTCTAACACTTACATCCCTACAAACTTCACCTACGTAGTGACTGCTAAATCCACAGTTTTTCCTTTGCGCCATGGTGATGTTAAATCTACAGTTCGAAGAATCGCAAAGAGTTTCTAAAAAATGGCAGAACTCTAAACTCCCGATACCTATGGATCCATTCGAAGGTTTTAATGACGTTAGCCGCATTTGGACATAGAAATGTGTCAATGCTAACAGGTTAACATTAGTACCGCACACGGATTTTCCGCTTCACGCAAGCGGTGGCCTTAACCACGACTCGGGCATCCGATCACGCTTTCCTCGCGACCTAAATTTCGAGCCTGTTACTCACTACTGACGTAATGACACCTACCCATGAACCCCTTACTGCAGTCCCTGATTCCCGTAAGAGATCGGACGTGGTGTGCATCAGTACTGAAAGAAAGGGTAGTTGGTCGTCGGAGTCTACACATATATCCAGCTGAAGTAGCTCCTCGTCTGTCCCAGATCCCTTGAGAAAAAAAGCTTTGTCCAGCAGCTGGAAGAAAGTACGTCCCATGGGTCTACAAGACAGGTAGCAGACGTCACTCACAAAACTTTTTCGCCGAGATAGCCCGCTTCGCAGATTTCTTTACACATGTTATTACCATCAAAACTGCCAGAATAACTGGCTACACAGTAATGACAGAGGCATATTCACAGACAAATCAGGATGAGATCAAATGAGGAGTCTGAATGCCTGTGGAGGAATGGCTGCCCATTCTTCCTTAAGAGCCGAAACCACAGAAGATAGTGACGTTGGAAGCTGCGTCTGGAATGAAGCCGAAGTTCTAACTCTTCCCAAAGCCACTAGCTTCCATTCCGGACTCTAGTCGGGCCACTTCATTTAAGGAATATTACTGACCACAAACCACTGCCTCATAGATGCTACTTTATTACAGGATACATTAACATGTTGATACAAATCGGTTCCTCTACTGTGTGCAGTATCCAGTGCCGTCAAATGTGTTCATATCCTTCTGCATTTTGAGTTTTCTTATGCGCAATCAGGGAAGCACACCATAACCACGAAAGACACTCCCATACTTCACTGTTTGCACTACTCATGATAGCAGGTAATGTTCCCCAGGCATTAACCAAATGCAAAACCTTCCATTCGATAGCCGTAGGCTGTAGCGTGATTAACCACTCCAGATTACTCGTTGCCAATCATCCTCTGTCCAATGGTATCGCTCTTTACACTAGCTCAAGTGGCGCTTAGCGGTGACTATTGAAATTTATGGCTGAATCCCATTTTTTAACTCCCTGTGTACAGTCCTTGTGCTTGCTGGATTGCTGGTAGCAGATTAGATTAGAGATTAGATTAGTTTTTCGTTCCATAGATCCGTGCTGAGCCGATCCTCGTGGATGTGGAACATGTAATTTTTTTAAGCTGAAATAACAATACTAATAGTTTGAATATATACAATACATCATTTGTTTCTATTAAAAAAATCGTCAATGGAGTAGAAAGAGTTGGCCACTATTAAGTCTTTCAGGCTCCTTTTAAACTGATCTTTATTTGTAACTAATTTTTTTTGTTTTCTGGCAAATTATATAGGCTGAGTGTTCCTGAGTAGTGCGCCCCTTTTTGAACTAAAGTAAGTGCTTTTAAGTCCTTGTGCAGATCATTTTTGTTCCTGGTATAGTATGTATGAACTGAGTTGTTTGTTGGAAAAGGAGATATATTATTTAGGACAAATTTTATTAAGGAGCAAATGTACTGAGAGGCAGTAGTTAGTATACCCAGTTCTTTGAAGACGTTTCTACAGGACGTCCGTGAATTTAGTCCACAAATAATATGTAGTACACGGTTTTGAACTCTGAAAACTTTTGTTTGACTTGAACAGTTACCCCAAAATATTATACCACCTGACATTATGGAATGAAAGTAGGCAAAGTATGCAAGCTTTTTCATTTTTATGTCGCCTATGTTTGCTAGCACTCGAATTGCAAATACAAATTTGTTAAGGCGTTTCTGCAGTTCTGTGGTGTGCTCCTCCCAGCTGAATTTATTCTCAAGTTGTAATCCCAGGAATTTAAGACTGTCAACCTCTTCTATCTGCTCTTCTTCATAATTTATGCATATACTGCCTGGAAACCTCTTACAGGTTCTGTATTGCATACAGTGAGTCTTTTCGAAGTTTGATGTCAGTGAGTTTGCTTTAAACCATTTATTAATATCCATGAAAATATCATTAGCAGAGCTTTCTAGAACTACACTCGACATACTATTTATCGCAATACTTGGGTCATCTGCATAACTAACTCTGCTTCTGGCAGTGTAACTGACGAGAAATCATTAACGTACACAAGAAAAAGCAATGGCCCTGAGATGGATCCTTGTGGGACACCACATGTAATTTCTTCCCATTCTGATGATGACTGATGACTTAATTCACTAGTCCCTTTCACTGACACCCTTTGTTTCCTGTTAGTGAGGTATGACTTGAACCATTTTGCAGCACTGCCTGTGACACCATAGAATTCTAATTTATTTAAAAGGATGTTGTGGTTCACACAATCAAATGCCTTTGACAAATCGCAGAAAATACCTGCTGCTTGTAATTTGTTATTTAATTAATAAGTACATTTTCACTGTAGGTGTAAATAGCCTTCTCGATATCAGAACCCTTCAGAAATCCAAACTGTGTTCTTGATAATATGTTATTTGTGGTCTGATGGTTGAGAAGCTGCCTGTACATTACTTTTTCTAAAATGTTTGAGAATGCTGGTCTGTAGTTTGATGGATCTCTTTATCCACTTTCTCGAATAAAGGCTTAACATCTGCATATTTTAGCCAGTCAGGAAATGTCCCAGTTATAATTGACTGGTTACTCAAGTAACTTAGAATTGTACTAAACTCACAAGAACGTGCCTTAATTAACTTTGTTGATATTTCACTGTAACCACTAGAAAGCTTTGTTTTTAAAGATTTTATTATGGAAGTTATTTCTTTTGGTGAAGTGAGTGACATATTCATGTACCTGAAGCTATTTGTAAAGACTAGTTTCAGATATTCAAGGGCATTATTTACTGATCCTGACAATCCCATTCTATCAGTAACGGATATAAAGTACTTGTTAAGTAAAAAAATAGTTTGAAACTAACGAGTTATTCCTTCCGCCGATTTCATACGATTTTCTGTCACCTTCCGCAATTCTCCATGGTCCCTGCTAGTCAGTACGTGAAGTCTACCTGGACTTGACTTCGCTGTGCTGTGGTTACTCCTTCGCGTTTCAGCTTCATAAATCACATCACCAACAATCGATTTTAGTAGTTTAGGAAGGGCTAAAATGTCCCTGACGGATTTGTTACTCAAGAGACATTCAATGAATACTCCACTTTCAAAGTCACTGAGGTCCTCTGAGCGACCAACCATTCTGTTGTTACTGCTTCTCTACTAACAATACAATACCTTCCTCCCTCCCCCCCCCCCCTCCATGCTCCTTTTTAAACTGGCGGGTCCACCTATGGTCAGTTATGCATTACCTATCCTGATGATTCTTACTTCAGTCTCACGCATCACAGTTAGCAGCAACGCATGATACACACCCCCTTCGTCTTATACAGGGTGTTACAAAAAGGTACGGCCAAACTGTCAGGAAACATTCCTCACATACAAATAAAGAAAAGATGTTATGTGGACATGTGTCCGGAAACGCTTAATTTCCATGTTAGAGCTCATCTTAGTTTCGTCCACCTAAGCTCAATGGAGCACGTTATCATGATTTCAGACGGGATACTCTACCTGTGCTGTTAGAACGTGTGCCTTTACAAGTACGACACAACATGTAGTTCATGCACGATGGAGCTCCTGCACATTTCAGTCGAAGTGTTCGTACGCTTCTCAACAACAGATTCGGTGACCGATGGATTGGTAGAGGCGGACCAATTCCATCGCCTCCACGCTCTCCTGATCTCAACCCTCTTGACTTTCATTTATGGGAGCATTTGAAAGCTCATGTCTACGCAACTCTGTGCCAAATGTAAAGACTCTTCGTGCTCACATTGTGGACCGCTGTGATACAATACGCCATTCTCCAGGGCTGCATCAGCGCATCAGGGATTCCATGCGACGGAGGGGAGATGCATGTATCCTCGCTATCGGAGGACATTTTGAACATTTCCCGTAACAAAGTGTTTGAAGTCACGCTGGTACGTTCTGTTGCTGTGTGTTTCCATTCCATGATTAATGTGATTTGAAGAGAAGTAATAAAATGAGCTCTAACATGGAAAGTAAGCGTTTCCGGACACATGTCCACATAACATATTTTCTTTCTTTGTGTGTGAGGAATGTTTCCTGAAAGTTTGGCCGTACCTTTTTGTAACACCCTGTATAGTACACGAACAAGCATTATTTCAGACGAACTTCTTGCATGACATTTCGAGGTGCCATAGGCATTGTGTACGATCCAGCTACTCCCATTTGTGGAAATTCTGGATATTGACAACCACAAAACATAGCACAAAGCAGAACGACAACATGTCGAAGAAACAGACAATGCTCTCTAATTGCACACAAAAGATAGCGCATGTTCCTTGGCTTGCACATTCACCTACCGTTTTCTCCTCCTGCTTTCTCAGTCACCCTAGGAGCCAATTGATTATGACAATAAACCAGTGATAAATACAGTAAAATTTACAAATGATGCAGAATATTTGTAAAATCCCTCATTCAGGGATTCTTTATTGTAATATATTTAGCTTTTCAGTTAACAATGAGTGATGCATTCATCAACTCCTGATTGTCATACACGTAGTATTGTGTCAGTCCTCCAAAGATCCAGTTCTTTATTTTATTACATGCCTAATTTCATTCCCTTGAACTAAACCGTCCTTGGTACATCAATTTCACAAATAGCAGCGTTTGTTGAACTGATCACTGTTTAGGGCCGTAAGTAACTACCGATGTTATTGCCAGTAAAGCATAGTTAAGTCAGTAAAGCCTCCATGTTCTCAAGAATCTGAAGTTTCTAAAGGTAATTAATATAAGATGTTTGAAGGAAAATATTTCAAATTTAAGGTATTTGTGGACAACATGATTTAACAAAGTTCACGTAAACATGCCAAATTTCAACACCCGTGTCAAAATTGGGCACACGGCAGCTATTTGTTGAAAAGAAACCAGTGGCCTGTATGTAATATTTCATGCATGAAAAGGTCTTGAAAGAGTATTGAGTGTGAGGTATATGTCTGATAACTGATCATGTTTGATAACAAACAACTGCGTGCTCAATTTAAGTTTTTCTACTTGCAGAAACTTGCAGATATAGAATAGATGTACGGTGAAATAGGATTCAGTGCTCGTTAAGCCGAACGTATCTACAGAGAAACCTTTTAGAACAAGCGTGTTCCGAATTCTAGGAACTTTACCACTGTGGGGGTAAACGTGCGACAAATTGAGTTGTTAAAGGAGCAGAGAACTCACCAAAGCTCTCGACAAAAAATTGTTCTGGTAGTTTTGGAGAAGATTCATTTACATGCAGCCGTCTTCGAAGAACAGAGCGCGGAAATTGCTGGTCGGATATCAATTACACCAGAATAATAAGCAATGAGACCAAATGATTTTAAAACCAGAGTTAAGTTTTGTCCACATCTTATGTTGTAATGTTTGCATGACACTAGTTGTTGCCGCTCTGAACAGTAGCTGCACACTTAAATTGTTGCTACAGAGTGTTACAAGGACCGATCAAAAAGCTTCTGCTGCAGGCCGCTACTGCAGCATATACCCATCGTGGAGCGACTCTGATGCGGGTGTATAAACACTCATATGTAAGCAAGGGATTACTGTGGCATTCGTGTCTTTCCGACGAGCGTGCGGTAAATGCGGAAACGTGCTGTTATTCTTTTCTTGACTGGCGAAGGACAAACACCAGTAGACTCCCATCGAAGAATAAGGAATGTATGTGGGCAGCATTACTGTAAAAAAAAACAGCGTTGTGGAATGGTGTGCCAGGTTACGTGCTGGTCACAGCTCGTCACAAGGCGCCAGTCGATCTGGGAGGCCAGCGTCATCCATTTAACTCGAGTACCCGCCATATAGTCCTGATCTCTCCCCATGCAATTTCATGCCTTCGGTCCCTTAAGGGGGGGTTTACTATCTTTTGGTTCTAAAAATCGATTTTTTTAAATTCCATTTTTGGATCGACAAAAGTGTTTGGAATCCACACATGAAACGGTTTTTCCGAATATGGAACGGAAATGTTTGCTATTCGCGGTTGAACAAAAAAATGACCTGCCTGAAATCGGCCTTTTTCACGCACCAGTTTTTTTTCTTTCGGAGGACGAGTTATTGTACTGGTACTTGGGAGGAAACACACAAAATTCAAATGAAAGTTTGAACGCGCGTTTGTGGAAGTTAGTCCCGAAGCATTGGCATTCTGGTGCGAAGACTGTGGAGATTGTGGCTTTCCTTTCAGTGAGCAGCTTCAATGAAGGGTATTCAGCAATTCTGAAGACCATGACAACGATGGACGACACCCTGGGACTCTACTCGACGCAGTTCGCCAAGAATTCGGACGTCCAACGGATTCAAGCGGCCGAAAACCGCTTGTCACCGGCCGTAAGAGCGGCTCTGGAGTAGCGCAGGATGGCCCAGATCGATCAGAACGCCCTCGAAGAGGAAGGACTAGTTTATGGACCCGGAATAGCAAATTGAACGTAAGTTGCATAATATTGCGTTTATATGCAGTCAAAACTTCAAACGCGTTTTTCTCGAAATGACTTTTTTTTATCGCCCGGTATGATAACTTCAAATCAACTGAACTGATTTGCATGATTCTTTGTTTCCGACGAAGCTAACTAAATTGTCTAGGAGTTGTGCCACTTTTATTCCGATCCATCAACTATAAATATTTTTCCTTGGCCGACAAAGTCGAATAATCGATGAAAGAACCCTATTTTTTCAAATGGCTGGGATTTTGTTTCCTATGCTCCAAATAACTTAAGCGAGGTACAACTCCTAAAGAATCTTATATACTTCGCTAAAGTCAATTCAATTTTGATTTCATATGAGCCGGCTGACCTGTGACATACCGCGCGTCGAGGTCTGCATTGAAATTTTGTTTCGTTCCGACGGCACTTCCGCCATTGGTCTTCGACATTTCCGGTCGAAAAAATTCCAGTTTGTAGAGGAAATATCAATAAACATTTTGACCAAATTTGAAATTGATATCTATAACACATCCCGAGAAAAAAATTCTCAAAGAACATGCTTTTTCGGGCCAAAGATAGTAAACCTCCCCTTAAAAAAGGGACGACGATCGCTGTCTGACGAGGATGTGCAGCAAGCAGTTACTGACATCTTCACGCAGCAGGACACAGTGTTTTACCAAACTGGGGTCTTCAACCTAGTGCATTGGCTAGATGAGTGCTCCGATGCTCAAGGCTATTTTGCCTGATTACCATACCGATTCTCGACTGTTCGGTCTTCAAAAGGATACTTTCTGATCGCCCCTTACAGTTATGTGAGTAAAAAACTAAATACTGATTTCCATTAATTCCTTGTCTCAGATGCTCAGTTTAATGACAGCGCATGAGAACCTTCGAGAGTAAAGATCGTTTATACTATAAAAAAGGATTTATTAAAAAGCAGACAAAGTACTGTGGTTGATAAAAAAACGTGAAGATGACCTGTAGTTTGACTAAACTTCCATCACAGTCCCCAAAGCATTTTTTGTTCACTGTGTAACAGTAAGAAGACCCCTTTCACATTGTCACGACGATCTGGCTTCTTTCCACTATCCATCCATCCGCACACACCTAAATCTAATGTAGTAGGACATTGAAATTTATGTGAATGACAGACTATATCACATTACAGTCAGATCTTGCAAGAGCTCTTTCATAATTAAAGAGAATATGTCTTGTGTCCAAAGGAACGACAGTGAAATCTCGCTTTTCGAAGGGACGTGGAGATTTACAAGAATACTGCGCTCAAACTTCGTCTCACTAAAGACAAATGCGTTTAAAGTGTGAAATAGGAGTGTAGCATATGTCGCCACTCGTGAAAATGTGGAGACAAGGTACTATCTGCCATGATAATTTGACAGCTTTGTAAGTTATATTCCTAAGAAGTGTTAAACACAGCCGAAATGTTATATTTCCAAAAGAATTAGAAGGTGCCTGTTGATCAGCTCTTTTATTTCCTCAGAATATACGTAGGTTGGAACTTAAATAGTGGCCACACTGCTGTGGGGACACTACGCAATGGAATCTACTATTGTCGCTGATAGCACACGTTGTTGGCATACCTACCTTACCTCGGAGCAAATGGACTCGCCCGTCCCACGTCACCGGCGTACGCAACGTCGAGGGAAAAACAGTCACTTGTGAGCGAGCGGTCTAACGTAACGGTGTCACTGTGTTTTCGAAACTGGAACAACGGAGTTGGATCGAGATTGAATGTGCCGTTTCTGTAGCATCACCTGAGACCAGCTTTGCAACACTTTCTGCGTAACCCACCCTTTATTTTGCACGACAATGGGCGGCCGCATACGACGCAAGCTGTAGCTGCTCTGTTCGGTCGATGGGACTGGGAAGTACTGTACCATCCACCATACTCCCCGGACTTAAGTCCTTGTGACTTTGATTTGATTCCGAAGATGAAGGAACTACTTCGTGGGATTCGCTTCAGAACTGTTCCAGAGATTAGGCAGGCAGTAGACCGCTCCATTCGCACCATCAACAGAACAGGCTCCGCTAACGGTATACTACGCCTTCCACATCTCTGACAACGGGTTCTACACAACGCCGGTGACTACTCTGGAGGACAGTAACAGGTGCAAACATGTAACTTTTTGTATCGGTTGTGAATAAATAGTTGACACTATTTAAGTTCCAACCCTTGTATTTTACCTTTCGGGGAGCCAGTAGCGCCCGTTTGCGGTATCGCGGGGCATTTGGCTTCATTGTTCGAGAGGAGTTAGCCATTTGCATTGCAGTCCAGTTCGTCGGAATGCTGAATCTACTCGCGTTCGGGTCGTGAGTTAGAGAGCTACTTCCGAGGTTGCATGATGTTATGATGAAGTCTCATCTGTTTGGTGGAATGTCATGTTGTTGGTCTTTACTACGTACAAGATGTATGGTAAGATGACTCCAACTTATTTTCAGTGCTGAAGTATAGTTTTCGGTGTGAGGTTAACTAACTGTGTCTATTAGTATCGCTCCAGCTGCTAGTATTCGGGCACATATTTCCATGAAGTAAAATAGGTTGGAAGAGATTGGAAATTGATAATTTCTTGGAATCTGGTTACTCCATCATTTATAACTTCATTTCTTTCGGTGCTATCTTAAACTCTTCGACTTAAAATGCCCATTGAATGTAAGATTACCTTTCGTACTGATGGTTGTAGATTACATTTTCAATTAAATTGTCTTGGTTAGTAAGGAGAAGTGTGGTTACATGATCACTACGAGGTTGTAAACCGTGTCAATTGCCTTTAAAGGTCAGTATATTAATAACTGAAACTACGGGTTACGAGCTTATTTACCACAATCATATTATCCTGTATATTTGCTTTATTTAAATGTGCTTAGTGATCCGCCGTCTTGTCTCGCTACGGAGATCAAATAGACCATTCACAGTCACTTTGATGAATCTTCACTCAACTGCAGAGCAGCCATTAAGAATTATCAGTAGAAGCTCTATTGATGCTAGCCAAATTTCAGGAACTGAGTAACGTAAGAGCAGTATGATTTGCTGCTGGAAGCGGATATCGCACCCCGGTAAGAACAGTCACACAAGTTGGTAGAGCACTTGCCCGTGAAAGGCAAAGGTCCCGAGTTCGAGTCTCGGTCCGGCACACAGTTTTAATCTGTCAGGAAGTTTCATATCAGCGCACACTCCGCTGCAGAGTGAAAATCTCATCCTGGAAACATCCCCCAGGCTGTGGCTAAGCCATGTCTCCGCAATATCCTTTGTTTCAGGAGTGCTAGTTCTCCGGGTTCGCCGGCCGCTGTGGCCGAGCGGTTCTAGGCGCTTCAGTCTGGGACCGCGCGACCGCTACGGTCGCAGGTTCGAATCCTGCCTCGGGCATGGATGTGTGTGATCTTCTTAGGTTAGTTAGGTTTAAGTAGTTCTAAGTTCTAGGGGACTGATGCCCTCAGATGTCAAGTCCCATAGTGCTCAGAGCCATTTGAACCATCTCCAGGTTCGCAGGAGAGCTTCTGTAAAGTTTGGAAGGTGGGAAACGAGGGACTGGCAGAAGTAAAGCTGTGAGGACGGGGCGTGAGTCATGCTTGGGTAGCTCAGATGATAGAGCGCTTGCCCGCGAAAGGCGAAGGTCCCGATTTGTAGTTTCGGTCCGGCACACAGTTTTAATCTGCCAGGAAGTTTCACAGTCACACAACTCAAACGTGCAATACTTGAAAATATAGTGAAATAATATAAGATTTCTTCAGATTTCAAGTAAGTACTCTTTGCAGTAAATTCTGTTATATTTTTCATGTGAGTTGGGGTACTTCACACGCATTTTTCAGTGACGAACTAAAGGTTGCTGTTCTTCGACTCTTGTCACTTTTGTTGCTGGTATGCCACATGACACTCATGGTTGCCCGCCTCACTGATGTACTACGATACTATGTCTGATAGGAAAATAACCATTTATTAAATAATCTTTCGGCTACTTAATTATTTCTGCATACTCAAACAACAGAGGTGACTGCGCCACAGCGCAGCTTGACGCTGTAAGCGCAAAGCTGACACACATATTTAAAGTAATACGTCGCTTTCATGAAATTATTCATTCTTGTAAAACATAGATATACAAGCCCACTTTTTCAGTTGGACAGAATTTATTATATGTAAGTGTGCTACGTGGAACTATTTTGCATGTATATTTGAATCAGACGTTCCCTTGGCTATTACATATTCATATTCCGCATATTAGGGCTTGCTTATCGCTGTCCTTTACAGTAGTCCATGCATTTCGCAAACAGAAACCTTAAAAATGTAAGCAAATTTAGCGTCTAATGTCTTAGACAGTGTTACAAAGGAGGCGATCGAGTTTAGAATAATTTAATCAAGAGGAACAGAAGCCCTGATTTGAGTAAAGTATAGGGACTGGCGGTCAGTGAATGAATGGTGAAATGGTTCTCACTGATAAATCCGCCTAAGACTGGAGAATGAGTGTCGTCAAAATTCATCTGCCGGGCAGGTGGGCGATAATATAGTCAAGCTTGTCTGGTGGATGAATTTCTTCAATTGGGAGGACAAATTACACCTGGTCTGCCATGACTGAGGACTCAATGCTTTCTCATAATGACTCGACTGACAATAAAACTCTTGAGCCTTTTCATACATACACGTCTAACGGGCATCTACAGTGTCTCGGAAAAACCATCATTATTAACCACTCTAAATCCGTTGCTGGGTAAATACCTTCTCTAGACGGTTTCAGGCATTACTGTCTTCAGCGATACTCGTCCATACTGTTCCGTAGTAATTTGTAACGTAATCCTTTGTTGGATTTTCTTGGAATTCAGAAAAGAAACCAACTCTATTTTATTTTCGTTAAAGTCAAACTTACGTCTTTCTCTCTAGTCTCATCCCAGATGCATTTGTTTTCCTGTTTCTCCACGTAATTTCCAATACAATCTTCAGTTTCTTAGTAGTGTCTCTGTCTTGCACCGAAACTAATACTATAAATGAACTGTAATTTTTTGTTTCAGATACATGTTGTTGTTGTGGTCTTCAGTCCAGAGACTGGTTTGATGTAGGTCTCCATGCTACTCTAGCATGTGCAAGGTTCTTCATCTCCCAGTACCTACTGCAACCTACATCCTTCTGAATCTGTTTAGTGTATTCATCTCTTGGTCTCCCTTTACGATTTTTACCCTCCAAGCTGCCCTCCAATACTAAATTGGTGATCCCTTGATGCCTCAGAATATGCCCTAGTCAAGTTGTGCCACAAATTTCTCTTCTCCCAAGTTCTATTCAATACCTCCTCATTAGTTATGTGATCTACCCATCTGATATTCAGCATTCTTCTGTAGCACCACATTTCGAAAGCTTCTATTCGCTTCTTGTCTAAACTATTTATCGTCCACGTTTCACTTCCATACATGGCTGCACTCCACACAAATACTTTCAGAAACGACTTCCTGACACTTAAATCTATACTCGACGTTAACAAATTTCTCTTGTTCGGAAACGCTTTGCTTGCCATTGCCAGTCTACATTTTATATCCTCTCTTCTTCGACCACCATCAGTTATTTTGCTCCTCAAATAGCAAAATCCCTTTACTACTTTAAGCGTCTCATTTCCTAATCTAATTCCCTCAGCATCACCTGACTTAATTCGACTACATTCCATTATCCTCGTTTTGCTTTTGTTGATGTTAATCTTATATCCTCCTTTCAAGACACTGTCCTATACGTTCAGCTGCACTTCCAGGTCCTTTGCTGTCTCTGAAAGAATTACAATGTCATCGGCGAACCTCAAGGTTTCAGATACATTGAAAGTTTAATTTCAAAAATTTTTGCATTGCAAAAAGATTTTGGATTATTTCTACTCTTCTGTCTTTGTCAACTGCCCTAAACATAATAACTTGTCAGTTGATTCCATAACTTCATTATTAATTTGTACTAAGCTGTCTGCCAAAAAACGTGAAACACCGAGAAAGGGAGAAGGAAAGAAAATGAAACTCCACGGGCTGAGATGGTGTGTGATGTTACTGCAGCGATTAAGGAATGGAGCCAGACAAGGAACTATCGAACATGAGCCCACTTATCAGTTTGACATTGCACCGCCTCTGGCCGAATGCATGCGCTGAATCGGTTGGGAAGGGTTTCATGAAGCCGTTGTATGCTCTCCTGAGGCAAGCTGGGCCTCAACTGTTGTAACTGGACCTTGATATCCTCAGTACTGGTCCCATGCATGTTCTACTGGCGCCAGATTCTGATAACTTGCTGGCCGCTGGAGTACCTCCACACCACACAGACAGTACATAGAGACACATACCATGGCGTGATGAGAATTGTTCTGCTCAAAAACAGCACCACGATACTGTCACATCAGAGGTAGCGCTCGAAGACGCAGAACGTCCATTAGTGTACCGTTATGCCGTCAGAGCTCTCTCAATCATTACTAGTTGCTACCTGAACCCATACTCTGTTGCTCCTTATAGCCAGGTTCTCATTCAAAATGGTCGAAAATTCGATTTTTTACTGCATTTGTTTGAAAGGTAGAATGTTGGGACGAAAAGGTTTTGTTAATCCGCGTGTAACAAAAGTTTATACAGCCCATTGTTCGAAGCAGTGTCACGCTCTCAGCAAGACTCCCGGCTCAGGTAGAAAACTTGTCGTGCCGTGACGCACGTTCACAACATGATTAATATTGCAGTGTACATGCAAACACATTTGCCGAAAAAGCTGACTAACGACGTGTGGAGGCTGCCGAATGCAGCATACCCAGCTCAGCCAGGTCGTCTCTTCTCGCCAAGAAGGACGAGGAAACTGCTTTCCAGGAACAATTAAAGTTAGAGGAAGGGTTGATATACGGTTCTGGAATTGCATACTAAATATAAGTAACGAAAATTCTTTGGTCAAATTTTGGTCAACATTGATCAAAACATTATTTAGGGTCCGCTATATTGGATTAGCCATTTTAATTTTGAAAATCCAACTTCAGCTTTCTGTTCAGCGACTTAAAAATTTATAACAACATGTAGTTTTTGTGCAAATTGAACTAATGGTACTTTAAACAGGCTTTCTCGAGAAACTATTTTTCAAAATTGCGTGCAGCGTAAAATAAAAACAGTTAAGCCTATTAATCTCTGTCTTTGACCCCCTAAAAGTAAACCCTTTCCTTGGTAGCTTATACCTATTATATATGAGTATTGTTAGTATTAACTATTTTTGTAAAGCCATAAGAGTGGAAAAGAATCAAAAATCCAACTCAAAGTTGGAATCAACACCATATCACCCAATTTAAGGTTATTTCATTGTTATTAGGTATAAGCTACCATAAATTTTATATATACTTAGTATTGACTGATGTTATCCGTTTTTGATTTCAGAAAACTTATAAGGGGCTACAATGCACGCAGTCTGAGTACTTCAAACTCGCAAACCCTTTATCAAACCATAATTACGAACGCCAATTCTTGGTTTTTTTATTTTTACTGAGAGTGTAAAATAAAGTATGAGCACCATAATCCGCAAATAGATTCTTTGTATGGCTTTCCACTGTCTGAAAAAAATCCAAATTTTTTCCTTTTTTTACCTCATTTGAATGAGAATCTGGCTTTAAAACTTGATGCTAAGGTGCAACACAGCTACGTATCTCCAAAATACAATTGGAGAACGGTGACTCTTCCCAGGTCGCTGGCATACTCGCCGATGATAGTCATCCGGGCTACTGCAAAACCGCGTTTAATCACTAAAGAAAATGCGATGCCATTCATCAACAGCGCATACTTCATGGCCATGAGAAAATTCCAGACGCAACCGTTTGTGTTGTGTTGGTAGTTACAGCCTACGCATGGGACAATATTTACATAGTGTTGCTCCTGCTAGTCTCCGACCAAACGTGCGGCATGACACAGAATGTCACACCTTGTCCACTACTTGTTCTCGGATGACGGGCGCTGATATTAGGGCGTTACAATGTGCTTTGTGCTCGATACTTCGATCCGATCTTGTGACGGTCAGATGTGGTCGATCGCAACCTTGATGAGGGCCCGCGTTCGATTCCCGGCTGGGTCAGAGGTTTTCTCCGCTCAGAGACTGGGTGTTGTGTTGTCGTAATCATCATTTCATCCGCATCGACGCGCAAGTCGTCGAAGTGGCTTCAAATCGAAAGACCTGCACCCGGCGAACCGTCTACCCGACGGGAGGCCCTAGTTACACGACATGAGTATGTCTACGTTCACGTTCCCACGCGGTCCAACATCGAGCCACTGTAACATCCGAAAGCTTCACAATTCTGGATATTGAACGATTCGTCCAGCCTGGCCAAATGGAGACCCACAATGAGGCGACATTCAAACCCTGTGAGATGTTGATAACGCTTTCTCACACGAGTACTCGGCATCTCCGTGTCCTTCAGTGATCACTCAACTTCTGACGCTGGTCACGCCCCTTATATACCCTTCTAGGTCTCGTAACTACGCGAAAAACGAACAGCACTAATGCACGCTAGTGGTCGCTCCACCCGTCACAGAGAACTGCATTTCTAGCCATTTACATACCCACTTATGGTGCGCCTGCGTATGAAGTTACACTGACACGCAACCATGTCATCTGAGTGCAGTGTATTCTCTTTTCGATGTGTAGATTATTGTAACTGGTTTTCAGGCCTTCTTTCAAACTTGCTGTATTACACTCCTCTGCTCGCTGTTGCAGGTTCCCTGGATTAGAGGTAGCGTAATCAGCAAAATAATGGTGGTTCAGGTACTGTACTCCAATACAAATTGCAAATTTTGCTTTCTCAGTTTGAGGATTTGTAAACATCTGCTACGGTTACTACAAATATTTTAAATCTAACCTCGTACTAACTGGTTTTTCTCGTGTAGAAAGTTTCATAAATTTTCTAGTTATATGTTTTGTATATTCCTCTGTGTTCCAAATTACTTGCAACTAACTTTTACCTTGATGTGCTTCCGATATCTGTTCAAGTAATTTTTTAATCTTGATTATGGTTCAGTCTTGGACACCAGTGAAGAGTCAGTTTGGGACTGCAGGTGGAAAATAAACAGGTGAGGATAGAGAAATAGCCAGTTGAGTCCGATTTGTTTTACGTAAGGAAGAAGTATTTATTAGGCGATGTACAGATGAACGTTAGTGCGTGTTGATACAGCGTCTGCAAGGTGTCGCCGGGTCGTCTTGCCGTGTTGAGGAATAGTTGAGAGCCGAGATCAGCCGACCACAACCCAGGGGTAGCCGAAGACGGGCCAGCCGATGGACTCGCTGCCCTTGAGCGACTCGCGGGGCTGCGGCGGCGCCGGCTGGGCGGCGGGGGTGGCGGCGGGGGCGGCGGCGGCGACCGCCACGGGGTACGGCAGCGGCTGCGGGTACGGTACGGCCCAAGCCGCGGCCACCAGCAGCACCAACACCACCACCTGTGCACCAGGCGAAGCAAACGACACTAATTCAGTACATCCGTCCCGGTACGCGTCATAAGAAGGAGCTCCAAGGAGGTCTGACGGTGTATGTCTCCAGCAACTAGAGAGCGTTATCATGCGTACTTAAAACTCAGTGTTGCGCCAGGCAATATGGTAGGACCACCGTCGTTCGCAGTGTATCGAAATGACACTTTATTCCTATAGGCATGGGAGACTGTAATAAGAAATGCTTGCAAATCAGTGTTCCACAAGGCACAATAGCAGGACCACAATTGTTCACAGTATAATGCATATATGACATGCTGATTATTCATCAACATTCTAATTTGACTGGTTCAGCCGTCTTTTGGAATCAAGCTCCACTACTTACTTGTGCCTGAGGCTATTGCTAAAAACCTCACAATCAATACTTAGCAACGGATTTAGCGATGATAGTTCTGACTCTAGTAGATTCATAGTCATGGCTAAGCCTACAGATTCAAGCAGAGCTACAGGGTTGTGACAGATCGAGAGACAGTATAAGATACGATGTCCATCCCGATGCTGGCTGGATATTGTGATTCACTGGGTTCAGGATCTCTCTGTGATCAACACTTTATCAGTCATCACTTGTGTCTGAGGCTGTGGTTTCAAAGCCACTCATGCACACGCTGCTACTAATCCACTTCTACTTCACACTGTAAGAGCACAATGCTAGTTCATTGCAGTCGTGGTGTTGCTTTGCATACAGGACATATCGAGTCTGCCGTTAACGTCACAGGAGGACTAACGTCTAGACAAGCTCACTAGTCGACACTCCGGTTTATTTTGGGAATCTAGACACGGGACACGAGTGTAGGTTACTAGGCTTCACAGTACTGACTCCAACTGAGAGGGGGACGGGGGGGGGGGGGGGGGGGGGGAGGGGTTAGGGGGTTAGAGTCATCCAAACTACCCATCTACGATTGTATTGAAAAAGTAACGCCTAGATGTATGCATGGCAGGGTGACTGGCCATGAGGCACACAAAGTGCAGCCCAGTGTAGGGAAATGCTTCGGTTTCTTCACATGTTCTTCTTCTTGTACCCACCAATTTTCAAAGAATCTGAAAGCACCCTACAACCGCAAGCGGCACGGCTATGAAGTGGGGTCTCCGGAACATGTAGCATTATGTTACAACAGATATACAGGCGTAAGAAACGGAGCCGTCTATAGTGATAATTTTGCAAGATACTGAAGGATTTCCGTTTAATGGACGAAAATCCATCAAATATGTCGAATGAGGTACTGCAGTGCTGTAAGTTAATGTATGAGTGCAATTCATTACTTGGAGCTTGGACATGCGACGTAGAAATATGTGTGGAATAGCAACAGCTACAGTGAAATTGTTGACGACGTTCGATGTAAACATCAGGGCTACAGAGGTACTACCAGACCAGTACGTGCGGCGTTAATTGTGAAAACTAGTAAATAATGAAGTATCTTGTGGGTTAATGTCAGGGAAAGGCCTCAGTCCTCTTAGGTGAGAGAGCTTTCCACTTCCTAGAGCCGGCAGACTTCGACTATTACAATTTTACCATTACAATTTTATGTTGAGAAGACCCTCTACCTGTAGGCATTTACTAGTGAGCATTCATTCTCAAGTACGATATATATAATCTGGCTGCCGTCTAAAGCCATGGCTTGGGATAATTCTTGTTTTGTCAATTTTATATGTGACACGAGCCGCTCGCTCCATCTAGTCTAATGTACCATCATGTGATGTAACAAGGCCCACTCCTTCTGAAGAAGATATTTTTGCAGATATCGAAACCTAGGTCAAGGGCTAACAAACCTTTATTTGCAACTAGTTGGCTGATTTTTCAACCTCTTCAGATTTACATAGTTGCTGTTTCGTAGCCATGTTTCAGATTTTGAAAACTATATTTGATTGTTTCCCGTAAGTCTCCCTTATCTGCCGTTTCGTTTGATTTTACTTCTCTATGTAAGCTAATTCATATTGTAACTACTCGCATAAACACGATGACAACACAGTTACTACTCATGGCGTATGGTGAATACGGCCGGCCGGTGTGGCCGAGCGGTTCTAGGCGCTATAGTCTGGAACCGCGCGACCGCTACGGTCGCAGGTTCGAATCCTGCCTCGGGCATGGATGTTTGTGATGTCCTTAGGTTGGTTAGGTTTAAGTAGTTCTAGGGAAGTTAAGTCCCGTAGTGCTCAGAGCCATTTGAACCATTTATAGTAAATACCGACGAGCCTTAGTTGCCCACAGGGCAGGCCACCCATGTAAAAGAAATTTTTGTGTAAAAAAGCTCATATATATTTTTAGTAGGATCAAAGAGTATTTCAATTTCGAGGCTGATACCAACCGATGATGAGGTAGGGTGTAAGCTGTTTTCCTCTACTATAATTTGTCGTATTTTTTTTTTTTCCTCTCGGTGTTATTGCAGACAGTCCAATTCTTCCTTCTACTTTAGTGGTATAATGTTTTGGTTTCTAAATATCTTCCAATTTCCTTTTGTACATATAGTCGTACAGCTTTTATAGATGAAAGCAATTGAGTTAATATATTATGATAGTTTATTAATTTCTCCCATTATTTGCTTCGCCTTATCGAGAAGACGGCTGGCGTTAGAGCGAGATGTACTACAAAGTAACAATAAAAATTGTGAGAATTATTCTTTAACTACTTATGTTCAGTGTCTCCATTAAAGTGTGAGTGCTCTCTCTCATTTTGATGTAGAAATTGCAATTTAAAATCATATGAGGAAATTTTGATCTAGAATCAGATAGGATTTTGTCAATGGCTCCATTTAGTGAACAGGGCTACGTATTTAATGCGTGTGGAAGTTGATTGATGAAATCCAACAAAAACGGAATCTAGTATACATCTGCATATCACGACAACATGGAACGAATGAGAATGGGTAGCCTATATTAGACAACGGCACACAGACTACAGGGAGTGGACAAGAATATGGAAACAGCACAAACCCAACACGTTACCATGCATAATACGGTGTAGGAAAACCTTTGGGATGCAAAACAGCTTCCATTCGTCTCGTAATCAATAAATACTGGTCCCGTACGGTTTCCAAGGGAATTTTAGGTTCTCGAAGGAATGTTATAACTCTCTTACTGCAAAACTGTGGCAAGTTCCGTTAATGAAGATGGAGGAGGATGACGATCACGCTCCCTTTGCTCCAAAGTAGACAACAGATTCTCAATAATATTGAGCTCTGCTGACTGTAGTGGCCAGCGGAGATGCGAAAATTCATCCACGGGCTCACAAAACCGGTTTTGAGTTGTGTGAACAGGGATGTTGTCGTCTTGGAACACAGCATCACCGTTGAGGCGTTGAGGGACAAATTTTGTACCATGGGATGGACCCGATCAACCAAAAAAGCCGTATAATCCTTGAGAGTAATGCGACCTTGCATAGTAACCGTGAGGGGCATGGAATACCACGATACGGTTGCCCAAATGATAACTGAACCACAGCCATGTTTCACTCTCTGGACGTAAATTCGGTCAGAAGATAGAAACAGTGTGAAACAAGAATCGTCCGACCAAATGATACTCTTCTATTGCTCCACTGTCCAGGTTTCATGGCTTCGACTCTCCGTTTTCCTGTTATTGTCATTTGCATTATTGATGCGTGGTTCCGGAATTTCTGCTCGCCCTGCAGTTCCCTGTTCCTAGAGCTCCCTCCGTGTTGTTTTGGTGCTGACAGGGTTCGCGAGTGTGATGTTCTGCAGCGACTTTTGTAGCTGTCATCCTTTTCCGTCACAAAAATGGTTCAAATGGCTCTGAGCACTATGGGACTCAACTGCTGAGGTCATTAGTCCCCTAGAACTTAGAACTAGTTAAACCTAACTAACCTAAGGACATCACAAACATCCATGCCCGAGGCAGGATTTGAACCTGCGACCGTAGCGGTCTTGCGGTTCCAGACTGCAGCGCCTTTAACCGCACGGCCACTTCGGCCGGCTTTTCCGTCACAATCCTCTTCAACGAACATCCTCTACTATCACTTAACACATGCTTTCGACCGCGTAATGCCCTCAGATGATGTTTTTCCGCTTCCCTGGATGCAGTATAAATCTCAGATACGGCAGCTCTTTAAACACCAAACATTTCGACTACCTTGGTTTCGGAAGCATCCAGCATGCGAGCACCAACAAACTGCCCAGAAATAAATTATCTCCGACATAATGCACTCAAAACTACAAAGAGCATTGTTCTGACCAGGACAGACACTTGCAACGTATTAAAGACATTGCACAGATACCGTTTGTGGCAAACAGCGCAACCTGCAGGCTTGACTACACTATGTGGTCAAAAGTATCCGGACACCCCCAAAAACATACGTTTTTCATATTAGGTGCATTGCGCTGCCGCCTACTGCCAGGTACTCCGTATCAGTGACCTCAGTAGTCATTAGACATCGTGAGAGAGCGGAATGGGGCGCCCTGTGGAACTCATGGACTTAGAGCGTGGTCAGGTGATTGGATGTCACTTGTGTCATCCGTCTGTACCCGAGATTTCCACACTCCTAAACATCCCTAGGTCCACGGTTTCCGATGTGATAGTGAAGTGGAAACGTGAAGGGGCACGTACACCACAAAAGCGTACAGGCCGACCTCGTCTGTTGACTGACAGAGACCGCCGGCAGTTGAAGAGGGTCGTAATGTGTAATAGGCAGACATCTATCCAGACCATCACACAGGAATTCCAAACTGCATCAGGATCCACTGCAAGTACTATTACATCTAGACGGAAGGTGAGAAAACCTGATTTCATGGTCGAGCGGCTGCTCATAAGCCACACATCACGCCAGTAAATGCCGAACGACGCCTCGCTTAGTGTAAGGAGCATAAACATTGGACAACTGAACAGTCGAAAAACGTTGTGTGGAGTGACGAATCACTGCACACAATGTGGCGATCCGATGGCTGGGTGTGGGTATGACGAATGCCCGGTGAGCGTCATCTGTCAGCATGTGTAGAGCCAACAGTAAAATTCGGAGACGGTGTTTTAAAGGCACGGTCGTGTTTTTCATGTGGAGGACTTGTACCCCTTCTTCTATTCTGTGATACACAGCACAGGCCTACACTGACATTTAAACGACCTACTTGCTTCCCAATGTTGAGGAGCAGTCCGCGCATAGCGATTCGAACTTTCAACACGATCAAGCATATGAATGGGTAAACTACAGTAACATCCCTGATTGAACATATACCTGCGAGAGTGGAAGCTGTCACCAGGGCTAAGGGTGGGTCAACACCATATTGAATTCCAGCATCACCGATGGAGGCCGCCACGAACTTTCATTTTCAGCCAGGTGTCCGGATGCTTTTGATCACATAGTGTGGCACCTGCATTTATGTTTAAGAGTGCATTTTCGTAGTGTTTCCTTTTTTTTTTTTGTAAAACCATTATACATCAGTCTTAGAAATGGCTCTGTCATTATAGCTTGAAAGGAAGAAAAATTTGTCTAGTGTGTTTGAAGCTAACGCCGAATATATTGGAATACTGCCTGTCTTAGCGAAAGAAGAAGATAATGTTAACTATTTTACGAACTAAGAAAGCTGTTAATGTCCAGTAGTTAATTTGGTAAAACATGTACATCCACATCTGTTGTCTGCTAATCACTCTGAAATGCATGGCATGGGGGTACTTCTTATTCTACCATATGTGAAGGTTTCTTTTCGATCCATACACGAGTGGACCTCGGGAATAATGACAGTTGTTTCCTTAATTTTATCTGCGCTATCTCTACAGGGTAAATATGTAAGAATCCTGATAAATATTTGTCGTCATTGCTCTGAAAGCAGGTTCTCACGAAATATATGGCGAATTTCTTCGAGTGTCTGCCAATTAAGATTTTTCAACATTTCTGTCAAGCAAGTCAGAGCAGCATTTAAGTACGGACTGAACAAGTGTTTTCTATACAATATCTTTTGAAGACAAATTGCATTTTCCCAATTTCCAACCAATAAATAGTAGCCTATATTTACTTGAGCTACGTTATAATTCCATATTTTTTTATTCTGAAATATTCATATAACGAATGTCTTTATTAGTGATTCCTGAACTCTGTAGCCCAAGGAACCCACAGGTTCTACCCATCGTTTCGTTTTGCTGCTAATTTTAGATTGCGACCATAAATATCAGTACGCTACAACAATCGATAGTTTGCTGCTAGCATGACTAGACTTCGTCAAAAGTTGTAGGTCCTTGTTGCTCTTTTAGTAACACCAGTCCGTGCCCCACACCACAGCATATGTTTACTGATGATTTAAAATTCACATTATTTGAAATATAGCTTCAGAATTTGATTTCATCACTTTGTGAAAAAAGCCGGAACATTCAGTCGTTTTCCTCGTGGAATACACCAAAATATGTATACGTTAGAGCAGAGCTTAATGAAATAGTGGTTTTCCCTAGAGCTTTTTTTCTGACACTGAAGAAATGGGAGACTGCACCCAGTAGAGGCACGAAGCCAATGTACGGATGATTCTGAGACTCAGCCCAGGGCAAATGCTGTGTTCATAGCTTCACGTAAACCGACTTTCAGGCTTGGCCAGAAAGATGCCGTTAAAGTGAAGTGCTCGTTTCATAAGAAGAGGATCACGTTCTAGTCAAATAATAGTGGTTTGAGTTCCTGAATGTTTCATGAAACAGCGCGTTGAAGCTGAAGATGGTCATGTTTGAAACTTTATCGTTCCTTTTAGTGCATGAGCCAGTCGCTACAATAATAGTGATTATGCCTAAATGAAACATTAAAGTCTAATAAAAAAAGATTATATGTGCAAATGAGGTTTCAAAAATGTTCTCTTCTTCTTATAGTTCTAATACTGGTTTTCAATATTTCTGCTTAAAAGCACATTCTTCCACTAGTCTCTTTACTTCTGTAAGCGTCCTGCGCTCCATCTGTCTGAATATTATATGAGATATCCCTTATCAAGTGCATCTTTTTAAGGTGCCCTCCACACTTTTTTGATCGAGTACGAATCTTTCGACGTCTCCATATCTCTTACGCCCAACGCTCTCCATATTTAGATTTGTATAGGCGACTGTTTGTCCATCCCTTACATTTTTCTCCTCAACTTCTCCTTCCAGCCTCCAGTTAACTATTCCTGCGTGCCGCAGTTAAAGGTCCACTTCCTTTCTTCCAGTAAGGCTCTCCCATAACTTCTTTCCACATCTGTTCATTTTAGCACTTCTTCATTCGTTCTTTAGCGTCCACTTAATTTCTAAAGTCCTTCGACAGCACCACATTTAAGATGCTTCCAGTTTGTCCTTCTCCAGAGATCCGATGGCCCATGTTTCACATCCGTACGCTGCTATGTTCCAGACGTACATTTCCACGATCTTCTTGCTTTCACTACAATATCCGATACCAGCAGGGCTATTTTCATGAAGAAATCTCTCTGAATGTTAACCAATGTACCTGCGATACCTCTCTTGCTTCACCTATTGTCTGTAATTTTGCTTCGTAGATGGAAAAATCCGTTCCCTTCTTCTGAATCGCATACAATTTCTCTCCTGTCTCACATTCCTCATCAGTTTGTTTATTATTACGCCATATTCTGTAGCATGCAAGACCTACACTGATAAGCCAAAACATTATGACTTTCACGTTCTGTGAAGAGGAGTGACTTCCAGCGCCTCGTCGCCCACTCGGAGTTTCACAGCCTCACAACTACTTTCATAGTCGCTCACAACAGTGGCGCGCGAACAGCTGACGAACTCCGCCGCTTCCGAGATGTTCGTCCTCCGGTACTGGGTAATTGTCTGTCCTTTGTCAAAGTCGTTTATATCAGTGACCTTTACCAATCTGCAGCTCGTATCATAGCTAGAATGATTCCCCATTCGTCACTGCTCCGCTCACACACTTTTCTTACCGCGTTTGCTGCCCGCAGCCCTGTCAGGCGGCATCCAGTCTTGCGGTGGAAAGCGATCGTAATATTTTGGCTCACTGTGAATTAGATGGCAGGAAAGAGATCTGAACCACCCTCATTTTGAGTGAGAGTCCATTATTTCACCACTATGCTATGTTCATCAGCCCGTTGTAAGAACCTTCTTCTTTCTTCACTGGATTTTTACATTCAAACGGCCCCGAATCATTATAAAAAAAAAAAAAAGATGCGTCGATATTTCAACCTGAGAAATTTAACTTACATGATCACAGTCACAAAAACCTACACAGTTGTCTGGAAAACAGTTTCTTTGTGTGTGTGGGAAATCTTATGGGACTTAACTGCTAAGGTCATCAGTCCCTAAGCTTACACACTACTTAACCTAAATTATCCTAAGGACAAACACACACACCTATGCCCAAGGGAGGACTCGAAGCTCCGCAGGGACCAGCCGCACAGTCCGTGACTGCAGCGCCGGAGACCGCTCGGCTAATCCCGCGCGGCCAACAGTTTCTTTAATTAACAGTAAAGAATTACATTAGTACAATGAATCACTACAGCTATAATGGCTGGTAATGGACGGAACCAACTGTCTGTTTCGCATAAAGCACGAGACTAGTCCACGACATAACACTATAGATTTTTGAATTCTCAAAATAGCACATATTTTGCATGCTGACTCAAACAGCAATTCACTTCGCACAGACAGCCCGAAAGGTAGGACGGAGCTTATGTCCTTTGCTAAGAGAAAATTAGGACATATAACTGCAGTGCTGGCTGTTATAAACCAAGTAAGTGCATTCGTGACGTAAAAATACATTTAAGCTGTGGAAAAGAATCCACACGGTTTTATTTTCCGCCTTTACCAACTAAGCATGGCAACAGACATCGAATGGATTCAGAGACAAGCGGCTAGAATAGTGACAGGTAAGTATAGTCCACAGAAATCTGTAACTGGATTGCTCGGGGAATTTAAATCGAAGTCCTAGGAAGAAAGATGACGTAAATTCTAAACCCTGAATTCTAAACCCTGTTGGGTAAATTTAGAAAACCCGTATTCTAAGAGAACTGTGTGAGCATGATTCTGTCACAAATACACTCCTGGAAATGGAAAAAATAACACATTGACACCGGTGTGTCAGACCCACCATACTTGCTCCGGACACTGCGAGAGGGCTGTACAAGCAATGATCACACGCACGGCACAGCGGACACACCAGGAACCGCGGTGTTGGCCGTCGAATGGCGCTAGCTGCGCAGCATTTGTGCACCGCCGCCGTCGGTGTCAGCCAGTTTGCCGTGGCATACGGAGCTCCATCGCAGTCTTTAACACTGGTAGCATGCCGCGACAGCGTGGACGTGAACCGTATGTGCAGTTGACGGACTTTGAGCGAGGGCGTATAGTGGGCAAGCGGGAGGCCGGGTGGACGTACCGCCGAATTGCTCAACACGTGGGGCGTGAGGTCTCCACAGTACATCGATGTTGTCGCCAGTGGTCGGCGGAAGGTGCACGTGCCCGTCGACCTGGGACCGGACCGCAGCCCGCATCTCGTGGTCGTGCGGTAGCGTTCTCGCTTCCCACGCCCGGGTTCGATTCCCGGCGAGGTCAGGGATTTTCTCTGCCTCGTGATGGCTGGGTGTTGTGTGCTGTCCTTAGGTTAGTTAGGTTTAAGTAGTTCTAAGTTCTAGGGGACTTATGACCACAGCAGGTGAGTCCCATAGTGCTCAGAGCCATTTGAACCGGACCGCAGAGACGCACGGATGCACGCCAAGACCGTAGGATCCTACGCAGCGCCGTAGGGGACCGCATCGCCACTTCCCAGCAAATTAGGGACACTGTTGCTCCTGGGGTATCGGCGAGGACCATTCGCAACCGTCTCCATGAAGCTGAGCTACGGTCCCGCACACCGTTAGGCCGTCTTCCGCTCACGCCCCAACATCGTGCAGCCCGCCTCCAGTGGTGTCGCGACAGGCGTGAATGGAGGGACGAATGGAGACGTATCGTCTTCAGCGATGAGAGTCGCTTCTGCCTTGGTGCCAATGATGGTCGTATGCGTGTTTGGCGCCGTGCAGGTGAGCGCCACAATCAGGACTGCATACGACCGAGGCACACAGGGCCAACACCCGGCATCATGGTGTGGGGAGCGATCTCCTACACTGGCCGTACACCACTGGTGATCGTCGAGGGGACACTGAATAGTGCACGGTACATCCAAACCGTCATCGAACCCATCGTTCTACCATTCCTAGACCGGCAAGGGAACTTGCTGTTCCAACAGGACAATGCACGTCCGCATGTATCCCGTGCCACCCAACGTGCTCTAGAAGGTGTAAGTCAACTACCCTGGCCAGCAAGATCTCCGGATCTGTCCCCCATTGAGCATGTTTGGGACTGGATGAAGCGTCGTCTCACGCGGTCTGCACGTCCAGCACGAACGCTGGTCCAACTGAGGCGCCAGGTGGAAATGGCATGGCAAGCCGTTCCACAGGACTACATCCAGCATCTCTACGATCGTCTCCATGGGAGAATAGCAGCCTGCATTGCTGCGAAAGGTGGATATACACTGTACTAGTGCCGACATTGTGCATGCTCTGTTGCCTGTGTCTATGTGCCTGTGGTTCTGTCAGTGTGATCATGTGATGTATCTAACCCCAGGAATGTGTCAATAAAGTTTCCCCTTCCTGGGACAATGAATTCACGGTGTTCTTATTTCAATTTCCAGGAGTGTATATATCTCGTGTAGGGACCAGGAGAAAAAAATTGTGCGGTTAGAGCATGTACGGAGGTATTTAGACATTTTCCTTGGCTCAATACGCGGATGAAACAAGAAAAAAAAATTATATTGGTAGAGTGTGCCCCCTGCCATGCACTTTACGTTACCTTGCGAAATATTAATCTAGATGCACAAGTTTCCATTTTTTCCCCAAATCGTTCGATACATATACGGAGAGGATCCTTTTGTAAGACTCCCGCTAATTTCTTTCCCAACAGGCTGCTGTTATAAATCTAATCTCTTAGATGTAGACAGGACGGTGAACTGCAGCCACCCTATCTTCCTCTATGAATCGCGACTAGCAGATCTTGGAAAGTTACAAAAATTCTGGGACGGTGCAGCGCATCTACGAAAGCAAATTATTTCTAAAATTTTCACTCAGTCGACGTATGCTCAGAATTGCTACCACGACAACATTCATACACACAGAGACGCACTCATGTATTTTCAGCTGAACAGAGTTCTCAGTTCATAGAGTCAAATGAATGTACAGTGGTCTTTCATCAGAGCATTTCCACTGGTAAAAGGGTAGTAGGATAAACTGAGATCCTGGCTTCCAATAGGCGGATACTAGAATTTTAAGTCCACGTCACAGCGATCAATTACTAACCATGTGAATAAATCACGAAATATTGTTATTGAATGTCCTGCTCCGTGAAATCATCATCCGCTTGTGAAACATCATCAAGGATCTAGCAGCTGTGTTAGAAGTGTTCCACTGAGATGGTTGATACATACACATTCTGCTGATGATTGCCATATCTGAGGGCAGGCTGTTTGAGACGCGGGCCAGCCTAGAATTCGGTTCTTTTCAGCCAAATCCCTGCGTGCTTGTGGTAGAGGGGTTCCCTGTTGGGAAATCTAAAAGGGAATCACCAGTTACAGCGTTGTCCGTTCGAACGAAAGAAAACCACCTCAAAAACTTGACCAGAGTTTAAGGGATTAGAGCTACTACAATTTAGAATAAGTACCTGAATAAAGCATGGAAGCCTGGTGAATGTACATCTGTAACTGCATGTAACAGAGTTAAGTCGATGACATGCTCGGCATGCTTTTATGATCATTATTTATACATTTCTGTGAAACGTATCGCACAGAGAAAGAGCTGACGTCCGTAAATTTTCTAAGTGTTCTCATTTCACACAGGGCATGAGAAGAATAAGTGCTTATACAGTTACTTATGTCCGTAATTAATAGTCAGCTGCTCCCAAAGGAGCAAATTTCATTGGTTAAAAAACCATCTCTTGGCTTTCCGAGTGAAAACTAGGTTTTGAGTTGCCATGTTTTTAGCATCTTCCGTTGTCACAGATTCCTCAATTTTGCATCTCACAGAGATTGAAGTAGAAATAGTCATCTGCGCTGCCAATATATACTGTAAGACAAAAATCTACGTATCACTAAGAAGTTATGGAAATTGATAACAAACTGGTATTCACACAGGTACCGACGGAAGACGCCAAATTGGGAAATTTGGCGGCCAACGTATGAATGTGTGGCGTTTGCAGCGCAACTTCACTCTGCAGCTGGCAAGAATAGTAAACAGGGAACATGTCGATACCAGTGCATAAAGTCTTTGCGAATATCATTTCGTGTACTCAGTCGGGCAGTAGCTATGTCTAGCAGACAGGCGTGTGAACAATATACGCAGATATCAGCATCTGAAAGAGGACATGTAACAGGGCTCAAACAAGCCGACTGGAGTACTCGGCGAATCATTCGACATATGATTTGGAGGGATGCCCCAACTCGACGATGGTGGCAGGAGTGGTTGATCTATGGCCGAATCGAGCGTCAAGAATGAAGCTATCGACCTAGAGAGACGAAAGAACGTGAGGATCGAGCAATCGCCAGAGAGGCACTCAGTGCCCCGGATTTATCATTATCATCGATCCGAAATGCTAATGGTGCTTCAGTGGCCACAACGACCATTAACAGGTGTCTCACAGAAAGGAGGCCGAGCAAATGGCGCCCTCTCGGGCCAACTACCATTGGACCCTGTACACCAAGAAGCCCGTTTGTAGTGCTGGAATCTCGTTGACTGCAATAGAATTGTCTTCAGTTACGAGTCCTCCTTCGAACTGACCCATATGACGAGCGAAGATGAGTCTAGATACGACCCAGACAGAGGTTGGATACCAACCTGACAGTCGGCTGCCACACGGCCCGACAACCCGTGTGATGGTCTGGGGTTCCATTTCCTTTCATAGCTATACGTTTCTGGTTGTCACCGCGGCACCCTTGCAGCTCGGAGGTACGTCGACGATATTCTACGCCCCGTTTTGTTGCCCTTCATGGCAAGCCATCCTGGGCTTACATTTCAGCAAGATAATGCCCGCCGGAATACGGCGAGACTTTCTTCTGTTTATCTTCGCGCTTGCCAAACCTTACTTTGACCAGTAGAGTCGCCGGATCAAGAATGGTTCAAATGACTATAAGCACTATGGGACTAAACATCTGAGGTCATCAGTCCCCTACACTTAGAACTACTTAAACCTAACTAACCTAATGACACCACACAGCCGGCCGAAGTGGCCGTGCGGTTAAAGGCGCTGCAGTCTGGAACCGCAAGACCGCTACGGTCGCAGGTTCGAATCCTGCCTCGGGCATGGATGTTTGTGATGTCCTTAGGTTAGTTAGGTTTAACTAGTTCTAAGTTCTAGGGGACTAATGACGTCAGCAGTTGAGTCCCATAGTGCTCAGAGCCATTTGAACCATTTGACACCACACACATCCATACCCGAGGCAGTATTCGAAACTGCGACCGTTGCAGCAGCGCAGTTCCGGACTGAAGCGCCTAGAACCGCTCGACCACAGCGGCCGGCTCCTCGGATCTCTCCCCAATTGAGAACGTTTGGAGCGTTATGGGCGTGCCCTCCAACTATCTCGGGGTATCCCTCAGGAGGAGGTTCTATCGGTCAACACCAAGCCGAATAAATGTATGTAGAAGGCCGGAGCTGGACCAACCTGTTATTCACTTGCTCAGTCTGCGTAGCTCTTTCTGTTGAATGAATCATCTAACTTTTCTGAAACTGTAATAATTTGTTTGTCTGTACATATACATGACATCTACCGATTTCCGTCCCATTAGAATAATTCCTTCGTGGTGCGTCTTTTTTTCGTTAAATTGTATAAACGTGTTCAGTTTCCCTGTAGATCTCTCTGTAATCAGGGAGTAGCTATAACCCAGTACGTGTCACACCAGAGGAGTTTTCAGTGATAAGAGTGCTCAAGTGCCACAAAATATTCTTCCATAGAAGGGCTTCAATTCACTAAAGCTGCACTACTGAACAAACGTTACATGAAACTATACATATGCGATTTGTCGCGCACACTGTCATCTTTGTGACGTCAAGAGTTTCGGTTTCTTTATTCAGGGTTTTTCATAAGTATCTCACGGGTTTCAGAAGACGACAGTGCGACAACTACGAGACACACAAAAAACAGACACGTATCACTGGAAATAGCATATCTCCAAGTTTCTGAACTCTCATTCCAGGCGCTCAATGTGAATATCCTTTGTAATGCTGTAAACGTGAATACTTCTACGTATGTCATGGAAGTCGGTTACACGAACTGCCCAGAAAGGTGCGACACCATTCCGCTGTGGAAATTTGTTCATTATGTTGACCGTCTGCAGACGCGAGCTAATTTGATGTGACAATACGGAGCGGATAATTTGTCTATATGTTCTGGCAGGCCGTAGTGCAACTACGTCACGCCACGTATTACAAATCTAAACTTGGAGAAATGATCTCTACCCTGTATGCCTGGTAGTTTTCGAGCAGTAGTCTTCAGAAACTTTGGAGGTACTTATAAATGCGTTAATTCTATGTAGAATCCTTTTACGTACTCTGAAATCTAGTGTTTCATTTATTTTTACTGGGTCATCTGTCATCCGACTGGTTTGGTATGGCTCATCACAACTTCCACTCCCGTACCCACTTCTTCATCTCGGAGTAGGGCTTACGCCCAAACCCCCAGTTATTTGTTGGATCTACTCCAGTCACTGCCTTTGACCGCAGTTTTAACTCTCATCATCTCCCTCTAATACCGCGTAAGTTCTTCCCTGATGTCAACTCACATCCTATCACATTGTTCGTTTCCTTATCAATGTTTTCCACATTATTCTGTATTCGTTGAATCTGCGGAGAACCACCTCAGACAGTCATTAAAGCGAAACATTTATCAGTATTTCTACTCCACCAACACAATGCTTTAGCAGATATGATTGTTATTTTTTTTAAACAATTGCTGATGATATTGCAACTGTACTAAATTCACGGAATTTATTAGCAGTTGCGGAATCTCTCTGACATTAACTGCATTACGTCTCCTATTAGTGACAGATGGAAATTTGTACCGGACTGGGACTCGAACCCGGATTTCCTGCTTGTCACAAGTGGATTATTAACCACTTCGGCTATCTGAGCATACTTCCAGGACAGACCCAGGCTTCCATATGTCATACTGTCTGCGATATCAGTATTACAAGCATCAATGGGGAAACTGACTATTGTAATACCAACATCGAATACAATTTTCTCCTTGAAATCCTGTCGCAGGAATCCAAATAAATTTTCGAGCGACTGTGTAGTACACAGAACAGAATAGGGAAGTTTGGTTAGGTTCTGGAAGTGTGCTCAGACAGCCGAAGTAGTTAAGGCAACCAGCTGCTACAAGCAGGAAATGCGGATTTGAGTCCCGGTCCGGCACAAATTTTCAGGTGTCATCAATACGTAATAGACTTAACACCTAATGTAGCTAATGTCACAAAGATTCCCCAGATATGACTCTGTTAGAAAATGTTCGTGCATTCCATCTTTGGAAATGAGATCCAAATAACTCAACACAACGCATTGTTCACGTACACATACAACTGAATGACTTGATTCTCAGATCAGAGACCAGGAGCAAGTCGTAGTACAATCTAGATTAAAAATCAGATCCTTCTATCAAAGTCTGATATCACTTTCGGCACAAATTACTCTCTTAGCATCAAACCTTGTACATTACAAGTTAGTAAGGATGATGTGTTTCTGGCTTAATGACTTCTCTTGAAGTTAACTTGATTTTTGCCTTTTCCATGTGTGAAAGAAATTAAATGTTGAAATAAAGACTACCAGCATTTGAACGTCTCGTCTACGATGGTTGACGTTTTGGTAAGCGGCAGAGGAGAGTAATAACGTCTTCGATGTTATTTTTCTGCGTCGGTAGCTTAGCGGGTAGTACTGCTTACAATGACAGGCTTTTTGCAGATGATGCCGTTATCTGTAAGGATGTTCTGTCTGGTAAAAACATCCATTAACATGCCAAGAAATATCAGAGTAGTACTAAGACGGCAAAATAGCTCTAAATGCAGATAAACAGAAAGTTCTATACTTCGAAAAAAGCGTGTCACCCTTTGACTGTAAGGTAAATACGTCACAAGTAGAGTCAGTGATGGCTTACAAACATTTTGTAGTAGTTCTGTGTATGGACAAAAAAAATGGTTCAAATGGCTTTGAGCACTATGCGACTTAACTTCTGGGGTCATCAGTCGCCTAGAACTTAGAACTAATTAAACCTAACTAACCTAAGGACATCACACACATCCATGCCCGAGGCAGGATTCGAATCTGCGACCGTAGCGGTCACGCGGTTCCAGACTGAAGCGCCTTTAACCGCACGGCCACACCGGCCGGCTGTGTATGGACATGAAGGAACAGTTGTAAGTAAGGCATATGCCAGGTTACGATCCATTGGTGAAATATTAAGAAACTTCAGTTTGTCTACAAAAGTCTACAAAACAATTGCGCGGTCCATAATTGAAAGCTGCTGAAGTGTATGGGATCCACATCAGGTGTGTCTAACAAGGGACACTGAGCGTCTACAGAGAGCAGAGTGAACCGTCAACCTTGTTTTACTGGGGAGAGACCGTGAAAGAAATGTTGACAAATTTTGACTGGTAGACACTACAAAGAAGACATTGTGAATCTCAGAAAACTTGATGAATCGTCCTTCAGAGGAGAAACTTTGAAAATTCTTCATCCCCTACGCATCTATGCCATAGAAAATGTGTGTATAATATTAGGAAGATAATAAGTCCCCACAGAGAAGCACATAAAGTATGCAAGAGCTGGAAGGGGCTACTGAATGAAGATAATGAGAAAAGCGTACAAGCAGTCGTTTTCCCCTCGCTCCAACAGTGAATGAAACGAGGAGAATCCTAAAATATATTACGATAAAAAATTACCCCAGTAATGCAATACACAGTGACTGATTGAGTATGTATGTAGATGTAGACGCATATACACAGTAAGCACAAAGGTGGAACTGACAGATATGGGAGGCAACGTTGTTGTTGATGATATTGGATGGATGCGTGGAGGTAGGAGCTACAAATAGGAACTCTAGTATCAGAGCAGGAAAAGGAGACATAAAGGCTATTGTTTAGTTGCTAGTAAAGGAAATAGGGGAAATATGGACGGTGGCCTTTAGCAGATAATTTGAAACGAAAACCACGCTAGATTCTGAGAAATGCAGGATTTGATTAAATGGTTTATAGGCGCACTGACAGAGGAAATACACAAATGCGTTGCAGAAAACCGCTAGTGTCTCATTATAGGTGGTTTCCCTTCCTGTTTCAAGACAGAAACAAGTTTTTGAAATTCTTATATATCTTGCAGAGAGCGTGAAGATAAAATTTAACGAAATGCTATGGAATTGTAGAAGCAGACGTTCGTTCACCGCCTCATCCGTGAATTGGACGGGGAGAAACCTTAACACACTTTACAACATAAGCTGCCCTCTGCCAAACACATCACTGTGATTCGATGATCGCAGACGTAGAGATGGAGCTCCGACTCGATTGGGAAAGGGTGGGGGGTGGAACGCCTTTGTATTACCCAAAAGCAGAAGTCCCTTCAGGTAAGAAGAATGCTCGAAAAGTCACCTCCTCGCCTAGTGAAGCACGCTGGAGTTCTGACCTATGTATAGCCTCATTGTTTGATCCAGGCACAGCTGCGCATCCACGAGAAACGGAGAAAAGGAAAGAAGAGTAGCACAGCACGGGTACTCACGGTAGTCCTCATGTCGGCGGGAGCTGAGAAAAGCGGCGGAGATGGGGAGGCAGTGCTCGAAGCTGGTGGGGCCAGGAGCGCGCTGTCTTTTATAGGAGCGACGGCGGCCTCGGCTAGATCCTAGGCGCCTAGGCGTAGAGCGCCGTCCGGGGATTTATGGCCAGCCGAGGCGGAGACAAAGGGTGTGGTTCGTAGCGCTTCCGGGCTCCCGCCGCGACAGCACCCACTGTCTGCCGATGGACGACACCGTCTCTAGGCTGGCAGGGACGGGACAAACCGACCTGCTAAATCATTCTGCGGTTGGTTTTAACCTTGTGATGACTTTACTTCACAAACCGTCTATGACTGCTGATCGGATTGTCTCCTAAATCATCTATATACACTACTAGCCATTAAAATTGCTACACCAAGAAGAAATGTAGATGATAAACGGGTATTCATTGGACAAATATATTATGCTAGAACTGACATGTGATTACATTTTCACGCAATTTGGGTGCATAGATCCTGAGAAATCAGTACCCAGAACAACCACATCTGGCTCTGGATGGCGTGTACAAGTACAGCTGCCCATGCAGCTTCAACACGATACCACGGTTCATCAAGAGTAGTGACTGGCGTATTGTGACGAGCCAGTTGCCCGGCCACCATTGACCAGACGTTTTCGGTGCGAGATCCGGAGAATGTGCTGGCCAGGGCAGCAGTCCAACATTTTCTGTATCCAGAAAGGCCCGTACAGGACCTGTAACAGGCGGTCGTGCATTATCCTTCTGAAATGTAGGGTTTCGCAGGAATCGAATGAAGGGTAGAGCCACAGGTCGTTACACATCTGAAATGTAACGTCCACTGTTCAAAGTGCCGTCAATGCGAACAAGAGGTGACCGAGACGTGTAACCAGTGGCACCCCATACCATCACGTCGGGTGATACGCTAGTATGACGATGACGAATACACGCTTCCAATGTACGTTCACCGCGATGTCGCCAAACACGGATGCGACCATCATGATGCTGTAAACAGAACCTGGATTCATCTAAAAAAATGACGTTTTGCCATTCGTGCGCCCAGGTTTGTCGTTGAGCACATCATCTGTGATGCAGCGTCAAGGGTAACTGCAGCCATGGTCTCCGAGCTGATAGTCCATGCTGCTGCAAACGTCGTAGAACTGTTCGTGCAGATGGTTGTTGTCTTGCAAACGTCCCCATCTGTTGACTCAGCGATCGAGACGTGGCTGCACGATCCGTTACAGCCATGCGGATAAGATGCCTGTCATCTCGACTGCTAGTGATACGAGGCCGTTGAGATCCAGCACGGCGTTCCGTATTATCCTCCTGAACCCACCGATTCCATATTCTGCTAACAGTCATTGGATCTCGACCAACGCGAGCAGCAATGTCGCGATACGATAAACCGCAATCGCTATAGGCTACAATCCGACTTTTATCAAAGTCGTAAACGTGATGGTACGCATTTCTCCTCCTTACACGAGGCATCACAATAACGTTTCACCAGGCAACACCGGTCAACTGCTGTTTGTGTATGACAAATCGGTTGGAAACTTCCTCATGTCGGCACGTTGTAGGTGTCGCCACCGGCGCCACCCTTCTGTGAATGCTCTGAAAAGCTGATCATTTGCATATCACAGCATCTTCTTCCTGTCTGTTAGATTTCGCGTCTGTAGTGTATGGCCAGTAGTGTAGATTATAAATAGCAGAGGGCCTATAACAGATCGTATATGGTGAGACACATATTTATAAACCAGATTTTAAACTCCAAAATATTTCCAGGGACACATGTGCACTCTATTATAATTTATTGGTTACGAACTGCTCATTAAAACCGAAAAAATTGCAGAAATGTACAAAATGAAGAAGATATGACCAGGATAAGCTAAAAGAAACGGTCTTTGTCGAGAATTTCAAACGGAACGTTAGGCGATGATTGAAACAGAAGAAAATAACACAAGAGAAGACCAGTTGTTAACTCTGGCCGGAGAAACAGTGAAAGCAGCAAAGGATCAAACTGGCAAAAAGAGAAGACCAAACAACGCACAAGAACAGGATTTAACAGACGGCAGGACAGTCTTGAGAGAGCAAGACAAGACAATACTTAGCCGTTTCGTGTTCAAGATGTACGAGAAAGCCTAATACCCTCACATTTCAAAAATAATTTAATAATTCTGAAACGTCCCCTTTGAACTATTCTACAATGACTGTGCTTAAACTGACACACAATATTTTTAGCGCAACGCAATCTGACTTTCAAAATTCCCTACTAAAGAATGGCCCTGACAAACATTAAACTATATCTTTCACAAATCACTTACCTCACAAAAATCTTCGCTGCTCAAGCTACTGCAATACAGCGAGCGCCACTACTGCCAGCTAAATAAAAGATTCAAACTATGGAAGGCGCTAACTACTCATAGGGATAGTTAGCAAATGAAAGATATTAATAGAGAACAAACAATGTATTTACCTTGATATCATCATATATAAATAAAGCAGTTCATGAAAAATTACAAAACTCCGCCATCTCTCTCCCCACATCCACCACTGCTGGCGGCTCACCTCCAACTGCGCAACGCTACGCGCTGTTCACAGCCAGCTGCCGCTGCCCAACACTACAATGGCAGACAACAATGCAAACTAGCCACAGACTGCACACAGCACAGCCAGTGATTTTCATATTGAGCGCTACGTAACGTTGCCAATAAGAAAACATAAACAGCCTACTTACATAGAGAAAACATAAACAGCCTACTTACATAGAGAAAACATAAACAGCCTACTTACATAGAGAAAACATAAACAGCCTACTTACATAGCCCCCATGCTCCCCACAAAAAATTTTACAAATTTTGTTGGGCAGTGCCCAATAATGATTTGATAAAATTTTTCATAATTACAATAACAAACATGTCAAATGCACACACTTATTGATATAATGTTGGTCAAAAGCTAAAATTTTCTCACAGTCCATAAAGACAGTCCTAATCGTACATAACAGTAGAATAGCAGTGTTTTTTCTCAAAGTCTGAGCAGTAGAAGAAAATGCACACGGAAGTAGTGGATTTCCATGCAGTCTTGAAGAAGTAGTGTTGTCCTTCCAACGGAAAGACAGTGCTGACTCTTGACATGCTGACAGGTAATGGGCCACAATGGAGCAAACCCACAGCAGAGTCATTCGAAGTTTTGAAGAATATTGGTAGGTAGGTCATCACAGGGCAGACCCACTGTAGTCCTGGTAGAGATTACGGTATTGGTGGGCCACCAGAGGTGCAGACCCACTGCAGTCCTTGTAGAAATAATGGTATTGGTGGGTCATCAAGGATGCAGACCCATTGTAGTCCTTGTAGAAATAATGGCGTTGGTGGGTCATCATAGATGCAGACCCACTGCAGTCCTTGTAGAGATAATGGTATTGATGGATCATCAAAGAGGTAGACCCACTGTAGTCCTTGTAGAGATGGCCAGCAGCCATCTGCTGCGACTGTGCAGGTGCACAATCACCATCGAAGAGTCTTGCGGATAATATAGCAAGTCCATAACCACCACTTGTGCACTCACAAAGTTTTTGGAATTGTCCTTAGAACCAGCAATGCTGTTATCCAGTCCCTTGCTGAATCATTAACACACGTGCAAACACTAACAGTCCCTACTTCTCACATATTGTCCATATACTATGACCAACAGAAACGTGTGCAGTGAAATGTAACTTACAAGTTAATAATATCATGAACTGGTGACAATTACAATTTTATAACAGAAGAATACAATAACAAAGGTACAAAATACATCATTAAAGAACATAATAATACAGATAACATTTGTAGTACAGGCTTTACAAAAGAATAGAAATAGACATATACATCAGTGTTACAGGAATTATGACATAAGTAAATACATAGAAGATCAGAATAATTATTTAAACATCAACTTCACACATGAGCATTTAAACAGAATGAATAATGTCTAACATCTTTACAAAGTAAATAACATATTATTAATGCCAATTATATTCGAGGATAACAGTATTCCTCATCATAGTGAATGTAACTTAGTATTAGAAGAGAAAAAAATTCTATGAAACAGTACACAGAGACAGGAAGAAAACAAATACTCAAGGGTACACAAACACATAGTGGGATAACACCAATGGGAAAGGACAGGGTTCGTTTTCAGTGTAACATTTGGTACTGCAGTGCAACCCAAAACTTCATTCTATAGATCTTTCGTCTTATTTCAACCTTTGCTTCCACCAAAAAAATCTTATCCAAGCATGCTTTCTGTATTCTGTTCATATTTCTTTCAAAATAATTATTTCTGATTGTACAATACTCATTTGGGCCCAAATCCTTTTTATATAACTTCGCAATGCATTCTTTACCTATTCTCCATAGTCAGTTTCTCATATAGTCTACCCCCTCTTAACCTAACTTAAATCTACTGAGCTCAGATGCTAAACTAAGGGACGAGGCAATGCAGCAGCACGTAAAACAATTATTATAAACAGCAATGAAAAAAATGGAAAATTGCAAAGCAAGCTACAGTATAAATTAGCAAAAGTCAAATTCAATAACACTATGCCTGGCAAACAGCAGCAGCAAATATAAAAAAATATAAAACTTATATCTATACATGACATAGCGCAAGCAGAAAAAATATTACACTAAACAACAATGCAGATAAGGGAAATGTATAATCACATCTTAATGTCTATGTAATTAAAGTGGTGCACCACAAGAAGTTATTCTACCAAAAAGTTACCAATTACTTGAAAAGAAAATTATGAATGCAGTTACTAGTTCCTTCTTATTGTTCTTTCCTTTCCAAGTGCTCCTTTCTTAAAGAATATGGATCATAAAATAATTATTTAATAGATCTGTTGACAGAAAGTGTTCACATTAGCAAATGCATTTTATTTTATAAAAGCAATGCTGCAACACAGCTGGAAAACAGATGTCAAATGAAATAAGCAACTATGAAAAGCAAAGCATAAAAATATCATTCAGTAGTCATGTGACATTTCGTAAGTTAGTAGAAATTCTCTCAACTCTCATAGAAAGACGCTTGTCATAATCAGGTGTGCAGATGTAAAAATATTTCTTGTCATTTTATTAGGCATTTCAGTAAATATCGTAAATTAAGAGCTAGTGTAATCATATGTTTTCAAGTTCGACCGTGTCGTTTTTGCGATGCTTTCTCTAAAGGAATGACAATGGCCAGGATAATGGCCTTCCCTTTCTTTTTTTTTTTTTTCCTGTGCTCTGAAAGGCACGCGCTAATGACTTTTTCTCCAGGCGTCTGACACAGCTGGGTGCCCGCGACGCATTACGTGCAGGTGGTCACTTAACTTTCGTACGGAAATATTTACGACAGCAATTTTCGCTAAAGTGACAGTCTCACATAAAAATACTTCACAGGTCAAAAATTAGCGTTGCAAATCTGTAGAAACAAAATCCTATGAATATAACAGTGTCCAAAAAATGTTCAGTGGCATTGTGATACATTCACACATGATTCACACATGTCATAACTCTTAAAGTACGATTCTTGGTTTCCAACATCCTTTTTCACAAGTCAAAAGTCCCTACCCACTATTCATTACTCCTTACCTTATTACACATATACGTATCCATCGACACTCGTCAATATTTCGTCATTATAAATATGAAGCATAATCAAATAGCTCATATAGCCTCAGCCTATTAATCATAAACATACCTCAGCAGCATAATACACATCGTCGTCGTAAAAATAACATCATAACACCTCAGTCAAATCTCAAAATCGTCGTAGCTTCCTCCAATAATTAAAAAAAATTCTCTGCTCATGTCAAAAGTGTCATCTGCCTCAAACGTACTTTAAAAATCATAATCCCTTTACCAAATACATCATTCAAAGCTCTCATAGTATCACAATGGTTCCGAAAAAATATGAACAGTTTACAATGCACAGACAAAATACAGTTTCATAAGTGTGAAGTTATCCAGCTGTGTAATTACGTAAACATCTGTCACTGACGTAGTAAAAAAATGTTTATCTCTCAGTTAAATGATCAGATAGCCGTGTAATTTGTGTGTTAGAGAAATATGGTACCGATGTGTAAAGTTGTATAAGCAAATACCATATTAGCTAGGGTTCCTTGTGGTTGCCACACACATGGTACACAAAGTAAGCGTGTACCCCCCTGAGGATAAATGTAATTATACCCTCAGGTGTTACAAATTACAGCAATGGAATGAAATGTATCACGGAAAACTTTCTTTGTAATTAAAAAATCTTTGAAAATAAGTGTTTTAAGTATAAGATTAATCACTCAAATGCGTGTCCTGTAGCGCTAAATGCGCGTCTTGCTGTAAGATAATTCTGTGGAACTGTCCTAGTTATCGTCCTCTGTGAGCAAAGTTCTGCTAAAGTCAATGTACTTACCTCATGATACACAAAAGTGAAATGCTTTACGTATAGATATCTTAGTTATTACGCTTATTGCCGTGATGAGGAAAGTACTGTACAGTAACGTATTGTTATGCCACGAAAAAGGCTGTCTCATTGTTGCTATACCACAAAAGTTACTACTAAAACATGTTTTTCTTCCTAGAAGAATTCAGAAAACTGTGCAGATATAAAACAGATACACTGCAAAAGCAACATTGTAAATTGTCACTCATTAGTAGCGTCGTGATAAAAATCGTGTAGCTGTCACATAAACTAACCTCTGTGTCATCTGGTATCTCTCAGAAAGTACTTTAAATCCGGAATGTATTTTCAAGTAAACCAAAATGTTGCATTAAAATCTCATTAGCAGTACCAGATATAATGTTATTTTTCTCGGAGCCAGCCGGCGCACGTGTATGCCTGCGGTGCGAGTCATTGTCTATCTCTTTGTTGCCGCACGTCGTTACTGGGATTAGGAGGCCTAACTTCCACAAATTCGCCTTGCCGAGAGGGCCCAGCTCTGTTTAAAGCTCGCCAGTTCTGATGGAATTCAGGTCTGTCGTTTTGTCGGTAGTTTACACAGTTTCTTTCGTGTCGGTCACGTGGTGGAGAATTTCTCCCTGAATCGTAACTGCGCGCTGGTCCGTTGCGTCTAAAGTTATTCTGTCTCCCTTGATAGTATTTATTTTGGTTCCCGTATTGTCTGTTTCTCTTATTGTCTCTGTGATAGTCATTACCACGGAGAGGTGATCTTTCCCTGTAGTTATTACTACTCTGCCAACGGTTGTCATACGGGTGGTGTCTGTTTTGGTCACGATTTGTGTTGTGAGAATAGCCTTGTCGTGTCAAGTTATTACTTCTTTCATCGCGGAATTGCGACGGATGTGACCTGTAATTGTTGTGTTCCTGGTTTCGCGTTCCGCGATTGTCAGTGTCAATTTCTAATTCTTGTAAGAGTCCCTGAAATGCTTCAATGTCGTCTTTGCAACGTCCTGCCAAAATAATATGTCGTAAATGTTCAGGCAGTTTGATTAAGCAAATGCGGATGAGTTCTGAGGGGCTGTATGGGTTTGAAAGATACTGATTCTTATGCAACATGTCTTCAAAATATTTCATAAGACTGGAAAATTCAGATTGTTCGAAACATTTCATCATTATGATGCCATGTTTTACTCGGTCTTGTGTGGCTGGAGACCAATATGCTGAGAGGAAGGCATGGTAAAACTCTCCTTCACTGTGGCAATCGTGAATTACCGATCGCATTCTTACAGCTGGTTCATTCTCTAAGTAGCCACACATAAATTCTAATCTGTGTTCCAACGACCAGTTGGGAGGAAAACAATGAGAGAATTGATGGAGCCATGCTTGTGGATGAATGTCGTTGGCAGAATTCTTAAACGTTTTGAATTTACGTGTAGTAATGAACAGCTTATAGTCAAAATCATCATGTCGGCGAGTCGCATGTCGGTCATTGTTACGTCGCTTCGGCGGTTCCATCTCAAAATTCGGTGCACATTCCCAATTTCTTTCATTACTTCCGAAATGCCCTGTGTTATTATTTTGCAGCTTTTCCGTGTTTCTAAGTCCCTCTTCCCGTGTTGGAGCGCGAGTGTCCTCTGAAATACGTAATTCTTGTATTACCTGTGTCAGCTGATCTTGTACTTCCCGGATTTCTCTTTGGTGTTGTGTATTAATTTGATTCTGATTTTGTTTGAGTTTCCTAATTTGTTCGCTCTCTTCTGTGTTATTAAAGACTACCGGTTTTGTGTCATTCAGATTATCATCTACCTTCGTAGATAAATTATTTAGCTGATCCGAAAGTTCAACTACTTTCTCTGATAATGAACTAATTTCCTCCATGTGTCTTTCTACTGTGTCCTTTAAGTTTTCCTGAGTTTTTGCAAGTTGCGTAACCGAATCGGTAGATGCAACTGAGTCAATTTTAGCTTGCAAGGTCTCATGATTTTCATGAACAATAATTTGCAGTTCTTTTATGGCTGCTTCGTGATTCTGTAATGCATTTTCATGCCGCGAAAAAATAGGTTGAAAATGCTCACAAATTTGTGTTTTTACGTCGTTACAGACTTTTTGACATTTCGATTCAATGTTATGTAACTCAGTAGTTAAATCTTCACGTGTTTGTTCAAGTGTTTGTTCCAATGAGTCTAACTTTTTAAGATTTTGTTCCACTGTGTCTAACTTTTTGAGATTTTGTTCCACTGTGTCTAACTGTTGCTGTGTTTGTCTCTGATTTTGTTCCAGCGTTGTGTCTAACTTTTGTAGCCTTTGTCTCATTTGTTGCATTAACTGTAATAACAATGCACTGGTGTCTGAAACATGTTCCTCAGTGCTTTTCGGCAGTGAATTTGCACCGGCAACATTCACATTTTGACAAGCGGAAAACGTGTCTTGACTCATTTGAGAAAACGGTGAGGACGCAAAACCTGAATCTACAGTGTTTGCAAAATTGTGTCCTATCATTTCGGATTCCTGAGGCGAGCTGTTGCCGACCGATCGATCGATAATGCTTCCCTCTTCACTAATTGTTTCACTGTCCACGCCATTGTTTGCCGCCCGCTCCATTTCCCTATGCACAATTATCAAATTACTACTTTGAACATCAGTTAATTCATTACTCGGTGGCGCTAACACACTGCTTTCATTTTCATTGTCATTTCTCAGTTTACTTTGGAGCCTAGTATTACGTTTTTCACACGCCATTATTGTCACAGTATTTCACACGACAACACAGAAAGACACAATTTGAAGAGCAAAAATAAGAGAACACATTAACATAACACTGAAAATAATATCTAGTTAATTACAGCTGCGAAATACTTGGTGCAAATCTATATGCATGCCACAACTGTTTTACTGTACAACAATGAAAGGCTACAACTACAAAGGAGATTCTCTCTACAAGCTAGCAATAAACAAAAGCTACACTAAATACACAAACTACAAGAAAAATCAGAAGATTCCAGTGAGGTATCCTGGCAGGGTCGCCATATGAAACGTCCCCTTTGAACTATTCTACAATGACTGTGCTTAAACTGACACACAATATTTTTAGCGCAACGCAATCTGACTTTCAAAATTCCCTACTAAAGAATGGCCCTGACAAACATTAAACTATATCTTTCACAAATCACTTACCTCACAAAAATCTTCGCTGCTCAAGCTACTGCAATACAGCGAGCGCCACTACTGCCAGCTAAATAAAAGATTCAAACTATGGAAGGCGCTAACTACTCATAGGGATAGTTAGCAAATGAAAGATATTAATAGAGAACAAACAATGTATTTACCTTGATATCATCATATATAAATAAAGCAGTTCATGAAAAATTACAAAACTCCGCCATCTCTCTCCCCACATCCACCACTGCTGGCGGCTCACCTCCAACTGCGCAACGCTACGCGCTGTTCACAGCCAGCTGCCGCTGCCCAACACTACAATGGCAGACAACAATGCAAACTAGCCACAGACTGCACACAGCACAGCCAGTGATTTTCATATTGAGCGCTACGTAACGTTGCCAATAAGAAAACATAAACAGCCTACTTACATAGAGAAAACATAAACAGCCTACTTACATAGAGAAAACATAAACAGCCTACTTACATAGAGAAAACATAAACAGCCTACTTACAATTCCAATTCCAATGGATGAAAATGCGCTGACAGTTGTGAATATTATCGAACTATCAGTTTAATAAGTGATGGTTGCAAAATACGACAAGAGTTATGTGAAAAAGAATTGAAAAACCGTAGAACCTAACCTCGGGGAATATCAGTTTAGGTTCCGGAGTAACGTAGGAACATACCAGGCAATACTGAACCTACGATTTATCTTAGAATATAGGTTAAGTAAAGGCAAACCTCCTTTTATAGCATTTGTAGACTTAGAGAATGCTTTTGACAGTGATGAGTGGAATACACTCTTGGAAATTCTGGAGGTAGCAGAGGTAAAATACAGGGAGCGAAAGGCTGTTTACAACTTGTACAGAAAACGGACTGCAGTTATAAGAGTCGAGGCCATGAAAGGGAAGCAGAGGCTGAGAAGAGAGTTACAATTGTAGCCTATCGCTGACATTATTCAACCTATACATTGAGCAAGCAGCAAAAGAAACAAAAGCAAAATTTGTAGTAGTAATTAAAGTGCAGGGAGAAGAAATAAAAACCTTGAGTTTTGCCGATGGGATTGTAATCCTGTCAGAGACAGCAAGCGACTTGGAAGAGCAGTTGAACGGAATTGATTGTGTCTTGAGAGCAGGAAAAAGATGAACATCAAAAAAGCAATATTAGAACTATGGAATGTAGTCAAATTAAATCAGGTGATGTTGAGGGAATTAGGTTAGGAGATGAGACATTTAAAGTAGTAGATGGGTTTTGTTATTTGAGCAGCGAAATAACTTTAGATGGACGAAGTAGAGAGGATACAATATGCAGTCAGGCAATGACAAGAAAAGTCCTTCTGAAGAAGAGGAATTAGTTAACATCGAATATAGGTTTAGGCGTTAGGAAGTTTTTTCTAACGGCATTTGTATGGAGTGTAGCCGTGTATGGGAGTGAAACACGTACGTTAAACAGCTTAGACAAGAAGAGAACAGAGGCGTTTGAAATGTGACGCTACAAAAGAGTGCTTAAAATAACATAGGTAGATGACGTATCTAATGTTTAGGTACTGAATAGGATCGGGGAGAAAAGAAATTAGTGTCACATACTGACTAGAAGGCCGGCCGGGGGGGCCGAGCGGTTCTAGGCGCTACAGTCTGGAACCGCGTGACCGCTACGGTGGCAGGCTCGAATCCTGCCTCGGGCATGGATGTGTGTGATGTCCTTAGGTTAGTTAGGATTAAGTTGTTCTAAGTTCTAGGGGACTGATGACCTCAGAAGTTAGTCCCATAGTGCTCAGGACCACTTTCGAACTGACTAGAAGAAGTGATCGGTTGATAGGACACATTCTGAGACATCAAGGGGTCGCCATTTTAGTATTAAAGGGAAGTGTGGGGGATGAGACAAAGAGATCAATACACTAGGTAGATTCAGGGGGATGTAAGTTGCAGAAGTTATTCGTTCGGAGATGAATAGGCTTGCACAGGATAGAGAAGCATGGAGAGCTGCATGATACAGGTCTTCGGCCTGAGACCCACAATAACTGTCAGTACTTCGAGTAGCAATGTAAAGCTTTGATTTTTAAGAAATTTTAGAAAATACAGCTCGAACATCTACAAGAATCTATATGACTTTCGAATTTGTGCTCCCTCTTTTTCCCAAAATACAGCGTCAGCTGTCAACGATGGGAATAATTTGTCTCTCTAACTAAAACGATTGCAGATATGACCTTCAAATTTATTACAAATATGAACGAAAGTTGTAGGGAAACACTGTCTCACAATCTCACTTTTTTCTTTTACTAATCTGCTAATATTGACGACGTATGTCCGACGCATAGGTAGTAACCGCATCTGTCGACGGTAAAGAGGCGTGATGAGGACTCCTCTAACACGCGTCACAGGCATGCTGTTAGAAGTCTACATTTATTTAACGAGGTTAGAAAACAGGTTGGTTCAAATGGTTCAAATGGCTCTGAGCACTATGGGACTCAACTGCTGAGGTCATTAGTCCCCTAGAACTTAGAACTACTTAAACCTAACTAACCTAAGGACATCACAAACATCCATGCCCGAGGCAGGATTCGAACCTGCGACCGTAGCGGTCTTGCGGTTCCAGACTGCAGCGCCTTTACCGCACGGCCACTTCGGCCGGCAGAAAACAGGTTTCAAAATCTATTAGGCAAGCAAAAAGGAAGTACACAAAGGCACAACTGGATGCCATAGAAGAAAATTTCCAAAACTATAATACAAGAGACTTCTACAGAACTTTCGCAGATAAAATACGAGGATATATCCCTCAAAATTTATGTTTCAGAAAACCAGATGGTAAATTAGCCCTAACAAACGAGGAAAACTGTCAAGTATTGGCTCAATATTTTTCTAACCTACTAAATTGCCCAGAACCTAGTTTAAGGTTTCCCAAATAAATCTGTGCCAACGCTCAACCGGATTCATTACCACCAACACAGGAAGAAATCAAATGTCACATTAAAAACTTAAAAAATAATAGAACATCTGGCGAAGATGGCATTGTTGCAGAGCTATTAAAAAACCTAGGACCAAAGACGTTGGAAGAGCTCACAAAAATAATAACAAAAATATGGGAAACAGAAAAATTACCAGAGGATTGGAAATGTGCCCTTATTCACCCGTTACATAAAAAAGGAGACAGAACAAATGTCAATAACTACAGGGGAATCTCACTTTTACAAGTCACCTACAAAATTCTCTCAACATGCCTGCTGAAAAGAACACAAGAGCAGCTGGAACGCCAAATTGGTGATTATCAAGCAGACTTCCGCCCCGGTCGCTCATGCATAGAACAAATATTTAATTTAAAGACAATATTAAAACACAAAGCAATTAGAAATGCCCCCATAATTTGTACATTTGTAGATTTTAAGAAAGCCTATGACTCAATTGACCGGCAATCTTTGTTTAACATTTTAGAGGAACTTGGACTTGACTCCAAAACACTAAGGCTTATCAAAGAATCACTGACAGACACTGTATATAAAGTTAAATTCAGGGGAGAAATCTCTGAACCTTTTCTCGTAAAAACTGGAGTACGTGAAGGTGACGGGCTATCTCCACTTCTGTTTAATATAGTCCTGGATAAAGTCATTAAGGAATGGGAAAAAGAATTAAAAAATCAATCCTGCTGGAAACCAATCCATCTTGGTAGAACCAAAGACAACGTGGATATATCTTGTTTAGCATTCGCGGACGACTTGGCCATACTTGCAGATGATGAAGAAATCGCCACCAAACAAATAGAGATCCTTAAGGAATGCGCGGATAAAGTAGGTTTACAAATTTCGTTTCAAAAGACAGAATTTTTCTGTACGAAATTCCATATACACAGTTTGAACACAAAATATGGAAAAATAAATAGAGTAAAACATTTTAAATACCTAGGCGAAATTTTGGAGCCAACCGGAGGAGAGAAAGTTGCACAGAAGATCAGACAACAGAAAATGAAGAGAGCATATGGTATGACACATGAAATATACAATAAAAAATGCATCTCCTCGAACACAAAAATCAGACACTACTGCGCAGTAATTAAGCCAGCAGCACTATATGCTAGTGAAACGCTCACACTCCACACAAAATGTGATTTAGAAAAAATACTAAAAGGAGAACGCAAAATTATGAGAAAGATTTTAGGTCCAAAATTAACAGAAGAAGGATACCGGATACAATCAAGAAGAACCACAGAAACTATATCAAACCTGGCAGCAGACATAAGAAGGCGAAGATTAAAATTTTATGGACATGTCACTAGACTTCCCCCCACACGACTCACCAACAGAATTCTCACTTACATAGAAAAAGTCAAATCAACAACACCATGGATTAGCCAAGTAAAATTAGATTTACAAAAAGCAAATATTGAACTTAAAGATGTCAAAGATAGAAAAACTTTTAGAAATAAGGTGGAAAAGTGGATTGTATTGTCGGAGAAGGAAGCACTAAAGAGACCAGGAACAAAATGGACAGAAGAAAGAAAAAGAAAACATGGAGAACGAATGAAAGAAGTATGGAAGAAACGACGTCAGAAAGCTTTGCGTGATCCTTCTGGGTCCATTCGCGATAAGTAAGTAAATATATATATATATATATATATATATATATATATATATATATATATATATATATGTGTGTGTGTGTGTGTGTGTGTGTGTGTGTGTGTGTGTTCTTTGATCAAACAAAACGGACTAACTGAAGATTTTTCTCGACAAAATTATAAATCTATTAAGTTGGTGCTTAAGTACATGGCGTTCTCTTTTGCATGTTGTTATTCCGGTTGCTATGGGTTTATTTATCGATTGTCATTTTTTTTAAAATGGCTCTGAGCACTATGGAACTTAACTTCTAAGGTCATCAGTCCACTAGAACTTAGAACTACTTAAACCTAACTAACCTAAGGACATCACACACATCCATGCCCGAGGCAGGATTCGGACCTGCGACCGTAGCGGCCGCGCGGTTCCAGACTGTAGCGCCTTTAACCGCTTCGCTGAAGACCTTGCTGTCGTGCGCCCCCAAAACCCCCTTTAACCGCTTGGCCACCACGGCCGGCGCTCATTTTTTTTTTAATAGTTCAATGTTCCTATTTGAGTTTACACATTGTCCTTTTGTCATTTGTAGATAGTGGATGGAGCCGTGGACCCTAGAAAATGGAGTGCTAAGTGTAGAAATCGGAACATTTCACACATATTCTTCTGGTTGAGTTCAGTAGAGGTGTGACAGCAGCGGAGGCAGCCAGAAGCATTTGCGCCGTGTATGGGGTAATGCCATTGGACAGAGCACGGCAAGAAGATGGTTTTCTCGTTTTAAGGACGGTCTTTTTGACATTATTGACTCTCCCCATTCAGTAAGACCTTCGGGATTCGATGAAGATCGTTTCAACTCATTAATCCACAATGTCAGTGAACTCGAGAACTGTCAGATGTGATGAACCGTGACTATTCCACGATTGTGGGACATTTGCATGCAGTGGGGAAGATTCAAAAATCGGTTACCGCATGCCCAACGCCAAAAACAAAAAAAAATTGCGGGTGGCCATGTATGCATCTGTGCTTGCTTGTCATCAATGGGCTCGTGAACAACACCAACCATTCCTACCTTGAATCATTACTGGAGACGAGAACTGATGTCTTTATACTACCATACGGAAAAGCAGCAACTCCGTGTAAGAAAACCTGCGCGCATCCACAAAAGGTTGTGTTATGCGTCTGGTGGAACAGCGACGGTGTGACGTACTACGAACTGCTCTCTCGAGGTTAGCTGGTTGAGTCGGGGGAGGGAACCAAACAGCGAGGTCATCGGTGCCACCGGAGTAGGGAAGGATGGGGAAGAAAGTCGGCCGTGCACTTTCAAAGTAACCAGCCCGGCTTCCCAGAGGTATAACCCTCACTGCTGACATTTAGTGTCAAGAGCTGAGGCGTCTTGAAGACGGAATCCAAGAGCAACAACCAGGAAGACTGCGTGAAGTGATGTTACTCCACGATAACGCCCGCCTACATTCTGCTAGACTGACAAAACATTCTATAGACGAGTTGGGTTGGAAGTCGTTCCGCACCCACCGTATTCACGTGATCCTACGCCTTCACATTTCAACCCCGTCCGCTCTTACCGAACAACCTTCAAGGAACTTCCTTTCCGGATGAAAATGCCTTCCGGACATGGTTCCATGAGTTCTTCGCCTCAAAATCACGTGATTGCTGCAATCGCGGAATCAAAACGTTACCCCAGCATTGACAGGCTGCTGTAAATAGTGAAGGAGAATGTATTATTGATGATTAAAGTCTCTGTTACGTATATCTGTTTTTTATTAAACTTACGGAAAAACGCTATGAACCTATGCACCAGCGCTACACTTTCTCAAGTGACGCAGACTAAACTAATGCTGAGAATAAAATAACATATATCCTGTATCAGATACAGTTCTAGAGTTACGTTAAAGTAAGTGCGCATGTGTGGCACATCTACATCTACATTTATACTCCGCAAGCCACCCAACGGTGTGTGGCGGAGGGCACTTTACGTGCCACTGTCATTACCTCCCTTTCCTGTTCCAGTCGCGTATGGTTCGCGGGAAGAACGACTGTCTGAAAGCCTCTGTGCGCGCTCTAATCTCTCTAATTTTACATTCGTGATCTCCTCGGGAGGTATAAGTAGGGGGAAGCAATATATTCGATACCTCATCCAGAAACGCACCCTCTCGAAACCTGGACAGCAAGCTACACCACGATGCAGAGCGCCTCTCTTGCAGAGTCTGCCACTTGAGTTTGCTAAACATCTCCGTAACGCTATCACACTTACCAAATAACCCTGTGACGAAACGCGCCGCTCTTCTTTGAATCTTCTCTATCTCCTCCGTCAGACCGATCTGGTACGGATCCCACACTGATGAGCAATACTCAAGTATAGGTCGAACGAGTGTTTTGTAAGCCACCTCCTTTGTTGATGGACTACATTTTCTAAGCACTCTCCCAATGAATCTCAACCTGGTACCCGCATTACCAACAATTAATTTTATATGATCATTCCACTTCAAATCGTTCCGCACGCATACTCCCAGATGTTTTACGGAAGTAACTGCTACCAGTGTTTGTTTCGCTATCATATAATCATACAATAAAGGATCCTTCTTTTACGTATTCGCAATACGTTACATTTGTCTATGTTAAGGGTCAGTTGCCACTCCCTGCACCAAGTGCCTATCCGCTGCAGATCTTCCTGCATTTCGCTACAATTTTCTAATGCTCCAACTTCTCTGTATACTACAGCATCATCCGCGAAAAGCCGCGTGGAACTTCCGACACTATCTACTAGGTCATTTATATATATTGTGAAAAGCAATGGTCCCATAACACTCCCCTGTGGCACGCCAGAGGTTACTTTAACGTCTGTAGACGTCTCTCCATTGATAACAACATGCTGTGTTCTGTTTGCTAAAAACTCTTCAATCCAGCCATACAGCTGGTCTGATATTCCGTAGGCTCTTACTTTGTTTATCAGGCGACAGTGCGGAACTGTATCGAACGCCTTCCGGAAGTCAAGAAAAATAGCATCTACCTGGGAGCCTGTATCTAATATTTTCTGGGTCTCATGAACAAATAAAGCGAGTTGGGTCTCACACGATCGCTGTTTCCGGAATCCATGTTGATTCCTACATAGTAGATTCTGGGTTTCCAAAAACGACATGATACTCGAGCAAAAAACATGTTCTAAAATTCTACAACGGATCGACGTCAGAGATATATGTCTATAGTTTTGCGCATCTGCTCGACGACCCTTCTTGAAGACTGGGACTATCTGTGCTCTTTTCCAATCATTTGGAACCCTCCGTTCCTCTAGAGACTTGCGGTACACGGCTGTTGGAAGGGGGGCAACTTCTTTCGCGTACTCTGTGTAGAATCGAATTGGTATCCCGTCAGGTCCAGTGGACACAAGGGTGATGGTCTCGTACATGTTGTGAGCTATCGAAATTTAAATGAAATACATTATCTGATCCAAAGTATTCTGAGACTCCTATGTAATGACGAGTTAACCACCAGTTGTCACGAAAGGCGGACCTGCCAGAACAAGAGGAGGCGGGAAGAAATGTCAGTAGAGAAGCAGCAACAGCAGAATAGATGGGTCAGAAGAGTTCAGTAACTACCGACGTGGACCACTCATTGTCATCTGAGTAACAAATCCATCAGGAACATTTCAACCCATCTAAAGCTGTCCAAGTCACTGTTGGTGATGAGATTGCGAAATGTAAACGTGAAGGAACAACCACAGTTAAATCATGACCAAGCAGACAACATGTACTAACGCACAGGTATCGTCGACCATTGGGGAGAGTGGTTGGAAAAAGGTGACTGAAGGAATCACTCATGAGTTCCAGATTGCTACCAACAGCCCAGCTAGCACAATGACTGTGCTTAGGGACGTAAAAAGAATGGGGTTCAGTGGCCGTATCGCCACATGTACGTATAGTCACTTGTAAGTGACGCTTCGCGTGGTGTAAACAGCGAAGCCACTGGACAATGGATAACTGAAAACAAGTTATTTAGAGTCGTGAAGTGCCGGCCGGAGTGGCCGAGCGGTTCTAGGCGCCACAGTCTGGAACCGCGCGACCGCTACGGTTCGAGTCCTGCCTCGGGCATGGATGTGGTGATGTCCTTAGGTTAGTTAGGTTTGAGCAGTTCTAAGTTTTAGGGGACTGATGACCTCAGAAGTTAAGTCGCATAGTGCTCAGAGCCATTTGAACCATTTGGAGTCGTGAAGTACACTGTACCCCGTGACAATCAATTGGAACAGTTTGTTTGGCGAATGCCTACAGAACCTTACCAGCCATGATGTGTTCTGGCAATAGTGAAATATTAAAGAGGTGGTGCTACGCTATAGGCTGTTTTTAGTGGTTGTGGTATGGTCCGCTTATTACGCTTAATAAAACGATAAATGCAGAATGATATGAATGCAAAACAGCACTATGTGCTGTGTATAGTAGAGAAACAATACAGTGATGACTGATTGTTCCACTATGAAAATTCACCATGTCATAAAGCAGTACATGGGAGGCAATGGTGTACAATAACATTCCTGAAGCGGACTGGTCTACCCAGAGTCTCTACCTAGAACCTACGTAACTCTTTCGGGTTGTATTGGAGCGTCTCTGGTTTCGGCTCTTGAGGAAGAATGGACTTCCATTCCTGTATAGGTATTCAGACGCCAGATTGAAAGTACGAGCTAAAAGGTGCAGAGGTTTGCACACTGGACTCGCATTGGAGAACAATGGTTGAAATCTGCGTCCGGGCGTCCTGATTTAAGTCTTCCGTCATTTTCGTAAGTCGTTCCAGATAACTGGCGGGACGATCCCTTTGAGAAGAGCACAGCCGATTTCCTTCCACATCCTTGAAACATTCCGACCTCGTGCTCCTTCTCTAATGATCTCGATGTCGACGGCACGTTAAAGGTAATCTTCCTCCCTTCCTTCATTGAAAGTGCTCCCATTAGAGTGCAAGCCGTCTGAAAGGTGAAGGATCGGCACACCCCGTATCAATGTCCACTAATAGGTGTGATGGATACTTTCGATCAGATAGTGTATGAAATAAATTCATGTTAGGACGAAAGACATTCCAGTCTGCTTGACTGAATAATTATTGACATTCGTTCTATTATCACTGAAAGTCAACAGTTAATCGGCATCACATCACATAGTATGTTGTTCCCTTTGGTAGTCTTGTAACATTTCTTATTGAATAAAACAGCATTGTTGATATACCAGAAGTTCTGTCTCCTAAACATCTATATACTGTTGTAAAATACGATGCAGTAGAAGTAAATCTGTGTCACATAAAGCTGAACATTGAGTTAACGCTTGAGCAGATAAATTTTGCAGCATACAGTTGTACTATTTCCTTGGCCAACTAGGTTACTAGTTTTGTCAACAAATGGTGTAGCTGTCACGTAGCAGCAACCACCTATGTCGTCACGGTGCAGAGAATTCCGCCCTCCTGTATCGCGTGTTTGTTCTCTCAACAACAGACGTTCATCCGCAACATAAACCTGTGTAACTCTACACAGTTGTTCATAGAAACGTATACAATATTTTTAGTATTATTTCAAATATTCTGGGGTACATGTGCAGGGGTCGTTGAATAAGTAATGAAACACATTTTTTTCCTCGCCAATTTCCGCTGAAAAAATACGGGATTTGTTATGGGACATTGTGGAATATTCCCGCTTCAGCCGCTATAGTTTCATGTAGTTCCGATAGTTGGTCTATATAGCCTTCCAAATTGCGTCTATAACGGTGGTGCGTTCCAAGGAGAGAGTTTACAGTGATTTTCTTTTGGCGGAAAACCAGAGCATTGTAGATATTCATAAGCGCTTGCAGAATGTCTACGGAGACCTGGCGGTGAACAAAGGCACAGTGAGTTGTTGGGCGAAGCGTCCTTCATCATTACAACAAGGTCGCGTAAACCTGTATGATCTCCCGCGTGCCGGAAAGCTGCACACTGACTGGTGCAACGTGGGAACGTGCGGACACTCTCATTTGAAGTGATCGACGGAGCAGTCACACCTCGCTGCTCAACTGGACGTCACTGTAGGTGGTGCTGACACAGTCGTGCACTAGTTGGGATACTCAAAGGTGTGTGCTTGCTGTGTTCCTCGCCGCTTAAAAGGAAACCAAAAAGAGCAACGCAGGACTATCTGAAAGGAATTGCTTGCGAGTTACGAGGCTGACCGTGATCATTTTTTGTCGAACATTGTTACAGGCGTTGAAACACAGGTTCGTCACATCGAACCGGAAACAACACGGGAATTCATGGAGTGGAGCCACGCGGCCTTACCTCCGAAGAAAAAGTTCAAAGGCGCATCCTCTGCGGGGAAAAGCATGACGACCGTCTTCTGGGACTCTGGGGGGATTATTCTGTTTGGTGTCCGAAGTCTGCTGTGCTACCCTCAGGAAAATGAAGAAAGGACTTCAGCGCGTTGGTTGCCACAAAAATGCAAACTAGCTTCTCCTTCCTCATAACCCCCCAAGGACTCACACAAGTCTGCTCTTCCAAGAGGAGCTTACAAAACTTCGATCTCGCACCTTCTGACTTAGGTCTGTTTGGCGCAATGAAGGATGCACTCCGTGGGAAGCAATACGTGCGTGATGGGGGGCTTAATGATGCAGCGAGACGCTCGCTCCTACGTCGACCAGTAGGGTGGTACTTTGTGAGCATACAGGCCCTCATAGTAAGGTGGCGTAAGCCTTCGCACTGAATGGAGATTATGTTTAAAAGCACGGTGTTATAGCCAAAACAGTGGAGAATAATACGGTGTATGGTCATCCTGAATAAAACCAACCTGCTTTTAGAAAAAAATGTATTGCATAGCTTACTGAATGCCCCTCGCATTTGTGAGGACTCTGTAAATCACTCATATTTTATGGTAGATTGTACTTATAGCATTTTTGCTATTTTTTCACAATCTGTTATTATTATTTGGCCTTTGTAGACTGTATTGTGAAACTGTGACGTCCCTTCCCTCCTTCTTCACTCGCCGGAAGGAGACGCGACTCGTAACGATGTTTGTCCCCGTCGGTATGACGTGGAACAGCAGCTGTAACTCTCGTAAGAGCCCAATTCCTCGCGTGGTTTAGAAATATTCTGTTGTCTGTCCGCAACAGCCTTCTCAGCTTGTGCGAACTGGTAAACTGCAATAGTTTATTTTTATTTTTATGCCCGTTTAGTTCCGTGATTAAATAAAATCTTGATGCTTGGTTTCATCATTACGGTCGTTTTCTACATCATACGTAGAGAGGATGAAATTTTGCTGTCTACTATTCCGTTGCTATGCCGTTGCTACGTCAAGTTATTAACAACGGTCCGACGTAACTCCAAAGATAACTTATGATGGAGTAAATGTTTTCTTCAATACGTCGTAATACTGGTTTAAACTAATCACTCTTCACTGTCCATTATTCATGTACTCACTCAGTCACTTAAAACGTTTAAAGAGTCAATCAACTTGCATTAATACACATCGTATTGTCCGTTTAATGAGTTAGGTGACACGTAACCCTTTTGACTCAGATTTTATTGTTCTTTCTGTAATTAATTGTTTGTCCCTACAACACACGCCACCGATGTGCCATTCAAGATTAACTTCTGTTCAGTTCAGTAATCGTGACGCTAACGACAACTTTTGACTAATTGGCGTACTAGTCTTTCTTCGTGTCTTTGTTTTATTGTGTCCTAATCAAGGCTAAGAATTGTTTTTCTGTCGTTGATCCATTGCTCTCAAGGTTTGTAACTGTTCATCAGTACGAAGGTTAAGTCCAATAAACTAATATCACTCAACTGAAGTCTAAGACTCGTCTTACTACACCGTTGCGTTGAGAACGGTAAAGATTAACTTTCATCAGTCGAATGACTGAGAAATACTTCAATCTCTACCTCATGAATTATCAAACTTCCAAAACTGAAACAATCTAATAGCGTTTGCGTCCAGACAACTATTGCAAAAGTACTTTAGAGCGACTCAAGAGCAACTAACTAACTGAACATTTCTATACCCGAGATGCAGTGTAGTCGCATTCAATTTCCTTCTCGATGCGGCTACAAATCTCTTCCATGGTAAATGTTATCTTTGACTGAATTACTTTCTTGGATTTAACCTTCGTTCATATGTTTTGAGTTTATTCTATAGATGCTTGATAAAGAATCTTCTTCTTCTTTCGTTTCACCCTCTTTGGGGTACGCTGGATCAATCATTTCTTTGTGTGTTGTTCTTTTCTTAGGGCCCAGTATTTCTTCATTCTTTCTGATCTTCTTCTCCTCTCTTCTTCCGAGATGAAGGATTTGGACTTTTGTGTGGATTTGTCTTGGAACCTTATGTTTTGATCTTTAGTAATTAATTTAGCAGTTCGATCAATAAGTGAATTTTCTGAAATATTTAATTCCACTAGGTCTTTCTCAGTTTCTTTAAACCAGTTGGGCTTCGTTTTTCGGTTACGGAAGAAGTCAAAGATTTGTTTAGTTAATCTGTTGGAATTCATTCTGAGAAGATGACCATAAAAATTTATTCTCCTTTTTCGCATAGAATCTGAAAGTTTTTCAATTTTCTTGTAGAGAGTTTCATTTTTGATGTATATAATCTTATTGTCTTGAAATTTTGGCCCAATGATTTTTCTTAAAATTTTTGTTTCCTTTATCTCAAGTTTCTCCATTTGGCCTTTGAAATTCATGTTAAGTGTTTCTGCTGCATACAGTGCTTCTGGCTTAATCACTGTCTTGTAATGTGTAATTTTGGACCCCCATGAAAGGGATTTTTTTGTTGTATGTATTTTTTGTTAGTTGGAAGGCCAATTCAAGTTTATTTTTTCTGGATTCCATTGCTTTGCTTTCCCCAGCATTCCAAGTAATCCATTATCCGAGATATTTGAATTCTTTTACTATTTCAATCTTCTGTTCTTGAACTTTGAGGTATTTACATGAGTGCTTGATGTTTGTCAATATCTTGGTTTTTTCAGAGGAGATGTGAAGACCAATTTTAGCTGCTTGTTTCTTTAGTTCAAGGATTTGCTCCCGTGCTTCTTCCATTGTTTCAGCAAACAGGGCCATATCATCTGCAAAAGCAATGCAATTTACTTTAAGGTTCTTCTTTTTGCAACCCAGTCTTATACCACTCTTAATATTTGTGTTCCATTCTCTGACTACTTTCTCAAGAGCACAATTGAACAGCAACGGTAAGAGCCCATCGCCTTGTCGCACTCCCGTTTTTATTTCAAAGGGTTCCGATAGTTCCCCCATAAATTTAACTTTCGAAAATGTATTTGTAAGGGTCGCTTTTATAATATTAGTTGTTTTCTTATCCAAACCCATTTCTTCCAGGACTGATAACAGAGATTCTCTATCAATCGAATCATATGCTTTTTTGAAATCAATGAATCTATACTTTCTTTTTATCTGCTCTTTTTGTAAGCTATTCTCAGTATTTGAATGATGTAGGTGTTACTCAAAATATCACCAGCGTAGATTTTATCGTCAATAGTTACCGTCACTGTCAAGATAACTCACTTCCCTACCTTAAGTTTCCACGAAGTTTGTTAATTGGGTTTTCTGTCCTTGGGGCGTTACAGAACTGAAACTATTAATGTAAGGTAATGTATTATATCTGCATGAGCAGTAACATTCTTGTTTCCATAACCCATTCTGACTGTTACTGTGTCTGCTTTCTACATGACAGTTCTTACGAGTGATGTTTCCTTCTAACAGCATGCGATACACACAAAAGGTTATATGGCGTCCTATAATCGTAACAACAAACTAAATTAACAATCTAATTTATAACACAACCAAGAGCTGTACATTTGACATCAAAAAAAGTAATCCGTTGCTGAACCATCATGACATAGCTGCATCGCAGGTCCTCTAAACGCCGAAACCCCGTGGGGACAGTCGTTTGACTATATACAATAGTTACCACAAGAGACCACTAGAGACCACTACTATTTATGGCAGTCAGTCCAGATGTACACTAAGACCGCGATACAACAAATATTACAAAAAACATTTTTAGAGCTAAGACAGTCACTAACACTTGTAAATTAAACTTCATTACAAAAAGTGACATTGCAAAAGTCTTTAACACTCATTAAATGACATGACGAGTTGTTGTTCGTGATTCGAATTTGAACCCACTATTAACCAAACAAAGCTTGCGTGTCTGATCGAGACTCGACTAGGCATAAAGAAACGTAACATATTGAAGTTTCCACTAATATCAGTTTACAAGGCCGAATGCCGGAATCTGGAAATAAATAACGATACGTTTAGCATTGCACCACGAACTCCATGAAGTTTATATTGCCTCTCAGAAGTAACGACAAAAGGTATGTAATAAAGTTCAATGCACATGTGTGAAACGCCATGAAGTAAAGTTGTGATGATGGAGGGGAGTAGAACCCAGTACCTATATGCTCTGTTAAGTAAGCACAATCAGATGTCAGATATTTAATATGTTAATCAATAGCATGATAATGGAACCTGCGAAGATACAAATGATTTTTGCCAGTCAGAGATTCCAACCCAGCAAATTTTGCTATTGTCTTATAATTACGAACAGGCGTGAAATATCTGTTTCTTCACCAGTACTGAGATGTGCACATCTTTGGATGGAGGTAACGCAATGAATAGTTCTGCGCTGCATGAGACTCCAACCCCGTCCATATTGTCATTTGTTGACCATACACGAGGAGGTGTCAAGTATCAAATTCACTTTCAGTAGTAGTTAGGATCCCGCCGTTCGTAGAGACATGGAGGGGTTTTGCATCGTGAGGAAACATCTTGAAGAGTTCCAATCCAGAAAAAAATTGGAATCGAAGCTCGAATGCCAATACAGTGCCAATATGTTCAAAATCTCAAGGTCACTTAAAATAAAAAATGAAGGTCCTATGACCTTACATGACGACTGGTTCATGAACTAAGATAACCTTACTACTGTAAGAAAGCTTACTGGAGACAGAGTTCCTGCAAGCAACGATTTGCACCTCTGACAGCCAAAACTAATCCAACTCTGTTCCAGCCAGTAGCGAATTGACATGTTTAACGTTGATTTGGAACCACGGCACAGTCCTCAGTTCCTTACTTGGCGTTACTGGAGATGAAAGGATATGTTTGTAGCTATTAAAAACTGGTATCCTCAGCAGGAATCGAACCAACACCTAAGCCATTACAAGCTGGCGTCAGTCCAACAAGCCATCGAATTTCACATGTGTTAGCATCATGTTTTTTTTTTACAATGCGGTACACAGCACAGGGCATGAGAAGTATTGACTTCCACTTGAGCTGTTGTCAACGTCATGTAGTGCGAATGCAAAGCCGTGATATCAAACCCACCCTTTTCCTTCCTTTTTTAAGGTATATTCCGTCTGTCCGCTAAGAGCGTCAGTCTACAGAGGTTCGGAGGCAGTTTAGTTTGTTTTATAACAAGCCAGTAATAGAAAAACATTACAGAAACATTTCTGAAAGGGCTCGTTGGTGTCTGTCATGGTAAGACCAATTTCAGTGCCATCAGTCAGCGGCCGCTTGACACAGATCAGCGTCCGCCCAAGTGATAGCGATGCATCGGGCTTAGAGCCTATGATCTGCAGCGGACTTTTCTGTGCTCTAATTACCAAGTATAACATTGCGTAACGTTGCGTATGATATAATACTATATTTCAGCATGCTCCGTGCTGATTTCGTGTGGCATGTTGCTACAAGCGTATTGAATTATGGTTTTATTTTGTTCAAGTTTGTTATATAGTTCGTGCCATGACATCTTGCATATTTTTCATTTTTGACGTTATGAGGAGCGTCTTTTATGCATTAGAAAACGGAGCCTAAAAAAGAGAGTCTAAGACGTAGTAAAGTCTAATATTTGTGAAATTGTGTTTTGTTTGTGTTTAATAAAAGGGTGAAGGCGGTGGAGGCAATTCGAAACATTTTTGCCCTGTTAGGAGTGAGTGCTATCGAGAAAGTCAAGTTGTATCGTTTCAAGTACGATCGTTTTGAGATAAATTAATCACCACATTCCGGAAGAAAGTGTTGATGAAGTACGTTTCTGTGATTTGCTACTATGGTCAATGACAGTGAATCTGATAACTGGCAAGTACGACGATCAATTACTTCTGTGCGACATTTGCCTTCAGTAGGCATATTGAGGTTAAAAGAAAGGGAGGAGGATTACGGTACGATATCTCACAGAAAACGAGATTAGACGTGAAGCAGAATATAAAACTGGGAAGGATGGTGAAGGAAATCGCCTGTGCCCTTTCAGAGGATTGATCTTGGCATTTGCCATAATACATTTAAGGACGTCACCGTAAGCTTAAATCAGTGCGGCCTAATATCAACTTGTGGTACCGTACGGTAACTTGATAAGGAGAAAATTGTGAGTAAGCCGTAACAAACATTACCTCAGACAATGGTGTGTATACGTCGGTAAAATGTACTTTTATTGATACGCATCTGTTGGCATAAAGAAGGTGCTTTGTTTACAAAGGTCACAGGGCTGTGTCCTTCGCAATTGACATTTGTAGCCGACAAATGAGATGCCTTGCAGTCGCAAAGTAACAAACGAGAGTTGGAAGACAGCAAACACCAAAGGAGCTTGGAGGCAAACACACCTACCGCACGTCTTCTAATCTGACACCTGGATGTGCTTCCGTTTCTCGCCCCTTATCGATCAGCCACCACGAAAGTATTTGTTTTCATTTGTTTGTTTTGTTTTGACGATTGCGTTTTAAACGTAGCTTAACTCAGAATCAGCATCGCTACGTGCCTAGGATCGAAAAACTACCTGCCCTTCATCAGGCGGTTTTCGATAACAACTAAGGATATGTTGTTGACAGTTTCTCTGATACGTGTGTCTGTTTTGTTCAATAATCTATCGGGAAACGCTGTTAATATGCAATCTAGGAATTCCACTGGTGTCTCATGATAGTATCTTACAACGAATGGCTATCTTAATTAAACATGAAATCTTTTGTCATACTCAAGTAGCTTTACCCGGCTACATCATAAATCCGCCAGTGTGGGTGTGAGATTAGTTGCTGAACGTAACGCACTTACCAGAGCAGTCAGGGATACGATTTCATTAACGTGTTTGTGTATTTTCAATAGCAGATCGGCAGCATTTTTTGTTTCTTACCTCTACTGGTTACTGAACGTAGCGAGACGTGTTATGATGACAAAATGTCTGAAGATGTCATTCTGAGTTACATGTGGCTGCTTGTAACTGTTACAGAGGAAGTAAAATATTACTCCTGCGGCTTTTTTAAACTGAAAGGTACTGCCTCGTACTTTTTACAGCGCGTCGACATTTTCATGGAGCAAGCCACCAACTGCAGCGATCATCGCCTCCTCATTGTCCTTGTGATGGCTGATACAGGTAATTCCAATGTAGACAACGAGATTGGTTGTAGTTGCTGCGTGAAAGTAATTTCCCCTATCTGTAAACATATATTTGGTAAGTCGATGATATGCCAAAGTGGAATTCATTCAGAATCTTTGATTGATATATCGCGAATACATCAAGTGAATCTTGCAAAATAACTTTATCGTTCCAGGAAGAACTATCACAGCGTCACCATACATGTTCTACTATGTTGTAATGACTCTATCATAGTCGTATCTGGACGATTATGTTTCTTTTTTGAATGCGCTAAAAATATAAGAGTGCATCTTGTGTATCAACTGTACACTGCCTGATTAGTTTCCCTACGACGTCTTGACGAGTATTCTTGTATTTATGGTGAGGGAGAACAATGGAAAGCTGTGCAGACCACAGCAATACATACCAAAGAAAATGAACGTATTGGAAATTTTTGGTAAGTACTATGGGACCAAACTGCTGAGGTCATCGGTCCCTAGGCTTACACACTACTTAAACTAACTTACACTAAAGACAACACACACAGCCATGCCCAAGGGAGGACTCGAACCTCCGACGAGGGTGGGGAGGGGAGGGTGGGAGGGGAAGGCGAACCGCGCGAACCGTGGCACGGCGCCCGAGACCGCACGGCTATCCCGCGCAGCCAATGAACGTATTCCACTGAGTTATATCGACATACAGCAGGATTTGTGAACAAATACTTACTTCCAACGTTAGGAGATACCCTGAAATATATTACCTATTGACATATAACGGACATGGATTTGGAAAGCATCAAGCCTTGCGAGAAACAGCGGTACTTTATTGGCACAACGTACAGGTGCTCTCAATTGATTCCATATTTAGTGTGTTCCAAAAAGGCTTTTGATATCATTCCTCATAAGCGGCATCCAACCACATTGCCTTCCGATGGACTACCGTCTCAGCTGTGCGACTGGATTCGTGATTTCCTTTCCTGTTTGAAAGGTCACAATTCACATTATATATGTACACCACTTAGCAGACAGTCAGAACATTCATATTTGTGATAGGTAATGCTGCCATTTAGTAAACTCCTCAGAAGAGCGAAATAAACTGCAAAATGATGTTGAAAATATATCTTCACGGTGCAAAACGTGACAGTTGACCCTAAACAATAAAATGTGAGGTTATCCACATATATACCAAAACAATTCCGTTAATGTTCATTTACACGACAGATCAGTCACATTTAAATACTGTCGATTCAACTAAATATCTAGGTGCGGTGATTACGAACAACTCAAACTGGAACGGTCATATGGAAAATATTGTGGGGAAGGAGATCCAAAGACCGCGTTTTATTGGTAGAATACGCAGAAGATGCAACAAATTAATTAAAGTCACAGCCTACAACACACTTTTTCATCCTCTTCGTGTGTATTTCTGCCCAGTATAGGATCCCTATGAGTTAGGATTAACGGAAGGCATCGAAAAAATTCAAAGAAGGGCAATACGTTTTGTATTATCACGAAATATGGTAGATTGTGTCGCGGATATGATAAACGAGTTAGCGTGGAAATCATTTAAAAGTAGGCGTTTCACATTGCTACGAGATGTTTTCACTAAATTTCAATAGTCTACCTCCTCTGCTGATGCCACGATATTTTGTTTACCCCGACATACATAGAAGACATGAGCACTGTGTTAAGAAACTTCAGTGCTTGAACGGTAAGGATTAGTTGCTTTTTGAGAGTGGAACGGCAGAGAAATAATCTGACAGTGGTTTAGATAACCCTCGGCTAAGCATTTAATTGTGCATTGCACAACATTCTTGTAGATCTGGATGCAGATGTGAAGTGAGTGGTAGGAGGAAGTAGGGAGAAATCTAGGAATCAATAAGAGTGCAGAAGTGCAAAACACAGGAGTGAAAAGCTTGCAAAGCATTCCTTACTCAGGCGTATGCCACAGTTCATTTTATCTTACCATAGGGAGAAAAGGAAGGATTATTTTCAGAATGAACAACGGATTGTAGGTAAGAGGATGTAGAAGAATACGGTTTTATAGGTTTCGAGATACAGTAAAGAAAGCATCAATTAGACGAGAACGTTGGGAGAACGAAATACAAGGCCAACTGACGTGTTAATGTAAGAGGGGTGACAGAGAGTAAGATAGAGAATGGAGGAGAAATTAACGAGGAATAAGTGTAGGACCAAATCGTCCGCATAGTTTTTGGAAGACGGCGTGTGTATTAATGGACGGAGACGAAGAGAGAGATTATTTTGAATAACAGAAAATACTTTTAAAGTGTTCATTCAAACTGATTACTTTGTAAGTGTCTAGACAGAGTGTGACTGAAATAAAAATAGAATATTTAACAAACTGTCTACTCAAAAGAAACAGACTTCAATTAAAAAGGCAACTCATAGGAAAACAAACTCAAATATTATTTTATCTGTTGCCAAGGGATCTTTGACTGGCTCTCAATGAGGAAAAATGAAAAAAACGGCATAACAAACGTTTTAACGACTCTAATATTTTATCAGAAGCCCATATTATTTTGTATTTCTATCATGCGATAGACGATAAGCGCGCGGATGGAGTCCCAGGCAGCACAAAACTATTCGTTGCTTTGCCTCTAGTCGCACTTGTGCACATCTCGCAACTAGTGAAGAAACAATAAATATTTCATGTGTATTTGGAACTATAAGACAATAGCGAAGGAAGCGGGTTTCGAATCCCTGCCTGGCAAAAAGCATTTGTATCGTCATTTCAGATTCCATTGACACGCTCTTGATCAACATATTAATATCTGACATCTGATTGTGCTTAATTAACAATTCACATACACACATCAAAAAAAGTTTTTCTTCGCCTCAGTTCCGAGAGTCCCGGATCCTGTACAGAAAACTGGAATAGAGATCAATATAAACATCATTTCCGCCCTTTTTATTACTCATGAAAACCACATATTGCATGTTGTACCACCATACAGCGAGACTTTCACAGGTGGTGGTCCAGATTGCTGTACACACCGGTACCTTTAATACCCAGTAGCACGTCCTCTTGCATTGATGCATGCCTGTATTCGTCGTGGCATACTATCCACAAGTTCATCAAGGCACTGTTGGTCCAGATTGTCTCACTGCTCAACGGCGATTCTGGGTTCATCCCTCAGAGTGGTTGGTGTGTCACGTCGTCCTTTTTCAATCTATCTCAGGCACGTTCGATAGGGTTCGTGTCTTGAGAACATGCTGGCCACTCTAGTCGAGCGATGTCGTTATCCTGAAGGAAGTCATCCACAAGATATGCACAATGGGAGCGCTATTTGCCGTCCATGAAGACAAATGCCTCGCCAATATGCAGCCGATAAGGTTGCACCATCGGTCGGAGGATAGCATTCACGTTTCGTACAGCAGTTACGGCGCCTTCCATGACCACCTGCGGCAAACGTCGGCCCCACGTAAAGCCACATCAAAACAACAGGGAACCCCCACCTTGCTGCACTCGCTGGACAATGTGTCTAAGGCGTTCAGCCTGACCGGGTTGCCTCCAAACACGTCTCCATTGATTATCTGGTTGAAGGCTTATGTGACACTCATCGGTGAAAAGAACGTGATGCCAATCCTGAGCGGTCCATTCGGCATGTTATTGGGCCCATCTGTACCGCGCTGTATGGTGTCGTGGTTGCAAAGATGGACCTCGCCATGGACGTCGGGAGTGAAGTTGCGCATCATGCAGCCTATTGCGCACAGTTTGAGTCGTAGCACGTCGTCATGTGGCTGCACGAAAAGCATTATTCAACATGGTGGCGTTGTTGCTACGGTTCCTCCGAGCCATAATCCGTAGGTAGCGGTCATCCACTGGAGTAGTAGCACTTGGGCGGCTCGAGCGAGGCATGTCATCGACAGTTCCTGTCTCTCTGTATCTCCTCCATGTCCGAACAACATCGCTTTGGTTCACGCCGAGACGCCTGGACACTTCCCTTGTTGACAGCCCATCCTGGCACAAAGTAACAATGCGGACGCGATCTAACCACGGTATTGACCGTCTAGGCATGGCTGAACTACAGACAACACGAGCCGTGTACCTCCTTCCTGGTGGAATGACTGGAACCGCCTCCGTCTAATAGGCGCTGCTCATGCAAGATTGTTTACATCTTCGGGCGGGTTTAGTGACACCTCTAAACAGTCATATGGAGTGTGTCTGTGATACAATATCCACAGTCAACGTTTGTCTTCTGGAGTTCTGGGAACTGGGGTGATGCAAAACTTTTTTTGATGTGTGTAGGTACTGAGTACAACTCCCCGTCCATCACCACAACTTTACTTCGTGATGTTTCACTCCTGTGCATTGCATTTTATTACATATCTTTAGTGGTTACTTCTCAGGGGTGATATAAACTTCACGGGGATTCCCAGTGCAGTTCTGAGCGTATCGTCATTTATTTCCAGGTTCTGACATTCTGCTTTGTAAACTGATACTGGTGAAACTTCAATATTTTACGTCTCTTTATGCCTACTCGAGTCTCTATCAGACACGCAAGCTTTATTTAGTCAACAGTGGCTTCAGATTCGGATCACGAACTACAACTCGTCATGTCATTTAATGAGTGTGATAAGACTTTTGCAGTGTTACTTATGTAAAGAAGTTTAATTTAGAAGCGTTGAACACTGTCTCACCTCTAATAAAGTGTTTTCTAATATTTGTTGTATTATGGTATTGTTTTACATCTGGATTGACTGCCACAAAGAGCAGTGTTCTCTAGTAGTCTCTTGTGGTACCTATTTTGTATAGTCAAGAGAGTTTAGAGGACCTGCGACACAGCTGTGCTATGTTGGTTACATACCGCCAGGTGCAGCCTACACATTTGAATTCAGGGGTGGCCAACCTTTTGTGCTGTCGAGTGTACATATTTAACATACACTGTGTAGTAAGTATAGGATATTTGTTGTATTATGCTGCAGAAGATTGCCCCCATGTGCCAACAAAGTAACATGCGTTCAAGTTAGATAGCAAGCGATATGTACCAAAGATGTAACACTCTGCAATGCAACAACGAATTAGGGATGTTTGAGGAGCTAGATTCCTCTAACGAGTACTTTGTCAGGAAACTGCCAGTGTAAAGTAGGAGAACTGTCCAAATTGGAAGCCAGCGTCCGATATCATCGATCACTACATCATTATTGAAAATCTCAGGAAAAATATTGTAGCGTAGAATAGTACCTTCACTAACAGGGTGAATGCCAGCTCACTGTAGTTACTTCTTTGTAGCGCAGCATTTATCTAAACGATCGTGCGTAACGACTTAAAAACCAGATTCAAGCAGGCCGGTGCACCAGCGACGGTCGTGTATGCATCTCCTGGATTCGATCCTGGCCTGACTCACCTCCCGGTCTCGCAAGCCACCACGCTGCGCATTACGCTGCATGAGTGGCTCTTTTTCCATTTCATCCGAATAGCAGATACAATCAATAGCCTTTTCTGATTGATCAAGGAAGAACCTCTGAGGCTCAAGATGTAAAAAAAAAAAAAAGGGAAGATTGATGTTTAACGTCGCCGGCCGCGGTGGCCGAGCGGTTCTAGGCGCTTCAGTCCGGAACCGCGCGATTGCTACGGTGGCAGGTTCGAATCCTGCCTCGGGCATGGATGTGTGTGATGTCCTTAGGTTAGTTAGGTTTAATTAGTTCTAAGTTCTAGGGGACTGATGACCTTAGATGTTAAGTCCCATAGTGCTCAGAGCAATTTGAACCATTTTTGTTAAACGTCCCGCATACGATGATGATGTTTGAGACGGAAAGTAAGCTCAGATTGGCAAAGGACAGGAAGGGAAACCAGCCGTATCCTTTGTTGTAGGAACCATCCCTGCATTTTACCTAGGCAATTTACAAAAAGCATGGTATACCTCAATTTGGATTATCGAACGGCGGAACTGTACAGCTGTTCTCCCAAAAGTGAGCCCAGTACCTTACCTCCTTAGCTTCTTGAAGTATGGACAAATTAAGTCTTCCTCGCATCGTTTTAACGTCCATAACATAGACCAACAACTTGCACCAAAGTCGTAATAATTTATCAGTCGTCATCCGAGGCTATTGTGTGACAATTAGCCCTACCAGGCAAGACGTGGAATGATATTATGGACACAGATTTTCCTGTTCTGCAGTATGCTAAACAGCCCACGGAATAAAGACCTTTCAGCGATTGATGTTATTGTGCGCATTGCTAATTTCAAAGCAGTTACTGGAAACTAAGCACCAAACGAATAGGCGGATGAATGCACTGTAGTTTGATCGATCACTGCTAAAAGACACATCAATAAAATAACTAGGTTTTTCAGTCGAAACGCTTTTAGATGACAAACCATCTGCCTGGTAGGGCTAATTGTCGCACAATAGCCTCGGATGACGACTGATAAATTATTACGGCTTTGGTGCAAGTTGTTGGTCTATGCGCCACACACAAGTACAGCTAACAAGTTTCGAACTGTATAACTAGAATCGTAGAAGCGTGAACCATTAATTAAAAATTAGCTTTTTTAATAATTATAGTATTAAACGTAAATTTGGTTCACCCTGTTATTTTATTCCTAATCATTCACCAATATAGGGTCCTTTCCTGGTGTTTGTTTATTCCGAGTAAAACTGTTATAAAAACATTCGAAGTGCCCTATTTTCCTATCTACAAGCAGTAATTTTCACCTTTGAATTAATGTCTGAAAATAATTGTTGTGGACAAACTTTTGAAGTGCAGATAAAAGTACAGTATGATTTACGTTGTAGAAGTGCTGAAGTGAAATTTAGCTGAAATACTGAAGTAGATGTTTCAAGCAAATTTAACGGTTTTGATATTCTTACTTTTTTGTGGTAAAAAGGAAAGTGAAAGTGAGTAAACAAGTTTTGCTATAAATACGAACATTTCATTCATAAAAACTGAGGTTTTGGAAGTAAAAGCGTTGAGTAAAGTAAAGATAAAATTCTTGCAGTTATAAATGAAATTCGGCGAAGTACAAAGAGTTATAAAAAGAAAATTGCTTATGTAGCTCAGTAACTCTGAAGCAGGTTGCATAAAAATACTGAATGACACAAGTAGCTAACAGCTTCCTGTGTCTTTCTCAGAACCACATCTTGAAAAGTTATATTTGTTTGTGAAATTATGTTAGGGAACAGCAGGAATGTAGGCCAAATTTACTTCTTCTACTTTTCTGAAACTTAACCATTTCTTTGTCTAGATAGGCTGGCGATTGTAAATCCTTTAGACAAACCACTCAATGAACTTGGTACAGGAAGGTCCTACATTCAGTATTATTCCATTTTTACTGCGTTTCTTTCTAACAGCTAGAATACGCTTAGGAAAAGGAACTAATAGACTTATTTCCATATCCATCAGTCATACTTCACGGTCAAATCTGTGCTGATATTCTTGAGTGAATATCGCACATTTTTTTGCCGATCAGGACTGCCTTCCTTCGAGAATGCTGTTCGATGTATGATCCCGTAGCACGTAGTTAACGAGTTTCGTGGCTAATATTCATAAATGTAATAGGTGAAAATTATGTAAAAGCTGTACTATGTGTAGTATTTTTTGTGTTCTTATGTTCCATATGTTCTAGAACGTTGAAACGCGACGGCGAACTGGCAGCAGCCCAATAACGGCAGCTACGGAAGCTGGTCGCCGTACGCGCCGAGCCGACAGCCAGGACTACAACGTTGGGTCAGCCGCAGATTCGATGCAGAATAAATAATTACATTGTTAATACGAAAAATAACTTGTTACTACATGTCTGCATTCCATTGAATTCAGTCGTTGGATGGAAGTGTCTACCATACTGTATCTATTGTCAATAATTATCTATAAGCCAACGGAGAAGATAATTATTGTGAAAAGAAAAAACCTACTGTTGAAGATTTTTTTGTTTTGGAAGTGTGCATGCTTGAAGTTGGTTATAAAAACTGAATCAAAATCCAAATCAGCTGAAACGGAGAGATAACGGATTCAACAATATGCAGCCAAGAAACATTGGAAAACCAAATGAATACTCAGTTTTTATTTTTCCTAAAGACGCGATTAATTTATTCTCATGATTGTGCGTTAGGGTTTGTTTTTAATCAAAGGGACTAGAGTTAATCTGAGAATTCTTGGCACTTTTTAAAGTATATTGAAAGTTAATAGTGAAAAGTGAAATATTTTGACAGTTACGTTACGCGAATCAGAGATTGCGCTGTTTAGTAACACCCGCGAGCATCTCTGGTTCTCTTTACAACAGAAAATAACTGCGTTACATCCGTGAACGAAAAGTAACTTGAAACTGAGATTTCCAACATAAATCTTTACGAGTGTAAAAGCTATTAATGTTCGTGTGGCCTTTTTGAAACTACGAACCTGTCAAATATAGAGAATAATTCTTCGGATGAGATGAAGTTAAACATTGGCCCATTCAATATAACTGACAGCATGATCGGGTTGATCTGTGGATATATTTCTGTGGTCAGTACGTGTTCAGGTGTCCGCGTGTCGTAAATCCTGTAAAAGTGTTAACATTATATAACAGTTGTGGAAAGTACGTACGTTGATGACGTGTATACTACACTCCTGGAAATGGAAAAAAGAACACATTGACACCGGTGTGTCAGACCCACCATACTTGCTCCGGACACTGCTAGAGGGCTGTACAAGCAATGATCACACGCACGGCACAGCGGACACACCAGGAACCGCGGTGTTGGCCGTCGAATGGCGCTAGCTGCGCAGCATTTGTGCACCGCCGCCGTCAGTGTCAGCCAGTTTGCCGTGGCATACGGAGCTCCATCGCAGTCTTTAACACTGGTAGCATGCCGCGACAGCGTGGACGTGAACCGTATGTACAGTTGACGGACTTTGAGCGAGGGCGTATAGTGGGCATGCGGGAGGCCGGGTGGACGTACCGCCGAATTGCTCAACACGTGGGGCGTGAGGTCTCCACAGTACATCGATGTTGTCGCCAGTGGTCGGCGGAAGGTGCACGTGCCTGTCGACCTGGGACCGGACCGCAGCGACGCACGGATGCACGCCAAGACCGTAGGATCCTACGCAGTGCCGTAGGGGACCGCACCGCCACTTCCCAGCAAATTAGGGACACTGTTGCTCCTGGGGTATCGGCGAGGACCATTCGCAACCGTCTCCATGAAGCTGGGCTACGGTCCCGCACACCGTTAGGCCGTCTTCCGCTCACGCCCCAACATCGTGCAGCCCGCCTCCAGTGGTGTCGCGACAGGCGTGAATGGAGGGACGAATGGAGACGTGTCGTCTTCAGCGATGAGAGTCGCTTCTGCCTTGGTGCCAATGATGGTCGTATGCGTGTTGGGCGCCGTGCAGGTGAGCGCCACAATCAGGACTGCATACGACCGAGGCACACAGGGCCAACACCCGGCATCATGGTGTGGGGAGCGATCTCCTACACTGGCCGTACACCACTGGTGATCGTCGACGGGACATTGAATAGTGCACGGTACATCCAAACCGTCATCGAACCCATCGTTCTACCATTCCTAGACCGGCAAGGGAACTTGCTGTTCCAACAGGACAATGCACGTCCGCATGTATCCCGTGCCACCCAACGTGCTCTAGAAGGTGTACGTCAACTACCCTGGCCAGCAAGATCTCCGGATCTGTCCCCCATTGAGCATGTTTGGGACTGGATGAAGCGTCGTCTCACGCGGTCTGCACGTCCAGCACGAACGCTGGTCCAACTGAGGCGCCAGGTGGAAATGGCATGACAAGCCGTTCCACAGGACTACATCCAGCATCTCTACGATCGTCTCCATGGGAGAATAGCAGCCTGCATTGCTGCGAAAGGTGGATATACACTGTACTAGTGCCGACATTGTGCATGCTCTGTTGCCTGTGTCTATGTGCCTGTGGTTCTGTCAGTGTGATCATGTGATGTATCTGACCCCAGGAATGTGTCAATAAAGTTTCCCCTTCCTGGGACAATGAATTCACGGTGTTCTTATTTCAATTTCCAGGAGTGTATATGCACAAATCCCCGTGAAATAATGTTGAACATGGCTTCTCCCGCGACAGGACTATTTGTTCTGTTGGGTATAGTGTTATGATGTGTGTTAAATAAGTCGGCCACTGTGGCCGAGTGGTTCTAGGCGCTTCAGTCTGGAACCGCGCTGCTGCTACGGTCGCAGGTTCGAATCCTGCCTTGGGCATGGATGTATGTGATGTCCTTAGGTTAGTTAGGTTTAAGTACATCTGAGGTCATCAGTCTCCTAGACTTAGAACTAAAGTTCCATACTGCTCAGAGCCATTTGAACCATTTTTGTGTTAAATACATTATTCTTTAACATTCTGTGCGCACAAACATTTTTTCTACAGAAAATAGTAATTTAGGCAGTAGAGAGTTAATGAGGGGCATTGAGTGGGAGCGTTGGCGGTCGGCGTTCTCCGTGCACGGCTGTGCAGTTGTTGTGCCGTGGTGATCCAGGCTAGTGCTGTCTGGCTGTACAGTTCTCGCGGTACCCCCGGTCGTCCCGGAGAATCTGACGCCTTGTCACAGTTCGCGTGGCTCCCCCCGTCGGAGGATCGAGTTCTCCCTCGGGGATGAGTGGGCGTGTTGTCGTTAGTTTAAGTTAGATTATGCAGTGTTTAAGCCTAGGGACCGATCACTTCAGCAATTTGATCCCATAAGAACGTACCACCTTGATGATGAACGTCATTTGTATGTCCTCCAGTGACCTGTCTGCATTGCCTACTTTTGGTTGTTTTTGAAGACGATTGGCGCTAGCCTTACGCTTGGTTATTCAATTTTTTGTTGTTCTCCGCTCCCCAATTTTTATTTAATGTGATTGGGAAAGGTATGCTGCATATGCTCAATTGTCCCCCGTATGTTTTGAATAAATATCTTTAAAAATTTATGGGTGCCCAATTCTAAGTAAAATGCAAACTGTTGTTTTCCTGATCTAATTTTAATGCCCAGAGGACTGTTCCCAATTCTAAGTCACATCTTGTCACTTGGCCTTTAGAAAAGAGGTCCACTTTATTTACTGGCACTAACTTGTTTCTTGCAGCCAGTAAGTTTTTTCTTTCTCCATAGATACCACAATAACCTCTAAGAAAAACAAGTGGAATTTTTTATACGATGCTTAAATGATGCTTGTCATTGTTAAATTATACGTAAACTTTGTTAAAAACAATTCCATGAGGACAACTGATGTTCTTAAGATACTCTGATTTTACTAATAAGCTAATAATGGGCCATTGGTGTTTCCTGGGTTGAGAACTGTAGTTAGAAGTGTGCTTCTGCATTTATTAAGATTGTGGGGATATTGGTTCTACATGTAGGATTAGTAATTTTGATCCTTGGCCGGTAGTAATTTGGGCTTTAAGTGTGTATCTCGTTCGAACCTATTAACTTTAACTACCAGCATAAGGCGAGTTAACATCCAGTGGTGCTTTAATCTTAGTATTAGTTATTGAATTTCTTTTAGAGCCAGGGCAAAGACTTCGATTTTATTTAACCTGTTCACTGCTTAAGAGGGTTGGGTTGATTTGGGGAGGAGACCAAACTCATAGGTTATCGGTCTCATCGGATTATGGAACCATCCCTGCATTTGCGTGAAGCGATTTAGGGAAATCACGGAAAACCTAAATCAGGATCGCCGGACGCGGGATTGAACCGTCGTCCTCCCGAATGCGAGTCCAGTGTGCTTAACCACGGCGCCAGTGTTTTGCGGTATATGTTGGAGTGCAGTACCTTCCCCTCTCTCGCCAGAGGGGGGGGGGGGGGGGTAGGGGCTGGGTTGGGTCCCGATTCTATCTTGTGTTGTCCGGGGTTTTATGTTCTGCCCTGATGCTGGGCCGCTCTATTACTTTACCGAAATTTTCGGGTTATAGTTTGCATCCGCATGACTTTCAATGTAAATCATTAATACTTACTGTTTTGGTGAAAAAGGTTTAAAGAATATCTACATTGTTTCGCTTCTGGTGTTTCAGATTTAATGCCTTTTTAAGGGCAATAGCTCGTGTTTCATCTTCAATGAGCTTTTTAGTTGGGGCTTGTATTGTTGCTTAATAAATTGTTTTAAAGAGTAGATAGTAACAACTGATTTTCAGAAGTTGTGGCCAGCCCTTCGTCTAGGACCTGGTGGTTGCTGTCGTCCTAAGATACAAGCTCTTGTTGCCTACGTCACTGGCACCGGACGTTCCTTTCACTACGCACCGTAAGCTGCCTTTGCAAATTGTAGCGGCCGGTTTAGATGTAACATTCCCTATCATAACCAAACAAAAAATTACCGGCGTAGTTCATGCACCTCCACGTCCTCTCCTATCAACTGAATTGCAGATATATTTCGGATTTATTATTTCACACCTTTAAGCGTACTCGTAACAAATACTGCCGCTCATCGCGATGACAAATCGGACGTCATTTCTGCCTGTTGACATACACTGTCTGATTGAAAGTATCCGGACAACCCTAACTAGTACAGAGTTGAACACTAAATGTTAAATAAGTAATCAAAGATAATGGGGGATAAATGGACCCGCTAGTATAAAATAAGGTGCGGAGTATTTTGTTGTCAGTAGAGCAGCAGTAGCAGCACAACAGGTCGTTCGGCAGAGCTCAGTGAGTTTGGACGTCTACTGTTCATTGGAGGCCACTTGAACAACAGATCCATTAGGGATACTTGTTGACTTCTAAAGCTGCCCAATTCGGCTGTTGGTGATGTGATGGTGAAGTGAGAACGCGCAGGAACAACTAGGTCAGGCGTACTGACGGAGAGGGACCGTCGAGCATCGCGGAGTTTAATTGTAAGAACTCCCATGAAACCAGCAGGAGGAATCACTCGTGAGTTCCAAAGTGCTACGAACAGTCCAGTTGGCACAATGTCCGTAGAGACCGACGCCATTGGACAGTGGGTGACTGGAAACCAGCGATTTGGAGTGATGAATCACGCTATACCCTGTAGCAATCCGAAGGAAAGATTTGGGTTTTTGCGAATGCCTGTAGAACGTCACCTGCCACCATGTGTAGTACCAGCAGCGAAGTACAGAGAAGATGGTGTTACGATATGTGTGTGTTAGGGTGTGGTCCTCTTATTGTGCTTAAGAAAATGCTAAAGGCTTTTTAGCCATTGTGTACCAAAGAGGTAAATAATACAGGGAGGGGTTGTAAACGTTCTTCATCACTCACTGCGGTGCGCCTTACTGTAGCTGCAATGTATTGGGCGATTGTTTTGAATGCGAACGAGCTGTTGTATGGTTTTGTAAGTTACACAAATGCGGAGTTTCTTTTCGAAATCGTGCCTGTTGTGCGCTCATAGCATAAATACATATACGTATCTAACAAACAGATTGAAGATTAGTGTGCATAATTTTATGTATGTTCTGTAACTGTGCTGTGTTTTCTGTACATTGCATGCTGTTGTGGCCGAGCAGTTCTAGGCGCTTCAGTCCGGAACCGCGCTGCTGCTACGGTCGCAGGTTTGAATCCTGCCTCGGGCATTGATGTGTGTGATGTCCTTAGGTTGGATAGGTTTAAGTAGTTCTAAAAATGTCTAAGGGACTGATGACCTCAGATGTTAAGTCCCATAGTGCCCCTAGCCATATGAACCATTTTTCTGTACATTGATGTAGGGCCTATTTGTGTACGAGTTTTCCGTGGCATATGCCTTAAGCACTACAATATTCCGAAAACTTTGTGATGATGGAGAAGCCTGACAAAGACTTACATCATACTTCGTTCATTTTTCTGAAACGTGAGTAGCGTATGATCACAAGTTTTTGTTGTAACGGAAAACATAGGTGCTAGGTGGAAGGTGTAGTGAATTATGGCTTTTTTATGAGTATTGAAAAGTGATTTAGTTTTGACAGTTGCTATAGGCATTACTCCAACAATTGTTTCTGTTGCTTTCTTTCACTTTTCATTGAAGTGTGCCTTCACATTATGAAATATGGATTACAGTATCCTGAAAACAGATAGTTATGGTACTTGTCTTAAATTATAGCTTCATATTACAATAGGAGACCTTTGTATCCACATTACTATATGAAACACTCTTGTTATGCTTTTATGCAAGGGTAGCCGTTTTGCAAAGTTTGGACCTATATAATGAGCAGATGATAAACTAATTCAGAAGAAAGCTATTTTAGCTAGCCAGTGTATTAAGTACTAGTTTCATTAACTTAATATCACACAACAACTGGCAGCATGGGTTACGTCATAGCGTACCTGATCCGTGAGTCAGTTTACGTATTTGATCCATTTAACACATAATTTCTCTTACTTGAAACAAATTTAACCATATGCTACATAAGATTCATACAAAATCAAACTTTTCCCAGAACGATCTTCTCCAAACTCTGATCTCCAGAACTTGTAGGTTACACATATCTCCAACAGGTTTTTTGAATTTTTCTGGATTGGATGTCTTTTATATACATTAAACCGCCTGAAGACTGACTGGAAACTGAATTTTGCAGAGAAAGTTTTCTTATTTTGAACGTCACGCAATACATCGCCTGGGAACTGAGTATTTGTTTGTCTGTGTTACAGTAACTGCCGACAGATGATATATATATCAAGTGTTGTTCCTTCATAATCAAGGATAATTTAGCTTCTGTCTGTAATGCTAAACATTGATAGTTGAACATTATCTTGTAGTTATTTGACACATTATCTGTCTCTATCCTATATCATGACCTTTTCTTTGGACTTCCGAAAATATGGCGGAGACTTGCTCAGTATGCTTCACTCTGGCCACAGTGTTGCCTGTCCGTGATATTCTCTCGGTTTGGCAGAAACTAAATCGCCGATTGTTGTGGAAAGAAGCTATCATAGGTTGCATGGACGTGATTCACCTGATGTGAAACAATTAAGGAATGGCATCGTAGGTTTCAGGCAACTGAAACTGATCGGAATCATTCTGGCAGTGCACATCTTAGGCTGTGGTTGTAGTGGAGTGGCGCTACAGACAGAGCGGCGTAGAACTCTGTATAGGGAAAGCATCACTAGCAACGCAGTGGGCCCAAAATGGCGGCCACTGGCAAGTTGGCTGTACGAGCTTCAGAGGGGCGTTGACCAGAGCGCCACACAGTGGAGCTGAGCGAATCAGACATGCTTATTTCAATGAGCATTCAAGGACTCCGGCTGCATTCGGGCAACCCCAGCAGGATTCAGCTGTTGCTACGGGCAGCACAGTCGGTACTGTTGCTGACGCTGCTGTTCATTTTGTCGTACTGTTGAGAAAATGGCACCAGCAGAAACTTTGATAAGAGCTGTTTTCGTCCATTATGTGGCCGGCAAAACAGCTACTATAACAACCGATTCATTTTGGGCAAGTTATATCATGAGGTGACAGCAGAATTACCATCTATAAATACAGAAAGCATTTCAACAATCTCTTATTTCTGTCACTGTCGTAAAACGAGAAGCAGTAATAATTTTAAAATAGCGAGGCTGAGAAACACATGAAAATCATGTTTTGTTATGTGACAAATAGTTTTAAAAACCGTCTCATTTGGACAGCTTCTTCTAAAGGTCTATTAAAGTTTCGTTATCTCTGATAATTGCCTTGTATAGAACGCTAAATGTATACTGTACGTTACTCATCGAATTCAGAGATCCTTGTAGGTCAATGACAGTGTTGTGAGAAAATGTACATTTCACAATATTGTCAGCAAATTCTGGTGAAGTTTCTGTTGGCTTCCAAAATATGCTTAACTTAGCGCTCAATATTCCAAAAGCACATTCAGTTAAGGAGTGGTTATATGGCTCCTAGAGTGGGCCTGCTCTTCGTCGCCAGGTTCAACAGATCCCCATGGGGCAAGTGGTGTGATGATGACCAGAACAGTGATCGAAACTGGTCACCAGTAAATACATAAACATCTTTATGTGGTTGAGACTCTTTTACTATAAAAAATTTTAACATCTGCCATAACTGCTGACTTTCCAATAGAAACTAGACAAAATGTTTCAAAAAGAATTAAATTCAGTTAATTGTAATAGTCTGGAAATGCTTCTGTTGAAATATGCATTTCATGGACATAAAACTCATCGACTGTAAGATTTCATAACATGCCTCAACTACAACTATGCCTCATCTTCAATGAATACGAAAAGCAACACAACTGATGTCTTTTTGGGTGGAGAGTCTGCCAATACATTAAGCGCCCTTTCTTGCGTCGAACGAAATGCGCTAGAAGAATAAAATCTACCATCACTTTCCTTCCCATATCCAGCAACATCAGTTATGATGAATTTCTCCTTTCGATTGGCAGTTGCCTGTAGTACGACTGAACGAAAATTTGTATAACTGTAAAACATTGTACCAGAATTTACAGCGCATTGTAGACTAATGTGTTTTCTGTCAACATCACTGACTGCGTTTGTAAAGCTCTGTATTTTATATAAAGGTATTTAGAAAAAGGCACTCGGTCGGCCGGAGTGGCCGAGCGGCTCCAGGCGCTACAGTCTGGAACTGCGCGACCGCTATGGTCGCAGGTTCGAATCCTGCCTCGGGCATGGATGTGTGTGATGTCCTTAGTTTGGTTAGGTTTAGGTATTTCTAAGTTTAGGGGACTGATGACCTCAGAAGTTAAGTCCCATAGTGCTCAGAGCCATTTGAACCATTTGAACCAAAAAGGCACTCGTATCTGGAGTGGCTGGAGGCAATCCCGTAACTCTTTGGTAGATGACTCCGCGATTCTTACAACGGTCGTGAATCCTATTGCGAATGTGAGAGCCATTTCTTGAAAACGTCTTCTGATTTCTAGGACTCTATTACAATTCTTGTTTCATCAGTTATCCATAGCCCTTAAAAACGACATTGTTTCATTGGAAAAAATTGCAGTTGCTTGAATATCAGCTAGATATGAAAATTTCGCCAATTATTCATATGGCAAAATAGTCTTCTCTTTCCATACTAACATTTGTCAAAACATTGATTCGATATCGCAAGCCGTTTGTGAAATGCGAGGAATGTTACTTACATTTCATTCTGGCATTTTCGCTGTCGCGCGAGTTCGGGACGAAGCGCTTCACAGACGATGCATTTTCTCGATATTTGTGATAGACAGCGATATCATTCTAAGTTTGAAGGATAATTCAGTATGTTTGCTACATTTAATATTTTGAAACATATGACCTAACATGCACCAAATGCTAATTCATAGCGCAATGTACTGAACAGACTTTTCGAAATTCTTGCAGTAGTTTCCTTAATCCCGTAATGTCACAAGACTCTGAATTAACGAAATGATAGGCAGTTCATCATGAAGTTGACGAGTGAAGCTCAAATCTTTTTAACAAGGAGTTCGTTTAAAATCGTTTGAGACAGATTGCAGACAGGCCAGTTTGCGCTTTTGCCGTCCATCTAGTAAAATGAGCTTGCCAGCTGCAACACCGCCCCCTGCCCCACTGTACGAGGTCTGTTCAAAAAATTCCGGAACATTCGTAATTTCGTGCCAACGGTCCGTTGCACCGACATGCGGTTGGCATCGCTGTACACACTTGTATTCAATGTCTGACTGCCGATAGTTCATTGTTGCATGTGTTAGTTATTGTTGCAGTATTGAGTAGAACGTCGTATCGAACTGTTTGCGAATTTTGAGATGGCAGAGTTAGAGGAGCCTCTGCATTAAATTTTGCACGGAACACAAGAAAACCTTTACAGAGACACATCTAATGACGCAGGAAGCCTACGGTGATGTGTTGTTAAGCCGTACTCTGTGTTACAAACGGTTCACACATTTAAAAATGGTCGGACGGAGGTTAAAGATGACCCTCGTTCAGGATGCCCTTCGACTTCTACCGACAATACGCATGTCAGGAACGTCAACGAAATTGTGCGTGCCGATCGAACACTGACTGTCAGAGGCATTGCAGAAGAATGTAACATTTCAGTTGTATTATGTCATGATATCCTGACACAGCATCTTTAAATGCACCGTGTTGGCGCCAAGTTCCTCTCACGGGTTATGAGTCGAGACCAGCAAGGCCTTCGCTTTGCAAGTTGCGAAGAGCTTTTGGATGGCGCAAATGAGAACGATTTGTTCCTTAAGAGAATTATTACTCGTGATGAGGCGTGGTTCTACGGTTATGATGCGGAGACCAGGGTTCAATCATCACAATGGTTCGGAAAATATTCTCGAAGACAAAAAAAAGCTCGTCAGGTCAGGTCAAATGTTAAAGTCATGCTGATAGATTTCTTTGACTTTGAAGAACTAGTTCATAATGAATTCGTGCCACAGGGTTCTAGGCTCTACAGTCTGGAACCGCGCGACCGCAACGGTCGCAGGTTCGAATCCTGCCTCGGGCATGGATGTGTGTGATGTCCTTAGGTTAGTTAGGTTTAAGTAGTTCTAAGTTCTAGGGGGCTGATGACCTCAGAAGTTAAGTACCGTAGTGCTCAGAACCATTTGAAACATTTTTTGTCGTGCCACAGGGACAACATGTTAATCGATGGTACTATCGGTACGTGTTGCGATGCCTGCCAGAAAGTGTGAGAAGGAAATGGCGTGCAATTGGCGAGAAAATTCATGGATCTTGCATCATGATAACGCAGACACACATAAACTCCTGTGGGTGTGTGACTATTACACAAAAAACGAAAACACGGCCCTGCCTCATCTTCCGTACTTTCAAGACCTGGCTCCTGCGGACTTGAAAGAAGAAAATTTGCAACGACAGACGGGATAAAAGAAAATTCGCAACCGGCGCTTCGCGCGATCCAGCAAGGTACGTGCCAAGGCTTCTTCGGGAAATGGATTGGTTCAAATGGCTCTGAGCACTATGTGACTTAACATCTAAGGTCATCAGTCCCCTACAACTTAGAACTACATAAACCTAAGGACATCACACACATCCATGCCCGAGGCAGGATTCGAACCTGCAACCGTAGCAAACGCGCGGTTCCGGAATGAAGCGCCTGAAGCGCTGATGCATTAGCTCCATAGTTAACAATCATATACAACCGTTCGCTCGACGAAAGATGCGTACGCAAAGACTGGAAAGTTGTGCAGGTCACGCCAATATTCAAGAAAGGTAGTAGGAGTAATCCACTAAATTACAGGCCCATATCGTTAACGACGATATGCAGCAGGATTTTAGAACATGTATCGTGTTCGAACATTTTGAATTACCTCGAAGAAAATGGTCTATTGACACAGTCAACGTGGGTTTAGAAAACATCGTTCCTATGAAACACTACTAGTTCTTTATTCACATGCTATTGGCAAGGGATTTCAGGTCGATTCCGTATTTCCGGATTTCCGGAAGGCTTTTGACACTGTACCACACAAGCGGCTCGTGGTGAAATTGCGTGCCTATGGAATATCGTCTCAGTTATGTGATTGGATTTGTGATTTCCTGTCAGAGAGGTCACAGTTCGTACTAGTTGACGGAAAGTCATCGAGTACAACAGAAGTGACTTCTGGCGTTCCCCAAGGTAGTGTTCCTCATCTATATAAATGATATTGGAGACAATCTGAGCATCCGTCTTCGGTTGTTTACAGATGACGCTGTCGTTTATCGACTAATAAAGTCATCAGAAGATCAAAACAAACTGCAAAACGATTTAGAAAAGATATCTGAATGGTGCGAAAAGTGGCACTTGACCTTGAATAACGAATAGTGTGAGGTCATCCACATGAGTGCTAAAAGGAACTTTATTAAAATTCGGTTACACGATAAATCAGTCTAATCTAAAAGCCCTAAATTCAACTAAATACCTAGATATTACAATTACGAACAACCTAAATTGGAAGGAACACATAGAAAATGTTGTGGAGAAGGCAAACTAAAGACCTCGTTTTATTGGAAGGACACTTAGAAAATGTAACGGATCTACTAAGGAGACTGCCTACACTACGCTTGTCCGTCCTCTTTTAGAATACTGCTGTGCGGTGTGGTACCCTTAGCAGATAGGACTGACGGAGTACATAGAAAAAGTTCAAAGAAGGGCAGCACGTTTTGTATTATCGCGAAATAAGGGAGAGAGTGTCACTGCAATGACACATGACTTGGGCTGGAGATCATTAAAAGAAAGGCGTTTTTCGTTGCGACGGAATCTTCTCAGGAAATTCCAATCACCAACTCTCTCCTCCGCATGCGAAAATATTTTGTTGACACTAACCTACTTAGGGAGAAACGATCATGACGATAAAATAAAGGAAATCAGAGCTCGTACGGAAAGATATAGGTGTTCGCTCTTTCCGCACACTATACGAGATTGGAATAATAGAGAATTGTGAGGGTGGTTCGACGGATCCTCTGCCAGGCACTTGAATGTGATTTGCAGAGTGTCCATGTAGATGTAGATGTAGATCCGCTCGGTCACAGCAGCCGGCCCGGAAATGGAAACGGCGTTGGTAGCGGTGGGATGAATTGTGGAGGGGAGTATTTCAAAGGAGGTCATGCACAATAAGTAAATGGTAACAGTAGAAAACTCTTGTGGACTAAGTTACTGAACTTTTTTTTGAACAGACGTATTAATCGCGATCGAAGCAGCGTTGCGGCAACTGCCCGATACTCAGTTCTACTTTGCTCTGTTGCGCCGCTCCAGTACAATTCGGGACCTGGTGGTTCGGAAGACACAGTGGAAGATATTAGATAAGCGTTTCTCAGAAGCCCACGTAAGTCAATTTGGCACGAATCTAGGCAACTTAATATGACTCGAAAGACATTGCTTCGCCGGCCGAAGTGGCCGTGCGGTTAAAGGCGCTGCAGTCTGGAACCGCAAGACCGCTACGGTCGCAGGTTCGAATCCTGCCTCGGGCATGGATGTTTGTGATGTCCTTAGGTTAGTTAGGTTTAACTAGTTCTAAGTTCTAGGGGACTAATGACCTCGGCAGTTGAGTCCCGTAGTGCTCAGAGCCATTTTTGAACATTGCTTCGAAATGGTTCAAATGGCTCTGAGCACTATGGGACTTAACATCTGTGGTCATCAGTTCCCTAGAACTACTTAAACCTAACTTACCTAAGGACATCACACACATCCATGCCCGAGGCAGGATTCGAACCTGCGAGCGTAGCGGTCTTGCGGTTCCAGACTACAGCGCCTTTAACCGCACGGCCACTTCGGCCGGCCAACATTGCTTCGTTTAGTGCAGACACATCATAGTTTTTATACTAATAAAGTACTTCTGAAGCCGAACGACAAATCACACCGACAACAGTTTCCTAAGGATACGATGCAGCGCATTGCCATGAATGCCAGCATTCTGGAAAGATGTTCTTTCTCAGAAGAGAATCAGTTAATCGGCATAACGCTCGGATTCAGGACTCGCAACATTCGCACGCTATCATTGAAAATGTTTGTGATAGTCCTAAGCTGAACCTCTTGTAACACCAATATCGTTTGTAAGTTGGTTTATACCATGTTAATGTGTATCTATGATTATGAAGTGTTTGTTCTTTGTTAGTTAAGGTTATTGAATTGTGTCAAGAAATTTAAAGTTTGCAATGAATGAACGAAAAAAGATAGAGGATGTACAAAATAATGAAATTTTATAAAATATGTGTGTTCATAAAGAAAAAGTTGTTTACTGGAAACTGGTCCATGCTTAGGGAACTTGTATTGTGAAATGTAAAAGCTGTAGGGAAGCCCTTCCGCAACGAAATTGGCTTGGCGCGAGGTAAAAGGTGGTTTTCGCGGTCGTATTGGGCGAGTACTTGGTGGGAACGGTACGCTGTCAGTGGATAGTCATTGCACGATAGACATCGAGGGTGCCAAGGAGGCATTTGGAAGCCGTTTTGTGTGGAATTTTACCTCGGATGTGGATTTGGCTAATGCATGGTGCTTTTGGCAATAAGGAATGGCTCTGATACGATAAAAATCCGTCGCCGAGAAGAAATTGTATAGAGTATTTAACATCAAGAGCCGTGATTACAGTTAGCCGTTACGTCGTTTGCCACCACTGTTTCGCCACTGCTCCATCAACTTCAGGTACACAGATATAGCATGGACCAAATAATTTGTGTGAGTGTTTTCAATAATAATCCAAGCGCTATGAACCTTTGTCTGAACCCTAATAGGCTGCGTTCACACTGCCGGCCGGGCCGAGCCGAGCCTGGCCGGGCCGCCGCCCGCTTCGATATCAAACACATGGTTTTGAATTGCGGTGTTCACACTGGCGGCCGGGCCGCGCCGACACGGCGTGAGCCTCCCGGAGCCGAGCCGGCGACATCCCGAGTGTTTAATATTGCCGGCGCGAGCCGACCGCAGGCGCGAGCCTGTGGAGCAGCACTACAGCTTCTGCAGTACACGCATCACACGTCTCCCTTCTGCTTTCTTCACAAGTGTGACTGCACACGTCTTTTATTTTAAGATGTTGCCTCACATTTCACAATCAGTCAGGAAAAATTACGTTTATTATAATGATACATGCGAAATTACTTTTATTTCATTTATTTAATCTACCGTATTTACATGCATTTACAACAATAGCTTGCCAGCGATCGCGGCATTGCCGCCACTGAATAGTTCGCATTTACTTGTAAACGGAGACTGATATGAGTGTCACTGAGGGACGGAAATGTGTCCCTGCCAGATGATAATGCATTGTAAAGTCATGCTGTGGCAGTTCCTTATCAGTGGAAATAGAACCACTGAGTCAAAGGGCATTATCTCAAAACTCTTCTCCTATCAATCTGTCTATCTTACAAGGTCATGAAAAGAATTCTGTGAGGTCATCAGTGGCTCCACATGATGAACCATCACCACTGCCAAGCGCTGCATCATGAAGAAAAAAGAAGAAAAAAGTTACAAAATTCTGAAGGAGTATTTCTGCGATTCTTCGTTGAAGGCACAGCAAGACATTACCCACAATGACGAAGCTAATTACTTCCTAATGATTCTCAGGAGTCCCATAAACTCTCTTCCCCTCAGAGGTAAGGGTAAGCGTTTGTGAAATTTAAAATACAAAAACATGACTACAATTAACTGGAGGTAGTGAATGCTGTACAAAGTTCTACTGCGAGCCAAAAAGTGTGTACTAACGAATCTTACCTTATCGTTATACACAATTTTTCTTCTGCTGTTATACTTCTGCGAAAATTTGTGTTCTGTTTAGAAATTTTGTCTTGAATGTTCTGTAGCACATACTGAAATGTATTATGATTCGTTCTGTAATTTGAATAAAATTTTTTAAGGATAGTTTTTAAGTTTTTCATATAAAGAAAAAAACTCTCCTAAATGTCTGTCGCTATTCATGGGATGAATCCATAACCTCTTAGTTCTTCTGTACTTCAAAACTCGACGAGTTACTGCAGAGTCAAAACAATACCAATAAAAGAGTGAAGACATTGTTCTACACGACAGCACAGACCAGCTAAAGGCGAGCAACTGTTGACTGCAGCTGCGTTTTCTACTGACTTGCTTGTCAGCTGTCGAAGGGTGGAAATCTTTTTAAATTTATTTATTTGGCCTCCCGCCAGCCATTTAGCCAAAGAGTGGGGATTACGTTGACAGTGCAGCGCAGCCCGCCAAGGAAGAAAAAAAACAATGAAGAACACTGAAACGCACATTTGTGCCGATCTACAGTAGTTTCATTAACTCTCCATTCTTTTTCTGTCAAAGTAGACAACGAGACTACAGAATTGCGCTTCAGTTACCTTTTAGTTCGAAATACGAAATGTACATCATACTAATTGTAGGATGTCGATGACAAATAATTTTTTGTCTTTTGTGATGCAACGTGTGGCCAATTATAAAAGCATACCAGACGATTGTCCAGTAGCCGAGGGAAAAATTCTTATACATTTGGATTTATCTAGAGAATGATATCATTAAAAAAATAAGAGGGACCGGCACTAGGTCTGCGCTGATCACTAGTAATTAGTTTTTTCCTGTCCTGCATTATATGACTACACTAAACCAAGCTGTAACCGCGCGAACTCCGTGGCTTGCGGACGCGGCATTGACGCCACTGAATAGCTCGCATTACTTGAGACCAGAGACAGATATCAGTATCATTATCATTTCAAAAACTTTTTGGTACTTTTAGCTACATTTCATTCCCAACAATGTATGGTCTAAAACTGATCTAACAGTAAGCTACCCGCTACATAACTTTTTCACTACAAGATTTGTAAATCAAGTGCACAACGTTGACAAATAGCATCATTTCACAATGACTGTTAAGAAATATGGAAAGATAAATGATTCAATACGAAGCTAAGATGTTGCACTACCATGTGTACAAAAATTAGATTCTTTAGCCGCATACTTTCTTCAAAATCGGTTGGGAAGCGTTACGAAACTAAGAAATCACGCGAAACGAAACGTAGACTTTTTCTTTTTTCACGACGTAAGTAACGCTTTTAAGGAAAAAATAAGTTCATAAAACGATGTGGCGAAGTCTTATATACCGCTAAGAATTTTTAAAACATGAAAATCGGAGAAGTGGATTTTCCCCCATTTCGCCGTCCCGGCTCGGCGCGGCGCGCAATGTGAATGCACTACTCGTCGGCCTGAGCTGGCTAGGCACGAGCCGAGCCAGTACGCGTCAGCCCGGCCCGGCCCGGCCGGCAGTGTGAACGCAGCCTAATGTTATTGCCGACCGCGGTGGTCTAGCGGTTCAAGGCGCTCAGTCTGGAACCGCGCGACTGCTACGGTCGCAGGTTCGAATCCTGCCTCGGGCATAGATGTGTGTGATGTCCTTAGGTTACTTAGGTTTAAGTAGTTCTAAGTTCTAAGGGACTGATGACCTAAGATTTTAAGTCCCATAGTGCTCAGAGCCATTTGAACCATTTGAACCTAAGGTTATCCTAATCATGAACCGAGGCAGGATCCCCTCCTAAGTGTGCAGAATACCGAGTATCCTGTTTCTATCAAAAATAGTGATTCGTTTCTGTGTAGTAAGTGTGCAAAAAATCTGTGCTAGAGTGCGTAAATGTTACTGTCTAAAATACCTGTTTCTCGGGTGACGAAAAAGGCACGTAAATTAAACTTATTTGAAACGTAATTTAGCCTTGATTGCTATCATGAACAATTTTTTTAAGTTAATTGAGCTCAGTGTTGAGTAAAAATCTTTAAAGGATAAAAACATAAATTATTCCAAGTGGGGTTAAACATTAATTTTGGTTGGATTGAACTTTGCTTATGAAATAATCATAGAGTTTGACTAATGAGACAGTGTCAGTTTATGGGTTCCCACTATATTCTCCTTATATTAGAAAGATAAATGTAATGTTGTCGCTCCTAAAGAAGTCTGATGCATTTCCATAAATGAGAACATAAACAGTGTAAGTGTAGTATTATTTAATTTTATTTGTGGTATTTGTATATCAATTAAGTCAGAAATCCTTTCATACCCTACTTTAGTTCAGTGTTTCCTGCAGTAACATCTCAGTACTGAATCAAGTGATGATAGTAATTGCAACTGTTATTATTATGAGTGGGGTACTATCTTGCTTATTATGATTTCTGATTGGTGCATTAATGGTAACTACTGCTACCCACAACTTAGATCACCCTGTATTCGTGTGTATCCAATGTGCTATTCAAAGGGAATGTTAAATGAAAGTCACTATGACAACTAATATTCAGTTTTCTTAAACTTTATCTTTCAAATTAATATGCCTAATCAGGCTGACGACCGTTTATTGTTTCATTTGTATGAACGTTTCTACTTTCATTACACTCAAAGTAAAGCCAGTTTAATTTTCTATTAATTGCAATAGCTACAAAATTACTGTCCGATATCCTTTTTTCCATTAGACAAACACACGGTCAAATACAAAATTCCTCCCAGAGGGTAACACTAGCTTGTGTCACGACAGGCAAGTTAGTGAAGTGTGGCTAGTGTTATAATCTGGATTGGCTAATACATGACAGGGTTGTTGGACAGTTGTTTCTTGCAGAATGCACAGTGAATGGATCAGTGTATCTTGACATGTTGGAGCAGTTTGCATACCCTCAGATATCAACCTAACATCTTTTGACATGCTGTAGCTCCACCGCATTGATGGCTGTTCGCAAATTCCTAGAGACGACATTTCCCAATCACTGTATCGGAAGCGGAGGACTCACTGCGTCGCCACCACTTTTCCTTCCGACATTATTCCGCCACAATTCTTCTTGTGGGGATCTGTAAGGGACCACGTGTATGCGATCATAGTAGATGATATTTCGATGTTAAGACGTCGTCCAGTTGATGCGACTGGAAGAGTAAGAGAGCACACGATACGAAGAACATAACAAGAAACTGAATACAGACGTGATATTCTTCGAACTATAAGTAGTTCACGTGTAGAGGTGTTCTAATGATTATTAAATAAATTCTTTTTGATGCTCTATTGTATGATGTAATTTCGTTATTTTATCTAGTGTACTTTTTCCTGGGCCTTTGAAAAGTGGGGGGGACACACTGTTATTCACTTCTTTTCCTTGTCTGCAGCTTTTTCTGTCTGCTTTCATGTGCAATTGGTGTGTTACCAAATGACATAAATACACTGGAGTGATTTTTAAGAATCATACCTCTGTAACAATGTTTTTCATTGTAGCACTTAAATATTTTTGACTTCAATTCGAACGTAATTACTGCAAGAGGCTTCGATTGTTGTTTTAAAAGCTGCACGCACGGTTTTTATTCCATATAAAATAATAAAACAAACTTCCCGTATGAATATTGCAGCCTAGGCAGAAGGCTGTTTATTCTTTCACAGTTCTGTGGTGTCGGTAGAATCAATTTAGCCTGTAGCAAAGCGCTGTTGATCTGTGCGGGTGTAATTTGACCTTCGAAAATGTCCCCTTAGATCTCATTTCCGTCGAGCAAGATGCCTCTTCTGTCCTTGACATGTCTGTGTGGATTATGGCAGTCTCGACATTTTCGGTGTTATACGCTCCGAGATCGTAGGCGCGTTAATTAAGAGTTCCCGTAGAAACCGGAGCTGCAGCGGGTTGTGTTTATCCGCTGAACAACCGCTTCAGTTGATTGAGCACGAAAATGGAGTTACGTACCATTAGGCAGGAAAAGAGAGACCACAAACTACCTCCTGGTTTTGTTTTGTTTTTGTTTTTTTCTTTTTTCTCGGCGTGGTCGTAAATCTGGATACCGTAAGACAGCCAATTTCGTCGCTGTTTCCCAGATGGTAACGTTGTTCGACATCAGTGCAATAGTGTAAGCAACTCGTCACTCATAAGTCCGAGGCCTCATCCCACCTCGTTATAGGGCCCATCTGTAGCATACTAGGGTGAAGATGATAGACGGTCTCAAAGATGGAGGAGGAAATAGATCCCAAAAACTTGGAGGGCAAAAGAACCTAGGGTAGTAAACGCAAAGTAAACACCGTAAAATCCAGGTGCTCTCTACCGTATCGGGCAGATTTCTGATCAGCGCCTGCTTCCAGATTAGGGACGGCTGTTCTTTCAAAATTTCGGGTCTTACTAACTTACTTTTATTGCTGGGTGGGGGCATAGCCCTGTCCAACAAATGCAATCGCACACCATTAGTATACAGAAAATAATACTCCAGCATCTTTAATCCGGTGCCAGCTATCTGATCCATGTAGAGAGAAGGATTCTTGGGATCCAACACTATCAAATTTGGATCAATCGGAGGATTCATCACTCCCTAAACTTAGAACAAAAGGTAAGTAAACATTCTTCTGATACTTGGTAAAGAAATTGAACTTAATAAAGTAGTCAAAGAATGTAATATAAGATCGTTAGTGGTTCAACAAATAAGATTCTATGAGTCTGTGAGTAACTGTAGACTAATGGAGAGACAACCACTCACTGAAGTCAAAGAACACTAATTGCAGACTAGTGAAGAGTCATCAAAGTCAGAGAATACAAGAAACACTATGTTAATACTTGGAAGAGCTTTCTTTGTTGACAGTCAGATAGTGCAACCTATTGTAGATTTCAGATCTGCATCTCCCAGACTGTCTATAGTACCCTAAAACGTGGAAGTAAATGAAACATAATTTTTAATGCCAATGACTCGATGGGTGCAATACAAATAATCCAGAGAAAATAGACAGGTGTTGGTGTCAACTTGGAGAATAATTGTTCAGGACTCTGGATAAGCATCTGAAAACTGTGATAGGGTACTTCAGTGCTCAACTTGGAAAGTACTAAAAGTTTATAAAAAGGTAGAAAAATGTACATCCCATAAAAGGACGAAAAGTGATGGAGAGGGACTGCTAGATGTACCTCATGATTGTGTCCCATAAATGTTCGACGGGATTCAAGTCGGTCAGTCTGGGTGGCCAAATTGCCCAGAATGTCCTTCAAATCAATTGCGAACAATTGTGGCTCGGTGACATGGGGTATTGTCAGCCATGAAATTCCATAATTGTTCGGGAACAAGAAATCCATAAATGGCTGCAAATGGTCTCCAGGTAGACGAACGTGATTATTTCCAGTCAGTGATCGTTTCAGTTGGACCAGAGGACCCAGTCCATTCCATGTAAACACATTCCACACCATTATGGAGCCTCCAGCAGTTTGCACAGATAGCACAGCTGCTTCTGCACTTATTTAACGCAGCGTAACTTGTCTGTTAACAAGTTGGGTCCATGGCTTCGTGGGGTCTGCGCCAACGGTTTTCCCAGTCGACTAGGGTCCATCCTATACGGTCACGAGCCCAGGAGAGGCGCCGCACGCACTTTAGCAAAAGCACTAGCGTCGGCCGTCTGCCTAAGCAGCCCATTAACACCAAATATCGCGACCCCGTCCTAACGGATAATTTCATCATACGTCCCACATTGATTTCTGTAGTTATTTATCGCAGCATTGCTTGTCTGTTAGCACTGACAACTCTACGCCAACGGCGCTACTCTCGGTCGTTAAGTGAAGGCCGTCGTCCACTGCTTTGTCCGTGGTGAGAGGCAACGCCTGAAATCTGGTGTTCTCGGCACATTCTTGACACTATAAATCTCGGAATATTGAATTCCCTAACGATTTCCGACATGACATGTCCCATGCGTCTAGCTCCAACTACTATACCGAGTTCACAGTCTGTTAATACCCGCCGTGTGGCCATAGTCATGTACAGGTTTTTACATGAATAACTTGAGTGTAAATGACAGTTCGGCCAATGTACTGCCCTTTTATACCTTGTTTACGCGATACTACCGCCATGTGTACATGTGCATATCGCTATACCATGACTTTTTGTCACCTCAGTGTACATACATTAATTTGCAATAAAATGCGTTACATAAATAGAAAAAAGTGCACATTCTTAAATGTCACATACTTTGTAAGTAGGCTGTTTAGGTTTTTTTATTGGTAACGCCACCTCTGTATGAAAATCACTGGCTGTGCTGTGTGCAGTCTGTGGCTGCTTTGCATTGTTGTAATACTCGCCATTGTAGTGTTAGGCAGCTGGCTGTGAACAGCGCGTAGCGTTGCGCAGTTGGAGGTGAGCCGCCAGCAGTGGTGGATGTGGGGAGAGAGATGGCGGAGTTTTGAAATTTGTCATGAACTGCTATATTTATATATGATGATATCAAGGTAAATACATTGTTTGTTCTCTATTAATATCTTTCATTTGCTAACTATCCCTATCAGTAGTTAGTGCCTTCAGTGGTTTGAATCTTTTATTTAGCTGGCAGTAGTGGCGCTCGCTGTATTGCAGTAGCTTGAGTAGCGAAGATTTTTGTGAGGTAAGTGATTTGTGAAAGGTATAGTTTAATGTTAGTCAGGGCCATTCTTTTGTAGGGAATTTTGAAAGTCAGATTGCGTTGCGCTAACAAAATATTGTGTGTCAGTTTAAGCACAGTCATGTATAATTGTTTAAAGGGGACGTTTCATATGTCGACCCTTAGCCGAGGATACCTCACTGGAATCTTCTGATTTTTTTTTTCTTGTAGTTTGTGTAATTAGTGTAGCTTTTGTTTATTGCTAGCGCGTAATTGTAGAGAAAATCTCCTTTGTAGTTGCAGTCTTTCATTGTTGTACAGTAAAACAGTTGTGGCATGCATGTAGATTTGCACCAAGTATTTCGCAGCTGCAATTAACTAGATATTATTTTCAGTGTTATGTTAATGTGTTCTCTTATTTTTGCTCTTCAAATTGTGCTTTTCTGTGTTATCGTGAAATATTGTGACAATAATGGCGTGTGAAAAACGTAATACTAGGCTCCAAAGTAAATTGAGAAATGACAGTGAAGACGAAAGCAGTGTGTTAGCGCCGCAGAGTAATGAATTAACTAATGTTCAAAGTAGTAATTTGGTAATTGTGCATAGGGAAATGGAGCGGGCGGCAAACAATGGTGTAGACAGTGAAACAATTAGAGAACAGGGAAGCATTATCGATCGATCGGTCGGCAACAGCTCGCCTCAGGAATCCTAAATGACAGGAAACAATCTCGCAAATACTGTAGATTCAGGTTTTGGATCCTCACCGTTTTCTCAAATAAGTCAAGACACATTTTCTGCTTGTCAAAATGTGAATGTTTCCGGTGCAAATTCACTGCCGAAAAGCACTGAGGAACATGTTCCAGACACCAGTGCATTGTTATTACAATTAATACAGCAAATGGGACAAACACAGCAAAAGCTTCAAAAGTTAGACACAATGGAACAAAATCTTCGAAAGTTAGATACAGTGGAACAAAATCTTAAAAAGTTAGACACAGTGGAACAAAATCTTAAAAAGTTAGACACAATGGAACAACATCAGAGACAAACACAGCAACAGTTAGACACAATGGAACAAAATCTTCAAAAGTTAGACACCACACTTGAACAAACACGTGAAGATTTAACTACTGAGTTACATAACATTGAATCGAAATGTCAAAAGGTCTGTAATGACATAAAAACACAAATTTGTGAGCATTTTCAACCTATTTTTTCGCGGCATGAAAATGCATTACAGAATCACGAAGCAGCCATAAAAGAACTGCAAGCCATTGTTCATGAAAATCATGAGACCTTGTGGTCTAAATTTGACTCAGTTGCATCTACCGATTCGGTTACGCAACTTGCAATAACTCAGGAAAACTTAAAGGACACAGTAGATTCGATTTCAACACAAATGGACACTCTGAAACTTGGTTCAGAAAAACACACTGAGGAAATGTGTTCACTATCGGAGAAAGTAGCCGAACTTTCGGATCAGGTCACTAACTTATCTACAAAGGTAGATGATGATCTGAATGACACAAGACCTGTAGCCTTCACTGACACAGAAGAGTATGAACAAATTAGAAAATTCAAACAGAATCAAAATCAAATCAATACACAGTACAAAAGAGAAATCCGGGAAGTACAAGATCAGCTGACACAGGTAATACAAGAATTACGTATTTCAGAGGATACTCGCGCCCCAATACGGGAAGAGGGACACAGAAATACGGAACAGCCACAAAATAATAACACAGGGCATTTCGGAAGTTATGAAAGAAATTGGCAATGTGCACCGAATTTTGATATGGAACGGCCGACACGACCTAACAATGACCGATATGCGACTCGCCGACATGATGATTTTGACTATAAGCTGTTCATTACTACACGTAAATTCAAAACATTTAAGAATTCTGGCAACGACATTCATCCACAAGCATGGCTCCATCAATTCTCGCATTGTTTTCCTCCCAACTGGTCGTTAGAACACAGATTAGAATTTATGTGTGGCTACTTGGAGAATGAACCAGCTGTAAGAATGCGATCGGTAATTCACGATTGCCACAGTGAAGGAGAGTTTTACCATGCCTTCCTCTCAGCATATTGGTCTCAAGCCACACAAGACCGAGTAAAACATAGCATCATAATGATGAAACGTTTCGAACAATCTGAATTTTCCAGTCTTATGAAATATTTTGAAGACATGTTGCATAAGAATCAGTATCTTTCAAACCCATACAGCCCCTCAGAACTCATCCGCATTTGCTTAATCAAACTGCCTGAACATTTACGACATATGATTTTGGCAAGACGTTGCGAAGACGACATTGAAGCATTTCAGGGACTTTTACAAGAATTAGAAATTGACACTGACAATCGCGGAACGCGAAACCAGGAACACAACAATTACAGGTCACATCCGTCGCAATTCCGCGATGAAAGAAGTAATAACTTGACACGACAAGGCTATTCTCACAACACAAATCGTGACCAAAACAGACACCACCCATATGACAACCGTTGGCAGAGTAGTAATAACTACAGGGAAAGATCACCTCTCCGTGGTAATGACTATCACAGAGACAATAAGAGAAACAGACAATATGGGAACCAAAATAAATACTATCAAGGGAGACAGAATAACTTTAGACGCAACGGACCAGCGCGCAGTTACGATTCAGGGAGAAATTCTCCACCACGTGACGGACAAGGAAGAAACTACGGAATCTACCGACATGACGACAGACGATATATTCGTAACGACAGATCTGAATTGCATCAGAACTGGCGGGATTCAAACAGAGCAGGGCACTTTCGACAACGTGAATTTGTAGAAGCTAGGTCTCCTAATCCCAATAACAACGCGCATCAACAAAGAGACAGACAATGACTCGCGCTGCAGGCACCCACGTGCGCCGGCTGGCTCAGAGAAAAATAACATAGACGCTAACCTCGAGAAAAATTTTAGTCTTCTTTACATTCAGAAAGTCGCCTTTGAAAACTTCATCACCACATCTTTAAAGGACATTGCTCATGAACAAGATAAAGATCCGATTTGGAAAGACATCAAGAGCAAATGGCATGAAAAGACACACACACAGATTCGGCATTATTATCTGGTTAGAAACAACATACTGTTCAAACGCTGCACTGTTGATGACAAGCTATGGGTACTTTGCATTCCTGACGATTTTGTTAATAAGCTCATTTGGTACATTCATTTCAGCTACGCACATTTTGGTCCACGAAAATGTTATCATATTCTTCGAACGACTTGTTATTTTAACAATATGGAAAAAAGAATTCCAAGAGTCTTGTCTATTTGTAAACTTTGTCAAAAGGCGAAACCATCTACTGTCTCACATCGTGCTCCGTTGTTTCCTATTATTCCTTCTAAATTAAAAGAATTTGCTGCTGTTGATCTCTTGGGACCGCTTGTCAGAACATCCAATGGATTTTCGTACGTTCTAGTCGCTGTTGAACTTATTTCAAAATTTGTTTCTTTCACTCCGTTATGTAAAGCCACTGGACGATCTGTATCCAACGCCTTTGTTAAAAATTTCTTACGTGACGTTGGCCACATTGCTAAAGTCATTTCAGATAACGGACCGCAATTTAGATCTGCTGTTTGGTCACGCACGCTTCGGAATCATAAAATCAAACCTGTTTTTATTTCATTGTACTCACCACATTGCAACCCATCTGAACGGATTATGAAAGAAATCAATAAGCTTTGCAGACTTTATTGTCACAGAAAGCATCAGCATTGGGACAGATATCTACAATTATTTCAAAATGTGCTGAATGAAATGCCTCATGATTCCACTGCTTTACCACCTACTCTTGTACTGAAGAATGAAGAACCACCGAACAGAATCAGAGAGCTTGTACCTTTCCCGAATACACGTAAACTTCGACACAAAGACATAATTGATTTGGCTCTTAAAAATATAAAATCTGCAGCAGACAAAAGGAGAGAACTACACGGTAAAGCAAATGCAAAGAAATTATATATTGGTCAGAAAGTTCTCATTAAAGCTCATTCATTGTCACATAAGAAGAAACACTTGAGTCACAAATTCTTTCTAGTTTACAATGGACCTTACAGAATCCGACGTATACCACATGATAATTGCGTTGAAGTTGAAACTCTGCGTACTAGGAAGAGTAAAGGTTTACACCACATTTCACATGTAAAACCGTTTATTGAAAGATAATCTGCTTTTTAACTTTGTCATTGCCATAAAACTTTTCACTTTACATTACTAGTATGCTTGTCAGACTTAGAATCTGTTAACATGCAACAATGTTTGAAGTTAAATATCCAGTCAAGAACCAAGAGAACTTATTGAAACAGAAATGATGAATGCATTGTTATAGTGAACAGACGTCACAGTGTTATTGTGTGTGTACATTCTTGCTTGTTAGTTGCACAATTATGGAACGACTATAAGGCTTACATACTTAGAACATTAACCAGTACTGCTAATGAGATTTTAATGCAACATTTTGGTTTACTTGAAAATATATTCTGGATTTAAAGTACTTTCAGTGAGATACCAGATGGCACAGTGGTTAGTTTATGTGACAGCTACACGATTTTATCACGACGCTACTAATGAGTGACAATTTACAATGTTGCTTTTGCAGTGTTTCTGTTTTATATCTGCACAGTTTTCTGTTTTATTCTGGAAAGTAAAACAGGTTTTAGTAGTAACTTTTGTGGTATAGCTACAATGAGACTGCCTTTTCCGTAGCACAACAATACGTTACAGCACAGTACTTTCCTCATCACGGCAATAAGCGTAATAACTAAGACATTTATACGCAAAGCATTTCACTTTTGTGTATTATGAGGTAAGTACATTGACTTCTGCAGAACTTAGCTTTCGGAGGACGATAACTACGACACTTCCACACAGATTATGTTGCAACAAGACGCACATTTAGCGCTACAGTACACGTATTTGAGTGATTAATTTTGTACTTAAAACATTTATTTTTAAAGATTTTTGAATTACAAAGAAAGTTTTCCGTGATACATTTCATTCCATTGCTGTAAACTGTAACACCTGAGGGTATAATTACATTAATCCTCAGGGGGGTACACGCCTACTTTATGTACCATGTGTGTGGCAACCACAAGGAACCCTAGCTAATATGGTATTTGCTTATACAACTTTACACATCGGTACCATATTTCTCTAACACACAAATTACAGAGCTATCTGATCATGTAACTGAGAGATAAACTTTTTTTATTACATCAGTGACAGATGTTTACGCAATTACACAGTTGGATAACTTCACTCTTATGAAATTGTATTTTGTCTGTACTTTGTGAAATGCTCATATTTTTTTTTGAACCATTGTGATACTATGAGAGCTTTGAATGATATATTTGATAAGGGAGCATGATTTTAAAGTACGTTTGAGGTAGATGACACTATTGAAATGAGCAGAGAATTTTTTTTCGGTTTTGAAATTATTGGAAGAAGCTACGACGATTTTGAGAATTGACTGAGATGTTATGATATTATTACGACGACGATGTGTACTATGCTGTTGAGATATGTTTATGATCAATAAGATGATGCTACCGTATATGAGGAATAAGAAGTATGTTGGAAACCAAGAAGCGTACTTTAAGAGTTATGAAATGTGCGTAAATGCATGACTGTATCACAATGCTGACGAATATTTTATTTGGACACTTATATTTATAGGGTTTTGTTTCCACACATTTGCAACGCAAATTCTCAACCCGTGAAATTTTGTATATGAGACTGTCACAGTAGCGGAAACTGCTGTCGTAAATATTTCCGTAAGAAAGTTAAGTGACCACCTGCACATAATGTGTCGTGGGCACGCAGCTGTGTCAGACGCCGGGAGAACAAGTCATTAGTGAGTGCCTCATCAGAAGCACAGGTAGAATAAAAGAAAGGGGAGGCCATTGTTCTCGCTATTGACATTTCCTTGTTGAAAGCATACTGTGGAGCTCGTAATTTATGATATTTACTAAAATGCCTAATGAAATGATTAGAAACATTTTACATCTATTGTCTTTGTAGTTAAGAGATTGCTCATTTTGTTTAATATCTGGTTTCCAGCTGTGTTGCAGCATTGGTTTTATAAAATAAACTTAAATGCATCTGCTAATGTGAACACTTTCTGTCAACAGATTTATTAAATAAGAATTTTCTGGTCCACATTCTTCGAAAAAGGAGCTCTTGGAATGGAGAGAACAATAAGAAGGGTAACTGCGTCTATAATTTTCTTTTCAAGTACTTGGTAATTTCTTTTGTAGAATAATTTGTGGTGCACCACTTTAATTACTTAGACATTAAGATGTGATTATACATTTCCCTTATCTGCATTGTTATCTTTAGTGTACTATTTTTTCTGCATGAGCTATGTCATGTTTAGATATAAGCTGCTGTTTGCCAGGCATAGTGCTACTGAACTTTAATTTGTGTTACTCTGCTAAGCCAGATTTATTTTTTTGTTTGCTGCGATTTGCCTCATATTAGTTGCAATGTTGAATTGCTTGGTAATTTAGATTTACTGTAGTTTGCTTTGCGATTTTCCATTTTTTTTCATTGCTGTTTATATTAATTGTTTTATGTGCTGCTGCATTGCCTCGTCCCTTAGTTTAGCATCTGAGCTCAGTAGATTTAAGTTAGCTTAAGAGGGGGTAGACTATATAAGAAATTGACTATGGAGAATAGGTAAAGAATGCATTGCGAAGTTATATGAAAAAGATTTGGGCCCAAATGAGTATTGTACAATCAGAAATAATTATTTTGAAAGAAATATGAACAGAATACAGAAAGCAGGCTTAGATAGGACTTTTTGGGAATAATGATGAACAAAGGGAGATCTCCATGCAAAATACTGCAGTAAAACAAACCCTGTCCTTTCCCTTTTGTGTTATCCCACTATATGTTTGTGTACCCTTGTGTATTTGTATTCTTCCTGTCTCTGTGTACTGTTTCATAGAACTTTTTTCTCTTCTAATACTAAGTTACATTCACTATGATGAGGAATACTGTTATCCTCAAATACAATTGGCATTAATAATGTGTTATTTACTTTGTAAAGATGTTTAGACATTATTTATTCTGTTTTGTTTTAATGCTCATGTGTAAAGTTGATGTTTCAAAAGTTATTCTGATCTTTTATGTAATTACTTATGTCATAATTCCTGTAACACTGATGTATATGTCTATTTCTATTCTTTTGTAAAGCCTGTTTTACTACAAATGTTATCTGTATTTTGTACCTTTGTAATTGTATTCTTATGTTATAAAATTGTAATTAACGCCATGTCATCAAATTAAGTAACTTGTCAGTTCCATTTCACTGCACACATTTCGGTTGGTCATAGTATATGGACAATATGTGAGAAGTTGGGACTGTTAGTGTTTGCACATGTGTTAATAATTCAGCAAGGGACTGGAAAACAGCATTGCTGGTTCTAAGGACAATTCCAAACACTTTGTGAGTGCACAAGTGGTGGTTATGGACTTGCTATATTATCCGCAAGACTCTTCAATGGTGATTGTGCACCTGCACAGTCACAACAGATGGCTGCTGGCTATCTCTACAAGGACTACAGTGGGTCTACATCTTTGATGATCCATCAATACCATTATTTCTACAAGGACTGCAGTGGGTCTGCACCTCTGGTGGCCCACCAATACCGTAATCTCTACCAGGACTACAGTGGGTCTGCTCTGTGATGACCTACCTACCAATACTCTTCAAAATTTCGACTGACTCTGCTGTGGGTTTGCTCTGTTGTGACCCATTACTTGTCTGGGTGTCAAGAGTCAGCACTGTCTTTCCGTTGGAAGGACAACACTACTTCTTCAAGACTGCATGGAAATCCACTACTTCTGTGTGCATTTTCTTTTACTGCTCAGACTTTGAGAAAAACTCTGCATTTTTACTGTGATGAACAATCTGGACTGTCTTTATGGACTGTGAGAAATTTTTAGCTTTTGACCAACATTGTATCAATAAGTGTGTGCATTTGATTTCTTTGTTATTGTAATTATGAAAAAGTTTTTTCAAATCTGTATTGGCCACTGCCCAATCCAATTTGTAAAATTTTTTGTGGGGAGCATGGGGGCTATGTAAGTAGGCTGTTTAGGTTTTTTTATTGGTAACGCCACCTCTGTATGAAAATCACTGGCTGTGCTGTGTGCAGTCTGTGGCTGCTTTGCATTGTTGTAATACTCGCCATTGCAGTGTTAGGCAGCTGGCTGTGAACAGTGCGTAGCGTTGCGCAGTTGGAGGTGAGCCGCCAGCAGTGGTGGATGTGGGGAGAGAGATGGCGGAGTTTTGAAATTTGTCATGAACTGCTATATTTATATATGATGATATCAAGGTAAATACATTGTTTGTTCTCTATTAATATCTTTCATTTGCTAACTATCCCTATCAGTAGTTAGTGCCTTCAGTAGTTTGAATCTTTTATTTAGCTGGCAGTAGTGGCGCTCGCTGTATTGCAGTAGCTTGAGTAGCGAAGATTTTTGTGAGGTAAGTGATTTGTGAAAGGTATAGTTTAATGTTAGTCAGGGCCATTCTTTTGTAGGGAATTTTGAAAGTCGGATTGCGTTGCGCTAACAAAATATTGTGTGTCAGTTTAAGCACAGTCATGTATAATTGTTTAAAGGGGACGTTTCAACTTGACGTTACAATGAATACAAATCTTCATACTTTTCACAGAGACATTTCTTTTTATGTAACAAAGATTGTTACATATTTCTATAAACTGTCAGGAATTCTTGTGTATTGGTTTTTCCATGTGAGGGGGACGAATTCCTATATTTCTTCGCCCTGGCATTTGCCCACGGGTTGTAGGGAAAAGTCCCCTACAAAACCCCGCTACAAGACGACTTCTGTCTCTTGTGTCTGGTTGCCCGTGTGGGACATCGTGAATGTCTTGATGACAGAGTGAGGCTGAAAATCGCAGCAGGTTGCCAACAGCAGTGAGTTGACCGTAGCAATGATTTAGCGACAACATAGATTTAACAACAGGAATGCGGGTCCGTTTATTTGTCAGGATTTCGTGACACTTGTCATGTTGTATATCCAACAGAGCGTACAACACGCATTAGTTTCATGCCACATAAATAACAACAGAGATATTAGCGGGCCAGTATGTTCATACTATCACTTGTAATACTATTACATTGTTATCATGTAGTGAAAGAAGTAGAAAAGAAAATGTAAAGCAACTAATCTTAAAACTAATGTATTGTAAAACCCATGGTACAGGTGTAGCGTTATTGACTAACAATCAAACCATCCTCGGTCCCGGGTTCTAAGGCAGCCACTGCTTAAATTTTGAAGAAAAAAAAAAGAAAAGATCATCGGAAATGGCAGCCGAAGACTTCCGGCACAAGAAGTCACCCGCATTCTGCCAACGGCCAGAGATTCAGGGCATTTGCTTACTCTTGGGACGGGAAACTGCCCTCGAAAGACGGAAGAATCAGCAATTATCAATGACACGAGTATGCAGAAGGTAATGGAAACCACTGCATTACAGAAACATAAAGAGTATCCACAGGAGATGTTGCCTGTAATTGAAAAAGTGTCATGGTGATCTCACCATCGGCAAAAGATTCACGACTAGTACGCCGTGGGTATCTCCGGGAGGGTACTGCAAGGGGGAGGTGACCATGAGAAAAAGATCGAATAACCAACGAAATGATACCGTTCTACGAGTCTGGGAGTGGCATTTCTGCAGTTTTAAAGTGGTTGATAAGATAGAAAATCTGAAAAGAAAAACGCTAAGAATCGATCTAGATATTGTTGGGCGTCAGTGAAGTCAAAGGAAAGAAGGCAAGGATTTCTGGTCTGATGAGTACAGGGTAATATCAACAGCAGCCGAATTTGGTAGGATTCGTTACGAATAAGAAGGTAGGGAAGAGAGAGAGTTACTATGAATAGTTCAATGGTGCAGAAGATGAAGAGACAGATAATGTATACAAGGATGTTCAACGGGTATTTCAGTGCGTTAAAGGATGTGAAAATCTAACAGTTGTGGGCGACTGGAATTTAGTCGCAGGGAAAGAAGTAAAGGAAAGGGTTACGCGAGAATCTGGGCTTGGAAATAGCAGCAAGAGAGAAGAGAGGCTACTGAGTTCAGTAAAAAATGTCAGATAGTAACGACGAGTACTCTGCTCGAGAATCACAAGAGGAAGTCCTATGCTTGGAAAACGCCAGGAGATACGAGAAGGTTTCAGATAGACTGTACTCCATTGTCAGGTAGAGAATTCGAAATCAGATACCGGACTTCAAGACGTACCGAGGAGCAGATATAGACTCAGATCACAATGTAGTAGTGATGAGGAGTAAACTGAAGTTTAAGAGATTAATCAGGAAGAATCAGTGCGCCAGAAAGTGGTATACGGAAGTACTACGGAATGAAGAGGGACGCTTGAAGTTCTCTGACGCTATAGGTACTGCGACAATGAATGGCTCAGCAATCATTTCACTTGAAGAGGAATATACATCTCTAAAACGAGCGATCAGCGTAGCTGGAAAGAAAAACATAGGTACAGTGAAAGTAACAGCTAGGAAACCATTGATAACACAAGAAACACTTCAGATGACCGACAAAAGAAGGAAGCACAGAAACGTTCAGAGAAATTCAGGATCACGAAAGTACAAGTCACTTAGAGTGAAATAAATAGGAATTGCAGGGAAGCTAAGGCGAAATGGCTGCATAAAAAATCTGAAGAAATCGAAAAGGACGACTCAGCAAATAGAAAAGTCAGAACAACTTTCGATGAAATTAAAAGCAAGGGCGGCAGCATTAAGAATGCAACGGCAATTCCTCTATTAGAAGCAAACGATAGAGCGATAGGTGGAAAGAGCAAACTAAGGGGCTCTACCGATATGAGTGGGATGACTTGTTGACGTGTTATAAGAGGAAACACTTGTCGACAGGAAAGAGATAGGGTATCCAGTATTAGAATCAGAATTTGAAAGAGAGCTGGAAGACTTAAGATCAAATAAAGCATAAGGGATAGATAAACTACATCAGAATCTTGTTGGAGGAAGTGGCAACAAATGATTTTTTCATGTTGGTGTGTAGAATGTATGTGACTGGCGATATACCATCAGACTTTCGGAAAAATATCATCCACACAATTCCGAAGATAGCAAGAAACGACAAGTTCGAGAACTATCGCACAACCAGCTTAACAGCTCATACATCAAAGCTGCTGACGAGAATAATATACAAAAGAACGAAAAAGAAGATTGAGGATGCGCTAGATGACGATCAGTTTGGCTTTAGGAAAGGTAAAGGCACCATAGAGGCAGTTCTGACGTTGCAGTTGATAAGGGAAGCAACACTGAAGAAAAATGAAGTCCGATTCGTACGATTTGTCGACGTGAAGAAAGTGTTCGACAATATAACATGGTGCAAGATGCTAAACATTATGTTAAAAATAGGGGTAAGATATAAGGAAAACGGGTAACATTCTATATGTACAAAAACGAGGGAGGAAGAATAAGAATGGGAGACCAAGAACGAAAGACGGCGTGAGATAGGGACGTAGTCTTTCGCCCCTACTGTTTATTCTATACGACAAACAGGCGATGAGGGAAATAAAAGGAAGATTCAAGAGTGGGATTCAAATTCAAGGTTAAAGGGTATTAATTATAAGATTTTCTGATGAAACTACTATCCTCAGTGAAACTGGAGAAGAATTGCACAATCTGCTGAATGGAATGAACAGTTTAATCAGTACAGAATATGAACTGAGAATAAATCGAAGAAAGAAGTAAGTAATCAGAAGTGGCAGAAATGGGAACAGCGACTAACTTAAAGCCACAACTGGCGATCACAAAGTATATGAATTTCAGGAATTCTGCTACCTAGGCAGCAAAATTACCCATGAGGGACAGAGCAATGAGGACATAAAAAACAGACTAGCACAGCCAAAAAGGGCATTCGTGATCAAGAGAAGTCTATCAGTATCAAACATTGGCCTTAATTTGAGGAAGAAATTTCTGATTATGTACATTCTGAACAGAGCATTGTATGATAGTGAAACATGGATTGTGGAAAAACCGGAACAGAAGAGAACCGAAGCATATGAACTGTGGTTCTGCAGACAAATGTTGAAAATTAGATGGACCGGTATGGTAAGGAATGGAGGTGGTTCTCAGTATAATCGGCGAGGAAAGAAACATGTGCAAAACACTGACAAGAAGAAGGGGCCGAGTTATGGGATTTCTGTTGAGACATAAGGGAAAGACTTCTATGGGACTTGGGTGAGCCGTAGAGGGTTAAAAACAGTAGAGGAATACAAATATTGTAATGCATCCAACTAATAATTGAGGTCTTAGATTGTAAGTGTTAGTCTCAGATGAAAAGGGTGGCATAAGAGAGAAATTAGTGATGAGGACAGATAACTCAAAAAAGGAGCAATTTATTCCGCTAACGTGGAAAAGGAGAACAACGATCTGACATGGTGCTAATTAACATTTACCGTTACTAATTTTTTTATTTTGTCTTTGGTTCGTCCGCTAATTTAGCAACAGCTGACTGCTGCTAGGCTTGCAGACAGGTCAGTAGCTCTCGATAAACCTAACAGTCTAGCTTTATCATCTATATAAGGCCATAGTTTCTTGCAGTCACGTTGTGCACATTATTTGGCAGTTAGAGTGGCAGACATTACGTCAGAGTTCCGTTCACTGTGGCACCATTCCCACTATCTGATATAAATTGTTCAACGTCAACAGCCTAAATCTACATCTATACTCTACAAATCACCGTGAGATGCATGTCAGAGGGTACATCCCATTGTACCAGTTACTGGTGTTTCCTCCTGTTCCACTCACGTATGGAGCGCGGGAAGAATGATTGTTTGGATGTCTCTGTGCATGCAGTAATTATTCTAATCTTATCTTCAGGACAACTATGTAAGTAATACGGAGGTGGCTGAAGTGTACTCCTAGAGTAATCATTTAAAGCCGGTTCTTGAAACTTTGTTAACAGACTTTCTCGGGATAGTTTACGCCTGTCTGCAAGAGTCTTCCTGTTTAGTTCCTCCAGTATCTCTTTGACACTCTCCAACAGGTTAAACAAACCTGTGATCATTCGTGTTGGCCTTCTCTGTATATGTCCAACATCCCCTGTTAGTCCTATCTGGTATGAGTCTAATGCCCTTGAGCAGTATTGTAGAACTGGTCGCATGCGTGGTTTACAAGCAATCCGCTTTGCAGGCTGATTGCACTTCCCTAGTTCCTATCAATAAATCGAAGTCTCCCTCCTGCTTTCCCCACGAATGAAACTATGTGATCATTCCATTTCATATCCCTACAAAGTGTTACACCCAGGTATTTGTATGAGTTGGCAGATTCCAACAGTGATTCATTGATATTTTTTGTTTTGGGCAGTGTCCAATTTTACTTTCCTGAACATTTAGAGCAAGTTGTCAGTATCTGCACCATACTGAAATAGTATCAAGATCTGACTGAATACTTATGCATCTTCTCTCAGATGGTACTTCATTATAGAAAGCTGCATCATCTGCAAAAAGCCTGACTTTACTGTTAATGTTGTCTTCAAGGTCATTGACAGACAATATGAACAGCAAGGATCCCAACACACTTCCCTGGGGCACACCCCAAGTTACTTCTACATCTGACGATCAGTCTCCATCTAAGATAATATGCTGCGTCCTCCCTACCAAAAAGTCCTTAATCCAGTCACAAATGTCACCCCATATGATCGTACTTTTCACAATAAGCGTAGGTGTTGTACTGAGTCAAATGCTGTGCGAGTTGGGTTTCACATGATCGATGCTGGTTGTCATTGAGAAGATCATTCTGTTCAAAATACTTCATTATGTTTCAGCTCAGAACATGTTCTAAGCTTCTACAACAAATCGAAGGTTACTGGACCGTAGCTTTGTGGATCACTTCCACAACCCTTCTTGTAGACGGGTGTGAGCTGCACCTTTCTCCAAGAACTGGTCACTGTGTCTCTGTGACACAGTACATTTAGATGGCCAAGGTTATTTTACAAATAATTTCATTACATTACTTTGGTGAGCGTTCGTGAGATCGTCATAAACGACATACTTTCATTGTAAGTCTGTGCTCTATCATCCTCGCACGGCGAAATATATCTACCAATACGAAGTAAGATTTAACGACTTTATTGCTGGCAGCACAATTTGTACATGCACGCTAGCACGACGTGAGTTACGATGAATGCTGCTTGAGTAAACATCGCAGGCCCTCGACATACGTTTGCGATTAAAAAGGCTCTATTCCTAATGAAAAGCACAATAAATTACATGCCAACGTAACTAACCTTGAGATAGCAAACAAGACGAACTTTAAAAGTAAAACAAGTACAACTTAATGGCGCTGAAAACACAATAAAATAGACGACAATACAAATAGTCTTGACGTAGCAAGCAAAGTGAACTTTAAAAGCAAAATAAGTAAAACGTATTCACACTATCGTTCTGTTATTACACTTCTTGGTCTTCAAGGCAAATACTCAGAAATTAATAGAGGTCGCATTTACTACTTTTCTTTCATGTTTGCAAATTGGACCCAGCAATTGCAGCTCTCCACTGATCCTTCATAGGCAAACCCAACACTGAGTTTTCACTCAGAATTATAGGAAAGAACAGAGCCTAACCATCTCCCACGCGGACGAGGCAGTAAACCACTGACAAGTAGTCCATAACTGTATTTGATCATTACCGAAAACATATAATAACCAAAATGTCAATCGTCCCTTCGTAACATTACTCTAACACTACACTTTACCCATAAAAAATTATTCAACTCAACAACACATAAATTACCTAATTAGGTTCATTTAAACACAGATACAGGTGAGAAAAACCTCTTACGCACTCACACAACATACTTACGCTACGTACTAGCTTATGGTAGTATATGAACTAAAAATATTTATTTACAGTACAAGACACTTGTGTCTTGTGTGGTAATACCTCAGTTGGAATTTCTTTTATTTCTTTAGCTGCGGCAGACTTCTTTCCTAACTCAACAGAGTAGGGCCTTTCTGATCGGCTGCCCAGCCATCGTTGATGTGGCTGGACTCAGTAACTTGTCTACTGACGGCTGTGTTTAAACTGTCGAGACAGCTAGTGTTTGTACTGCGACGTCGGAGCATGGGCCAGCGTTTTATCACCACTATCTGTATTTGTATCTGAGGTCATAATTGGCCGTGGCCTTCCTCTAAACCTAATACACTACTGGCCATTAAAAGTGCTACAAGAAGAAATACAGATGATAAAAGGGTACTCATTGGACAAATATATTATACTAGAACTGACATGTGCCGGCCGCGGTGGCCGTGCGGTTCTAGGCGCTCCAGTCCGGAGCCGCGCTGCTGCTACGGTCGCAGGTTCGAATCCTGCCTCGGGCATGGATGTGTGTGATGTCCTTAGGTTAGTTAGGTTTAAGTAGTTCTAAGTTCTAGGGGACTGATGACCACAGAAGTTGAGTCCCATAGTGCTCAGAGCCATTTTTTTTTAGAACTGACATGTGATTACATTTTCAAGCAATTTGGGTGCATAGATCCTTAGAAATCAGTACCCAGAACAACCACCTCTGGCCGTAATAACGGCCTTGATACGCCTGGGCATTGAGTCATACAGAGCTTGGATGGCGTGTACAGGTAAAGCTGCCCATGCAGCTTCAACACGATACCACAGTTCATCAAGAGTAGTGACTGGCGTATTGTGACAAGCCAGTTGCACGGTCACCATTGACCAGACGTTTGCAATTGGTGAAAGATCTGGAGAATGTTCTGGCCAGGGCACCAGTCGAACATTTTCTGTATCCAGAAAGGCCCTTCAACATGCGGTCGTGCATTATCCTGCTGAAATGTAGGGTTTCGCAGAGATCGAATGAAGGGTAGAGCCACGGGTCGTAACACATCTGAAATGTAACGTCCACTGTTCAAATTGCCGTCAGTGCGAACAAGAGGTGACCGAGACGTGTAACCAATGGCACCCCATACCATCACGCCGGGTGATACGCCAGTATAGCCATGACGAATACACGCTTCCAATGTGTGTTCACCACGATGTCGCCAAACACGGATGCGACCATCATGATGCTGTAAACAGAACTTGGATTCGTCCGAAAAAATGACGTTTTGCCATTCGTGCAACCAGGTTCGTCATTGAGTACACCATCGCAGGCTCTCCTGTCTGTGATGCAGCGTCAAGGGTAACCGCAGCCACGGTCTCCGAGCTGATAGTCATGCTGCTGCAAACGTCGTCGAACTGTTCGTGCAGATGGTTGTTGTCTTGCAAACGTCCCCATCTGTTGACTCAGGGATTGAGACGTGGCTGCACGATCCATTACAGCCATGCGTATAAGATGCCAGTCATCTCGACTGCTAGTGATACGAGGCCGTTGGGCTCCAGCACGGCATTCCGTATTTCCCTCCTGAACCCGATTCCATATTCTGCTAACAGTCATTGGATCTTGACAAACGCGAGCAGCAATGTCGCGATATGATAAACCGCAATTGCGATAGTTTACAATCCGACCTTTATCAAAGTCGGAAACGTGATGGTACGCATTTCTCCTCCTTACAAGAGGCATCACAACAACGTTTCACCAGGCAACCCCGGTCAGCTGCTGTTTGTGTACGAGAAATCAGCACATTGTAGGTGTCACCGCCGGCGCCAACCTTGTGTGTATGCTCTGAAAAGCATGTCAGAGCATCTCTTCCTGTCGGTTGAATTTCACGTCTGTAGCACGTCATCTTCGTGGTGTAGCAATTTTAATTGCCAGTAGTGTACAAATCGCTGAGGAATGAAATAAATAGGAAGTGCAGGGAAGCTAAGACGAAATGGCTGCAGAAAAAATGCGAAGACATCGAAAAAGAAATGATTGTCGGAAGGACTGACTCAGCATACAGGAAAGTCAAATCTACCTTCGATGGCATTAAAAGCAAGGGTGATAACATTAAGAGTGCAAAGGGAATTCCACTGTTAAATGCAAAGGAGAGAGTGAATAGGTGGAAAGAATACACTAAAAGCCTCTATGAGTGGGAAGATTCATCTGATGTGATAGAAGAAGAAACAGGTGTCGATGTAAAAGAGATAGTGGATCCAGTATTAGAAACAGAAGGTAAAAGAGCTTTGGAGGACTTAAGATCAAATAAGGCAGAAAGGATAGTTAACATTTCATCAGAATTTCTAAAATTATTGGGGAAAGTGGCAACAAAACGACTATTGACGTTGGCGTGTAGAATGTATGAGTCTGGCGACATATCATCTGACTTTGCGAAAAGCATCCTCCACACAATTCCGAAGACGGGGAATAGCTGACAAGTGCCAGCTCATGCACCCAAGTTGCTTACAAGAATAATATACAGAAGAATCGAAAAGAAAATTGAGGATGCGCTAGATGACGACCAGCTTGGCTTTAGGAATGGTAAAGGCGCGAGAGAGGCAATTCTGACGTTGCGCCTAATAAGGGAAGCAAGACTAAAGAAAAATCAAGACACGTTCTTAGGATTGGTCGACCTGGAAAAGCATTCGACAACGTAAAATGGTGCAAGATGTTCGAAATTCTGAAAAAAGTAGTGGTAAGCTATTGGGAGAGACGGGTCATACGCAATATGTACAACAGCCAAGAGGGGATAATAAAAGAGGACCACCAAGAACGAAGTACCTAGGTATTAAAAAATAACCAATGACGGACGGAGCAAGGAGGACATCAAAAGCAGACTAGCAATGGCAAAAAGAGCATTCCTGGCCAAGCGAAGTCTACTAATATCGAATATTGGGCTTAATTTGAGGAAGAAATTTCTGTGACTGTACGTCTGGAGTACACCATTGTAAGGTAGTGAAAGATGGACTTTGGGAAAACCAGAACAGAAGAGACTCAACGAATTTGAGATGTTGTGCTTCAGACGAATGTTGAAAATTAGGTGGACTGATTAGGTAAGGAATGAGGAGGTTCTGGACAGAATCGGAGACGAAAGGAATATGTGGAAAACACTGGAAAGGAGAAGGGACAGGATGATAGGACATCTGTAAAGACATGAGGGAATGACTTCCATGGTATTAGAAGGAGCTGTAGAGGGTAAAAACTTTAGATGAAGACATAGATTGGAATACATCCAGAAACTAATTGAGGACATAGGTTGCAAGTGCTCCCTGAGATGAAGAGGTTAGTAATGGCATCAAATCAATCAGAAGACTGATTACAAAAAAAAGCTTCATCTTAAATAAAATCTTCTCGGTTTTCAAGCCGCACCAGTTCCAATAAAATTCTCGAGCTTTCGACTGCTAGTTCCGTCATTATCGTCAGGGGTAAAACTACTGGCTGCCGGATCTGCATCTTTTCTTTATTGTAATTTAATTCCCTGGTACCATATGGGCAGGGCATGGCTGTCAGTGGCACAGTCCATCGCTCTTCAGCTATTAAAAAAATGTAAAAAGGTGATAAAAAGGGGAACATAAGAAAATTATAAGGGTATGACAATGGGGTTAAAAGTTACGCTTACACAGAGATGTTCATTGTGGGACACAATTAAGAAAAATCTACATAAGATAAAAACACATTTGGCGATGTGCATAACACAAAATGGACCGAAGTCACAAGCATGAGATAAAAGTTGGCCACAGTATTAAAAATCTACACCAGAACGGCGGCATTTTAAAACCAGTGCACAGGTTGTCGCACACATGACAAAGAATAAAACTACCAGAGGGACCTGCCGAGGGAGGAGAGTCCTGAAAGGAGGGAGGGGGCAAAGGGGGCGGGGGACAGAGAATGTGGGCTGAAAAAAACGGGTGGCGCACAAAGGGGCAGGAGATGGGCAGTAGGAGAGGGAAAGCAAGCCAGGAGGGAGTGCAGAGTTGCAAACGGGATTTGATGGAAAGGTAGGATTCGGAGGAGAATAGAAAAACCTGCATTGGGGAAAGAAAAAGGAGGGAAGAGGGAACCCTGAAGAGGGGGGGGGGGAAGGTGGGGTTAGAGTCAGTAGGAAGGGTAGATATCAGGGCGAGACTCATCATCGAGGAGGGATAGGCACTGGAAGGTGTGCTTATAAAGGAGATGGAGGGTGTGGAGATGGGGAGTGGGTGGGACACAATGGTAAAGGCATGGCAACAGGGGGGGGGGGGGGAGAGTGTAGAGGAGAGGATGTAAGGGGTCCGTAGGCCCTTACTATAAATTTGCGACAGCACAGGTCGACAAGACAAACAATCGATAGTGTGTGTCGGGTTGCAAGAGCAAGAGCGAGTGTTGAGATAGTAGTGTGGTACGCGCTGCGGGCCGAGCCAGGTGCAGTTCTGTTGCTGGAATGCAAGACCGTACCGACAAAGGGAGTGGCCACCGCCGTGGTTTAACCCCTTTGTGTTAGAAATATATGGGAGAGTGAAAAAGTATAATTACTAGTGTGATTCAGTGATATTTTTTGTGCCGATATTTGTAATTACGCGCCTACCGCGCCGGCATCATTTGGTTTGCAGTGTTGGATTGCAGTGTTGGATTGTAGTGTTGGATTACAATGATTGAAATTGCATGTGACGATAATGATTAACGAAAGGGCTTGTGCTGAGATTAGTCGTTATTAATTCTGTACGACGAAGGCAGTGGCTGTCTCCTTATTTTGGTGTTTTTGTGATGAATATACACTCCTGGAAATGGAGAAAAGAACACATTGACACCGGTGTGTCAGACCCACCATACTTGCTCCGGACACTGCGAGAGGGCTGTACAAGCAATGATCACACGCACGGCACAGCAGACACACCAGGAACCGCGGTGTTGGCCATCGAATGGCGCTAGCTGCGCAGCATTTGTGCACCGCCGCCGTCAGTGTCAGCCAGTTTGCCGTGGCATACGGAGCTCCATCGCAGTCTTTAACACTGGTAGCATGCCGCGACAGCGTGGACGTGAACCGTATGTGCAGTTGACGGACTTTGAGCGAGGGCGTATAGTGGGCATGCGGGAGGCTGGGTGGATGTACCGCCGAATTGCTCAACACGTGGGGCGTGAGGTCTCCACAGTACATCGATGTTGTCGCCAGTGGTCGGCGGAAGGTGCACGTGCCCGTCGACCTGGGACCGGACCGCAGCGACGCACGGATGCACGCCAAGACCGTAGGATCCTACGCATTGCCGTAGGGGACCGCACCGCCACTTCCCAGCAAATTAGGGACACTGTTGCTCCTGGGGTATCGGCGAGGACCATTCGCAACCGTCTCCATGAAGCTGGGCTACGGTCCCGCACACCGTTAGGCCGTCTTCCGCTCACGCCCCAACATCGTGCAGCCCGCCTCCAGTGGTGTCGCGACAGGCGTGAATGGAGGGACGAATGGAGACGTGTCGTCTTCAGCGATGAGAGTCGCTTCTGCCTTGGTGCCAATGATGGTCGTATGCGTGTTGGGCGCCGTGCAGGTGAGCGCCACAATCAGGACTGCATACGACCGAGGCACACAGGGCCAACACTTGGCATCATGGTGTGGGGAGCGATCTCCTACACTGGCCGTACACCACTGGTGATCGTCGATGGGACACTGAATAGTGCACGGTACATCCAAACCGTCATCGAACCCATCGTCCTACCATTCCTAGACCGGCAAGGGAACTTGCTGTTCCAACAGGACAATGCACGTCCGCATGTATCCCGTGCCACCCAACGTGCTCTAGAAGGTGTACGTCAACTACCCTGGCCAGCAAGATCTCCGGATCTGTCCCCCATTGAGCATGTTTGGGACTGGATGAAGCGTCGTCTCACGCGGTCTGCACGTCCAGCACGAACGCTGGTCCAACTGAGGCGCCAGGTGGAAATGGCATGACAAGCCGTTCCACAGGACTACATCCAGAATCTCTACGATCGTCTCCATGGGAGAATAGCAGCCTGCATTGCTGCGAAAGGTGGATATACACTGTACTAGTGCCGACATTGTGCATGCTCTGTTGCCTGTGTCTATGTGCCTGTGGTTCTGTCAGTGTGATCATGTGATGTATCTGACCCCAGGAATGTGTCAATAAAGTTTCCCCTTCCTGGGACAATGAATTTACGGTGTTCTTATTTCAATTTCCAGGAGTGTAGGTCATTGATTAATGAAGCTGTGTTGTTGTTCTTCTTGCCACCAGACATTTTATTATTACAGCATTCGAGAAGGACAAAATGGAATGTAACATCTCCGTAGCAGTCCAATCCGATTGCCAGCCCATTAGGTACATGGTCACATTAATTATTATCTATTTGGGCTGCTATCAGATCCCGATCGAGCTGGATAAGTCAGTAAAATAAACCGGAGTGTTACACCCTTGGCTTACCGTGAAAGGACAAGTGCAATTTTCGGACGAATCGCAAAGAACAATAGGTAATTTTATCTTATTTAACGAGAAGAAAATATTTTCCAATGTTGAATCGGGACAGAGCATAAACTTTATAATCGCGACTGCTAGTTCCGTCATTATCGTCAGGGGTAAAGCTACTGGCTGCCGGATCTTCATCTTTTCGTTATTGTAATTTAATTCCCTGGTACCATATGGGCAGGGCATAGAAGAAAGATTAAGGAAAGGCAAACCTACGTTTCTAGCATTTGTAGACTTAGAGAAAGCTTTTGACAATGTTGACTGGAATACTCTCTTTCAAATTCTGAAGGTGGCAGGGGTAAAATACAGGGAGCGAAAGGCTATTTACAATTTGTACAGAAACCAGATGGCAGTTATAAGAGTCGAGGGACATGAAAGGGAAGCAGTGGTTGGGAAGGGAGTAAGACAGGGTTGTAGCCTCTCCTCGATGTTGTTCAATCTGTATATTGAGCAAGCAGTAAAGGAAACAAAAGAAAAATTCGGAGTAGGTATTAAAATTCATGGAGTAGAAATAAAAACTTTGAGGTTCGCCGATGACATTGTAATTCTGTCAGAGACAGCAAAGGACTTGGAAGAGCAGTTGAATGGAATGGACAGTGTCTTGAAAGGAGGATATAAGATGAACATCAACAAAAGCAAAACAAGGATAATGGAATGTAGTCTAATTAAATCGGGTGATGCTGAGGGAATTAGATTAGGAAATGAGGCACTTAAAGTAGTAAAGGAGTTTTGCTATTTGGGGAGCAAAATAACTGATGATGGTCGAAGTAGAGAGGATATAAAATGTAGACTGGCAATGGCAAGGAAAGCGTTTCTGAAGAAGAGAAATTTGTTAACATCCAGTATTGATTTAAGTGTCAGGAAGTCATTTCTGAAAGTATTTGTATGGAGTGTAGCCATGTATGGAAGTGAAACATGGACGATAAATAGTTTGGACAAGAAGAGAATAGAAGCTTTCGAAATGTGGTGCTACAGAAGAATGCTGAAGATTAGATGGGTAGATCACATAACTAATGAGGAAGTATTGAATAGGATTGGGGAGAAGAGAAGTTTGTGGCACAACTTGACCAGAAGAAGGGATCGGTTGGTAGGACATGTTCTGAGGCATCAAGGGATCACCAATTTAGTATTGGAGGGCAGCGTGGAGGGTAAAAATCGTAGGGGGAGACCAAGAGATGAATACACTAAGCAGATTCAGAAGGATGTAGGTTGCAGTACGTATTGGGAGATGAAGAAGCTTGCACAGGATAGAGTAGCATGGAGAGCTGCATCAAACCAGTCTCAGGACTGAAGACCACAACAACAACAACAACATATTAGATGAAAACAATAGTGTCAACAAACTGTGTTATAATGTGCAAATGCGTAAATCCGCGCAAAAAACTGTGAAAAGTGAACACCAAAGAAGGACAAGTGTGAACATTAAAATAGCAAAACGAGCAAAGAATTCGTCACGAAAGATTTAAAGAAGTGTTTAGTGGTAATATTGTGACTGAAATTGCTCTTTGAATAGTGAAAATCGGGTAACTTCATGTGGACCCATAAACTGTTATGCAGACGACAATGTATTGTGGCGACGCAATTATTGAGTGACGTCACGCAGACCCTTGTAGCAGCTGCGCCAAAGAGCTTCAATCTGCGAGGTGATTTCACACTTCATCCCAACTACCTGTGCAAAGAGTAGTTCAAGCACAGACGCACTACACCGAGCGCCGTCCCGACATCTAGCAGCCGAACTACAAACTACGCCCACCTGCAGCGCCACGGAGCGGCAGGCTGAGAACTACGACGTCGTACAGCCACAGCGAGCAGCGCGACTTCACGCGGTTCCGGCGGCAGTACAGCGCCACGCCCACTTCAAACGTCAAAACATCGCGACTCGTGGTAACGTCGGTTGGTGAGTGGAGACGACTGGTTGACATAACATTAAATTGCAATGTGCAGTTTTCGCGGTAAATAAACGTTTGTAAACTGAATTGCGTGTTAGGAAAAGTGCTCAATTGCAGTAATTTCCGAGAAGTTTGCGAAAATACTCTGAAATTGAGCATACTTATTTATGCATACTGCGCTGTCTAAATGATAATTATACAGATATGCTTATTGTTTTTGGGGGATTTTATATGTATAGATTTTATGAATGGTATGATTTATCTTATTTAAAACATTTTACATAAGCTGTGTATGTGAAAATTGATATTTGAAGTGATTAGGTTTTGAGAGTTGTTATGTTCGATGCTCTTGCATATTGTATCAATTTAGGGATTAATTGAAGAATACTTCAGGTGCTGTTTGATTAATTTCATGGTAATTAGGAGTGTTTCGGGTTACTAGAGATTATTCTATATTACTTCCTGTGTGTTAAAAATAAACAAACATGTCTACTGAAGATAAGCAGGTTTGTGAGGCAGTAGTTGAAAGAAAAGTGGTAGGACAGGAAGACAGAGATGATTCAGGAATCAGTGATTATGGAGTGTCATTAGATAGCCCATTAGCACATTCAACCAGTTATCCCGAGACACCGGGACAAACAATGAGAAATAAGCCAGTTTCAGAGGATGCAGATATACGATCGATGTTGGCAGCCTTGCTAAAAGAAACTAGAGAGAGGGAAGAAAAATTCCACAAATCAGTAGAGAAAAGTTTACAAGAAAACAACGCATCACTAAAGAAATATTTTCAAGAAAGGAGAGAAATAGTCCACAAATCAATACAGGAAAGTTTATGAGAATTCAGAGAATCATTAAAGAAAAATTTACAAGAAACTATAGCACAAGAGATCAAAACATCATACACGAAGATGGAATGCAATCTGAAGGAGGAAGTGCAGGAGTTACCCGAACAACTGAAGGTGAACATCGACGAGAGAGAGAGGAAGCTACAGGAGAATATAGACCAAGTCCAGGGAGACGTGGAGAAGATAGAAGGGAAGCTAACAAAAAAGGTAGAAGACGATATTGAAGAAACTAAAGCCGAATTGGGAGAAAGGATCACCGAAGTGGAAACAAATTGCGATCATGGAATCGCCGAGATAACGCAGATGCAGAAACAATGTAATGATGCGGTTAAGGGGATAGGAGATAGGCAAAACCAACTGGCTGTCAATCTGAGAAATGCTATCGCCATGCGACGAGAAGAGGATAATCAGATGGTTGCAATGGAAGGCGAGGCCTTCACTTGGGGAATCAAGAAGAAGGAAGGGACTAAGGTTCATGCAAAATCAAAGAAAATAAATTCTGAAATACATAAATTTAACCACGTTTATAAGGGACCGTACAGGATTATAAAAGTTGGTCATCCTAACACTGTGGAGTTGGAGTATGCACGGACAAAGAGCGTGCATGGTAAGGAACATGTGGAAAACATAAAAAAGTACTACTCACATGAGAACATGGATAACCCAGATGAGAGAAGAGGTGATAGACAAAGGGATCAAGAGGTACAAATTGAAGAAAATTAGGTGTAGGGAGCTAGCAACTCTTTTGCTGGTATACCAAGTGGCGACTGGTACACTCCCAGCTGGGTGAGACTTTATTTCGAATTTCAAGTGTCACCCCTCTACCATCTTTCTCTATCCTTAGGTTAAGAAAGTTAGTGAGTAGTAGTTAGGATTGGTAGTGGTCATCCAAGTAATTCAGTCAGGAACCATGTAGTAAATTTATAGTTGATTTAAAATAAGGATAAGTAGTTACTGTTGATGTAGTGTGTGAGGTGCAAAGAGTCAATAAGTTGAAAGCTCAGTTTAGTGTGAGTACATTACAAAATTATTAGTGCCAGACGTAATAAAATGAGAACCAGATAAGAAAGCTAATGTATACAAAATGTTGTGGGAAGCTAATTGGTCAAACAAGATTTTGTGTAATCTTATAGAGTTGTTTTATGAGACATGAAAAGGTCAACTGTGGTAAGAAAATTGAAGTAGTGTATCAGCTTGTAAGTAGATGAACATATAAAGAAACAAATACATGGGGAGATAGTTGTTCAAATAAATGATGTGAAATAATGATGTATATTGACTATGAGATGTTTGAAGTATTGAAGTATATGGAGGATTGATATAGGTTGAAGATATATATGTATTTGCAGTTGAAGTTGGTGTTAAGTTATGTATAATGAAGAGTATGGAGTATGAGATGTTTGAAATATTGAAGTATGTCATTTAGACATGAGCAACATCTGTTTGCAAGTTATTTGTAGGTATACACGTTTATCTGAAGTATGCTGATAAAACAAAGTGTAACTAATGAATAATTAGTAATTCACGTATCCAATTAGCTATCAGAGTCAATTATGGTTATACGTAGGTCAAGCTTTAGAAGCAGGATTCTCGGACTGAGTAATGAATGACAAATATCCATAAAGTGGATTTGAATTAATGTGAATATAACAGGAAATATTGTACCTCTCATCTAAGCTTTCTTGATAACAATTCACATATGGCAGTAAGGTTTGGCAAAATGAAATGTTCAGTAGTTTAAAATTTTTCATTGGGTGACCACATTAGTTGTAGTGTTGCAAATAATTATGTAAGACATGCTTAGCGGTACAATGTAGCATTTAAATTTATGGAATCTGTAATGAACAAGTTGTGAATTTCTTCCTTAACTTTTATGTACGTTGGCCAACTGAGTTATAAATTAGAGTGATAGTAATATGGACGGCACGAACCCCGCTGAAAGGACGGCATACCAAAGGGGTAGCTGGCATTCACCTAGTTTGTTTTCTTGTCTTTGCTGTAGCAATAAGTTGTGAATTTCTTCCTTAACTTTTATAAGTGTTGGCCAAGTGAGTTATAAATTAGAGTGATAGTAGTATGGACGGCACGAACCCCGCTGAAAGGACGGCATACCAAAGGGGTAGCTGGCATTCAACTAGTTTCTTTTCTTGTCTTTGCTATAGCAAGTTATAACAGATATCTAGTTAATGACTCGTACAAACCTTTGAAAGTGAAAAGTTTTTGGAAATTTTTGGTAAGATAAGTTATAAAAAATACTTACCATGCTATGTTAAGTAAGTAGGATTGATGTTGTGTGTTATTTGGACAATACCATATTTTTGAGATGTAATAACTTTTTGTAGAAAATTATTGTGGAGGCAGCCCACTGCCGGAGTCAAGGATTTTCTTGGTGATTGTAATTTCATTATTTATTTGCACTGTGTGTTTTGTTCATATGTAGTGATGTCTAATTCCCTAGCCGATTCTTTTACGCCTGTGGCTTCAAAGAAGTTTTCGAGGGCGGGGATGTAAGGGGTCCGTAGGCCCTTACTATAAATTTGCGACAGCACAGGTCGACAGGACAAACAATCGATAGTGTGTGTCGGGTTGCGAGAGCGAGAGCGTGTGTTGAGATAGTAGTGTGGTACGCGCTGCGGGCCGAGCCAGGTGCAGTTCTGTTGCTGGAATGCAAGACCGTACCGACAAAGGGAGTGGCCATCGCCGTGGTTTAACCCCTTTGTGTTAGAAATATACGGGAGAGTGAAAAAGTATAATTACTAGTGTGATTCAGTGATATTTTTTGTGCCAATATTTGTAATTACGCGCCTACTGCGCCGGCATCATTTGGATTGCAGTGTTGGATTGCAGTGTTGGATTGTAGTGTTGGATTACAATGATTGAAATTGCGTGTGACGATAATGATTAACGAAAGGGCTTGTGCTGAGATTAGTCGTTATTAATTCTGTACGACGAAGGCAGTGGCTGTCTCCTTATTTTGGTGTTTTTGTGATTAATATAGGTCATTGATTAATGAAGCTGTGTTGTTGTTCTTCTTGCCACCAGACATTTTATTATTACAGCATTCGAGAAGGACAAAATGAAATGTAACATCTTCGTAGCAGTCCAATCCGATTGCCAGCCCATTAGGTACACGGTCACATTAATTATTATCTATTTGGGCTGCTATCAGATCCCGATCAAGCGGGATAAGTCAGTAAAATAAACTGGAGTGTTACAAGGAGACTCCAGGGGTTGAGGGGGCTCAAGTCTGCAGACAATGTACAGGGCTTGGGAGTCTTTGAGGAAAAGGAGATGTGGGAAGGGAGGTCATATAATATCTATGTGGGGGGATCAGAGGCGGATATGGAAAGCAAGACAGAGTGAATGCATTCGACAATTTGGAGGACTGTATAGAATCTGGGTGGGGCGGGAATCCAGGCATTGCTGGCATAGCAATGGATGGGATGGATCAAGGGTTTGTACAAGGTCCAGCAGAAAAACCTCCCCTTTAAGGAAAGCTAATAAAAACAAAACCAAATAAGGTAGAACAATTTTATTTATACTAAATAAAAGTACATATTATGCCATTTTAGAAAATACTCTTATGGTCTTACTTTTTAAATAAAACATCCCTTAAATGGCTTCCTGCACTGTCGACACACTGTTTGAGTCTTTCCCTGACGTTATTCATTACTCTTTGAGTCATTTCAGGTGGAATAGCTTCAACCTCTTGTGTAATTGCTTCTTTCAGGGCTCGTAAAGATTGTGGACGTTGTTCATAAACTTTTGCTTTTAAATAGCCCCAAAGAAAGAAATCACAAGGCGTTAAGACCGGCGATCGTGGGGGCCAGCAAATGTCTCCATGCAACGAGATCACATGTCCAGGAAACATTTCCTTCACCAATGCCAGTGACTGCCGCGCTGTGTGGGCTGTAGCACCATCTTGCTGGAACCACACGTTCTCTATTTCACCAAAAAGCTCCCTTAGTTGCCGTTGGAGAAAGTCGCGGAGCATGGCACAATAGCGTTCACTGTTGACGGTTAAATTCCTGTCATTTTCTTCGAAAAAGTAAGGACCGATCACTCCGGAATTGTAAACAGCACACCATACTGTTACTTTAGGGCTATGAAGTGGTCGTTGATGAAGTTCTTGGGGATTGTGTTCACACCAGTACCTGCAATTTTGGCTGTTCACTGTTCCGGCAAGGTGAAAGTGTGCTTCATCAGAAAAAATCACAATATCGTTGGGACGAATGTTCCGAAGAAGGTCTTGGCACAAACTTACACGGACACCACAGTCTCGTTCACTCAGTTCCTGCGTAGTTACAATTTTGTAAGGATGCATTTTAAGATCTCGATGCAAGATTCTTCTCACACTTCGATCAGATATCCGTAATGCTGCCGCATGCTTTTTAGCAGATCGTCATTTCCGGGGCCTGTTGCAGTCCGTGGTGGTCCAGGTGGTTTCCTTTTTAATGCGGAACCTGTCTCACGAAAGTTAGCAACTCAAGAATAAATTGTTTTCTTATCGGGAACAGGGTCCCGTCGTCCGAGCGCAAAGCGAACGCGAAAAGCACGTTGAGTATTAATAGGCGATTCGCCATTTTGAATAAAATCTTCCACTACGAAGGCACGATGTTCACCAGACCACGCCAGGCGTACACTGAAAACGGCACGTAGGCAGCTACTTAACGACGCGCCCCCCACCATTCTGCTCCTTCTACTGTCCGCTGCACGTTACTTTCTAATCGGGGAGTTTTTTATGCCGGACCCTGTATGTGTGAAGATTGGTTGAAGAATGCAGCCCCCATGTCCAGCTGGACTGGAGATTCAGGAGGCAGATTCTATTATGGGCTTTATGTTGGATTGTAAAAAGATGAGGAGTCCAGGTGAGGTGACAGTTGAGGTTGAATCTAAGGTGTTTCAGGGCAGGAGTGAGATGGACAGGAAGACCATAAATGGTAAGGTAAAAATCGTGGAGCCAGAAGATGGTACAACATATGATGATTGCCTGGTTCTTGGAAGGGTTGAGGCGAAGGAGCCATTGGCTGCATGGAGCAGTGAACTGGCCGAGGTGAGTTTGAAGGATATGGTGAGACTATTGAAGGGTAGGATAGAGGGTCAGGAAGGTGATGTCATAAGCAAATTGGAGAAGGTGAACTGGTGGGGGAGGTTTGGGCATATCTGCAGTATACAGGAGATAAAGGAGACAGGAAAGGACAGACTCTTGGGCATTCCTGTGATGGGGTAAAATTTACAGGAGTTGGTATTGTGGATAGTGACATAGGAGGGGCGACAGGAGAGAAACGAAGCAACATGAAGCAACAAGATGGACAAAATTGGTAGGAATGGCACAAGTCTGCAGTTTAATTATGTGCCTGGGATGCCATACATGGTTATAGGAATTCTGGAAGTTGAGGGAAACAAGGACAGCAGAATAACGGGAGTTAAGTTGGAGGAAAAGAAAATTGGTAGGGTTAAGCAGCTGGTTGTCAGCGGAGAAGGAGGGCTGGAAGCCACACTGGATTAGGGGAAGGACGTGGTGCTGGTTGAGATGGTGATGAATACATCAGGAGAGGATGGACTCGGAGATATTACTGAACATGGAAGGTGAGGCAGATGGGGTGATAGGAAGAGGTGTCAGAGGGGTGCTAGTTTGGTTTAAGGAACGGTAGGATGTGGAAAGTCTTTCACAGGTCAGCGTAAAATCCAGTGGAAGGAGCGAGGACAGCCAGGAAGGAGGGGTGAGGATTCCTTGAGGTCACAGCTGGTGACGCAGTCATGACCCCTGGTGGTGTTGCATTTGGTGTGGTGTATGAGTTTGATGTCATGTGCTGTAATGGGAATGTTTAAATCTGACAGGGGCAACTGATCCCAGTACTCAAAACTAGGGGATGAATGGGAGTATCAGTGCATTCAAGGTCTGTGGGAAAGAGAGACTAATCAAAGTGAGTATCATCAGGAATGGAGAAGACCTCGGAGAGATGGGAAGCAAAATGATTGGCCTTACTGAGGCTGTCAGGGAAGGGGTGGTCATCGTAGAGAAGGGGTAATGTGGGGGAGGATGGCTACCAGTAATGTGGAAGGCAGACCAGTACTTGGAGGAGTTGACACAGAGGATGGTGTTTAATCATGTACATGTCTGGCACCATACCCAGCGTTTCTTTGCTGTTAAGAGATTCCATATATGTCATTTAATTGTTGTTGGTGGTAGAGTGTATCCCTGTCATGGACGCAGAGGAAGGAGAGATAGAGCCTATGATAGGAATCAAAGAGGAGAAGAATGGCCTGTGGAGGGAGAGTAGGGTGGTGAGGGTGGATAAGTTTGGTAGCAATGTGGGCCTGTATGGCGTCAGTGATGGTTTTCTGGAGGAAGGACAAGGCATGGGTGATGTCAGCAGGATGTTGAAAGGTACGTGGGTGGCTTGTGACCTGCGTGGCAATGGATTCCCAGTAGTCATCCCAGTCTGCACACAGTAGTCGTGGACGAACTTTGAAGGGGCAGCAGGGTGGGGGGCAGCAGGTGGGTGATGGGCTGAGGAGATGGTGAGGACTGGGAGGTGGTCACTACCCATAAGGTCTAGGACTTTGACAGTGATACGACCAAGGAGGTTGGAGGAAGTGAGGATGACATCAGGGGTTGAGGTACTTTTGGGATGGGTGTCTTGTGGGAGGGGAACAAGGTCACCTTGGAGGGCAGCAAGGAACTGATTACATTGCCGAAGGGTATCAGGTCATAGTTGTGGATGTTGGGGTCTATGGCAATCACATAGCCGTAGAAGGTGCGATCAACATGGAAAATGAAGTTACAGGGGAGAGCAGCTGCTGGATAGACATAAATTGTGGTACAGGTGACGGTGAGGGAGGGGAAAAAGATGCTGAGGGGTAGTTTGGTCACATGATTGAGCAGTGGTTGTGGCCAGACAGCGATGTGCTTGAGGCAGCCAACAGTGATCCCAACTCGTGCTAGGTGAAGGGATTGTCAGTTTGGTGAAGGAGGTAGGGAGAGGTGCAGACAACATGGTGAGGTTGTACGAAGGTTTCATTAAGGATGGAGGAGTTGACCTGGTATTGGGACAGGGTATGCATGAAGAGGTATTTGTTGGCAGGGAGGGAGCAGGTGTTTTACTATAGGAAACGATACTGTTGGCGCACCAGAGCGGGGAAGAGGAAGGGGAGTGGAAGGAGGAAGAGAGATGCTTAAACAACAGTGTCAAGGCGGGTAAAGGTGAAGTGGGCCTGGTTGTGGCAATAGGTAGCGCAGGTTTTCAAACGGAGCAGGATGCAAGGGAGATCTGCTGGAGGGTGTGGGGTAATTGGAAGGGGTGGATGTTCTGGAGGCCGATGGTTATGATACAAATGATTCAGCCATAGGGGGCAGGTGGAGGGAATTTTGTGGTGGATGGGCTGATGATTGGGGTGAATGGGGACAGTAAGGTCAGGGTTGGTGGAATGAGGTTTGGCCTTGCATTTGCATTAGTAGACGGGATGAGATTCGTTCAGGTGTTGCAGGAAGGAGGAGAGGCGAAGTTGTGACACTGAGGAAGCAGGTTGGGGGTTTTTGCAGTTTTGGGTGAGGTGATCATTGTAGGGGAGGCAGCATTGGTAGCAGTAGGACTGAGGAGGGAAAAGGAAGGGATCAGTGGGGTGGTTACAGTTAAAAATCAGGGATTCCTGAGTGAGGAAGTGATCAATGGAGGAGACAGAATCTGTGAACATGTGAATCAAGAAGGTAGGGCTGGAGTCATTTTAGATGTGTCAGGCAGAGCGAATTTACGTTGCATGGTGGGCATTCAATTCCAAAATATCTCCGCCTCTGTGGCCACGGGGCAGCTTTTTTTTTCTTTGTTGATTTTCGATTCTCCCCCAAAGGGGGGGGGGGGGCTGGCAGCAGCACAATATGCTGCTCTGCAGCCTACAGAAAAGTTAAAAAAAAACAGAATCAGGAGATATGAGAAGAATAAAAACAGGAGATAAAACAATGGCTGTTGAAAGCTGAAACATGGAGAAAAAGATACGAAGAAATTATAAAAACAAATGGTCGGTGATGCTGATAAAAACACATAGTAAATAGGCAGGCACAATTGAAAAACACGGCGACAGTCTGGGTTCTTTTCACATGAGATAAAAAACACGACTAGCAACAGTATGGTGGCTGTTTGCAACACTGACAGGGGACACACAACACAGAACACTCACTTAAAACAGCACTGTAAAGGCGACACATGGCAGATTGGGGGGGGGGGGTGAGGACCCAGACTGGTGAGGGAGAAAGTGGGAGACGAGAAGAAAAGAAAAAAGGGGGAGCCAGATGGAGGGAGGGGACATAGTAAAGGGGGGCTGGGAGGGCGCGAGAAGGAGTGGGAAAGGCAATGGAGGGGAGATCAAAAGGACTGGGGAGAGAGGAGGGAGCCAGAAAGAGATGCTTCAGGTGGGCGATAGTAACCCTGCCACACCCCGGAGAGTACGAATTATTGGTGCTGTGAAGGGTGTAAGGAGCTCTGGAGATGGAGATACGGGGTTGAAGGAAGGTTTCATTGAGGATGAAGGCATCCACACGGTGCTGATAGAGAGTGTGGAGGAAGAAGAGTTTTTGGGTGGACAGGGAACGGATATTATGGTACAGGATACTGTAATGTTGTCACACGATGGGAGGGGAGATTAAGACAAGGGTGGTGAGGTGGGGTAAAGGTGAAGTGGGCCTGGTTGTGGGAGTAAGTGGCATAGGTGGTAAGATGGAAGATGGAATGGGCATCGAGGGCGATTTGGGAAAGGGTGTGGGAGTGTTGGAATGGGTGGATGTTTTGTAGCACAATGGTGATGAAATGGATGATGTCCTCTGCAGTAGGGGGAGGGCAGAGCGAGTTGTTGGGGTGAATGGGGTCATTGACAGGACGGACAGGGATGGTAAGCTCATGGGTGACAGGAGAAGGTTTGGCTTTACATTTTGAGGAGTAGGTAGGATGGACTTTGTTACAGGTGTTACAGGAGGGGGGGGGGAAGAGGTGAGTTTGGGACAGTTCTTTAAGAAGTGGGAAGTTTTGCAATGCGGACAGGTAGGGGAGATCTTGCAGGCAGCAGTAACATGGTCATTGTAATTTAGGCAGCGTTGGCAGCAGTAGGAATGGATGGGGGAACGGGATGGGTCCACTTTATGACCTTGATTGTATATTAGGGCTCCCTCTGTAAGTATGCAGTCAATAGGGAGGAGGATTTGGTGAATATCCGCATTAGGTAATTCGGCCCGGCATCATTAAAGATGCAACAGGCCGAGCAGAGTTCGATGTTGGAATGGGAATTGAGTTCCGCCAACACCTCAGCCTCCGTGGCCATGGGACTAAGCTTCGTGATCACGGCAGTGAAGGTCGGCAGATGTCAGAGGGGTTGAGGCTGTTGGGGAGAGGACAGGATGTGGTAGGGGGTGAGGGTGGCTTGTTGGCCAAATTATATACATGGGATTTTGGAGAGGAGATCAGTGTGGAAGGAAGCATTTGGGGATTTGTTGAGGACTGAGTCCTTGCAAGGAATGAGAATGGAGATGGGGCCATTGCAGAAGTATTTACAGATGGCCAGGGTGAGAGTGTAGGCATAAAGGAATTGAGGGTCAGCATTGGAGAGGATGGTGGTGTGGGTGGAAGGGGTGGCAGGAGTGGAGGTCGGGGTCGCGTCCATGGGCGTGGGTGGGTCTTGGGGTTCAGGGGTTTTCTTTGTGGAGAGGGTGGGGGAAGGGTCAACATAATGGTGTTTAGGTTTCTTGGACTGGACAGGGTGGAGAGGGGGCTGGGGGTTGGGTTGCAAGGGGAGTTGGTGGGGGCAGGTCCTCCCTGAGGGGTGGGTGATGCAGGGGTTGGGGGTATGGATGTCACAGAGACTGTGGCACGGCGGGCAGAAATATGTCCCGGCTGGGAGCCTGTCGTTGCTGGTGCAGGAAGTGGTGGGAAGTCTGCAGATGGCGGTGGGGCGACAGCTAAAGGTGAGGGAGAGTTGGCGGAAGTGACAGGCGAAAACGGCGCAGGAGTGGGGTGGACAGGGAGGGAGGGACGGACGGGGATGGGAGCGGCGAATGAGCTCCATGTGATGGTGGTTGGAGCAGCTGAGGGGGAACGGGGCTGGCACTATTTCCCGCTTATATTCCTACGATTACGGCCGCTGGCACCAGTCAGAAAGGGCCGAAACGACACATGCGCAGAAGGTGAGTTGGGCAGTTCATCGCTGCTCCGGCCCGCTGTAGGACCGAATGATGTCAGGTGGCGTGAGGGACCGGCGGCACTTTTGAAACTGCCGCTCCCGCCTCCCTACAAGCGTCAAACATCCGTCGTTGGCTCCTTTCGACATTCAAAGCCCGCCCCCACACTGTACTCAATGTGTAGTTCTGCTCTGGTTTGAAATCGTCGGTGTTCATTCCAATCTTAGCTGCCTCTTTTATAACAGAGTCCCAGTATATTGATGCATGGTCCGAGAGGATTTCGATGTTGGGATGGGAATTGAATTCCGCCAACGCCACAGTCTCCGTGACCACAGGGCTTCGTGATCATGGCGGTGAAGGTCCACAGACGTCGGTGGGGGGGGGGGGGGGGGTTGAGGCTCTCGGGTAGAGGACGGGGTATGGTAGGGGATGTTCTCAAACCGTATGGCCGGCCGCGGTGGTCTAGCGGTTCTGGCGCTGCAGTCCGGAACCGCGGGACTGCTACGGTCGCAGGTTCGAATCCTGCCTCGGGCATGGGTGTGTGTGATGTCCTTAGGTTAGTTAGGTTTAAGTAGTTCTAAGTTCTAGGGGACTTATGACCTAAGATGTTGAGTCCCATAGTGCTCAGAGCCATTTGAATTTGAATCAAACCGTATTTTGTGTCCGGTTTTTGGAGGTAATGCTCAACTAAGGCCAATTTGTCGAGGTCCATTTGCTGAAAACGTCTCTTGTGCTCGGTACAACGCTCTGCAGTTGTGCGAATTTTCTGGCATACATAGAAGCTGCCGCACTCGCAAGGGGCACCATAATCACCGGGCACACGAAGAGCCATGTCATCTTTAACAGGGAGCAACATATCTCGTATGTTGGGGTCGGGCGGAACATTGGTCTCAATCAATTTCTCTGCACTACACGTCCTAACTTGCTGCTCGTTGCCACACAGTACGCGCAGGTAAGCCGCCGGTTTGGCTTCTTCTACCGATTCACAAGGCGTCCTTTTTCGATGACACTTGAAAGCGTTTGCAATGTGTCTTTTGCTGTAGCCATTCTCCCTGAATACGTGTCTCAAGTGCTGCAGTTCAGACTGTAGATGGCCGTCGTCAGAAATAACTTTGGCTCTGTGCATTGACGCGTTCAGGGCCGCTTTCTTGTGTACAGGGTGATGAAAACTACCGGCGTTCCAATACCGATCAGCGTGCGTCGGTCTCTTGTACACTGAACGACCAAACCGGCCTCCTGCCTTCCGCTGAACTAAAACAACTTAGAACGGTAGCTTGCCACCCTTCTCCATCTCGATAGTAAATTTAATGTTGGAATGGACACCGTTCATGATCCACGAACTGCTGCAGTGTATATTCACTGTGAGGCCCTATCAGGAATGTATTATACGATATTGCAGTGCCTGTGTTATTCTGATTACGATGCAAAGTTCCTTTGCACATACATGCATGAAATGCATTAAATGTATTCGCAATTGAGGATAGGAACAACCATCAGCTATATAACGGAATGACGACAATGAAAATTTTTGCCCGATCGGGACTCGAATGCGGATTTCTGCTTACCGTGAGCGGTCGCCTTACCGTTTTTTTAAACTCATTTTGTTCGTTATTGGTCGTCGAATTTGATAGGAGCGGACGTCCCATGATGTTGATCACACGCTGAGCTACCGTGCCGGCTACCCTTTGGCTATCCATGCACGACTTACGGCAGCACCAAAACTTCCATACGTCGTCAACCATGCGTCTCCGACCTGGACTCGTACATTCATTATGTTTATTCCCGTACAGGTAGGACGTTGTACTTGAAAGTCGCTTGTCCGGTATGGGCAGAGAAATACGATATTGCAGTGCCTCTGTTACTCCGATTACGATGCAAGGTTCCTCTGCACACATGCATGTCCAAACTGATCGGATCCTATCATCCTGTCTTCCAAGCATTGATTCCCAAAAAGCTGAACACAGCTCTCGTGTTGCACGTGAAACACTCTGTATCCACCCATATGTTAATGGTAATTCAGAATATTTCTGCACTAAAGAAAATTTTCGTAGAGGTGGATTGTCCATAAGCGAATCGGTCAAAAGGCATTGTTTACTAAAGTGAACGAAATGGCTGCGGAACGACTTTTAAAGAACAGTTGTTCACTGTCCACTTCGGGTGCGGTGGGTCTCGTTCCCGGGAACGGCCCCTGACAGTTCACTTCAGTCGCGGTCAGACTCTTTCCTGGGAACAGTCATTCATAATTCGCTTTGGCCGGTCTATTTCCTCCGTTCCTCGTTCCCCCCCCCCCCCCCCCCCCCCTCTGTCGTACTCGGCCGGTTTCCTAATTTTTGTGTAGTCAGTTGTCCCAGTTCAACGTTTTTTATAATTATGTAATACATACATATTTTCCAGACAACAAAAAGGGAAATATGCCCATATTTTCATCGTTTTGATCAGCTGTGACAAAACACATTCGTCTGTTTGACTAATAAAACGAGCAGATATTGCATTTTTATTCGTAGATTAAGTTTCATATGCTTGATTTAACGACTATTTTTTAAGTTAACTTTTAAGAATTTTCTTAGTTTGTAGTGAAAGAAAATTCACATAAAACTTGCCATTTTCGCATTTCTTCCAAAAATAAAACATGACTCACAGGGAGGATCTTATTTTTCCAGTTTGGTTTTTTTCTTTGTAATGCCCCTAGTTTGATTTCTTTACACATCTTTGTGCATGACTTCGGCTTATTTGGAAAAAGGGAAGCGGTGCATCGCCATTTAAAAATAGTAGAAAGGCATTAAATAGTATTTACTTATTATCCAAAAAAATTGTTCAGAATTAGCGTTTGAACAAAGTATTTTTTTTTTACTTTCAACTTAATTACGAACACCATATCGCTGAATTAACTTTAATAGTATTACCTATAAACCTACTATTTACTAACTGTGTGAGACAAAGATGACTATAAAATCACATTTTATTTTAAGCAAACCTATTCTTCGATAAAGTCTCTATTTTGCCCTGGAACCTAGTGGAAATACTCAGACACAAGCTAAAATATATATAGGTTCTGTTCCTCGTTGCTTTTGTACTCACAAAATTGTTTATTAGTGTCCCATGAGCTTGGCCCCTGTCTGAGCCAGATAATTTAAAACCTTCAGCTTAGTAACTAGGTGTAGAGCGTTGATAACATCTTCATTTTCATGTTAGTGTGTAGAATCTGTCTTAACGAATCAATTCTCTTTAAAGATACGCTTATTTTATTGAAAAAGAAGTTCAGTAACAATACCATATTTTTTGGGGCTTCATCGATCCCTACTCGAATCCTTATATATTTTCGTCTGTTGGTTCAGCTTAACAACTCAGAGAAGTGGCTATTTTCATTTTTGATTCAGAAGATTAACAGGAGAAAGGAGTCACAAACGATTTTTTAGTTTTTGTAAAGCCACAGTATCGATATCTCATATACATGCATAAAGTCTTGAAAAAATTCTGAAATCCAAATAGGATGTTTTGGCTTGTGAATAGGCATAAGGTCGTGCTTCAACTTACTGCTAAGCAAATAAACGAAAAGAATAAAGTGCATTCTCTTCTTGTGGTAGCAATTCAATTTCATCATGGAACATAAACTTTTTCAACATATACGGTTTATGGATTTCACCATCACCCTCCATGATGGATCCCCTTGGAGCACAGGAAGACAGTCCTTGAGACGCTTCTTCGAGAAGAAAGTTTGCAGTTAATTAAAAAAATATCAGTATAATCATCTCATCCATCTTATACCTGCAAGGTGAATTCAAGAGACCTTTTTCCACAATATTTTCAATTAAAACACACGCACCTGTAAAAGTGGTCTGTCTTACGCTGTTGTGAAAAACTAATGATAACTAAAGAGCCATTCAGTGCGAGTTTCATGGATAACTTTTTTCTGACAAATCTGTGTGTAAAATTCATATTTTAAGTTAATTAGTACATATTTAATTAATTGTTGAATTTCACATTCGTTTCACTCTCCTTCATTAATGGCTCAGAAGTTCTCGTCCTCAAATAACTGATACCATGGACGAATCTTCGTGCCCCTTTCAGCTAGTGACAGATAAAAACCTGATTATCTTTTTCTTGTGTAGAGATATTCAAGGCAATGACTTGTGCCATGTTTCGAATAAAAGTCATGTTTCTTTTCACTTACGAAGTTTCGACTATCTCCGAATATACACTCCTGGAAATGGAAAAAAGAACACATTGACACCGGTGTGTCAGACCCCACCATACTTGCTCCGGACACTGCGTGAGGGCTGTACAAGCAATGATCACACGCACGGCACAGCAGACACACCAGGAACCGCGGTGTTGGCCGTCGAATGGCGCTAGCTGCGCAGCATTTGTGCACCGCCGCCGTCAGTGTCAGCCAGTTTGCCGTGGCATACGGAGCTCCATCGCAGTCTTTAACACTGGTAGCATGCCGCGACAGCGTGGACGTGAACCATATGTGCAGTTGACGGACTTTGAGCGAGGGCGTATAGTGGGCATGCGGGAGGCCGGGTGGACGTACCGCCGAATTGCTCAACACGTGGGGCGTGAGGTCTCCACAGTACATCGATGTTGTCGCCAGTGTTTGGCGGAATGTGCACGTGCCCGTCGACCTGGGACCGGACCGCAGCGACGCACGGATGCACGCCAAGACCGTAGGATCCTACGCAGTGCCGTAGGGGACCGCACCGCCGCTTCCCAGCAAATTAGGGACACTGTTACTCCTGGGGTATCGGCGAGGACCATTCGCAACCGTCTCCATGAAGCTGGGCTACGGTCCCGCACACCGTTAGGCCGTCTTCCGCTCACGCCCCAACATCGTGCAGTCCGCCTCCAGTGGTGTCGCGACAGGCGTGAATGGAGGGACGAATGGAGACGTGTCGTCTTCAGCGATGAGAGTCGCTTCTGCCTTGGTGCCAATGATGGTCGTATGTGTGTTTGGCGCCGTGCAGGTGAGCGCCACAATCAGGACTGCATACGACCGAGGCACACAGGGCCAACACCCGGCATCATGGTGTGGGGAGCGATCTCCTACACTGGTCGTACACCACTGGTGATCGTCGAGGGGACACTGAATAGTGCACGGTACATCCAAACCGTCATCGAACCCATCGTTCTACCATTCCTAGACCGGCAAGGGAACTTGCTGTTCCAACAGGACAATGCATGTCCGCATGTATCCCGTGCCACCCAACGTGCTCTAGAAGGTGTAAGCCAACTACCCTGGCCAGCAAGATCTCCGGATCTGTCCCCCATTGAGCATGTTTGGGACTGGATGAAGCGTCGTCTCACGCGGTCTGCACGTCCAGCACGAACGCTGGTCCAACTGAGGCGCCGGGTGGAAATGGCATGGCAAGCCGTTCAACAGGACTACATCCAGCATCTATACGATCGTCTCCATGGGAGAATAGCAGCCTGCATTGCTGCGAAAGGTGGATATACACTGTACTAGTGCCGACATTGTGCATGCTCTGTTGCCTGTGTCTATGTGCCTGTGGTTCTGTCAGTGTGATCATGTGATGTATCTGACCCCAGGAATGTGTCAATAAAGTTTCCCCTTCCTGGGACAATGAATTCACGGTGTTCTTATTTCAATTTCCAGGAGTGTATTTACGTAGTTGCCCTAGTTGCTGATACAAAGCTTCCTTTAGTATGCAATTTCTCTGCTCTTGGGAATCATGGTTTTTCCAAATAAGCCTTCACTTCCTACACAGATAGTCTGGTACTTCGATGTGCAGTTAATTTACACACCCACACATTGTAAAAGAAGACCATGAATACTGGATTGACAGATGACAGTTTACTTTCAGTTATTTTGATTCCAGTAAAGCAGACACGGGTATACACTACACCGGCCTGGTACTTGAGCCGACTGATGTGAAACGCATGTTGGGGAAGGCATTCACTAAGGATATCGAAGTAAACAACCTGTCTTCATAAGGCAATCACTGAATTTATCATGCAGAAGTAATGCTTGTGTGTACTTGATATTTGTTCTGGAAATTTATCCATAATCCATGTAGCATGTACAATCAATTAAAAAATGAACGATGAACGACTAAAAACGAACCGTTCCCAAAAATGAACGCTCACGAGTGAACTAGTTCCCGAAGATGAACGAGTTTGCCCATCTTCAAATTTTCGTGTTTTGTATGCTTGCATTTGTGTTGTTTTACCGTGTCTTCTGTCTTTTACAGCGTTTCGTTCCTTTAACGACTGTGTTTCAGTCCAACTGTTTTGTATATTCGTACACTTTAGATCTTTCGTGTCGAATCCCAGGTCACCTGGTCGTGGGTTTGTTGAACTAACCAGCTCTGTGTAGTTTGTCTCTACCAACTGACGAGCTAGCGGCATTTGAGGTTGGGCAAGTGGCGTTTCTTGGAAAAACGTCTTATCTGCCTTACATGATGAACAAGAATCGGTTACCCGTCTATCTCGCAATGTCTGGCAATGTACGTACATTCTGTTGATTTGCAAATCGTGTGTTAATTGTATCAGTTACTAATTTCTGCATTCCGTATACCTTACACATTTACTGAAAAATAGACACTACCAGCCGTATAAGAGCACTCTATTACCACTCATTTAAAAGACGCGTTGTAGAAGGACGGTATAACTTTATGAAACAGCCTGTACTTGCTCCTTGTGTCGTAGCTGCGTAGATAGAGTGGGGACATGTCCGCTTGCTCTTCAGTTTAACAACAGACTACGACTGCTCAAAGTTATTTAGATAAATCATTTAGGTAGGGAAGACTGGAGGCTGATCTGCAACATCCTTTTCCCATATATGAGTGCCGTGTCTTAACCACCGTTCCTTCACTCGGGAAGGCCATATTAGAAAGTATTTCATGAATGACTGGAGAAGCTGAGAAAGATGTAAATAATTTGCTCTTCTCTTTATTGCTCGCAACTGCGTATTCCCTTCTTTTTAATGTACGTTTCTAAAAGAAAAGTTGAACAAAAATTTCAAAAAGTAATGTATACGAACAATTGGTCCTCCAAGTCCTCAGCATTCGGTTTATGCTTTTGAACATTTGGTGAGGAATGGTGTTCGAGCAGGGGAGTGGGAGTTTCTGTACCCACATTTGCACTGAATAGGCAGGTGACTGGCAGTCTGTGCAGTGATTCTGTCTTATTCTTATCACAAAAAACGACCGGCCTTCAGTAACACAACGACAACGATGACGCTATGTGAAAACGCTTACGGAGTCGTAACGTTCGTTTATCAGCCTGACGGTCGAGCCATCCTTGACCAACAGTGATCACTGTTGATGGCAGGCGGCTCCCGGATGTGGCGCGTCCAGCGCCTGACGTCACGCCAGAGAAACGCGTGGACACGTACACACCTGGTAGCTGGAGCTGGAAGGCTGACACACGGCCCAGTATTTCAGACGCGGCCGTCATTCTCTTCCAGGGACCCGCGGGCGATTACTAAAAGCGACCTCTTATCTCATCGCGTCAGTTACGTAAGTGGCGCCATCCATCCGTCCAGTCATACGGAGTCGTTCTCATCTCACTTTCTCCTGGAAAAAAACAAAGTCAACCCAATTTTTCAGCAAATATGGAAATTTTCTAACGAGTGTGAAATATTCTCCGCCAGTTTCTTCTGTTACTTTAAATGAATTAAAAACTGCCTCGACCTAAATCTGACATTTATTTATATCTATTTTATTTCATTTCGACCAGCGTGTGACCATCTTCAGACCATTTATACCATGAGGTAGGCGGTGGCGGTGGCCACCGCCACCGCCTACCATCAAGGTATAAATGGTCTGAAGACGGTCACGGGCTGACCGAAACTGGTAACCGTTGTAAATAAATGTCTTATTACGGTCGAGACTGTTTTCAATGCATTTTTAAAATACTTTTAGCCAGACGGCTATTTATCCACGAGAAATGTTCTCAAAAATTAGGGATATTACTTTAAATACACACATCAAAATAAGTTTTGCATCACCCCGGTTCCCAGAACTCCTGAAGATAGACGTTGAATCTGGATATTGTATCACCGTCACAGTCCCTTTGGCTGTTCAGAGACGTCACTAAACCCTTGCAAAGATGTAAACAACCTTGCATGAGCAGTGCCTGTTAGACGGAGGGGATCCGACAGCTGATCAGTTCCAGTCATAACACCAGGAAGGAGGTACACGGCTCGTGTTGTCTGTAGTTCAGCCATGCCTAGACGGTCAATATCGCGGTTCGATAACGTCCGCGTTGTTACTTTGTGCCAGGAAGGGCTCTCAACAAGGGAAGTGTCCAGGCATCTCGGGGTGAACCAAAGCGATGTTGTTCGGACATGGAGGAGATACAGAGAGACAGGAACTGTCGGTGACATGCCTCGCTCAGGCCGCCCAAGGGCTACTGCTGCAGTGGATGACCGCTACCTACCGATTATGGCTCGGAGGAGCCCTGACAGCAACGCCACTATGTTGAATAATGCTTTTCGTGCAGCCACAGGACGTCGTGTTACGACTCAAACTGTACGCAATAGGCTGCATCATGCGCAGCTTCACTCCCGACGTCCATGGCGAGGTCCAGCTTTGCAACCACGACACCATGCACCGCGGTACAGATGGGCCCAACAACATGTCGAATGGACCGCTCAGGATTGGCATCACGTTCTCTTCACCGATGAGTGTCACATAAGACTTCAACCAGACAATCGTCGGAGATGTGTTTGGAGGCAACCTGGTCAGGCTGAACGCCTTAGACACACTGTCCAGCGAGTGCAGCAAGGTGGAGTTTCCCTGATGTTTTGATGTGGCATTACGTAGGGCCGACGTACGCCGCTGGTGGTCTTGGAAGGGACCGTAACGACTGTACGATACGTGAATGCCATTCTCCAACCGATAATGCAAACATATTGGCAGCATATGGGCGAGGTATTCGTCTTCATGACGGCAATTCGCGCCCCCATCGTGCACATCTTGCTAACGATTTCCTTCAGGATGACAACACCGCTAGACTAGAGTGACTAGCGTGTTCTCCAGACATGATCCGCATCGAACATGCCTGGGATAGGTTGAAAAGGGCTGTTTATGGACGCTCGTCTGAAACACTGGGCCGTGTGTCAGCCTTCCAGCTACAGCTACCAGGTGTGTACGTGTCCACGCGTTTCTCTGGCGTGACGTCAGGCGCTGGACACGCCACATCCGGGAGCCGCCTGTCATCAACAGTGATCACTGGTGGTCAAAGATGGATCGGCCGTGAGACTCATAAACTAACGTTTATGGACGACGTGAGCCACCAAACACTCTGAGGGATCTACGCCGAATCGTCGTTGAGGAGTGGGACAAACTGGACCAACAGCGCCTTGATGAACTTGTGGACAATATGCCACGACGAATACAGGCATGCATCAATGCAAGAGGAGGAGGAGGAAATTAGTGTTTAACGTCCCGTCGACAACGAGGTCATTAGAGACGGAGCGCAAGCTCGGGAGAGGGAAGGATGGGTAAGGAAATCGGCTGTGCCCTTTCAAAGGAACCATCCCGGCATTTGCCTGAAGCGATTTAGGGAAATCACGGAAAACCTAATTCAGGATGGCCGGAGACGGGATTGAACCGTCGTCCTCCCGAATGCGAGTCCAGTGTGCTAACCACTGCGCCACCTCGCTCGGTATCAATGCAAGAGGACGTGCTACTGGGTATTAGAGGACCCGGTGTGTACAGCAATCTGGACCACCACCTCTGAAGGTCTCGCTGTATGGTGGAACAACATGCAATGTGTGGTTTTCATTAGCAATAAAAAGGGCGGAAATTGTCTGTACAGGTTCCGGAACTCTCGGAACCGAGGTCATGCAAAACTGTTTTTGATGTGTGTATAATATGTTTCCAAATACTATACACGAGGTAGTGTTGAAAAGCAATGCCTGCGAAGTTCTAATGCAGAAACTCTTGAGGCCTTTTAAACAAAAGAAACGTTAGTAACATTCTGCATCTTTATACTTCAAATCTACATATTTATTTTTCAACATAGTCACCCTGGCGACACACATTTCCCCAAACGAGAGACCACTTTGATGATACCGTTACTAATTAATGTTTGTTAACGGAGCCACAACCCCAGCTCTGCTTGCACCGCTTCAGAGTGAAGGCCTCGAAAGTATTCTTTAAGTTTTGGAAGTACATTCAAATCGGATGGGGCCAATTCGGGGCTGTATAGAGGACGATCAAAGGCACTGTACCCAAGGCATCGGAACGTCGCAGATGCCGCGCTCGTGTGTGGTCTCGCATCGTCATGCTGAAGGACAGGGTGCTCCATGTTATGAACGGTCAGACTCTCGATTACAGCACGTTGCTTCTCACGCACAAACATAGTTGCTTTACACACCGCCACGCTACACGCTACATTTCGGAGCCCTCTAGCGACAGAAGATTGCAGCCTGCATCAGTGAAGCGGGAAAATCGACCGAATAATAGGCATGAGTTGTAACACCTCAACAGATATTTAGAACAGGATAAAAAATGCCGAGGCACTACTTTTCAGCCGCGCGGGATTAGCCGAGCGGTCTAGGGCGCTGCAGTCATGCACTGTGCGGCTGGTCCCGGCGGAGGTTCGAGTCCTCCCTCGGGCATGGGTGTGTGTGTTTGTCCTTAGGATAATTTAGGTTAAGTAGTCTGTAAGCTTAGGGACTGATGACCTTGGCAGTTAAGTCCCATAAGATTTCACACACATTTGAACACACTACTTTTCAGCACTCCCTCATAAATAAGCACACAGGACAAAAAATTAGTTACTCGCGAGAGACATCACGTTTATGCCGTCTAACACAGCCCTTATCATTAGTAACGGGCTGAGTTCGGCGAGGAAGAGTGTCCACAAGTTTCTTTAGGTACTTTGTATCTAGCTGAAGCCACTCGCTGATGACTAGATCCAGTAGAGCTACAAAATTTCGCGGTTGATTAGTTTCACTCACTGTTCCATACAGTCCGAGAATTTTTCTATAGGATTAATATCGGGTGATTTAGGGGGCCAGTCGAGATGAGATAGGGTGTCTTAGCGTTCGTCAAACCACGAAGAACTGACAACACTTTGTGACCGGAAAAACTGTAAAAAGCATACCGGTACATATTCACGGTAACCTGAATGAGAGGGCCGAAGTCACGGTACGGAAAACATCTCCAATCACAGAACCATCACCATGCACACACTGAGAGTTAAACGGCTCAGTGGATCGACTGCGTACTCGACGCCCCTCAGAATGATCTGCTGGCAAACAAAAATTAAACCAAAACGGTATACCTGACGCAACGAAATGATCGTGTAACACTGATGGCCAGGAACTTGGGGAATTTCAGCTGCCGAGTTTCAAGTCTTTTCAGTTGGAACCACACTAGGCGACGTGCGTGTCGATGATGACGGATTGATGACGAGAACAACTCAGTAACCAGTCCCTGTGTGGAGAAAATCTCCAACGCGTCCAGGAATCGGTCCCGGACCCGCTGCATGGCAGTCGAACGCCCTGACCACTGAAGTAAGGCGGTGGACAGCGAACGTGATGTAGACGTGACACGTCGACATCCCTCGTATACCTCAGTGTAATGATGGCCTGGAATTACAGACCAGGAGAACCTACGTCGCGTTGTCCGGCTGCCCGGTGCAAGGCATTCAATTTGACGCCACGTCAGTGCCTTCAACATTTTTGTGATTAAGATGAGTTGAAATAAGCAGAACAATCCAAATACCCAGTTCCGGTGAGAAGAAAATCGCCGACCTGGCCGGGAATCGAACTCAGGACTCCGTTATATAGAGGCAACGGTGCTAAACTCTAGACCACGAGTTGCGGACATGTAACTGGGTAAAACTGTCCAGAATGTGCACGTGGTTATGAAAACTGTTGACAGTTCTACGCTTCTTGCCTCAGCGGAATTTGAAGCATTGACCTCGAGTTTAATGATCAATTTTCTACCTTCCACTGTCTACCACCTATTCTCAGCTCGGGAGCTTGCTGATTTAGCAGTCCAGCAAGGTACAAAAGATGCATTATGAGCAACATGGGAGGTAGCCGACAAACGCCAACAGCCTTGCAGCAGTGGCAACACTGGTTCCCGTCAGACTACCGAACCGAACTGTCGGGCTTGGATAGCACTCGGATTGGCGGCCGACCGGCTCTGCCGAGCGCTGCTGACGAGTGGGGCACACTCGATCCTTGTGGGGCGAATTGAGGAGCTACTTGACTGAGAATTAGTGGCTCTGGTCGCGAAAACTTACAACGGTCGGAAGAGCGGTGTGCTGATCACGTGGCCTTCCATATCCGCACCGGGTGACGCCCGTCAGCTGAGGATGATACACAGGTGGGTCACTACCGTTGGGCCTACCGAGGCGTGCTCGCTTGGAATTTAGTATTTATGTGACAAGTACTGGCAGATGCAATCAGTGAGACCAGCTAAACTTTGAAAGATACAACCACTTGCTTGTTGTCGGGTCCTATAGCAGCTGTAACAGTCCTGCACTAAATGTAACTGGGTTTTCTCTTTTGATGCTAGTCAGTCGTCAGGATGAGCATTACTGCAAAGGGTATTTAATTCTAAGGTATTATGTCAGGGTGAAAATACTAAATAAATTAATTTTTCTCTCTTAACAACATGTGGGCAGGGTGGGTTCTTCCTTGGCCCGGGTATGAGGTAGAATAAAACAGCATTTTTAAATCAGATAATTTTTATTGAAAGTTTCGTACAACTGTATCTTACGGGATGTTCTGGTTCGGAGAGCGGCAGCTGTGTCGTTTGCGAAGCTTTCTGCTGCGGCAGCGGCGGCGGCGTCTGATAACGCGTAGCGGTGTGTATCTCGTGTCGCCGTCTCGCCCAGCTGACAGGAGACGCGCAGCGCGAGGTGGCCCGTTTAATTATTGCGAGCGAAGTCGTGCATCGGATGGTGATACCTCGGATGTGGCGTCCCAGTGTTTCTCTTCTCTAAGCGGCCGCGTGTGTTGTGCGTCGGCCAGCGGAGCGGCGCGGCGGGGGAAGGCCAGTGTCCCGGACTCGAACAACGGATTCCCGCTTGCCAGTCTTCGGCTGTCAGATCTTCATCCCAGCTCGCAGGTCACTGCTGATGTGAGGTCGTCTCCTTCCCGTCCTCACGAGTCACCCGGATACGTAAAAATCAGTCTTCAAATACCTTCTAACTTCTGTCTTCTGGCGGCGAGGCTGCTGCTTGCTATTCCATTACAGCGGCGGACTTGGTGCGTCTGTGTACGATGTAGTCTCTTCTTGCATGACGGTCCTCAGCACCGAAACTGACTGAAAACTACTGCTACTCTTCTCTTCTTCCTTCGTCTGTCGGGCCGGTCGGGCGATGCCCTGACGGCTGAATCGACAGCGTCCGCTTATGTGGAACTTGCTGACTTCATGTTCATTGTCTCTTCTGCTCTGCTGTTCTGCCCGCTGTTTGCCAGTGTGTAATTCTTCTAAACTAAACTAAGTTTTTCATTTATATTCTAATTTCTACTTCACTTTGATTTCACTAATTCATTTACTTAAGTACCACTCAACACAAGCGACTGTCAGTTTGGTATCCTACCACAGTCTTGGACGTCTCCAGACATGTCTTCGGTTTGGTATTTTCTTGGCCGGAGTAGAACTGTCTTCATTGATGAGAATCCCTCTGAGTTTGCATCCAATGACCATGGAACGGTCAGTGGTGCGACACCAACCTGACTGCGCCCGCCGTGCGGCCCGACAACTAGACTGATCGCCTGGTGTGCCACTTCATTTCATAGCAGGACCCCTTTGGTTGTTATCCTCGGCGCCAGCCACTGTGGCCGAGCGGTTCTAGGCGCTTCAGTCCGGAACTGCGCTGCTGCTACGCTCGCAGGTTCGAATCCTGCCTCGGGCATGGATGTGTGTGCTGTCCTTACGTTAGTTAGGTTTAAGTAGTTCTAGGTCTAGGGTATTGATGACCTTAGATGTTAAGTCCCATAGTGCTCAGAGCCATTTGAACCATTTTTTTGTTATCTGTGGCGTCCTTAGAGCAAAGCGATACATCGACGATATTGTACGCCCCGTTTTATTGCCCACAATGGCAATCTATCCCGGGCTTATATTTCAGCAAGATAGTGCCCGTCCTCACATGGTAAGAGTATCTACTGCTTATCTTCGCGCTTGGCAAACTCTATCTTGGCCAGCAAGATCGCCAGATCTCTCCCTAACTGAAAACGTTAGGAGCATTGTGGGCAGGGACCTCCAATCAGCTGGGGGATCCATTGTTTAATATGATAAAATTAAACTTGCCTATCATCTCAAGAGTCCCGTCCCTTATCCTATAGTTTATTTCGCAGCCCCACATTCCGTTATGCACGTGTAAGTCCCCATAAAATATGTATGGGGATTCCAAGTGCCATACCACAGTGCACGACTCGGCCGATAGTATACGGCTATGATGGTTAATTTGGGAATTATATATGGTAGGCTGACTGCTATTGCTTGAAATCTTCCGATACTGTCATTGTTTAACGTTACTGACGAGTGTTACAGCACATTATTGAGTAAACTGCAACTCTGACTTTGTCATTTTCCTATCACTTCGTCACATCTGACATCCTCGAATCTTTCCAATGATATCTGGCTTAAGCCCAGTCTCGGATATCGGAGCCACTTTTATTGGTCGCATGTTGTACATTCGACTGCAGTAGCCTAAGTTCTCCTAGTGCCGCTAGGATTTAGGAGAGGTGCTAATAACTGACTTACTGGTTGCATCTGAAGAGTCGCAGGTGGTTTTGTCTTATCATCGATTAGATGTAGAACAAACCAGACAAATTTGTCTACTATGTACTCACTGTCATTGTTAGGCAGCGATGAGTACTTACCATACTCAGGAGGATGGGGTCAGTGTGATATTGCTGGGAAGGTAATGAGGGATATAATGTTCTTCATTGACTTCTGAGAAACCTTGTCGCCAACTTTGTCACTCAGTTTGCCTTTTCGATAGATCTCTCGGGCCATTTCTCTGCCGACTGAAAGTTGTTCTGATGGTACCCACTTGTCTGGGCTTGGGAGTTCGTTTGGGGTTGTAACTGTGACGGTATTGCTTCGGCTTGGTGGTCTTGGAATTGTAACGGTGGATGCAGTGGGCACCAAGGTGGCAGAGATGGGAATTCAAAATGGCTCTGTTCATCTTAGTACGCACACTGAAAACTTCTGGTGTAACCTTATTAGAAGCCGGCTTTTGGATCGAGAGTCAGTGGTGAGTGAGTGACAGCTTGTGGCGGCTAGCCTTCCGAGCGAAGCACACGAGGAATCCTGGTGGCTGAGTGCCAGATACGGGCTTTTCTCAAGGCCAGCCAGTGCGTGCGTGATTGAATGGACAGAGACGGCTAAGGTGGTCGAAATGAAAGATAAATGTTGTATTTCTGTGGTGTCATCAACTGACTTTAAGCTTTAGAACCACCTCATCGCGCATTCATTACATTACTCTACTCAGATTACTTACGTCAGTTAATCACAAGCATAATAAAATTAATTAATGCAAAGATCAAACACGTAAATAAAAACACAGAATTAATGAGAAACAGAAATAAACACCCAGTCTCGGTAGTGTAAGGCGTTTAAATAGACTATCTAGAGGAAGTGAACTTTGAATTCAGGAATGTATTACATAAAACATTTACGAAATTAATGAAAAATGAAAACTCATGAATCCGAAATTGAAACTGAATCATTAGAACACTGCATTCAACAAATGATTCTAGTTGTGGAAGCAACCAGCTACAGGTCCTCAGTGAACGCCAACACTGACCGCTTGTGATCAGCTTTATACAACAGAATGTACAGGAATTTCTATAATACACATAAAATATAACAATTACCACACATGAAATATTCCAGTAAGCCACTGGGTTAATTTCAAACACCCTTTAAAAGAACACCCACCAAAGCTCGGGACTATATGCGTCTTTTAACCAACAAATGAATAAATAATTAATATCACTTAAACTTGATAAATCACATTAATTGACCAGAGGTGCACAGATTATCACAAGCTTTAAAAAATTATCTACAAAACAAAAACTTGAAACCGAGCCGGCGAGTACAGCAATTAAAACTAACGACTCATATCTAAAATTTTAAATAGCTACACTAACTATTAGCCGCTCCGATCTCAAATAAATTAAAAGCAAGCACAAGTTGTGAATTAAATGAGCCATAATATGCCATAAATCAACAAGTTACAAATAAAGCGGCACGCGGTTTGATACTGCTACTTCACAATTTCTAAAACTGAACTCCGCCCGAACAGGCGGTGAAGGCCCAACGGTACCGACCGGCCGCCGTGCCATCCTCAGCCCACAGGCGCCACTGGATGCGGACATGGAGGTAGACGTGGTCAGCACAACATCCTGCCGGCCGTATGTCAGTTTACGAGACCGGAGCCGCTACTTCTCAATCAAGTAACTCCTCAGTTTGCCTCACAAGAGCAAATTTCACCCCACTTGCTAACAGCGCTCGCCACACCGGATGGTCACCCATCCAAGTAGTAGCCCAGCCCGACAGCGCTTAACTTCGGTGATCTGATGGGAACCGGTGCTACCACTGCGGCAAAGCCATTAGCACTTCACAATTTCAAAAGGAACAATAATTTTTTTAAACCAGTAACGCTGCACAAGCATCATAATAGGGTGTCATAACATTACACGGACGCAAGTTCCTAGTAGCTCACACAGTTAAAGCGCAGCCCTGCGACGTTAAGGGAGAGCACGACTTTCAACAGGTTATCTCACGGCGAAGACAGAAAATCATTTTCATGTAAACTGGTCGATGCTCACCGTTTTCAAAATGCAGCGCTGTAGAAGTAAATCTATGGACTCGACTGGGGACCGCCTCAATTTTCATCGAAATTACATTAAAGACCTTACAACCAGGATACTGAAAAACAAGAACCATGTCCCGCCTTTTTTAGTGTGAATTCATCGTGAATTGCGATGACCTCAGTGCAGTTATCCTCTTAAATAAAAATGTCATTTATGTTCGTCTCATCGTTTTTCAGTTACCTTCTGTACTATGCGGTAGCTATTCGTTCTATGTATGGTCCACGTTTCATTGAGCAATGTCACTTTGCAGGACACATCACGCGAATATTACTTATGTCCTTACGTTTCGCACACCACTGTTCCGGATGTTTCAAACTGAATATCGTGGGTTTAAGGTTCAAATGGTTCAAATGGCTCTGAGCACTATGGGACTCAACTGCTGAGGTCATTAGTCCCCTAGAACGTAGAACTACTTAAACCTAAGGACATCACAAACATCCAAGCCCTAGGCAGGATTCGAACCTGCGACCGCAGCGGTCTTGCGGTTCCAGACTGCAGCGCCTTTAACCGCACGGCCACTTCGGCCGGCGTGGGTTTAAGGCTTTATAGCATATATTACATGAAACTTCCAATTAGAAATAATACATCAAATGAAAGAACAGCACCAATAGTTTTTCTTACAAGTGTTCAATGTACGCTTCATTCGCCACATGGCACAAATCGAGTCGATAGGCAAGCTCTTTCCAAACCTCAATCAGTGTGTCTGGAGTAACTGTTTCAACAACTGCTTCAGTCTTGTTTGTTAAGTCGGGTAAATCAGCTGGCAGTGGAGGCACATACATACACATGATCCTTTATGAATCCAAAAAAGGAAAAAAAACGCACGGCGCCACGTCCGGTGAACGTGGAAGCCATGCGAAACAAACTCTGTCATCTGGCACCTTGCACCCAATCCAGCGGTCGGTTATACCGTCGTTTAACCAATCGCGTACTGAGTTATGCCAGTGAAGTGATGCACCATTTCGCAAGCAAATAAATTTGTTTGGTGCAGCTCCTTCCATTCGCGGAAAGAGCCGTAGTTCTAGCGTATCAAGATAAGAAGCACCATTTACATTTGTTTCGCCGAGAAAAAAAAAGGCACGAAAACTTCCAGCCAGGATATGACACAAAATAAATTCAGTTTAGGGGGTCTTGTTGCAACTGTACCATCTCGTGCGATTTGTTGAATCCCAGATGCCCGCATAATGACATTCATATTTCCACTCAGATGAAATATCGATTCATCACTGAAGACAAGAGGAACCACAAAATCTTCATCGTCATGCAGCAGCTTTTCGGTTGCAAAGTTGGCACGTAAAATGTAGGCTTTAGAGCTTGTAACAACTTCAAACGAGAAGGATGTAGTTGTAAGCGTCTCCATAAAAATCTCCACGCAAACGTCACTGGAACTGCTAATTCACGACTAGCCTTCCAAAGCCATTTCTTGGATCTACTGTCTCACTTGTTCAACACGTCTTCAGTCACTCTAGATCGTCCCGTACTCTTCCCTTTGCAAATACCGACAGCGTCCTCAAACCTTGAAGATTACAATGGAACTAAATATGGATCGCGCGGTCCTGTTTAACAGCAGATTCAGTCCTTGCAAATTGTAAAACACAGAAAACTTTCTGTTCAGTAGTCGCCATCTTCGATTCTAGCAATTTTTTGTACATGGACACAGGTATACAAACAAAAGCGTTTCAGTTGCTCTTTCATCTGTTGTATTATTTATAATTGTAAATTAAATGAATCAATTGCTACAAAGCCTTGAAACTCCGACATTCATTTTGAAACACACGGTATTTGCCTGATATCACGCAGATGCACGATGTAGTCCATGTTTGTAGTATCCTCTACGGCACGAGACCATAATTGTGGAGGACGAAGAGGAGTATTTGAATGTTATATGGTGGAAGCATAAGATAGTCCACTATGCGTGCCCTATGTGGTATCTGAGTACATCTATGTGGTGCGACACTGGAGACTGGCCTTGCCATGTTACGGTTTCTCTGTCTATGCCTGTGTATCTTATCTACCGGCAGATACAGCAGGAAACATAGGGTGCAACAGGTACACCTGCAGATATTTTTGAATGTGGTACCTTAATATGTACTACATATCAGTGTTTTGGTTGTTTTTTCTCTGCGCCGAGCAGTCTTGCCACAAACACGCCACAAACTGTGTGTATGAGGTGATGTTTTCTGCATGGCAACAACTGAACTACTAAGTCAGCATAGACTAACCGTCTACATTTCAGCATCTGACCTGCTGCCCAGGAAACAATATGCGTTAATGGCTTGCTCTCGACACATGTACCTGGAGCTACTACCCAACCAAAAAAACATATGACTTTTAACAGCTAGTCTACAAATGGTGTACATTCACATGAAGTGTTGAGTGCTATTGACAAGAGATTTCAGATCGATTCCGTATTTCTGGATTCCCGGAAGGCTTTTGACACTATGCCACACAAGCGGCCCGTAATGAAATTGCATGGTTATGGAATATCATCACAGTTATGTGACTGGATTTGTGATTTCCTGTCAGAGAGGTCACAGTTCGTAGTAACTGACGGAAAATCATAGAGTAAAACAGAAGTGATTTCTGGAGTTCCCCAAGGTAGTGATATAGGCCCTTTGCTGCTCCTTATATACATAAACGATTTGGGAGACAATCTGAGCAGCCGTCTTCGGTTGTCTGCAGATGACGCTGCCGTTTATCAACTAATAAAGTCATCAGAAGATCAAAACAAACTGCAAAACGACTTAGAAAAGATATCTGAGTGGTGCGAAAAGTGGCAGTTGACCCTAAATAACGAAAAATGTGAGGTCATCCACATCAGTGCTAAAAGGGACTCTAACTTCGGTTACACGATAAATCAGTCTAATCTAAAAGCCGTAAATTCAACTAATACCTAGGTATTACAATTACGAACAACTTAAATTGGAAGGAACACACAGAAAATATTGTAGTGAAGGCTAACCAAAGACTGCGTTGTATTGGCAGGACACTTAGAAAATGGAACAGACCTACTAAGGAGACTACCTACACTACGCTCGTCCGTCATCTTTTAGAATACTGCTGCTCGGTGTGGAATCCTTACCAGATAAGGACTGACGGAGTACATCGAAAAAGTTGAAAGAAGGGCAGCACGTCTTGTATTATCGCGAAATATGGCCATGATTGTCACTGAAATGATACAGGACTTGGGCTGGAGATCATTGAAAGAAAGGCGATTTTCGTTGCGACGGAATCTTCTCAGAAAATTCCAATCACCAACTTTCTCCTCCGAATGCGAAAATATTTTGTTGACACCGACCTACATAGGGAAGAACGATCATCACGATAAAATAAGGAAAATCAGAGCTCGCACGGAAAGATATAGGTGTTCGCTCATTCCGCGCGCTATATGAGATTGGAATAATAGAGAATTGTGAAGTTGTTTCGATGAACCCTCTGCCAGGTAGTTTAATGTGATTTACAGAGTATTCATGTAGAAGTAGATGTACTGGTGTACATAATGTTGTCCAGTATACCGTCCTCATACAACAGTAGAAATACCTGCACTTATACTCGTTAAATCCTGTATAATCATCACAATAGCTTTAGCATGAGAGAAGAAAGCTTAACAATAAACTTCTGTATCAGATATCTCGCCGAAAACCCCATCAATAACAATCAAGTATACGCCCATAAGGAATGGCGCTGTAGGTTCATACGCTCTCTGGCCGTGGGCCAAAATGCCATGAGTAACGGAGGATAAATATTCTATAATCCCAGCTAATTGTGCCGGCTAAACGTCGCAAAAGTAATAATTTCTTTTCCATTGAAGTTCCCCTGAAGGACGCCAAAAGACATCTTGTTTTTAGAGACACCTTTGTTTTTAGAAACGTTCCGTGCTCTTGTAGACCTCAATCATCGTTGTAGACATCATACATTTGGCTCCACTTCGACAGCAACCGAGGAACGAAGTCGATGCAGTTGTTACAGAGCAGCACGCAGACTGTCAAGGCTTCCAGTGAGGCCCGGCGGAGTGGGCAGATTGCCACGCATTGTCCCGCAGATTGACTCGTCTGTCCGACTGGAGCCGCTGCCAAACCTTGAGCGAGGTCGTCCCGCCCGCCAGATCAGAGGCGCCGAGCCACTGCAAACAATAAAACAGAATTACGCTGTAGAATTCCGTAGTGGACCCTCACGTACGCTGTGGCTAATATACTGCTCCTGAGGACGCTAAAGACATCGCTGTAACACTATACCTAACAACTAAAGAGTGGAAATCAAAAACATTCTAGGAAATATTTTTTCACAAAAGGCTGTTTCCAGTGCTATAGTGTTCTCTGTACTCTGCTGCATGTCCCTAGACTTGATCCAGGTCCCAAACCATGGAAAAAGTCTTTCAAATATGTGCTAATACACTGTCCAGTCACATTAATGTGACCACGTGTCAAAAGCCTGAACAACCATCTCTTGCAGTGCAGGTCGTGCAGAAAGAGTCAGTGAGCTTCTGGAAGGTACCCACGGGGATGTGGTGCCATACCGGGTCCAGAGGTGTGGCCAGTTCAAATCCAATTGCTCCAAGCACTGTGGGACTTAACATCTGAAGTCATCCGTCCCCTAGACTTAGAACTACTTAAACCTAACCAACCTAAGGACATCACACACATCCATGCCCGAGGCAGGATTCGAACCTGCGACCGTAGCAGCAGCGCGGTTCCGGACTGAAGCGCCTAGAACCGCTCGGCCACTGCGGTCGTCGCGTGGCCAGTTGCGCTAGGTTTACCGGCTGAGGGTACATATCGTGAACAGCCCAATAGAGGTGGCCCAAGGTTTCTTTGGTCCAAATTGCTCTGAGCACTATGGCACTTAACATCTATGGTCATCAGTCCCCTAGAACTTAGAACTAGTTAAACCTAACTAACCTAAGGACATCACACACATCCATGCCCGAGACAGGATTCGAACCTGCGACCGTAGCAGCAGCGCGGTTCCGGACTGAAGCACCTAGAACCGCTCGGCCACAGCGGTCGTCGCGTGGCCAGTTGCGCTAGGTTTACCGGCTGAGGGTACATATCGTGAACAGCCCAATAGAGGTGGCCCAAGGTTTGTTTGGTCCAAATGGCTCTGAGCACTATGGGACTTAACATCTATGGTCATCACTCCCCTAGAACTTAGAACTGCTTAAACGTAACTAACCTAAGGACATCACACACATCCATACCCAAGGCAGGATTCAAACCTGCGACCATAGCAGTCGCGCGGCTCCGGACTGAGCGCCTAGGCCCAAGGTTTCTCTATTTGGCTTATATCCGGAGAGTTTGGTGTCCAGGGGAATACGATAAATTCACCCTGGTGGTCTTCGGATCACACACATACACTGTGAGCTGTGTAACACATTGTCGTGGTGGTAGCTGCAATCTTGCCGATGAAATCAAATTACATGGAGGGGTGGACATGATCATACATTCTTATGCTGGTCCACTGTGCCTTCCACAACGAAAAGATCACCCAGGGAATACCACGAAAACATTCCTCAGAGCATAACGCTTCCTCCATGCTCTCTTTCGTACACTTCACGCCGTGCACGCCTATGTCCATCTGTGCAATGGAGCATAAAACATGATTTACCTGAAACGGCCACGTGTGGCCACTCATCGGACGCCCAGTTACAGCACTGGTATGCAAATTCAAGTGTTTCTCGCTGCATAGGTACAAAAACTGTGCGACTGGTGCGGAGATCCATACGCAGCAGCTGCCGCTGAACGGTCTTTTAAGAGACCCATTTGGTACCTCATGGTTCTTCTGCGCTGTCAATTGCTCACCAGGTGCACGTCTATTCGCACGTACACATCTCTGTAGCCGTTATTCACCCTTGTCATCTATGGGCCGTGGTGCAACACACTTGCCTCAGCTTCCGTCATGGATAGCGCCATATTTCCATGCACGGTATACTTTAGCCACTGCGGCGCACGAACAGTTTACAAACTTAGTTTTTTCGGAAATGCTTGCACCCTTCACCTGAAAGCCAATAACCATGCCCTCTTGGACGTGAGATCAGTCGTTCTGTTTCCGCGTCAGGACAATGATTGCGCTGTTTTCCGCGTCGCCCAAACACGCTTTATACACGCTCCACCGTCAGTGCTGCCACCTACGATCAGTAAGTGGTTATTGCACCTTGATGTCAGAAATAGGCAAAAGACACATCAATGTGACTGGTCCTTGTAGACGGCGTATGGTCTTTCTCCAATGCTGCGGTTCCCCCTGGAGTTCTAAAATTTGAGCGATATCAGAAGTGGTTTCTCACCACAGTTCTACTAGTCGAAAATCTAAAGCTGTATTTCTCTACCTATATTATCATAAATACAGTGTAGACCTTCAGTGCACTTGGAAAAAAACTTTTTCTCTGCTGCTTTGTCGAAAAGTGACATTTTTTGTGACAGTAGCTGCGTACAAAATACAAGCTGACTCTTGCAAAGAAGAAAACACCAATCACGCACTGTTAACAATGCTGTTTATTTACACAAATAGCACCGTTACCGGTTTTGAACGAAGAGTTTCCTCTTCAGACGGATGTAGACGTTTGTATTATATTTCTTTCATTTCCGTCCTTAGAGCTAGTGGTTTTTTTCAGCGGTGACCATATTACGAGGATCACTCCAAAAGAAATGCACACTATTATTTTTATTTAAAGTCCATCTTTTATTCTACATGTCTGAAAGTTTTACAGTATATAGATACATCCTTTAGGAACAATATTTTCGTTTCTCCACATAGTTTCCATCCCTCTCAACTGCCTTACGCCATCTTGGAACCAGCGCCTGTATACCCGCACGGTAAAATTCTGGACCAACCCGTTAGAGCCACTGTTTGGCAGCGTGCACAAGGGAGTCATCATCTCCAAACCTTGTTCCACGAATAGAGTCTTCCAGTTTCCCAAAGAGATGATAGTCACATGGAGCCAGGTCAGGACTGTAAGGCGGGTGTTTCAGTGTTGTCCATCCGAGTTTTGTGATCGCTTCCATGGTTTTTTGACTGACATGTGGCCGTGCATTGTCGTGCAACAGCAAAACATCCTACTTTTGCCGATGTGGTCGAACTCGTCGAGCTTGAAGTCGAACTTGAAGTTTTATCAGTGTCGTCACATATGGATCAGAATTTATGGTGGTTCCACTTGGCATGATGTCCTCAAGCAAGAGTCCTTCAGAATCGAAAAACTGTAGCCCATAACTTTTCCAGCAGAAGGTGTGGCTTTGAATTTTTTTTTTTTCTTTCGTGAATTTTCATGATGCCATTCCATTGATTGCCTCTTCGTCCCTGGTGAAAAATAATGGAGCCATGTTTCATCACTTGTCGCAATTCTTCCAAGAAATTCATCTCTACCATTCTCGTACTGTTCCAAACATTCTCTGCATTCCGTTTTTCCTGTTTCTTTGTGAGCCATTGTCAACATCCTGGGAACCCACCTGACACAAACCTTTTTTAACGCCAACACTTTCAGTATTCTGCAAACACTTCCTTTCCCTATCCTAACGTAGCGTGACAATTTGTTCACTGTGATGCGTCTGTCAGCAGTCACCAATTTGTTAACTCTCTGCACATTGTCTGGAGTGTGTGCAGTACCAGGCCTGCCGCTGCTAGGACAATCCTCAATATTGCTGTGCCTGCTTTCGTCACCTAACCTGCATGCCCACCGACTAACTGTACTGCGATCGACAGCAGCATCTCCACACACCTTTTTCAACCTCTTGTGGATGTTTCCCACTGTCTCGTTTTCACAGCACTGGAATTCTATGACAGCACGTCGCTTCTGACGAACGTCAAGTGTAGCAGCCATCTTGAAGACATGCTGTGACGGCGCCACTCACGGGAAGAGGTTGAACTAAGTTTGAAAAGAAGCGGGAAGGATGTATCTACACATTGTAAAACTTTCACACATGCAGAATGAAAACTGAATTTTTACAAAAATTGTGTGCATTTCTCTTGGAGTGACCCTCGTACATTTGTTATTTTATATTATACGCTGAGAACCAAAGAAACTGGTACATCTGCCTAATATCGCGTAGGGCCCCCACGAGAACGCAGAAGTGCCGCAACACGATGTGGCATACACTCAGCTAATGTCTGAAGTAGTGCTGGAGGGAATTGACATCATAAATCCTGCAGGGCTGTACATGAATCTGTAAGAGTACGAGGGGGTGGACATCTCTTCTGAATAGCACGTTGCAAGGCATTCCAGTTATGCTCAATAATGTTCATGTCTGGGCAGTTCAATGGTTAGCGGAAGCGTTTAAACTCAGAAGAATGTTCCTGGAGCTCCTCCGTGGCAATTCTGGACGTGTGGGGTGTCGCATTGTCCTGCTGGAATTGAGGAAGTCCGTCGGAATGCACAATGGACATGCATGGATGCAAGTGAACAAACAGGATGCTTACGTACATGTCACCTGTCAGAGTCGTATCTAGACGTATCAGGGGTCCCAATCACTCCAACTCCACACGCTCCACACCATTACAGAACCGCCACCAGGTTGAACAGTCCCCCACTGACATGCAGGTTGCATGGATTCATGAGATTGTCTCTATACCCGTACACGTCCATCCGCTCGATACAATTTGAAACGAGACTCGTCCGACTAGGCAACATGTTTCCAGTCATTAACAGTCCAATGTCGGTGTTGACAGGGCCAGCCGAGGCGTAAAGCTTTGTGTCGTGAAGTCATCAAGGGTACAAGTGTGGTCCTTCGGCTCTGAAAGCATATATCGATAGTGTTTCGTTGAATGGTTCGCACGCTGACACTTGTTGATGGCCCAGCATTGAAATCTGCAGCAATCTGCGGAACGGTTGCACTTCTGACACGATGAACGTGTAGGATCTTTTTCCGGCCGCACCGATGTCGGAGATTTGATGTTTTACGGGATTCGAGATATTCACGGCACACTTGCTACCTCGGAGATGCTGTGTCCCATGGCTCGTACGCCGACTATAACACTACGTTCAAACTCACTTAAATCTTAATATCCTGTCATTGTAGCAGCAGTAACCGATCTGACAACTGCGTCAGATACTCTTATATAGGTGTAGTAGACGGCAGCGCTTCATTATGCCTATTTAGTATCTCTGTATTTGAATACTCATTCCTACACAGGTTTCTTTGGCGATTTGGTGTATTTCTTTCATTTCCGTCTACGATCAGAAAGCTTTTTGGTCCCTAGACTACCGGTCTTTCTCAGTGATGACCATATTACATTTGTTGTTGTTTACATTGTATTTAAATATAATTTTTTGATTTTCGCTCTTTCATTATTGTTTTACACTGAGCCGAAAAGTGTATAATTTATCAATTTAGTGTAACTGAATGGGTCGGTGAACGGAAGTGCAAACCTACAAGAACATATTTTGAGTTGCTGCGTGTTATATGTGTCGTAAATTCGAAGACAGGAACATAAATAAAGTAAGACAAAACAAGTCCACATGGAAAAACTTGTTACCTGCTAGTCACACACTCACACACACACACACACACGCACACACACACACACACACACACACACACACACACAACACACACACACACACACACACACACACACAGAGAGAGAGAGAGAGAGAGAGAGAGAGAGAGAGAGAGAGAGATGGAGAGAGAGACCTGCTCCCTTTTTATATCAGTTTGATGGAAAATGTTTCAGTCTGGGTGTCTGATACTTTTAAAGACATCAGACATCTAGATTACCAAGTTTCTTGAGGGGTAAGCTTACTTTCAACGTACTTCTTTCTTCTTCTTCTTTTGCTACTGCCTGTATCCCGCATTGTGCGCAGTGTCGGCAGGGTTAAGTACGGAATTGGCATGGTTAATTTTAGGAGGTGGCCGGATGCACTTCCTGCCGCCACCCCATATCCCCAGGACGAAAGTAGTCTACCCCAGCTGTCTGCATCTAGTGTAAATCGTGAAATAGCGTGAATGTGTTTCAAATGTCTGCGAGTCGTGTAACTGAGGCAGGACGTGGGGACCAGCCCGTTATTCAACTAGTAGGATGTGGAAAACCGCCTAAAAACCACATCCAGGCCGGCCGCCACACTGGCCCTCGTCGTTAATCCGCCGGGCGGATTCGATCCGGGGCCGGCGCGCATCAGTAATTAGTCTCTACCGTGTAACCTACAACTCATGTCATATCTACTCCGTTAACACTAACATAAAACAATGTCATCAAAAAGTTATGAATTTGATTTGTGTTATAAATTAGATAACACACTTGTACGGAACATTCGATTTTATTCGTTCCTTTATTGCAAACCACTTCAACACGGTTACTAACCGCACTCGCACCGCAGTTGCTTATCCTGATCATTCACGATATAAAATTAGTTATCCACTGCCGTTCTTTTTCTGTGCGGTCGCCTTTTCAATATTGAACGTTTCATAGTCGACAAACTAATATTTTAAAACAGTCCCCGCGATTGCGCTCTCTTACATATTCGCGTCCTCCTTACGTGACTGCTCCCGGTAAGGCTCTAAGACGACTGACATACTTTTCTCCCGCCAACCGTTCTCTAGATGCCATTTCTTAAATCTGTAATTATTACTAAGCCGCTGACCCGGGGTCCATTCCCAATTTTGCCTATCAGACAACCCCCATGGCAACAAAAATTGGATTTTTGCTATTTCATGCGAATTGAAAAATTTTAAATGGCGTCATATAACTGTCCGTTAAGGACAATAATCTTACGTTAAAGGTTTGACGACGTCATTTTTGTGACTGGTTTGATGCGGCTCGCAACTAATTCCTCTCCTGTGCCAACCTCTTCATCTCAGAGTAGCACTTGCAACCTACGACCTCAATTATTTGCTGGACGTATTCCAGTCTCTGTCTTCCTCTACAGCTCCCTCCAGTTCCATGGAAGTCATTCCGTCATGTCCTTACAGGTGTCCTATTGTCCTGCCCCTTCCCCTTGTCAGTATTATCACATTTTTCTTTCCTCTCCAGTTCTGCACGGGACCTCCTATTCCCTTACCTTGTCAGTTCACCCAATTTTCAACATTCGTCTGTAGCACCACATCTCAAATGCTTCGATTCTCCTCTGTTCCGGTTTTCTCCGTAGTTCACGTTTCACTACCGTACAATACTGGACCCCAGACGTACTTTCTCAGAAATTTCTTCCTCTAATTAAGGCCTATGTTTCATACTAGTAGATTTCTCTTGGCAAGGAATGCCCTTTTTGCCACTCTAGTCTGCTTTGGACGTCCTCCTAGCTCCGTCCGTCATAGGTTATTTTGCTACCAAGGTAGCAGAATTCCTTAACTTCGTCTACTTCCTGACCACCAATCCTGATGTCAATTTTCTAGCTGTTCTCATTTCTGCTACTTCTCATTACTTTCGTCTTTCTTCGATTTACTCTCTATGCTTATTCTGTACTCATTAGGCTGTTCATTCCATGCAGCAGATCCTGTAATTCTTCTTCGCTTTTACTAAGGACAGCAATGTCATCAGCGAATCTTTTCGTTGGTATCCCTACGCTTCGAGTTTTAATTCCACTCTTTAACATATCTTTTATTTCTGTCATTGCTTCTTCGATGTATAGATTGAACACTAGGGGTGAAAGAACACACTTTGTCTTATCCCCTTTTTAATCCGATCACTTCATTCTTGATCTTCTACTCTCATTGTTCGCTCTTTATCCCTGTATATGTTGTGTACCACCCGTCTTTCCACGAAGCTTACCTCTATTTCTCTCAGAATTTCAAACATCTTGGGCCATTTTACACTGTAGAACGCATTTTTCAGGTCGACAAATCCTAAGAAAGTGTATTGATTTTTCTCTAGTCTTGTTTCCATTATTAACCGCAACATCAGAATTGCCTCTCAGGTGCCTTTACCTTTCTTAAAGCCAGACTGATCGCCATTTAGCACATCCTAATTTTCTTTTCCATTCTGCTGTATATTATTCTTTTCAGAAAGTTGCCTGCATGAGCTGTTAAACTGATTGTTCTACAATTCTCACAGTTTCCGAAAATCAGATGAAATGTCGTCAATCTTATACATTCTACACACCAAAGTGAATAGTCATTTTGTTGCCCCTTCCCCCAATGATTTTAGAAATTCTGATAGAATGAAATTTATCCCTTCTGCCTTATTTGATCTTAAGTCCTCCAAAGCTCTCTAAAATATGATTCTGGTACTGGATCCCATATCTGTTGTAAATCGACTCCTGTTTTTTCTCCTACATCAGACAAATCTTTCCCCTCATCGAGGCCATCAATGTACTCTTTCCACCTATCCGCTCTCTCCTCTGCATTTAACAGTGGAATTCCCGTTGCACTCTTAATGTTACCACCCTTGCTTTTAATGTCACCGATCGTCATTTTCACTTCCTGTATGCTGAGTCAGTCCTTCCGATACTCATCTCTTTTTCCTTTTCTTCACATTTTTCATGCAGCCATTTCGTCTTAGCTTCGCTGCACGTCCTATTTATTTCATTCCTCAGCGACTTTTATTTCTGTATTCCTGAATTTCCTTGAACATTTTTGTACTTGCTTCTTTCATCGATTAGCCGAAGTATTTCATCTGTTACCCATGGTCATTTCGCAGTTACCTTCTTTATAACTATGTTTTTCTTTCCAACTTCAGTGTTTGCCCTTTTTAGAAATGTCCATTCCTCTTCAACTGTACTGCCTACTGACCTATTCCTTATTGCTGTATTTATAGCCTTAAGAACGTCAAGCGTATGTTCCCATTCCTTAGTACTTCCGTATCCCACTTCTTTCTTCCTGACTAATATCTTAAACTTCAGCCTATTCTTCATCACTGCTATATTGTGATCAGAGTCTACATCGGCTCCAGGGTGCGCCGTACAATCCAGTGCCTGATTTAGGAATCTATACCTGACTATGATGTAATCTAACTAAAATCTCCCCGTATTACCCGGCCTTTTCCAGGCATGCCTCCCCTTGTAAGTCTTGAACAGACTGTTCGCTTTTATTAGGTGAAATTTATTACAGAATTAGTCTTTCTTCTCTCTCATTCCTTGCCCCAGGTCCGTATTCTCCTGTGATCTTTTCTTCCACTCCTCCCCCTACAACTGCATTCCAGTCCCCCACGACTATTAGATTTTCATATACTGGAAGGCTTCAGATAGATTATATAATGGTAAGACAGAGATTTAGGAACCAGGTTTTAAACTGTAATACATTTACAGGGGCAGATATGGACTCTGACCACAATCTATTGGTTATGAACTGTGTATTAATACTGAAGAAACTGCAAAAAGGTGGGAATTTAAGGAGATAGGACCTGGATAAACTGAAAGAAAGGTCGTAGAGAGTTTCAGAGAGAGCATTAGGCAAAGATTGACAAGAATGGGTGAAAGAAATACAGTAGACGAAGAATGGGTAGCCATGAGAGATGAAATAGTGAAGGCAACAGTGGATCAAGTAGATAAAAAGACAAGGGCTAATAGAAACTCTTGGGTAACAGAAGATATATTAAATTTAATTGATGAAAGGAGAAAATATAAAAATGTAGTAAATGAAGCAGGCAAAAAGGAATACAAACGTCTCAAAAATGAGATCGACAGGAAGTGCAAAATGGCTAAGCAGGGATGGCTAGAGGACAAATGTAACGATGTAGAGGCGTGTATGACCAGGGGTAAGATAGACACTGCCTACAGGAAAATTAAAGAGACCTTTTTAGAAAAGAGAACCACCTGTATGAATATAAAGAGCTCAGATGGAAACCCAGTTCTAAGCAAAGAAGGGAAAGCAGGAAGGTGGAAGCAGTATATAGAGGGCCTATACAAGGGCGATGTTCTGGAGGACAATATTATGGAAATGGAAGAGCATGTAGATGAAGATGAAATCGGAGATATGATACTGCGTGAAGAGTTTGACAAAACACTGAATGACCTAAGTCGAAACAAGGCCCCGGGAGTAGACAACATTCCATTAGAACTACTGATAGCTCTGGGAGAGTCAACCCTGACAAAACTCTACCATCTGGTGAACAAGATGTATGAGACAGGTGAAATACCCTCAGACTTCAAGAAGAAGGTAGACGCACTGGTAGTGACACGAATCTGATCTTGAGTCTCCACAGGTATATGGTGCAGTCATGCTGTCTATTGTGCTTCTCATTGGGTTTTTTGAACGCTACGTGGTCGATGTGCTCCCACAGTTGTCATTTGGCATTAGGTCTGAGGTGCTGGGCGGTTATAATTAAAGTGCAGCTAGTCGCAGAAGTAGCTGTAATTATAGTACGGCAGCGAACCTTGGTAGATATGGTAATGCATTAATGCGGAACCGATTTAAACTGCAAAAAAGTTCCAACTTTAGCCACCAGGTGCAAATTTGACGCTATGAATGAAAGAAAGATGTACAGAAATGTTTCCATGTGTAATGGATTAAGAACACGACGTAGGCAGAAAAGGTCAAGCAAGTGAGAAAGGCATAGTGTTTATTTTATTGTTAACCGCCGCTTACACAGTTTGTTCAATATGAGCGCTGGAGACGTCGACAACATGTCGCATCCGTAAAACGGCGTCATCATCAGTCATTCCAAGCATGTGTGTCAATTTTTACCTCTCTATCTACATTATTCCGTGGTTTATTAAGTTTTCAAATTTATACTGACTTTTTGATCACCCGGTATGTGGAAACTGCAGTTTTCATGTAAGGTGGAGTAACACTCAATGTCGCCCGCCCATTGAAAGATCTGTTTAACGCTACGCTAAACGAACGTGTTTTCTCCACGGGTTTTCCATATGCATTGCCTGCATGATGTAACTTTCGGCTCCGGGGATATTTAAAATAACGCGTTTATCAGGGACACTTTCGGTCTCTACCTGATCTGGTGGCCAGTATGCAAGAGCACGTTGTTCACATTCCACCGGAACTGCTGCGAGCAACTGATGATCACGCCGTTTTACGGATGCGACATGTTGTTGACGTCTCCAGTGCTCATATTGAACAAACTGTGTAAGCGGCGGTTAACAATAAAATAAACACTATGCCTTTCTCACTTGCTTGACCTTTTCTGCCTACGTCGTGTTCTTAATCCATTACACATGGAAACATTTCTGTACATCTTTCTTTCATTCATAGCGTCAGATTTGCACCTGGTGGCCAAAGTTTGAACTTTTTTGCAGTGTAAATCGGTTCCGCATTAATGCATTACCATATCTACCAAGGTTCGCTGCCATACTATAACTACAGCTACTTCTGTGGCTAGCTGCACTTTAATTATAGCCGTCCGGTACCTCAGACCTAATGCCAAATGACAACTGTGGCAGCACATCGATCACGTAGCGTTCAGAAAACCCAGTGAGAAGCACAATAGACAGCATGACTGCACCATATACCTGTGGAGACTCAAGACCGGATTCGTGTCACTACCAGTGCGTCTGCCCTTCCATGAATTCTGTAGACAGTGGTTACTGCACATGGTAAAAGATAGCCATAACAATGTGATTCAACAGTGAATGTAGTAGCTGGACTACGATCTCAGTGCTGCACTAAGAGGTAACGGATAATTGTTCTTACTTAAACTCCCGATACTTTCCTTCATATCTCGCTTCCGTTGGTGAATTATTCAATGGAACTAGATAGAACCTATTACATTTAGACTAAACGAATTTTAAGTACTGAAATGATGTTTCGAACGATTATAATATCACATTGTTAAGCTATGAGAGAATTTCTTTGCTAAATGGCTAGTTGCTTCAGCACGAGGAACCAAGGTTACAGCTAAACATTCTTCACTATCCCATTCAGAAATTATGGATTCCTTTTTTACAGTTCGCTCAAACGTAACAGTTCATCTAAATTATATTTTGAATAAATTATCCATACAGTCTTCCAGGAGAGAACAAAAATTCTAGTTTTCAGTTTCATGCGAGTCTTAGTCTGATAGGATACATGGTGAACAATAATTCACAATATTCCTTTATACAGTTATGGCACACTCATTGTTGCTGACAATGGTCTCTGTTCATATCTGTAATCAAATCTGACACCAGTACTAGTCTCATATGTTTGTGTAAAACAGTAAAAAAAAATGGCTCTGAGCACTATGGGACTCAACTGCTGTGGTCATAAGTCCCCTAGAACTTAGAACTACTTAAACCTAACTAACCTGAGGACAGCACACAACACCCAGCCATCACGAGGCAGAGAAAATCCCTGACCCCGCCGGGAATCGAACCCGGGAAACCGGGCGTGGGAAGCGAGAACGCTACCGCACGACCACGAGATGCGGGCAAAACAGTAAACCAACTGGAACCTGCACAATAGATATCACAGACGGCATCGCTTATGCACGTAGCACCGTGTTTCTCGACATAGACTCAATTCTGGCTTCTGTTCAAGTGCACTTCGCGCTTTATGAAATCGATAACAGCCGTTCAAGGATTCATTGGACCTGCACATCGTGAACACCGAAACTCAAAATCTGTGCTTCATATTACACTACTGGCCATTAAAATTGCTATACCAAGAAGAAATGCAGATCATAAACGGGTATTCATTGGACCAATATATTACACTAGAACTGACATGTGATTAAATTTTCACGCAATTTGGGTGCATAGATCCTGAGAAATCAGTACCCAGAACAACCACCTCTGGCCGTAATAACGGCCTTGATACGCCTGGGAATTGAGTCAAACAGATCATGGATGGCGTGTACAGGTACAGCTGCCCATGCAGCTTCAACACGATACTACAGTTCATCAAAAGTAGTTACTGGCGTATTGTGACAAGCCAGTTCCTCGGCCACCATTGACCAGACGTTTTCAATTGGTGAGAGATCTGGAGAATGTGCTGGCCAGGACAGAAGTCGAACATTTTCTGTATCCAGAAAGGCCCGTACAGGAACTGCAAAATACAGTCGTGCATTATCCTGCTGAAATGTAGGGTTTCGCAGGGATCGAATGAAGGGTAGAGCCACGGGTCGAAAAACATCCTAAATGTAACGTCCACTGTTCAAAGTTCCGTCAATGCGAACAAGAGGTGACCGAGACGTGTAACCAATGGCACCCCATACCATCACGCCGGGTGATACGCCAGTATGGCGATGACGAATACACGCTTCCAATGTGCGTTCACCGCGATGCCGCCAAACACGGATGCGACCATCATGGTGCTGTAAACAGAACCTGGATTCATCCGAAAAAATGACGTTCTGCCATTCGTGCACCCAGGTTCGTCGTTGAGTACACATCGCAGGCGCTCCTGTCTGTGATGCAGCGTCAAGGGTAACCGCAGCCATGGTCTCCGAACTGATAGTCCATGCGACTGCAAACGTCGTCGAACTGTTCGTGTAGATGGTTGTTGTCTTGCAAACGTCCCCATCTGTTGACTCAGGGATCGAGACGTGGCTGCACGATCCGTTACAGCCATGCGGATAAGATGCCTGTCATCTCGACTGCTAGTGATACGAGGCCGTTGGGTTCCAGCACGACGTTCCGAATTACCCTCCTGAATCCACCGATTCCATATTCTGCTAACAGTCATTGGATCTCGACAAACACGAGCACCAATGTCGCGACACAATAAACCGCAAAGTTGATAGGCTACAATCCAACCTTTATCAAAGTCGGAAACGTGATGGCACGCATTTATCCTCCTTAAACGAGGCATCACAACAACGCTTCACCAGGCAACGCCGGTCAACTGCTGTTTGTGTATGAGAAATCGGTTGGGAACTTTCCTCATGTCAGCACGTTGTAGGTGTCGCCACCGGCGCCAACCTTGTGTGAATGCTCTGAAAAGCTAATCATTTGCATATCACAGCATCTTCTTCCTGTCGGTTAAATTTCGCGTCTGTAGCACGTCATCTTCGTGGTGTAGTAATTTTAATTGCGAGTAGTGTAGATCTGCTTGTGTCTCAGCGCTGTAAAGATCATGTTTGTTAAGCTTCGCTGCAGATATACATCATGAGTTATGTAAGCGTGACGTCTACACAACTTTTTTTTTCTACCGACATTCTTTGATCGAAAAAAGAGACAAGAGGTATAGAAGTAAAACATCGAGAAAAATATGTAACAGTGTAATTAAAAGTGACAGAATCGATTATTAACACGATACTTGGTTGTAAGAGTAGAGTTTATGGCATTCTTCAGCTGCGTAAGATGATTAGAGGAACTCAACGAGATTGTGAAATTCAACGTCCTCTCAGCCTCAGGTGCAGGTTGCGTAAGTACACCGTCCCACGTAAATTAAAAAAGTCGAATGAGTAACTTCTTGCAATAATAATTCCACACGAACGAAGTTTTGTTCAGGTATTATATACTACTGGCCTTTAAATTGCTACACCACGAAGATGACGTGCTACAGACGCAAATTTAACAGACAGGAAGAAGATGCTGTGATATGCAAACGATTAGCTTTTCAGAGCATTCACACAAGGTTGGCGCCGGTTGCGTCACTTACAACGTGCTGACATGAGGAGAGATTCCAACCGATTTATCATACATAAACAGCAGTTGACCGGCGTTGCCTGGTGAAACGTTGTTGTGATGCCTCGTGTAAGGAGGAGAAATGCGTACTATCACGTTTCCGACTTTGATAAAGGTCGGATTGTAGCTTATCGCGATTGCGGTTTATCGTATCGCGACATCGCTGCTCGCGTTTGTCGAGATCCAATGACTGTTAGCAGAATATGGAATCGGTGGGTTCAGGAGGGTAATACGGAACGCCGTGCTGGATCCCAACGGCCTCGTATCACTAGCAGTCGAGATGACAGGCATCTTATCCGCATGGCTGTAGCGGATCGTGCAGCCACGTCTCGATCCCTGAGTCAACAGTTGGGGACGTTTGCAAGACAACAACCATCTACACGAACAGTTCGACGACATTTGCAGCAGCATGGACTATCATCTCGGAGACCATGGCTGCGGTTACCCTTGACGTTGCATCACAGACAGGAGCGCCTGCGATGGTGTACTCAACGACAAACCTGGCTGCACGAATGGCAAACCGTCATTTTTTCGGATGAATCCAGGTTCTGTTTACAGCATCATGATGGTCGCATCCGTCTTTGGAGACATCGCGGAGAACGCACACTGGAAGCGTGTATTCGTCATCACCATACTGGTGTATCACCCGGCGTGATGGTATGGGGTGCCATTGCTTACACGTCTCGGTAACCTCTTGTTCGCACTGACGGCACTTTGAACAGTGGACGTTACATTTCAGATGTGTTTCGACCCGTGGCTCTACCCCCCATTCGATCCCTGCGAAACCCTACTAAGGGGACTGCCTACACTACGCTTGTCCGTCCTCTTTTAGAATACTGCTGTGTGGTGTGGGATCCTTACCAGACAGGGGTGACGGAGTACATCGAAAAAGTTCAAAGAAAGGCAGCACGTTTTGTATTATCGCGAAATAAGGGAGAGACTGTCACAGAAATGATACAGGATTTGGGCTGGACATCATTAAAAGAAAGATGTTTTTCTTTGCGACGGAACCTTCTCACGAAATTCCACTCACCAACTTTCTCCTCCGAATGTGAAAATATTTTGTTGACACCGACCTACATAGGGAGGAACGATCACCAAGATAAAACAAGGGAAATCAGAGTTCGTACGGAAAGATATAGGTGTTCATTCTTTCCGTTCGCTATACGAGATTGGAATAATAGAGAATTGTGAAGGTGGTTCGATGAACCCTCTGCCAGGCACTTAAACGTGATTTGCAGAGTATCCATGTAGATGCAGATGCAGATGGTATGATATAGATATCAGGTGTCGTCTTCAGTGGTTCACCGTACTTCGAACTGTTGTCGTAACTGGTAAAAAGACGTTGATGTCAATGGAAACAGGATCAGAGATCATTCCATTATTCTCAGTAAGAGACGTGTTAGCGATCATATCTAGTAGGAAAATCAACATACATTTTGGCGAGTGCGTCGAGTCACTATGAATTGAACGTCGTCTTTTTAGCACATCGGTCTCGTTGTAGGGACGCCAATAAATTAGTTGTACAATGATGAACTTCGTTTGTTCGTCTCTAACTGGTGCTTGCAGTCACATCGCAGTCTTACATTCAGTTTTAGTAAGTTTTTCTGTTAAAATATTGTTAACCAGTACATCTTACACTATAATTTACTTTTATTTATTCGCTGATTTATTTAAAAACGGCAAGATGAGATCCTAATTCTCCTGGTGTTACAAAAATATTGGTAAATCAGTGCATCTCCCACTTCCATTTACTTTTACTTATTTATTGATTTATTGAAATGTGGCAAGATTAGGGCCGTAAGGCGCTGTCCTACATCTAACCAGGCATTCTTCATACTGTACATTATATTCATTACGGTTGTTATAAATGGTCTGACATCTGATATTGAATCTAACATTTGTAAACAGTTATGACACAGACAGAGAAAATAACATAAAAACACTGATTATTTTTGTTTGTGAAAAGGAAAATATTACAGATAAATTATGGGCTGTAGACTTTACCTGCGGGTAGTGGGGACAAAGGACCTGAGACAAGAGGGAAAGAAAGAAACAGACACGTGATAGAACTCATGTAATCGAGGGAGAGGGAGAGAATGTGGCGTGATAGGCTGAGAAACGAAAAGACAAAGAAACGTAAACTACAGAAGATGTGAGTATCCGCTTCACTGTCTGACAGACAGAAATGACTACGCGTGTTAATTTTTTCATGAAAAAGTTGATAAAAGAAATTTTTTCAGGTTGTAATGGTCCAGGATATGGGATCATGCGCAGAGTGTGGAATCGCTTGTCCCAGAGGCTGACAACAATGGCGAAGAAGTTTGCCAATGTTTTGCTTTTTTGTATGCTAACAGAAAGGACACTGTAGATCCCTGCGTTGCGACTGTGATGAGATGATAAGTAACTGATTGTCATGCGAGGCATTGGGACGCATGCACATGGAGGCGCCGACGAAGCAGGCGTAGTGCGTGGTACTCACTTTACTTGTAATAGGAGTAGTAGCTTTATTCCTTCGTAGATACTGGACATGTTTTGGTATTACAGTATAAGAATAAAAGAAAGAACTAATTCACACATCAGTAGGAACCATCCCAGCCGAAGTAATTCCGGAAAACATCGGAAAACCTAAATCACGGTGGGCGGATGAAGATTGGAGCTTCCTGAATACAAGGCCAGCCTGTTAAAATCAGTGCTGCCTCATTCGGTTTATCCGTAGTGTTTTATAAAGAAGTTATTTAATAACGAAAAGGCCTAGTGCTACACGTTTCGTTCATTTGTCACTTCCGGCCACTGCGTATACGAGGTCGTTCAATAAGTAATGCTCCTCATTTTTTTCTCAGAACATTTTTATTCTTAAGAGTTGGAATTTGGTGACATTATACATCAACATGTCTTGTGCATGTCCTATTTTTCTACGTAGTCTCCATCACCTTCTATGCCGTACGCCAGCGTTGTGGAACAGCATGTATTCCCTGCTGGTAGAAGCTCTTTTCCTGTGGGCTAGCCATGTTTTCACTTCAAGGCTGACACTCTCGTCAACTTCAAAGTGTGTTCTCCGCAGAGAATCTTTAAGCGGCCCAAAGAGATGGAAATCCGAGGATGCCAGGTCTGGACTGTAGGATGGATGAGTCAATGATGTCCAACCCAATTTGGTGATGTGTTCCCGGGTTCTCAGACTTGTGTGTGCGCGTGCATTATCGTGTTGGAGCAAGATTTATGCTGGATTCTTGTCCGATCGAACACGTCGGAAACGGTTCTTGAGTTTATTCAGAGTTTCCACGTATGCCTCTAAATCGATGGTTGACCCTGTTGGCATCACATCCACGAGGATGACGCCATCACAATCCCAGAAGACTGCCACCATGACTTTTCCGACAGAGGGAATGAGGATGATGCCATTCTATGGACTGCCTTTGTTTCCGGCGCAATGTGGTGCACCCAGCTTTCGTCCCCAGTAACGATCCATGACAGAAAGGCCTCTCCGTCGGTCTCAAAACGCCCCAACAATTCAGATGAAATGGCCTTTCTTTTAATCCTGTGGTCCGCTGTGAGCATTCGTGGAACCCATCGAGAGCACCTCTTTGAATATCGGAGAGTCTCTATCGTTGCAGACGCACTTCCAATGCTGACCGACAACTATAGAGCCAACTGTCGAGTTGTGATGCGCCGGTCGGCACGAATAATGGCATCCGCACGGTTCAGCATGCCTGGAGCAGTGGCTGTGACAGGACGTCCCGAGTGTGGCTAATCACAGAGCTCTGTTACGGTATTTCCTGAGGCTGTAGCTTTCTTTGCCCATCGCCCAACTGTACTCCTATCAACTGCAGCCTCGCCATACATTGCACACAAACGCTTACGGATGTTCACCACGTTTTCTTTTTCTGCACACACTAATTCAATAACAGCACGCTGCTTGTAACGTGAGTCATGTGTAGACGCCATTTTGACGCTGTACTACGGCTCTGCTATCTGCCAGAACGGTTCGAAAATTCACCGGCTCACAGAACAAACATCAAATGTTAAGCACCAACAAGGACGTTTGTCTATGTATAATAATGGTTTTAAAAAAAAAAGTGAGGCATTACTTATACAACGACCCTCGCACTACACAAGTCGTTTTATAACGTAACGTCACATACTGTCAGCTGATGTCAGGACCATAGCAACAATGCCTGGTTTCCATTTTGTGTACCGCAACCTCTCATTCGTTAGCTTGAAAAACTGAGCCATAACGAGCGAGGTGTTGGGGTCAGAAAGAGGATAAGGTGTTCGTATTATACATTCCTTAGCTTTGGGACTAAGTCTTTCCAGAAAAGAAAAAAGAAGGATGAAGCACAGTGCGAAAGTGTTATATCCAATAATATACGTTTTATTACCGTTGTTATTATTATTATTATTTGTATCTGTTACTTTTTTTACAAAACCCTAACTTTATGTTATTTAAGTAATCCTGCAATGTATAGAATGTACTTCTTAAGAGGTACTTTTAACTGACTTCTTAATTAAGTTTATTTCATAATGTCTTTAATCTCCTTCGGCAATTTACTTTACAGTTTTATTTCTTGGTAAAAAATGTTGTTTTGAGTTTTATTTTTATCCTTTCTTGGTACATATCTGACTGAAAAAAATCTGATTTAGGCGTAGGAGCACTGAGGAGGAAAAACATTTGACTATTGCATACGTAAAGCACATAAAGGTTCACAGTTTCTTCTAACGACGCTGTAGTGGAGGCACTTTAAAGATATTTGAATATATAACCGGAAAATATACTTACAACGAATATACTCTGCTACATTTTCGTGTACCTTTGTTCACAGAGCTCGTCGCCGTCGATTCCCGAGGTCATATGAAAGGGGAATCGTCGAACTTCTTAATACAATTTTTTCCACTGAACGTGTTTTCAGCGCTATTTTCTTCTTGTTACTCTGTTGAGGGCCCCGAGACTTATTCCAAGCGACAAACAAAAGAAAAAAGTTTAAAACATTCATTACCAGATGACGTGCGGTCTCTGTACCAAACAGGGCCTTCCTCTGGAGTTCCAGCTGCCATGCGTCAAGGTCTCCTCCATTTCGCTGCTGCACAGTTTGCGTAGTTGGCGAGTGCTGGTAGGCTTTTCTTTGTATCCAATTTTTTTTTAGATGGAAGCACATACTCTGAGTTTCCTGGTCAAACCTTACACTGATGCCCAATGGGTCCAGTCGTCACACAGCTGACTCTCATACGTTTATTGATGTTTTCGCAACCAAATCTCCAAATACAGAAATTCGTGCAGATCCGATCTATGCACCTGGCTTCTCCGCTCCTGATGTAATATTCATGACGTACTCGTTGTACTGGCCAAAGAGCACACCGCAAGTGGCGACTTGTAGAGATTTTAAGCTCGTGAATATGTCTGAACTTAAAGCTGACGGACAACGATAGAGAAAAGGTTCGGCATGTTATTGAAGTACCTAATTTCACCGAGAGCCTTAATAATTGCCGGCCGCGGTGGCCGAGGGGTTATAGGCGCTTCAGTCCGGAACCGCGCGACTGCTACGGTCGCAGGTTCGAATCCTGCCTCGGGCATGGATGTGTATGATGTCCTTAGGTTAGTTAGGTTTAAGTAGTTCTAAGTTCTAGGAGACTGATGACCTCAGATGTTAAGTCCCATAGTGGTCAGAACCATTTGAACCTTAATAATTGATACGATACACAAACATCTCTAAAAACAGTAACACTACGGATGAAACCTGCACCATGGCTTACCGACGACCTCAAACACTTTGAGTGTCAGATACGCAGCACACAGGACATAAAAACGGGACCCGACTTCTGACAATCATCTCACCTACAAGCAACTACGCAACTGAGTTAGCCAGACTGTGAGAAATGCAAAACTGAGGTAATCCACCGAGCTAATGGACGACTTGCACAAGCCCGCCGTGTTGAGGAAAAAGTGGACGGCTCAAAGGCGGTCAATGTGTCACTACTGTGGCCACAGTAAAGGTGATACCCAGGAAACAAGTTCAGGGTAGGAAAGGATCAAACAACACGTGGAAGGGAGGTCCTTCGGATAGTCCGTCGTTTTCACCAAATTAACATTTATTTAAGAAAAACATACTGATCAATTAAATTCCAGATTAATAACAACATGAAAACCATCAGGATAATAGTGACATATAAAGTGACAAACTACTGAAATTTACCAATATAAGCAAAAGGCAAAAGTATTCAGTAAACACAAACCATCTGATATTATAACAGTAAGAAGGAAATTTGAACCGTAATTTACAAAGTTCATGAGTTAATTCTCCAAATTCCACAGCCTAAAACCCTGGCGGCAGTCACTCAACCAAGGTATACCTCCAAGGAACAAGACTACTACTCAACTTCTTGAAGATGGTATCTGTTCCCGAAAGAACAGATACCATTGATGGCCGTGCAGCTTCTCTAGAATGAAATAATAATTAAATCTAAACCCTTAGCTGCCGACAGGTGTTGCTGATATACATCAATGGGGACAGCTCAAAATGTGTGCCCCGACCGGGGCTCGAACCCGGGATCTCTTGCTTATATGGCAGACGCTCTATCCATCTGAGCCACCGAGGGCACAGAGAACAGTGCGACTGCAGGGACTTACTCCTTGCACGCTTCCTGTGAGACCCACATTCCCAACTGTCCACAACCTACATTCTTAGTGTTCCTAATAGATATTTGCCCATTCACTCATTATTCGCGCCAGACTAAGCTGACGAGTCTCGTAAGATCTCGAGCAAAGCGTGCGGTGCGCATTCGCATAGAAGAAGGTCAATGGCCGGGTAGTCTTTAACTATATGAAGATGGTATCTGTTAAGATGCCATCTTCATATAGTTAAAGACTAGCCGGTCATTGACCTCCTTCTGTGCGAATGCGCTATCTGGTGATAAATACTTCTGTGAGATACATTTGTGACGTACGCTATTTCGACGGTATCACTCCCGCCTACGAACAATTATCATGCCTGAGTAGAGACTATCATACTTTATGTTTACTCTATCGTCTTCTCAGTCACTGCGTTCCCTCTTATTTACCTTTAACTCTTACACTGTTATCTGAACAGCTCAGCAGAAATAATGGTTCACAACAAAGCAAAATCCTCTCTCTACTATCATATAAAACTGTCATGTTCTCTAAATCATTTTCCGTATCACGAACCCGACTTTCGAACAATCTGCCTCAAAGAAATCAAAGAAATTAAACTCATTGCAAAATTAACGGCCCACATTCTGTCACAACAGCCGTCTCTCCCATGTAAGAGTCTGCAGCTCACTCTCGTCGCTCCCCCTCCCCCACAACTTTCTCTTCCCCATGTTTACGACATCTTTATTTAAAATATTTTCTTTCCGAACAGCCACTGTCACTGTCATTTCAATCTCCTTTTTCTTTACTCTTTATGCTTCTATAACACTAAACATGTATTTAATGTGCTAAACCAGTCCATATTCTTAATGCTTTTCACTGTAATTATCATTATTAGTGCCTATTATTATTGTCATATATTTATTACTAGAGAACGTTCCCATAGGAGAACGTTAAGCAAGTAATTTTTCTATCTTTGTTAGGGTTCTTATTTTCCCAATATTTCTTCAACTTCTCCCTGAAGGCATCCTTTCTTTCTTCGGTCGACTTTCCTGGGAATGGTTTTGATTACATCTGTGGAATAAACTTCTACTTTTGCTTCTGAATGTACCCCTGTCTGATGTGTTAGTTACGTCAATTTTTGATTTTGTCAATTCCTTCTTAAGTTATCCAAGGTACTGATGCTTTAAGGATGACACATAGTCCAGCAGAAGTTTAGTTTGTTTCCAGGTAATCTATCTAGGTGTCCATAGAACTTCGTCTCTTTCTGATGTCTATTTCGATGTTTTATACTTTTTCTGTTGTCTCGATGGTTTGTTGCTTGTATCCATCTTCTGTGTATCGTGGTCCCAGAATTTTTCTAATAGTTTTTCTCTGCACCTTCTTAATTTCTTGTAAATCTAGTTTTCGATCCAATAATAGTGTTTCACTTACATATGTGACTGTCGGTTTGATTACTGTGTTGCAGTGTCTGATTTTAGTGCCTTTTGACAGTCCTGTTGGTTCAATAATTTTTCAGAGGTAATTTAAGTGCTTGATTCTGTTGATTTCACCATAATTTGTTTTAAGTTTCGGAATATCTTAGAATACAAGAATTCAGTCTTGTCGAAGGAGACTTACAGACCAACCTTCTCTAGACATTCTTTGAGTGTCTATTTGTTTTACTGCTGTTTCTTCACTGTCGGTTAGAATCTCTAAGTCACTTGCAAACACTAAGTACGGAACGTTTAATTTTCCTTGACATCCTCCTAGTTCGACTGGCTTCCAAATGTTTTGTTTCCTTAGTTCCATTTCAATTCTTTCATTACTTCGTCTAAAACTATGTTGAATAATAGTGGCGAGATCCCATCTCCTTGTCTTACTCCTGTTTTATCGGAACGTTTAATTTTCCTTGACATCCTCCTAGTTCGACTGGCTTCCAAATGTTTTGTTTCCTTAGTTCCATTTCAATTCTTTCATTACTTCGTCTAAAACTATGTTGAATAATAGTGGCGAGATCCCATCTCCTTGTCTTACTCCTGTTTAAACTAAGAATGGTTCCTAAATTTCATCTGTGAATTTAATTTTTGATTTGGTTTCTAACAGTGTTTGTTCAATTAGGTTTAGAGTTTTGGTGTAAGTTCGCGTTCTTCTAGAATGTTGGATAGAGATTGTCTATCTATACAATCCTATGCTTTTTTTTAATCAATAAAAGTGCAGACTATTGGTTTCGACCTGATTGCTTTAATTTTAAGATTAAAGTTCTGTTCCGGGTACGATCTATCAGGTCGAAAGCCTGCTTGGTAATCTGAAATTGTATGTTCTAGTTTTTCTTGTGCCCTCATTGGAAGACAACGTATAAAATTTTGTAAGTGACCGGCAAAAGTAAAATGCCTCTAACTTTTTACATATGATCCCTATCCCTTTTGTGCAATAGATGAATTAATGCACTTTCCCAATCCTCTGATATTTTTCTGTCTGCCAGATTTCTTCGGTGATTTAAATAATCTCTTAAGAATAGTTCAGCGACAGTTCTAACTTCCCCAATGACTTACTGTCTTTGATCCTTTTAATGTGACGACAAATTTCTTCTAGAGTTGGCGGTAGTGAACTTCCGTTCGCTTCTTCTGGTTAAAATCTTGGGAATCTCGTTCTTGGTTGTGAAAAATTTAGAAGTTGTGAGAAATATTTGGCTAATTTTTGACTGTTTCCTTCGTTTGTTGGTGCCAGTTTTCCATTTTGTTTCCTGAAACAGCGGTTTCGTGGAGTGTATCCTCTGATTTGATTTGCAAACTTTTTGTGGTTCCTAAAGTCTTCTTCAATTGAGTTTAGTTCTTCGTTAAGATGTTTTCTTTTCGTTCGTTTAAAGATTTTAGCTGTTTGTTTTCTGACTTCGAAAGATTTCTCTTGTATGCTTTCTGATTTGTCACAATTATAGTTTAAGAAGGGTCATTGTCTCTCTTCTATTGCATTATCACAATTTGAATTCCACCATGGGTGCTTGGATTTTTTCTTTAATGTGATCAGTTCTCTAACTTTCTGTATAATTTTAGTTTGGAAATCTCTCCAGTTGTCTGCAAGTCGTTTTTCCCATACTTCTGTAGTTTTTGATTCTTGAATTTTTGCAAATCAAATCAAGCTTAGGAATTAGTGGTGTTTTCCTTCAGCATTTCCTTCCTGGTGTGAATTTAATTTTGACTTTGGTAAGATAGTGGTCAGAATCTATATTTGCCCCTCTGCAGACTTGAAAGTCGTGTATTTCTTTTAGGAAATCATAGGAGATCTCAACATGGTCGATTTGAAATTCACCTAGCTGAAGGATCGGGGATCGCCACGTTTTTTGTTTCTTAGGGTTCTTTCGAAGTGCTGTTGACATGACTTTTAGATTGTTTTGTTGCCACAACTCGATCCTGCCGCCATTCTTATCCGTGAATTTGTTTGCAGGGTTATTGCCGACTGCTTTTTTTTTTAATTTCCTCTCCTTGCCAATTTGTGCGTCGAAATCACAGAGAAGAATTTTTACGCCGTCCTTTGGAATTTTGGACATTTCAACTTCAAGTTCATCCCTTAGTTTTACTGTCTCCTCGGGTTCTTTTTTGTTGTCAGTGTTAGCAGGTGTGTGAACATTAATAACTGTGTATGTTCTGTCGGTTTGCTTAATTCACATGCCCATTAGTCTGTTGCTGGTTTGAGTTCCATCTGTAACAGAGTCAACGATGTTCCTATTCACAATAAAGGCCAAGCTAAATAATACAGCTCCTCTGCGTATTTTCTTGTCTGTTTTGTTTTCAAAGATGTGATAGTTGTTGCAGTCTTGTTTGCGAATCGGTGAATCTAGTCTCTTGAAATGCAAGGACTTGAATTTTCTGACTATTGATTTCTGTAGTAAGATACTGTAATTTGCCAGTCTGAATAAGTGTTTCGATGTTAAAAGTGACAATATATGTGTGAGATTTTCGTGGAAATTTACCAGATAAATTCAACTTTCTCTGTCGTTCGAGCCCAAGCTCTCCAAAATCCGATGGCTTGGTTGTCGCCGCAGAACGAGTGGACTGACCACCTGGGATAAAGTTGATATTACGTGTATGAATCATTCTGTTCGTAATTAGGTTCCAGCTCATACTGGTTGGATAGAACCAGGGATTTTTAGTTCCTGGAGTTCAGTGTTCAGCCGCACTTCACTGGCCAGAGTAGCGGTGGTTACCGCACAGGCGTGTCTGGACTTTTAAATCTGCTATATCTTCTATATAAAGTGGCCTCTTCTGCCACTTCCACCGTTCCGATGATCTGCATCTCCGCTTTAACTGTCGTTGAGGTCTTCGTCGTTATCTTGGCAAGGAACCCTTACAAGGTACTACTTTCCAGGCCATATGAACCAAGGTTTTTAACAAGGTCTTACTCCTACCGCTCCTCCGTTCTCAACCGGACTTGGGTCGGGTTTAGGCAGAGATTATTGTCAGTTATTATTAATATTGTTCAGTTATTGTTATTATTCCTGTAAATGTTTTTGTAATATCTTTGTCATGTGTTGTTCCCGGTTAAAAGTAAGTGAGGGCTTTACGGCCCTAATCTGGTCAGATTAAGTAACCACTAAACAAATAAAATCCATTTCTTCCTCTACAGGACAGAGTTCCATAGTGATCATTGCAATAATTGATACCAAGAATGTAGTTCTGTTAGAACTATTTATTTTGTAAATTGTCTTATAATCTTTTTATCATCGATGACCTGAGCAACATAATTCTGTGCTATCGGAATGTGTTCTCAATTTTTGCTTGCCAGTAAGCTATGTACGAAAAGAGATCTTTTTTGTTCTCACGACAAATGTGAGATTTGGCACTTAAAATGTTTGAGGTTGTGGCGACGTCATTTATCCACTGCGCCAAAAAACAGCGGGTGAAAGCTGCAGCTGATAGATATTTATCTTTGCCGTAGTCGGCTTGGTTACGAGTTGTTTATTCTTGTTAGTTTTTGATCTGTGCTTGAAAAATAAAATGTTTTCTCATCTCATGAAAAAGCTGTTACTTCATAAAATATAAAGGCTCCCATAGTGGTGACCCCGAAAAATCGTAGCAGAAGCATAAAGAAAATATATATACCGACGAGAATAATGAATTCAGAAACAAAAGCATGGGGCAGTGGAATCAAGATTGAAGACTACAGTCTGTTCGACCAAGGATCGCGGTCCACGCCCTTTGATTCGCCACAAGACGGAACGACAGATGTTAACGCAAAAGATGGGAGTACCTACGCGCGACACGGAAATGTTAAGCTTTCCGCGTTCTGGCCAACGCGCCCCCAGCTTTGGTTTACGCAGGCTGAATGCATATTTCGGCAGTGTGGGGTGTCTAACAACATTGACAAATTTAATATAGTGGTTTCACATCTAAATTTAAAAGTGATAGAGCAAGTAGAAGAAACCTTGTCGCAACAAAATTACTTTGTGCTAAAGGAAGCTCTCATACAGCTTTATACGTTGTCACCAGATTTGCGACTACAAAATATTTTCGCATACGAAAAGGCACTTGGTGCAGGGAGTGGCAACTGACCCTTAACATAGACAAATGTAATGTATTGCGAATACATAGAAAGAAGGATCCTTTATCGTATGATTATATGATAGCGGAACAAACACTGGTAGCAGTTACTTCTGTAAAATATCTGGGAGTATGCGTGCAGAACGATTTGAAGTGGAATGATCATATAAAATTAATTGTTGGTAAGGCGGATGCAAGGTTGAGATTCATTGGGAGAGTCCTTAGAAAATGTAGTCCAACAAAGGAGGTGGCTTACAAAACACTCGTTCGACCTATACTTGAGTATTGCTCATCAGTGTGGGATCCGTACCAGATCGGGTTGACGGAGGAGATAGAGAAGATCCAAAGAAGAGCGGCGCGTTTCGTCAGGGTTATTTGGTAACCGTGATAGCGTTACGGAGATGTTTAACAAACTCAAGTGGCAGACTCTGCAAGAGAGGCGCTCTGCATCGCGGTGTAGCTTGCTCGCCAGGTTTCGAGAGGGTGCGTTTCTGGATGAGGTATCGAATATATTGCTTCCCCCTACTTATACCTCCCGAGGAGATCACGAATGTAAAATTAGAGAGATTAGAGCGCGCACGGAGGTTTTCAGACAGTCATTCTTCCCGCGAACCATACGCGACTGGAACAGGAAAGGGAGGTAATGACAGTGGCACGTAAAGTGCCCTCCGCCACACACCGTTGGGTGGCTTGCGGAGTATAAATGTAGATGTAGATGTAGATTTGGGCGACAAGACTCCGTCACAAGTACTCAAAGCCTTACGCACATTCGCCGGCCCGGAACTCCTACCTGAAGAGTCTTTACGTCTAATATGGCTTCATAAACTTTCTGCCAACATCCGCGCCGTCATTGCAGCAGAAACAGACTTATCATTGCAAGTCTTAGCAAAAAAGGCAGACACCATCGCAAACACCTTAACCGAAGTTTCTGCGTGTTTCGAATTCAACTACAGCCAGGATAGAGGCCCAAGAACGCGTAGTGTGATGGAATCTGACGTCAGTGAGCCAGGATCATGCAATAATACTTCGCAACAGCAGTGCTCATCGACCGAACCCACCATACAGCAACTGGCAGCACAAGTGGCAAAACTCAACGTGCAAGTAACTTCACACCACCAGCAGCTACGAAGTCGCAGTTGGAAAAGACGAAGAAATGCTATCCAACAGGATTTGACAGATCAATGGTGCTGGTACCACAGACGCTTCGGTAATACTGCCCGTCAATGTATTCAACCCTGCAGCTACCCAAACTTAAAAGGCGGGCGTTAAAGGGCGCTAACGTTCGTAAACAACATCATAGGCGCCCGAGTCATAGCGTGATTCAAAGAGGTGAAAACGCCACGGTCTCTGCAGTCAACCAATCACACCGATTGTTCGTGTTGGACCTCTCTTCAGGTGAGAAGTTTCTGATTGACACAGGTTCAGAAGTCAGTGTTTATCCAAGAAAGAGAGGTGATATACCCACGACAACAACGCAACATGTGCTGACTGCGGCAAACAATTCCAGAATATCTACCTATGGTGAGAAACAGTTGGCATTACATCTGAATTCCAACTTCCATCCAAAATGGACTTTTGTGGTTGCTGATGTGCCGAGTCCTATAATTGGAGCGGACTTTTTACGGAACTACCGACTTATGCCCGATCTGGTTAACCGTCGTTTGGTGACAGTTCCCACAGAAGGAATATTGCCTACTGCGTCTTCCGCGTCGGTTCAAGTGCAGTGCGATGTGCCCGTGTCTTTTCGCAAGGATATTTGGTTTCAGCATCAAGCCTGTCACCTTTGCCTGAGCGGGTTGAGGCAGTACAACAGATGCCCCTTCCCACAACTTACAAAGGACTTCGAAGATTTTTAGACATGCTCAACTATTACAGACGTCACTTACCTAAATTAGCTGCCGCCCAAGAGCCACTCACAACGTTACTTGCAGGTAAAAATACAACAGGAAATCGTAAAATTCCATGGAGTCCAGATGCTGAAGCACCTTTCCATGACTTAAAGAAATGTCTTTCTCGGGCAACACTACTGGGACATCCAAGATTGAGCGCTCCTTTAGCGCTCAAGGTTGATGCGAGCCAAACAGCAGTGGGTGCAGAGCTACAGCAAGAAGTTGATGGCAGATGGCAGCCGCTCGCATTTCTCTCTAAAAACCTGAATCGACAGCAGCAAAAATGGAGTGCTATTGACCGTGAGTTGCTTGCTATTTACTTAGCCATAAAGCATTTTCGCACGTCTGTCGAAGGGAGGCACTTTGCAATTTTTACCGATCACAAGCCGTTAGTAGCAATATTTCAACGAGACACAGAGCTCAATTCACCACGTCAGTGCAGGTAAGTCGAGTACATTGCACAGTTCACAACTGACGTGCGTCACATTTCAGGAAAAGACAACCTGGTCGCAGATTGCCTGCCTAGGAATTGTGCCAGTTTAAATTCGATTCGTTGGACCGAGTTAGCGTCTAAACAACGAGAAGATCCTTTCTTGCGCCGTCTAATAGAGGAACAGAGGACTGCGCTGCAGCTCAGACGTGTGTCTGTCCCAAATGTTCCAGACGGAATTTGGTGTGATGTAGCAAAAGGAAAGGAGCGACCTTACATACCAGAATAATATCGTCGCGAGATTTATAGTGCACTACATAACCTATCACATCCAGGAGTACGAGCTACAGCCAAGTTAGTTTCCTCCAAAGTAGTGTGGCCTGGAATACAAAAAGATTGTCGTGCATGGGCGCGTGCATGCCTAACACGCCAGCGTAATAAAATCAGCAGACATGTCTTTGCACCTACTGCTAACTTCCCGACGCCATGTGCAAGATTTTCACATATACATGTGGGCATTGTGGGCCCGCTATCATGCTCTTCAGAACAACGCTATTTGCTCACATTGATCGTTTTACCAGGTGGCCAGAAGTAGTTGTAATACAAGACATTTCTGCGGAGTCGGTTGCAAAAGCACTGTTGCATTCATGGTTCTCCAGGTTTGGCGTTCCGCAAAACATAACAGATCGCGGAAGGCAGTTTGAAAGCCAACTTTTCAATGAACTTTTACTACTATGCGGGTGCAACCACCTACGCACCACAAGCTATCATCCATCTAGTAATGGAATGGTGGAACGACTGCACCGCACGCTCAAAGCTGCATTAATGTGTAGTTCCACTTCATGGCCTGAAGCACTACCGCTGGTCCTACTCGGATTGAGAACGGCCGTGAAGGAGGACTTACAATGCTCTTCCGCAGAATTGGTTTATGGCGAGCAATTGAGGGTTCCTGGAGAATTTATCGTTCCAGCATCTACACAGCCGTTCGCCCCTGAGCTATGCGCGCAATTCGCGAGAAAACTCAGCGTTAGAATGAGAAACATCAAACCCACTAACCCTGTCAGACATGGAGACCGGAGAGTGTTTGTACATAAAGACCTGCAAGCAACGTCCCTCGTGTGGCTTAGGGATGATACGGTGCGCCCGCCGCTTGTTTCGCCTTACTCTGGACCATACAGGGTAATCACAAGAGGAAGCCACAGCTTCAAATCGATAAGGATGGTAAAGAAGAGATGGTTCAAAATGGCTCTGAGCACTATGCGACTTAACTTCTGAGGTCATCAGTCGCCTAGAACTTAGAACTAATTAAACCTGACTAACCTAAGGACATCACACACATCCATGCCCGAGGCAGGATTCGAACCTTCGACCGTAGCGGTCGCTCGGTTCCAGACTGTAGCGCCTAGAACCACACGGCCACTACGGCCAGCTTAAAGAAGAGACAGTCTCAATTGAGCGGCTTAAACCTGCTTACACCGAAGAGGGTACACTCCTTCCTCGGTCTGCAAAATCATCCTCAAACGTGGAGGCCAAAGAAACAGCAGATAGTCTCGCCGAGCCCTCGGTTTCAGAAGAGGACAACGAAGCAGCAAATGCAGAACAGGAGCAGCCATTGCCTGCACCAGAGCTGGTAGAAAAATCAAGTGCAAGTTTCCCCACATACCTGGTGCACCCGGTTTCAAAAGGGGGGGGGGGGGCTGATGTGGCGACGTCATTTATCTTTGCCGTAGTCGGTTTGGTTACGAGTTGTTTATTCTTGTTAGTTTTTGATCTGTGCTTGGAAAATAAAATGTTCTCTCATCTCATGAAAAAGCTGTTACTTCATAAAATATAAAGGCTCCAATAAGGTTACCTCTCTTCATATGATTCTTCCAGGTTATTGCACAGATGTTTTATTAATGGTTTAAATTATTAATAACTAAAGTAGCCATGTCGACTGTGTCCTCTACATTTAGATCCATTTTTTGTTCTGACGCTTATTCTTTTTTCGAAAACTTCTTGTGTGTCCAGGGGTGGCATCCTGGGCCTGTTGCAGCTTGATCCCAATCCCGATTTGCTGGCATTTTACGGACTCGGAGAAATGACTAACAGGTATTGGGTTACTTCCTGATACATCTCAATAGCATCAATCGAGAACTTTAGTTTCCGACGGAGAAAAAGAACAATGGGCAACGTAATTTCCAAAGGGTATCAGTAATCAAATGTGTGGACGCAACATTGAGCCATAAGGTGTACAGAAACCGACACACAAAGATCAATACCTCCATAAGGAATCTAATCCACAGCACAAACAAAAAACAGGTATGATTAAAACGACGGTGGATAGGTCCAATAAAATATGTGAGCCTGTTTATTTGAAAGAATAACTCCAAGACACAGTCGGCTTTTAAGGAAAATGGTTTTTTCAATAAAGAACTCAAACAGATGCTACGGGCATGGCGGGGGAATTCCAGGACCAACGAGGAACAACGGCCACAATCGGCGAAGCTTTTCCTTCCTTTTTTAACGAGATTATTGAAGTCCTGTACAAGCATTGGTTTAAAACTGTTTCTAAATTAACCAGTTAAAAAAAGATTATGCTTGAAACCCGATGTACGTCATCCACTAAGGGCGACTGGTGTGTCACCCACAACGGCGAGGCGTGGCACCATCTTCTGAAAAACAGCCAACATTCAAATGCGGTTTCTGAATGTGGAACAGACTGCGTAATCTTTCTTTATACACGGAATACAGATGGCGTTCCTGTTACCTGATTTGCTACAGTTGCACTGAAATGGGGATCATTTGCATAAACAAGCATGTAGTAAATTTCATGGCAATTCGACGTTTATTACACACCGCCTTCAATCTGTTGCAGTTTAACGGTCAGAGGTGTATTAACACACGGTAAACGTAATATAAAATGAAATGTACCTTTGAACAAATCGACCATAGCGGAACACGCTTTTCAAAGAGGAGACTATCAAATAAAAATTATTGAGACTACCGTTTCAGCCTAGACTACGTGGAGAAGCTCATCCAACGGCAATACAAGGTTTTTTAAACCTCGTTAAGGATCAAGAGTGGCAGGATGTTTATAGTGCTGATAACGTACGTGACAAATATAATGCTTTCCTCAACACATTTCTCATGTCCTTTGAAATTGTTTCGACTCAGGTCTTTCAGTGCTCTGTCAAACTCTTCACGCAGTATCGTATCTCCCATTTCATCTTCATCTACATCCTATTACATCTCCATAATATTGTCCTCAAGTACATCGCCCTTGTATAGAACCTCTATATACTCCTTCCACCTTTCTGCTTTCCCTTCTTTGCTTAGAACTGGGTTTCCATCTGTGCTCTTGATATTCATACAAGTGGGTCTCTTTTGCCCAAAGGTCTCTAATTTTCCTGTAGGCAGTGTCTATCTTACCCCTAGTAAGATAAGCCTCTACATCCTTACATTTGTCCTCTAACCATCCATGCTTACCCATTTTGCACTTCCTGTCGATCTCATTTTTGAGACGTTTGTATTCATTTTTGCCTGCTTCATTTACTGCATTTTTATATTTTCTCCTTTCATCACTTAAATGCAATATTTCTTCTGTTACCCAAGGATTTATACTAGCCCTCGTCTTTTTAACTACTTGATCCTCTACTGCCTTCACTGCTTCATCCCTCAGAGCTACCCATTCTTCTTCTACTGTATTTCTTTCTCCCATTCCTGTCAATTGTTCCCTTATGCTCTCCCTGAAACTCTGTACAACCTCTGGTATTGTCAGTTTATCCAGGACCCATATCCTTAAATTCCCACCTTGTTGCAGTTCCTTCAGTTTTAATCTACAGGTCATAACCAATAGATTGTGGTCAGAGTCCACATCTGCCCCTGGAAATGTCTTACAATTTAAAACCTGGTACCTAAATCTCTGTCTTACCATTATATGATCTATCTGATACCTTCTAGTATCGCCAGGATTCTTCCATGTATACAATCTTCTTTTATGATTCTTGAACCAAGTGTCAGCTATGATTAAGTTATGCTCTGCGCAAAATTCTACCAAACGGCTTCCTCTTTCATTTCGTACCCCCAATCCATATTCACCTACTATGTTTCCTTCTCTCCCTTTTCCTACTCTCGAATTCCAGTCACCCATGACTATTAAATTTTCGTCTCCCTTCACTACCTGAATAATTTCTTTTATCTCATACATTTCATCAATTTCTTCATCAACTGCAGAGCTAGTTGGCATACAAACTTGTACTACCGTAGTAGGCGTGGGCTTTGTGTCTATCTTGGCCACAATAATGCGTTCGCTATGCTGTTTGTAGTAGCTTACCCGCACTCCTATTTTTTATTCATTATTAAACCTACTCCTGCGTTACTCCTATTTCATTTTGTATTTATAACCCTGTATTCACCTGACCTAAAGTCTTGTTCCTCCTGCCACTAATTCCCACTATATCTAACTTTAACCTATCCATTTCCCTTTTTAAATTTTCTAACCTACCTGCCCGATTAAGGGATCTGACATTCCACGCTCCGATCCGTAGAACGCCAGTTTTCTTTCTCCTGATAACGATGTGCTCTTGAGTAGTCCCCGCCCGGAGATCCGAATGGGGGACTATTTTACCTCCGGAATATTTTACCCAAGAGGACGCCATCATCATTTAACCATACAGTAAAGCTGCATGCTCTCGGGAAAAATTACGGCCTTATCTTCCCCTTGCTTTCAGCCGTTCGCAGTACCAGCACAGCAAGGCCGTCTTGGTTAGTGTTACAAGGCCAGATCAGTCAATCATCCAGACTGTTGCCCCTGCAACTACTGAAAAGGCTGCTGCCCCTCTTCGGGAATCACATGTTTGTCTGGCCTCTCAGCAAGCCTCCCCACCAACGACAAGGTCCATGGTTCATGGGGGAAGATCATAGCCATACTGCGTTTAAAACAATTTAGAGTAGATTCTCTGGTCATGATGCTTTTCAGTATCAATCCTCTGGAGTGTGAGCCAGCCTTTGGAAGTCTGCTGCAGTAGTAGGCGACATATCGCTAGTTTCATCACATTATGACTCGGCAGCGGCCCGGAATAATTTTGTTGAAATTCATTTAAAACGTGCAAGAAAGTGCAACTTAAGTATAATTCAATGTAGCTGTCACCATTTATAGTGAGTTGTAAATAAGGAAACATCTGGAAATCACGGAAGTCACCCTTTAGGATTTTTTGTGATCTCTCAAAGGCTTTTGATTGTGTAAACCATGGAATACTTCTAGATAAGCTCAAGTACTGTGATATGAATGGGACAGCGCTCAAATGGTTTAGATCATACCTAACTGGAAGAGTGCAGAAATATGCAAAAAACTGGTGACTTCTCAAACTGAGAAAGAATCAAGAATGGGGTGCCGCAAAGTTCGGTCTTGGGTTCTCTGCTGATCTTAATATATATTTATGACTTGCCATTCTATATTCACTAAGATGCAAAGCTGGTACTTTTTGCCGATGATACAAGTATAGCTATCACATCCAACAGACAAGAATTAACTGATGAAATTGTAAACGATGTTTTTCAGAAAATCATTAAGTGTTTCTCTGCAAATGGGCGCTCATTAAACTTTGACGAAACAGTATATACAGTAAATGGAATGACATGACTAATAAATATACATTTCGATCAGAAATCGGTAGCTAAGGTAGAATATTCAAAATTTCTGGGTGTATGCATTGGTGAGGGGTTGATGAGGCGTTGAACTGGAAAAAACACACTGAAGATCTGCTGAAACGTTTGAGTTCAGCTACTTATGCTATTAGGGTCATTGCAAATTTTGGCGATATACATCTCAGTAAATTAGCTTACCACGCCTATTTTCATTCTCTGCTTTCGTATGGCATCATATTCTGGGGTAACTCATCATTGAGTAAAAGAGTGTTCATTGCACAAAAGCGTGTAATCAGAATAATTGCTGGAGCTCATCCAAGATCATCCAGCAGACATTTATTTAAAGAGCTAGGGATCTTCACTGCAGCCTTATGAAATTTGTTATTAACAATCCCAATGAATTCAAAAGTAATAGTGTACATGGCTACAACACTAGGAGAAAGAATGATCTTCACAACTCAAGGTTGAATCTAACTTTGGCTCAGAAGGGGGTAAATTATGCTGCCACGAAAGCCTTTGGTCACTTACCTAATAGCATAGCCATATAGCACTTAAAAGGAAATTAAAAGAATTTCTGAATGGAAACTCCTACTCATTAGATGAATTTTTGGATACAGTAAGTAATTCCACCCCCCATCCCCCCACCCCACGCACACACACACACACACACACACACACACACACACACACACACACACACACACACAAAACTAAAAATATTGTCATGTAATATTTTGTGTAATGTAACATCTTGTTTAGACACCTTTTATTAACCTGACACGTTCTACATCATTACGAGGTGTCGTATACATGATCTATGAAACAAGTACTAATCTAATCTAATCTAGTATAAGATAAAATGAAAATGACGCACCACGAACGGATTATCAGAATATGGGGCGGAAATGGGGAGATGTAATGTACATGTACAGACAAACAGATGATTACAATTTCAGAAAAATTGGACAGAACTAGCACGATATCTATCAGGAGGACATTTACAGCGATATCAATCAATGCCAATCCGATTAACTACACTCCTGGAAATGGAAAAAAGAACACATTGACACCGGTGTGTCAGACCCACCATACTTGCTCCGGACACTGCGAGAGGGCTGTACAAGCAATGATCACACCCACGGCACAGCGGACACACCAGGAACCGCGGTGTTGGCCGTCGAATGGCGCTAGCTGCGCAGCATTTGTGCACCGCCGCCGTCAGTGTCAGCCAGTTTGCCGTGGCATACGGAGCTCCATCGCAGTCTTTAACACTGGTAGCATGCCGCGACAGCGTGGACGTGAACCGTATGTGCAGTTGACGGACTTTGAGCGAGGGCGTATAGTGGGCATGTGGGAGGCCGGGTGGACGTACCGCCGAATTGCTCAACACGTGGGGCGTGAGGTCTCCACAGTACATCGATGTTGTCGCCAGTGGTCGGCGGAAGGTGCACGTGCCCGTCGACCTGGGACCGGACCGCAGCGACGCACGGATGCACGCCAAGGCCGTAGGATCCTACGCAGTGCCGTAGGGGACCGCACCGCCACTTCCCAGCAAATTAGGGACACTGTTGCTCCTGGGGTATCGGGGAGGACCATTCGCAACCGTCTCCATGAAGCTGGGCTACGGTCCCGCACACCGCTAGGCCGTCTTCCGCTCACGCCCCAACATCGTGCAGCCCGCCTCCAGTGGTGTCGCGACAGGCGTGAATGGAAGGACGAATGGAGACGTGTTGTCTTCAGCGATGAGAGTCGCTTCTGCCTTGGTGCCAATGATGGTCGTATGCGTGTTTGGCGCCGTGCAGGTGAGCGCCACAATCAGGACTGCATACGACCGAGGCACACAGGGCCAACACCCGGCATCATGGTGTGGGGAGCGATCTCCTACACTGGCCGTACACCACTGGTGATCGTCGAGGGGACACTGAATAGTGCACGGTACATCCAAACCGTCATCGAACCCATCGTTCTACCATTCCTAGACCGGCAAGGGAACTTGCTGTTCCAACAGGACAATGCACGTCCGCATGTATCCCGTGCCACCCAACGTGCTCTAGAAGGTGTAAGTCAACTACCCTGGCCAGCAAGATCTCCGGATCTGTCACCCATTGAGCATGTTTGGGACTGGATGAAGCGTCGTCTCACGCGGTCTGCACGTCCAGCACGAACGCTGGTCCAACTGAGGCGCCAGGTGGAAATGGCATGGCAAGCCGTTCCACAGGACTACATCCAGCATCTCTACGATCGTCTCCATGGGAGAATAGCAGCCTGCATTGCTGCGAAAGGTGGATATACACTGTACTAGTGCCGACATTGTGCATGCTCTGTTGCCTGTGCCTATGTGCCTGTGGTTCTGTCAGTGTGATCATGTGATGTATCTGACCCCAGGAATGTGTCAATAAAGTTTCCCCTTCCTGGGACAATGAATTCACGGTGTTCTTATTTCAATTTCCAGGAGTGTATTTACATATGGGCCAGAGGTTGACCAACCCGTTAATGACGTGCTCGTTTTGTGAGCTTCTTTCTCTTGAATAAATACCCAATTTTTCTAAAAATTATAAGCGTTTGCTCGCCTGTAAATGTACATCACATTTAGAGATTTCCATCACATACAGAAAATTCACTCTCGGTGTGTCTTTTTCTTCCCTTAGAGCCATAAGCGTCTGATCGCAGACTCCTAGAGCCGGGCGGGATGCAGTGGTGAGATCCTTGTTACGCTCGAGAACGCCAAAAAAAACGCCAAAAAAAACATAACTCAACAATACATTTAGTAGCCAGATAGACTTCCAGAGCGCTGTACTACAACTGGGCCTGCCTTATCAGCAGAGGGGTACTGACGTGCGTTCGACTCGCAGCAATACGACCAGCTCAACGAAGCGTCGACTAGTTGACTAGCGACTGTTTCGTCATGGGACGACCGTTGGCCTGCGGAATCCGGCGGCCCCAGCTCTGCGTAGCTATCTCCAAAGTGCACTCGTGGACACCGAAGATTTGCTCTCAGGAGTCTCGCCCTAAATCCATCTGAAGTACTCGCTGGCTCACAGGGGTCGGCTCGCAGCCCCCGCTTAGGAAACAGGAGCCAGCAGCATCGGTGTCTACACAGGAACGGGATGAGCTGCAGCGGCGCTTATCCACTCGAAGGCTGATGATGGACAGATTCCAGGTAACTCAGGTCTCCAGCAGGCCAGGGTGATGGCGGCCTCAGCGTCCTATCAGTGTTGCCTCGGAAATTGGCAGTGCAGCTGGCAGTGGCGGAGTCCTTCCAGCTGGACTCGTGGTTCCATAGAACACTGTTTTTCAGCCTTTCTGAATATGCGAAACCCTTTCCAAGTAAAAATATTCTGGTGACCCCCAGAACCGTAGCAAATTTATGTCAGCGATTCTAAAGGTGACGTATTTATTATTCTTTCTATTGATATGAGGGCCTCTCCAAAAGAAATGAACACTATTTTTTTTTAATCCACCTTTCATTCTATATTTTTGAAAGTTTTACAGTGTGTAGATACATCCTTTAGGAACAATATTTTCATTTCTCCATATAATTTCTATCCCTCTCAACTACCTTACGCCATCTTGGAATCAGCGCCTGTATACCCGCACGGTAAAATTCTGGACCAACCTGTTGGAGCCACTTTTGGTAGCGTGCACAGGGGAGTCATCATCTTCAAACCTTGTTCCACGAAGAGAGTCTTTCAGTTTCCCAAGGAGATGATAGTCACATGGAGTCAGGTCAGGACTGTAAGACGGGTGTTTCGGCCGGCCGCGGTGGTCTAGCGGTTCTGGCGCTGCAGTCCGGAACCGCGGGACTGCTACGGTCGCAGGTTCGAATCCTGCCTCGGGCATGGGTGTGTGTGATGTCCTTAGGTTAGTTAGGTTTAAGTAGTTCTAAGTTCTAGGGGACTTATGACCTAAGATGTTGAGTCCCATAGTGCTCAGAGCCATTTGAACCATTTTTTTGACGGGTGTTTCAGTGTTGTCCATCCGACTTTTGTGATCGCTTCCATGGTTTTTTGACTGACAAGTGGCCGAGCACTGTCGTACAACAGCAAAACATCCTACTTTTGCCGATGTGGTCGAACACGACTCAGTCGAGCTTGAAGTTTCTTCACTGTCGTCACATTGTTGTTGTTGTGGTCTTCAGTCCTAAGACTGGTTTGATGCAGCTCTCCATGCTACTCTATCCTGTGCAAGCTTCTTCATCTCCCAGTACCTACTGCAACCTACATCCTTCTGAATCTGCTTAGTGTATTCATCTCTTTGTCTCCCTCTACGATTTTTACCCTCCACGCTGCCCTCCAATGCTAAATTTGTGATCCTTTGATGCCTCAGAACATGTCCTACCAACCGGTCCCTTCTTTTTGTCAAGTTGTGCCACAAACTCCTCTTCTCCCCAATTCTATTCAATACCTCCTCATTAGTTATGTGATCTACCCATCTAATCTTCAGCATTCTTCTGTAGCACCACATTTCGAAAGCTTCTATTCTCTTCTTGTCCAAACTATTTATCGTCCATGTTTCACTTCCATACCTTTCAGAAACGACTTCCTGACACTTAAATCTATACTCGATGTTAACAAATTTCTCTTCTTCAGAAACACTTTCCTTGCCATTGCCAGTCTACATTTTATATCCTCTCTACTTCGACCATCATCAGTTATTTTGCTCCCTAAATAGCAAAACTCCTTTACTACTTTAAGTGTCTCATTTCCTAATCTAATTCCCTCAGCATCACCCGACTTAATTCGACTACATTCCATTATCCTCGTTTTGCTTTTGTTGATGTTCATCTTATATCCTCCTTTCAAGACACTGTCCATTCCGTTCAACCGCTCTTCCAAGTCCTTTGCTGTCTCTGACACAATTACAATATCATCGGCGAACCTCAACGTTTTTATTTCTTCGCCGTGGATTTTAATACCTACTCCGAATTTTTCTTTTGTTTCCTTTACTGTTTGCTCAATATACAGATTGAATAACATCGGGGACAGGCTACAACCCTGTCTCACTCCCTTCCCAGCCACTGCTTCACTTTCATGTCCCTCGACTCTTGTAACTGCCATCTGGTTTCTGTACAAATTGTAAATAGCCTTTCGCTCCCTGTATTTTACCCCTGTCACCTTTAGAATTTGAAAGAGAGTATTCCAGTCAACATTGTCAAAAGCTTTCTCTAAGTCTATAAATGCTAGAAATGTAGGTTTGCCTTTCCTTAATCTTTCTTCTAAGATAGGTCGTAGGGTCAGTATTGCCTCACGTGTTCCTACATTTCTGCGGAATCCAAACTGATCTTCGCCGAGGTCGGCTTCTACCAGTTTTTCAATTCGTCTGTAAAGAATTCGCGTTAGTATTTTGCAGCTGTGACTTGTTAAACTGATAGTTCGATAATTTTCACATCTGTCAACACCTGCTTTCTTTGGGATTGGAATTATTATATTCTTCTTGAAATCTGAGGGTATTTTGCCTGTCTCATACATCTTGCTCACCAGGTGGTAGAGTTTTGTCAGGACTGGCCCTCCCAAGGCTGTCAGTAGTTCTAATGGAATGTTGTCTACTCCAGGGGCCTTGTTTCGGCTCAGGTCTTTCAGTGCTCTGTCAAACTCTTCACGCAGTATCGTATCTCCCATTTCATCTTCATCTACATCCTCTTCCATTTCCATAGTACTGTCCTCAAGTACACCGCCCTTGTATAGACCCTCTATATACTCCTTCCACCTTTCTGCTTTCCCTTCTTTGCTTAGAACTGGGTTATCATCTGAGCTCTTGATATTCATACAAGTGGCTCTCTTTTCTCCAAAGGTCTCACATATGCATCAGAATTTATGGTGGTTCCACACGACATGATGTCCACAAGCAAGAGTCCCTCGGAATGGAAAAACAACGTAGCCACAACTTTTTCAGCCGAAGGTGTGGTTTTGAATTTTTTTTCTTGGGTGAATTTGCATGATGCCACTCCATTGATTGCCTCTTCGTCTCTGGTGAAAAATGATGGAGCCATGTATCATCTCCTGTCACAATTCTTCCTAGAAATTCATCTCCACCATTCTGATACTGTTCCAAAAGTTCGCTGTATACCGTTTTTCTTGTTTCTTTGTGAGCCATTGTCAACATCATGGGAACCCACCTGGCACAAACCCTTTGTAACGCCAACACTTTCAGTATTCTGCAAACACTTCCTTCCCCTATCCTAACGTAGCGTGACAATTCGTTCACTGTGATGCGTCTGTCAGCAGTCACCAATTCGTGAACTCTCTGCACAATGTCTGGAGTATGCGCAGTTCGAGGCCTGCCACTGCGAGGACAATCCTCAATATTGCCGTGCCCGCTTTCCATCACGTAACCTGCTTGCCCACCAACTATCTGTACTGCGATCGACAGCAGCATCTCCATACACCTTTTTCAACATCTTGTGGATGTTTCCCACTGTCTCGTTTTCACAGCACAGGAATTCTAAATGACAGCACGTTGCTTCTGACGAACGTAAAGTGTAGCAGCCATCTTGAAGACATGCTATGACTGTGCTACTCACGGGAACAGGTTGAATTAAGTTTGAAAACAAGCAGGAAGGATGTATCTACACACTGTAAGACTTTCACCCATGCAGAATGAAAACTGAGCACACCAATTCGTACATGTATGTAGTGATCATGTTAAGAAGCGAATGAAATGGGACGATCGCGTAAAATCAGTTTTACGGAAGGCGAATAGAAGACATATATTTGTTGGAAGAGTCTGGGAGAATGCATTCCATCCGTAAAGGAAATCGCAAACAAGTTCTACAGTTACATATTCTCTTTAATTGTTCTTCGTTGTGTTTGCACGCATATACTGTATTTTCTCGAACAAATAAAAGCTGATTTCTTGAAATGCTTCAACATTTTTCCTGTTTCTTTCACTTCAGAACAGAAAAGAAAAATTTCAATTCTCTCTCTATCAAGAGCATCATTCTGAATTTTAGGAGCTCCTTTATTAATGTCCGTTCAACCCTATCGTTTCTCCAATTTGCGCAGTCCGATATTTTTTTAAGTCTGGCGGAATCTCATATATTTTAATTGTCGCCGTTCAGTACTGGGAAAAGTGAAGTGATGTTACGTTATGTTGATGGTTCTTCTTGTGTGATCAGACTACCATCTGACAATGACGTTCCTCTCCTTTTCGTGACATTTCGTCGAGGTCCAGCGATGGTCCATCTTGTAACTGGATGCCAGGTTGGCTCAAAACCCATGCACGCTACGCTGCAAAGAGAAAGCCTGATTATGGGAACGACTAAAGAACTGTTTATCTAATGTATTGTGAGATAAATTAATGCTGAGCCATAATACTAAAAGTAAATGAATGAAATAATAACAAATTATGGAAATAAAATCACGTAAAACATTAGAGGTAATGGCAAAGCGAAAATAATGCTTTTTTTGGACTTTGCTACCACATGAAACAGGACACTGTAACGAAAAACACTTTCCCGTAATTTTGGAAGGAGACGTCAAAGATCGCCTAAATCGAAGATATGAGAATTAGAGATTACAGAAATAAGAATCAGAAGCAAGATATAGAAACCCTTTCGGAACAAACATCTCCAATCTAGAATACTACCAAGGCAGGAAAAAGAAATAAGATAGAAAGAGTTCTGGAAAAAGAGGATGTAGAGGAACAGAAGTTGTTATGTGATCGCTGTTGATTAATACAAGAAAGCGTACCTAACTGTAATCCACTTGTAAAAATATAAAGACTTCCATTAGCCGAACGATGCGTACAAATATTTCGAACTAAAGTCGAGGCGTTCGGTCCAGCCCAGTCTGTACAAGTGTGCTGCTGATAAGCTACAAAGCTACATGAACTACAACTGACGTTACACCGACACCCACAATTACAGTAACAGTTAACTGACGACAATCTAAATTAATTTATCTGGAGACCAGAGCTAAAATACAAATAAACACGGAAAGATCAATAACTGCGGCCGTATGCCAAGAACCCATACCACGTCCGTATTTCTGTATAAATAGTCTGATTTTTGTTCATTTTAATTCAAATAGTCAATATACAGTAATTCAGAACGGGTAAACTACATAAATATAGTCATTGTTTATTTGCCAACTATTTCAGAACTAACAGCAACGGTTGGAACTAACCAGCATATTTGTCACTGTCATTTTGGACTATTCCCCATTAGACTACAAAAACTTTATTGAAACTTCGTATAAGACTATTATCCCTTATTGTTCACAGGTGATTGTTAACTTCAGCGAACTGAGCCACCTTTAAGCAAACTATTACCTTTTGAACAACTCCGTATCACAATTTCTTCATAGATATTGCTATCTAATATCCTATCTTTCATCACTTTTACCCTCGTTTACTAATCGTCAACATTAACCTCCTATTTGATACCGGCTGCTCTTCCACGTGACCTTCTCAAAGCTATGGCCTTCTCCAACCGACTTAAACGACTTACTGACCATGGAAATCCCACTGCAGCCAACACGATAATAAACTAGAATGCATCGACCAAATAGATAAAATGTCTGCTCCCACTTTTCATCCCTTACAGCATACAAGACTTCCATCTGTAGCAGCTCGCAGTCTAATGAAAAACAACAGATTGTCGATACTTTAGTGCCCAACGAATGTCAGACTAAGTACAACAGATACTACTCGGCGATACGGTATTTTTGTAATCTGTAATCAATAAGTGAATAAAAACTTCCTGGCAGATTGAAACTGTCTGCCGGACCGCGATTCGATGTCGGAACCTTTGCCTTTTGCGGCAAGTGTTTCACCAACTGAGCTACCCAAGCACTACTCACGAACTGCTTGGATACACAGTTTCAATCCAGCAGTAAGTCCCATATCAGTGCACACTCCGCTGCAGAGTGAAAAATTCATGCTGGATACATGCCCCAGGATGTGGCTAAGAAATATCCTTTCTTCCAGGATTACCAGTCGCTGAAGTTTCGCAAGAGAACTTCTGTGAAGTTTGGAAGGTAGGAGGCGTATCTGCGGAATTAAAGGCGGGAGAATGGTTCGTGAGTCGTGCTTCGGTAGCTCAATCGGTAGAGTACTGGTCCGCGAAAGGCAGAGGTCCCAAGTGCCAGTCTCTATCTGGTACACATTTTTAATATGCCAAGAAGTATGGTATCAGCGCAGACTTCGCTGCAGAGCGAAAATCTCATTCTGGAAACGTCCCCCAGGCTGTGGCTTAGCCATGTCTCCGCAACCACCTTTCTTGCAGGAGTGCCAGTCCCAGAAATTTCGCAGTAACTCTTGTGTGATGTTTGGAAGGTAGGAGATGAAATACCGGTGGAAATAAAGCTGTGAGAACGTTTCGTTAGTCGTGCTTCGGTAATTCAGTCGGTAGAGCACTTGCCCGCGAAAGGCAGAGGTCCGAGTTCGAGTCTCGTCCCGGCAGGCAGTTTTAACCTCGCAGGCTGTTTCATATCAGCGCACAGTCCACTGCAGAGTGAAAAATTCATTCTGGATATTTGCATTGACGTTAGGCATTCAAGTGGTGTACGCGTACTGTAGGCCTCTTCGCCTTGGCCGCGGCGGCGATCACGACGGCCTTGCGGCAGGTGGTGTCTCGTGTTGTGTAGGAATTCTAAACGGATGCAAGTCCTATCAGAGACGTTGTGTAAGCAGATGGGTCAATTCCGCGTGGCGCCTGACAATCTCGCGGTGAATCAGCCAGCAACCTGCCGCCATGAAATATTCACCAGTGACCACAGCGCCTCATACCGATGCTTTGTCAAAGGCACCGCAGACAGAAGGCAGTGAATGACAGAAACTGGAATCTGAGTGGCGACGGTCCCTGTTTCAGAAGCGTGTAGTGGCAAAACAAATTATTTACATGGAAGACCAGAATGGAATAGCTGACAGGATGCTCTGCTCTAATAGTAGTAAAACGTGGCGGTCAATCCACGTGTCATATGATTTTGCACTTTTATCAAGTTCTACAGAGTGTCATTTCTCTGCCCGTACATGCATGTCCGAAGGAACAGGCTTTGCGGTGACTACAGCTACTATAAAAGTCATGAAATGTACCCACAGTTGCGAATATGAACCACCTTCAGCTGTATAACGGTTTAACGACAGTGAAAATTTGTGCCGGACTGGGACTCGAACCTGGATTTCCCACTGTACGCGAGCTGTCGCCTTAACGACTTTTTTTTTAACTGTACGCCGGACCGAGACTCGAAAGCGAGACCTTTGCCTTTCGCGGCCAACTACTCTACCCCGTTGAGTTCTCGGGGGCCAGAACGGGCAGGGGTCGAACCCGAGGCCAGGCCTCAGTGTCCCCCGGACTGCCATGGAGCCTGTTGTGTATAGGAAGCAAGAGATAGAGGACCTTTATTGTTCACAAAATCCCAGTATTATGTCATGTTAACCATATAACTGTCTAGCCAGTCTCGCATCAGTTCTGTGATCGCGGCTCGTTTACTCGCTCTGTTTTCTTAGCTGACCACATTACTTGGTTTACAAACAACATCTGGCTGCAGTCGGCAGACCTCAGCTATCTGGAGGGTCCGCAAAAACCGTTCATAAGAAATCTGCATTCCAATCTTTGTATTTGCACTGCCGTAACAGTTTTGTATACCCATCTTGCAACTATTGCGTTAATCCAGTATATTCGTATCTGTAGCACGGTAAATGGGCCGTCACACCTGTGTCCTACGCCATTGCGTTCGTTCAAAATGTTCAGATGTGTGTGAATTCCTAAGGGACCAAACTACTGAGGTCATCGGTCCCTAGACTTTTTTTTTTTTTTTTTTTTTTTTTTTTTTTTTTTTTTTTTTTTTTTTTTTTTTTTTGGTCATCAGTCTACTGACTGGTTTGATGCGGCCCTCCACGAATTCCTTTCCTGTGCTAACCTCTTCATCTCAGAGTAGCACTTACAACCTACGTCCTCAATTATTTGCTTGACGTATTCCAATCTCTGTCTTCCTCTACAGTTTTTGCCCTCTACACCTCCCTCTAGTACCATGGAAGTCATTCCCTCATGACTTAGCAGATGTCCTATCATCCTGCCCCTTCTCCTTATCAGTGATTTCCACATATTCCTTTCCTCTCCGATTCTGCGTAGATCCTCCTCATTCCTTACCTTATCAGTCCACCTAATTTTCAACATTCGTCTATAGCACCACATCTCAAATGTTTCGATTCTCTTCTGTTCCGGTTTTCCCACAGTCCATGTTTCACTACCATACAATGCTGTACTCCAGACGTACATCCTCAGAAATTTCTTCCTCAAATTAAGGCCGGTATTTGATATTAGTAGACTTCTCTTGGCCAGAAATTCCTTTTTTGCCATAGCGAGTCTGCTTTTGATGTCCTCCTTGCTCCGTCCGTCATTGGTTATTTTACTGCCTAGGTAGCAGAATTCCTTAACTTAATTGACATCGTGACCATCAATCCTGATGTTAAGTTTCTCGCTGTTCTCATTTCTACTACTTCTCATTACCTTCGTCTTTCTCCGATTTACTCTCAAACCATACTGTGTACTCATTGGACTGTTCATTCCGTTCAGCAGATCATTTAATTCTTCTTCACTTTCACTCAGGATAGCAATGTCATCAGCGAATCGTATCATTGATATCCTTTCACCTTTTATTTTAATTCCACTCCTGACCTTTCTTTTATTTCAATCATTGCTTCCTCGATGTACAGATTGAAGAGTAGGGGCGAAAGGCTACAGCCTTGTCTTACACCCTTCTTACACACTACTTAAACTAACTTATGCTGAGAACAACACACACACCCATGCTCGAGGGAGGACTCGACCCTCCGGCGAGGGAGGCCGCGCAATCCGTGACACGGCGCCTCAAACCGGGCGGTCACTCCACGCTGCACCTTCGTCTTATGACGTGGAAAATAAGATTCCTCCGAAAAAACACTACATCGGAAGAGGTTTCTGTACATGCAATGCATGAATGCTACGATCTTCGTTGCCTGAACCCAGACCTCCAACATCGCGCCGCAGACCAACCGATGGTCGTCCGTGACAAACACGTCGCATCGTCGACACATGGGCGTATTTTTTGTCATTCGTCCCCCTCCCCTCCCTCCTCTGGGCAGGCTGTATCATGATGTTGAGAAGAGTAGAAGGGACCCATTATCAGATGAAGGAACAAAACACAACTTGATGCCTCTACGGGCTAGGGGATGACGAGGTGTAATGGACAATATGAAGTTTGCTGAGGGAAAGAAAGCTTGCTGTACTTTTCATCGTTTGAGTGCGCTCCTTTGCTGAGAGGTGCGCGAATGTTAGTAGAGGAGGAGGAAGGGGTGACAGATGGGTGGGATCCAGGGAATCTATTCCTACCTGGCGACCTGGATTTTGCCCAGTGAAATAATTGTGCCCACAACAAAGTCTGCATGTGGTCTTCCTTTCTCACCATGAGAATTTTAGAATTTTTTGTTCAGCCTCTAAGTGCTTTATGAAAGAAAATATTGTCCGTAGTAACCTATATAGTTATGCTGTATTTGTTGTGTGATTGGCCAATTCCGACTCAAATTATTTCCCAGCACCTATGAAAGTACTTGTACATAGACAAGTACAACATTAAAATATACAGGGTGTTTCATAAATCAATGTACACAGCTCTAGATGATGTAGAGGGGACTTAATAGATCTAGTTTTACATTGGAACCCATGTCTGGAAACTTCATCCAACGACGCTACAGAGCATCAAAGTTACAGGCACTGGCGTCCGTAAATATATGTACATACAGGGTGATCCCGCGATGATTTTACAAACTTTCTAGGATGGTGGAGAAAGATAAATGTATCAATTTCAGGTAAGAGTTCCTATACCGGAAACGCACGAGTCTAAAGTTATAGGTGAAAACCGTTCTGATACCTCCGACCGTGGAATACATGTACTGGTGCTGTTGTTAATAAGATTGCAGGGTAGACAACAATGTCTGGTAAACAAGGGCACTCAAATGCATATCTTAAGAATGATGGGCAGTTGTTCGATAGAGGAGATCCTCAGAGCCGGGGGGGGGGGGGGGGGGTGGCCGAGCGGTTCTAGGCGCTACAGTCTGGAACCGCGCGACCGCTACTGTCGCAGGTTCGAATCCTGCCTCGGGCATGGATGTGTGTGATGTCCTTAGGTTAGTTAGGCTTAAGTAGTTCTAAGTTCTAGGGGACTGATGACCTCAGGTGTTAAGTCCCATAGTGCTCAGAGCCATTTGAACCATTCTTTAGAGATCCTCAGAGCTTTCTCAGAGTACCTGCCTCAGAGTACCTGAACATATATTCCACTGTCAGAGGTACCAGAACAGTTTTCGTTTATAACTGTCGACTTGTTCGTTTCCGGTACGGGGACCACTACTTCAAATTGATACAGTTATCCTTCTCCATCATCCTAGAAAGTTTGTAACATCATCGCGGAATCACCTGTACATACACATACATTTACAGGCGCCGGGGCCTATAACTCTGATCTGCAGCAGCGTCGTTGCATGACGTTTCCAAATATGGGTTCCTACGTAACACTGGATCTGCTAAGTCCCCTCAACATCCTCGAGAAATGTGTAACATGGATTGTGAAACGCCCCACATACATTGTGGAAAATCATTAACCATAACCGTAATTGCGTTTACATTCCATAGATGCCAATCTTACTTAGTAATTTCTGATTTATAAACAGTAGGATATATACTCTACGTGCTGTGGCATAAAATCTTAAAAACCATTCCATATGTTCATTCACACGTAGAATAATAAATCTGTATTGCAATATGACATCGAAAACATCGTACACATAGGATTGAATTACGCCTAGTGGAACGCCACCGTAGCATTTCATGCACACAGAGGTATATTACTGACGGCCGTCTCTCATCTTTGGGTGTACTCTTTGCTAGAAATTACTACAGCCGATTTCTGACACAGTCTGAATGTGTATGTCGTGTGTTTTTCATATGTAATGAAGGAGTTATTTACTTCTAATGCAATATTTTCGGCCTCACATTGCAATGTAGATGTATTATTCCACGTATAGATGAACATATGGAATTGCTTTTCAGTTGTACGCCACAACACGTAGGGCATACACGCAGGTGACAAACGTCATTGTATAGCGACACGCACATATATAGATGGCGATAGTATCGCCTACAAGAGGTTAAAAGGACAATCCATTGGTGGAATTGTCATCTGAACTCGGGTGATTCATGAGACAGGGTTTCCGACGAGATTATGCCGGCACGACAGGAATTAACAGACTTCGAACGCGGAATGGTAGGTGGAGCTAGGCGCATGGAACATTCCATTTCGGAAATCTTTAAGGAATTCAGTATTCCGAGACCCACAGTGTTAAGAGTATTCCAAGAATACCAAATTTCAAGCATTACCTCTCATCACGGACAACACGGTGGATGACGGCCTTCACTTAACGATCGAAAGCAGCGGCGTCTGCGTAGAGTTATCAGTGCTAACAGACAAGCAACACTGCCTTAAACAGCCGCAGAAATCAATGTGGGACGTACGACGAACGTATCCGTTAGGACAGTGCAGTGAAATTTGGCGTTAATGGGCTTTGGCAGCAGACGACCGACGCGAGTGCCTTTGCTAACAGCACGACATACCCTGCAGCGCTTCTCCTGAGCTTCTGACCATACCGGCTGGACCACAGACGCCTGGAAAACCGTGTCCTGCTCAGGTGTGCCTCGATTTCAGTTGGCAAGAACTGATGGTAAGGTCCGGCTGTGGCGCAAAACCCAAGAAGCCATGGACGCAAGTTGTCAAGGCACTGTGCAAGCTCGTGCTGGCTCCATAATGGTGTTGGCTGTGTTTACGTGTAACAGACTGGCTCCTCTGGTACAAATCGAGCGATCATTAACGGGAAATAGTTATGTACGGCTACTTGGAGACCATTTGCAGCCATTCGTGAACATCGTGACATGCGCTGTGTCACTGACCACAATTGCTGGCGTTTGGTTTGCAGAACATTCCGGACAATCCGAGGGAATGATTTGACCACCCAGATACCCAGACAATCGAAAGGTTAGTTCGTGCAAAAAATCCTGCACCGGCAACACTTTCGAAATTACAAACGGCTATAGAGACAGCATGTCTCAGTATTTCTGCAAGGGTCTTCCAGCGACTTGTTGAGTCCATGCCACGTCGAATTGCTGCGCTATGCCGCGCGAAAGGAGGTCCGACATGATATTTGGAGGTACCCCATGACTTTTGTCACCACTGTGTGTTTTCATGTAATACTCTGCCATGTTCATGTATTTTGTTAGTGCTCGAAGATGAGTGAATAGTCAAAATCGGCGAATCCCACAACAAATAAAGGATAAGTACACAGCCTATTACGGATAATGTTTCCTTTCACAAAATTTGGCGTTACGAAATATTTCATAGTGGTGGTAAACAATAATTTGATTGGCCGGAAGTAGGATATGAGCCAGCCAACGGAGAGTGCGGCCACGCCCAGGAACACAGCTCGGGAGAACGGAAAGAGATCGCTTGGCGAGACACTTGTGGTCCAGCCGGGAAAGAAGACACTTGTTGTCGAGACAGAAAAGGGAAAGGAGATCACAGTTGGTTGCTGAGCGCCTTCCGCCTGGCCGCCGCCTATACGGGACACCTGGCTCCGGCCTCAGGCAGGCACGCCTTGCCGTAGACTACATGAGCCGCCACCGAGGCCCTGCCAGCCTTCTGCGGCGCGCTTTCCTCCGTGCCGATATCAGCCTCATCACAGACTAGTAGAATGAACTTCAGCTCTCATCCAAGTCCGCTTCCCAGTTCCGTTCGTCCCAGAGCAACCACGATTTGCGCTCATTCAAGTCCGCTTGCCAGTTCCGCTTGTCCCATAGCAACCACAATTTAAACATCGTGGAAACGATCCTGAGAACTTTCTAATTGATAAAGAGCATATTATTATTTCATTATTTCTAAGAAAAAAGTACTTATTTACTTTCAGAGCGTTTCCTCTCTTCTGCAGTTGCCCTGTATTTCCAATCGCCGGCGTTCATTAACGGGGCAGACTTCCTCTTTCAGATCTCTTTCTCATCATTCCAATTACTTTCGCTCTCCATGTTAATCTCGATGGTCCACGCTTCCTCCTTCCTGACGGCTATCATTCCAAGATTGCTTTTGGCCGTAGTCCTCGCTCCGCTGGATGTATTTAGCGATTTCGTGGAAGAGCTCTACTCTCAATTCTTTGCACGACTGGTATCCATTATCTCCCTAATGTCCTCATTTTTTTCTCCGTTCCGTCCTGGATTGGCTGCCCTCCTTATTCCATCCATCTCTACTGTCTGTACTCTGCTTCCCTGCAGCTCCCCTAGGACCCATCCTTCTGCACTACTGTTTGCAGAATTATCTTCTTTGCTTCTTTTGATATTACTCGGCTCCACAGAACTCCATTTAGCATTTTAATTGCTCCTTTTGCCTGCTGTATCCTGCATTCCACAACTGCTTCACACTTTACCGAGGAGGAATGGATAATCGATTCTAAGCATTTAAGCTGCTTTACAGCTTTAATAGCATCTCCTCCCACTATTACATATTCTGTTTTGCTCCCATTTATTCTAACTCCGCCTCGTTCAAGTGCTTTTATTAGCTTCTTTACCATAAACTTGACATCTTCTCTGCGCCAACAGTACTTGATCACCGCCAAATAATAATGAGTAGATAGTACCATGCTCGAAAGGAATTCCCATATCTCCGTATGACAGATTCCACCATTCCAGTATACACCACACAGATGTTTTAAACAGGATGCCGTATAATTTCTCTATAATTATCAACACTAAGTATAAGCGTGATCCAAAGGCATTTTTTTCTTAAAATAAATATTTATGAATAGTAGCCTTAGTTTCTTGCGGCTGGCGTGCTTATTCCTTTTCTGTAATTAGCAATTGCCGCACCCTTGTACAATTTAAAGACAAACAGGGTGTCCCAAAAGTCCGTTAACATTTGAAACTGCACTAATTCACGAAATAAAGAAGGTAGAGAGATCAAACTTGATACATATGCCTGAAATGACATGGTGTTTTATTGAAACCACTAACGAGTGCAAAAACGGCCATCAGATGACGCTGGACACCAACACGTCAGTGACGCAGCGTGAAAACCGTGTATAAACTGAGCTGCAGTGGGAGAAGGAGCCAGATGAGCCAGCAATTGCGGTATGTTGACTTTACCAGAAACGGCAGTGTTGGTGAAGCTTTACTAATCGAATGGAGCATCCGCTATTGCAATTTTGGCCACGGGTTGGTTAGACGGTCCACAGAGTAGCGGCCGACCGCGCAAGTGCCGCTGCTGCTCGGACATTAAGGAAGAAATGGCGATTTCAGCGGATTCGTCTCAGCACGGTGAAGCCAGCTCTCGTGAGGTCGCACATCGCTCCGGCATTCCACGAACTACTGTTTGGAGAGAACTCAGGCGCCCCCTCCAAAGCTATTCGTACAAAATCAAGCGTCATCATGAACTGTTAGCCACCAATTTTGTGACGCGGAGAGCATTCGCGGTATGGGCACTTCAGAAAAAAGGGGGAGATACAGATTGGTTGTCTAACGTGTCGCGGGTCGACGAAGCCTTTTTCACACTCCAAGGGTCATCCAACACTCACAACTGCAAAATCTGGGCTACCGAAATGCTGGAACTGTAGTGGAAACCTCATTGCACGATGAGAAAGTCACGGTGTGGTGTGGATTTACCTCATCAATTGCGGTCAGGCGCCTTTTCTTCGAGAAAATGCGGGTTTTTCAAATTGTCAGTGTGACTTGTGCGAGATACGCCGGTATGTTACAGAATCGCATCATCCCTAGCTTGTTTGTTATACAAATGCTCGAAGGTGTGCCTTTTGTGCAGGATAGCACTCCATCCCGTATTGCTACATGTGTAAAAGACCTCTTGCTCACATTTGGTGAGGATAGCGTGCTAAGCCGCCACTTCCGTTAAGCTGGGCCTCCCAAGTCCCCAGACCTCAATTCTGTGTGATTATTGGTTGTGTGTGTGTGTGTGTGTGTGTGTGTGTGTGTGTGTGTGTGTGTTTGAATTCCTAAGGGACTGCTGAGGTCATCAGTCTCTAGACTTACGCACTACTTAATCTAACAAACTAACTTACGCTAAGGACAAGACACACACAAACGCACACACACACACACGCCCGCGGGAGGGGCCGCGCGATTCGTGACATGGTGCCTCAAACCGCACGACTATGGGTTAACCTGAAGTCTCAAGTCGACCGCGATCGTCCAACCTCATTGGAGATGCTAAAACACGACATCTACGGCAATTTCTCACCATACTTTATGATTTGCTGCACAATGATGTTCTCTATATTGTCGCTGGACTACAGGAATTGTTGGTGAATGAGGACCGACATGTTGGGTACGTCTACATCTACATCTACATTTAACTCCGCAAGCCACCCAACGGTGTGTGGCGGAGGGCACTTTACGTGCCACTGTCATTACCTCCCTTTCCTGTTCCAGTCGCGTATGGTTTGCGGGAAGAACGACTGCCGGAAAGCCTCCGTGCGCGCTCGAATCTCTCTAATTTTACACTCGTGATCTCTTCGGGAGGTATAAGTAGGGGGAAGCAATATATTCGATATCTCATCCAGAAACGCACCCTCTCGAAACCTGGACCGCAAGCTACACCGTGATGCAGAGCGCCTCTCTTGCAGAGTCTGCCACTTGAGTTTGCTAAACATCTCCGTAACGCTATCACACTTACCAAATAACCCTGTGACGAAACGCGCCACTCTTCTTTGGATGTTCTCTATCTCCTCTGTCAACCCGACCTGGTACGGATCCCACACTGATGAGCAATACTCAAGTATAGGTCGAACGAGTGTTTTGTAAGCCACCTCCTTTGTTGATGGACTACATTTTCTAAGGACTCTCCCAATGAATCTCAACCTGGCACCTGCCTTACCAACAACTAATTTTATATGATCATTCCACTTCAAGTCGTTCCGTACGCATACTCCCAGATATTTTACAGAATTAACTGCTACCAGTGTTTGTTCCGCTATCATATAATCATACAATAAAGGATCCTTCTTTCTATGTATTCGCAACACATTACATTTGTCTATGTTAAGGGTCAGTTGCCACTCCCTGCACCAAGGGCCTATCCACTACAGATCTTCCTGCATTTCGCTGCAATTTTCTAATGCTGCAACTTCTCTGTATACTGCAGCATCATTCGCGTAAAGCCGCATGGAACTTCCGACACTATCTACTAGGTCATTTATATATATATATATATATTGTGAAAAGCAATGGTCCCATAACACTCCCCTGTGGCACGCCAGAGGTTACTTTAACGTCTGTCTCCATTGAGAACAACAAGCTGTGTTTTGTTTGCTAAAAACTCTCCAATCCAGCCACACAGCTGGTCTGATATTCCGTACGCTCTTACTTTATCAGGCGACAGTGCGGAACTGTACCGAACGCCTCCCAGAAGACAAGGAAAATGGCATCTTCCTGGGAGCCTGTATCTAATATTTTCTAATTGTTAATATTTTATTTCTAATTGTTAATATTTATTTTCTAATATTTTCTGCTTGTTATAAGGTACATCGGCTTTGCTAAAAATCAGTTGTTCTGCTGGTTATTGCTTTTGTATCATATGAAGCGACATCTACTGAAAATTATGTGCACATTTTTTGCTTTCAATAAAACCCCATGTCATCTCAAGCATATGTATCAATTCTTACCTTTCTACCTACATTATCCGTGAAGTATTTAATTTTCAGACGTTAACGGATTTTTGGGTCACCTCGCATATTGCAAAAATTCTAACCACTACAAGATTATTTATGCGTTTCCTATCAGAGATTATTCATCCACTTGAGATTTGAGAAAACAAAGGAAAAACGTGAATCCGGCTGGCCAGATGGCCATCTGATCCGCTGTCCTCCTGGATGTGAGTCCACTGTCGTATGGCTGTGTTGTCCCGCTCGTGGTTAATAAAATGACGAAGAAGAAAAACTGCCTTCGATAGAATTCAGTTGCCTGTCATTATTGCAATTTATAAAAAATAAAAAGTTAGAAAGCAACGTTAAACTGAAAATAAATTTATTTCCTATTTATACACTCCAGGACGAAAATAACTTTCGCATGATGAAACTTTGACCATACATCGAAGAAACTGCTGCAGTATAGTACAGAATGTAACTAAAAACATACGCGATGGGACGAACAGAAATGATTCCTTGATTCATCTACATGGTTACTCTGCAATTCACACAAGTGCCTGGCAGAGGGTTCATCGAACCATTTTCATGCTACTTCTATACCATTCCGCTCTAGAATGGCACGTGGGAAAAAGGAACACCTAAATCTTTCCGTTAGAGCTCTGATTTCTCTTATTTTAAAATGATGATCATTTATCCCTCCGTAGGCTGGTGTCAACAAAATATTTTCGCATTTGGAAGAGAAACTTAGTGATTGAAAATTCGTATATAGATCTCGCCGCAAAGAAAACCGCCTTTGTTTCAGTGACTGCCACCCCAACTCACGTATCATATCAGTGACACACTCACCCCTATGGCGCCATAACACGAAACGAGCTGCCCTTCTTTGCACTTTTCGGTGTCCTCCGTCAATCCTACCTGGTAAGGATCCCACACCGCGCAGCAATATTCCAGCAGAGGAAGGACAAGTGTAATGCAGGCTGTCTCTTTAGTCGCTTTGTCGCATCTTCTAAGTGTTTGGCCAACAAAGCGCAGTCTTTGTTTCGCCTTCTCCACAATATTATCTATGTTGTCTTTACAATTTAAGTTGCTCGTAATTGTAATTCCTAGGTATTTAGTCAAATTAACAGCCCTTAGATTTGTGCGATTTATCGTATACCCAAAATTTATCGGCTTTCTTTTAGCACCCATGTGGATGACCTCGCAGTTTTCTTTGTTTAGTGCCAATTGCCACTTTTCGCACCATTCAGAAATTCTCTTTAGATCATTTTGTAATTTGAATTGTTCGTCTGATGATTTTACTAGACGGTAAATTACAGCGTCATCTGCAAACAATGTAAGGGGGCTGTTCAGATTATCACGTAGATCATTTATGTAAATCAGGAACAGCAGAGGGCCTATGACACTACCTTGCGGAACGCCAGATATCACTTCTGTTCTACTCGATGATTTACCGTCTATCACTAAGAAGTGTGACCTCTCTGAGAGGAAATCATGAATCCATTCACACAACTGAGACCACATTCCACACGCACGCAATTTGATTAATAGTCGTTTGTGAGGAACGGTATCTAAAGCCTTCTGGAAATCTAGGAATATGGAATCGGTCTTAGATTCCTTGTCGATAGTACTCATTACTTGCGGTCTTGCACAAGAACGATGTTTTCTGAATTCGTGTTGGTTATGTGACATTAAGTCATTTTCTTCAAGGTGATTCATAATGTTCGAGTACAGTATATGCTCCAAAATCCTACTACAAATTGAGATCAGTGATATCGGTCTGTAATTCAATGGGTTACTCCTATTTCCTTTCTTGAATATTGGTGTGACCTGTGCTACTTTCCACTCTTTAGGAACAGATCTTTCGTCAAAGATCACTACTACACTGAAGTCATTGCGATTTATGGTATCAACTGGACATTACACAAGGCGAGACATGGTTCTTAATTGCTACCGACGACAATGTCTGCTCTGCAACGTGCTTTCATGTTGGTGAGAAGGTTTTTAAGAAGTCTCTTGTGGTAGGGCGTTACATTCCTGCGCTATCGCGGTTAACAATTGCTGGATGGTCCTTCGTGCATGTGTACGAGCTACAATACTGTCCACACCGCATTCCATACGTTCTCGGTGGGATTGAAGTAGGTGCAATCGGCAGGTCAGTCCATTCGCCAAACATTCTCTCGTTCCAGGAACTCATCACACTGCGTTATTTGATGTGGTCGCTTGCTGTCATCGATAAAAATGAAGTCACGATCGAATGCACTCCTCGAAATACGTATGTGGGAAATGAGTACAGTACCACAATAACGTTGACTGGTGAATGTACCCTGTTCAAAGATTTCGACATCGGAACGGTCATGTAGCATAATGCATCTCAACACCATGACACCTTGACGACCAAAACGATTACTTTCGACAATGTTGCTGTGTCAGTACGTGTTCCACCTGTCCCCATATGAGAATACATCCAGAATCACTGCTCGTAATGAATCTTCTCTCATCCGAGAAGAGCACGCGACTCCACTCCACGTTGGTCTCGTGCCTGTGCTCTTGGCACCACCGCAAACGCTGCCGCCGATGTGCGGCTGTCAAAGCAGTCAAAGCAGTCGCCATGCCTGCGTAGCGTGAAATTGTATGCCTTACAGTTCTGTTAAATGTGGCTGCAACTGCAGTGGCTGTTCGGCCCGGGTCCCTTCTTGCCTGTTGCACAATACAACTGCCATCTACTGTAGCTGACAGCGGTTCGCCACCTCCTCTCCTTCGTGCAGCTGTGGCTGTGGTTCGGAATGAACCCCGAGCACGTGAAATAATGCTGTGAGCAGTACCAAACTCCTAGAGTACACTCATTACACTTCGTCCCTCTTCCAGTTTCCCGACGATTCTTTCCGTGTGAAGTCATCCAAATTTTGCCTCCGGTCCTTGTTGTAATGAGGAACACCATCATAATGTACTGTAACTGCTCGCTGATTGACATGCATTGTCTTTCCCCGTTTCTTCAATTGCCTCGTGTTGCAGGGCCAGCCCCATTTAGCGCTATAGTCACACTAACCTCAGCCTATGTGACGTAAAACTCTCTGTGCCCGACCGGGAGACCTCTTTGAACGTGCTATCGCACTTCATTTCCTAAAAAAAATGGTTCAAATGGCTCTGAGCACTATGGGACTTAACTTCTGAGGTCATCAGTCCCCTAGGTTTAAGTAGAACCTAACTAACCTAAGGACATCACACACATCCATGCCCGAGGCAGGATTCGAACCTGCGACCGTAGGGTCGCGCGGTTCCAGACTGTAGCGCCTAGGAACGCTCGACCACTCCGGCCGGCGCACTTCATTTCCACCATGTAATTAATATGTTACTTTTTCTATGTCGTCCTTAAATTTCGCAGAGCAGCGTACGGAGACCACGAATATTCATTGACCGACGTTGTGGCTCGAGAAACGTGAGGATCAGTGCATGTTCTGCAAACTAAAACTAAAGCAATTACGTAAACGGTGAAATTTATAATCCACCAAGCTAGGTTTCGACTCTAGTTTTGTGGAAGGGTATTGTCGAATTGTGTGCTCACACATATTGTTAAGCCTAATTGTTGTACGCAAGTGGTGCTTGGATCCACATGACTTGCGCAATCTAAGTTGACACTCGGAGCGGTGGCTGATGTAAGCGACCGTAAAGGCTTTTCCGTTTATTATTGCTCCCTTGAGCCAACAAGTACAGTGTCAGCTTGGACTGGGCGAATAATACACATCTTACAGACATGATTACAATACGTATGTTACAAGTCCGACTACTGATAAATGGCTCAAATGGCTCTGAGCACTATGGGACTCAACTGCTGAGGTCATTAGTCCCCTAGAACTTAGAACTAGTTAAACCTAACTAACCTAAGGACATCACAAACATCCATGCCCGAGGCAGGATTCGAACCTGCGACCGTAGTGGTCGTGCGGTTCCAGACTGCAGCGCCTTTAACCGCACGGCCACTTCGGCCGGCGACTACTGATAATGGGCTATGTCCGAATCCTGTCCTAAGAATACTATAAAGATTCATATTGGAACTACACGGCAATGAATAAAAAACAAAACAAAAAAGAAAGAGTCAGATATCTGAGGCAAGTCCTAGTTCTTTACATTACACTACACGGAGCCTACAACACGTCCAGCGTGAGATGTATACAGTTCCGTTTATTGTCAGCGCCGGTTCTGTGTGTATGATTCTGATGCGACTTGCTGCACTGGAAATAGAAATATAAATCTCTGAACGTCTGATTCACATTTTCGAGATTTTCCTGAATACGAGATCATTTCTTTAACGAGACGACGGCCAACATGCATGTCTGCATGGCATGTACAAGGTGTGTATAAAGTTATGGAAGCACCAAAAGCACATCACCAAGCCTAATGCGGTGTAGGAAAGCCTTTGGCTTTCAAAATTGCTTCCAGTAGTCTCGGGCTCGATAAATGCAGGTTTTGTATGGTTTTCAAGGCCCGTCCGGTTGGCCGTGCGGTCTAACGCACGGCTTTCAGGGCGGGAAGTAACGCCTGGTCCCCGGCACGAATCCGCCCGGCGGATCTGTGTCGAGGTCCGGTGAACCGGCCTGTCTGTGGATGGTTTTTAGGCGGTTTTCCATCTGCGTCGGCGAATGCGGGCTGGTTCCCCTTATTCCGCCTCAGTTACAGTATGTCGGCGACTGCTGCGCAAACAAGTTCTCCACGTATGCGTACACCACCATTACTCTACCACGGAAACATTTGGGGTTACACTCGTCTTGTGTGAGACGTTCCCTGGGGGTTGCACCAGGGGCCGAACCACACAATAACCCTGGGTTCGGTGTGGGCGGCGTTGGGGTGAAGTGGACTGCGGTAGTCGTCGTGGGGTTGTGGACCACTGCGGCTGCGGCGGGGACGGAACCTCTCCGTCGTTTCTAGGTCCCTGGTTAACATACAATACAATACGATACAATACAATGGTTTTCAAGGGAATCTTATATGGTTCTTCCTCCAAAATAGTGACAACTTCAGGCAACGGTGATGGAGATGTACAGCAATCACTCAACCTTCTCTTCAAAGCCACGACACAGGCTCAGTAATATTGAGACCTGGTGACTGGTGGCCAGGGGAGATATGAGAATTCAGCCTCGTGCTCACAAAACAAGTGCTGGACGTTGCGGGCTGTTTGAACGGGAGAATTGCCGTGTTGGAACAGAGCAGTTCCACTGAGGTACAAACATTTTACTATGAGATGAACTTGATCAACCAAAATGGTCATATAATCCTCGACAATAATGCGACCTTAAAGAGTAACATTGGGAACCATGGAATACCACGATATGGCTGCCAAAATCATCATCGAAACTTGCCATATTTACTCCTGGGGCGTAATCTCGGCCATAAGTTAGAAACAATGTAAAACGAGATTTATATTATCAAAAGCCACTCTTCCATTGCGCCATAGTCCAGATACAATTGTTTCGGCACACACGTTTTCATTTGCGTCAGTGATGACTGGCTTTGGAATCCCATCTCGCCCTGCAGTTCCCTGCTTATGGAGCTCCCTTCGTGTTGTTTTCGCCTGACAGGATTCGTGAGTGCGACAATCGCTTCTGCAGAAACTTTTTCAGCTGTCGTCCTCTCATTTTTCGTCACAATCCTTTTCATTGATCGTCTGTCGCGATCGGTCCAACACACATTTTCGTCCGTTTTGCGACTTAGCGTACGATGTTTTTTCCTCTTACTTCTTATGCTGTATAAATCTTCGATACGGTGCCTCTTGAAACACCAAACACTTCGACTGCCTTGGTTACGAAGGCACTCACCATACGAGAACCAAAAATTCGCTCGCATCCGAATTCACGTAACTCCGACAGAATGAACTCACAATTAACAGAACAGTGTTCTGATCACGACTGACACTTGCAGCGTATTAAAGTCACTGCACAGTTGTGCCGCTCAGGGTCAAACAACAGAGCAACCTGCGGGCTTGGCTAATATCTGCATTTATGTTGAGGCACACATTTCTCGCAGTGTTTCCACATTTTTGTCCAACCCCCATAGAGGAGAAATTATTGGATCGTAATTTCAAGATAGCACGCCCATTGTGTTATTTGACACACAGCAGTGGGCGTAATGCTAAAAAAGGGACTGTTATCTCAGTTCGGTTCCAACAGAAATGTAAATGAGATAAAAAACGATTCTTAGGTGCCAACTTTGTCAAATTTATTTGAGCGCCCTCCGCATAATTTTCTCGTAACAGAACGAATATTAAGGACCCAACTAATAGATGAGTACTACACTCATGCTCATAAATTAAGGATAATGCTGATACATGGTGAAACATCGCTCTGGTGGGAGGTTTGCGGGTTTAAATCACCTCGGGGTATGCCGATGCGGTGCATTTGACCTGCGGTCGTCGCACGGTGGCGCTGGCAGCAGTCCACATACGCAGAGGTGTGTTGGTGCATGTCAGAGTACGGTGCAGCGAGTAAGTGTGCAGACGTTTGCAGACGTGCTAATGGTAACTGTTTGTCAAAATGGCTCAAAGAACACATATTTATGACGTTATGAGGATCAGAATACTAGGGCGACTACAGGCTGTTCAAACACAGCAGGTCGTAGCACGGGCTCTCCGTGTGCCACAAAGTGTGATCTCAAGATTATGGCAACGATTCCAGCAGACAGGAAACGTGTCCAGGCGCTAAAGTACGGGACGTCCACAGTGTGCAACACCGCAAGCAGACCGATATCTCACCATCAGTGCCCACAGACCGCCACGGAGTATTGCAGGTAGCCTTGCTCGGGACCTGACCTCAGCCACTGCAACAGTTGTCTCCAGACACACAGTCTACAGCCGACTGAGCAGACATGATTTATTCTCCCGGAGACCTGCAAGGTGCATTCCACTGACCCCTGGTCACAGGAGAGCCCGTAAAACCTAATGTCAAGAACATAGTACATGATCTTTGGAACAGTGGTCCCAGGTTATCTTCACAGACGAATCCAGGTATAGTCTGAACAGTGATTCTCGCCGGGTTTTCATCTCGCGTGAACGAGGAACCAGATACCAACCCGTTAATGTCCTTGAAAGGGACCTGTATGGAGGTCGTGGTTTGATGGCGTCGGTGGGACTACGAATAGTGTGCGTATACCCCCGGTGTCTTTGACAGAGGAACTGTAACAGGTCAGGTGTATCGGGACGTCATTTTGCATCAGTATGTCCGCCTTTTCAGGGGTGCGGTAGGTCCCACCTTCCTCCTGATGGATGCTAACGCACAGCCCCACCGAGCTGCCATCGTGGTGGAGTACCTTTAAACAGAAGATATCAGGCGAATGGAGTGGCCTGCTTGTTCTCCAGACTAAACCCCATCGAGCACGTCTGGGATGCTCTCGGTCGACGTATCGTTGCACGTCTTCAAACCCCTACGACACTTCAGGAGCTCCGACAGGCACTGGTGCAAGAATGGGAGGCTATACCCCAGCAGCTGCTCGACCACCTGATCCAGAGTATGCCAACCCGTTCTGCGGCCTGTGTACGTGTGCATGGTGATCATAACCCATATTGATGTCAGGGTACATGCCAGGAAACAGTGGCGTTTTGCAGCACATGTGTTTCGGGACGGTTTTCTCAAGTTATCACCAATATCGTGGACTTAGATATCTGTGTTGTGTGTGTTCCCGATGTGCCTATGCTACTAGCGGCAGTTTTGTGTAGTGCCACGTTGTGTGGCACCAAATTCTGCAATTATCCTTAATTTATCAGCATGGGTGTAGATATGCGCGGAAGTGAAAATTGTACTTTCTGCATTCGGGAAACAAATGGACCCAACACATGCTTACTGTTTTAGCAATGGCGGAACAGTTAATACCAGTAAAAGCAGATTTCTTATTTTCTGGCGACAGCGTTTTATACTGTATAAACGTTCTGCCATGGAGCACTGTGCCACTGCGTTAACGGTGCCACTCGTGGAGAAGCGTTCCACATCGTGCCACAGCAGTTTGCATGCATGCATCTCAAGTTGACCTTGCGCCGACATAATGTACCCATTATTGCTGGACTAGTTAATCCGGTTAATCGATTCGCCGATGAGTATTATAAGTAGTCGCATGCATGAATAATGAGCGTAAGTTTCCGTCGAAGCGCCGCGACGCATTTGGATGCAAATTTTACGAGGTCGCCGGGAGACAACCTCTGCCTTCGTAGCCCACCGCCTTCCGTTCAGGGAAAGAACCGTTCTTAAAAAAGATTGCAGCTCACAACAGGCTAAAGCAGCTGTGTACGTGATACGATACAACGCGCTTTTACGAAATAATATTTGTTGTTTCAGTCACTTTTTACTGGTATTTATTATGACGAAATCTTTAGGCAGCATGGTATCATCATTAGGTACATTATAGTTACATATACATTATATTAATACGAAGTGTGATAAGGATTATTTGGTGGGTGTGATAGCACGCTTTAGATTGGTGTCCAAGCAACTGTAAGAACTGCAAGATCTGTTGAACGGAATGATCACTCTAATGAGTACAGAAAATGGATTGAGAGTAAAACGGGAAAAGACAAAAGTAATGAGAGGTAGCAGAAATGGGAATAATGAAAAACTTAATGTCAAACTTGGTGGTCACGAACTAGACGAAGTTATGGGATTTTACTATGTTGGAGGCAAAATAACCCGTGGTGGACGAAGCAAAGAGGAAACAAGAACTAGACTAGTACAGGCAATGGGGGCATTCCTGACCTTGATTAGATTACTGGTTAATTTGAGAAACAAATTTCTGAGAACGTACGTTTGGAGCACAGCATTGTATGGTGGTGTACCATAGTTTCTGAGAAAACCAGAACAAGAGAGAATCGAAGCATCTGAGATGTGATGCTGAAAATCTGCTGGGCTAATAAGGAATGAGGAGGTTCTCCATAGAATCTGGGAAGAAAGCAACATACGGAAATCACTGCCAGGAAAAAGGGATAAGATGATACAACAAGTGTTAAGGCATCGGGGTGTAACCTCCACGGTGCTAGAGGGAACTGTAGAGGGTAAAAACTGTAAGAGAGGGCAGAGATTGGAATACATCCAGCAAATAACTGAGAACGTACGGATGAAGAGGTTGCCCAGGAGAGAAATTCGTGGCGACCCTAGTCAGACCAATCAGAAGACTGATGACTAAAAAAAAATACACAGCACCTGATGATGGGAGCTTCCTACCTTAACGCTTCGTGCTAATAAATATTAGTAAGAAGAGACCAAACCAGAAAATGTAATTCCATAAATTTATGATACACACACTGAACTGAAGAAGTGCCATACGGCATGGATTACTTTAAGTCAGACGATATGCTGACTTCCAACGTCCTCCTTTCAAGCTGCCAGTACAGTCTTTACTCAAGGTGATCTCGTGAAATGAGCATCACTTCCCCGGTGTTGGTAAGCTACTGCGGACTCGGTATCAGACTTCAGAACACAACGCTACCTCTCAGTCATCAGTAGAACCTATCTTATTTCAAAACGTTGACCTATCATTTCCATGTACAACAAATGGTGATTTCTTATGTTGACACCGCTTTGAAACATTATCGTGTTATTTTTAATGGTCATCTCACCTCCAAGTCTACAAGATATCCGATTAATTTTGTAAATATACGGGATGTAACAAAGAGGCACGGCCAAACTTTCAGAAAACATTCGTCATGCATAGGGGAAGAACATATGTTTTATGGACGTGAGTTCGGAAACGTTTTGTTTCCACGTTACACCTCATTTGCCATTTCTCTTCATAATCACATTAATCATAGGAAAACGCACAGAACCAGAACGTTCAAGCATTACACGAAACTTTTTCTTACATGAAACGTTCAAAATACTTTTTTAGGGGGAGCACGGAACGTTTAAGCTACTACTCGCAATTTGGGGAGATCTAGAAGTACGAGAACACCTCAACTTGAGAAGGAACTTCTTGCAGTTGACGACAACGCTAGTGCAGCAAGTAATGTTGCCCACATCACTGTCTGTAGAGTGCTACATGAGACGTTGTATTCGTAGCATATACAGCGTATGCAGACACAATCAACAACTGATTTTCCATGACTGTTAGATTTCAGCGAGTGGTTCATTCAACACTGTGTCAACCCTCACTTTAGTATAAAAGTGCTGCTCACGCATAAGGCTTCGTTTCAGCGTGATAAGATTGTAAATTCTTACAATCAGCACATACGGGCTGTCGAGATTCCTCACGAAATTGCGCAATCTCGCCATCAACAAAGATTTTCTGTCAATGTTTGGGGCAGCATTATTGGCGATTGTTTGCTAGGGTCTCATGCTGATCCACCCAGACGCAAAGGAAAAACCTGCCGTGCTTTCTTAGAGGATACTCTTCGTGTTCTGCTAGCACATGTACCTTTACGAGTGAGGCAAAACGCGTAATTCATACACGATGGAGGTCCTCATTTCAATGTTAACTTTCGTAGACTTCAAAATAACGGATTACGTGGCAGATGGATAGGTGGAGGTGGTCCAATTCCTTGCCCTCCACAATTTGTTTTACAATATCCTTCAGTACCCAAAACTGATTTTTCCTTGCTGTAATCAATGGTGTCCAAAAAACGTCCTATCATCTTCCTTCTTCAGCCTTTCTTAAATTTCTCACTCCATCTTTTCCTCGGATGGCGTGTATTTCGTTTACCGGCTGGTGACGATTTTCACAATCTTCCTTCATCCATCCTGTTTCTGTGTTCTTTCCCTTCATACTTCCTCTTTTGTGCTCGCTCATTATTGGAGTCCAATTTAATGTTTTTTTCTAATGCTTTTACTTCTCTCTCTATCTCTCAGAGTCCTCCCCGCAATCCTCCATTTCCACTGTTTGCAAACGTCTTCTATTTTTTTGATGTTTCAGGTCTTCTCTCACCTGCGTATGTCATAACTTGCCCTACTGTTGTTTCCCATATTCTTGCCTTTACGTCTTTTCCTAGATGTTTGTTTTTCCAAATTCTATCATTTAAACACCTAGCCACTTTGTCTGCTTTTGCTGCTTAGCCTCTAATGTCCTTTTCGACAGTTACATTGCTGGATAATTCAGTACTAAGGTCCTTAAATATCATTGCCTGTTGAATAAACTTTCCACCTCATTCCCGTTTCCACAGGGACGGTGATACAATTGGCTTCTTGAGTCAACATGAATATATTTAGATTTTTGGCTGTCACATTACGTATATGTAAAAGTTTCTGCAGGCTGTCTTCGCTGTTTGCTAGCAGAACTGCACTGTCAGCGTAATAACTGATTTTTATTTCTGCATCCTCAATTCTACAACCACTATCAGCCAATAATTTCTTTATCCAACACTATATTAAAAAGTAGTGGCCTCAAAGAGTCACCTTGTCTGATGCCACTGTTAATTGGTAGACAGCTAGTTAATCTGGAGCCAATGAAATGCCATCAGTGGGAATGAATGCCGTCAGTTGGTTTTTATGAAGTTGACAGGAATGTCCCGATGGTAGAGCAGGTTTACCACATCCGTTAACTGACTCCTTCTGAATGCCTTCTGTAAGTCACAACTGATTTTAATTCTTTAACAGAGAACAAGTCACATGGAGCAAGATCTGTATACAGGGGAAGAGAGGGGGGGGGGGGGGGGGGGCAGGATGGACGTTCATCTGATTTGGGTAACAAGGTCGTGCACTGCAGGGTGAGCAGATGCGTTGTCATGGTAAAGGAACCACGAACTGTCTGACACAGCATTTCCAAAACGAACCATCTGCGTCTGCAAGTTCTGATAGTTCTGACAGTTACAGTGATATCTAAAAAGTAGTCAGGACAGCGGAAGGTTGGATTGCTTCCTCCAGAAGTAAACCAACAGCAGCTGCGTTGGCATTGTCGCCTAGACTGTATTGCGCAGGGTACTGTGCCTGCCATTTCCCAAGTAGGAAACTTTTCAAGAAAATGTACCATATTTCAAGGGAACAATGTAAGTACGCCCTTAATCAAAATTAGATCCGTTTCTGAATGCTAAGTGAAATTATAGAAACTGCCCCATACATGAATTTCAGAATTTTTATGTGATTTTTGTAGGAGACAAAGACCTCAAACTTCATACCTGTTACGACTTATCTACTGGCACAATTGCATTAAACTCCGTTTCCCGAAACTTATACAAAGTAAACGCTCTACGATAAGAAACTTTGAAAAGATCCTTTGCCGAGCGAGCTATCAAAGATAGGAAAAATATTCCAGTGAACTCAATACTTCTTGAGATACGATGTGGTGAGTTTGTAATTGATTCCCAGACGACAATATTTCATCCGTTTCAAACAATTTCGTATCGCTGCGCAGAGCTGGTCGCTGTCGGTACTGGTTTCAGACAGTATTTGTCACGGCATGTCGTAACTTCGGACTGCAAACAAAGTTCCAGTTAGTTTAAATTATATGACTTTACCACGGCGACATTCCCGAATGAATGTTTCCCGGTTTCCTTTCACCGTCAGATTTGTCTGTATACTCGAGATTCCAAGAGTTCCCCTTTCGTCATCTTGAACAGTTGACTATCGTAGCAGTAGTCCGTAGCGTACTTTCGTATGTTGTTGATAGCATTGCGCAGTGGAGAAAGATTTGCATTAGGGTGTAAATCATAAAATATTTTCATTGCATTACAGCCTACTTACAAAGTTTCAACGGCCAGTATTAAGCGAGAAATGGAAGAACGTCCTGCGACCCCCTACGTATCGCTCGTTATTGTCCCAAAGAGGACTGACTGTGCCCGATGGATGCACCAGAGCACCATTCAGTCATAAAACTTAGCAAAGCTGCAGGAAATATTTTGCGACAGTACAGATGCTTGAAGACATTACTGTCGAAATTAAATGTTCTTCTGAGATTACTTCAGAGTGAACATTTTACTAGGTAGCTAAAACCAACAGATCATTTGTTGAATAATAAATTATTACGTTACGATCTCTTAAATAAAGTATATATAAAATATTCATATTACCGCTTTGGGCAAGTAGCTGCAATGCTCACATGAGATGTAAGGTGTCAGGCAAATCCAACACCTTCCATGAAAACCCTGACATGATAAGCAAATCCAGTAGTATGTCACATAGCTCCGAATAAATCAAGACATTACATTAACCAAAGTAATACGAGTAACGAGTGAGCAAATGCAATACCACAGACTAACACAAGAATGCCTAAATGCATGTCATACCTTCCCACCGTGAGACAGACGCAGTTCCGAGGGGAGAAACGAGAACAGAAGCCGAGAGCAGAACCGTGTTAAGCTAGAAGGCCCTACGATAAGGGACGGACACCCACGTCGCCAGCTAACCGCTAGGACCACCACCCAGCCCATGTTAAAAGCTGGAGCCCTCCAGAACAACAGTATAGATCTTACAATAACACTAAAAGGACCACACCAGCTGCAAGTTTTAGCGTGAGACTTTTTCGCTTCTCTGTTACGTCAGGACCACCCCCAGCCCATGTTAAAAGATAGAGCCCTCCAGAAGAACAGTATAGATCTTACGATAACACTAAAAGGACCAAACCAGCTGCAAGTTTTAGCGTGAGACTTTTTCGCGTCTCTGTTACGTTGCAAACTTTAAAAACATTGCCCCACCACGAAAATTATAACATTTCTCATTGGATAGACAGAATTTTTGTAGGCGGAGCTTAAGGTTAACATTGAGGCCCTGATTGGTCAGATGAAAACACAGCCAGATAGTTTCTTTAAACCAACTTCGATAAATTGTAGTAAGGAGAAGTTAGGAGAGAGTTGCTTCCGAGACGGCGAGGTGAGCGGAGCTGTGCTGCCCGCCGCCCCCTGACGAACACCGACAAGGTAATGAACGCACGTGATGCCGCATAACAGCGCATAAAGCTTCACTCAGAACTGCAGAAGTCTCATCTGTTACACCCCCTTTTTACGTAATACTAGTGTCGATCGTCAATTAAAGCTCATGGTGTTCACATTTGCCACTTGAAGTAAAAATCTGAAACGCGATGATTTTTCTGTTATATAGTTATTGAGAAGCCACATCAGCCACTGTAATTTACGACAAGTTAGATAAGTAATTAAAGATAATTGAGGGTCACTGTAGACCATTTTGATAGTTTTCTCTTTTGTGAAACTTAATTTAAACCTAGGTTATAGATGTGATATGGCATAGGTCATCCTTTGATCCATTGTAGAACTTGGAAACCCATTCAGGGAATATTCGTTCACATTTTTGTTGAACGCAGTTGGTTTTTACCATCCTATATTAAAACATTTCCTTTTATCAATAGTGCAATTTATAAACAATGTTTTGTGAGTAGAATAAAATTTCCAATGGTAAACTTAACTGCTTTTTCGACGTTATTTTACCAGCTAACTAAAAATAGGAAAGCCTTGAACCCCTACCACTAAATTTAGTCAGTATTAAGATTCTTTTACAGGGAGTGCAGTGGAGCTGACGCTGAAATCATTAAGTATTTGGTTATATCATCGCTAGTCTCACTGAACTCTTCTGAACTCTACATGTCATGTGTGGTCTGACGTCTCCTTACCAGCAACAGGTCCCAGGTTCAAACTAGTAAATTCCCTAAAAAACACGCTTAGAGCGTCGTTGTGCGAAAGTGATAGGGAGGCACGATATAGAACAACAGACACCACACAGAATGTTAGAAAATGGCGACCCTTCCAGGATGGTAAAATACCATGATTGAAGGTCGACCACATGCCTAACTAGCTCAGAAAAATAGCCTGTTAAAAATTTTCGTAATAAAAAAATTTTTTTAAAGGCATAAATAGTTGAAAACAGGAGCTGCAGCGATAGATAGTAATAAAGTATTCAATAAAAAGTGCAACATTCTAGCAGAGACAATAGCATAATTAAGTTATGAATTTTAAAAATTGTTAGAATTAAGTTTTCTCGTCAATGCAAGCGCACAGGTGGCGGATACATCGCTGACAAGTTGGTTCTGACCCAACAAGTAAGTGAATGGATTGTCAGTCTTGGGTATAACAAGTGTCAAGTCGTGTGAACAAAAAGTTTATGAAACGCGTGAGATCGTATGAGCGCATGTTGACTCGAAGTAGGGCGCGTGAATTGCTTTTAAAACAGAAAATAAGCGATTCGGAAAGATTAGCAATGGCAGATCGAGACCTTGACCGAATTGAGGTAGAGACCCAGCATGAAAATGGACAGAGAATAGAGGATAGTACAACAGACGATGCAGTATCGCGAAAAATAGGACATATAACGCACCATAACGAGGATAATGTACGTAAAGGCATAGAAAACATAAGTCAGCATACGACAGAGGAGCAGGAAAGTAGAGAGACCGTCGATGCGGATTCTAACTTGCGTCTTGAATACGTAGAACCCATAGTGCAAGTAATCAGAGCTCCCTCACCACAGAGTACAAGGAATGCGAGCAGAAACGTGTCACAACACAGTTCAATGCGATCGGTTGTGAACCAACACTTGGGCGAAAACACAGAGCGTAGGACGTCGGAAGAAAACGCAATAGGACCCACCAATCTGGCAGAATTATTACAAGAAATTACGGAAACCATGACAAGGCAAAATAAAGACATAGCGAACCAAATTCAAATTCAGAATGCAGAAACCACGAGACAAATGCGTGCGATTAAAGAACAAAACAAAAAAATTCAGTTACACCTAAGTCATATTGAAGACGAGGCAAAAGAATCTCGAGAAGTGATAAGAAACTTAATAACAGGTCACAATCAATTGAGAACAGACATTGACAAGGTACAAGCGGACGTACAAACATTGCGTAATGACATTCAGGACGAGATCAAAACTTTACGTAACAACACCCAGGGAGAAGTCAAGAAACTAGAGAAACAGATAAACGAAATTACTAGACAAGCAGCAGGTACTGCGCGTGAAGTTGTTGAAAACAGTGTGTTACACAAACGTATCACAAAAGCAGCGCTGGAAAGATATGATAACCGCATAGTCAAAATAGAAGCGCAAACGAAGCGAGAATTTCAGAAATTGCGAACAGAGTTGTTGCAAACCATTGAAGAGCGTAGTGAACAGGATCGAACAAGCACAGAGTCTGCAACCACATCCGTATCTGTAACAGCACCGGAAAAACAAGCAATTATCGAAGATATTACGCATTTGCGATTCCAATCACAGGCGGAAAGTAACATGCGTGAAATCAGACAGCCTGCACAGCAACAAACACGTTTCGAAATTATTGATGAACAAACGTCATCACAAACTCATGCGGAACCACAAATGTATGTTTCAAGACAGTTTGGATCGTGCAATGAAGCAGCAAGGTTAGCCAGACAAGGTACCCAACCAATATCTGACAATGGAAAGCCACGTCGCGAAGAGTACAGAGCAATGCATTCAGCTACACGTTCACAACCGATGGAAGAAAATTATTGCGTACCACTCCAACGATACTACGCAAGGGTAGGCGAAAGTTACAGTGGACAATATCCAATGGATCCACCACAACCGGAAAGAACGACGGGAGAAATGATGAGAAACAAAAGTGGCGAAGAATCGCGAATTTCATATGGAACTATGACGAAGTACGGCAACGATCATTTCCTCACAGTCAGAAAATTTCAACACTTTCTAGAAGGAAACTCATTACATCCACGAACTTTTATTGATCAATTCCGAGTAGGATTACCAGAACACTGGACGCGAGCCCACAAATTAGACTTTATATGTGCACACATGTCAGGAACAGTCGCAGAAACCATGCAGAATGTTGCAGCGACATGCCGATCGTACGAAGATTTCAGAGAGAAGTTTCTCTCACGATATTGGTCGAGCGAAGCACAGAAGTGAAGTACGAATTATTACAGAACCCATATTTTGAAAATTCCGGAGAGAAAAGTCCCGTGAAATTTTTCGAATTAATAGCAAAGAAAAATCAATGCTTAGATGTAGCATACAGTGACGGAGAGTTGATTAAATTATGCGCGATGAAGGTACCATTGAAATACCAGCAATCATTAGTAGGTCGCGGAGGCAATGACGTCGAAGCATTTAAGGGTATTCTAAGGGAACCAGAGTTCATATTTTCGGAAGATGACGCAAGAAAAAGACGAAGCGCACGTGAAAACGAAAGCAAAAAGCAGTGGAATCCACAAGACACAGTACGAAGAAACAATAATTACGAACCATGTGATAACTTCGCACCAAGAAACGACAATAGAGTTCAACAAAGAACCGGTTATGGATTTAGAAGAGAATATGGCAATAACTATAATTCACCCAGGAACGGCAACAACTATTACAGAGGGAATAACGACAACCGGAACGGGTACTGGAGAACCAATAGATCGACAAATTATCAACAAAGAAACCACTGTCAACAAGCTGAACAAGAAAAGAGAATACAGATAGAAGAGGTGGAGGTAAGACCACCAAACCCCGATAAACGTTCGAATTGACAGCTAAGGGCCCATGCCAAATAGAATGACGCACCGACCCAGGACAATTGCAGCACCTTGAACAGAAAAGTAAAAATCTTAACACGAGAAGAGAAGAAGGAAGAAACAAATCCGCAGGGACCAGATGAAAACGAAGAGAAGAAAATAACAATACCGTGTTGGGACGAAATTAATTGGGAGAGTACTGACGAGGAAGATGAATTACCAAAGGCATGCACAACGAATGTAGGAAGAAAGGACGAAGGAATGAGTATTGCAGAGCTATTTGAGATGGAAACCAGGGAAAGCGAATTCAATGAGGAGAATGCGCAGTCGACAGAAGTTGAAAATAAGTTACGAGTGGGCACACAACCCAACATATAATGAAGGAAGTCATGAAGCGATAATTAGAGCATTTAGATGCGATTATGTGGAAGTAGCGACGAAGAAGGAGAAGATAGACGAGGATGAGGAAAAAGTAGAGGATGTTGAAGAAAGCATAAATGAAGGAAGAAATAGAGAATAGGAAATAAAAGAGAGAGAAGTAGTAGTCGAAGCTTATCCTACAGAAAGTTCGAATTCACAAGGCAAATTCCTAAAAAGACTCATGTATGATTCAGTGGAGGATTCGTTGATGCAAGAAGAAGAAGAACAGAACCAACCCTTTCACATTCAACCAATTGTGAAGGCCATGGTAAAGCATATCCCAGTCAATATTGTAATTGATAGCGGAAGTGAACTGACTGAGATCTCAGAAAATTTATTCATGCAGTGTAGTGCCAATGAGGAATTGCCAGTTCTGAAAACACGTAAGATTAAAATAAGAGGTCCTATTAGAAACAATGCTGCGGAAGTTACGAGACAAACAAGGTTAACTCTTTCGTGTCAAGGTCAAAAGATCCAAGCCAACTTCGTGATTATACCTAAACTAACTGTAGATTTGATTATAGGTGCAGATTTTTTAAATGAGAGACGAGCGATAATAGATATGGGGAAAGGTAGCGTAACATTCGGGAATGTCACACTTCTCTTTGAGCAAAAGCTAAAATTAGAAGAAATACCAGTTATAAACAAACAATTAAGAATGACGCGAGATAAAGAGGATGAAGAATTAGAATGGTATGCACGAAAGGGGGAATCGCCTCAACTCACGTTAGAAGTCCATAAAGAAATCGACGAAAAATTGCAAGAAGTTCAAGGTATTTCGGAACACAGTAAAAGAGAATTAGAGGGTATTTTACGAAATAAAGCAGAGGTATTTTTACCTAAGACTGGCAGTATTAAACACTTTCAGTACAAGTTTGAAGTAAAACAGCACAAACCATTTAGAGTGCCACCCCATACAATCCCATTAAGCTACAGGAATAAAGTATTCCGGGAGATATCTAAAATTTTAGCTGACGATATTATTGAACCAGCTACCTCCACATATAACAGCCCGCTCCATATTGTACAAAAACGAGATGGGAGCATCGGGTTAGTGCTTGATTCCGGACAGATCAACACAATCATAATCACTGAGACAGATCGCCCAGAAAAATTAGAGGAATTGATACAAAACTTCCACGGTGCTAAGATATTTTCATCAATTGATTTACGGGGTAGTTTCTGGCAAATAGAATTGGCCCCAGAATGTAGAAAATTTACAGCATTTATCGTATTCGGTAGATGTTACCAGTTTAAACGATTGCCATTAGATTTAAACATATCATCAGTAGCGTTTATTAGGGGATTTAATACTATACTAAGTCCTGAAATTTTACAAAAAATTACTTGTTATGTTGATGATGTGAATATAGCAGAACCCTCTTGGGAACATCACAACGACACATTAAATCAGTTTTTACAGATCATGAAAGAGCATGGGGTCACAGTAAATATAACAAAATCCAAATTTGGAAGGCGAGAGGTCAAATTTCTGGGATACATAATTTCCGAGAAAGGGGTAATGCCCGACCCAGAAAAACTAACGGCAATCAAAGAATTCTGTACTCCATATAATAAGAAAACTCTCAGAGGATTTCTAGGTCTCACCGGATTCTATAAAAAATTTATTTGGACCGACTCTCTCGCAACACCACGCCTATGTGCATTGACAGGAAAAAACACGCCATGGGTATGAGATCAACAAGCCAATGAAGAACTTTTAAAAGTGAAAAACGCACTAACAACAGCACCGATTTTAGCACATCCTGATCTAACACAAAATTAAAGCATTTAGACAAGATTTTCTCAGACAAGTAGGTCGAGTGGAACGAATAATTTCGGATAATAGCCCACAATACAAATCAGTGCAATGGCAGAACACGTTAAAACAACACAAAATAAAACCCATCTACATATCTAAGTACAAACCTAGCGTAAACCCAGCAGAACGATCTATGAAGGACATAGGCACTTTATGCCGATTATATGCAGGCAAAAGACACAACACTTGGGATATATACCTTAAAGATTTTCAAGAAGTAATAAATGAAATGCCACATAGCACTACACTACTACCTCCAGTTACTGTACTTAAAAATATTGAACCCCCAAACATAACCAGAGAAAATGTTGGATTTCCTATTGTACCATGTAGACAGCACAACCAAGTCATAGCAACAGCACTCCCCAACATCAGAAAGGCAGCCATTAAAAGAAAAGAAAGAGGAGATAGAACAGCAATTAAAAGATCATTCTCAGTAGGCCAGAAAGTATTTGTAAAAACACACCATCTCTCCAGCAAACAGAAACACAAAATACATAAGTTTTACGCTGCATACAAAGGACCTGTCATAATCAGCCGAATTGCTCATGATAATGCTGTGGAACTAATGAACCCAAAAACAGGCAAAACCTTAGGACTTCACAATGTGAGCCATATCAAAAAGTTTGAAGATTAATTTTATTACTGGTAAATAATCAGCACAATATTTCAAGATTATGTTGCAGATAAGATCGTCAGGAGAAAGAAGAATGAAGAGAGAGGAAGGTGGGAAAAAGAAAGTAGTTTCAATAAAAACAAAAACAAAAATAACACCAATAGTACCATAGATTAAGGTGAAGGGATAAAGTGTAGATAGTCTAACAGCATGAAATACTAAAATGCTATACACCACGACACTATACAAAAATAAAAAACAAATTTGAGGACTCTTGTAGACGTTAAGACTCAAAAAATCTTAGAATTGTAACATGGAAAGGGCGCCGAAATTTGTAAAGCTTTTAAGAAGGTGTAAAACAATGTAGGTACTAGACATTTGTTAGATGATTATAAGAAAAACTTTTTGTAAGAACCATTGTAAAACCTCCAGCAAGGACGAGATGCAACGACCCACAAGTTGCAACACGAGAAGTATCAAGAAAGGAAAGGATGTAATTAGCAAGACACGATTCCTACAAGGCAGAAGCGTCGAGAGAAGGGAAAGGACAGAGAAACCAACAGAAGGCCCTTGTAGACGAAATGGGCAGTAAATAAATCTGCTGCCAAGCTGAACCACAGGGTGGCGGAACCCTGCTGGGACAGAACATGGAACCACACAGTGGCGGAACCCTGCAGAGACACGACAGGACACCGAACGCCAGAAGGGTCTCCGAACGCCCCAACTCAGTGGAGCGAGCAAAAAATGGCCCGACGAGAAGACCACTTGGGCAAGCCACCACTGGCAAAAAAATATGTGTAAAAGTCACACTACTGCTATTAAACAGCACGCTGATGCACGAAACTGAAGAGAACTTCCACAAAGTAAAAATGACACACCCAAACAATTTATCAAACTGTTACTAAGAGGAGGACTTCAAAGCGACTAGTTATCAATAAATATTTCCATATCCTGCCCAGAGAAGAACCAAGAAACAAGTAAGAAGCAGAGAAAAAGCAGGAAGAACAGAAGTTGAAGATTCGCAAGATTGAGACCAAGAAAGAAGATGGGTGAAGAACAGACGACATACCTTCCCAAATCCCTATCCTATTGTAAACTAGTCGTCTGCGAAGTAATACAACGAAAAACGACCACTTTCAGCGACACATAACGATTACTTTCACGCATACAAAGCCAGTAAACCACGAGATTCTGCACTCACAGCTCCATTCCATTATGGAACCTCCACAACAGCAACACACAATTGCAAAGCCAACAAGGAACGACGAACGAAGCTGTACATCAAATACTTGCCCACATCCATCTCGCTCAAGTTCATCACCTTCATGCAAAAAACATTCGCCAACCTCATGCTTAAACATTCATAGGATTGTGTGAATGTGTGAAATCAAATTATGTGATGTAGGAATTGTGCAAAAGAAACATGTGAAAAACTAAATAAGTTAAGCACACCAGACAGCTAATAAACTACAAAATAACAGTCATTGACTATGGACTTAAGTAAAAAATAGACTATCGATAAAAATAAGTCATCAGTTCTGAAATGGACAATATATAAAGAACAAAAGTAAGGCATTATAAACACTAAAACTATATGCCACTTATTTTCTCCTCATAAAAATAAAAGAATAGCTATATTTTACTTATTTTCTCCTTATAAAAACAAAGAATAAAAAATTATCTTTCGTATGTTTTTCCTTTTTTTAACATTTGAACCATTTGTTAGGATAATATCTCAATACTTGTGTATGTATATTTCTTTGTCAAAGCAATTCTTGGAAATAATTCTTATTTGTTAGTGTAACAATGTTGAAATGTGTGTCTAGAAACTGTAATTTTTCCTCCTATCTACGTAATTCTGTAGCTCTCAATTCGTTCGAGCAATCAGTCATTCATGATAGGAAACACAGTCATAGCTCAGTCACTCAAAATGACTCTGAAATCAGGCGATGATTCTTCTTCTCGGCAGGCTCGTGCTTTGCAGCAGTCTGCTAATCTGTACAAATAAAATACCTCGTAATTTTGGGAGCGTTGTATAATCAGTTGGGAAACCTCATATCAAGCGGATATTTGGCTTTGATGAAGTTTAACCTTCCGAAGAAGTAATGGAGCTCTTGGATTATTAAATGCAGGTTCGTATCCAGTCTTTTGGAAGCTCCCTTCTGATTAACAACTACGCAATATATCGATAAATATCATTAATTCTCAAATTTCCAATACACACCTTTTATTTGAAGGAGCAATCTATATATATTTCCTTTTTAATCATACAGTTTCGTCTCAGTTATCTTCTGTCATAAATCTCAATAATCAGATTACAGTTCATCCAAACCAAGCTCAGGCTAATCGGCACGAAGACAATCTCGGAAGCTCCCTTTCTTTTTTTTTCTAACAACCACCAGAGAGAGTACTACAAACAATACTTACGCGCTCATGGCATAGGTAGTGTATGAACTACTTTACGCATGGATTCTGCGAGTATGAAAACAGAAAATTGGTATACGTCATTCAAGGGTAGAATTGTATCTGAATAATTCAACGAATATAAAGAGATATTACAAAACAAAAGCATTTTACTTGTACATGATATTTAGATAATGTGTTAGGAATAGATTTTACTTAATTACTACATTTATAAAAACAATATTTCTAAGAAAATCGATGTGAAAGACTCCTGACTTTTGATAACAAACTTCTTAAAAAACAAACTTCACAATTAAATAAAGAAAGAAAATAATTGATAAATGATAATTATAATAGAGTAAAAATATTCTTCCCTTGTCAATATAAGCATATTTTTGATAATAATGTGGAAGAATATAAAAATATAAATTAGTGATACAACTAGCATAGAACAGAATAACGTGGCTGAACAGTAGGCAACAAATTTAGATAACGGAATAATTTTTGACTGGCTTAGACAACGATTCAATCATTGCCTAACTTCAGTACAAAAATTAAGTTCGAAGGGTGGTGATATGTAAGGTGTCAGGCAAATCCAACAGCTTCCATGAAAACCCTGACATGATAAGCAAATCCAGTAGTATGTCACATAGCTCTGAATAAATCGTGACATTAAATTAACCAAAGTAATACGAGTAACGAGTGAGCAAATGCAATACCACAGACTAACACAAGAATGCCTAAATGCATGTCATACCTTTCCACCGTGAGACAGACGCAGTTCCGAGGGGAGAAACGAGAACAGAAGCCGAGAGCAGAACCGTGTTAAGCTCGAAGGCCCTACGATAAGGGACGGAAACCTACATAGCCTGCTAACCGCTAGGACCACCACCCAGCCCATGTTAAAAGCTGGAGCCCTCCAGAAGAACAGTATAGATCTTACGATAACACTAAAAGGGCCACACCAGCTGCAAGTTTTAGCGTGAGACTTTTTCGCTTCTCTGTTACGTCAGGACCACCCCCCAGCCCATGTTAAAAGATAGAGCCCTCCAGAAGAATGGTATAGATCTTACGATAACACTAAAAGGACCAAACCAGCTGCAAGTTTTAGCGTGAGAGTTTTTCGCGTCTCTGTTACGTTGCAAACCTTAAAAATACTGCCCTACCACGAAAAGTATAACGTTTCTCATTGGATAGACAGAATTTTTGTAGGCGGATCTTAAGGATAACATTGAGACCCTGGTTGGTCAGATGAAAACACAGCCTGATAGTTTTTTTAAACCAACTTCGTTAAATTGTAGTAAGGAGAAGTTAGGAGAGAGTTGCTTCCGAGACGGCGAGGTGAGCGTAGTTGTGCTGTCCGCCGCCCCCTGACGAACACCGACAAGGTAATGAATGCACGCGATGCCACATAACAGCGCATAAAGCTTCACTCAGAACTGCAGAAGTCTCATCTGTTACACCCCCTTTTTGCGTAATACTAGTGTCGATCGTCAATTAAGGCTCATGGTGTTCACATTTGCCACTTGAAGTAAAAATCTGAAACGCGATGATTTTTTTGTTATATAGTTATTCAGAAGCCACATCAGTCACTGTAATTTACGACAAGTTAGATAAGTAATTAAAGATAATTGAGGGTCACTGTAGACCATTTTGATAGTTTTCTCTTTTGTGAAACTTAATTTAAACCTAGATTATAGATGTGATATGGCATAGGTCATCCTTCGATCCATTGTAGAACTTGGAAACCCATTCAGGGAATATTCGTTCACATTTTTGTTGAACGCAGTTGGTTTTTACCATCCTCTATTAAAACATTTCCTTTTATCAATAGTGCAATTTATAAACAATGTTTTGTGAGTAGAATAAAATTTCCAATGGTAAACTTAACTGCTTTTTCGACGTTATTTTACCAGCTAACTAAAAATAGGAAAGCCTTGAACCCCTTCCACTTAATTTAGTTAGTATTAAGATTCTTCTACAGGGAGTGCAGTGGAGCTGACGCTGAAATCATTAAGTATTTGGTTATATCATCGTTAGTCTCACTGAACTCTTCTGAACTCTACATGTCATGTGTGGTCTGACGTCTCCTTACCAGCAACAGGTCCCAGGTTCAAACTAGTCAATACCATAAAAAACACACTCAGAGCGTCGTTGCGCGAAAGTGGTAGGGAGCACGATATAGAACAACAGACACCACGCAGAATGTTAGAGAGATTACATCCGCTACAAGGCTTCATACAGGCACATAACAAAAGCAGACACTTAGAGCGCCGTGAACTTAACTAAAATATTTGAATGAATGTATTTCATGTAGTCACATGGTAAAAAGCCTTGAAATATTTTCGTTGATTTCGTGAAGTTCGACGGGCTTACCTATCTTGTTATGCATCTGTACGAATGTTTTTAACGGATTTGGTCACATCTCAAGATGGCATGTACTTATCAAAACCGGTAATGTGAGTATTTTATTTATATGTAAGTGATCCTGACGTAATAAATTATTGTACAAACGGTTACAAAGTCCTATACTTCCAGTTGACAATATCACAGTATCCAAAAAGGATCATTTCTTGTTAAAAATGATATTACTGCTGCTCTTTGGGCGATCATATGGCAATGGGCTACTCCTGAAGCGCGTCAGCAAACATAATTTTTCACAGCAAGTAGTCTGCTGGTATTAGCGACATAACAAAGTAGTGACATAAGACTTGCACGGAGTTTACTCGCAGTGTGCTTCACCGGGGGAGGGGGGAATATACAGGCAACAGCAATTCATTTTGCTTATAAATTAATAAATAATCCGTTAGAGAGAAAGGAAATTTACTTGGTTCTATCTAAACTTAGCTCCACTGACGCCTTAAAACAGAGCATGAGGCAGCGGTCTTTCCTAGAAATGTCCACTAGGATAGTATTTTTTAATAATTACTGTATTTCATTACAAATCTACATGAAGATAGTCCAAATGCACTGTACAATGCATGGTGAAATTAACTTTGTACAAACATTAGCCTTTTCTGTCCTGTTTCAGCCTCGTATGCAGCACAGTTAAAGTGACTGTATGACTCATTATGCAACCTAATCTTGCACAATCGCTAATGAGATATACAATAAAGCAGCCGAATTGTCGCCTAGTCTTCATCAAACATCGATTCTCTTAATGTAGGCAGCAGTGTTTCCTGAGAAGAATATCACTTCTGTTCGCTTTCCTTATTATTTATTTTACGTGTTACACCCAAAACATTTACCCGATTATATGAAAGCCACAATTTTACAAATAATCTTGCATTTAGATAATTTCGGATTCTTTTTCGGTACTATGAAATCAGCTTCAGTTTTCCTCTGTCTAAAGAGGGCTGCCATTTTTTACACCAGGTGAGAATTCTCTCAAACTCTTTCGGCATTTCCTTACGACTGTCGAACTGCGCTGCTTTCCTGCTGACCCTGATAAAGTATTTATATACGAGTATATTGAACTCATAGAGCACCCGTTGTCTAGGGGTACCGTCTTTGATTAGTAATGAAAACGTCCACGGTCCCAAGGACGAAACTCGCCACTGTGTTTGATTAATAATCAGCGTTGGCGCCTGACGATTTCCGACCTAAGAAGTTACACTCATTCTGTCAACAGCCCCGTCAAAGAGGACAAGTGGTTCAAATGGCTCTGAGGACTATGGGACTCAACTTCTGAGGTCATTAGTCCCCTAGAACTTAGAACTAGTTAAGCCTAACTAACCTAAGGACATCACACACATCCATGCCCGAGGCAGGATTCGAACCTGCGGCCGTAGCGGTCTCGCGGTTCCAGACTGCAGCGCCTAGAACCGCATGGCCAAAGAGGATGAAGGAGCGGACAGAGGTTCAGGGCACTCTCTTGTCCTTGGGGTGGGAAACTTCCCCAAAAGGCGGAAGAACCAGCAATGATTAACAGCATGAGGATGCAGAAGACAATGGGAACCACTGCATTAAAGACACATAATGTGTATCCGCAGGACATGTGGCCTGTAATTGGAAAAGTGTCATGATGGTCTCTCCATTGGCAAAAGATTTCGGAACAGTCCCGCATTCGGATCTCTGGGAGGGGACTGCCAAGGAAGAGGTGAAAATGAGTAAAAGATTGAATAATGAACGACAAGAAAACGTTCTACGTGTCGGGGCGTGGAATGTCAGAAGCTTGAAAGCGGTAGGGAAGCTAGAAAATTTGAAAAGAGAAATACAAAGGCTCTGTCTAGATATAGCAGGGGTTAGTGAAGTGAAATGGAAAGAAGGCAAGGATTTCTTGTCAGATGAGTATAGGGTAATATCAACAGCAGCACAAAGGCGTATGATCCGTTGTGAATAGAAAGGTAGGGCAAAGAATGTGTTACAGCGAATATTTCAGTGATAGGGTTGTTCTTATCACAATCGACAGCAAACCACCACCGACAATGATAGTTCAACTAGACATGCCGACGTCGCAAGCTGAAGATCAAGAGACAGAGAAAGTATTTGAGGACATTGAAAGGGTAATACAGTACGGAATGGGAGATGAAAATCTAATAGGCATGAGGGACTGAAATGCAGTTGCAGGGGAAGGAGCAGAAGGAAAGGTTACTGCAGAATACGGGCATGGGACAAAGAATAAGAGAGGAGAAACGTTAATTGAGTTCTGAAATAAATTTCAGCTAGTAATTGCGAATACTCTTTTCAAGAATCACACGAGGAGGAGGTACACTTGCAAAAAAAAGTTAGATTACATCATGGTCAGTCAGACATTGCGAAATCAGATACTGGATTACAAGTGTTCCCAGGAGTAGATATAGACTCAGATCACAACGTCGTAGTGATGAAGAGTAGGCTGAAGTTCAAGAGATTAATCAGGAAGAATCAATAAGCAAAGAAGTGGGATACAGATGTACTAAGGGATGATGAGATAAGCTTGAAGTTATCTAACACTATAGATTCAGCAATAAGGAATAGCTCAGTAGGCAGTACAGTTGAAGAGTAGTGGACATCTCTAAAAAGGGCCATAACAGAAGTGGGATACGATGAAGGTCACTGTGAAGAAAGCATGAGTAGCAGAAGAAATATTTCAGCTGATTGATGAAAGAACGAAGTACAAAAATGTTAAGGTAAATTCAACAATATAGAAATACAAGTCGCTGTGAAATGAAATAAATAGGAAGCACAGGGAAGCTAAGACGAAATGGCTTCATGAAAAATGTGAAGAAATCGAAAAAGAAATGACTGTCGGAAGGATTGGCCCACATACAAGAAAGTCAAAACAACATTCGGTGATATTAAAAGCAAGAGTGGTAACATTAAGAGTGCAACAGGAACTCCACTGTTAAATGCAGAGAAGAGAGCAGATGAGTCGAAATAGTAGATTGAAGGCCTCTATGAGGGGAAGGTTGTCTGAAGTGATAGAAAAAGAAATCAGAGTCTATTTTGAAGAGATAGGGGATCCAGTATTAGAATCAGAAGATAAGAAAGCTTTGGAGGACTCACAATCAAATAAGGCAGAAGGGATAGACAAAATTCCATCAGACTTTCTAAAATCATTGAGGGAAGTGGCAGCAAAACGACTATTCGTGGCTGACCGTTGTGGCTGAGTGGTCCAAGGCGCTTCAGTCTGGAACCGCACTGCAGTTACGGTCGCAGGTTCGAATCCTGCCTCAGCCATGGATGTTTGTGATGTCCTTAGGTTATTTAGGTTTAAGTAGTTCTAAGTCTAAGAGACTGATAACCTCAGATGTTAACTCCCATAGTGCTTAGAGCCATTTATGACTATTTATGTTGGTATGTAGAATATATGAGTCTCGAAGCATTCCATCCACAACCACATAATTCTGAAGATTGCAAGAGATGACAAGTGCGAGAATTATCGCACAATCAGCTTACCAGCTATTGCATCCAGGTTGCTGATAAGAATAATATACATATGAATGAAAAAGAAAATTGATGATGTGCTAGATGACGATCAGTTTGCCTTTAGAAAACGTAAGGGCATCAGAGAAGCAATTCTTATGTTCCTGTTGATAATGGAAGCTAGACTACAGAAAACTCAAGTAACATTCACAGCATTTGTCGACCTGGAAAAAGTGTAAAATGGTATAAGATGTTCAAAATTCTGATAAAAATATATGTAAGCTATGGGGAGAGGCAGGTAATATACAATGTGTACAAAAGCCAAGAGGTAATAATAGGAGTGGACGACCAAGACCAAAGTGCTCAGACTACAAAAAGGTCAAAAACCTTTAGTAGATAATTAATTAAAATGTATTAGTTTACAAAGTACATTATTTTAAAAATTCACATTGTGAACATAAGTAACATAGTTAAAATGTATTAGTTAACAAAAGTATATTATTTTAAAAATTTAGTTTTTACCATACATAATTACATTAGCAAGTGTATCATTTGCAATTTCATCATTAAAAGTTGCACAAAGTTTCATATTTGTTTTTGTGTAGTTACAACATTTTCTCTATTTGTCATATTGATTAAATTAATTGGATAATTAGTTATAAGACTAAATGGATTTAATTCAATATCTGATTTTAGTAAGGTAATTCATATGCTTTTAGACAATTATTTGGTGGTTTAATATTCAACATTTCTTAAGGAAAAACTTCGTTTAAATAATTTTTAAGTATATATTCTCTACTTTAACATGATCAAATAATGATGAATCAACTAAATGATTATCTTTACCATTTGTTTGAAATACAACAACACCAAAATATGGCATACCAAATTCTGTATAGTTACAGAAATTTGTTATATCTAGTTCAAAACGATGTTTACTAGATAAACCAGCAATTTCTTCAGTTTGAAGTTCATAACAAGAAATAGGAATAGGATTTTTAAAAATATTTTCACGTTGTTCATGTTACTAATTTGGTTCATTTTTAAAAACTGGTACACGAATTTCCATAGATTCTACAATAATATTTCCTTCTTTAGGAAGTGTATCTTTTATTTCAACACCAGCATCAATTTTATCAAAACAAAGTAGAATTGCATCTCCAGAATATGAAATAACTGTAAAAACTACAGTTCATTTTCCTTCAAACATAATCTCTTTATAATCTTTAAAAAATCCGCCAAGTATTGATAATAGATAAAGTACTTCATTTCTCTTATTTTTTATTTTTCCTAAATTAAGAATATGTCATTCTAAACTTGTCAGTAACAGACGAAGTTAAATGTAATAAAACTGTAGATAAAATTAAAGGATGTTCAATTCTAAATAATATATTATTTCCTTTTTATTGTTATAAAGTCAAACAATTTAGTTACAAAATTATCAAATAATTTTTTATTTGAATATCCATCATAAGCTAGACAATCTCTACCATCATTTCCAATAAAACTAAACTTCATGTATAATTGTGCATGATTTGGAAAAAGCCAATCATTACCAAAAATTATTTCAATTTCTGTATCTTTGTTAGAGACATATAAATTATTTTTAGTTTTTTCGTTAACAGGAAATGAATAAAACTGATAACTTTACATTTTATTCATGATTTATTAACGAAAAAACTTATTAAGATATTTTAAAATAACTGTTACAGTAGCACCATTAAACTAAATTAAATTATCATTTTCATCACTTATAGTAACTTCTAAATATAGAATTGTATTAAAAATAGGAACATTTACAGGATAATTTGGTACATAAATTATTGGTCCACCAAACTCTGCATTATTTTAAATGAAGCAATAATTTTAGTTTCTTTATGAAAATGATCATCATGTTTTACATACATTCCATCAACAAAACAAACAATTATATTTATTAATTCACAAGGGATTATTTTAGGAACATCTTTAGCTACAGCTTTTTCATTAGCTTGAACAACTTGATTATTAAAACCAAGTAAACTTCCAATACAATTTGCTATATCAATATACAATTTAACAACACTTTCAATAACAATTCTGTTTAAAATTTCATCTGCTTTAATGTGTACATTAGGTTTTTTCAAATATATAGATTTTTTAATGTTTTAAACTATATTGACCTACAGGAAGTTCTTTGCTTCTCCATCATTATAAAGTTTATTATTGTTCATTGTAATATTTAGTGTTAAAAAAGTTGAATAAAAACTAACTACTGAAATATTAGTATAATTTTCACATGTTGGAACAATTAATCTTTTTCTAGGTATAGAAGACTAATTACTATTTTGAAATAATCTATTTATTTACTACTGAAAATTATTAATAAATGAAAAAATTATTAATAATCGAAAAATATAAATAAATGAAAAAATATAAATAAATGAAAAATATAAATAAATGAAAAATATAAATAAATGAAGAAAACAGATTGGGAACCAAAAGGAAGAATTCCAGAAAATAATTTAAAAAATAAATTTTTACCTGATTCTATAAGATAATTGGACCAAGTGGTTGTGGAAAAACAGTATTAATTATTGATAATTATATATTAGCACCAGGATGGGCTTACTGGATTAAATTAAACATTTGTATGTTTCTTTAAAGAGTTTAGAACAACCAACATATCAAGAGCTTATAAAAAACTGTAAAAAATTGAAGATAAAATTAATGAAATCGTTGTTAGTTTTATCGAAAATAATGAAGAAATTATTGCTTTAGATGAATTTGAAGATAATTTAGTTGTTGTATTTGACGATTTGATACTGGAAAACCAACATATTGTAACAGAATATTTTAGTAGAGATAGCCACAAAGATACACTTTGCTTTTATTTAGCTCAATCTCATTCAAAAGTACCAAAACACTTAGTTAGAGACAATTTAAATTATTTAAATATTTTTAGACAAGATGATACAAATTTAAATCGTATTTATCATGAATTTGTTGGTGGAAATTTAAACATTAGTAATTATAAGAAATGTGTAGTTACTAGTTAATCAATGATACACCAAAATAAAAATAGGGTTGCACCGGCAAAAATGAGTTACAAAAACGGCCGAGCTGGGTCTGACAGACCTGCGCGGTTTTTGGAAGACTACCAAACAATGACTAGACAAAGAAAAACCTTATTCGCGACAACAGTGCTTTCTCTCGGATGTTTTAGGAAGGTAGCAAGGTGCTCGAATCAATTTGGCAACTATAACAATATAAATTCAGTGAAACACAAACCAGTGGGTCTCACAGACCCAGTCCTACCATTCTAGGGTTAATAAAACGAATTGTTGATGATTATCTTCCACACTTAAGAAAATCAGCTATACATTCTTCAGATATTGGTTCACCTAAAAATTATGTGAAGGTTTAGTCAAAAAATATACAGATAAATCAATTGAATATGTTTGGTTAAATGACAGACAACTAACTGATAGAGTAGCAGTAATTCATGGTGAAGAACTAGCTGGAAATAAAAATTATCATAATGAAAAAACTAGTATTGCACAAATTTTAACAAATAAATTTAGTGATTTTATAATTGATAATCAAATGGCTCTGAGCACTATGGGACTTAACATCTGAGGTCATCAGTCCCCTAGAACTTAGAGCTACTTGAACCCAACTAACCTAAGGACATCACACAACACCCAGCCATCACGAGGCAGAGAAAATCCCTGACCCCGCAGGGAATCGAACCCGGGAACCCGGGCATGGGAAGCGAGAACGCTACCACACGACCACGAGATGCGGGCCCATTGATAATCCCAAAGGTATTCCATATTTAATTAGATTTTTAAATTATCTTCCACATACAGTTTGGAAAAGTGATAATTATGAAAAAGGATTAGTAAATACTTTACGTAACAAATTACCATTTAAAATGCATCTTCCAGGTTATAATTCATGTGGTCCAAGTACAAAATTAGAAGAATGATTAGCTAAAGGTGGTAAAGGTATAAATCCATTAGATGATGCTTGTAAAAAACATGATTTTGCTAATGGAGATAATAAATATTTATAAAAAAAGTATAGCTGGTAAAGAATATAAAATACTAGCAAATGAAAGAATGTATGCAAATGACCATTCATTTGGTGAAAAAGTTGCAGCAACAGCTGTTAGAGTAACAATGATTGAAAAAAGAAAATTAGATACAGGAATTAATTTCGATGACAATGATTGAACAATATAAATAATTTTATAAATTATTTACCACATGAAAAATCTTTATACATTTTTAACCATATAAATTTTGAAATATATAAATTACATACTATATAAAAATCTTTATAAATTTTTAACTACATAAATAATTAAATTTACATTTGATTATACTTTACTAAAAAGTGGTAAAACTAAACTAAAGTCAATTAAATTAAAGTTAAATAATGAAAAATTAAATGCAATTGAACCATTTTAACAGATGTTATAAAAAGAAAAAAGAAAAATAAAGATGGTGGAAACTTACTTGTAACATTAGCTATTCCTGTTGTTAAAAAATTATTGAATATTTAGAAAAAAAGAAAGATGGTACAGTATTAACACAACATGAAGGTGGATTTTTACCATTATTATTAGCTGAATTGGTTCATTAGCTGGTGGATCTGCAGCAATAGCAAATGTAGCATAAAACTAAAAGAAAAATGATAACGAATTAGAAGAACAAAAAAGACATAACTTAAAAATGGAATAAAATTTGGTAATGGAATAAAGAAAACAAAAAATTTCAAAAAGTAATTGATAAATATCCTAATGCATTAAGTAATTTTGATATAGAATAACTTACTAAACAATTAAAAATTAAACACTTTTGTGGTGTATACTTGGTTGATGAATTAGTAAATAAACCATTAAAAATTGAATGTGATATAGTAAATTTTGATACATCTGATAATCCAGCTCCTCATTGGAGTTGTTATTATAAAAATGATGATAAAAATTTGTTTCTGGTAATTTATAGGTAATATACCAAAATAGTTTACTTAACTATTTAGGAAAAACTAAAGCACAGTACAATACAGAAAGAATACAAAATTTTGATGATGTAATATATGATCATTTATGAGTATTTGTTTTAAAATTGCTATGTGAGAACTATAATTTTAATGATATTTCACATTTAATAAATGGATATTTTTGGAATTAATAAACATCTAACTAAACAAACTGAACAAGTACTTAATACACCAACATTCAAATTAGAAAAAATTGAAAATATTATCAAAGAACTTCAATCATCAATAAATCCAAAATAACTAAGGCAATTAAACATTTTCAAAAAGAAGGTAATGCTATTTTTAAAATAACTAAAGGTTATATTGTTTTAAAAATAGAAGACTTGCTAATGAAAATGATCCAATTGATGCAAAAGATTTAGTTACCAAACAATACGTAGAAAAACAATATGTTACACAACAAGGATACACAAGCATTTTAACACAGTTCAAAAATTATTTTACCAAAAAAGAACAAGATAAAAGCTTTTTCATATTATTTCTCGGCTACAGATTTAACTCCATACTTAAATAAGTTAAGTAATCTTAAAGATAAAGCATATGATAATCAAATAATTGAATTTACTTTTATAACAGGTGATTTCCTACTTAAAAGTGGTATTGTTGTTGGTAAAAATATAGAGATTATTAACTTTGATGAGTAACCATAGCTGATAAGCTATATCATATAAATAATAATTATCAATCAATAATGGTACGCCAATCAAATTTTATAATGGTAAAATTGAAAGATTCTCTTAAAGCTGTACCTGTAGCTGTAAATATTTCTTGATATAATTTAAAATTTAATAATTTTTTTCTATATAAATGTAAAATCACAATTTTCATTTACTACTTAAGGACGATCTATTTACTGTTTGAAAAGTAACAGGTTTACATAAAAAACACATAATCCATATAGAGTGACAACTAAAAATGGAAGACAAAGAATTCAAGGTAAAATTACAATTTGTAAATCGAAAAGAAGCAAATTCATTAAAAATTTTGTAAATGGTGAAGGTTTAAATATTATTCGTGAAAATAATATTCGAGAAAATATGATGAATGTAAAACTTAAACCAATTCCAAAGAATTTTAAAAGAATGAAATGATGTTTCTTTTGGTATAGATGATTTATGGCACGCTGATCTAGCTGAAATGGATTCAGGTATTTAATAGGAATTTCAAAAAATAAAATAAAGTTATAAATATTTATTAACAATAATTGATGTTTTTTAAATATGGATTTGCTGTTCCAGTTAATGATAAAACCTAAAATGCATTTTATAATTTCAAAAAATTTTAATAAACAGATAATGGTATAGAATTTTATAATGAAGAATTTAAACAATCAACGAAAAAATATAACATTTATCATTATTCAACTTTTTCAGAAATAAAAGCATCTGTTGATGAACGATTTAACACCTAAAGAAAATAAGTGGAAGTAATTTGCATTCCAAGGACATTATAAATGGTTAAATTTAGTTAAAAATCAAATTGATGAATACAGTAATACAAAATATTCTACAATAGAAATGAAACGAATAGAAGTTACTGAATATAATTTAAAATATATAACATTATATCTAATCAAAATACTTAATTAAAAAAAGTTGATAAAGTTAGAATTAGTAATCTTATAGGTCTTTTTAGAAAAGGATAAACAGCTAATTGGCATACAGAAATATTTGACATTGAAGATGCTATTTATTCTAATCCAGTTACACATAAATTAACAGATATAAAAGGAAATATTTATAAACAAGAACTACAAAAAACAAAACAGACAAATGTATATTTATTTGAAAACGTTTTAAAAACAAAAGGTAATCAGGTTTATGTTAAATGTTTAGGTTTTGATAATTCAGATAACAGTTGGATAAATAAAGATAAAGATTATTATTTAGTTAAATACTCAATCAGTTTTAAATAGAACTTGTTTACTATTTAGTTTAACAATCAATTAGTTTTTAAGAATTAATTTTAAAAGAATTAATATACTATTTAATTTATAAATCAATTACTTTTTAAGCAATTAGTATTTAAAGGAAATAGTTTACTATTTAGTTTAACAAGCAATTAGGTTTAAACAAATAGTATTTAAAAGAATTAGTTTAGTATTTAGTTTAAAAATTAATTAGTTTTTAAACAAGTATCAAATATTTTAATAACATTTTGAAATTGAACTTCTTTTGTTTCAGTTATTTCAACTTTTACTTTAATTCTTTCATCTTTTACTTTAATGCTTTCATCTTTCACTTTAATCATTTTTATCATCTTTTATTTTAATTATTTCATTGATGAATACATTCAATCTTTGTAAAAAGTTGCCATTTATACAGAAAAAATTTTATACAAAAAAAAACTCTTTATTAATTTATATAGAAAAAATTTTATTAATTTTATACCAACAATTTTTATTACATTTTTAATAACTTATAAAGACCATATGGTAATGTATCTATTACATTTCCAATACTTATCTTTTATTATCTTGAGGACTTAGTGCTTTTTTGTTTACTTGATTTGTATAGATTTCATGATTTTCACCTATAATTAAATTAACTTTTCTGTATTGTTCTATATGATTAAAGAAACAAGCTTTGTAATTATCTAAATTAATTTTGTTTATAACAACACATTTCTTAATTCCTTTAGATATTTTTTCTATATTGTCACCAACTTTATAGGCATACATTTTTGCGCTTAAACCACTAAATTCTTCAATTACTTTTCCATTACATTCACCTTTCATTTTACCAACAACTTTTTTGTTTACTTGTGGAATATTATACATATTATGTGTTGGATAATCATTTTTATTAAACTCATCAATTACTGATTTTCTATCTTCATAGAAATCTTTAGTTTTAATATTATAAATATAACTATATTTCTAAAGATATTAAAGAAGTAAATGAGCTAGAGACAAATGTTTTTAATAATATTACAAACTGTCAATATTTAAATACTAGATTTGGACAACAACTTTGTCTAGATCTCAATAATGATTTTAAAGTTACTTTACCAAAAAGATTTTCTGAATTAATTGATGATTTTGATATAATTAAAAAAGGACAAAGAAAATTAAAATATAAAGGAATGAAGACACTTAAATATAGAAATAATGAATTTCGTGATATAGAGTTCACAATATGCTTTTTAAAATAACGTATTTTGTTAAATCGTACATTTTATTTATTTACTTACCTACACAATCCAAAACTTTTAAAGTAATGTACTTTTGTTAAGTAATACATTTTAATCAATTTACTTACATTCACAGTTTAAAATTTTTGAAAATAACTAACTATTTTTAACTAATAGATATTATATTGCTACAATGACATTGTATTTAGTTGTTTTATGGTAAAAAATAGGTAATTTAGTTAATGTTATAAAAAATTGGTTGATTTAATTAAATATACTGAATTTCTAACATAATTTTTAAAAATCAGTTGTTTTACTTATAAAATACAGAACGTACTTTAACATTGTGCTAGTGAGCCAGAACCTACAAAATGTATTTACCTACTGTTCAATCTGTACACCAATGCAGAAATGATGGAAATAAAATAAAGGTTCAGGAGTGGAATTAAAATTCAAGGTGAACGGATATCCACATGGAAGTCACCCACACTGATCACTCAGCTATGGAGGCAGACAGCAATTTATAATTTATGCATAATTATATATTTAGTTTAAAACGAGAAATTCTGATTTGCTGGAACTCACTTTTAGACATGCTAGTTTGTGTTTTCAAAACAAAGTGCCCACTTTACAATTTAGCCTCCACAACCAATATTTATCAGTGGTAGTGTTTAAGTCTGTAAATATATAAATTGCAGTTGTTTCAAGGAAAATTTAATTTTCTGCATGCTCCACATCGAATTTTTTATTTTTATTTATGCACCCAGACGCGTTTCGCCTTTTTACCAGGCATCTTCAGTGGGTCTTCTGAAATATTAGATGTTTGTCCTTTTTACACATAGGTTATGGTTTCACATCTAGGTTATAGATTGAAAAACAGTTCCTTAACGTTTTTTATGAAATGGAAAAGTACTTACAGGTAACTTCTAATTCATTCCATCTAAGCAAACTGCCCTTTTTAATCTGGCAATGAGGTGGACATCTTACAGTTTATTTGATGTTTATGTTACACATCACTGTAACTGCCACCTTTTTAATACAGATTCATTTGTTTTTCTAAGTGTTACCAACAGTCTCAGGTTTCTGCATTCAAGTCTTTCGTGAATGTGTGTGTGTGTGTGTGTGTGTGTGTGTGTGTGTGTGTGTGTGTGTGTGTGTGTGTGTGTGTGTGTGTGTGTTTGCATATTAGAGAGGGAGAGAGATCTCTTATTTTATATATTTTTTATAAAAATTATATATTTTATTTTTATAACTATTTTTATTCATTTATTTATTCTTAAAATAATAATAATTATTATTATATTTTCCTGTATGTATTTATGAGAGGAATCAGATATGTAATCATTTGTTGGGATTTCTGTCTATTATATGATCAGTCAGTGTAAACAGTGAGATAGCTGCTGAGAATTTTTCTGGTTTGTCGGCAAGTTTCAGCACAACCAGGAACATCTCCGAAGATGTCCAACATAGCCTTGGACGAAAATTCGGAGATTGAAGAGTTCCATGGACGATGGCCATACAACCCGGAAAAATTCTCAGCAGCTGAAACATCCAGTCATGAAAGCCTTCACTGTATGAAGCAGTGAGATGTTAGTCATATTTACTTGTTCATTTAGTAGTTGTTTCTTTTCAGCCTTTGTTTCGTATATATGATAATTTTCCTCAAATGTTAGGAGATGTCATTCATTATTTATTCTAATTATTTTCATATTACTTTCTCTTGTGGTAGGTTTGTGGTTATTTTCTCTCAAATCTTCTGCAAAAGTTGAGTGGCTCGTTCCATATTTCCATGCTCTGATATGTTCTTTGTACCGGGTGTCAATTGTTCTGCTGGTTTGTCCTAGATACCTTCCATCACATGTGTTGCACTGTAGTTGGTATATTCCTTCTTTTTGGTAGATATCTGTGTTTTTTGTTATTTTTGGAATGTGCCTTTGAATTGAAATGTCTGTTTTGAATGCTATGTTCATCCCTTGTCTTTTGAAAATGTTTGTTAATTTGTGTGTGAGGTTGTGCTTCTGTGCCATTGTGTACCATCTTGAATCTTCTTTCTTGTTTTCCTGTATTCTTTGTGTCGTTATTGTTCTGTCACTGTTTGTGCATGTTTGTGTAGTGTTTTGTTGTACTGTTTGTGGGTGTTTATCTAATGTGATCACTGACTTTATTTGTTTTTTAATTTTTTTGTTTAATTTGGTGACTAGATCCCTATTGTACCCATTAATATATGTTCTCCAAGTCCCTAAAAAATAAAATTAAATGAATTTATCAAAACAATTCAATTTTCAGCTTCTGAGGTACAGTTGATAATAATTTGAAAGGACTGGAGAGCAGTTGGATTACCTGGAGTCTATACCACTTTCAGTTTCGGTCACGCAAGTCACCAACTTACTTAATTTGAATTCTCGAATCCCACTTGAGTTAGGTTGTACAAGATGTGTATCTAAACATGGGCATCTAAACAGTTCAGAGTTTAAAATCGCAACTTTATTATCAGCTACATATGTTTTTGAAGAAATACGAGTCAAGAGTGCATTGGAAAAAATTTATGAACTTTCACATTTAAAAAATTGTGTAGACCTGACTCACAGGAAAGGGGCGGCAGATGAGGGGGAGGAATATGGTCGTCCCACACTCCACTCTAAAAACATAGTCACATTCTACGCTCCAACATAGACAAAGGTACAGTACTGATTCACTACCAGTCTGAAGTAAGATGGAACATGTCATAGACACTGACTAGCAGCAAGTGTTCCCAGAGCCATTTGTGAAGAGATCTCATGACTATTTTGCTATCCAGAGCGAAACCTGGCCCAGATCCTAGGCATACTTTTGTTATTGAGTACAGTGCTTCTAGTCTCTCATTGTTACTGATGTGTCAGCACAGCATGGAATTCAACTTTTATACAATGACACAAGCTCAGCACAATAGGCTGTGGGGTGGTAGGAGTGGACCAAGTGACACATCAGGCAATCACCATCGACAGTTGCACTGAACATTTATTTGGCACATTTAAACAAGACAAATAATAAATAAAACCATCAACACATTCTAAAAATCACCATTTAAGTGAGAGCAAGTTACTTCAAAATTTAAACATTCGTAAACCACGGCACTTATGGCCTATTACACATTTAGGGAAATGAGTTAAAATAATTAACTCAAAAACTATGATCAACTTGAAGAACAACAAGGAAATGTTGTATTTCGTTACACAACCACGTTACTTAAATGGCAGGCACCCTATAGTGTAGCAAATAAAATATAAAATTTCATGTGACCAAGCAACCTTGTGGGATTCAACAAACTACGTCCAGAAGATGACGCCCACCCACTCAGCTGTTTCCAATACCCCCCAAACGAGAACAGCAACGGTCACGAATAGGCACGATAAATCCCAGAACCAGTGGGTGTATACAACAGACTGACATCTGCCTTAAGTAACTAGAAACACAATTCATTACAGCACACCATGTGTAGAATTAATCAACCTATTAATTAACATCAGCTAAGCAGTACAAATCTATTATCTTATGTGCGTAAGGCCAGTTATACATTAAGCCACGAGCAAACTAGATACACAACCAGCCGGCACGCGAGGGAAAAGGGGGCGGAAAATACACAACAGTGCAAGCAGGACGCAACTCAGGACCCCGCACCCGCTACCAAGACAAACAGCAGAAATCCCGATAAAACGAAATCAAATGTAAGTAACTAGTGTGCAGGCTAACGGTATATCGAGACATCACCGCCTCCGCTCGCCCCCCCCCCCCACCTGACTCAAAACACAAGGTGATTTACAGCAAATAGCCACACTTAAATTTGTCATTAAATGAGAATTAACTACCATATTCACATACTGTCATTGAAGGAATTTTTGTACTTTCATTAATACAATCCGTTTCAAACTATTTAAACACACAATAACAACTGACCTATCAGTAACTTGCAAGAATTTATGATACTACTCATTTAGATTTAGACACACTATCACTTCAGATAGAAACGTAACAGTAATGTTATATGAATTTGCAGCAAATACATCCAGGGAAATTTTTATCCATCTATATCTACAGCAATTGGCCAGCTTAACTCCGTCGTGTGATATAAATAGAATAACCAGGCGGCACTTACGCCAGGACCAGCCAAACTGTTTTCAGTTGACTGACACGAACAATCTACAAACAGAATTTATCAGCACTCCAGGCCCTAGTAAATATTAAATATTAATCGTCACATCACCTACAGCTCTTACTAGAACGTTGCGTACCAAGCAAGCTGAAACTAACACGTTCGAGGACAGACTTAGTAGGAGTAGCAACGGCTGGCCAAGAAAATGAAGTCAATAGCATTGAACCCAGTAGTAGATTCCGGCCACAATTTACAGCACACCCTCTTGCTTGTTTGGCAAAGCCAGCCGCCGCAGATCCCGGTGCCAGGAGACATGCAGGAAGCGAAACACACCAATGGCTTCCCAGTAACGCGACTGCTCCCACGCCGGCGATATTTGCTACGGCGCCGTCACCTGGGTATGCAGCCCCTTTTAGATGTGCTCTTCCTGCTGCATCACACGGCGCCTGTACTGTCCGCCAGACTTCCTAAACGACGCTACTGCTAGGTGTTCCAAAGCAAAATCCTCGCTACTTGCTACAGATTACCCTGGCTCCCTGATCGGCCCGGTACGTGGCGCCACAGAGCGCTCTGCGCACACCACCGGAAAGATGACCCATACTGGCGGCGGGAATATCGTTGATCGAACCACACGGCTCACTTACTTTTTAAAAACCTATACAGCATAATAAAGTGGGTAATAAAAGAAATGATGGACATATAAAAATGAACAGGTCCCAAAAAGGACAGTTCATCAGTGAATTGGAGTTTTCTCATCTGTAGTAATCAGTCGGCATCTCTTTGAAATGCAGCAAGACAAAATGTAAATAAAGCAAACTTTCTGTTTTTTTTTCCAAAATCGTGGTTCTACTCTAAGCGTGCGCTGATCCTCAGAACATCATAAAACATCGTTACAGTGTATAGCACGTCACTTGTACAGTCAGGTTCTGAGTCGTTAAAACTTTGTAATGACTCAGAGTGCAACACGTCACTTCTTGTACAGTATAGCACTCTGCAGCAATATTTTATGATCTGACGATGATTGCTAGCACAATTTAAACTGTTAATATAATTTTATAAGCTTGCAGTCTAGCCAAATAATGGTTATATTGTTAACTTTACATATTACCAAAAATTCCTTGGATATTCTGATACATCTTTTGGATGGTTCAAAATGGTGCAAATGGCTCTGAACACATTGCGACTTAACTTCTGAGGTCATCAGTCCCCTAGAACTTAGAACTACTTAAACCTAACTAATCTAAGGACATCACACACATCCATGCCTGAGGCAGGATTCGAACTTGCGACCGTAGCGGTAGCGCGCTTCCAGACTGTAGCGCCTAGAGCCGCTCGGCTACTGCGACCGGCTTTTGGATGGAGATGACTTTGAAAAGTATTACGGGCTTTACGCTTATCCCTTACTGTTGTGCACAATTCATTAAACAGCGAGTTAGTAAAGGTGATACTCAGCTTTCTTTTGTAGTATAATCTTTTTACTTCTTCTTTCTGGTTCATTATGACACAATTGATTTCTGTACCACTAAAATCAACTCTGTGTCATTAACATTTGCCAACCTTCCCCATCTCCCCCTCCCTTTTTCACTCTTCCTTGACCCTTCTCAGACCTGTAGCTTTCAATTGTTTTAGGTGCAGCCTTGAGCTGATCCTGGTCCGGGTTCAATGATCGCCTGCAAGCAGTGCAGTCGGCAGTACAGGCCGCCTGCTTCCGGAATACGGAGCGAGGTCCCCAGGTAGCTGTCACGCGTCTTAATTAGACATCATCGCTGTCCTCATCAAAGGAAACCCAATGGACTACAGTATTCAAAAAATGTTTAAAATCGCTCTGAGCACTATGGGACTTAACTTCTGAGGTCATCAGTCACCTAGAACTTAGAACCACTTAAACCTAACTAACCTAAGGACATCACACACACTCATGCCCGAGGCAGGGTTCGAAACTGCGACCGTAGCGGTCGCGAGGTTCCAGGCTGTAGCGCCTAGAACCGCTCGGTCACCTCGGCTGGCGGTCTACAGTATTAGTGATGGGGCGAAAATCAAGGACGTTCCATCGAGAACGAGGACATCAGGGCTCCACACAAGTCGACTCAGAAAGTTAATGACAACGTGAAAATCGAAATCCCTTGCTGCCATTTGCCGTATTCCCGTCTGAACTGCCTACGAAATTTACAATCCGAATTTTGTCAACCTAGGTGATGCATGAAACCAAAACAGCTAACATACGTTGCATTCTGGAATGTAATGTGGGAGCATTTTTTGGGGTAACGCATCAAGCCAAGCTCAAGTTTTTCGCGTCCGAAAACGTGTAACAATTTGTGGTGTGAACTGAAGAATGTACTGCAGAGACCTCTTTAGAGATCTACGTATGCTAACTACTGCTTCCCAATATAGTTATTCCCTAATGAAATTTGTCATTAAAAATATACCTGGTTTTCAAATCAACAGCTTATTTCACGGAATCAATAATACTTATAGAAATAAGAATAATCGTCACAAAATGACTTACTTTGATCCAAAAGGAGATAATTATTCAGGAACATAAATTTTCAATAACTTGCGAGCAACCATAAAGTGTATACCTAGAAGTAAAGTTGTCCGCCCCAACAGCTCAGTGGTCAGTGCGACGGGTTGTCATGCCAGGGTACCCGGGTTCGATTCCCGGTTGGATCGGAGATTTTCTCCGCTTAGGGGCTGGGTGTTGTGTTGTCCTAATCATCATCATCTCATCCCCATCGACACGCAAGTCACCGAAGTGGCGTCAACTTGCACCAGGCGACTGGCCTACCTGACGGGAGGCCCCAGCCACACGACAAGTAAAGTTCATTTTAAGAAGAGCCTAAAGTGGGAGTATTTTGGACACTCTGACTTCTGTACAAATTCAATTTAGTAATGCGATGGTTGCAAATAAGTGATCTGAAACTTCCTAGCAGATTAAAACTGTGTGCCGGACCGAGACTCGAACTCGGGACCTTTGCCTTTCATGCTTGGGTAGCTCAGTTCGTAGAGCACTTGCCCGCGAAAGGCAAAGGTCCCGAGTTCGAGTCTCGGTCCGTACACAGTTTTAATCTGCCAGGAAGTTTCATTTCAGCGCACACTCCGCTGCAGAGTGAAAATCTCATTCTGGAAATAAGTGATTTCTTTCTGTTTGATGATGCGTGGCTATGATATCCTAAGAATTATCACATGCACCTCAGTGTACTGAACATTTGCACGTTTTATGACAAGTTTTTATTACCTTTTAAATAATGATATGTTTAAGATTTCTCTTCTTGTTGCACATTCACGAGACTGTTTCACTTGGGATCTGTGGTTTTTTTTTCTTTATTGTTATTTTGAGCACCTTATACAAAGGTGGGCTGTCAGCAGCATAGTACGCTGCTCTTCAGCCGCTAGTGGTACAATAAAAATGACATAAAGGTGGTACAGATAAGACAATAAAAATGGCGGGCAAAAACTGTAGACACGAAAAACAATAAACATAAAGCCGTTCACGCTGGACGAGAAAAAACACTAAAACCCGATGACACGGTGCACAAAACACGAACGACTGCGACGGCACAGGTGAACAGTGGTGGCGTGATGGCGAAAGAACACTAAACACTAAACGAAGGCACACACACGAGACACTGATGGCGATGATCTCCGGCGCGCGAATGTCCACTGAGCGTGTATGAGTCTAGGGACCTGCCATGAGAGGAGGAGGGGGGTGGGAGAGGGAGAGGGGAGAGCAGAGATGCCACGGACAGGGGAGATAGGGGGAGGGAGGAAGGGAGGAAGGGGGAGGGGAAGCCTGGCGTAAGAGGGGTGGTGGAAAGGGGGGGAAAGGAGAGAGAGGGGAGGGAGGGTGCCCAAAGGAAAAGACACAGGAAGTGGGAGGGGAGGATCAAAGTTGATAGGAGGGGTAGATGGAGGGGAGGGAGGGTACCCAAAGGAAAAGACACAGGAAGTGGGAGGGCCGGATCAAAGTTGATAGGAGGGGTAGATGGAGGGGCATCATCAGGGAGGGGGAGCTGGCGGAAGCCACCTTGGGAGAGGGTAAGGAGGGTGGAGAGATGGAGACCGGGTGGGACGTGGGAATACAGGCACGGCAGTAGGCGGGGGTGGGAGAGGATGGGTGAGACAAGCGGGTGAGGAGGATCGAGTTTATGGGAGGTGTACAGGATCTGTATCCTTTCAAGGAATGAGGTCATACAGGATCCACGTGGGGGAGGGCATGGTGTTCAACGATCTGAAGGGATTTATAAAAGGTAGGGAGGGGCGGAGACCCAGGCCGGATGGGTGTAATAAAGGATAGGGCGGATGAGGGATTTATAGGTGTGGAGTATGGTGGAGGGGTCCAGACCCCATGTACGGTTGGAAAGGAGCTTGCGGAGATGGAGTCGGGAGCGTGCCTTGGCTTCGATTGTCCAGAGATGGGGGGTCCAGGAGAGGCGACGGTCGAGGGTGACGCCAAGGTACTTAAGGGTGGGGGTGAGGGCAATAGGACTACCACAGATGGTTAGATAGAAATCGAGGAGGCGGAAGGAAGGGGTGGTTTTGCCTACAATGATCGCCTGGGTTTTGGAGGGATTGACCTTGAGCAACCACAGGTTGCACCAAGCAGTGAACCGATCAAGATGGGATTGGAGAAGGTGTTGGGAGCGCTGCAGGGTGGGGGCAAGGGCAAGGAAGGCGGTGTCATCAGCAAACTGGAGAAGGTGTACGGGGGGTGACGGCGGCGGCATGTCCGCCATATACAAAAGGTACAGAAGGGGGGAGAGGACGGAGACTTGGGGCACACCGGTGGAGGGAAAAAAGGTGTAGGAATCCGTGTTATGGATGATGACGTAAGAAGGACGATGGGAGAGAAAGGAGCCGATCAGATGGACGTAGTTAATGGGAAGGGGGAAGGTTTGGAGCTTGAAGAGGAGACCGGAATGCCATACGCAGTCATAAGCACGTTCGAGGTCCAGGGAGAGGAAGATTGCAGTTCGACGGGAATTGAGCTGTTCAGAAAGGAGATGAGTGAGGCGAAGGAGAAGGTCATTGGAAGAGAAGGACGGCCGAAAGCCACACTGGGTAACGGGAAGGAGTCGGTGCTGGCGGAGATGCTGGTGGATGTATTGGGTGAGGATAGATTCCAGGACCTTGCTGAAGACCGAGGTAAGGCTGATGGAACGGTAGGAGGAGACGGCGGACAGCGGTTTACCAGGTTTAAGGAACATCAGGATATGGGAGGTTTTCCACAGGACAGGGTAGTAACAGGTGGACAGAACTACATTGTAGAGCCTGGCCAAGGTGGAGAGGAAAGAGACAGGAGCTTCATGAAGGTGACGGTAGGTGACACGATCGTGTCCAGGAGCGGTGTTGCGATTGTGCGGAGTGTAGCAATGAGATCCTGTGTAGTGATAGGGGCATTGAGTTCCGTGTGTGCAATGTTGTCCAAATACTGGAAACCAGGTGCAAGGGGAGAGACAGAGGTGTCAGTTCGATCGAAGATCCGGGAAGAGGGAGTAATCAAACTGGGGATCACCGGGGATGGAAAAGGTATCGAAGAGGTAGGAGGCAAAGTGATTGGCCTTACTAAGGGTGTCAGGGAAGGGATGATCATCATGGAGAAAAGGATAGTAGGGGGAGGGTTTAGTTCCGGTAAGGCAACGCTAGGCTGACCAGAACTTGGACGAGTTTATAGGTAGGGTAGCATTTAAACAGATGCATGTCTGTCGCCAGTCCCGGCGTTTCTTAGCCATGAGCAAATTTCGAATGTGTCGCTGGAGTTGCCGCTGGTGTCGTAGTGTGTCCAGGTCACACGTGTCGAGGAAGGCACAGTAGAGACGGCGGGATTCACAGAGGATGAGGATGGCCTGTGGGGGTAAGGTAGGATGGTGGGGGTGGATGGTAACAGTAGGGATGTGGGCCTCCACGGCCTCAGACAAGGTCTGCTGGAGAAGGGAGATGGCATGGGTAACATCATCAGGGTGGTGGTAGGTGAAGGGGTGGCTATCGACCTGGGTGGAGAGGGTATCCCAGTAAGCATTCCAGTTGGCATGGGAATAGTCATGGATGTATTTTGGGGGGGAGGGTCATTATGAGGGTTGGGGTGGGGGCGACGACTGTCTGAAACGGTGAGGAGGACAGGGAGACGGTTGTTACCAATAGGCTCCAGGACATCCACCGTTATGTGGTCAAGGAGGTCAGGGGAGGAAAGGATAACATCAGGAGTGGAGTTGGATTCAGGATGGGTGTGCTGGGAAATGGGGATGAGGTCGCCTTGAAGGGAGGAGAGGAACCGATGCCACCACCGTAACTGGACGGCGGAACGACTATGGTTGTTGAGGTCGGCGGCGATCACGTCGGAGGGGAAGGTATAGTCAATGTGGGAGAGGAAGTCGAAGGGAACAGGGGCATTAGGGTGGACATAGATGGAGGCGCAGGTGACGGTAAGGCCGGGGAAGAAGAGACTAAGGATCAGGTGTTCGGTGGGGTCGGGAAGGAGAAGTTGGAGGCGAACTGGGATCTGGCGGTGGTGACCAATAGCAACTCCACCACGCGCAATCGGGTGGGGATTATCAGAGCGGTGAAGGAGGTAGGGTGAAGTGTGGACGATGTGGTGGGATTGGAGGAAGGTTTCATTGAGGAGGAAGGCATCCACATGGGGGGTGGCAAGGGTGTGCAGGAAGGGGTTCTTGTTGGCAGGAAGGGAGCAGATGGTGTTGAAAAGAATATGGTGTTGTCACGCCATGACAGGGATCTAGACGAGGGTGTCAAGATGGGAGAAGGTGAAACAGGCCTGGTTGTTGGAGTAGGTGGCATACATTTTTAGGTGGAAAACAGAACGGGCAGTGAGGGATATCTGTTGGAGGGTGTGGGGGCGCTGGAAAGGGTGAACATTCTGAAGGACGATGGTGACGAATCTGATGTTGTCCTCAGTGGTAGGGGGTGGGTGAAGGGAATTGCCGGGAGGGGTGGGGGCATCCAGAGGGTTGGACAGGAATGGTGAGTTCAGGAGTGGTAGGAGGAAGTCGGGCCTTACATTTCTGGGAGTAAGTAGGATGAGGGAGGTTACAGGTATTACAATAGGGGGGGGGGGGGGGGACTGAAGATTGGGGCACAGCCGTAAGAAGTGGGCTTGCTTACAGTGCAGGCAGGTGGGGGCCTCATGGCACTCAGATGTCGGGTGTGCATTATACCGCAAGCACCTCTGGCAGCGGAGGGATTGAGGAGGGGAACGGGAAGGGTCAACTTGGTAGCGTTGGTGAAAGAGAAGGGCACCCTCCTTCAGGAGACAGTCTATGGAGGGGGCGTGTTCGGAAAAGACCCGCATAAGGCGGGTGGGGCCGGCTGAGTTGTGGATGGGGCGAACCGCACGCACCTCCAGATGGGGCTGCGCCTTGAGCTCTGCCAACACCTCCTCCTCTGTGATCGTCGGACTAAGCCGAGTGATCACAGCGGTGGGGGTCAGTGGGCGGCACAGGGGTTGGGGTTGGCGGGAGGGTGGCGGGGAAGGGGCAGGGGTGAGGGAGGCATTAGGGCCAAAGCGGGTGACAGGGATGCGGGAAAGGAGGTCTGTGTAAAGGGTAGGGCTGGTGGAGGAGATGAGGACCGAATCACGGCGAGGAGTGAGGAGGGAGATGGGGGCACCAGGAAAATGCTGGCAAAGGAAGAGGGTGAGGTTCCGGGCCTCAAGAAGGGAGGGATCAGGACGGGAGAGGAGGTAGCGGTAGGAGGAGGGGGAGGAGGAGGAGGAGGAGGAGGGGGCAGGGACAGGCGGTGAGACATCCATGGCATCATGGGTGGGGGAAGGGGGACGAGGCGGAGCCTTTTTAGATGCAGAGGATGCAGGGGTGGCACTGGGGCGTTTGATGGCGGCAGGGAAGGCGTGGGGGACGGGAGCAACTCGAAGGTGGCGTGGAGGGGCAGGTCCGAGTGCTGGAGTCGGCGCCAGAGATGGGGAGGGCGAAGGCGATGGCGACGGCGATGATGAAGACGATGAAGAGGGCGAAGGGGAGCGTTGAGCGTGGGCCGTGGCCCTCTGGGCCACCACCCTAGCATGGGGAGTGGAGGGAAGGGATCAGTGGAGGCACGGCAGGGAGGAGCTGGGGATGAGGCAACAAAAAGTGAGGGAGATGGGAGAGTGAGGAGTGGAGGGATTGGGATCTGTGGAAAATACACTCTTATAAATGTTTTCTAAGTGAATATTTAATGTGTATTCTTGTCTTCTGACATATTCACAGATCTCCTTACTAAGGATCAACTGGAACGAAAGTACACCCAATCTAATCTTAATACGAAGGGGATCGAATAAGTAATGCAACACTTTTTTTTCGGTCAATTTCGGGTGAAAAAATGAGGGATTTGCTGTGGGACAGGTGTAATATTCCTGCTTCAGCCCCTATAGTTTCATGAAGTTCCGTCAGGTGGCGGCACTATCCGTAGCCTTCACAACGACGCCTGCAACGGAGGTGCGTTCCAAGGAGAGATCTGTCGTTGGGTTTCTTTTGGCGGAAAACCAAGAGCGTCGTAAAAATACATAGGCGCTTGTAGAATGTCTGCAGTGACCTGGCAGTAAACAAAAACACATTGAGTCGTTGGGCTAGGCGTCTGTCATCATCGCAACAATGCCACGCAAACCTGTCCGATCTGCCGCTTGTCGGCCGGCTGCGCACAGCTATGAGTCCTGCAATAATGGAACGACCGAACACTCTCATCCGAGGTTATCGACCGATCACAAACAGACATCTCGCTGGTCAACTAGGCATTTCTGTCGATAGTGCTGACACACTCGTCCACCGGTTGGGATACTCAAAGGTTTGTGCCTGCTGGTTAGGTGTAACAGAAGACCATAGAGCAATGAAGGACAATCTGTGCGGAATTGCTTGCGCGTTACGAGGCTGTTCGTGACTATTTATTGTCGTACATCGTCACAGGTGATGAAACATTGATTAATAGCTTCGAACCGGAAACAAAATGGCAATCCATAGAGTGGTGGAACACCACCTCTCCTCCGAAGAAAAATTTCAAAGCCGCACCTTGAGCCGGTAAAGTCAAGGAGACGGTTTTCGGGGACTCTGAAGAGGTTTTTCTGTTCGATGTCTTCCCTGATGGTGCAACGATCAACTCTGAAGTGTAGTGTGATACCCTCAGGAAACTGAAGAAACAACTTCAGCGTGTTCGTCGCCACAAAATGCAGACGAACTTCTCCCTCTCCTGTTCCCAGCGGAGGTTCGAGACCTCACTCTGGCATGGATGCGTGTGTTTGTCCTGAGAATAGTTTAGGTTAAGTTGTGTAAGCTTAGGGACTGATGACCTTAGCAGTTAAGTCCCGTAAGATTTCACACACATTTGAACATTTTTTTCTCCTTCTCCTTAACAACGCAAGGCCTCACACAACTCTGCGCACCCGAGTGGAACTCACAAACCTTATTGGGCTGCTCATCTACCCTACAGCCCGGATCTCGCACCTTCCGACCTGTGCTTGGCCCAACGACGGATGCACTCCGCGGGGAGCAGTACGTGGATGTTGGGAAGGTTATTGACGCAGCAAGGCGTCATCTCCGACGTCGAAGAGTAGAGTGGTACCACGCAGGCATATAGGCCCTTCCAGTAAGGTGGAGTAAGGCCGTCGCATTGTGTTGAAACATAGAGCTTAGTAGCCAAAAAGAATGAGGAATAGTATATATTGGAATCCCGAATAAAACCAAACTGCTCTTAGACAATGCTTATTGAAGCCCCCTCGTAAATGCCTACCATACATCTGTTATGAATTTTGCGTTCGTCAAAATGCTGTATTACTACTACTAGTTCCTTAAGTCTGTCAATTCCGACTTCTAATATCTCGAATGGTATCTCATGTTGTATACCACATCACCCCTGACTCCAATAGTTCCGTTTAGCTTCGTGGATTTATCTACATCTACATGTACATGGTTACTCTGCAATTCACATTGAAGTGACTGGCAGAGGGTTCATCGAACAATTTTCATACTACTTCTCTACCATTCTACTCCCGAATGGCGCATGCGAACAAGGAACACCTAAATCTTTCCGTTCGAGCTCTGATTTCCCTTATTTTATTAGGATGATCATTTCTCCTATGTAGATGGGTGTCAACAAAATATTTTCGCATTCGTAAGAGAAAGTTAGTGATTGAAATTTTGTAAATAGATCTCGCCGCAAAGAAAACCGCCTTTGTTTCAGTGACTGCCACCTCAACTCAGGTATCATATCAGTGACGCTCTCACCCCTATTGCGCGATAACACGAAACAAGCTGCCCTTCTTTGCACTATTTCGATGTCCTCCGTCAATCCTACCTGGTAAGGGTCCCACACCGCGGAGCAGTATTCCAGCATAGGAACGACAAGTATAATATGGGCTGTCTCTTTAGTGGGTTTGTCGCATCTTCTAAGTGTTCTGCCAAGAAAGCGCAGTCTTTGTTTCGCCTTCCCCACAATATTATCTATGTTGTCTTTCCACTTTAAGTTGCTCGTAATTGTAATTCCTAGGTGTTTAGTCGAACTGGGAGCCCTTAGATTTGTGCGATTTATCGTATACCAAAAATTTATCGGATTTCGTTTAGTACCCATGTGGATGACCTCGCGCTTTTCTTTGTTTAGTGCCAGTTGCCACTTTTCGTACCATACAGAAATTCTCTCTAGATCATTTTGTAATTGGAATTGATCTTCTGATGATTTTACTAGACGGTAAATTACAGCGTCATCTGCAAACAATCTAAGGGGGCTGCTCAGATTATCACCTAGATCATTTATTTAAATCAGGAACAGCAAAGGGCCTATGACACTACCTTGCGGAACGCCATATATCACTTCTGTTCTACTCGATGTAGCTTTTCCGTTTTCTCATTAGGTATGCTTTACTCGCGATCATTGCTTGATTTGTGGCGGTAGATACGGTACAAATTCTCCATTTGACATTCACTTTCCCCGTCAGGAAATGGGACGTATTAAAATACATCAGAGCTGATAAATATGGGTACATCTCATAGAAGTGAAGCCGGTGCTCGGGATATGTTTCACTATGCCTGGCTCGTGTTACGAAACTACGTCACCTGCGGCCTGTAGGTACAGACATGCTCGTCTGAATCTGTACCTTCATTAGATCCACTGCTGTAGTTAACTTGTAGTTTTGCTTCCGTATTTGGTTTTAGGCAAGGCCCACTTGATCAGATACACCACTAAATTACACACTAAGCGTGATGTGGATTACCCTAGAGGATAGCTATGTGTGTTAATGCGCCACTTCCCCCAGGGGAGGTGCGTCAGCTCCTGATCGAATCCCCCCGGCGGATTATAGACAAGATTCAGTGTGCTGGACAGTCCTACATTTCAATAGGTCAATACTGGGCTGGTACCGAAGATCCCTCTCTCAGTTACACGATCCGCAAACATTTAGAAAAACTCTCGCTCGCTTTCACATGAATAACACAGATGAATCCTGGGCTAGCAGGACAGAGCGGATGAGGTTATATTTGTGGAAAGGGGCCAAAATAAGTTACTGTCAGCTGCACTCAATATATAAACTTTATTTCTTAAAACACACGATCACACAAGCAAGAATCAAAAACTCTCAAGATTTTAACGAAACACCTCCTTTATTTTAATTTAGATCGGCTGGAAGCCACATCGAAAATCCAAGGCACAAGGTCTAAGCTAGGAACAGAGGTACAGGAGTTCTTCTGGAGGTTTCATTTCTTTAGAAAAAATTTTTTATCTTCAATATAAGTAGGCTGAAACCCTTAGCTCAATTATTTTCCCATACAACTCGGCTGAAGGGCTCACATTAATCAAGAACAGTGTTGTGGCTTCAGGCCGAGACAAAGATTTTCGAAGTTTAATCTAGATAGGCTGAAAACTCGGCTGAAGGCCGCTTATCAACAAAACAATTTAACGGCTTAAGGCCTTGAAGAAGAGCTTTCAATTTGAAAAGGCTGAAGGCCTTATCTTAAAATATTTCGTGTAAAACTCGACTGATGGCCACATACTAAAGAATAACAATCTTATGACTTAAGACGCAAGACAAGGATTTTGAATTTTTAATTTCAGAGAGATTAAAACTCAGCTGAAGGCCACACACCATGCAGAAAACAATTATACTGCTTAAGGCCTAAAGGGAAGAGCTTCTAAAATTCAACTAAAATAGGCTAAAGGCTTTATCCTAAAATGCTTCACATAAAACTCGTCTGAAAGCCACATACGAAACCCAAACAATCTCACAGCTTAAAGCTCAGACAAAGAAATTTCCAATTTTTAATTTAAGCTGGAAAACTCGGCCGAAGGCCACATGCAAACTAGAAAATATTTTTTACAGCTTAAGACCTAGACAAAATTTTTCAGTTTTAATTTTGAAAGGCTGAAACTCGGCTGAAGGCCACATACCAAACAAGAAACTTTTTTTTTTTTTATGGCTTAAGGCCTAAGAAGAGAAACTTTGCAATTTTAATAAGCTAAAACTCGGCTGAAGGCCACATAGAGTCCTTAAGACTAAAAGAGGAAATCACTATGTAAGACACAAGGAGCGGCGCTCAGAAGGTCCCAAGGGTCGGCCTGGAAAGGTAACACTAACGCACATTTAGGTGAGACAGGCAGCCAGACCGACGACCTCTTAATCGGAAAGCAACCCGACCGAAAGCCAGCCGACGAACCAACCAACAAGATCAGTTCTGCTCCGCCCGACCAGCGAAACGACAACAAGATGTCAACAGCACAACGTTCTGGGCACTGGCACCCAATCCAGCCCAGTCCGAATAAACGTCCAAAACTACCAACAACACCTCAGCTGTCGAACTACACGCCGTGGTGGACAGCATCAACAGGACGAAGAAAATACACTGCCGAAAACTACGTCATCGACGAGGGCAGGTAACCGGAACGTCAACGGCCACAAGGCAGAAGATACCGCTGGTACACTTCATTAATGAAGGAAAGAATTAAATTAAGTTAAACACCACACAGGGAGACGGCTGCGATTCTAGCCGACTTCAATGCACCCACGTTGTTGCTCGCGGGAATCTCCAAGAAACCGACAACCAGGATCAAACAAAGAGATGTGATAGCAGTTGAGGCTTAATAGTAGGTTAAGTGAGCACGCAACTTTAGAGTCCAGGATCAGTGGGCGATGAACTTCGTAACCCTCGCAAGAAGTGTCTCACAACTCCAAACCGCGCGTGCACGCCACCAGCGGTTTCGGCCTGACCATGCGCCACGGAGACATCCTCGCTGCTCTGCCCCAACCGACCGACTGTCACACACGGAAAATAATATCTGCCAAACCAAAGATAGTACATCAGTACCAGTATCGATACACGCTGCTGCTGCCACTCACAGAGAGAAGACAGCAACGTTATGGTGGTGGTCGCAGAAGACTGCGATCAATGATAAAAGAACAAGGCATGACACGAGCCAGCCACGGCTCAACAGACATTGGGGTACATGTATTCCGCTCGTTTGTTTTTTTTTGGGGGGGGGGGGAGGGAAAGGGGGGGACAATATAGGTAGGGTATCCGGCCAGCCCTTATTCTAATCATGCCAAATCTGTTGACAATCATGCTGACATTGCACCAAGACGAGACAAAGGCACAAGAAAATGGAAAAAAAGCTTGTGTTGGACATCTTCCCAAGTCATATTGCGAGAACGGGACATATGTAACATAAAACTCGAACACACCGTATAATTACACCAAGTTGATATGTTCGTTGGACATGACTCCCATACGCCAGGGGTATAAAAAGGTATTGTTTCTGCATCTAGCACTCAGTTTCCACCAGATTGTATTGTTTAGCTGCTGCAATGAAGTGTGAGGCGAAGTACTTTTACAGATTCCAAGAGATAAGAGTAGAACTGTACGACTACCTAACGAATGGTAGGTAGATGATACTAGAAATCAGCCAAGAACTTCTCGGATGCATGTCAAACAGCTCGTCATATATACTGAAGCGCTGAGGAAACAGGTATAGACATTCGTATCCAAATACACAGATATGTAAACTGCAAAATACGCCGCTGCGGTCGGGAACACCTATATAAGACAAGTGTCTGGCGCAGTTGTTAGCTCGGCTACTCCTGCTAAAATGGTGGATTATCAGGATTTAAGTGAGTTTGAACGTGGTGTTATAGTAGGCGCACGAGCTATGGGACACAGCATCTCCGAGGCAGCGATGATGTGGAGATTTTCCTGGACGACCATTGCACGAGTGTACTGTGCATATCAGAAATCCGGTAAAACATCAAATCCCCGACGTCAATGCGGTCGGAAAAAGATCCTATAAGAACAGGACCAACGACGACTGAAGAGAATCTTTCAACGTGAAAGAAGTACAACCATTCCGCAAATTGCTGCAGATTTCAGTGCTGGGGCATCAACAAGTTTCAGCGTGCGAACCATTCAACAAAACATCATCGAAATGGGCTTCCGTAGGCGAAGGCCCACTCGTGTACTCTTGATGACTGCACGACAACAAAACTTTATGCCTCGCATGGTCGTGTTAACAACGACATTGGACTGTTGATGACTGGAAACATGTTGCCTGGCCGGACGAGTAACGCTTCAGATTGCATCGAGCGGATGGACGTGTACGGGTGTGGAGACAACCTCATGAATGCATGGCCCCTGCATGTCAGCAGGGGACTGTTCAAGCTGGTGAAGGCTCTGTAATGGTGTGGGGCGTGTGCAGTTGGAATGATGTGGGACCCCTGATACGTCTAGATACGGCTCTGACAGATGACAGGTACTGTCTGATCAGCTGTATCCATTCATGTACATTGGGCATTCCGACGTACTTGGGCAATTCCAGTAGGACAATGCGACAGCCCACACGCCCAAAACTGCTACAAAGTTGCTTCAGGATCACGCTACTGAGTTTAAACACTTCCGCTGGCCGCCAAACTCCCAAGACATGAATATTATTGAGATCTCCACCGCTTGAACTCTTACGCATTTATGTACAGCTCTGCAGAATTCACGGTGTCATTCCCCTCCAGCACTACTTCAGACATTAGTCGAGTCCATGCCACGTCGTATTGCGGCACTTCTGAGTGCTCGCGGGGGCCCTAAGTGATATTGGGCAGGTGCACCAGTTTCTTTGGCTCTTCTCCGATAACAGTCGTCAGGGCGCATTTTTTTCTGGTGTTTCGGTATATTTGCACTTCCGTTTTTGCATTTTGTAACTGGAGTTAGCCCAAAAAATTACTGCTCTCCATGTCCTTTGCGAATCCCAATGTCAACAGAAAGCGTCTTTTCGTTTCCCATTACGAACAAAATTATTTTTAAAAAGGACTTTTACGTGCCCGTTCTATGGAGCGCTCCAAAATTAGTCTAGTACGATATTTGTTTTACCTATGTGTGTTAACAGGGACAGTAAAACGAGAGGAATGACTAGTGCTCCAGCGGCGACTAGTAGCGCTGGATGTCGATAAAACAAATATCCCACTAGAGAAATCTGGAAACGCTCTATCGAATAGGCAAGTAAAATTCAACTATAAAAATCATGTTCACCCTCTTTCTCATATCAAGTTCTTTTGACCAGTTATAACGTTTGTAATCTGTTTTCACCTAGACGAATAATGACCAAGCGTGCGAACCATTCAACAAAACATCATCGAAATGGGCTTCCGTAGGCGAAGGCCCACTCGTGTACTCTTGATGACTGCACGACAACAAAACTTTATGCCTCGCATGGTCGCCAATTTTGCAATCGCTGTACACGCACCTACTTAATTTTTTTTAATGTAGCTATGCTCTCTTTACGGTCAGAATAGCAGATCCCTATGATGTAGATCTAGCAAGGAAACACCGAGTAAAAACACACTGAATATAGGAATTTTTGTGCTGTTGTGGCCGTTGACTGGCTGGCCACCAGGACGTTTGGTCACTTTCCAACGAAATTTGCACCGCCAAGGCAACAGCTAGTGATGTTCACGCTGATTTCAACGGAAACCTGCTGTCAAAAGGTCAATGAGAGATTATTTTAAAGAATTTGAAAGCAATGTTTTATCTACAGATTCTAAAAACAACCCCAAAAAATTTTCGTCGTACATAAAATCTATGAACTCTACAAATAATTCAATACCTTCACTTGCTGACAGAACGAGTAATGTAACGGATGATGATAAACAGAAGGCCGAAATTCTAAACCAGCTTTCAAAAACTCGTTTACGGTAGACGACTGCAAAACCATCCCCCCACCTTTCAATTATCGAACAAACGCAAGGATGGCTGACATAGTGTTTAATGTACCTGGGATTGTAAAACAGTTAAGATCCTTATACGCCAGGAAGGCATCTGGCCCAGACGGTATCCCCGTAAGATTATATGTTGACTATGCTACAAATATAGCACCATTCTTATCCATCATCTATCAGAGATCATTGGAACAATCGAACAACGGAAAGCTCTACCGGACTGAATGAAGGCCCAGGTCATAGCAATCTATAAAAAGGCCAGAAAATCGAATGCACATAATTACCGGTCAGTTTCACTGACATCGATTTGTTGTAGAATCGTGGAACATATTTTGTGTTCAGACATAATGACCTTTCTAGACTCTGAGAAGCTCATCTGCAGAAACCAGCACGGTTTTAGGAAACAGAGGTCATGCGAGACACAGCTGGCCCTCTTTGTGCGTGATGTACAACAGGCTCTAGATAACGGCTCCCAGGTTGATGCCATATTCCTCGACTTTGGAAAGGCGTTCGTCTCAGTTCCGTACTGTCGCTTACTCCAAAAAGTGCGAGCTTACGTTCTATCCGATGACATATGCGGTTTGATAGAAAGTCTTCTAACAGACAGGAAGCAGTATGTCGTCCTGAACGAGGTGACTTCAACAGAAACAAGCGTAACTTCAGGTGTGCCCTAGGGCAGCGTAATAGGTCCGCTGCTTTTTACGATTTACATAAACGATCTGGTTGACGGTATTGACAGCGGCATTAGACTGTTTGCCGATGATGCTGTAGTGTACAGGAATATAATATCACACGAAAGTTGTGAACAAATCAGTGAGGATTTGCAGAAAATAAATGCGTGGTGTAATGACTGGCAGTGTAACCTACTGCGTAAAACAAGGCGAAAATCCCCATTAATGCACGCGTACAAAATAAACGTCGTCTTTGGAAGCGGTAAGATCCGTCAAGTATCTGGGTGTGACTATTCGAAATGATCTCAAATAGAATGATCAGATTACACAAGGAACGGGCAAGGTGAACTCTAGATTGCGGTTTATAGGTAGAATCCTGAAGCGGTACATTCCTTCAACAAAAGAAATTGCTTATAACATGTTAGTTCGTCCAGTCTTAGAGTACTGCTCGTCTGTATGGGACCCTTACCAGTTGGGTCTGATTCAAGAGACTGAGAAGGTCCCAAGAAGAGCGGCACGATCCGTGACTAGTACATTTATCCACCCCGAAAGCGTTACAAATCTCATAGAAAGTTTGAAGTGGGACACACTTGCAGATAGACGACGCGCCAAACGCAAGCGGCTGCTCACTAAATTCCGAAATCAGATATACGCCAAGGATGTAGAGTATACACTCCTGGAAATGGAAAAAAGAACACATTGACACCGGTGTGTCAGGCCCACCATACTTGCTCCGGACACTGCGAGAGGGCTGTACAAGCAATGATCACACGCACGGCACAGCGAACACACCAGGAACCGCGGTGTTGGCCGTCGAATGGCGCTAGCTGCGCAGCATTTGTGCACCGCCGCCGTCAGTGTCAGCCAGTTTGCCGTGGCATACGGAGCTCCATCGCAGTCTTTAACACTGGTAGCATGCCGCGACAGCGTGGACGTGAACCGTATGTGCAGTTGATGGACTTTGAGCGAGGGCGTATAGTGGGCATGCGGGAGGCCGGGTGGACGTACCGCCGAATTGCTCAACACCTGGGGCGTGAGGTCTCCACAGTACATCGATGTTGTCGCCAGTGGTCGGCGGAAGGTGCACGTGCCCGTCGACCTGGGACCGGACCGCAGCGACGCACGGATGCACGCCAAGACCGTAGGATCCTACGCAGTGCTGTAGGGGACCGCACCGCCATTTCCCAGCAAATTAGGGACACTGTTGCTCCTGGGGTATCGGCGAGGACCATTCGCAACCGTCTCCATGAAGCTGGGCTACGGTCCCGCACACCGTTAGGCCGTCTTCCGCTCACGCCCCAACATCGTGCAGCCCGCCTCCAGTGGTGTCGCGACAGGCGTGAATGGAGGGACGAATGGAGACGTGTCGTCTTCAGCGATGAGAGTCGCTTCTGCCTTGGTGCCAATGATGGTCGTATGCGTGTTTGGCGCCGTGCAGGTGAGCGCCACAATCAGGACTGCATACGACCGAGGCACACAGGGCCAACACCCGGCATCATGGTGTGGGGAACGATCTCCTACACTGGCCGTACACCACTGGTGATCGTCGAGGGGACACTGAATAGTGCACGGTACATCCAAACCGTCATCGAACCCATCGTTCTACCATTCCTAGACCGGCAAGGGAACTTGCTGTTCCAACAGGACAATGCACGTCCGCATGTATCCCGTGCCACCCAACGTGCTCTAGAAGGTGTAAGTCAACTACCCTGGCCAGCAAGATCTCCGGATCTGTCCCCCACTGATCATGTTTGGGACTGGATGAAGCGTCGTCTCACGCGGTCTGCACGTCCAGCACGAACGCTGGTCCAACTGAGGCGCCAGGTGGAAATGGCATGGCAAGCCGTTCCACAGGACTACATCCAGCATCTCTACGATCGTCTCCATGGGAGAATAGCAGCCTGCATTGCTGCGAAAGGTGGATATACACTGTACTAGTGCCGACATTGTGCATGCTCTGTTGCCTGTGTCTATGTGCCTGTGGTTCTGTCAGTGTGATCATGTGATGTATCTGACCCCAGGAATGTGTCAATAAAGTTTCCCCTTCCTGGGACAATGAATTCACGGTGTTCTTATTTCAATTTCCAGGAGTGTATTATTAGCACCAACTTTGAAATCGCGCAATGAGCACCATTCAAAGATAAGGCAAATTAGAGCTAGTACTGAGGCGTTCAGACAGTCTTTTTCCCTCGTGCGATCCGAGAGTGGAACACTTTGGCGTGAATTGTGCCCTCCGTCACTCACGACTTGGTGGCTAGCGAAGTATATATATAGATGCAGATGTAGGTGTAGAAACCTCTGTCGTAGAGACAGCAGATACGATGTCAGTTCTGTTACCCTGCGGAAAATTTGACTGTCTATTTAAATCAGATTTATTATGAGGAATAAAGCAATTCATTTATGGTGTGTCTAAATAGTTGAATTGTTAGTGATACACAGACCATTTTCAGAAGTACAGTACCATTTACTAATGAAGAGTTGGTCGACATACGCTTATGGCGGAGGTCACCAAAATGCTTCAAGAGCAGCAGAGCCGTATACACAACGGTTTCTAGGTACACACTGACAACTCGTCCAGCCTAAGTTGATACCATCAAAAGACTTCGTGGGACCGAAAGTTTTTGCCCCCCCCCCCCCCCAGAAAAAAGTATAAATCGGCAGCTAAGTTCTCATCAAACATAAAGAGAAATTGACATCAACCGAAAAAGACATAATCACCATCGTTTTCATTTTCCATATTTTTCTATACCAAGAGCTACATGGCAGTGATTTTCAATTATTTTAATTCTGTTGATGTATACTACAGCGAGATAGTAGTTTTACGGATAAAGCATTTTTTTATTAATTGAGCCACCTTCACAAATCATGAAACTGCAAATTAAAAAAAAAATGCCCTAATGGCCAACGGAAAAACCATGTCTCCTTCATCACGTGATCAACCAATGGCAGTGGAGTGTGAATCTGTGGTGTGGCATAAGCGGATAGCATTTGGTCGTTGATGATATGCTGAACAAGAAAAAACGCACATCTTTTTATGAATATTTTACCCTTCTTATTAGAGAACGTGCCCATAACAACAGATCAAATACGGTTCCAGCATGAAGTCCTGAAAATAAATTTTGAATAGTAAGAGAAGTATTAAATCTCTTATTTCTAAACCGTTGTGTGAGAAGAGGCAGCCCTATCCAGCACGATCGCCTGATATGTTGAAGTTGGACTTATTCCTCTGGGATCAGGCAAAGCATGTTGTCAACATGGAGGTTCTCACGGCTGCTGAGGGCGTTAGAGAGCGAATTACCGCTGCGTGTTAAGCAATTACTCCGAATACATTGTATGATTCATGCACCATGTACAAGATCGTCGTGATGCGATTGGATCTCTCTTTGAAAATTAACAGAAAAATCACCAACAGGAATGTGACGACATACAGTAATGTCTTCATAGTTTTTTGTTCATAATCGTTTGTTTCGTTTTTTTCATTTACTACTTTAATTTACTATGTTTCACTGGCATTCAAATGACACAAAATATATAAAAAAGAGGAAGAAAGAAGTTGATTTCAATTCGAAATGATAAATGAAGCCAGGGAAAAACGATTATCTTCACGCCTCGTCGGTGGCTTCTAATCTCATTCTCTTGCTACCTTCGCGAGATACACGACGGATGAAGTAGAAACGTCGCATAGTGGTCCTGGAATACTGGTTCAGTAAATTTACACAACTGGTTACTCGAAACGTCGCATAGTGGTCCTGGAATACTGGTTCAGTAAATTTACACAACTGGTTACTCGAGAACAACATCGCCCTTACTTCCAAAGGATCCTATCAAAGATAAGTGTCTTTGGAAGAAAGGGCGATATTGTTCTCGAGAAACCTCTTGTGTAAATTGGTTCTGTTAGTGTAAAATACCTCGAGCCAATCACTGTTTGTGAACGTACTTCACATTACGCATTTTGGTTACCAGCCGACATTGCGATATAAACTCTAGGAAGGCGATGTCTACCTGTTCACCTACATCAACTATTTCCAGGATGTCGTGTGCGAATAAAGTAAGTTGTAATTGAGGGATTTCCTTAACGTTCAATAGAGAAACCTTAGTTACATTTGCCATTCTGCATCTACATGTACATCTACATGGATAATCTGCAAATCACATTTAAGTGCCTGGCAGAGGGTTCATCGAACCACCTTCACAATTCTCTATTATTCCGATCTCGCATAGCGCGCGGAAAGAATGAACAGCTATATCTTTCCGTACGAGCTCTGATTTCCCTTATTTTATCGTGGTGATGGTTCCTCCCTATGTAGGACGGTGTCAACAAAATATTTTCGCATTCGGAGGAGAAAGTTGGTGATTGGAATTTCGTGAGAAGATTCCGTCGCAACGAAAAACGCCTTTCTTTTAATAATTTCCAGCCGAAATCCTATATCATTTCTGTGACACTCTCTCCCGTATTTCGCGATAATACAAAACGTGCTGCCTTTCTTTGAACTTTTTCCGGCTGGTCCCGGCGTAGGTTCTAGTCCTCCCTCGGGCATGGGTGTGTGTGTTTGTCCTTAGGATAATTTAGGTTAAGTAGTGTGTAAGCTTAGGGACTGATGACCTTAGCAGTTAACTCCCATAAGATTTTCAGACACATTCTAACATTTTTGAATTTTTTTTATGTATTCAGTCAGTCCTATCTGGTAAGGATCCCACACCGCGCTGCAGTATTCTAAAAGAGGACGGCCAAGCGTAGTTTAGGCAGTCTCCTTAGTAGGTCTGTTACATTTTCTAAGTGTCCTGGCAACAAAACGCAGTCTTTGGTTAGCCTTCCTCATAACATTTTCTATGTGTTCTTTCCAGTTTAAGTTGTTCGTAATTGAAATACCTAGGTATTTAGTTGAATTTACGGCTTTTAAATTAGACTAATTTATCGTGTAACCGAAGTTTAACGAGTTCCTTTTAGCACTCATGTGCAAGACCTCACACTTTTCGTTATTTAGGGTCAACTGCTACTTTTCGCACCATTCAGATATTTGTACTAAATCGTATTGCAGTTTGTTTTGATCTTCTGATGACTTTATTAGTCGATAAACGACAGCGTCATCTGCAAACAACCGAAGCCGGCTGCTCAGATAGTCTCCCAAATCGTTTATATAGATAAGGAACAGTAAATGGCCTATAACACTACCTTGCGGAACGCCTGAATTCACTTCTGTTTTACTCGATGACTTGCCGTCAGTTACTACGAACTGTGAGCTCTCTGACAGGAAATCGCAAATCTAGTCACGTAACTGAGACGATATTCCATAAGCACGCAATTTCACTAGGAGCCGCTTGTGTGGTACAGTGTCAAAAGCCTTCCGGAAATCCAGGAATACGGAACCGATCTGAAATCCATTGTCAGTAGCACTCAGCAGTTCATGTGAATAAAGAGCTAGTTGTGTTTCACAGGAATGACGTTTTCTATACCCATGTGTGTCAATAGACCGTTTCCTTCGTGGTAATTCATAATGTTCGAACACAATGTATGTTCTAAAATCCTGCTGCACATTCGCTCTTTCACCCCTTTTGCAAACAGGATTGATTGTACGCTTTTTAAGCCACTATCAGCAAGAGTCATTTAAGAAAAGAATTAGAAAAAAATGTTATACGAAAAGTAAGTTAAGTCACTGCGTTCCGGTTTAATAAGATCGTAGCCAGTCTGATGACGTCAGAATTTAATTGGTATGTGTTGTGTTTAACGACGCCGACGACAAGCTCCTACTTACTCCTATTAAACGTGCCACTGGATCTCTAAAACGACCTGCTGAACACCTGCATTGCTAGCAGCACGCAATTAAGATCTGATTGGACCTTTCTTGTGGTTATTCTAGACGCGTGCGTGGCCAGACCGGTTAACGATGCAAATGTGACGCGGTTCTTGGCAATGAAATCCCAAGCCATAAATTTACAGCAGGCAATTTCTCCTGATTGCTCACTGGCGCTCAATTATATCCAGAGTCCGACTGTAATCCATTCCGCCGCAGCCGTCGCGAGAGCCATTTACGGTGAGCGCAACGTTCCCTCGAACCTGACCTTAATCGGCCTGCTGTTCTCTTCCCACCCACTGCCACGCCGCTGTAACAGAGGTTTCCTTTTCAGAAAACCGCCAACGGCACGTAAACGTTGGAATGGCTTCTCTGAACGAGATTGGATTGATTTTCTTCCCCATACATCGTCAACCCGAGCTTGCGATCCATCTCTAATGACCTTGTCGTCGACGGGCCGTAACCCTAATCTTCTTGGAGCTCTCAGTATGCTTCACTCAATTGTTCGTTTATCAGTCCTAAATATTTGAATGTATTTCGTATTAAAACCCTACGTGTCGCACCTGTAAGTCAAAATGCGCAGTGCATATTAAGGGACATCAGAAATTTAGTTTCAAAAACGCCATTTTGTTTACAAAAAGTAGGCCACTATCTTCTGTTTCGCTTCTTTGTTGCCCATCCAGATATTGTCTTCAACTGATATGAATGCAATAAAATCATTGGTTTCTATGACGTCGTCGTTAGTTTGTATAGTTTTCTTCTCGATACTTTTCCGTGTTTGCAGAATGACATGTTCACTCTGCAGCGGAGTGTGCTCTGATTTGAAACTTCCTGGCAGGCTGAAACTGTGTGCCGAACCGAGACTCAAACTCGGGATTAGATTAGTTTAGATTAGATTAGTATTTGTTCCATATATCATGAATACGACACTTCGTAATGATGTGAAACGTGTCAGGTTAATGAAAGGTGTCTAAACAAGATATTACATTACACAAAATATTACATGACACAATATTTTTTTTCGTTAGGGGGTGGAGAAACTACCCACTTACTACATCCAAAAAATCATCTAATGAGTAGGAGTTGCCATTCAGAAATTCTTTTAATTTCCTTTTAAATGGTATATGGCTATCTGTCAGACTTTTGATGGTATTAAATAAGTGACCAAAGGCTTTTGTGGCAGCATAATTTACTCCCTTCTGAGCCAAAGTTAGATTTAACTTTGAGTAGTGAAGATCATCCTTTCTCCTAGTGTTGTAGCCATGTACACTGCTATTACTTTTGAATTTGTTCGTATTGTTAATAACAAATTTCGCAAGTGAATATATATATATATTGTGAGGCTACAATGAAGATCCCTAGCTCTTTAAATAAGTGTCTGCAGGATGATCTTGGATGAGCTCCAGCAATTATTCTGATTACACGCTTTTGTGCAATGAACACTCTTTTACTCAATGATGAGATACCCCAGAATATGTTGCCATACGAAAGCAGAGAATGAAAATAGGCGTGGTAAGCTAATTTACTGAGATGTATATCGCCAAAATTTGCAATGACGCTAATAGCATAAGTAGCTGAACTCAAGCATTTCAGTATATCTTCAGTGTGTTTTTTCCAGTTCAACCCCTCATCAATGCATACACCTATAAATTTTGAATATTCTACCTTAGCTACCGATTTCTGATCGAAGTCTATATTTATTAATGGTGTCATTCCATTTACTGTGTGGAACTGTATACACTGTGTTTTGTCAAAGTTTAATGAGAGCCCATTTGCAGAGAACCACTTAATCATTTTCTGAAAAACATCGTTTACAGTTTCATCAGTTAATTCTTGTCTGTTGGATGTGATAGTTACACTTGTATCATCGGCAAAAAGTACCAGCTTTGCATCTTCGTGAATATAGAATGGCAAGTCATTAATATATATTAAGAACAGCAGAGGACCCAAGACCGAATCTTACGGCACCCCATTCTTGATTGTTCCCCAGTTTGACAAATCACGACTTTTTTGCGTATTATGTGAACTGCTTATTTCAACTTTCTGCACTCTTCCAGTCAGGTATGATTTAAACCATTTGAGCGTTGTCCCATTCATACCACAGTACTGGAACTTATCTAGAAGGACCTTTGCATTTCGCGGGCACTTGCTTTAACCAGTGAGCTACCCAAGCGCGACTCACGACCCTTCCTCTCAGCTTTGATTCTGCCAGTACCTCGTCTCCTGCCTTCCAAACTTCACAAAAGCTCTCCTGTAGACCTACAATATAGTTTGCTGCTCTTCGCCGCAGTCAGGTTGTGGAGATGACGTCCATACCCACTGGTGCAGCAGTGCTCCACATTTGATCCCGTCTTTTCTGATCCTATTCAGCAAGCACCAGTGTCGTCGGGCGATATGAAGACCTGCAGGTCGCCCCCTGAGAGTTTGAATTAGTTGGTGAGGCATTAAGGAAGTTTGCTCTTGCCACTGACTGTTCCGAGCATCGTGCATGTTGAAGCGACTGCACTACGGACTGATCTCTGTGCGCCAAGCTCTCAGTCGCCGGGATTCTAATAATGAAAATTCTTAATGAATTGGTAATCCTGCTTTGTTTTTTATTCTTGTCCACACATTCAGCAGTGATTTTCTGTGGATTATGGCAACCAGTGGGGCCCTGTGATGGGTGTACAATATCACCAATAAAACCAAGTGATTCAGTCGTGTTCACCAACACGTCTACATATTAATCTACGCACACACTCCGAAAGACGCCTTATGGTGCGCGGCGGAAGGTACTTTCTACCACTACTGGCCATTTCTTTTTCTGTTCCACTCGGAAACAGGGCGATAAAGAAACGATTGTCTGTATGCTTCCGTACGAGCCCTCTCTCTCTCTGCTGCTGCTCTCCGGCAGAAACAGGCCATGAAGACCCAACGCTACCGACTGGCCGCCGTGTCATCCTCAACCCACAGACGTACTGGATGAGGATATGGAGGGGCATGTGTGGTCAGCACACCGCTCTCCAGGCCGTATGTCAGTTTCCGAGACCGGAGCCGCTACTCCTCAATCAAGTAGCTACTCAGTTTGCCTCACAAGGGCTGAGTTCACCCCGCTTGCCAACAGCGCTCGGCAGATTGGATGGTCATCCATCCAAGTGCTAGCCCAGACAGACAGCGCTTCGGTTATCTGACGGGAACCGGCTTATGGAATATCGTCTCAGTTATGTGACTGCATTTGTGATTTCCTGTCAGAGAGGTCACATTTCGTAGTAACTGACGGCAAGTCATCGAGTAAAACAGAAGTGATTTCTGGCGTTCCCCAAGGTAGGGTTATAGGCCCTTTGCTATTCCTTATCTATATAAACGATTTGGGAGACAATCTGAGCAGCCGGCTTCGGTTCTTTGCAGATGACGCTGTCGTTTATCGACTAATAAAGTCATCAGAAGATCAAAATAAACTGCAAAACGATTTAGAGAAAATATCTGAATGGTGCGAAAACTGGCGGTTGACCCTAAATAAAGAAAAGTGTGAGGTCATCCACATGAGAGCTAAAAGGAACTCTTTAAATTTCGGTTACATGATAAATCAGTCTAATCTAAAAGCCGTAAATTCAACTAAATACCTAGGTATTACAATTACGAACAACTTAAATTGGAAGGAACACGTATAAAATGTTGTGGGGAAGGCTAACCAAAGACTGCGTTTTATTGGCACGACACTTAGAAAATGTAACAGACCTACTAAGGAGACTGTCTACACTGCGCTTGTCCGTCCTCTTTTAGAATACTGCTGCGCGGTGTGGGGTCCTTACCAGGTAGGACTGATGGAGTACATCGAAAAAGTTCAAAGAAAGGCAGCACGTTTTGAATTGTCGCGAAATATGGGAGTGTCACAGAAATGATTCAGGATTTCGGCTGGAAATCATTAAAAGAAAGGCATTTATCGTTGCGACGGAATCTTCTCACGAAATTCCAATCACCAACTTTCTCCTCTGAATGCGAGAATATTTTGTTGACACTGACCTACATAGGGAGGAACGATCACCACGATAAAATAAGGGAAATCAGAGCTCGTACGGAAAGATATAGCTGTTCATTCTTTCCGCGCGCTATACGAGATTGTACGAGACACGTAATAATGGAGAATTGTGAAGGTGGTTCGAAAAAACCCTCTTCCAGGCACTTAAATGTGATTTTCAGAGTATCCATGTAGATGTAGATGTGGATGTACCACTGCGGCAAGGCCGTTGCCTCCGTACGAGCCCTAATTTCATGTATCTTCGTCGTCCTTAAAGGTCCTTACATGAACAGTACGTTAGTGTTAGTAGAATCTTCTGCAGTCAGCTTCAAATGCTGATAACCTTAATTTCCAAAAAAGTGTTTCGCGAAAAAACTTCGCTTTCTTTCCATAGGTTCCCATCTGAGTTCACGGAACATCTCCGAAATACTCGCGTCTTGATCAGAACTACCCGTAACAAATTAGCAGCACGCCTCTGAATTGCTTCGATGTCCTCTTTTAATCCGACAAGCCTCTGAATTGCTTCGAGTTTTGCTTTAATCCGACATGCCGGTGGTTTCAGACACTCGAGCTCTTCAAATAGTTCAAATGGCCCTGAGCACTGTGGTACTTAACATCTGAGGTCATCAGTCCCCAAGAACTTAGAACTACTTAAACCTAAGAGGCAGGATACGAACCTGGGACCGTAGCGGTCAAGCGTTTCCAGACTAAAGCACCTAGAACCGCTCGGCCACACCGGCCGGCTCTCGAGCACTACTCAAGAATGAGTCGCATTAGTGTTCTACGCGCGGACTCCTTTATAGGTGGACTACACGTTCCCAAAATTCTCCCAACAGACCGAAGTCGACCATTCGCCCCTTGCGTGCTCGCTACACTTCATATTGCTCTGCAACGTTACGCCCAGATATTTAATTGATGAGACTGTGTCAAGCAGCGGGCTACTAATGCTGTATTCACACATATGGGATTATTTTTCCCACTCACCCACATCAGTTTAGATTTTTTCTACATTTAGAGGAAGCTGCCATTCATCACACCAACAAGAAATTTTGTCTAAGTCATCTTATACCCTCTTACAGTTACTCAAAGACGACTCCTTTACGTACACCATAGCGTCGTCAGCAAACAGTCGCTGATTGCTGCTGATCCTACCCAGTAGATTATTTATGTACACAGAGAATAAGAGCGATCCTGTAGCCCTTCCGCGGGGCACCCGTGACGCTGACCTGTCCTCTGATGAGCACTCGCCGTCGAGGACAACACAGCTGGTCCTACTATTGCAGAAATCTTCGAGCCACTCTCATATCTGAGAACCTACTCAATCTGCAGTGAGGCACCGTGCCCAACACTTTCCGGAACTCTGTTGTTGTTGTGGTCTTCAGTCCTGAGACTGGTTTGATGCAGCTCTCCATGCTACTCTATCCTGTGCAAGCTTCTTCATCTCCCAGTACCTACTGCAACCTACATCCGTCTGAATCTGCTTAGTGTATTCATCTCTTGGTCTCCCCCTACGATTTTTACCCTCCAAACTGCCCTCCAATACTAAATTGGTGATCCCTTGATGCCTCAGAACATGTCCTACCAACCGATCCCTTCTACTGGTCAAGTTGTGCCACAAGCTTCTCTTCTCCCCAATCCTATTCAATACTTCCTCATTAGTTATGTGATCTACCCATCTAATCTTCATCATTCTTCTGTAGCACCACATTTCGAAAGCTTCTTTTCTCTTCTTGTCCAAACTATTTACCGTCCATGTTTCACTTCCATACATGGCTACACTCCACACAAATACTTTCAGAAATGACTTCCTGACACTTAAATCTATACTCGAAGTTAACAAATTTCTCTTCTTCAGAAACGCTTTCCTTGCCATTGCCAGTCTACATTTTATATCCTCTCTACTTCGACCATCATCAGTTATTTTGCTCCCCAAATAGCAAAACTCCTTTACTATTTTAAGTACCTCATTTCCTAATCTAATACCCTCAACATCACCCGACTTAATTCGACTACATTCCATTATCCTCGTTTTGCTTTTGTTGGTGTTCATCTTATATCCTCCCTTCAAGACACTGTCCATTCCGTTCAACTGCTCTTCCAAGTCCTTTGCTGTCTCTGACAGAATTACAATGTCATCGGCGAACCTCAAAGTTTTTATTTCTTCTCCATGGATTTTAATACCCACTCCGAATTTTTCTTTTGTTTCCTTTACTGCTTGCTCAATATACAGATTGAATAACACCGGGGAGAGGCTACAACCCTGTCTTACTCCCTTCCCAACCACTGCTTCCCTTTCATGTCCCTCGACTCTTATAACTGCCATCTGGTTTCTGTACAAATTGTAAATAGCCTTTCGCTCCCTGTATTTTACTCCTGCCACCTTTAGAATTTGAAAGAGAGTATTCCAATCAACATTGTCAAAAGCTTTCTCTAAGTCTACAAATGCTAGAAACGTAGGTTTGCCTTTCCTTAATCTTTCTTCTAAGATAAGGCGTAAGGTCAGTATTGCCTCGCGTGTTCCAGTATTTCTACGGAATCCAAACTGATCTTCCCCGAGGTCGGCTTCTACTAGTTTTTCCATTCGTCTGTAAAGAATTCGTGTTAGTATTTTGCAGCTGTGGCTTATTAAACTGATTGTTCGGTAATTTTCACATCTGTCAACACCTGCTTTCTTTGGGATTGGTATTATTATATTCTTCTTGAAGTCTGAGGGTATTTCACCTGTTTCATACATCTTGCTCACCAGATGGTAGAGTTTTGTCAGGACTGGCCCTCCCAAGACTGTCAGTAGTTCTAATGGAATGTTGTCTACTCCCGGGGCCTTGTTTCGACTCAGGTCTTTCGGTGCTCTGTCAAACTCTTCACGCAGTATCGTATCTCCCATTTCATCTTCATCTACATCCTCTTTCATTTCCATAATATTGTCCTCAAGTACATCGCCCTTGTATAGATGCTCTATATACTCCTTCCACCTTTCTGCTTTCCCTTCTTTGCTTAGAACTGGGTTTCCATCTGAACTCTTGATGTTCATACAAGTGGTTCTCTTATCTCCAAAGGTCTCTTTAACTTTCCTGTAGGCCGTATCTATCTTACCCCTAGTGAGATAAGCCTCTACATCCTTACATTTGTCCTCTAGCCATCCCTGCTTAACCATTTTGCACTTCCTGTCGATCTCGTTTTTGAGACGTTTGTATTCCTTTTTTCCTGCTTCATTTGCTGCATTTTTATATTTTCTCCTTTCATCAATTAAATTCAATATTTCTTCTGTTACCCAAGGATTTCTACTAGCCCTCGTCCGGAAATCCCTCCGGAAATCTAGGAATGTGGAATTTGCCTGTTGCCGTTCATTCATGCCTCGCAGCATATCATGTGACATTCTGGGGAAACGACAAGCTGTGTTTCCCCCGAAAAAACCATGCTGATTTGTAGACACAAGCTTTCCCGTCTCAAGGAAATATATTCAAACTCAGAATGCAAGAATTCTGCAGCAAACCGATGTTAGGGATATTGGTCTGCAGTTGTGCTGATACATTCTTTTAAACTTATTTTTTCCTGTTCCTCGGGAATTTGCGCTGGGCCAGAGATTCGTCATAAATAGGAGATGAGGGAGAGGCCAATGCTGTAGAGCACTCTCTCTCAAACCGAACTGCGATTCCATCCGGTCCTAGGAACTTATTTGCTTTCAACTCTTCCAGTTGCTTTTCTACGCCAGGGACGTCTATTACTATGTCATCCATACGGCGCCGCGCGGGATTAGCCGATAGATCTAAGGAGCTGTAGTCGTGGACTGTGCAGCTGGTCCTGGCGGAGGTTCGAGGTCTCACTCGGGCATGGGTGTGTGTGTTTGTCCATAGGATACTTTAGGTTAAGTAGTGTGTAAGCTTATGGACTGATGACCTTAGCAGTTAAGTTCCATAAGATTTCACACACATTTGCACATTTTTTGCATACATACGGCAGTTTGTGCGACGGTCAAACGACGGTATGCTTGTACGGTTCTCCTGCGTGAACGATTCCTTAAACGTGGAATTTAAAACTTCAGGCTTCCTTTTGATGTCCTCCCTTGCCACACCAGACTGCTCAACGAGAGACTGGATAGAAGCCTTCGACCCGGTTAGTGATTTTTCTTAGAACCAGAATTTTATAGGATTCTCGGCAAGATCTTTTGCTAAGACGTGGCATTGGAAGTTGTTCTATGCTTCGCTAATCGATCTACAGTCGAACGAATTTCTCTAACTTTTGGCTGTCGCCATTTGTGCGTTCTTCTTTTTGAACCGAGGGTGCTACAGTCGCTGCTTCCTCAGAATCTTTCGATTTTTGTTATTAAACCACGGATAGTCTTTTCCGTCCTTAATGCACTTACTCGGAACCTACTTCTCCAGACAGCGATTTACAATCCGATAAACTTTGTCCATAATTCCTCTACGTCCATCATACTGAAACTAACGTTGCTGTCCATTCATTGTCTAAGTTGGAAGTTAACAACGGCTTATCTGCTCTTTATCTCGACAATACCCTCCAAGCCTTCTTGAAGCGTTTATTAATTTTATTCATCGTCGTTGCTGTGATACGTCATAGTCGCTAATCACGGTCTCTATACTGACACGCCGGCCGTTGTGGCCGAGCTTCTACGCGCTTCAGTCCGGAACCGCGCGACCGCTACGGTCGCAGGTTGGAATCCTGCCTGGGGTATGGATGCGTGTGATGTCCTTAGGTTAGTTAGGTTTAAGTAGTTCTAAGTTATAGGGGACCGATGACCTCAGGTGTTAAGTCCCATAGTGCTCAGAGCCATTTGAACCATTTGAACCTATACTGACACTGTCGATAAGATCAGACCTGTTTGTAGCTACAAGGTCTCAAATATTTCCACTGCGTGCGGGCCGTCGAACTAACTGCTCAAAACAGTTTTCGGAAAACTTGTTCAAAACTACTTCACAAGACTGTATTTCCGTACCAGGTGCAATGAATCCATCACAGTATATACTCGGTAAGATTAAGTCACCTTCAACTAATACTGCATGATTGGGTATTCCTACGCTATTGAGATTAGACTTTCTTTAAGTTATTCTAAAACTGTCACGGCGGAGTTGAGTGGTCCGTAAAAACATCCGACAACGAACTTGTGCTCACATAGCCCTGTAATCTCTTCCAGATAACTTCACAATTAGACTCAATTCCGACCTCCAGACAGGATGAGCAACTCTACGAGACTTTTCGCTGATGAATCTGCTATCTACAGGAAGGTATCGTCGCTAGACAGTCTTAAGGAATTGCATGCAGACTAGGACAACGTTTCCACTTGGTGTAATGTTTGTTACCGAGTGATTATAATTAAACTGCAGCTACTCACAAAGGTCTGCTGTGGGCTGTAATTATTACACGGTAGTGAAACTTGGTAGTTATTCTAATGTGTCAACGCGAAAGCAATTTATAAAGGAAAAAAATAGTTCCAGTTTTGGCCAGCAGGTGCAAATCTGGCATCTGTAATGGGTAAGGAACGAGACATGGACTGAAAAGATTAAACAAGTTTTAAAGGCATAATTTTTATTTTATTACTAGCCGCAACTTACACGATTTGTTCAATACGAGGACCGGAGACGTCGACGAGGTGCTGCATCAGTAAAATGACGATCGACAGTGAACCTGCACGCGCAGCAGTTCCGGTGTAATCTGCACGTGCTCCTACATATTGGCCTTCAGAGCAGGCAGAGACCGAACGTGTCCCTGATGCGTTCTTTTAGAAATCACCATAGCCACGTGGATTCAGATCAGGTGAGCTTTCAGGCTACGCATCTGGAAAACGTCTGGAGATAACACGTTCATGGAAGGTTGCGTTAAGCAGATCTTTCATTGGACGTGCTACGTGCCCACCGTGTGTGAAAAAATTTATTTCCACACAGTCGCCCTCTTCCGAGGCAGGAATCACGTGCGGTACAAGGATGTCTCGATGAGTACAGGCCGACTAGGTATGTTTTCTCCAAAGAAGAAAGAACCGAGAATAAAGGTGCTTGTGAATCCACACCACTTACTCACATAAAACGAGTTCAGTGGCTCATTGTACACAAGACGCGGTTTAACTGTTCGCCAAATTCGGCAGTTCTGTGTATTCACTGCTCCATGTATTGTAAAATGTGCTTGTCACTGCATGGAATATTGTCTTGCAGCATGTCATCAACTTCGATCCGTGCCAGACCGCGAGGAGCAAATTCAGGCCATTGCTGTGTATCGTGAGGTTTCACTTGCTGCACCGTCTGGATCTTATACGAGCACCAGCGCAAAATAGACCGCAAAACTTTCCGTACTGTTGACTATCGGATAGACAAAACTCGTGACATTGCACAAGAGGTAACAGTATCCGGGGCACGTGCTACATCATCAGTTACAGCAGCAGTAACCTCGTCAATAACTTCCACGTGCATAGGACGCCTTGCTCTTACAGATGCCGAGCGTGGTGGCGCAGTGACTACCACCTGGACTCGCATTCGGGAGGACGACAGTTCAATCCCGCGTCCGGTCATCCTGATTTAGGTTTTCCGTGATTTCCCTAAATCACTCCAGGCAAATGCCGGGATGGTTCCTTTGAAAGGGCACGGCCGACTTCCTTCTCCGTCCTTTCCTAATCCGATAAGACCAATGACGTCGCTGTCTGGTCTCCTCCCCCAAACAACCCAACCCCTCTTACAGGCGCCACACCAAGATCACCCGTGTTTCGAATTTCATGATCATCTTCTGTAAACCATTTAATGAGATCGGGCCTCTCCTCAGATGTTTCAGTCGGTGAGACTCTCTCAATGAAGCAGTGTATTTGCTGCCGTTCACATAAAACAGTTTCGCCAACAGTACACCTTTTCTTTTCTCGGTATCCATACTGTTCACTCACGCTGTGGTTTGTCAAATGACAGTGTGGATGTTATACCGTCATACAAAAAGCGTACAGCGCCAGATTTGGACCTGGTGGCCAGACAGGGAGCGATATGTAGTCCTGAACGGGGTGACTTCAACAGAAACAATCGTAACTGCAGGTGTGCCACAGGGCAGCGTAATAGGTCCGCTGCTTTTTACGATTTACATAAACGATCTGGTTGATGGTATTGACAGAGGCATTAGAATGTTTGCCGATGATGCTGTAATCTGTAGGAAAGTAGTATCGCACGAAACTTGTGAACAAATCAATGAGGATTTGCAGAAAATAAATGCGTGGTGTAATGACTGGCAGTTATCTCTGAATATTAGTAAGTGTAACCTACTGCGTATAACAAGGCGAAAATCGCCATTAATGTACGACTACAAAATAAATGCCCAGTCTTTGGAAGCGGTAACATCCGTCAAGTATCTGGGTGTGACTATTCGAAATGATCTCAAATGGAATGATCAGATTACACAAGTAACGGGTAAGGCAAACTCTAGATTGCGGTTTATTGGTAGAATTCTGAAGCGATGCACTCCTTCAACACTGGAAATAGCTTACAATATGTTAGTTCGTCCAGTCTTAGAGTATTGTTCGTCTGTATGGGACTCTTACCAGTTGGGTCTGGTTCAGGGGATTGAGAAGGTCCAAAGAAGAGCGGCAAAATTCGTGACTGGTACATTTAGCCACCGCGAGAGCGTTACAACTCTCATAGAAAGTTTGAAGTAGGACACACATGCAGATTGAAGGCGCGCTAAACGGGAGAGGCTGCTCACTAAATTCCGAAATCCGATCTTCTACATCTACATCCATACTCCGCAAGCCACCTGACGGTGTGTGGCGGAGGGTACCTTGAGTACCTCTATCGATTCTCCCTTCTATTCCAGTCTGGTATTGTTCGTGGAAAGAAGGATTGTCGGTATGCCTCTGTGTGGGCTCTAATCCATCTGATTTTATCCTCATGGTCTCTTCGCGAGATATACGTAGGAGGGAGCAATATACTGCTTCACTCCTCTGTGAAGGTATGTTCTCGAAACTTCAACAAAATCCCGTACCGAGCTACTGAGCGTCTCTCCTGCAGAGTCTTCCACTGGAGTTTATCTATCATGTCCGTAACGCTTTCGCGATTACTAAATGATCCTGTAACGAAGCGCGCTGCTCTCCGTTGGATCTTCTCTATCTCTTCTATCAACCCTATCTGGTACGGATCCCACACTGGTGAGCAGTATTCAAGCAGGGGGCGAACAAGCGTACTGTAACCTACTTCCTTTGTTTCCGGGTTGCATTTCCTTAGGATTCTTCCAATGAATCTCAGTCTGGCATCTGCTTTACCGACGATCAACTTTATATGGTCATTCCATTTTAAAACTCTCCTAATGCGTACTCCCAGATAATTTATGGTATTAACTACTTCCAATTGCTGAACTGCTATATTGTAGCTAAATGATAAAGGATCTTTCTTTCTATGTATTCGCAGCACATTACACTTGTCTACATTGAGATTCAATTGCCATTCCCTGCACCATGGGTCAATTGGCTGCAGATCCTCCTGCATTTCAGTACAATTTTCCGTTGTTACAACCTCTCGATGTACCACAGCATCGTCCGCAAAAAGCCTCAGTGAACTTCCGATGTCATCCACAAAGTCATTTATGTATATTGTGAATAGCAGCGGTCCTACGACACTCCCCTGCGGCACACCTGAAATCACTCTTACTTCGGAAGACTGAGGATGTAGAGCATGTACAGGGTGTTACAAAAAGGTACGGCCAAACTTTCAGGAAAAATTCCTCACACACAAATAAAGAAACGATGTTATGTGGACATGTGTCCGGAAACGCTTAATTTCCATGTTAGAGCTCATTTTAGTTTCGTCAGTATGTACTGTACTTCCTCGATTCACCGCCAGATGGCCCAATCGAAGGAAGGTAATGTTGACTTCGATGCTTGTGTTGACATGCGAATCATTGCTCTACATTGCTCTACATTGTTGGTGATGTCTTGATTGGGCCCCATGTTCTTCCACTTACGCTCAATGGAGCACGTTATCATGATTTCATACGGGATACTCTACCTGTGCTGCTAGAACAAGTGCCTTTACAAGTACGACACAACTTGTGGTTCATGCACGATGGAGCTCCTGCACATTTCAGTCGAAGTGTTCGTACGCTTCTCAACAGCAGATTCGGTGACCGATGGATTGGTAGAGGCGGATCAATTCCATGGCCTCCACGCTCTCCTGACCTCAACCCTCTTGACTTTCATTTATGGGGGCATTTGAAAGCTCTTGTCTACGCAACCCCGGTACCAAATGTAGAGACTCTTCGTGCTCGTATTGTGGACGGCTGTGATACAATACGCCATTCTCCATTCCATGATTAATGTGATTTGAAGACAAGTAATAAAATGAGCTCTAACATGGAAAGTAGGCGTTTCCGGACACATTTCCACATAACATATTTTCTTTCTTTGTGTGTGAGGAATGTTTCCTGAAAGTTTGGCCGTACCTTTTTGTAATACCCTGTATTATTAGCACCAACTTTGAAATCGCGCAATTATCACCATTGAAAGATAAGGGAAATTAGAGCTCGTACTGAAGCGTTCAGACAGTCGTTTTTCCCTCGCGCGATCCTCGAGTGGGATAGAGGGGAGGGGGGGGGGCGGAATATGACTTTGGCGCGAATGTTGCCCTCCGCCACACTCCGCTTGGTGGCTAGCGGAGTATATGTAGATGTAGATGTAATTTTTTCCACCGTAAATTGATTCCGTGTTAAGCCATTAATTAGGATATTTACCAATGTTCGCTGCTATACGCTAATTGCAGCCCACACTGGATCTCCGTGCGCAGCTGCACTTTAATTATAACTTTATCGCCAATTCGTATATATTTTGGCTACGTAAAGAAACGCCAGCGCACAGTCTGCAGTGCTGGCCAGCCATCACTCAGAGCGTGGTACCCAGCCTGCTGGCCGCCCCGTCGCAGAGCGGGTGCGAGGCGGCGGCAGCAGTCGCAGCCTTGGGCGGGTCCAGGGTCGCATCTCGCGCTGCCAGCCACGCCCCAGGGCTCTGCTCTGGCGTCACCGCGAGTTCGCCTTGACACGGGACCCTGCGCAAACAGGGGCACTCCTCACCACATGCGGCCGCTGCTCGAACTACAAACTGTCTCGTGCGCGTCATGATAATGACGACAGTACTCACTGTACGATCGGTGGCCCTTCAGCCCTGCTGTCATTCGAACATTTTCAGCGTTATACACTGAAGATCCAAATAAACTTGTACACCTGCCTACAATCGTGCAGGGCCCCCGAGAGCACGCAGAAGTGCCGTAAGATGACGTGGCATGAACTCTATTATTGTGTGAAGCAGTGCTGGACGGAATTGACACCATCAATCCTGCAGGACTGTCCATAAATCCGTAAGAGTACGAGAGGTGGAGGTCTCTTCTGAACAGCACGTTGCAAGACATTACAGATATGCTCAATAATGTTCATGTCTGGGGAGTTTGGTGGCTAGCAAAACTGTTTAAACTCAGACGAATGTTCCTGGAGCTACTCTTTAGCAATATTGGATGTGCAGGGTGTCGCATTGTCCTGCTGGAAAGTCCGTCGGAGTGCACAATGGACATTAATGGATGCAGGTCATCAGATAGGATCCTTACGTACGTGTCACCTGTCAGGAGTCGTATCTTGACGTATCACGGGTCCCATATCACTCAAACTGCACACGCGCCACACCATTACAGAGCCTCCACCAGCTTGAACGGTCCCCTGCTGACATGCAGGGTCCTTGGATTCATGAGCTTGTCTCCATACCCGTACTCGTCTATCTGCTCGATACAACTTGAAACGAGACTCGTCCGACCAGGCAACATGTTTCCTGTCATCAACAGTCCAATGTCGGTGTTGAAGGGCCCAGGCGAGGCGCAAAGCTTTGTGTCGTGCAGTCATCAAGGGTACGCGGGTGGGCCTTCGGCTCCGAAAGCCCTATCGGTGATGTTTCGTTTAATGGTTCGCATGCTGACACTTGTTGACGGCCCAGCACTGAAATCTACAACAATTGGCAGAAGGGTTGCACTCCTGTCACGTTGAAAGATTCTCTTCAGACATCGTTGGTCTTTTTCAGGCCGCAGCGATGTCGGAGATCTGATGTTTTACCTGATTCCTGATATTCACGGTACACTCGTGAAATGGTCGTAGTCAAAAATCCCCACATCATCGCAACCTCGGAGATGCTGTGTCCCATCGCTGGTACGTCGACTATAACACCACGTTCAAACTCAATTAAATCTCGATAACCTGCCATTGTAGCAGCAGTAACCGATCTAACAACAGCGGCAGGCGTTGACGACCAAAGCGCCGTATTCTGCCTGTTTACATATCTGTATTTGAAAGCCGGCCGCGGTGGCCGTGCGGTTCTAGGCACTGCAGTCCAGAACGGCTTAACTGCTACGGTCGCAGGTTCAAATCCTGCCTCGGGCATGGATGTGTGTGATGTCCTTGGGTTAGTTAGGTTTAAGTAGTTCTAAGTTCTAGGGGACTGATGACCTAAGATGTTAAGTCCCATAGTGCTCAGAGCCATTTGAACTATTTTTTTGTATTTGAATACTCATCCCTATACCTTTTTCTCTTGCGCTTCAGTGCACGAAACTAAGGACAAATGCGGAAAGCGTATTAAAGTTAGAAGAGCAGAATTAAAAATTTTCAGCTTTACCGATGAGATCCTAATTCTTCCAGAAATGGCAGGGCACTTGAAAGATCATTTGAACCTAGCGGTAATAGATGTGGAAATCACAGCTTCATTTGTAAGGCTTTTATTTTTTTTTTTTAATTTATGACCGATTTCGGGCTACAAATTGTCACCATCCGGTGCAGTTAGTGGTTTTCTGCGGCCCCGAGTGCTACGAGACCGGGTGAAGCGCAGGCGACCATCACAAGCGGCGCCGAGCGTGGAGTGGCGCACACGAAGGGAGCTCAGTTGGTACGCTGTGGTGTGACGATACTATGGCCATTTGCTAGGACCACTGGAAGGGAATTGCATGAGATCGACTAGCCCGGACGTTCACACTGAAATTGAGAACAGATACAACTACTAAATATGCCTGTTAAACACATTCGTTTACAATGTTAACAGTAAAGCTATTAAATGTCTGAAAACGTAACTGAGGCAACCCTGAGAAATGCTCGAATATTCATCTGTTTGTATTCTTTCGCGCCCTGAACCTTCGGAGATCCCAGTGGTACGTCTTATTGCAGCCCAGTAATCAGGATTTCTTAACGTTAAGAAATCACAGTTTAGAAGACAGTGGGAACACGGTGTGATGTGATGTATCGATCTATCCACATTCACAGCTGTCTAATTGTACTCTGCCGTTTTTATGCAATGAAGGGGCACGTCTATGCTCTGTTACCAAATGGATCATTACTCAGCTTACTTTCATATACTGTGTTTCCCTTTGTTCTTCATCTGTTCTCCACAAACCACCAGCAGGTGGAGGACGGTAGTTTTTGTTCCACTCTCACTTCGCCCTTTATGGCTCGCGGCAAGAACGATTCCTGGTAAGTCTCTATGCAGGCTCGAATATCTGTAATTTAATCTCCATGGTATTTTCGCGAGATATACATAGAACGATGGGTGTCACAAAGCAGTTCTCTCCTGAAGCAAGCTGGCCCACAACTGTTGTAACTGGACCTTGATATCCTGGTTACTGACAGAGAACGGAGTTGACATCCGAATTGCTCCCACACGTTTTCTGCTGCGGGCAGATCTGCTGGTATTGTTAGCCACGGAGTACCTTAAGATTACATCACTTAATCTATTTAATTTGGAAGAAGGAGAGGATCCGAGAAGAATGGAAGGAGTCTGTCATCTGCCCTATTCTAACGAAAGGAGACCCAATGAGATGTAGCAACTATAGAGGAATCACACTACTCTGTACAGCTTATAAGATCTTGAGCACGTTGTTACTGAAGTGGCTAACACCACATGTCGAGAAAGTACTGGGATTCCAACAAGCAAGTTTCACAAAGGGAACGTCAACTGTAGACCATTTACATACAATACGGCAAGTGCTAGCAAAGAGCTAGGAATTCCACAAAAATGTTGACTGTCTTCTTGTGGACTTCCGAAAAGCATATGATTGTGTGAATAGACAAGCAATATGGCAAGAACTCGAAAGGTCTCAAGTTCCCAGAAAACTCATAAAACTGACACAGATATGCACCCAGGAGACAACATGCATGGTGAAAGTAAATGGAAACATATCAAAGAAGTTCAAGGTGAGGACTGGAGTGCGACAAGGAGACTGCGAGACTGCCTCTCTCCTCTTCTGTTTAACCTGGTACTGGAGAGAGCCCTGAGAGGAGTAGCAAGCCTAGAGACAGGAATACAGCTGGGAAGAAGGATCAACACCCTGGCCTATGTGGATGTAGTTTTAATAGCACAGAAAGAGCAAGACCAGGTCCGGATGACAAGAACATTAATGGAAGAGACAATGACAGCAGGCCTGAAGTTGAATATGGATAAGACAAAATACCTCATAGTTAGCAGAGAAACTGGCGACAGACCTCTGAAGGTGGAGGACAAAATCTTTGAAAGGGTGAAAAACTTTAAATATCTTGGGACTATAGTCAATGAAAGGAACGAGATAGCCCAGGAAATTACCACACGAATACAAGCAGGAAACAGGTCAAGGTTTGCTCTGGGAAAGCTGTTGGAGTACCGACTTCTATCGAGATCCTCAAAGACTAATATCTACAAGACAATAATACAACCTGTAGTCTTATATGGAGCAGAGACCTGGAGCATCACCCAGAAGATGGAAAGAAAACTCCTGACATTTGAGAATGCCATTCTCAGACAGATTTTTGGGCCTGTGAAGGATGGAGATGAATGGAGGAAAAGAAAGAACTGTGAATTACAGGAGCTATACAAGTCGATGGAGATCGTGGCAGTGCTCAAAGAAAGGAGCCTGAAGTGGTATGGACACGTAATGCGTCGAGAAGGCTCTGCAGGCAAGTAGTGGAGGAAGATATTAGAGGCAAAAGACCACGGGGAAGACCACAACTCCGATGGATTGATCAGGTCAGAGAGGATATGAGTACGCTGGGGCTGTCTGAGGAAGAATACATGGACCGAGGACGCTGGAGGAGGCTGATTGGTGAGGCCAAAGACCGACTGCGGTTTGTGTGGCCAACGCAGTAAGTAAGTAAGGTATACATAGAAGAAAGCAACATTCTGGCTGCCTCGTCTAGGAAAGTACGCTCTCGGAATTTTAACAGTAAACCAAACCGTGATGCAGAATGTCTCTCTTACAGCATCTGCCACCGGAGCTGGTTAAGCGCATCCGTGGCGCTTTCATAGTTACTAAATAAACCCACAATGAAACGCGCAGCTCTTCTTTGGATTTTCTCTATCAATTCTGTCTGACATAGGTCCCAAACTGACGAAGAATGTTCAAAATTTGGGCGAATGTGGTTTTCGTAATCTGTCTCATTTCTGGGTGGACTACACTTCCTGAGAATTTTTCCACTGACTCTTACGTGGTCGATCCACTTTAAATAGCTCCATATCGCTGCATGTAATATGGATGTGACTGCATTCAGTGATGTTCTGCAAGCGTGTAATCAAAAATGGCTCTGAGCACTATGGGACTTAACATCTATGGTCATCAGTCCCCTAGAACTTAGAACTACTTAAACCTAACTAACCTAAGGACATCACACAACACCCAGCCATCACGAGGCAGAGAAAATCCCTGACCCCGCCGTGAATCGAACCCGGGAACCTGGGCGTGGGAATCGAGAACGCTACCGCACGACCACGAGATGCGGGCAGCGTGTAATCATACAATAGTGTGTCTTTCACACACACAAGCACATACACACACACACACACACACACACACACACACACACACACACAGTATATCTTAAGAGCTATGACCGCTTGTTTACTTTGGCTTTTTATCGCTCGGAATGGGAAAATCATAAATGACCTTTGTTCGAGTATGGTCAGCAGCTACCAGAAAGGAAATCTCTCTCCTCGCTAACGTAACCTTTGAAAATTTCGTAGTTGGAATAGCTTCCCTGAAACACCCTAGACCTGTGCGAGGTGCTTACGTGCTGCTCAAAACTAGAGCTGTACACCACCATGTCGTCCAGATAATTATATGCGAACCTCAATTTACAATCCCCTAGAACCGAATGTAAGAGGTGCAACAAGACCAGAGGGCCTGCTAAATTCAAACAGTTGTGATCTGTACAGAATGCCGTCGCAGCCTTAAGACTCTTCAGTGAGGGCGATCTGAGAACATGCGGGATTTGACCTAAGACAGTGAACACCTTAGCCCCCGCAAACCAAATAAAACGATTACAGCGTTCGGATAGAAGAACAGACTCCAATAAAACGTTTCGGTTTAGTACTCGGAAGTCCACCAAGGGCCTGAACCCTTCACCAGTTCGTTCGGGTACGAAAAAAATGGTTACGGTGCCCCGTAAGGTTATTTTGCAAGTGGTAATTTGGTTCAACTCTGTCCTCATTCTCATAATGTTAGATACGTTTCAACCGTTCAGCGTGTACCAGTACATTACTGATAAAGAGTAGTAACGGAAGAAAACAAGGAACTCTCTTGACTTGCTGGTTGGCATCTATGTAGGTAATTTACACAAATGTTCCTTTCATACCCAAGTGGGTGTTTGTCAGTATTTTACCATCTTGTTGATTCGCCGATTTTTGTTGTTTATTTTGTTTATCATCAGTATTAAAAGAAAATAATTTTGTTTTAGTGTGTTCTGTAGTCTTGCGCTGCTGCCTGGTGTGTTCTCTTTGGTTATGCACAATGGTATGATTTGAGCTGTACACATAGGCGTCAGTGCTCCTCGCCATTGTGGTAAATTACTGCGGTGGCTCAAAATTGTCTGTTGCCTTCTAACAGATATCTGGTGAAATATTGTTTTCTTGTTTGTTAAAAGGGTAATATACTTGGGTGGTTATTTTGGCACAGTGCTGTTACTAGATGGTCCAAATGACTCTGAGCACTATGGGACTTAACATCTGAGTTCATCAGTCCCCTAGAACTTAGAATTACTTAAACCTAACTAACCTAAGGACATCACACACATTCATGCCCGAGGCAGGATTCGAACCTCCGACCGTAGCGGTCGCGCGGTTCCAAATTGAAGCGCCTAGAACCGCTCGGCCACCCCAGCCGGCTGTTACTAGATCCTTACACGATTAAAACATGAGAATTGTTCAATAAAATTCACTTATATGTTCGGTGGTCCCACTTTCTTGTAAAGAATTTTAAGAAAGGACAAAAAAGTTTTTATAATTGTTATTGAATCTGGCGGAAAACCCAAAGAGATTCTGGTCATACATTAAACACACCAGTGGCAAGACGCAATCAATACCTTCACTGCGCGATAACAACGGTGAAGTCACTGATGACAGTGCCACTAAAGCAGAGTTATTAAACACGGTTTTCCGAAACTCCTTCACCAAAGAAGACGAAGTAAATATTCTTGAATTCCAATCAAGAACAACTGCCAAGATGAGAAACATAGAAGTAGATATCCTCAGTGCAACGAAGCAGCTTAAATCACTTAATAAAGGTAAGGCCTCCGGTCCAGATTGTATACCAGTCAGGCTCCTCTCAAAGTATGCCGATAAAATAGCTTCATATTTAGCAATTATATACAAGCACACGCTCACAGAAAGATCCGTACCTAAAGACTGGAAAATTGCTCAAGTCACACCAATACCCAGAAAGGGAAGTAGGAGTAATCCACTGAATTACAGGCCTATACCACTAACGTCGATTTGCAGTAGGGTTTTGGAACATATGCTGTAATCGAACATTATGAAGTACCTCGAAGAAAACGATTTATTGACACAGAGTCAGCACGGTTTCAGAAAATATTGTTCTTGTGAAACACAACTAGCTGTTTACACCCATGAAGTAATAAGTGCTATCAAAGGGGATGTCAAATTGATTCCATATTTTTAGGTTTCCAGAAGGCTTTCCTCACAAGCGTCTTATAATGAAACTGCGTGCCTACGGAGTAGCCTCAGTTGTGCAGCTGGATTCGTGATGTCCTGTCAGAAAGGTCACAGTTCGTAGTAATAGACGGAAAGTCATCGAGTGAAACAGAAGTAATATCCGGCGTTCCCCAAGGAAGTGTTATGGGCCCTCTATTGTTCCTGATCCATATTAACGACATAGGAGACAATCTGAGTAGCCGTCTTAGATTGCTTGCGGATGATGCTGTCATTTACCGCCTTGTAAAGTCATCAGATTATCAAAACGACGTGCAAAATAATTTAGATAAGATATCCGTATGGTTCGAAAAGTGGCAGTTGACCCTGAATAAGGAAAAGTGTGGTTATTCACATTAGTACTAAAAGAAATCAGCTAAATTTCGATTGCGCGATAAGTCACACAAATTTGAAGGCTGTAAATTCAACTAAATACTTAGGAATTACAATTACAAAATTACCTGAATTGGAACGATCACATAGATAATATTGTGGGTAGAGCAAACCAAACACTACGATTCATTGGCAAACCACTTAGAAGGTGCAGCAGGTCTACTAAAGAGACTGCTTACACCACGCTTGTCCGCCCTATTCTGGAGTATTGCTGTGCGGTCTGAGATCCGCATCAGGTGGGACTGACGGATGACATTGAAAAAGTACAAAGAGGGGCAGCTCGTTTTGTATTATGGCGAAATAGGGGAGATAGTGTCACAGACATGATACTGAATTGGAGTGGCAATCATTAAATCAAAGGCGTTTTTCGTTGCGACGGATTCTTCTCATGAAATTTGAATCACCAGTTTTCTCCTCCGGTTGCGAAAACATTCTGTTGGCACCCATCTACATAGGGAAAAATGATCATCGCAATAAAATAAGAGAAACCAGAGCTCGCACAGAAAAATTTAAGTGCTCGTTTTTCTCGCTTGCCGTTAGAGAGTGGAACGGTAGAGGGACAGCTTGAAGGTGGTTCATTGAACCCTCTGCCAGGCACTTTATTGTGAGTCGCAGAGTCATCACGTAGCTGTAGATGTAGAAGTCTGAATTACGGCTGTTACCGTTGCTTTTTACTGACTTTTTTATTGAATACTAAAGTTAAGGTTGTTTTCGCCAGATTCTTTTTTTGTTTTAAGTTGAGGCCCATATTGTTCATGAAAGAATCTGTCTTCTTTTGCTACTAGCATCTATCGTTAAGTGTTTGAAATAAAATTTGTGTATAATATCAAGAGCCCTGTGGTTTCCACCCAAAGAAACCTCGTGTGCTGCTATTCCACTTAAATTTACACATTTAGTTGTGTACCAATGCAGAGGATTAGCCCATCTACATCTACATGATTACTCTGCAATTCACATTTAAGTGCTTGTTAGAGGGTTTATCGAACACCTAAACCTTTCTGTTCGAGCTCTGATTTCTCTTATTTTATTTTGATGATCATTCCTACCTATGTAGGTTGGGCTCAACAAAATATTTTCGCATTCGGAAGAGAAAGTTGGTGACCGAAATTTCGTAAATAGATCTCGCCGCGACGAGAAACGTCTTTTCTTTAATGACTTCCATCCCAACTCGCGTAACATATCTGACACACTCTCTCCCCTATTAGGTGATAATACAAAACGAGCTGCCCTTTTTTGCACCCTTTCGATGTCCTCCGTCAATCCCACCTGGTAAGGATCCCATAGCGCGCAGCAATATTCTAACAGAGGACGAACGAGTGTAGTGTAAGCTGTCTCTTTAGTGGACTTGTTGCATCTTCTAACTGTCCTGCCAATGAAACGCAACCTTTGGCTCGCCTTCCCCACAATACTATCTATGTGGTCTTTCCAGCTGAAGTTGTTCGTAATTTTTACACCCAGGTACTTAGTTGAATTGACAGCCTTGAGAATTGTACTATTTATCGAGTAATCGACTTCCAACGGATTTCTTTTGGAATTCATGTGGATCACCTCACACTTTTAGTTATTTAGCGTCAACTGCCACCTGCAACACCATACAGTAATCTTTCCTAAATCGCTTTGCAACTGATACTGGTCTTCGGATGACCTTACTAGACGGTAAAGTACAGCATCATCTGCTCAGATTGTCACCCAGGTCATTTATATAGATCAGGAACAGCAGAGGTCCCAGGACGCTTCCCTGGGGAACACCTGATATCACTTCAGCTTTACTTGATGATTTGCCGTCTATTACTACGAACTGCGACCTTCCTGACAGGAAATCACAAATCCAGTCGCACAACTGAGACGATACCCCATAGGGACCGCAACTTGATTAGAAGTCGCATGTGAGGAACGGTGTCAAAAGCTTTCCGGAAATCTAGAAATACGGAATCAACTTGAGGTCGCCTGTCGATACCGGCCATTACTTCGTGCGAATAAAGAGCTAGCTGCGTTGCACAAGAACGATGTTTTCTGAAACCATGCTGATTACGTATCAATAGATCGTTCCCTTCGAGGTGATTCATAATGACAATCAATGAAAAGCACCAGTTTGCTTTTGTTCTACAATATTGTAGAACAAAAGCAAACTGGTGCTTTTCATTGATTGTTATAATGTTGTTCTACCAAGAACCGACGGAAGATTCTGTTAATATGATTCATAATGTTTGAATACAGTATATGCTCCAAAACCCTACTGCAAACCGACGTCAATGATATAGGTCTGTAGTTCGATGGATTACTCCTACTACCCTTCTTAAACACTGGTGCGATCTGCGCAATTTTCCAATCTGCAGGTACAGATCTATCGGTGAGCGAGCGGTTGTATATAATTGCTAAGTAGGGAGCTATTGTATCAGCGTAATCTGAAAAGATCCTAATCGGTATACAATCTGGACCTGAAGACTTGCCCATATCAAGCGATTTGAGTTGCTTCGCAACCCCTAAGGTATCTACTTCTAAGAAACTCATGCTAGCAGCTGTTGGTGTTTCAAATTCTGGAATATTCCATTCGTCTTCCCTGGTGAAGGAATTTCGGAAAACTGCGTTCAATAACTCCGCTTTAGCGGCACAGTCGTCGGTAACAGTACCATCGGCACTGCGCAGCGAAGGTATTGACTGCGCCTTGCCGCTTGTGTACTTTACATACGACCAGAATTTCTTCGGATTTTCTACCAAATTTCGAGACAATGTTTCGTTGTGGAACCTATTAAAGGCATCTCGCATTGAAGTCCGTGCCAAATTTCCATCGTCTGTAAATTTTAGCCAATCTTCGGGATTTCGCGTTCTTCTAAACTTCGCATGCTTTTTCCGTTGCCTCTGCAACAGCGTTCGGACCTGTTTTGTGTACCATGGGGGATCAGTTCCATCTCTTACCAATTTATGAGGTATGAATCTCTCAATTGCTGTTGCTACTATATCTGAGCCACATCTCGTCTAAATTTGCATAGTCATTTCGGAAGGAATGGGTATTGTCTCTTAGGAAGGCTTCTAGTGATACTTTATCCGCTTTTTTAAATAAAATTATTTTGCGTTTGTTTCTGGTGGATTTGGAAGAAACGGTATTGAGCCTAGCTATAACGACATTGTGATCACTAATCCCTGTATCAGTCATGATGCTCTCTATTAGCTCTGGATTGTTTGTGGCTAAGAGGTCAAGTGTGTTTTCGCAACCACTTACAATTCGCGTGGGTTCGTGGACTAACTGCTCGAAATAATTTTCGGAGAAAGCATTTAGGACAATCTCGGAAGATGTTTTCTGCCTACCACCGGTTTGGAACAAGTATTTTTGCCAACATATCGAGGGAAGGTAGAAGTCCCCACCAACTATAACCGTATGAGTGGGGTTATTTATTTGATACGAGACTCAAATTTTCTCTGAACTGTTCAGCAATTATATCATCGGAGTCTGGGGGTCGGTAGAAGGAGCCAATTATTAACTTAGTTCGGCTGTTAAGTATAACCTCCACCCATACCAATTCGCACGGAGTATCTACTTCGACTTCACTACAAGATAAACCACTACTGACAGACACAAACACTCCACCACCAATTCTGCCTAATCTATCTTTCCTGAATACCGTCTGAGACTTCGTAAAAATTTCCGCAGAACTTATTTCAGGCTTTAGCCAGCTTTCTGTACCTATAACGATTTCAGCTTCTGTGCTTTCTATTAGCGCTTGAAGCTCAGGAACTTTCCCAGCAAAACTACAACAATTTACAACTACAATTCCGACTGTTCCTTGATCCAAGCACGTCCTGTATTTGCCATGCACCCTTTGAGATTGCAGCCCACCCCGTACTTTCCCGAGGCCTTCTAACCTAAAAAAACCGCCCAGTCCACGCCACATAGCCTCCGCTACCCGTGTAGTCGCCAGCTGAGTGTAGTGAACTCCTGAACTATTCAGCGGAACCCGAAACCCCACCACCCTATGGCACAAGTCAAGGAATCTGCAGCCAACACCCCCGCAAAACCGTCTGAGCCTCTGATTCAGACCCTCCACCCGGCTCTGCACCAAAGGTCCGCAGTCGGTTCTGTCGACGATGCTGCAGATGGTGAGCTCTGCCTTCATCTCGCAAGCAAGACCGGCAGCCTTCACCAAATCAGATAGTCGCTGGAATCCAGAGAGAATTTCCTCAGATCCAAAGCGACATACGTCATTAGTGCCGACATGTGCCACCACCTGCAGCTGCCTGCGCCCTGTGCTCTTCATGGCATCCGGAAGGACCCTTTCCACATCAGGAATGACTCCACCCGGAATGCACACGGAGTGCACACTGGATTTCTTTCCATCCTTAGCCGCCATATGCCTAAGGGGCCCCATTATGCGCCTAACCCAGATACACCAATAAATGTTCCCGCGCAAATCCGTGGCGCAATACAGCAAGTAGTCCTGGATTCCGCTCGCGGCTGTAAGCGAGACTACGTGTGACTTCACAGAAGGTCCGAGAACGAGACGAAGGGGCGTTCCAGACTCTAGTGAACACCGTTCTGTCTTCACAGACACCACGTCGTTGCTCAGAATGGCTCCCTGATACTGGTGACTTTCAAAAAACGTGACACCTTAAACAACTACACTACGATGTGCCCCAAGCATAATCGTCGCATTTTTATGCTTTTGTCTATCTTACCATCCTACACTGTTCCGTTGCTGGGCCAAGCGTTAGTAGAGTTATGTGGCTTCTTGATCGTTTCCAGAGCTAGTCGCCTTTTTCGTATTTCCTGTGGTATCTGTTGACTATAGCTGCGCCTTAGATTCCCTGGGACAGATTGGATACATGATTTTGAATATCAAAATCTATTATTACTCTATGCCGCAAGCAATAATGCCTCAAGAAACCTGACTAACGGTCCCTGCTCGGTCTTCAGCTAGTGAAACTCCTATGTGTGTATGTCTGAATACTGGTGCAACTATACAGCTGTTACACCAAAATCTAATTCTTGCAAACTCCTTTCCTCTTCTGTTTAATGGTACTTATAGACCAGCTCAAATATTCAATTCTCTATCCGCAGCTTTTGTAACAATTCTTGCAGGACATACAAAAGAATATTTTATCAGTAATTTAGAAATACATCCATTCATATGGATTTTATTGGGAATATCCCATATGTGTACCAACGGCGATTTATCATTTCTTATTGTGTTACCAGCAGAATATTTACAGCATACTAGGTCTGTGTATCCGTTGCTGTATTTTATTCTTGTTTACTCGTTTCAGTATACCGTAGTTCTAAAACTTGTTTTATGTTGGAATCAGTCCTTCCTCAAGCCTACGTAGCTTCGTACCAGGGTACGACTTAAACTAATGTTTACTTTCAGTTGTCAGAACAAGCTGCAATGTGTAATATAATATTTGCTGTGTTGAGATGGTTGTATGGGCACGTTCAGAAAGACGATAGATTAAAAAAACTAGTGAAACAGAATCGAGAGTGCCGATTTCGCCACTGTTGCAGTTAGTTCTTGCTGTCCTGCCAACTGTATATTTCATTTATTTATTTATAGCTTTCCTTTGTCACACTGTAGCTATTCATATGATATAGTTTGTTTATAACATTTTTTGAAGTTGTTACGTTGTTTAATTGATTACGGTGTCCTGCCTGAGCATGGTAATAACAATAGCAGTAGCAGTAATGGTAGTAGTAGCAGTAGCAGTAATAGCAGTTGAAGTGGATAATCTGTAAATACAGTTCACCATGCTCTCCACGTTGGCAGTGACGTCGATAGGCTGTATTTGCTCAGAAAAACAGGTCTTAGAGGACTGTTGCAAGCGAAGCAGTGGAAGAAGACTATGCAGTGGCAGACTATGTGAAAGATAACCAAGAATCAGCTCTGTTGAAGTCAACAATAGAAATCCTGTCGATGTGCAGCATACCAACAATAAATACCGGAATTCTGCACTCCAGTGCAGGACTGACAATCTGCGCAGAAAAGCACTGTTTGCGCAGTTTTGGATAAGGTCGAAGGCAAAATAAACAATGAAATGACTTGGTCTACACGTAATTGGTAAACACAGTCCAGTCACATTAACGTGACGAGCTGTCAAAAGGCTGAATAACTACCTTTTGCAGCGCGTTCATGCAGGAAGAGAGTCGAGGAGGTTGTGGAAGGTACCGACAGGATGTGGGAGCCACGCCGACTCCATTGTCTTGGCCAGCTGCGATGTGTTTATTGGTAGAGGATCCACGGTGCGAACAGTCCGAACGACGTGGTCCCACAGATTTTCCATTACGTTTAAATCCGGGGAGTTTGGCGGCCAGAGAAGTAATGTAACTCATCTTGGTGCCCTTCGAACCACGCACGTGCACTACAGACAGGGTGACACATTGCGTTGTCCTGCAGCTAGATACTAACGTGCCGAGTAAAGAACAGACTACCTGAAGGCGTGGACGTGATACCCAAGAATAGATTGTGTTGATACGTTGATGAACAGATCACCCAGAGAATGCCACGAAAAGATTTCCCATACCATTACGCTCTCTTCTCCGGCCTGGACCCTTTCGACGGTTGTTGTAGGGCCGTACACGGCAACGGTCATCTATCCGATGTAGCACGAAACGTGATTCATCTGAAAACGCCGCCTGTCACCACTCAGTCGAGATACATTGGTTGTAAATAAGAGAGCTACAGGAGAGAAGAACAGCGTGAGACATATATAAAAGGTGTCCCATTTATCTTGACCACCCTAAATAGCTGTTTGTCCAGATTCAAATTACAAAATGTTTCAAGCAAATGTTCTTTAGCCGTCAGTGGGACATTAATCAGCATAATTGCCTTCGTTGTAGCTTTGTTTTTTACAATGATATGAACATGACCTTTTTCAATGGCACTCTGTATTTTTTATTCGGTAATTCATTTCCTCTCCTAAAGACCTTTTCAAAAATGTATCACAGTGTACCATTCACTGAAATACAACGTCATTAATTACATAACACAACACTGATTTTGAGCCCGGGATTACAAACTCGTCCACTTTCTGGAGTTGTCCAAAAAATTAAAATCAAGTAAAAACGTAGCACAAAATTGACTTTGACTCTTCTGTACCACTGCCCAGGATTAGAACATTCAAAGGTGCTGAGAGTGGTGACCCTGGACACCGATACATTGGTGCACTCGTTGAATGAAAGAATTATTTACTGCTACCAGAGTTGCCTGTTGAAGAGAATTGCAAGCAAGCACGATACGTTCCTGCATGTCCTCTGTAGTTGTTGGAATATCGCGACAGACAGCGTCTTTAATGCATCCACAAAGAAAAAAGTCCAGGGGATTTAAATCAGGAGACCCAGCAGGCCAAGTTACTGTTCCTCCTCGACCAATCCGTCTGGCAGGATACCTTCAGTTCAGAACAGACGTGCACGCAAGGCATTATGTGCTGGACATCCATCGTGTTGATACCATATAAGCGATCTGGTCCTTAGCGGCACTTCAGTCAGAAGAGGAGGAAGAATTCGTTTGAGGAAGTTGCCATAAACTGTGCCGTTTAGACTACCATTGATGAAATAAGGGCCAATAAGTGTAGTACCAAGCATCCCACACCAGATGATAACTCTCAATTGACGCTGATGTTCCACCTGTCGAAGCCATCGTGGGTTGTCGCTGGACCAGTAATGCATTTTCCTTGTATTTACCTGTCCTTTGTTTGAGAAGGAACATTCATCGGTAAATAGAACATTGGAGAAGAAGTTCGGGTTGGCGAAGATTTGCTGCTGTGCCCACTGACAGAACTGTACACGATTCTGGAAATCATTCCCATGCAATTCTTGCTGGAGGTGTACATGGTAAGGATGGAACCGGTGACATGTAAGAATACGATGTACACTTGGTTTAGGAATGCCAGTCTCGCGTTCAAGCTGCTGTTATGTCGATGCAGTTTGTAGGAAGGACAGCCTTTACTGTATGCCTACTCTACACAATAGTATTTAAAAGGACTAAACTACTGTACTAAATGTACCCGTACATAAGAATACAGTATTGTAATTACTGTTATGCTAACTTACATTCCCCATAGGTGAGAAGCATATCTACCTCCTCTTCGTTGGTGTACATTCTACTCACACAACTCTTCAACAGACGATGATCGACGGAATGACGGGTGTGCATTCTACTTATGTTTACATTTGTCAACGTCAGCACGTGGATGTGTTCCATTACCCCGAGTACCTGCACTAAGAGCTGGGAGCATCAGCGTCAATGTTGTGTTATGTAATTAATGACGTTGTGTTTCAGTGAATGGTACTCTGCGATATATTTTTAAATAGGTCTTTAGGAGAGGAAATGAATTAACGAGTAAAAAATACAGGGCGCCATTTAAAAAAGTCATACCACTGTTCATATCTTTGTAAAAAAACAAAGCTACAACGAAGGCAGTCATGCTGATTGATGTCCCCCTGACGGCTAAAGAACATTTGCTTGAAACATTTTGTAATTTTCATCTGGACAAAAAGTTATTTAGGGTGGTCAAGATAAATGAGACATCCTGTACATATACATATGTTATGAAAAAAACGTAAATTAGTAAGAAACTACGGCGTTCACACACTTTATTCAACATCTAAACGTCACTACAGATATTCGAATTTAAGTTATGACATGTTCGATATGCCTACCACAATTGGTGATGATGTGGCGCAGACGAATACCTAAATTCTGCATGACCCGCTGAAATGTCGAAACATCGATGCTCTCGATGACCTCCTGAATGGCTGTTTTCATCTCAGAAGTGCTTTCGGGGTTACTGCTGTACACCTTGAAACGTCCCCTTAGAAAAATTATAAATGACTGTGCTTAAACTGACACACAATATTTTGAGCGCAACGCAACCTGACTTTCAATAATCCCTGCAAAAGAATGGCCCTGACTAACATTAACCTATACCTTTCACAAATCACTTACCTCACAAAAATCTTCGTTACTCGAACTACTGCAATACAGCGAGCGCCAATACTGCCAGCTAAATAAAAGATTCAAACTACTGAAAGCACTAACTACTGATAGGCATAGTTAGCAAATGAAAGATTTTGATAGAGAACAAACAATGTATTTACCTTAATAGTGTTCAAAAGTCATAATATATATAGCAGTTCATGACATCCAGTCTTACAAATTTACTGTCTCTGATAGACACACGTCCAGATCATCCGCTGTCAAAACTCGGCCATTTCACTCCCCACATCCACCACTGCTGGCGGCTCACCTCCAACTGCGCAACGCTACGCACTGTTAACAGCTAACTGCCCAACGCTACAATAGCACATACTCCAACAATGCAAACCAACCACAGCCTTCACACAGCACAGTCAGTGATTTTCATATAGAGCGCAACGTGGCATTACGAATATAAAACCTAAACAGCTTAGTTACAACCTTGTCTTTAATAGACCCTCACAAAAAGGAGTCGCATGTTTTCGGATCCGGAGAATATGGCGGCCAATCGAGGCCTATGCCAGTGGCCTCTGGGTACCCCAGAGCCAGAATGCGGTCCCCAAAGTGCTCCTCCAGCGCATCAAACACTCTCCTGCTTCGACGGAATCGAGTTCCGTCGTGCATGAACCACCTGTTGTCTAAATCAGGTCACTTTGTATAATGGGAACGAAATCCAGGATGGTCGCACCAATTATTCCGTGATTGGACACTGCACACCATACAGTCACCGTTTGAGGGTGAAGAGCCTTCTCGATCGCCATATGCGGATTCTCAGTCCCCCAAATGCGCCAATTTTGCTTATTGACGGACCCATCCAAATGAAAGTGGGCTTCGTCGCTAAACCAAACCGTAATGCGCATACTAATTCCCACCGTGCCCAGCGTCCAACCATGCGATTTGAACGTCCTAACGCAAACCATTCTGAAGTTATGACGATTTTATTTCGTATAGTTCAATAATTGTCACCCTGGGTACGTGTGTGCGTGCGTGCGTGCGTGTGTGTGTGTGTGTTGTGTGTGTGTGTGTGTGTGTGTGTGTGTGTGTGTGTGTGTGTGTGTGTGAGGGGGGGGGGGGGGGGGAGAAGTGGCTGTGAATGTGTGGGTGGGTGGGTATGTGTGGTGTTTGTATGAGTGGGTGCTCTGGAATGGCGTCACATCACATTACCATTCTACTTCTGCCATATTAATCACTTGACAACAGTCTCGGATAAGAATCTATCGGGACTGTGTACTGCAGTGTATTAAAGCTACCCCCCCCCCCCAAAGCGCTGCTCATCGTCACCGTCGCCTACGTGGAAGGAAGCTGTGCTGACGTGGAACTGATGGTTACATACGCCTATTATCTAACGCGACACGCACATTCTTCGCGAATACTAACTAAATCCATAACTTTAAACGTTATCGACGTCATCTTCCCTCCTGACAACCACTATCGTACTATTTTGTCAGTAATTCGCAACATGACGGGTCCATCATTGTATTATATGTTATAAAAACAACTACCAATCTCTATTTAGCTGTTTCTATTACAAATTATTTTCGTGCCTTGCACGGTGCTCGCCATCCGACGTGTAACCGTCGGAAGACCCGAGTCCCAGTTTTCTGCGTACCCTTCTCTTGTCGGACGAAGTGCATCCTCGAACTCGGGTATCGTAGACTTTGCGTTGCTAGCGGCCCCCTGTAATTTACCACGACATTCGCACAAGCGACAGAACTGAATCTCAAAGAGTAAGGCGTGCTCAAGAGATTTAAACAAAAGCATTTCTCCTAAAATACATCACAAAAATATTCAAATGTGTGTGAAATCTTATGGGACTTAACTGCTAAGGTCATCAGTCCCTAAGCTTACACACTACTTAACCTAAATTATCCTAAGGACAACCACACACACCCATGCCCGGGGGAGGACTCGAACCTCCGCCGGGACAAACTACATCACGCTACAAACGATTAAAAGAAATGTAACTGTAAAGAGTAAAACAAGACATGATGCCCACCGTGTTGTATAATAAAAACCGGATCGCAACGACTATCAAGGACAGTTCTCTGGGCTAACACCTGCCAAGTCTGGGATCCCTTGCAACACGGAGATATGTGTTACATTGCGAAATCTGAGAGCACAAAGAAATACGTTGTTTGCTACTGCAGTGATGAGACTAGGTGCAGAAAAAAAATTTGCAGACCAAAAATGAAATTTCAACTCCATTAAGCGATTTCTCTAACGACACGCGTTCCTATTGCTAGTATAGCTGTTGCATTGTGAAACAAAAATGCAATTTGTTTCAATAAAAATTGTTTATCGGTCGATTATATCGGGCGATATCGTCAGATGTAAAAACAATTTTGCAAATGCCGCAAGGGGTGTTGTACGCCGTTACTCTTTACAATATACACTGCCTGACAAAAACTGAAGCTATATGAAGATGGTATTTGTTCTTTCGGACATGCCCGAAAGAACAAATACCATCTTCATATAGTTAAGACTAATCTGCCATTGACCTTCTTCTTCTGTGCTGGATGCACACGCATTGCCCGAACTCTTACGGGACTCGGTAAGATTGTCTGCCGCGAGTAAAGAGTGTAATGGGCAGGGGTACTACGAATGTAGTGTGTGGATATTAAGTTGGGAATGTGGGTCTCACGGGGAACGTGCAAGGGATAAATCTCTGCAGGCGCACTATCCTCTGTGCCCTCGGTGGCTCAGATGGATAGAGCATCTGCCATGTAAGCAGGAGATCCCAGGTTCGAGTCCCGGTCGGGGCACACATTTTCAACTGTCCCCGTTGATATATATCAACTCCTGTCGACAGCTTCGGGTCTTGATTTAGTTATCATTTCAGAAACAGAAGCATCCAGAAAACATGGTACAATGACAGTGTACAGGGGTTGGATAAAAACATGGGAACAACGCGGAAAACGCCTGCTTGAACGTAAGTGTAGGTGCCAGCCAAACATGCAGGTTGCGCTGCTGTATTTTACCACGAACGGCAACTGTTCAGTGCTCTCGACATGTTCAAATGTCAGTCGCCGTACGAACCGTGCTCTGTGTAGTTGTGAGTGCACTACGTCGGAGCTATGTTAATTCGAATGTGAGCACTGTTGTTGGTGCGCGAATGGTGGGGTGCTTCAGTAAACAATATAGACGATGTGTTTGGTGTTTCAAGAGGCACCGCATCGAATATTTATACCGCATACATGGAAAGCTGAAAAACATCATCCGCTAAGTCACAACATGGAGGAAACTTTGTGTTCAGTATGAGATTTTCATTCTGCAGCGGAGTGTGCGCTGATATGAAACTTCCTGGCGGATTAAAACTGTGTTCCAAGAGCACTTGCCCGCGAAAGGCAAAGGTCCCGAGTTCGAGTCTCGGTCCGGCACACAGTTTTAATCTGCCAGGAAGTTTTGTGTTCAGTGATCGTGACATATAATCATCGAAGACAATTGTTACGAAAAATAAGAAAACGACAGCTGAAAAGTTACTACAGACCTAAATGTTGCACTCGCGAACCCTGTCAGTGTCAAAATAACACGAAGGGAATTCCATCAGCAGCGCACTGCAGAGCAAGCTGGAAGTCCAAAACCACTCATCAGTGATGCAAATACCCGGTGGTAGGAAAGTTACGCTGAAGCAATGGGAAAAACTCATTTGGACGACTGCTCCAATTTTTCGTTGAGTTCATGTTCCAAATGTGGTGGGGAGTCGGTGAAGATTTGGGCAGCCATAACGTGGTAATCCATGGGCCTCATGATTGCTGTACAAGGTCACATTACTGCCAAGGACTACGTGACCATTTTGGCTATCATTTCCATCCCGTGGTATATGTTTGCTCCCCAGTGATGATGCTGTGTTGCAAGTCGACAGAGCCCCTGTTCACACAGCTCGCATCGACCAGGTCTGGTTCTATGACTACCAGGATGAATCGTCGCATTTTCCCCGGCCAACACAGTCACCAGGTCTCAATATTATTGAAACTTTGTAATCTACTTTGGCAAGATTGGCGTATGATAGCTATCTATCTGCATTATCGTTACCTGAGCACTCCGTCTTCAGGCCACAAGTGGCGCATCGGGACCATCCGGCCGTCGTATCATCCTCAGCTGAGGACGCGGAAAAGAGGGGTGTGTGGTCAGAACACCGCTCTCCCGGTCGTTATGATAGTTTTCTTTGACCGGAGCCGCTACTATTCGGTCAAGTAGCTCCTCAATTGGCACCACGAGGCTGAGTGCACCCCGAAAAATGGCGGCCCGGGTGGTCACCGATCCAAGTGCCGGCCACGCCCGACAGCGCTTAACTTCGGTGATCTGATGGGAACCTGTGTATCCACTATGGCAAAGCCGTTGCCAATCGTTACCTGAGCTCGCAATTATTTTGCAGGAATAATGGTACAGGGTACTCTTGAAAATCATATAGAACATGTATTTATCTATCCCGAGAGGACTGGAAGCTGTTTTGAATGCCAACGGGTTCCCTCCACCGTATTAAGCATGGTAAGGTATTGTGTTTTTGGTGTGTCCATATTTTTTTCATCGCCTGTAATTTCGTATACGTACACTCCATTGACGTGTATGGTTAGAACTCCAATTTTCTGCGACAGATGGAACAGCCACCATAATTGCATTAAGTATTGTTCGTGGCTGACGTAATTACCAGGCCTGAAGTGCATATCAAGGACAAGATGTTCAGGATCACTGTGGAAGACACGGAAACGCTGCGTATTTGTTTGAGACAGCGTTATCAGCGCCTTGTAGAGTTTGTAAGCAACCCCATTAATGTGTCTTCATTTGGTCAGGCTGGTCGAATGTGCAATATCCAGGTTTTTGAAGCATGAAGCGACAGTGGCCTCATGCTGGACTGCATGGGAACATGAGGGTAGGCATACTCATCGTGAACCAAGGATCCCCATGTTGTGCACAAAGCACACTCTAACCTCTTCACATCAGCGCCTGCCATCCGAGAACCAGTAACATTCTGTGTCATCCCGCACCATTTGTTGAAGGCTGGCAGCTGCCGGACTAGGTTCAAATGGTTCAAATGGCTCTGAGCACTATGGGACTCAACTGCTGAGGTCATTAGTCCCCTAGAACTTAGAACTAGTTGAACCTAACTAACCTAAGGACATCACAAACATCCATGCCCGAGGCAGGATTCGAACCTGCGACCGTAGCGGTCTTGCGGTTCCAGACTGCAGCGCCTTTAACCGCACGGCCACTTCGGCCGGCCGCCGGACTAGGGAATTATCGTCCCACCCACAGGCTACTGTTAACACCACAACACGGTCAACTCCGTTTGTACTAGTGCAGTGTCCAGGAAGCATAGTCTGCTGATTAATGTCGTCGCACTGTCTTCGGCGATAAAATACCCTGAATGGCCAACGTTGGCTAGTATGGCGACCTCGAAGGAGGCCCCATTCTTTCAGTTTTTGAGATAGCCATTGTGATGTTACTCCTGACGTCTGGTGTCGAGAATCATCGTATGTGACTATAAGTCACGCTTTTGAGGGAACTTTGACTGGACAACGGTACGTCACGGGCGTTGTGCCAGTATTTCGGTACCAGTTTTCAACAGAACTATGCTCATCCAAATGCGCCACGTGTCTCTACGAACTGTGCGCTTGTGGCCAGCAAGATCCCCAGCCTGTACGTCATAAAACATGTGTAGGTGCAGCTCGGACGTCAAGTCCGTCCTACTGCCAGTATCTAGAGTATCAAAGACCAGTTACAACAGTTGTGGCCAGCTTGGCTCAGGAGAGGATACAGCGGCTTTATAGCACCCTTTCCAACCTCATTACTGCATGCATCCGAGCCAGTGAGATTGCAACCTTATAGTGGTAAGAGTGCTCATACTGCGAAGCCCTTTGTAGATTTGACGCCGTTATGTAATACACTACTGGCCATTAAAATTGCTACACCAAGAAGAAATGCAGATGATAAACGGGTATTCATTGGATAAATATATTATACTAGAACTGACATGTGATTACATTTTCACGCAATTTGGGTGCATAGATCCTGAGAAACCAGTACCCAGAACAATCACCTCTGGCCGTAATAACGGCCTTGATACGCCTGGGCACTGAGTCAAACAGAGCTTGGATGGCGTGTACAGGTACAGCTGTCCATGCAGCTTCAACACGATACGACAGTTCATCAAGAGTAGTGATTGGTGTATTGTGACGAGCCAGTTGCACGGTCACCATTGACCAGACGCTTTCAGTTGCTGAGAGATCTGGAGAATGTGTTGGCCAGGGCAGCAGTCGAACATTTTCTGTATCCAGAAAGGCCCCTACAGGACCATCAACATGCGGTCGTGCATTATCCTGCTGAAATGTAGGGTTTCGCAGGGATAGAATGAAGCGTAGAGCCACAGGTCGTAACACATCCGAAATGTAACGTCCACTGTTCAAAGTGCCGTCAATGCGAACAAGAGGTGACCGAGACGTATAATCAATGGCACTCCATACCATCACACCGGGTGATACGCCAGTATGGCGATGACGAATACACGCTTCCAATGTGCGTTCACCGCGATGTCGCCAAACACGGATGCGACCGTCATGATGCTGTAAACAGAACCTGGATTCATCCGAAAAAATGACGTTTTGCCATTCGTGCACCCAGGTTCGTCGTTGAGTACACCATAGTAGGCGCTCCTGTCTGTGATGCAGCGTCAAGGGTAACCGCAGCCGTGGTCTCCGAGCTGATAGTCCATGCTGCTGCAAACGTCGTCGAACTGTTCGTGCAGATGGTTGTTGTCTTACAAACGTCCCCATCTGTTATGGCAGGGATCGATACGTGGCTGCAGGATCCGTTACAGCCATGCGGATAAGATGCCTGTCATCTCGACTGCTAGTGATACGAGGCCGTTGGGATCGAGCACGGCGTTTCGTATTACCCTCCTGAACCCACCGATTCCATATCTTGCTAACAGTCATTGGATCTCGACCAACGCGAGCAGCAATGTCGCGATACGATAAACCGCAATCGCGATAGGCTACAATCCAACCTTTATCAAAGTCGGAAACGTGATGGTACGCATTTCTGCTCCTTACACGAGGCATCACAACAATTAGTTTCACCAGGCAACGCCGGTCAACTGCTGTTTGTGTATGAGAAATCGGTTGGAAACTTTCCTCGTGTCAGCACGTTGTAGGTGTCACCACCGGCGCCAACCTTGTGTGAATGCTCTGAAAAGCTAATCATTTGCATATCACATAATCTTCTTCCTGTCGGTTAAATTTCGCGTCCGTAGCACGTCATCTTCGTGGTGTAGCAATTTTAATGGCCAGTAGTGTAAGTGTGATAATTCCACGTGCCCTCTCAACCCGAGATGTTTCATTTCGTTTCATTCACCTCTTCTGGGTGCTTCACTTTTGTTTTCAGGCAATGAATATAAACGACAAAATGAATAACGTCGAGAACTCCGTGAGACATTGTGAGATATTGTTGTTGTCTAGGGGAAAACAGCAATGGCATAACGGTATAACGGACAGCAGAAAGATCTGCAGAGAATCGACGACTACAGTGAATGTCAGGTACCCTGAACTTAAATAAATGTAACGTATTTTGCATAAATACGCAAAGAGATCAATTACGATTCGACGATAAATGGCGATAAATTGCTGGAAGCAGTGATAACCGTCAAATACTACGAAGTAATTGTCTGCAGCGACCGAAATTGGGATGACCATATTAATCTACTTGTAAGAAAAACAGATGCCATGCTGTGATTTATTGGAAGAATCCTAAAGAAATTCAACTCATCTTCGCAAAAAAGGTGGCTCAGTAAACATTCTTCTGACTACGTCTAAAGTATTGCTCGTCAGTCTGGTAATTTTAACAGGCAGAATCTGTAGCAGAGAGTAAGCTAGAAGGCGTTGCGGAAATGCTCAACAAAGCCGCGTGGCACATGTTTCAACAGAGACGTTGTGTACCGTGGAATGCTTTATTGTTAAAATTCAGAGACCGTGTAACTTACAGCTCTGTTTCGTATGCCTCTGCCTCGTCCAATTTCTTCTTTCGTCTTCTTTCTGTAATTACTGAATGTGGTGAACCGTTGTTAAATAACTTACGCAGCAGTGTAGAATTTGCTTTTCATTCTCTTCATCTTTATTAACACTAAATTTGATTTGATGATCAGCCTTTCAGGATGAATGTGCATCAGTATCGTAATGCAGACCGGTATGCCACACCAATCAGAAGAAGTTTCAAAAAGGTCAGAAGTGGCAATGGTCAACTTAATAACTGAACGTCTTCATGGCGGTTGGCAACTGTTCCACGACTGAAGGAAAATTACATGGCGCTCCTCAGCCACGACTAGTTGACTTGCTACTTTACACAGCAATTACTAATCGCTAACGGCTGCTTTGTGCAAAACCCATTTTTACTGTAGCACGTATTACAGAAGTTACAAATAGGTAAAATACTGCGCTATTACATTTTAGGTACTAACAAAAAAGAAATAAAAATTGAAAGCTACACAGAGACAATGAGCAGTGAAGGAAATTTCTTAACCAAAGTCTGAGTAATTGGTAAAAGACAAAATAATAGCTGCTACTTTATTAGAGGAATGTTTTAATTCAAACACAGATTCCTGAAGTTTGACAACAGTTTTCTTGATAGTGAAATTCTCTAATTCCAATAATTAATAAAATAAATTAATAAAGTAACAGGTTATTTCAGTAGAAGTATACATTTTTTGAAACACAAAAATTAGACTACAAAATTAGGTATAGCACGGGATTTTGAAAAGGTTGGAATATTCTGGAAAACCAAAATTTTTAATACATATAACTTTTGAAAAATTAAGTTTTTAGGAAAAGTAAAACGTTTGCCTGAAAGAGCAGATCAAGAGCTTTTAAATAAGCTACGTCAATCTAGAAAAAATTTGTACCAGGGTGGAATATTGAAGAGCACATGGTTCACAAGTATAGTAAACTACGAATATTTCTTCGTTAAATTTTGTTTCCATGTGAACTACTTACGCTGCTGTTGTCAGCAGATTGTGAATTACACTGTGAATAATAAAGTTTAGTGAACTACTGGACGACTAAGACTTAGGTAGTTTTGCGTACAAATAATATATCCATAACTAATGATAAGAGGCCGTAGAAGAAAAATTTTAGTATTAGCATCAGGAGTGGCAAAGGACAAGTAACATAATTCCACCTCGCTCTGTTATAAGCGTTACAAGCTATATATTACGTCCTTCCACACATGTCACCCACAATGAGCACGATGAAAATATCAGAGATACTGGGCCTCACGCGGAGACTCACCAACAGCTGTCCATCCCACACAACATTCGTGAGTGGAACCAGGAAGGGCAAACGAAAGGAGTTCACTCCGCCACACAATACGAAGTGGCTTGCAGAGTTCACAGCAGTTCACTGCCACTCTAGCACGTCTCATGTGTTGTTGCTGTGGTCTTCAGTCCAGAGAGTGGTTTGATGCAGCTCTCCGTGCTACTCTATCCTGTACAAGTTTCTTCATTTCTGAGTAACTACTGAAACCTACATCCTTCTGAATCTGCTTATTGCATTCATCTCTTGGTCTCCCTCTATGATTTTTAGCCCTCACGCTTCCCTCCAACACGATATTGGTGATCCCTTGATGTCCTACCAACCGATCCCATCTTTTAGTCAGATTGTGCCACAAATTTGTCTTCTCGCCAGTTCTACTCAGTACCTGCTCATTAGTTATGTGATCTACCCATCTAATCTGCAGCATTCTTCTGTAGCACCACATTTCGAAAGCTTCTATTCTATTTTTGTCCAAACTATTTATCGTCCATGTTTCACTTACATAGTAGAAGAAGACTTCCAGAAAAGACTTCCTGACACTTGAATCTACACTAGATATTAACAAATTTCTCTTCTTGAGAAACGCTTTCCTTGCCATTGCCAGTCTACATTTCAAATCCTCTCTTCTTCGACCATCATCAGTTATTTTGCTCCCCAAATAGCAAAGCTCATCTACTACTTTAAGTGTCTCATTTTCTAATCTAATTCTCTCAGCATCACCTGATTTAATTCGACTACATTCCTTTAACCTCGTTTTGCTTTTGTTGATGTTCATCTTACATTCTCCTTTAAAGACACCTTCCATTCGGTTCAAGTGCTCTTCCAGGTCCTTTGCTGTGAAAATCATAACTGATTTAAAATCTTTACTATCTGAATTCCATTCTGACAACAAAATAGTTAACATTTGTAATTAATTATGTATGTGATTGGCAGGATTAAGCTTTGTACCACCATAGTAATGCTTTGTCTCTCACAGTGCTTGTTTTGCATGTAATATTTTCTGTACTTTATTTGTGTACGTGATGAGCCAGGCTGGCTTCAAATGGCTCTGAGCACTATGGGACTTAACACCAGAGGTCATCAGTCCCCTAGAACTTAGAACTACTTAAATCTAACTAACCTAAGGACATCACACACATCCAAGCCCGAACCTGCGACCGTAGCGGTCGCGCGGCTCCAGACTGTAGCGCGTAGAACCGCTCGGCCACCCGGGCCGGCGCCAGGCTGGGTGCAGTGGCCCAACTGACTCGGTGTTAGGACTGATCCCGCTGGAGGTTTCAGAGGAAAGTGCAAGGGGGGGGGGGGGGGGGAGGGGGACAAGCTGACAGCTCAGAGCAGCTATCAGCCAGCGACCCGGACTCTGTTATTGCATTCCTGCAGTTCGTTGTATAATGCGTGCTGCATGGTAGGGGTCCAGGGCGTGTCAAACACCTGCACTTTGAAGAGTAAAAAGTTTTTACAAGGAGTGCCATCTGCAATAATATTCTTCAAAGGAACCTTATTTTATGCCGAGGTGTCGCCTTCCAAGAATGTTGGTCGAGGGGAATTCGAAGGCAGACAAACATCTCGGCGTTCCGTGAGAAGCAACAGACCTGTATTGTGGACATGGATTCTTTTTTTTTTTTTTAAGTCGCCGATGTAGCGTCACCTAAAAAGGACTTGCAATACGGCGCCCGAAATCCCCCGAACGGGGCTTCCCGGCCAACAATCCCGTACAATCATTTCATTTACATGTAAGAGGGCTTCTCACTGGCTAATCTAAAAATAAAATAACAGAGTAGGAGATGCCGGGACGCCAGCTTTCGAGAAATGTAAATATGTCTATAGTAGCAAATGCATCTAAGGAGTAGGAGAGTTGTTTAAGAACTGCATGTATGAGTATGTGACGAGTGGTTAATGCTGGAGAACTTTTGCTATGAAAGGAGGTAGTTGTCTTGTTAGCAAAAACCATTGGGCAACATTTTGCAGAGCGTTTTTCATTGGCACACACGGATTGCGTGGGCTTGTAGTGAGGAGTAGGAAGCTAGAATGTACGATCTTCACTCAGGTCGAGGTGAAGGAGACTTCTTCTAGGGACTGTGAATAGATTATTTGGTTGAGAGACTTCATCTGGACGTAGGAGTGTACAGTTTCACGGCGATATGTACTAATAAATGTTTCTCAGGCTTCCCGCCGGGTCAATTGGCTTAAAATCCACGAGCTTTCGCCGAGTACTCCTCTGCCATTGTCAAGTGGTGACAGTCTTCTGGTTGCTGCTGCCGTCCTTATATAGCCGCGCTGCCTTCCGTGACGTCACTGGTACCCGCTCCGGCACCAAATATGGTAATGTTTGCATTGTGCGACCGAGTCCCACGCTGTGGTTAGCTGCAGGCCGCCGTCTTTATTGAGCGTGTTGTCACATAGTTTTATTTCGATCACTTCTTTTATTATGCTATCCCAAAAACTGTTAGTCCATGTGATAATAGGATATCTCGTCGAATGCGCTATGATGACCGTTTTCTAACGCATGCTCTGCTACCGCTGATTTCTCTGGGTACCGTAGAGGTAAACATCTCTCGTGTTCTACACAGTGCTGTTAAATGGCACGCACAGTCTGTCCGAAATACAACCGCCCACACCCACATGGTATTTTATACACTCCTGGCGTTCTGAGGCCTACGTCGTCTTTCACAGGCCTGAAGAGTTATCAAATTTTTGCTGGAGCCCTGAAGACCGAATCGATTTTATGCCTCTTTAGGAGCCGGCTTATCTTTCCTGTTATTGAACCACAGAAGGGCAAGAACGCAAACTTCTACGAGTCCTCCATGGAGTCTTTCCGCTTGCGTGTTTTCGGAAAGATAGCTTGCGAAATCAGACGGTTGTTGTAGCCGTTTTCCTTGAATATTTTCCGTAAGTGGCTCAGTTCCTTCGGCAAGTTTTCAGAATCCGAGACGGTTTCGGCTCGATGCACTAAGGTCCTTAGAACAGAACTTTCCTGCGACGGATGGTAATAGCTGTTAGCGTGCAGATATCGGTCTGCGTGGGTGGGTTTCCGGTAAACGCTGTGACTGAGACACCCAGCTGCTTTGCGGCGGACGAGGACATCAAGGAACGGCAAACTCTGTCTCCATCGTGAACTTGATGTCATGGATGTTGTTCAAAAAATGATTTCAAATGGTTCTGCGCACTATGGGACTCAACTGCTGAGGTCATAAGTCCCCTAAAACTTAGAACTACTTAAACCTAACTAACCTGAGGACAACACAAACATCCATGCCCGAGGCAGGATTCGAACCTGCGACCGTAGCGGTCGCGCGGTTCCAGACTGTAGCGCCAGAACCGCTCGGCCACCAGCGGCCGGCATGGATGTTGTTGATGTGGTCCAAGAAGTACTTGGCCGAAAGCTCGTGGATTTTAAACCACCTGACGGGGCTGGTAGGCCGTAAAACCTTTATTAGTATTGACATCTGGAGATTGACAGAGTTTGCAGCTCTCCACACAACTGAGTGCTGAATATGATGAGAACTTGGAGGGGCGCGACCAGGATGTGAGACTTACCGTGCATTTGTAGGGCTGTTAGGATTACTTCATTCTCCCAGTCCTATACTCTCCTCGAGTGAAGGTTCATTAATGACTCCTCTGGCAATGTTAGTTACATTTGTAGTTTTTCAATCTTCTGGGAGGTTTAGACAATCATTGTGTGACCACCACATATTTATCTTCCCATAATTCACATGTAGGTTATTTTCTTGTCCCATTCACCTAAATTCTTCAGTCTTTGCTGGGGCAAGTAAGTGTTAGATTAGTACTGTTCCATGTCAACAATTGTTAATTTTCTTATTCTCTGCATCTCTTGTGATCGAACAGACCCTATAATGTGCCTGGGAGAAGGTTCATCAAATCACTTTCACAGTGGAATGAAATTTTCACTCTGCAGCGGAGTTTGCGCTGATATGAAACTTCCTGGCAGATTAAAACTGTGTGCCGGACCGAGACTCGAACTTGGGACCTTTGCCTCTCGCGGGCAAGTGCTCTACCAACTGAGCTACCCAAGCACGACTCACGCCCCGACCTCACAGCCTTACTTCCGCCAGTACTTCGTCTCCCACTTTCCAAACCTCACAGAAGCTCTCCTGCTAGTTCGAGTCTCGGTCCGGCACACAGTTTTAATCTGGCAGGAAGTTTCACTTTCACACTAATTCTCTATTATTCCACTCTCGAACAGCGCGCGAAAAAAGGGAACACCTATATTTTTCCGTGCGACCTCTGATTTCCCTTTTTATTATGATGATCGTTTCTCACTATGTAGGTTGGCGTTAACAAAACTTTTTTGCATTCGGAGGAGAGAGTTGGTGATTGAAATTTCATGAGAAGATCCCAACGCAACGAGAAGCGCCCTTGTTTTAATTATGCCCGTCCCAAATCCTGTCCGTCACACTCTCTACCCTATTTCTCGATAATACAAAACGTGCGGCCCTTCTTTGAACTTTCTCGATGCACTCCGTTCACCTCATCTGGTGAGGACCCCACATCGCGCAGAAGAACTCCAAAAAGAGGACAGTCAAGCGCAGGAAAGACAGTGTCTTTAGTTGAGCTGTTGCATCTTCTAAGTGTTCTGCCAATAAAAAGCAGGCTTTGGTTCGTGTCTCTCAACATATTAGCTGTGTTCTTTGCAATTTAAGTTATTCGTAATTGTAATTCCTAGATATTTAGTTGAATTTGCGGCCTTTAGATTTGATTTTTTTACCGTGTAACCCAAGTTTAACGGATTCCTTTTAGCACTCATGTGGATGACCTTACACTTCCATTATTTAGGGTCAATTGCTAATTTTCGTACTACGTAGATATCGAAATCGTTTTGCAATTGGTTTTGATCTTATGATGACTTTACTAGTCAGCATCATCTGCAACAACCTAAGACGGCTGCTCGGATTGTCTCCTAAATCGTTTATATGGATAAGGAACAGCAGAGGGTCTATAATATACCTTGGGGAACGCCAGAAATCACTTCTGTTTTACTCTATGAGCTTCCGTCAGTTGCTACGAACTGTGACCTCTCTGACAGGAAATCACGAATCCAATCGCATAACAGAGACGATATTCCATAAGCACGCAATTTGATTACAAGCCACTTGTGGGTACGGTGTCAGAAGCCTTCTGGAAATCTAGAAATGCCGAATCAATTTGAAATCCCTTGATAGCACTCGACACTTCATGTGTTGAAAGAGCTAGTTAACGATTTTTTTTTATTTTTTATTTTTTTTTTAAATCTGTGTTGACTATGTGCGAACAGATCGTTCTCTTCAAGGTAATTCATCATGTTCGGACGCAATATATGTCCCAAAACCGTGGTGAATATCAGCGTTAATGATGTGGGTCTGTAATATAGTGAGTTATTCCTTCTGCCTTTCTTGAATATTGGCATAACCTGAACAACTTTCCAGTCTTTAGGTAAGGATCCTTCATCGAGCGAGCTGTTGTATATGATTGTTAAGGATGGAGCTTTTGCATCAGAATAATGTGAAAGGAACCTAATTGGTATATAATCTGGACCGCAAGATGTGCTTTTATTAAGTGATTTGAGTGCTTCACTGCTCCGAGGATATCTGTTTCTAAGTTACCCTTGTTGGCCGCTGTACTTGTATAGTATTCTGGCATTTCTACTTCGTCTTCCTTGGTGAAGGAATTTCTGACGGTTGTGTTTAGCAACTCTATTTCAGCAGCACTGTCATCGACGATGTTTCTACTGCTATCGCTCAGGGAAGACATTTCTTGTGTGTTACCGCTAGCATACTTACGTAACACCAGGCTTGGACTTCCTGCCAGGTTTCCAGACAAAGTTTCGTTGTGGAAATTATCAATAGCGTCTCACATTGAAGTCCGCGCTAAATTTCGACCTTCTGGTTTGATGCTCAATATTATCTGCGGATGCTAAGAGGTCAAGTGTACTTCCACAACCGTTTACTATTCGAGTGGCTGGCTCTGAGCACTATGGGACTTAACATCTGAGGTCATCAGTCCCCTAGAACGTATAACTACTTAAACCTAACTAACCTAAGGACATCACACACATCCATGTGTTGTGGACTGGCAAGACAGCCAATCCACTATGACAGGAAGCCGAAAGGCACGCGTTTAAGCTCACGCAGGCTGGCGTGAGGTCTGGAAAATGACAAGGAATTGAGACTAGCAAAAAAGGTACGTAGCTTCTGGAATACTTAACTTTAATCTATAATTGGTGAACATCGGTCTGACGGTACATGCATCACAAGATAAACAGCAAATGATAATGGAGCCTTGCTAGGTTGTAGCAAATGACGTAGCTGAAGGCTACGCTAACTGTCGTCTCGGCAAATGAGAACGTATTTTGTCAGTGAACCATCGCTAGTAAAGTCGGTTGTACAACTGGGGCTAGTGCTAGGAAGTCTCTCTAGACCTGCCGTGTGGCGGCGCTCGGTCTGCAATCACTGATAGTGGCGACACGTGGGTCCGACGTATACTACCGGACCGCGGCCGAAATAAAGGCTACCACCTAGCAAGTGTGGTGTCTGGCGGTGACACCACACCATGCCCGAGGCAGGATTCGAACCTGCGACCGTAGCGGTCACGCGGTTCCAGACTGAAGCGCCTAGAACCGCACGGCCACACCGGCCGGCTATTCGAGTGGGCTCATGAACTAACTGTTCGAAATAATTTTCACCGAATTCCTTTAGCACAATTTCTGATGATGTTTTATGCGTACCTCCGGATTTAAATCTGAATTTTCGTCAACATAATGAGGGTAAATTGAAGTCATCAGCAACTATAATTGTAAGAGTCGGGTACGTGTTTGAAATTAGATAATTTGTGATTCATGATCTTAGTATAGAACTTGTAAAAAACAGAGATTAATGTGGACCACTGTTTCATTTCATAGTTAGACGATCAGACTGTTTGTTATCTTTTGTGAGTTACAACACCAGGGGCCATCTCAGTCTTATTAGTTACCCGTTGCGCCCCACCAGTTTTTATTAAATGCCTATCTGCCCGTCCCATCAAGGCGGATCATTCTGACATTGAAAGGGGTATATCTAAAGGTCAGCTGCACTTTCACAGAAAGAGCTGGAGACACCTCCATAGAATTTTGGTTAATCTGGAAATTCTGATCCGCAGTTATAACATATCGCATAAAGTTTGAAATCTTGTTCATTCATTGGTTGTAATTTCAGATCTGATTATTTTGTGTAATTGAGATGAAATTTGTAATAAATACAAATAACAACTTTGATAATTACTAGAAGTTCAGGAAAAATAAAGTTAATTGACTTTTGCATGTAATTAACGAAAATAATTTTCTTGTAGCCTTCTTGTGATTCAGCGCTGGTTAGTACTGGTCCAGTTTGATATTTTGAATAGTGTTATCATCTGCACTGTACCTTTGGGGGAGTAATTATTTCAGTTATTTTAGAGATTACTAATCTCATTTTGCATTTGGGATAGCTGTTCGAGTGTTAGCTGTGTTTCAGCAGTAAAAATTTGTAGAGTTGCTTGGGATCGCCTTTGACACGGCCGATAGCTAGGTGTTTAACTAGAATGATTGTAGTGTAACAAGATAAATGTACCCTGAAAAGCGTAGATAGAGGTGTTAACATGGAGAGTCAACGGTAAATTGATGAGCCAGATAGCTCTAGAACGTTGCAGGTAGTTGGTTTATGAAAGAAAGACACGTGGAGGCCGGCCTACAGAAACACAAAACAGTGGGGACAGTTTAGGGCCCAGTTCGACAGTTAATGGGGTCCGCCACGAGGCCCGACAGGTAACGTCAGAACCTATTGCTACAGTAAATGAGGAAATGACATCCAATAACATGGGTCGTGAGTCGACCTCGCCTCTACTTCTTGCGTCTCACTGGCCTGCCATGAAAGCGTTTACACAAGATATGAAGAAAAGTAATCATGAGCAAGACAGAAAGAATGATGAACTAAAGCAAATAACGTAAGAAAATAAAAGAAGGATCAATTTACACGCAGATTCAAATAAATTGTTGCGCAAAGTAAACAAATCCAGGACAATTTGGTAAAGAAAATTGATGTTCAGAAGCGAGAATTTAATGACAAGTTAAGTCATCTGTGAAAGAGGCACAAAGGGTCATTGAAGAATTAAGAAAAGAGGTCACAGTTGTGTGAATGAATCTCGAATCAATGGGCACATGGCAAGACAATCCACAGTTGGAGAGTCAAGTAGCAACCAGGTTGAAACGATACGCGATGGAATAACAGGTGCAGTTATTTTTTTTTAAATGTTATGGGACTGAACTGCTAAGGTCATCAGTCCCTAAGCTTACACACTACCTAACCTAGATTATCCTAAGGACAAACACACACACCCACGCACGAGGGAGGACTCGAACCTCCGCCGGGACCAGCCGCTGCAGCGATGTTGTTCGTCAATACCTTATACGTTGGATCAGCGGCGGTATGATGAAAGAAGGGACAATGGTGGATTTCTAGAGTGAATGGCGGTAATAGAGATTCACAACTCTAATATCCAGCATAACAAGCAGAGCGATGAGCAGAATGCCAGGCTGGGAAATTCACTGGTAACACCAGCTGTGGGCAGGGATGCTGAGTGTACGAAAGTGCCCAGAACACTATCATCGATTTCCATGAGCTACAGAGTAGGTTAGTAGGAGAAGAAAGTAAAGAACGGAGTCGTAATTATTCTGTAACTAACGTAAATATTAATGGTAGATTGGTACCATGTGTGCTGGTTTGAGGGAGCCAGATATTAGTGATTGTCAAAGAATTATATGAGGCATGTGACAAGCAAAATTTACAGTAGGCATTTAAAATGCGTGAAATGTGAGTGCGTGGTAGTGTGAGAAACAAAAGTGCAGAAGTTAAAAAGCAAGTCAGGGCCGAAACCGAATGTCAATCGCATAAGTACAACACAAACTTTTTGGTTATCAAAATCTTGTTGTGAAAGTAATTTTAGGAATAGACTACTTAAAACAATATCAAATAGTTTTTCACCTGAAGCAAACGGCTGCCATGTGGATAATCAATAGGTCAAATTAAAATTCAGAGATCATCACGGGAATCAGTTGAAGGCAGATTCAGTTCATTAGGACCCTTGGTCACTAGCGATGATGTTCCCAACATGTTAGGTCGCGATGATGGATACTGGACATGCAAAAAGGAGCTAGAAGAAGTCCCATTTGCAGTCATGGGCAATGAGACTAACGAGAATGAAGGATGGAGGTACACTACTGGCACATTAAAATTGCTACACCACGAGAATGACGTGCTACAGACGCGAAATTTAACCGACAGGAAGAAGATGCTGTGATGTGCAAATGATTAGCTTTTCAGAGCATTCACACAAGGTTGGAGCCGGTGACGACACCTACAACGTGCTGACTTGAGGAAAGTTTCCAACCGATTTCTCATTCACAAACAGCAGTTGACCGGCGTCGCCTGGTGAAACGTTGTTGTCATGCCTCGTGTAAGGAGGAGAAATGCTTACCATCACGTTTCCGATTTTGATAAAGGTCGGATTGCAGCCTATCGCGATTACGGTTTATCGTATCGCTACATTGGTGCTCGCATTGGTCGAGATCCAATGACTGTTACCAGAATATGGAATCGGTGGGTTCAGGAGGGTAATACGGAACGTCTCGCTGGATCCCAACGGCCTCGTATCACTAGCAGTCGAGATGAGAGGCATCTTATCCGCATGCCTGTAACGGATCGTACAGCCACGTCTCGATCCCTGAGTCAACAGATGGGGACGTTTGCAAAACAACAACCATCTGCACGAACAGTTCGACGACGTTTGTAGCAGCACGGACTATCAGCTCGGAGACCATGGCTGCGGTTACCCTTGACACTGCATCACAGACAGGAGCGCCTGCGATGGTGTACTCAACGACGAACCTGGGTGCACGAATGGCAAAACGTCATTTTTTCGGATGAATGCAGGTTCTGCTTACAGCATCATGATGGTCGCATCCGTGTTTGGCGACAGCATGGTGAACGCACATTGAAAGCGTGTATTCGTCTTCGCCATACTGGCGTATCACCCGGCGTGATGGTATGGGGTGCCATTGGTTACACGGCTTGGTCACCTCTTGTTCGCATTGACGGCACTTTGAACAGTGGACGTTACATTTCAGATGTGTTACGACTCGTGGCTCTACCCTTCATTCGATCCCTGCGAAACCCTACATTTCAGCAGGATAATGCACGACCGCATGTTGCAGGTCCTATACGGGCCTTTCTGGATAAACAAAATGTTCGACTGCTGCCCTGGCCAGCACATTCTCCAGATCTCTCACCAATTGAAAACGTCTGGTCAATGGTGGCCGAGCAGTGGCTCGTCACAATAGCCCAGTCACTACTCTTGATGAACTGTGGTATCGTGTTGAAGCTGGATGGGCAGCTGTACCTGTAAACGCCATCCAAACTCTGTTTGACTCAATGCCCAGGCGTATCATGGCCGTTATTACGGCCAGAGGTGGTTGTTCTGGGATCTATGCACCCAAATTGCGTGAAAATGGAATCACATGTCAGTTCTAGTATAATATATTTGTCCAATGAATACCCGTTTACCATCTGCATTTCTTCTTGGTGTAGCAATTTTAATGGCCAGTAGTGTATATGAGTAATGGTGAAGCAGAATTCGAGGAGGAGCGAGATTGTGTACTTTATCAATCATCAGTCTCTGTGTCTGATGAAATTACGAATATGGTAACCTGAGTGAGTGATGGAGGTGCTGAAGACGATTATGAAGATTATAATGCGGACTGGGAAGATATAGTCACCAGTAAGTCAGATTCTGAAGACGGTGAATAAGTGGGTGCAACATCATCGATGACAGTGGTCCGAATTTTGATATCGTCAACCCTTGATGCGCTTGAGGCCACATCTGATAAGGACAAGAAGTGAACCGTGGGCCGATTCGGATAGTGACAAATTCGTGTCAGGATGGCAAAAGGATTTACAATGAGAGGGAGTAAGGGAATTCCGGAGCCGTTGTTTAGGGAGGGGTATTTCCTTCGAAGAACCGGGGAATGTGGCAGTAAGGACGACCCCTGAGGAATCAGTTTGAAGAAGAAGGACTGGAGTAGATGGATGTTGCTGGTCACTAGTGCAAGGAAACTGTTCGTTTATTAATGTGGTAATGAATAACATTTTCCGTGTATATAGATTTTCTCTTTATGTTAGACCGTTAATGTGAGTCGATCAAGTATTAATGACAGTGTGCATGGAAAACGAATGTGCGTATTGGTCCAACTGCTTAAACAAACCTAATAAGTTGGATAATGAGACACAGTAAGGCATTCGGACTGTTGTAATTAATTCGGGTGGTTAAATTTGTTGTCAGCAACAAGGTAATTTCAAATTTGTGGAGGTGCTCACAGAAGTGTAGGTACACTTGCAACAGGTTCTTTTATACCTACTGTGCGCCTTACTGGGAGAGAAAAGTGATACATTATAGCGTTGTCGAACTTGAGACACAACGAATAGTAAGCCAAAAGGGAAACATATGAAGAACTTTAAGAAGTTCAAAGAATAAGGCTTGTATAGTTATAGGCTTGTATAGTTATAGGCTTGTATAGTTACAGGCTTGTATAGTTATAAGTTATAGGCGCCGGCACCTGTCTCTAGGCCACTGCTTCAGCAGCAAACACGACTTTGTAGGCTGACGGACCAAAAAAGTCGGAACGTCTCGCAATGTTGTTTGTTATTCAGTAATCGCGATTGATTGCAAAGATCGCACTGTGAAGGAGATGGAGCTATCTGCTGCGTAGAAAGGACTTGTCTCCTAAAAATGCAATCCTCGTTGCCTCGTTGGATGACGCTTTCGGACACGGGTTTCCATCCACAGTTTATTTTTCTCCTGGAACCCTAAATTGTCTCCAATTTTCTTCGATATCCAGGACAAAAATACACTGAAGACGAAAAACCGTGTCTGAGATCATCGTCCACCAAAGCAACAGAGCATTGCATTCATAGGAGACAAGATCCTCCTATGCAACAGCTAACCCTGTCTTCTCCACTGGCGATCGCGGCAGTTAGTCGCAATCACTGTATATCTAACAACATTGCGGAGACGGGCCGCCCACGGTCCTTCAGCTTACGAAGTTATGTTTGCTGTCGAATTGGTGGCCTACCTATGACTTCGACGGTCTGTAACGTTGTTGGTGACGTTCCTGGACACAGTTTCCTATTCCCATGTTGCTCCTCATGACACCCTCTACTACCCCCCGAAGTTTGGCGCAACATTTCTGGGACCCTGTGTATGAGATAACGTGAGCGTTATTGATGATATTTTTGAGGTCATGTGAACTGGTTAGTGAAAGGAAGGGATTAATGGAGCCACTTGCGAGGAATGCTCTGAGCGAAGGCGTAGCGAATTTATGTTGTTGTACTAATGCAGGGTTAGAACTAGGCGGTTTGTGAGGTCAGTGGCAAAATGATTTGTTATTTACATGTGTGTCTGATCACTTTGTTGCCAGTAAGAGCATCTACATTTCGACGAAAGGCGACTCAGCAGTAAAGAAAGTGGGAATGACTTGTGGAATCCAAATCTTTTAGGTACAATGAGGGAGGACAATGATTAAAACGTATGCCAACGTGAAAAGTAGACAAGAACACGAAGATGAACTCCCGGACGTGAGAACTGATTAAACAGAAGGTTATCAGTAGAAATCGTTTTAGAAGTAATCTACGTCTACATCTATACGGTTACTTTGCAATTCACACTTAAGTGCCTGGCAGTGGGTTCATCGAACCATTTTCATACTACTTCTTTACCATTCTCGAATGGCGCTTGGGAAAAAGGAGCACCTAAATCTTTCCGTTCGAGCTCTGATTTCTCTTATTTTATTATGATGATCATTTCTCCCTATGTAGGTGGGTATCAACAAACTATTTACGCATTCGGAATAGAAGGTTAGTGATTGAAATTTCATAAATAGATTTCGCCGCAAATAAATCCGCCTTTGTTTCAGTGACTGCCACCCTAACAAGCGTATCATATCAGTGACACTCTCTCCCCTATTGCCCTTCTTTGCACTTTTTCGATGTCCTCCGTCAATCCTACCTGGTAAGAATCCCATACCGCGCAGCAATATTCCAGCAGAGGACGGACAAGTGTAATGTAGGCTGTCTCTTTAGTGGGTTTGTCACATTTCTAAGTGTTCTGCCAACAAAGCGCAGTCTTTGTTTCTCCTTTCCCACAATTTTATCTGTGTGGTCTTTCCAGTTTAAGTTGCTCGTAATTGTAATTCCTAGGTATTTAGTCGAATTTACAGCCTTTAGATTTGTGCGATTTATCGTATATCCAAAATTTATGGTTCAAATGGCTCTGAGCACTATGGGACTCAACTGCTGAGGTCATTAGTCCCCTAGAACTTAGAACTAGTTAAACCTAACTAACCTAAGGACATCACAAACATCCATGCCCGAGGCAGGATTCGAACCTGCGACCGTAGCGTCCAAAATTTATCGGATTTCTTGTAATACCCATGTGGATGACCTCGCACTTTTCTTTGCTTAGTGCTAATTGCCACTTTTCGCACCATGCAGAAATTCTCTATAGATCATTTTGTAATTGGAATTGATCGTCTAATGATTTTACTAGACGGTAAATTACAGTGTCATCTGCAAACAATGTAAGGGAGCTGCTCAGGTTATCACCTAGATCATTTATGTAAATCAGGAACAGCAGAGGCCTATGACACTGCCTTCTGGTTCGCCAGATATCACTTCTGTTCTACTCGATGATTTACCGTCTATCACTACGAACTGTGACCTCTCTGAGAGGAAATCACGAATCCAGTCACACAACTGAGACGATACTCCATATGCACGCAATTTGATTAATAGTCGCTTGTGAGGAACGGTATCAAAAGCCTTCTGGAAATCTAGGGATATGGAATCGATCTGAGATCCCTTGTCGACAACACTCATTACTTCGTGGGAATAAAGAGCTAACTGTGTTGCACAAGAACGATATTTTCTGAATTCGTGTTGGTTATGTATCAATAAGTCATTTTCTTCAAGGTGGTTCATAATGTTCGAGTACAGCACGTTCCAAAATCTTACTGCCGGTTGGGTCTGTAATTCAATGGGTTACTCCTATTTTCCTTCTTGAATATTGGTGTGACCTGTGCTACTTTCCAGTCTTTAGGAACAGACCTTTCGTCAAGTGAGCGGTTGTATGTGATTGCTAAGAAATGCGCTATTGTGTCCTCATACTCTGAGAGGAACCTGATTGGTATACCATCTGGACTGGAACACTTGCCTTTCTTAAGTGATTTGAGTTGTTTCGGAACACCTAAGATATCTACTTTTATGTCACTCATGCTAACAGCTGTTCTGGTTTCGAATTCTGGAATATTTACTTCGTCTTCTTTCGTGAAGGAATTACGGAAAACTGTATTTAGTAATTCCGCTTTAGTGGCACCACCGTCGTTAACATTTCCTTCGCTATCGCGCAGTGACAGTATTGACTATTTTTTGCCACTGGTGTGCTTTACACACGACCAGACTCCCTTTGGGTTTTCTACCATACTTTGAGACAATATTTCATTGTGGAAACTATTAAAAGCATCTCGCATTGACGTCCGCACTAAATTTCGAGCTTCCGTGAAAGTTAGACAGTCTTGGGGCTTTCACGTTCTTCTGAATTTGGCATGTAACATGTGAAAGAGTTTTTTCAAGGTAATGCAGTATTGCACTGCATTAACTTGCGAAAACTGAATGTGGTGTTCCATAACAACTGAGTAAATTGTCAGATTAATAATGGTAGATCCATATTGAAAAATGAGTATCTGAAACCACGACCAGAATCTGGATGACGAATTGTATTGAGTATAAATGGAATGTAGAAAGGTGGTGTGGTAGCATTGTGGGACCCACATTAGTTTACACTTGCATCACTTTGTGGTGAAATTGTCGACGGAGAACAAAGGAGTCTTGATTGGGTATTAATGACCTGTCAGTATTTGTATCTATGGATACCTCAGGGCAGTTAACCTAGTGAAGTAAACAGCATGATGGGAAGGACTGACAGTGGAAATGGCAATCACTACCTTCCTACCAACCTGTCTGACGTTACAAAGGTTATAAATTAAAAATCTGCATGACTAATTAGTACCATACTGTCTTTGATCATATAAGTATACAATACAGTTGTTTTACTGCTGAAATGAATAAGTAATGAGTAGTAAATTATTACTGGGAAAATGTTGGTAAAGTAACAATACCCTTGTAAATGTACTAATAACTTTCCTGTGTCTGAGTTATGTCCTTCACAACAAAGTTAAATAAGTTTAGTATTGAAAATTAATATCTCATGATTAATGACGCTAGACTGCTACACTGAGAGAGTACAGACCAGCCGTGAAAAAGAGATACAAGTAAAGGCTGTTTTACAGGCGTGCCACTGCTGAGGACTCGTTGGAGGTCATGCTGCCCCAGCAAGTGATGGGGAAAGGGGATCAATCACTTTCCGTCCACTGGGGGAGACAAACAGCCTTCCAGTGTTCGCCTGGCTGACCTACGCCTCTTGATGGAGGCCAGGATTCACCCATCCAGCCACTCAAGAACACGAGGTACGTGCGCTGACCAGTGTTCCACAATGGAATCGTCCTCACCTGGGCTAACGATAGCAGACTGCATATCACCAACATGGACGACTCCCGAGAGAAGACCTTGGGAGGAGCTGCCTGCAATCTGTTATGACCAACCTGTTCACCTGTTTCCTCAGGTGTAAACAACAACATACACATTCCAATAAAGGCTCAGACAAGCCTTGTTGCTAATACTATATGGGGTCTGCAACAGGACGATTGACATTTTTGCTGCCCGTGCAACACAATAAATTGAACGGTTCTTCCTTCTGTACGCGTAATTCTGGACAAACATAAAGCATTCCGTGGACTAAGAAAAGCGTGTTCATGAGACCATGTGCTCATCAGACAATTTTACACAAGTGATGGAGCTTCTGTAAATATTGGCAGGTGAAAGTTCGAAACTAAGCAATCGAGTGTCACATCAGAGAACATTTCCAATGAGCTATGTCAAGCATCTCAAATTGTACTAGTAATTGGAGGTACACTTTTTGAGCAAGTGAAAAGGCACTATATACTGCTTAAATTGGACATAAACCTGGAAGTGCAGTTGGCAGATGTACACATTTGATAGATGTGTTAGAAGTGAGTGTTACCAGAAAGAAGTGAAGACTCTAGAAATGTAGTTACTGACTTGAATTTCTTGGTACTGGTGCAGTGTTGTGGTAGTCTTTGGTGTGAGGGTGATGTATTAAACGTCTAGATGGTGCTCTCCAGTGAGAGTAGACTAGAGAACTTCGAACTGAACTAACTCTCACCATGATCATTTCGAACTCCAGGTCATCCATTAGACTTTGAAGGTGAAATTCATCCAGCCTCTAGTGAACCCTCGTTGTGTGTCACTGTCTCCTGGAGTCAAAGTGAAATGTGATAAACCAAGCTTATGTGATAAACTAAGAAAAACCTCAAGTAAGTGACTCACAGTTTGTGTTGTTGTATTTTCTTTCAGGGACTGACTTATAAGTCATGGTAAGTATCACTGACACTTGTAGAGTATTTATTTTTTCATTTGTGGTAAATGGTACAACTAGCACTCTGGTGACACATTTTTGCCAACAACAACAGTGATGTGATTTAAAAGTTATTGTGCTTGGTTTTGTATTATTTGTGACATTATAAAATTTTGTAACTTTAATGTATATTGCATGAAATGTGGGTCACCCTGCGAAGAGGACAGAATTCATTTTTCATAATTTTAAAATGTCCTATGTTAGATCCCAATATTACTGGTTGATTTTTACCCATGAATTATTATTTCTTTGTGCATATCAAGCGCATTCGTGAGACCATTGGCTTCATGAAAGTATTCTAGTAGTCTGCTTGATTATCTTCATGAGTTCCTAATTTTTGATGATATTTTTGACGTGTAATGTTAATGTTGTCTGTTTCATTTTTTTGTGTGGGTCATCTGCTTTCATCGAGCAAATAAATCCCAAACCGTATTTACAGATTTTTCAACAAGTCTATGTATTAACAGTCCTCGATATTTACTGAAGTTTAGAGTTTTATGTTTGAGTAGGTGTCTATGCTACGCGTGCTGTCATGTGCAGTAAGGATGTGTGTGAGTGTTCGTCAGATAGTAAACTGTTACAAGAAGCAATAGATGTCAATTACTAATAAATATTATAATAAAGAGTGAATATGAGGAGTCAAGTAAGCCATCATTATGATGAGAGTGACGGTAAGTCAGCCAGTAAGAAATGCAAATTTGGAAGACTATCTAACTGTGAATGTGGGAAAGCATTTCAAGAGTAACCAATTTAAAGTTAAATGAAGGAATGAAATATGTAACCTGGTGTTCCCCACATCCTACTGTGTTCCCTGAAATGAGGTTTTCGACTGCTTATGCCAGCATCTGGAATGAATGGATTGGATTTCTTTCAGAATGAGTGGGTATTGTGGTAATAAGTAAGAACATGATCCCTTGGCAAAGAATCCTTTACAGTCGTCCTGAGCAACCCTTTTCATCGAGAATAGGAGATGCCAATAATCTAAACTTTCTTGATGTGGTCAAACTACGATGGATCCGAGAGCAACTTATCTGTGCAAGAGTTTTTCCTGGTGGCAAGAGTAACGATAAATGTCCGTCCATTTCTATTGCCAGGACTTTGCTGTCTATTTCTGTATTAATTAATTTTGTTTCCTGACGGTTGTTTTGCATGTAATTTTCTCTGTAGGTTAGTTGGGTACGTAATGAGCCAGACTGGGCACAGTAGGCCAGGTCAGTGACTTGATATTAGGACTGATCCCCCTGGGAGATGCAGTCCGTCTTTCAGAGAAAAGTACGAGGGTACGAGATGAGCCGATCTCTGGGGCCAGGTAGTGGCCAGTGAGCCGCCCATTGTCAGTGCTTGTGTCTGCGAGTCGCGTTCCTGTCGTTGCTTGCATACTGTGCCCTGTCCAATACGGATCCAAGGCCTCATTCACAGAAATACTATGGAAATGCCGTGTGGCTAGGGCCTCCAGTCGGGTAGACCGTTTGCGTGGTGCAAGTCTTTCGAATTGATGCCACTTCGGCGACTTGGGTGTCGATGGGGATGAAACGATGATGATAAGGACAACACAACACCCAGTCCCTGAGCGGAGAAAATCTCCTACCCTTCCGGGAATCGAACCCGGGCCGTTACGTATGACATTCCGTCGTGCTGACCACTCAGCTACCAGGGGCGGACACAGATATACTACAACATAGTGTGACGAACACCTGCACTTGCAGGGCGTCTCAGTTTCTACAAGCAGTGCCATCTGCCGTAACATACTTCAAACGAACCTTGTTTTACACTAACGAGTCGCCTCCCAAGAACACTGGATGAGGGGAGTCAGTGATGATAAAAATCTTGCCGTTCCATGAGAAGCAGCAGACCTGCATCGTGGGCAGGGATTCTTTGCTCTTTGTAATGTAATGAGCCAACTATTCGGCGCCGTTTTTTGGGGGTTAATTAATCTCAACTATAATTAGGAGGGCTACTCTAAAAAGTTAGCAGAGTAGGAGAAGCCAGGAAGCCAGTTCTTGAGAAATACAGACGCCGAGATGAGCATACTATCTGCAGTAGTAAACTTAGCTGAGGAGTGGGACAGTAACTCAGCATTGTTGAAGAACTGATTTCCAAGATGTTACTCCAGGCAGGTGTAAAATGAATGTGCGCAACGGCAAATAATAAACTCTAAAATGAAGATTTGGCCCTGTCTGACTACCCCCTGAAGCAGATCTTAGGATCTCTTAATGGACTTTAACATACACTCCTAGAAATTGAAATAAGAACACCGTGAATTCATTGTCCCAGGAAGGGGAAACTTTATTGACACATTCCTGGGGTCAGATACATCACATGATCACACTGACAGAACCACAGGCACATAGACACAGGCAACAGAGCATGCACAATGTCGGCACTAGTACAGTGTATATCCACCTTTCGCAGCAATGCAGGCTGCTATTCTCCCATGGAGACGATCGTAGAGATGCTGGATGTAGTCCTGTGGAACGGCTTGCCATGCCATTTCCACCTGGCGCCTCAGTTGGACCAGCGTTCGTGCTGGACGTGCAGACCGCGTGAGACGACGCTTCATCCAGTCCCAAACATGCTCAATGGGGGACAGATCCGGAGATCTTGCTGGCCAGGGTAGTTGACTTACACCTTCTAGAGCACGTTGGGTGGCACGGGATACATGCGGACGTGCATTGTCCTGTTGGAACAGCAAGTTCCCTTGCCGGTTTAGGAATGGGTTCGATGACGGTTTGGATGTACCGTGCACTATTCAGTGTCCCCTCGACGATCCCAGTGGTGTACGGCCAGTGTAGGAGATCACTCCCCACACCATGATGCCGGGTGTTGGCCCTGTGTGCCACGGTCGTATGCAGTCCTGATTGTGGCGCTCACCTGCACGGCGCCAAACACGCATACGACCATCATTGGCACCAAGGCAGAAGCGACTCTCATCGCTGAAGACGACACGTCTCCATTCGTCCCTCCATTCACGCCTGTCGCGACACCACTGGAGGCGGGCTGCACGATGTTGGGGCGTGAGCGGAAGACGGCCTAACGGTGTGCGGGACCGTAGCCCAGCTTCATGGAGACGGTTGCGAATGGTTCTCACCGATACCCCAGGAGCAACAGTGTCCCTAATTTGCTGGGAAGTGGCGGTGCGGTCCCCTACGGCACTGCGTAGGATCCTACGGTCTTGGCGTGCATCCGTGCGTCGCTGCGGTCCGGTCCCAGGTCGACGGGCACGTGCACCTTCCGCCGACCACTGGCGACAACATCGATGTACTGTAGAGACCTCACGCCCCACGTGTTGAGCAATTCGGCGGTACGTCCACCCGGCCTCCCGCATGCCCACTATACGCCCTCGCTCAAAGTCCGTCAACTGCACATACGGTTCACGCCCACGCTGTCGCGGCATGCTACCAGTGTTAAAGACTGCGATGGAGCTCCGTATGCCACGGCAAACTGGCTGACACTGACGGCGGCGGTGCACAAATGCTGCGCAGCTAGCGCCATTCGACGGCCAACACCGCGGTTCCTGGTGTGTCCGCTGTGCCGTGCGTGTGATCATTGCTTGTACAGCCCTCTCGCAGTGTCCGGAGCAAGTATGGTGGGTCTGACACACCGGTGTCAATGTGTTCTTTTTTCCATTTCCAGGAGTGTATAAATTACAACCTAAACATAAATGAATGATTAAGGCTACTAATATTACTAAATGATAAACGTTGTTCCTGCTTATATATTTATTGTAGATTAAAGAAAACCTTTATATTACGCAGTTTACATGTCCTAAGTCAAATTACAAATCAATTGCCCAACTCTGCCCCTTATTATGACTACGCGATCTAATATCAATAGCGCGGAATGACTGACATCATCTACGTACCAAACACTAGAAGACACTACTTTCAAAGATGATCTACGGTGGTGTGGAACCTCAGTGGAAATAAACTAACGTGATCACAAAAAATGGTTCAAAAGCCTCTGAGCACTATGGGATTTAAAATCTGAGGTCATCAGTCCCCTAGAACTCAGAACTACTTGAACCTAACTAACCTAAGGACATCACACATATCCATGCCCGAGGCATGATTCGAACCTGCGACCGTAGCGGTCGCGCGGTTCCAGACTATAGCGCCTAGACCCGTCGGCCACCCCGGCCGGCTAACATGAACACAGCTATTAAGATTTTATACCTTAATACGCCGAAGCAGTTTGCGATATCACCGTATGTACTGCGTCCGGTGCACCGAACTGATGGTTCTCGTACTCGTCTGCGACGATGCAAGAACTCCAGCCACAAATAAACTCTTTCAAACACTAGGACAGCAGAAGGCGGTCCTCTGACTAATATACTCTAATACTCTCTTCTCCTCTCTGTGTTCTACAGACGAGAAACGCGAACTCCCAGCCACAAGGACGGAGTTCAGATTACGTCTCAACGTAAATATAGGCAGAGAAAGTGCTCTCAATTACTGAACGCTGCGTACTCAACGACGACTTCCAACCCGGAGGTGAAGTCCTGAGTCGTATAGGTTCGCAACAGTACAGTGCCTGACTGTTCTAACTATAAACTCTCCTGAGAGCAAAGACAGTAAGTCTGTCCGTACCAACAAAGCTGATATTGAGCGACCGTCACACACGGGCGCTCACGACGGAAGACCTCGTCTCTCCAGCACTGGCTTCCCAGGAAGACTCGGCTCCCCACCATCGTACTTCCGAAAACGTATCATATTCCCGAAACCACGCAATATTCTCCCTCTCTACAGATTCTTCCGAACGCCGACGAACGATATTTTAGTCTTTTGTCGCACAGCGCAGAAAGTTTGCGAGGAAAAACTTATACTCGTACAATGGTACGCTTCTGAGTAAAAATCCTTGGAAATAACGCAGCCTGCGTGGTTTCCGAGGTGTCGCATCTTCGTTCCTCTCACCTGCGTCCAAGATTTTCAGCGCTCGGAAATATTATCCGGTTATCCTTCCGGCCCCTACTACAATAGCGACCGGACGTCATCCTATTGTGCTCCAGAGCTCAGGTGCCACGACGTCTGTCTAGCTACTTCCAGTGTTTAAGCAGGACCACCCAGAGCTTTAGTTCTGCCTCCCGTTTCATCCCCACTGGCGTTCCAACCTCCATTAGTATAAGCAATGATTCATTACGCTGTTTTTATTATAAAGGCACTTTTTCACCTTTCATGCAATAAGCGTTAACAATTATTTATAAGACGTACGTGACAATGTCAGTCTCCTTTACACATTCCTATATACGATGTACAACCTATCACATGATACCTAATTGTGTTTGCAGATCACGGCAAAGTATGTGGATGAGTTCTTGTAAGGTGCGAAATTATAACCACCTTATAGCATGCATGGATGTGTGGCGATTGGTTAATGTTCTAAAGCTTTTGCTAGAAATGGAGATAGTTGCCTAATTTGAAAAAATATCATTTTCCAGCATTTTGCAGTCTTTTTCAGTTTTGCACAGGAATTTCGCGGATGCCTGGAGAGGGGAATCAACTCAGTGTCGGTCGAGAACATACTTCGACCAGGGACACAGTGGAGAAGACTTGTTCTAGGAACTGTGAAGAGAACGTTTGATCTAGAGACTTCATCTGGAGATTCGAAAGAGAGCTGATGTGTAGTAGTCTGCAGCAGATTATGGCACTTGCTACCACCCACATAACTGAGTGTTGAATATGTTGAGAAATTGCAGTCTGGGCGAGCAGTGTATGAGAACTATCATGCATTTATAGGCGCGTTGTTAGGGTTATCCACATTCCACAATTGCCGGCCGAAGTGGCTGTGCGGTTAAAGGCGCTGCAGTCTGGAACCGCAAGACCGCTACGGTCGCAGGTTCGAATCCTGCCTCGGGCATGGATGTTTGTGATGTCCTTAGGTTAGTTAGGTTTAACTAGTTCTAAGTTCTAGGGGATTAATGACCTCAGCAGTTGAGTCCCATAGTGCTCAGAGCCACATTCCACAATTCAATACTTTTCTCAAATGACTGAAGGCTATTAATGACTCAGTCAGCACCATTAGTTGTATGTGTAGTTTTTCATTATTCTGGCCGATTCAGTCGATCATTGTATGTCCGCCACGTATTTATCTTCCCATAACTTATGGTCTTGTGCTACACGATTCTTTTTCGGAGTGGACCTACAAAATATGCAGATCCACAGGATTCAAACTAGAGGCACACCTTCAGTCAGCACAATTAATTGATCTTAAATGTAGGAGTCATCATTACTTGCAATAGTATAAAAATGGACTTGCGTGGTACTGGGAAATGTTTTGGAAGCAAACTGTGTGACACGGTCAGTGAAGCGAATGCCAGGATGGCTAGGGCCCTGTTGCGCTTCTTCTGAGAGGGGACCATGAGAGGTGTCAGTCGCACAGTGGCCGAGAGGCGGTAGAGCTTTCTCTGACTACCTGTGAGGCCGCCGTGCGAATTCCTTCCTGTAACGACCACTCGCGAGAACATTTTATGAAGCAGAGTGAGTAGGAACCTTAGCAGAAAGCACTGTTATCTGCCGAACGTAGCCACGACTTTCGGGTTGGACACCGGAGATCGCTATCAGGCAGGTGGAAAGAAAGACTCCTATCCCTAAAATCTGTGGGACGCCGCTGGACGCACGACTTCTTCACAAAAAAGTTTTGGTTAAGAACATAAGAAAGATGGACGCTGGTTCATCTGGAACTTTTCCCAGATTGGCTTAAATATGGTAGCGACGAAAGGAACCTCATTTATTGGCTGAAGAAAGAGACAGGAAGCGTGACGAATGGCTTTTTCCAGGGAAACTGCTAGGAAGTATTTCACTGGTTAACCAGGTTAAAAAATAGCCCAGCGAAGAAAACCTGCACTCCACAGGGGGCATCTTTAGTGGTCGGAACTCGTCAGAATGGAATCCAGCCAATCAGGTGTGACTTTTAAGAAAAAATAGGGTGGTGCGAAGCCCCCTTGACAGAAGTCGTCACACAGTAAAGACACATTTCATCTTACTCTTCTCTGCCATGGGCCGCCTCGCGGAGCTTCCCCACAGGACTTCTACTTAGATCTCCATCATTTACGCGATTTATTTTCAGTTTTCCTCCAGACTCCTATGTCAGATCAACAGATTTGCATTTGCACAGGTTGCCTTAAGTAACTGATTATAAAGAAATTGCACAAAATGCCTTTATGAAATATTATTGAGAATTAAAAGTTTTTGTCATAATTGTGAATTGTCGAGACGATAAATAAACCAATTATGCCCAATTTCATATTAATAATAACTAGCTACACTTGTCCCATTCGCCTAAGCTATGCAATCTTTGCAGGGACATTCGAGTATTACACTCATGCTATAAATTAAGGATAATGCTGATACATGGTGAAACAACGCTCTGGTGGGCGGTTTGCGGGTTTGAATCACCTCGGGGTATGACCATGCGATGCATTTGACCTGCGGTCGTCGCACGGTGGAGCTGGCAGCAGTCCACATACTCAGAGGTGTGTTGGTGCATGTCAGAGTACGGTGCAGAGAGTAAGTGTGCAGACGTTTTCAGACGTGCTAATGGTGACTGTGCGTTGAAAATGGCTCAAAGAACACAAATTGATGACGTTATGAGGGGTGGAATACTAGGGCGACTGGAGCACGGTCAAACACAGCGGGTCGTGGCACTAGCCCTCCGGGTGCCACAAAGTGTGATCTCATGATTATGGCAGCGGTTCCAGCAGACAGGGAACGCGTCCAGGCGCTACAGTACTGGACGTCCACAGTGTACAACACCACAAGAAGACTGGTATCTCACCATCAGTGCCCGCAGGCGGCCACGGAGTACTGCAGGTAGCCTTGCTCGGGACCTTACCGCAGCCACTGGAACAGATGTCTCCAGACACACAGCTACGGACGACTGAACAGACATGGCGTATTCACCCGGAGACCTGCAAGGTGCATTCCACTGACCCCTAGTCACAAGAGAGCCCATAAAGCCTGGAGTCAAGAACACAGTACATGGTCATTGGAACAGTGGTCCCAGGTTATACTCACAGACGAGTCCAGGTATAGTCTGAACAGTGATTCTCGCCAGATTTTCGTCTGGCGTGAACCAGGAACCAGATACCAACCCCTTAATGTCCTTGAAAGGGACCTGTATGGAGGTCGTGATTTGATGGTGTGGGGTGGGATTATGATTGGTGCACATACACCCCTGCATGTCTTAGGCAGAGGAATTGTAACAGGTCAGGTGTATCGGGTCGTCATTTTACACCAGTATGTCCGCCTTTTCCGGAGTGCAGTGGGTCCCACCTTCCTCCTAATGGATGACAACGCACGGCCCAACCGAGATGCCATCGTGGAGGAGTACCTTGAAACAGAAGATATCAGGCGAATCAGGTGAATGGACTGACCTGCATGTTCTCCAGACCTAAACCCCATCGAGCACGTCTGGGATGCTCTCGGTCGACGTATCGCTGCACGTCTTCAAACCCCTACGACACTTTAGGAGCTCCGGCAGGCAGTGGTGCAAGAATGGGAGGCTATACCCCATCAGCTGCTCGACCACCTGATCCAGAGTGTGCCAACCCGTTGTGCAGCTGTGTACGTGTGCATAGTGATCATATGCTATATTGATGTCGGGGTACATGCGCAGGAAACAGTGGCGTTTTGTAGCACGTGTGTTTCGGGACGGTTTTCTCAACTTATCACCAATACCGTAGACTTACAGATCTGTGTCGTGTGTGTTCCCTATGTGCCTATGCTATCAGCGCCAGTTTTGTGTAGTGCCACGTTGTGTGGCACCACATTCTGCAATTATCCTTTATTTATGAGCATGAGTGTAGGTTAGTACTGTCACATGTCAATAATTGTTAATTATCTTGTTCTCTGTATTTCTTGCAATCTAACAGACCCAACAATAATTTATTATTCATAACTATCAGCTTGGAGCTCTGCAGTAGAGAAGGATTAATTTGGAGCACTGTTTCATTTCATACTTAGATGATCACAATGTTTGTTATCTTTTGTGAGTTACAACGCCAATGTCGCATGTTTGCCAGTGTGGTCCCCGTCCTATTAGTTACCTGTTGGGCCACACCTTGTCTATTAAATGAATATGAGTCCACGGGAAGCAATCTGACTATCAGCTAATCAGGCCAAAGTGGATCATTCCGACATCCACATCCCAGCTGCACAATTGCAGTACCAACGTCGATGTCCACTTCGAGCAGTTGATTTCTCCCCAGATTTGCAAACACATCCCATACATACACACAGCTGCACAGGCACTGGCTCCGTATCCAAGCCTCAGAAGTAAAACAATATTGGCCCAGATCTTCTGTTTCCAGTCACCACTTCGTTTTACTCTCATCCAGGTCGCGTGATAGTATATTTTCTGTACCATAGTTACAGTTCCTGTTGAGGAAAAGTATCTGAGAAATCACGTTGATCATTAACACCCTCTTAGCTCCCTTCCCCACCGCCACAGCCAGCAAGTATCTTATATGCTAATCCCATATCGTTTGTCTAAGTTGTGTATCTTACATGTTACTGAGTGAAAAGTTTAGAAAGAGGTAACTTTTTAACTGGCTTAGCTGGCACGATTACAGATGTGCTGTATCATTAACCACCTTACAGATGTTTCAAGGTGGTGGAAACTGTGATAGTTTTTTCTTGTGTTCATTGTTTCAGTCGTACGTAAGTTTCCTTTCCACTCTCTGCATCGTGATGCTTACCTTCGTCATAGTGCAGACCTTTCGTCCTTCATTGTCTTCTCAGGCAATTCCTTCAAAAAAACATTCTTAATCAGAAAAGTCTCCTATTTTCTAAGTTCTCGTTTGTATTGGTAGTAATAGGCTATTCTGGTCTAAGTAATTTGGGAAGTATCACTTCTTCGGTAAGGTAATGATAGGGTACGCAAAAATTTCTGTTTCGATGTGTGCAGAAATCCAGTTTTCGTTTTTTTTCTTTTTGTCTACATCGGTCGTTATGTCCTCAAACATCTCCCGCTGATGCTCGTTGTTGTTGGTGCATACCCTGCTATGGGCCATTGACATGAAATTTTGTAATTAGTAATTAAAACTAATGTATTGGTGCGCACATACAAAGCAGTGCCATACTATTTAAGTGGTACGTGTGATCATTCAAACAAATTTGTATATGTATATACAGAGCACATAAAAACTAATTACACACCATAATACATCATTGTAACTCGCAACAAATACGGAATTGGGACTATTGATGCAAAGTATGGTAAACAACAGCACAACTAATATTTTTGAACTGTTATAAAGTTATTATCTTTTAGTTATACATTGGCTTTCATAAGGTAACAATTAAACAACAGATATGGAACTATCGCCAAACAGACAGTCCATGGTATGGTACAGGAGCGCTCTGTGAGTATTGTTAATTGTGTAGAAGTCCATGATGATTCTCAAGTTGTTGCATTTTCTATGGTAGTGGTAGGATAGTAGTAGGAAACTGGTGTTTTAATTCGCTTAACTTCTTGCGCAAAGTTAATTAACAAGCAAAGAAATCCCACATTTTTATGAAGATCTCGAGCACAACTGACTACACGTCATGATCTGGGCTGCAATGTTTGCAACCCACTTGATAGGTCCATATTTATTTGACAGTGCTGTGAGTCGCATTGCAGATCTCACCATGTTATGGGATTGGTTTATTCCACATCTGCCAATTGGGGACTGTTCGCTCCTGATAAATGGTTTGGACATGGTTCTGTCTATTTCCCTGCGTCTTTGGAGTGCCCATCCCGAAGTCCTGATTTGTGATCTTGTCACAATGTGTTATGGAGGCTCATTAAAAAGTGACGCGCCAGCAGCCCAATTCTACGTTCCTCAGCACCTTTAAAAATTTTCCCAAAAATTTCGGCACTTAAAAATATTTGCGCTCTTCATAACATGCAGCTCACCTCTCACTCCTTAAAGCTCCCCTAACTCTAACTCGCTCACACCCCCTAGTCCATCGCTGTAAGTCGCTCATCCCCATCCACTGCCACTAGCCCATTCTCACTCTCTCATTCAGTCCAACTCATTGCCATTATCTCTTCGTGTCTCGCTAACTGTCACTGTCTCCTGTCCCAGATCCACTGTCTCCTTCGTTCTGTCCTCCTATGACTGTTTCTTCTTACTGTCATTGTCTCCCTCTTGCTCTCTCTTACTGCTACTACCTCATTCCTTCCTTCCTGCTCCTGCTGCCACTGCTCACTGTCACCATCTCTCTCTTTCTCGTTGACATTGTCATAGACTCTGTCTCTCATTATCACTGGCTCTCACCCATTTCCAATTTCTCCTCCTCTTTATTCCTCTACCACTGGCACTATCTCCACTTATTCCTAGCACGGTTTTGTCACTGTCGACATTGTCGCTGTATCCCTCACTTTCTCTCACAATGCAATTGTCTACTTCGCTCTTTCTATGCCACAACCACTGTTTACTGTCTTCCAGTATTTATTGCTTTTCCGTCTCTCTCCTATTGCCACTATCTCTTTCTCTCTCAGAATAAAATATGCGAAAATGTTCGCATACCAAAATTTTTGTGAAAATTTTTAAAGGTGCTGAGGAACATAGAATGAGGCAACTGGTATCCCACTCTTATCTCATAATCTTTTAAAAAAGGTACATACAGGGTTATTACAAATGATTGAAGCGATTTCACAGGCCTACAATAACTTTATTATTTGAGATATTTTCACAATGCTTTGCACACACATACAAAAACTCAAAAAGTTTTTTAGGCATTCACAAATGTTCGATATGTGCCCCTTTAGTGATTCGGCAGACATCAAGCCGATAATCAAGTTCCTCCCACACTCGGCGCAGCATGTCCCCACCAATGAGTTCGAAAGCATCGTTGATGCGAGCTCGCAGTTCTGGCACGTTTCTTGGTAGAAAGAAATCGCATGGGGTTAAGTCGGGAGAGTGTGGAGGCCATGACATGAATTGCTGATCATGATCTCCACCACGACCGATCCATCGGTTTTCCAATCTCCTGCTTAAGAAATGCCGAACATCACGATGGAAGTGCGGTGGAGCACCATCCTGTTGAAAGATGAAGTCGGCGCTGTCGGTCTCCAGTTGTGGCATGAGCCAATTTTCCAGCATGTCCAGATACACGTGTTCTGCAACGATTTTTTCGCAGAAGAAAAAGGGGCCGTAAACTTTAAACCGTGAGATTGCACAAAACACGTTAACTATTGGTGAATTGCGAATTTTCTGCACGAATGCGTGAGGATTCTCTGCCGCCCAGATTCTCACATTGTGTCTGTTCACTTCACCATTAAGAAAAAATGTTGCTTCGTCACTGAAAACAAGTTTCGCACTGAACGCATCCTCTTCCATGAGCTGTTGCAACCGCGCCGAAAATTCAAAGCGTTTGACTTTGTCATCGGGTGTCAGGGCTTGTAGCAATTGTAAACGGTAAGGCTTCTGCTTTAGCCTTTTCCGTAAGATTTTCCAAACCGTCGGCTGTGGTACGTTTAGCTCCCTGCTTGCTTTATTCGTCGACTTTCGCGGGCTACGCGTGAAACTTGCCCGCACGCGTTCAACCGTTTCTTCGCTCACTGCAGGCCGACCCATTGATTTCCCCTTACAGAGGCATCCAGAAGCTTTAAACTGCGCATACCATCGCCGAATGGAGTTAGCAGTTGGTGGATCTCGTCCTGAAGTGTCGTTGCACTGTTATGACTGACTGATAAGAGTGCATTTCAAGCACGACATACGCTTTCTCGGCTCCTGTCGCCATTTTGTCTCACTGCGCTCTCGAGCGCTCTGGCGGCAGAAACCTGAAGTGTTGCTTCAGCCGAACAAAACTTTATGAGTTTTTCTACGTATCTGTAGTGTGTCGGACCATATGTCAATGAATGGAGCTACAGTGAATTTATGAAATCGCTTCAATCATTTGTAATAGCCCTGTATTAGGCTTTTTTGGGCTCCAATAAGAGCGTATTTCTGTTGGTTCCCCTATTTCCCTGCTAGAGCTGGCCATGTCATTCGTATAAAAAGAACTTTATGGGGCAGTAAAATTTTGATAGTATATATGTATATTTGATAGTTTACAAGATATGAAATTGAAATAACTTACTTTTAAGGTCTTCTCCGCTCTCCAGCAGTTGGCCTATACTCCGATTCGCTGGCTTTCGTGATCATGGCAGTCTTTCTCTTTCAGGTCTCCCTTCCTCATTGTTCCAATTGCTCCCTCTCTCCACATTAATCTCGTCCGTCCATTCTTCCTACAATTCTGGCGGCGACCATTCCTGGATTGGCCATATCCCTTGCTCCATTCGCCATACATGGTCATACCATTGAAGACCTCTCTTCTCAGTTCTTTCCACAAGTGGTTGTTCCATACCCTTTATCTACCTAAATGTCTCATTTCTTCTCCCCTGTTTTCTGGATATCCTGGCTGTCCTCCTTATTCCATCCATCTCTACCACGTATACTCTGCTTCTTTGCTGCTGCCCCAGGATCCATCCTTCTGCACCGTACGTTAGTACACTTTCCACTAATGGTTGCGGAATCCTCTTCTTTGTTTCTTTTGGTATTGCCCGGCTCCACAGAACTCCATTTAGCATTTTAATTGCTCCTGTTGTCTACTGGATTCTGCATTCCACATCTGCTTCACCGATTCCCAAGAAATGGATAATTGATCATCCTAAGTATTTAACTATTTTACAGCTTGAATAATTCCTTACGGCAGTACTATATCCCTTCCATCTCCTCCCACTATTAAATATTCTGTTTTCTTCGTATTTATTCTACACCCGCCTCGTTCAAATGCTTCTGTTAACTTATCATGAAACTAACATCCTCTCCACTTTGTGCTGTCAGTACCTGATCATCGGCAAGTAATAATGTGTAGATAGTTCCATGCTGGAAAGGAAATCCTATACCTCCGCTTGGCCGATTTCACCGTCCCAATAAATACTGCATGTATATTTTAAACAAGGTCGGCGATATACTGCAGCCCTGTCTAAGTCCTTTCGACGTCTGGAACGTCTCATTCAATTTTTTCCCTACTTTAACTGCTGTGTATGATCGGCGGTATACTCTTTGAATTAGGAATATTTGTTGTGCTTCTACATGTATATATTCCATCGCTTTCCATACTCTGTTGATAGGTACAGAATCATACGCTTTTTCTAAATCCATAAATATTAGGTGTACTTCCTGAACGTTACAATACACCTTCTCGCTTATTTGTCTAAGACTAAAAATGTGATCCACACAAGATCGTTCAACAGTAAAACCTGCCTGTTCCTCTCGCATATTTACCTCAGTCTTATTCTCCAACCTGTTTTCCAGTACAACGGTAAAAAGTCTGCTGATAGAAGCCACAAAACACTAAGTTCTCTATAATTATTTGTATGTTTCTTGTTTTCTTTTATGTAGGTAGCAAATAAATATGATATATACCGCTCTCTTGTTATTTCCTCTCCCTCAACAATCTGACTGCACAATTTACATATGTCTCACCGTTTAAGGAAGCCTATACTTCCACAATTCCATCACAGTTGCCATTCCATTTCTATTTCGGCATCTCTTTTACCTCTTCCTTCAGTGTAGGTCCTATAGTACCTAATATACTGCTTCTGTCGTAGACTTCTGTCACGTGGTTTCTTCTTTTTTCTACTACAAGTTCTTGAAAGTGCTTTTTACACTGTCCAATAGATATATTGTTGTATTGTGGGTACGAGATTACTAGCCATTTTCATCTTCCTTAGCACCCCCTGTTTCTGCCGATCTCCAGTATCCAAGTGAAAGCTCTATTTCCCAACATACTCTTTCCCATTTCTCTTCCTTACACTTTGTTGTTAATTTCTTAGCCCTCTTTTTATGTACCACATACCTATTCCAGTCCTCTTCACTCGCAGAGCTTAACCATATAAGATATAATTTCGTCTTTTCCTCAGTCACCTCTAACAACTCTGTGGTCTTTAAAATCCATGGAGAAACCTTCAGCTGTCATTTATTTTGCAAACTAATAGTTTCGGTCAATTGCCATTATCAGGCTTATTTGGCAAAAGCTTGATAATAACCATTGACCGAAACTAGTAGCGAATTGCGCAAAATAAATGACAGCTGAAGGTTTAACCATGAATTTTAACAATTATTCCCCACCTGAAAACATACATAACTACGTGGTCATTCATTCAACTCTTACTCTTCTCTCCCTTTCCCTTCCTAAAGCCTCCTCCGCTGCCTCCTTAATTGACTGTTTCTGGAAACTACGCAGCTCATTAGCTCTCCAGTCCTCCTCCACTGTATCCAATCTTAGATTTACTCTTTGCTCATACAAACTTTTTACATTTCCTTCTTGTAGCAGATGTATCCTATATTTTGGATTCTCTAAGTTCTACTTACAGCATCCTCCTCTTTCTCCTCCTGTTTCATCTAGGTCTTAATAGGAAAAACTATTTTTGAAGCGACTATAAAATGATCGAAGCCACACTGTATTCCTCTTTTTACCCTTACATCTTGATTAATTACCCGGCGCCTTCGCACTATTACAGAGCCTATAGTTGATTTTAGGTTCCGTGACCGATTGGCCATGGTGTACTTACATATTTCTTTATGGCAGAATTGGCCTCTCGTAGTAGCACACTTCTGAACCTTACAGAAGTTAATCAACCTACTTCCATTATCGTTTTCTACCTCCTGTCCCCATGGTACTATTACAACGTCATCAATTAATCTTTTTTCCAATTCGCCCATTTAATTCCTCCATTATTAACAATTCATCGAAGAAATCCCTCTTATTTTCATCAGGTGCATCTTCTTATAGACCATACACCCCAGTTTTCTCCATGAATTTTTATTGTTATCCTGATTATCGTTTCACTCACTCTTTCCAATTAATTATTCATTGTTTTCATTTTCTTTTTATAAGAGCTGCTACTCCTCCACTCCTGATTTTGCTCCTTCAGTTCTTTTCCACCGCACTCCAGAACAGAATATCACCTCCAATCACTTGTTGTCCATATCCTTTCGCTTTCGTTTCTGTCATTACCAGGATACCGATTTTCAGCACTTCCTTTTCTTTAATTATATTCTCAATTTTTCCTGCTAATCTCTGTACATTCCATGTTCCACAAATCAGAATCTTTGTTCTTGTGATCAGTTTGACCTTTTTTATTTTGTTTGGGAAACGTAGCAAAACCTGTTTTTATCGCGTTGGGTGCCAACAACCGCCCCCCCCCCCCCCCCCTCCCCTCCGAACCGCCAACCTAGAAGACTGGGATTTTTCCCCAGGGTTTAGTCCCCTAGGAAGGCTGCTTTCACTATCGCTAAGAGTCCTCCCTACTCTGTATTATAATTTCAAGAAAGGAAAACTCCGGGTGGGACGTTGTGAGACACTCTTTGTCTGGCTACTCTGCAAGGCCTGTCCGACAAAGCAGACTTTGCCACTAACTGCGCTACCGCCGGTAGCTTCACGCAAACCCTCTCGCCGAAACGGTCTGTCCTACGTCAAGGCGATGTCTCCACGACAGGGAAAATTGAAACAATGCCACACTAATTTTACACCCCAGAACAGATTTTAAATTATACACGTACTTCAGTACTACAACAGGGGATTCCCAGAATCCTTCTGAAGATAAAAGAGACACTTTACAGTAAGTGTTAAGGTACGTTATAAGCTACGTTTTCGCCTCACACCGGATATTACGTACGTATTTTATGTGTACAAGTAAAGTAACTTTGGACCTCTATATTTCAGAAACGGGTAAAGATACAAAAAAAAAATTTGCAAGGTTTTTCGACATCGGGATCGTAGGAATCTGCGACTCGATTTTGGAACTCCAAAAACTATATTTTTTGGTGTTTGTCGACAACGGATAAATGCTTTTGAAAACCCAACGATGCCTAGATAAATGCATAGAAAATACACTATTAAAATTTTAGCAGTTTGTTGCTGTTATTTACATTTTGATTTCGCCTCACACCGGATTTTACGTGCGTTTTTTGGATGTATAAGTAGGGTCACTTTGAACCTTTGTAACTCGGAAATGGATAAAGGTTCAAATGGCTCTGAGCACTGTGCGACTTAACTCCTGAGGTCATCAGTCGCCTAGAACTTAGAACTAATTAAACCTAACTAACCTAAGGACATCACACACATCCATGCCCGAGGGAGGTTTCGAACCTGCGACCATAGCGGCAGCTCGGTTCCAGACTGTAGCGCCTAGAAACGCACGGCCACTCCGGCCGGCAAATGGATAAAGTATCACGAAAATTTTCGAGGTTATTTGAGATCAGGATCGCAGGAAAAGATCGTACAAATTTCGGCAATTTACTGTGCACAACTGTCTGGGAATTCGCGGCTCGGTTTTGGTATCAATTAACCATGTTTTAGTGGGGTTTTTTTTTTCAGGAAAGCGCCATGAACTAAATGGTGCCTCCATAAGCTCCTTAAGACACACCAGAGACCACATATAATGCAAAAAGAAACAACGGATATATGCTCTATTTGCTTAAACTGGAGGAACAGTGTAATATTCAAACTTTGACCCAGTACTGTAGGATGATTACAGTAAGACTACTCTTCCGATGACTATACAAATGGTACCTAGCCCAAGGGCTATTCAAAACGCTTGACCATAGCTTTCTATTACCAACAGAACACGATGTACGAGCCCTGGAAAAAATCCCTTTTTTAGACGCGACGTTTTGGGACACATTAGGCAGCTCATGTTTGTTATGAAACTTCCAGGCAGATTAAAACTGTATGCCGGACCCAGACTCGAACTCGTGATCTTTGCCTTTCGCGGGCAAGTGCTCTAGCAACCTGGCTACCCAAGCACGACTCACGCCCCGTCCTCACAGCTTTACTTCTACCAGTACCTCGTCTCCTATCAGCGCACACTCCGCTGCAGAGTGAAAATCTCATTCTGGATATATTTGTTATGCTTCTACGTCTGGATACTCCATCGCTTCCCATACCCCTTTTATTGGTACAGAATCATACACTTTTTCTAAATCCACAAATATTAGGTATACTTTCTGACCGTTAGAATACTTCTCGCTTATTTGTCTAAGGCTAAAAATACGATCCATACAAGATCGTTCAACAGTAAAACCTGCCTGTTCCTCTCGCACTTTTACCTCAATCTTATTCTGCAACCTGTTTTCCAGTACAATGCTAAAAAGTCTGCTGATAGAAGACACAAAACACTAAGTCCTCTATAATTATTTGTATGCATTCCTATGACTTATGGTAGAAATTAGCTAATCACACCATTCAAATATAGAACAATTACATTACAGCGTACAGCGGACCATGTTTTCTTTTATAATAAAGAGTAGTGAAACTACGTCAAAGCTTTCCTCTGCCACGATTCCGCATTAATACAATGCAACCATCTATGAATATGTGGAAACGCTATAGGGAGTAATGGGACTTTGTCATCGCTCTGTAGAGGGCTACATAATGAAAGATGGATTGACGACATAAAGAAACAATCGGATCAAGCATCTATGCGAGAATCTGAAGAGAATAATGAAATTTCCTGGCAGATTAGAACTGTCTGCCGTACTGGGTATCATGTGCAGGACGTTGCCTCCGGGCATATTTCTTATGAACTGAGTAATCCAGACGCGAAACACTATCCATTCTCACAGGTTCGCTTTCGACAGCACCTCTCTCCCATCTTTCAAACTTCACAGAAATTCTCCTGCATATGCTACGCCAATTCTTCACAAATATCCTTTCATACAGGAGAGTTAGTAGCACAATATACGCTGTCCGTCCACAAAGTTCCGAGACTGGTTTTATTCCTGGTGTGCAAGTGACGTCAGCGCCATAGCTACGGTGGCAGCTTGAACCAACAACTGCAAACAACAAGCCTACATTCGATGAGTCAGTTGTGAGCAGGCTGTGTTAAGCAGTGGACGTGAGGTCGCAGTGGATCAACGAAGAAGTGCGACAGATCGTAGAGGAGCAACGAACTCAACATTTGTATATCAAGCGTGTACGACATTCCGTAGAATGTGTTGAAGAAAAAAAATTGTGCGCAAAGTTTGACCCAAACAAAAAGAGCAACGCGTGAAGGCCTGCCGCAGTTTAATTAAAAATGCAGAAAGTGAAAAATTCTTTTATGGAAAAAATCAACATGGATGTTGGTGTTATCAAAACATAGGCTGCCTGTACGAAACCATTGTGTGAGACTATGTAAAGCACTGGTATTTGGACTTCCAATGCACGCTTTATGCAAACTTTGTCAAACCTACAAATCTGACCTAGATATGATTGCTCTGTAACTGTATTAACTTTACGCGTAATCTTCATAGTTGAACTTCTAGTGCAGACCATACATACAGTCTTTTAACTGTACAACATCAGTATGCTGTGCAAGTTTCTTGCATCATGACTGAATATGAAGTATACCTATCCACTGCTACGAGTACAGAACAATACAATATTTTTTAACGCAGCACTCTGAATACGATAGTATTTTTGGCCTGACAACTGTAATTGGTAGGTATACAGGATAACCGTACGTTGAAGCTGAAGGTAATCTGAATCTGTGTATAATGAATTATCACTCACTCTTCTTAATCGCACTAGACAGTGTCTGAACCTGTCCCTAAGAATGAAATGGCTTATCCGTGCAACAAAAGACTCGTAGCTCGACTATGCATAATGGTGGCAACAAGATGAGCAGGAAGAAATCACACTAGGTTAAGCTTATCCATTACGGGCATTTAAGAACCCGTGATTGTATATTTATAGTAAATACACAAATCTGCAAACAGTCACTTTATTCATTCCACGAAGCTTAATGCTGAGTGCTGGTTCTGTAACAAGAAGATGGAACATGCTTTAATGCTTTGTTTCCCTGCCGATTTGGATGCAAAATTTAATTTTGTAGTTACTACGACAGTATGGGCGGCTTTTGTTGTTAATATCCGTCTTTCTGCTTCCATTGTGATGGCCAGATGGTACCACATCACTCACTTGTACAGAATATGTATGCATACACAGTGTGATAACGAAACTTTGCCAGCATCCAGGATGTGCTATAAATTGTTACTTGTTACAGAGATGCTCACACAAAGATATGACGTAGACCTACTTTGCTCAGAGATGTTGTTTGTTTTTGTTTCCATGTATTGAAGCTGAAGGGCAAATATATTAATCAATATTGGCGTTAACATGAAAACCCTAAACATAAGAAATAAACAAATTACTACAAGAACAAATTTCAAATGATCTGGTTTATTATTTCTACTCCCATGTTAACATATAATACAGTTAATTTATGAGCAAATACTTTAATAAGATTGGCGTTAACACGAATACCCAGGAATAAAATAATACAGAGGTGTAGTATTTGCAATGAACTGAATTTGTTTGTGTGACCATGAACTTCATATTTAAAAACAAGGACAAAACTTCAAATGAACTGCTGAATTATTTCTGTTTTTATATTAACATGATCTGGAATATTAGTAAAGTACAACAGTATCAAAATTCAGGTGTATACAAACTCATTTACTACTCACATCCAACAAGCTTCTGCATTGGACAAACTGGTGGAAGCTTTACAACAAGATTTAAACAGTACATGGATACACTCCATCTTAACAACCTGCACAAATCCTGATTTGCTCCTCATCTTGCTCAACAAAATCATTCTGCAAACAACATCGAACAAAATCTCCAAATACTCCATCTTGCCAACAAGGGCGTGAGACTTGATCTTCTTGAAGAAATCGAAACCTTTATAAACACAAATACAGCATCTGACTACTCACTCAATGACCAAATTGAACTGAGAACAAAATTTTTAATCCAGAATTTCGAATACATAGTAGTTCAAAACAGGTAATGAATCAGCCAATTCTTCTCCCCTCCCAGTCCCCGTCCACTACACTCCCCTCTATCCCTCTCTTTACATTCTAACTACAATGGTGTCAATGTAAATATCCTGCCACAGAATAAACCCTGTACTATACGTCTAAATGTCGTAGCCTTCTAGTGTTAAAATAAATCAACACTTCTATTCATTCTACCCTTAACTGAAATAAACAGAGTCTGTCTTCTCTAATATTCCAGATCATATTAATGTAAGAACAGAAATAATTCAGCAGTTCATTTGAAGTTTTGTCCTTGTTTTTAAATATAAAGTACATGATCACACAGACAGCTGCAGTTCATTACTAATACTATAATTCTGTATTATGTTATTCCTGGGTCTTCATGTTAACGCCAATGTTGATCAAAGTATTTGCTCATAAATTGACTGTATTATATGTTAACATAAGACTAGAAATAGGGAACTATAACATTTGAAGTTTGTTCTTGTAGTAATTTATTTATTTATTTTAATATGGGCTTTTATGTTAGCGCCAATACTGATAAATGTATCTGCCCATACATCGACTTTAATACAAGCAAACAAAAACTAACAATATATCTGAGTAAAAGTTTCGTTATCACAGTGTATATGCTTACATATTTTGTAACAGTGAGCGATGTGGTAGCAACTAGGCATCACAATGGAAACAGAAAGATGAATATGAACAACAAAAGGCGCCAATACTGTCGCAGTAAATACAAAATTAAATTTTGTATCCAAATCCGCAGGTAAACAATACTCATGGTGACGCATTAAAGCATGTTCCATCTTCTTGTCACAGAGCAGCACCCATCGTCGTCCTTGATATAGCTATGTAACTTCCTGTACACGTTTTGAAGATGAGCCTTTATTCCTTTGGTTTCATGGAATAAAGTGACTGGTTTCAGTTTTATGTATTTACACAGAAATCTCGCTGCTTTTTGGTACTACGTAAATAAATCTCGGTACGTGCGATACGAGTAAACTAAGCTCCATTAAAAACCATTTACTAGTAATCGGATCACGCAAGATGAAATGTGTCTCCAGATAAAGGTATTTAAATACTTTTCCATAATCAAGTGGGACGTGAAGGCTCAGCAGGGAATATCTTGAAAACTATTGTGAATTAGTTGAGCATTAACCATGAACGACTACTACGAACAAAATTAGAAAGTTTGAACATGTGTACCTTGATGAACATTGTTGTTAACAATAAATGTAATTTGGATATATCAATAAAACATAAAAGCTCAAGAAGTGCACTTTTGTCAAAGCTTCCTCTTACATTCATTACTTTAGAAACAAAAGGGGAAAAGAGTGATACTTTCCTGAGGTGATGCATATTATGAAGTGCTTAAAACGACAATGTTTTAATAATTACGAGTTAAGATATTGAAAAAAACTGAAATCTCTTCCTAAACACAACAATGCCTTTCCTGCAATATTGTCAAGTGCGAATGCATAGCCAGATATTACCGCATTTGATATGTTCCAATTGCAGTAACTGCGCCGCGCGGAGTGGCCGAGCGGTTAGAGGCGCCATGTCACGGATTGCGCGGCCCCTCCCGCCGGAGGTTCGCGTCCTCCCTCGGGCATGGGTGTGTGTGTTGTCCTTAGCATCAGTTAGATTAAGTTAGTTTAAGTAGTGTGTAAGTCTAGGGACCGACGACCTCAGCAGTGAGCATTAACTGCATTCTGAAATACAGCCTCCGCTCCAGTATGGCCAAGACAACACATCCGATTCTACCAGGACTCGACAAAGTTATGCAAATCAGCGTGGACTCACTCCGTGACAACACTGTAAACTTTGGTCTTCAAAGAGTCTCCACTAAACATGTACTCAGTGGCTATCTGTGGCAAATATTACAAATGAGACTGTCACATCTCATAATATACAATACTTACAAATATGAACCTACCACAAAACGACATAGTGCAAAATGCGAATACCAAAGACGGTGTGAATGTGATGCATGAGTTGAACAACATCTCAAAGAAGGACTTTCGTGACAGTTTCACATGGTTTTATGAACATTTTGTGCATTGTACAAATTTTTGTATATTAGATGGAAAGTTGTTTACATCAGCTTCCCTGTTGACGAGTTTTATGTAACCCTCAATGCCTTAAAATGCCACACGCAATGTTTCCATATTCTCTCGCTCCCTTCGTACAAAATATAAGTCCTACAGCAAAAAGGAACAGGATATCTTTGTAGAAAATTTTATGCAACTCACTAGAGGTCACAGTTTTCGAATTATTCAAGAAAATATTAGAAAAGCGATCTTCAAATGTGTTTGTCTTGAATAACTGGAAAACCGTGGTCTCCAGCAGAAACGTATCCCAGTCAACTACATTAAATTCCCTACAAAAAGGTCCTATTCATTTTTTTCTGTAAGAGTAAAAGTTCGTGTGTAGCAAGAGAGAGAAGTTGAAAATTTCGCTCGCCGTTTTTGGAGGCGTTGCTGCTTGCATAATATTCATCGGTAGGGGCATCTGAATGACCCTGTATAAGAGAAACAATAGTGGGCTAAAGACTGAGCCTTGTGGAACCTCATAAATGATTTTCTCCCAATCAGAAGATTCTCAAAAATGTCTCTGAGCACTATGCGACTTAATTTCTGAGGTCATCAGTCGCCTAGAACTTAGAACTAATTAAACCTAACTAACCTAAGTACATCACACAGATCCATGCCCGAGGCAGGATTCGAACCTGCTACCGGAACGGTCGCTCGGCTCCAGACTGTAGCGCCTAGAACTGCACGGCCACTCCAGCCGGCTGAAGATTCTCCCTGCTTATGTTTGTTGAAATATGAAGTACAACTTTCTGTATTATATTGATTAGATATGACATTATCCACTGTTTGGCTGTCCACTAATTCCGTAAATAGACAGCAAGTAGGTGACGACGATGATGATGAAGAAAGTCCTGGATTGTCCGCACTGTAGTGTGGGGTCCTAAGAGGCGGTGGTAGGAATTCGTGTTACGTAGAGTGTTTGTCTCGCAGAGCACGCCCTGTCGAGTGTGGAGGACCCACGGAAATCCCGGGCGGCGTCAGCCGGGCGTGGCGCGGCAGGCGGCTGGCGGATGCGCGGGCGTATCCGGGAGGCGGCAGACAAGTGATCGCCAGCCGTCCACGGCGGATCACGCGCTGCGCTGACGTCACCCGCTCTGCAGCGCCCACTTATCTGGCAGACAGACAGGGTGGGAGGGAGGGAGGGAACACCCCAGCATTCTCTTACACGCCTTGCTTGTGACGGCCAGCGTCTTGCATAGTACCGAATTGACTATTTGCAGAGATACGAAAATCACTTACGATATGTGTCTAAATGTAACAGGAATTTCGTAATTTCTCATGTTACGTTGTTATGTTAGTTTGTTGTTATTATTATCGTACGCAACCAAATTATTATACACACCTCAAGGAGAAGGTCATTTTTTTGACAAGTGAGGTGACAGATAGTTCATCATTGTAGGGTTTATTTTTTTATTTATGAATTTGGCCAGCTATGGACCGCATACAACTTAAGACTTATGGTGTTTCTTTTTCTTCCGTTCTTCCCAGTACTTCTTCATTTTCTCGCCAACTGCTCGTCTCTGCTCATCTGTCCACACTCTCTTGGGTCGAGGTTTTGGCTCATCTTCTTCATAGTTTGCGTTTTCCATCAGTAGCCTGAAGTGATTCCTGTCACTTATTATTTCTTCTGCAACACCTATTTTGTTGGCGTCTTTCTTTACTGCTTCTATCCATCCTACAGTTTTCTTTTCAGCTTACTAACGTAATTAAATATTTTCTTTGTAATCCATGTTTCTTCCATTCTTTTTAAATGTCCATAAAATTTTAGCCGTCTCTTCCTCATTGTATCTGTGATCTTTCCTGCATTTTTGTATAAGTCTTCATTTCTCCTTTTAATCCACCTATTTTCCTTGTTTTTCTCAGGACCTAGAATTTTTCTTAGTATTTTTCTCTCTCTTTTTTCTAGTTCTCTTAATTCGCCTTTCTTATTCAATGTTAGACACTCTGATCCATACGTTGCTTGTGTCCTAATAACTGAATTATAATGTCTAATCTTCGCTTGTCTGGATATTGATTTCTTATTGTAGAAGTTTTGTGTTAATTTTTATGCAAATTCTAACTTTTTTATTCTTTCTTTATTTGTTGTGTTATACAGTCCACTGGCCTGGACCCACTCCCCCAGGCGTCTGAATCTATCAACTCATAATTTATCCATACTCTGTTTTCATAAACTTTTCTGTGTTATGTTTGTGTTCTATATACTCGGTTTTTTCATAGGATATTTTTATCCCAGTCTTTTCAGTAATCTCGTGTAACAGATCAAGCATAACTGTTGCGTCTGTTCGGTTCTCAGTTATCAATGCCATATCATCCACAAAGGCTAAACATTTCACTTCAAATTTGTTCTTTCCTTGGCCCATGCTTATACCCTTTGTGCCTCTGTTTTTTAATGTACTTTCCCATGTTTTTACTATTTTATCTAAAACCAAATTAAAGAGAATTGGTGACATCCCCCTGTTTTGATTTTCAATGGTTCAGAACTTTCGTCTTAAAACTTCTTGATGTTGTATCTGTGGGCGTTTGTTCAACAAGTCTTCATCTATCCCTGATTCATAGAATATCTGGAATAGTGTTTGTCTGTCAACTGAGTCGTAGGCCTTCTTGAAGTCTACGAAAGTAACTACTGTATTTTTATTTTGTATAGCTCTCACTCTCAAAATCGTTTTTAAATTAAGAATCTGTTCTGCACATGATCTACCTTTTCTAAATCCTGCTTGATAATCTCCTATATTACGCCCTGCTTGTTCCTGTACTCTATTTAAAAGTGCTTTTGAAAGTATTTTGTATGTCACTGGTAACAAGGACATGCCCCTGTAGTTGTTGGGTTATATAATAACAAATCATATCAAATGAGACACACACGTCACAGTGCAGGGTGTCCAAACAGTCGCATCAGTACGTAGAGTATCCTACTCTAATGGCATCGCAGACGTGTAATCTGGCACGCAAACTGTCCAACTGTTTTTAAATAAAGAATCTGTTCTGCACATGATCTACCTTTTCTAAATCCTGCTTGATAATCTCCTATATTACGCCCTGCTTGTTCCTGTACTCTATTTAAAAGTGCTTTTGAAAGTATTTTGTATGTCACTGGTAACAAGGACATGCCCCTGTAGTTGTAGGGTTATATAATAACAAATCATATCAAATGAGACACACACGTCACAGTGCAGGGTGTCCAAACAGTCGCATCAGTACGTAGAGTATCCTACTCTAATGGCATCGCAGACGTGTAATCTGGCACGCAAACTGTCCAACTGTTTTTAAATTAAGAATCTGTTCTGCACATGATCTACACTTTCTAAATCCTGCTTGATAATCTCCTATATTACGCCCTGCTTGTTCCTGTACTCTATTTAAAAGTGCTTTTGAAAGTATTTTGTATGTCACTGGTAACAAGGACATGCCCCTGTAGTTGTAGGGTTATATAATAACAAATCATATCAAATGAGACACACACGTCACAGTGCAGGGTGTCCAAACAGTCGCATCAGTACGTAGAGTATCCTACTCTAATGGCATCGCAGACGTGTAATCTGGCATGCAAACTGTCCAACTGTTTTTAAATTAAGAATCTGTTCTGCACATGATCTACCTTTTCTAAATCCTGCTTGATAATCTCCTATATTACGTCCTGCTTGTTCCTGTACTCTATTTAAAAGTGCTTTAGAAAGTATTTTGTATGTCACTGGTAACAAGGACATGCCCCTGTAGTTGTAGGGTTATATAATAACAAATCATATCAAATGAGACACACACGTCACAGTGCAGGGTGTCCAAACAGTCGCATCAGTACGTAGAGTATCCTACTCTAATGGCATCGCAGACGTGTAATCTGGCACGCAAACTGTCCAACTGTTTTTAAATTAAGAATCTGTTCTGCACATGATCTACCTTTTCTAAATCCTGCTTGATAATCTCCTATATTACGCCCTGCTTGTTCCTGTACTCTATTTAAAAGTGCTTTTGAAAGTATTTTGTATGTCACTGGTAACAAGGACATGCCCCTGTAGTTGTTGGGTTATATAATAACAAATCATATCAAATGAGACACACACGTCACAGTGCAGGGTGTCCAAACAGTCGCATCAGTACGTAGAGTATCCTACTCTAATGGCATCGCAGACGTGTAATCTGGCACGCAAACTGTCCAACTGTTTTTAAATAAAGAATCTGTTCTGCACATGATCTACCTTTTCTAAATCCTGCTTGATAATCTCCTATATTACGCCCTGCTTGTTCCTGTACTCTATTTAAAAGTGCTTTTGAAAGTATTTTGTATGTCACTGGTAACAAGGACATGCCCCTGTAGTTGTAGGGTTATATAATAACAAATCATATCAAATGAGACACACACGTCACAGTGCAGGGTGTCCAAACAGTCGCATCAGTACGTAGAGTATCCTACTCTAATGGCATCGCAGACGTGTAATCTGGCACGCAAACTGTCCAACTGTTTTTAAATTAAGAATCTGTTCTGCACATGATCTACACTTTCTAAATCCTGCTTGATAATCTCCTATATTACGCCCTGCTTGTTCCTGTACTCTATTTAAAAGTGCTTTTGAAAGTATTTTGTATGTCACTGGTAACAAGGACATGCCCCTGTAGTTGTAGGGTTATATAATAACAAATCATATCAAATGAGACACACACGTCACAGTGCAGGGTGTCCAAACAGTCGCATCAGTACGTAGAGTATCCTACTCTAATGGCATCGCAGACGTGTAATCTGGCATGCAAACTGTCCAACTGTTTTTAAATTAAGAATCTGTTCTGCACATGATCTACCTTTTCTAAATCCTGCTTGATAATCTCCTATATTACGCCCTGCTTGTTCCTGTACTCTATTTAAAAGTGCTTTTGAAAGTATTTTGTATGTCACTGGTAACAAGGACATGCCCCTGTAGTTGTTGGGTTATATAATAACAAATCATATCAAATGAGACACACACGTCACAGTGCAGGGTGTCCAAACAGTCGCATCAGTACGTAGAGTATCCTACTCTAATGGCATCGCAGACGTGTAATCTGGCACGCAAACTGTCCAACTGTTTTTAAATAAAGAATCTGTTCTGCACATGATCTACCTTTTCTAAATCCTGCTTGATAATCTCCTATATTACGCCCTGCTTGTTCCTGTACTCTATTTAAAAGTGCTTTTGAAAGTATTTTGTATGTCACTGGTAACAAGGACATGCCCCTGTAGTTGTAGGGTTATATAATAACAAATCATATCAAATGAGACACACACGTCACAGTGCAGGGTGTCCAAACAGTCGCATCAGTACGTAGAGTATCCTACTCTAATGGCATCGCAGACGTGTAATCTGGCACGCAAACTGTCCAACTGTTTTTAAATTAAGAATCTGTTCTGCACATGATCTACACTTTCTAAATCCTGCTTGATAATCTCCTATATTACGCCCTGCTTGTTCCTGTACTCTATTTAAAAGTGCTTTTGAAAGTATTTTGTATGTCACTGGTAACAAGGACATGCCCCTGTAGTTGTAGGGTTATATAATAACAAATCATATCAAATGAGACACACACGTCACAGTGCAGGGTGTCCAAACAGTCGCATCAGTACGTAGAGTATCCTACTCTAATGGCATCGCAGACGTGTAATCTGGCATGCAAACTGTCATAAAGGTGTCAAATAGCATCCTGTGATGGATTGTCCATTGCATCGTATGTATATCGTTGCGTTTCGGGAATGGTTCTTGCAGGTTCTGGAGAATGAATAACTTCCCGCTTCATCACGCTAGTGATTTTGCTGGCCAGGGTAGTTGTTGTACACCACAACACCGCCCTGTTCTATGGAAGAGATGGCAATTGCAGGGGGATAATAGCCGGTACAATGTAGCGGGAATTGGTTACTTTACTCTGCTGAAACACCAAATGTGACCGCCAGTTGTAACTGATGCCCCCCACCCCACGCCCTTCCAACCCCACACGCACACCTTGAAGCCTAGGTTGGGACCTGTGTGTCGTCGGCTCACCAGGTCTATGCCATATGCGTGTATTTCTATCCCTCGCATATACACAGAAGCTACTCTCATCACTGAAGACAACTCTTTCACGATATCACAGTAGCCAGGTTCGGCAGTGTCGTGGTGGCACACGCAATTTTAATCCAGCTGTAAGCAGGTTGTTCCTGGTGGTCCCTGATGACTTGGAGGTGGAACATTTACCCATATTTCTTTCCTGAATGACGTTCGGTCGGCCACCGTCGCTCGCACAATGGGTCTATGTCGGCGTACATCTGTACTACGTGGACATCCAGGACCTGGGCTACAGGTGTGGGAATGTTCCACAGACCACTTCTGAAAGCAGTGACACACCACTGATCGATTGTGCCTGGCATGTACAGCAGTACGTCGAAACGTTCGTCCAACTTCCCGCAGGCGCACAATGCGATGCCATTTAAATGGCTGAAACTGTTCAACAGGTGTACGTACTCGTCGGCGGCGTATGGTTGTACCTTAGACTGAGTTTTGCAAACACAGTTTATCTCTTAAACTCAGCACAGTTACTGCCTGCAGAGTCAAAACAGTTCCGTCTGATCTTCGATGACCTTTACAAATGATCACGTATCTACAACCCCTCAGTACCCATATATTATACCCCTTCGATTTCAGTGCACTTTTGTATTTTCTTGACAACACTCCGTGTAGGTCTTCTGACGTCGTAGTGGCATTGTGTTATGCGGCAGCAATATTCATAATCCGAAGGTTCAGACTGTCTCTCCTGTTTACTCTTCCTTTCCCAGAGGGAAATATCTGAAGGGGAAAAATCCAACCCAGCGAGTTTCAAAGGAGTCAAACTGTGGTCTCGAGACAAGGAAAAATGACAACTACTGCCAATTCATCTTCCGAGGTTTAGTCACTTGTCGACTGGAATGTGGAGACACCCGATCATGCTGGAACAATACACGTACTCTTGTGGCGAAAGGAACATCTTCCAATAACGTTAGATGCTTGTTTCTGATAAAATCCAGATACCGGGTCGCTGTAAGACGACGCTGTAACACAACAGTCCTAAACAACTGACTGACTATCACACTACCACACATTTGTACAGTAAAGCGATCACGAAAATGAGATAATTTCGAAGCTTGACTTTAGGAGCAAAAATTACAATCGATAAATAAAATAAAACCCATACAAATTAGAGTAACAACACGCTAAATGACAGCTTATCTCTGTAACCAGTTAGAACTCTCTAATCACTAAGTGTAGATGTTATATGGAATATTTTATTTGAATTAGTCTAAACCACTGTCTCCTAAACTACTCACTATTTCTCCCGAAACTCCGTGTATATACCATGCCGGAAAAAACTTAGTACACCTGGTCGTAGATTTCGATCAGATGATGACATATACCACCTGGGGGATAGTAGATCTACTGATACTGGTTGTGACATCGTCCGCCAGCAGCGTAGTTGCATAGCTACCACAGTGCCATCTGTGTCTACTCTTTTATAGGGAGTGCTCACAGCTAGAAGGGTCAGTGGGTCAGTGTGGTGCAGACGCGTGACGCAAGCAGGCAACCGTGCCACAGAGACGCGACAGCCAACTCAGTGACTTTCAAAAGAGTCAAACTGTGGCCTTCCGCGGGGCGGGATGATTCTTTTTGGGGAATTGCTACAGAACTTGGGCGTGCTGCGTCAGTTGTGCAACGATGCTGATATTAGTGATCACGTGTACACCCCCAAATCGTAGACATGGTTCTGGACACCCACGCAGGCAGACGCCCAGTAGGACCGTCGTATTGTATGGGCTTCAGTTGCAGAGCGCACAACTGCCACAGCACAGATTAGAGGCCATGTGAGCACAGACGTGTCAACATGAACTGTTGCGAACAGGTTATTAGCAGTAGGACTATGGGTACCCACACCTCTAGCCCGTCTTCTATTCACGCTACAGCATAGACATGCACGGCTCGACCGGTGCCGTCAGAGCATCACTTTGAAGACGGAATGTGCATCGTGGTCTTCAGTGATGAAAGCATATTGTGCCTGCATGCAAGTGATGGTCGTTTGCATGTGCGATGTAGACCTGGTGAGCGATGTTTCGTAGAGTGCATTCGTCCAAGACACACTGGACCCAATCACAATCTTATGGTCTAGGGTCCGATAAGTCACAACTCTCGTTCACCTTTGGTGTTTCTGGAAATGATGCTAACCAGTGCTAGGTGCGTGCGCAATGTTGTTAGGCGCGTTCTTTTGCCGTTCTTGCAATAGGAAGGTCATGTGTTGCTCCAACAGGATAATGCTCGCCAACACGCTGCCCGTAACCTCAACATGCTCTGCAAGAAGTGCAGCAAATTCCCCGGCCGGCACGATTTCCGGACTTGTCTCCACTAGAGCACGTATGGGGTATGAGGGGACGAGAAGCAACTCATGCGACTCGTCAACCAACAACTCCTACAGAACTGCGTGAACAGGTCGAGCAGGCGAGGCATAACATATCCCAAGACGGTATTCGCCATCTGTACGATGGACCGGATACCTGAGTCAACACTTGTATTGTCATCCATGGAGTCTACGCCTCGTACTAATATGCGTGTTTCAGCATGGATCGATACCTGGTGCCTCTGAACTGAAAGGTCTTTTTTTTTTTTTTTTTTTTTTTTTTTTTTTTTTTTTTTTTTTTTTTTTTCCGGCAGTGTTGATCCTAGACTTGACCCGACGGATTCACCCTCATATGCGTTCGTCACTGAATACACCAAATCCTCCCCCTCTCTTTAATTTGAAGGCCCCCAGATAGGAAAATAAATCAGTGTAACTTCCATATTAACCAAAGTCTTATCTGGGATAAACACACACACAAATTATGCACCAGACTTTCCAATGTCATTTATCTGCTGTATAAGCTTAGAGCGTGTTAAGAAAACTCCATTACTATGTATAAGCTTAGCTTTCTTCATTTCCGATATGACATACGGAATTCTGCTGTGAAGTAACTCGTCTGGAACAAATATTGTATTTAAATGGCAAAAAGGCTATTAAATGCGTAGCAGGACACACACCAAAAGAATCATATACCCACTACGTCAAGAAATTAAATAAATGATAGAGTCTAGCTTGTATTTTTATAGTTGCTAGTACATACTGAAGAAACCTGATTACATTTGATCTTACGATTTCAATCCACCACCGAAACACAAGAAATGGACATGTAATTGACAATTCATATACCAGGTTAGTAAAGGTTCACAACAATCGTAAATATCGTGGAGGGAAAAAGGGGAAGAGGAAAAAGAAGATATCAAATGCTGGACAATATCAAAGGAGACAAATATTCATAAATGAAAAGACTGGCTATGGACAGACAAAAGTGGAAGAGGCTTAACCCATGACAAGACCTGTCGTAAGGCAGAATACCATACTACTACTAATAAACTGTCTATAAATGCCTGCACAGTGAGTTTTAATAAATTCAAAGACAAATGACAAATTGGGTAAAAAGTAAAGCCTTTTACACGGTGAAGGAATTTGAAGACTATGTAATAGATGACGTGGAGCTATGACGCTGATGTGTACAAAACTATAAATTTTAACAGTCTATCAAGTTTGATTTTGGCATACTGTACAAGATTTGAAAATAAAGGCTATATCGTATAATAAAGTGCTTTATTAAACTTGGGTAAATGGCTTCTTGAAACATAATTACAATTCAGTTAGGAAAGGAGCCATGTAAGAATAGTTCAATGTTGTAAAAAACTTTATATAACAATTCTGATGGCATTTAAATATATATTTAAGGGTGAATAACTATTCTGCTGCAATTTATTCACTGGAATGTATGACGAATTATATTAATATATTTTCAGTTATATCATTTTCATGACAGCCGCATCTGAACAATTCCAGAGCTTGAACACTCTTGCTGAACAGGTCTCTAATTTGTATTGCATACAGTGATGAGCCTAAGTTCTATAATTTTATCATTTTATCGTGTTGATCCTCCTCCCGGAAAGCAACGCAGCAGTGATTCTGCGTAGCATGGATTCGACAAATCCTTGGAAATTTTCTGGAGGCATGTGCCATCAAACGTTTACGCACAGGCCACTCAATTCTCGTAAATTACTGGCTGATAGTTTGTGACAGTGAAGTTGGCGCCCGATAACGTCCCAGATAAGTACCATCGGAATCACATAAGTTGAACTTGGTGGCTAAGACATCATGGTGAATTCACTCTCATATTACTCAAACCGTTGTAGCACGATTCTGGTCTTATGACATGGATAGTTGTCCTACTTAAAAATGTCATTGCCGTCGAGGAAGACATCAAGCTTGGAGGAATGCAGGTCGTCAGCACTAACGTTGATGGTGACAGAGCATTACCGCATATCCTATGGAATGCCAAGTGAGTGTCCCCAACGGCATAATACAGTACTGTTCCCAACGACCTGCGTCCGCTGGACGGTGTATGTTACGAGCAGTCATTCGAATACGATCATCGACTTTGGTACCAAGAAATGTGATTTATCCGATCAGGCGACACGTTCTCATTGGCCCACAGTCCAGTCTCGGTGATCCCGTGCCCACTGCAGCTGTAGTTGACGATGGCGTTAAGTCAACATTGGAGTTGTCTCTGTGGAACCTCATGATCAAGAATGCGCCCCTACTAGCATTTTACTCTGTCATCAGATCCCCACAGATCGTAGCATGCTCTGTTTTACAGAGCGTTTTCCGACCTACAAGTTGTGATGAGCCGCACACGTTCAATACCCTGTCGCCTAATCGTGGTTTCACAATCCTCCAGCCATTTTCTATAGATGCTCACGACAGTATCAAGCGAACAACCATCCAGCTTTGGCGTCTCCGAGGTACTGTTTCCACGGCAGAGACATAAAAATCTTTCCCTTGCCAGTTTTGATGGATAACCCAATTTGCAGCCTGAATTGTCTCTAGAATAAGTCACCATTCGTATACATTTCGCTATATACACAGGAGTTCTACAAAAATATGGGAACACCTGAAACACAACACATTACCATGCCTAATACGGTGTAGAAAAAGCGTTGGCATTCAAAACAGCTTTCAGTCATCAAGAAATCGATGTGGTATTCAAAGGAATATTAAACCATTTTTCCTCCAAAATAACGGCAAGTTGGAGTAGCGATGACGGAAGTGGATAGCGATTACACACCATTCTGCCAAAAGTAGACCACAGAGGTTCAACTGTATTGAGTTCTGGTGACTATGGTGATCAGGAGAGATGCGACAACCCAACCTCGTGCTCACCCCATTAGTTCTGGAAGTTGCGAGATGTGTGAATAAGAGCTCTGTCGTCCCCGAACACAGCCAAAACATTGCACCATGGTGTGGACCTGATCAGCCGAAATGGCCACATAATTCTCGCCAGTAGTGCTTTCTTGCAGAGTAGCCATAGGATACATGGAATAACACAATTTGGCTGCCCAAATCATCACCGAACGCCCGCCGTGTTTCAGTCTTGGGGTGTAACTTCGTCCAGAAACCGAAAAGAGTGTAAAACAAGACTCATCCGAACAAATGACATTATTCGATTGCTCCACAGTCCAGGTTTTATGGCTTCAACACCACGTTTGCCTGTTACGGGCGTTTGCTTCACTGATAAATGGTTTTGGTATTCCGCTCACCCAGTAATTCCCTGCTTCTGGTACTTCCTTGAATTAAAAACGCAGATGCGGTCCTGCGCCGTCCCAGTGCATTCCGTGTTTTCGCTGCGCCGCTAATGACCTCGCCATGTAGGGGACGTCAGACTTGTGGCGCGCTTCCTCCGTTACGAAATGCGGCACCTCAGCCTGCTGTTGCGTCACGCGGCCGACCGCGCCCTGTTGCGTGGGAGTTGTGTTTTGGCCGCGCCGCTCAGTGGTTGCGGCCTTGGGGAATCCCGCGCCTGGTGCGTACTGCCTCCTCTTCTCCGACCAGCCACAGCACTATGAAGAATACAGTTTCAATTGTAACCTCGAAAAATACAAGTTGTTATTTAATATGTAAGAAACTATCAGCCTCTATTGCGGTAATGAAACCAACCCTTACCTAGGTTTCAGCCCAAGTAATTGAGCCTTCTTCAGAAGATAAACCTGATTGCATAATATTTCTACGAGGACATGGTCTAGAAATAAAACTAAAACAGCCTGAATAGGCGTAGTCACATATTAAAAATGCGGTACACAGGCATTAATCACCACCAAGACTTGACTTAAGCTCCGGCGAGCGCCTCGTCTCCATGGATGCCGTGCGGTGGGCCGTGGGAGCTTACGTGAAACTAAGTAGACCTAGATGACGCGCTGCATATCAACAAGGCGAGGAACATTGTGCAATGTTTACTTTTATTTCTTGACCATGCCCTCGTAGACATATTATACAATCAAGTTTATCTTCTGAAGAAGGCTCAATTACTTGGGCTGAAACCTAGGTAAAGGTAGGTTTCATTACCGCAATCGAGGCTGGTAGTTTCTTATATATTAGATTATCACGATCGCTGACTGGGCTGCAATGTTGAAAGTACTAAAAGTTTTTATTTGTTTGCAGGCATGTATCTACATTCATAGCGCACACTGAAATCACTGGACCAGAGTACGTGAGCACGCCATAGAGAGGTCAAAACAAAATTACATAGTCTATGGTTCACTCTGTAACTGGACATGGCCCTCATCCCACGCACTTGCAATCCGTGTCACTTTCAGAAAGCAGTCAGTGCACATGTGGGAAAACTGGGACCCCAGAGAGCTATTTGTACTGCATAAGATACAAGCAATTGCGCAATACCCTAGAAGATATAACAGAGAATAGACTACGTGATGCACTGAGGATCCCTGGTACGTGGACACAACTGAACGCTGTAAGACACAGTGTTTCAGATGCACACAAGACATACATATACAGACTTGCTAAAACAGAAGACGAAGAAGATGTCGAAAAGACGACAGAGATAGTCCACGTGGCTCCAGCACCGAGGACACTGACGACGTGACAATGTAGACATAAAAGAATGGGCACAAAACATTAACATGTATATTATTTACAAATCACAACTTTATTGTCATTACATATGTGTGTAATTATAAGAGGAAGTGCACTACTGGCCATTAAAATTGCTATACCAAGAAGAAATTCAGATGATAAACGGGTATTCAATGGACAAATATATTATACTAGGACTGACATGTGATTACATTATCACGCAATTTGGGTGCACAGATCCTGAGAAATCAGTACCCAGAACAAGCACCTATGGCCGTAATAACGGCCTTGATACGGCTGGACATTGAGTCAGACAGAGCTTCGATGGCGTGTACAGGTACAGCTGCCCATGCAGCTTCAACACAATACCACAGTTCATCAAGAGAGTGACTGGCGTATTGTGACGAGCCAGTTGCTCGGCCACCATTGATCAGACGTTTTCAGTTGGTGAGAGATCTGGAGAATGTGATGGCCAGGGCAGCAGTCGAACATTTTCTGTATCCAGAAAGGCCCCTACAGGACCTGCAACATGCGGTCGTGCATTATCCTGCTGAAATGTAGGGTTTCGCAGGGATCGAATGAAGGGTAGAGCCACGGGTCGTAACACATCTGAAATGTAACGTCCACTGTTCAAAGTGCCGTCAATGAGAACAAGAGGTGACCGAGACGTGTAACCAATGGCACCCCATACCATCACGCCGGGTAATACGCCAGTATGGCGATGACAAATACACGCTTCCAATGTGCGTTCACCGCGATGTCACCAAACACGGATGCGACCGTAATGATGCTGTAAACAGAACCTGCATTCATCCGAGAAAATGACGTTTTGCCATTCGTGCACCCAGGTTCGTCGTTGAGTACACCATCGCAGGCGCTCCTGTCTGTGTTGCAGCGTCAAGGGTAACCGCAGCCATGGTCTCCGAGCTGATAGTCCATGCTGCTGCGAACGTCGTCGAGCTGTTCGTGCAGATGGTTGTTCTCTTGCAAACGTCCCCATCTGTTGATTCAGGGATCGAGACGTGGCTGCACGATCCGTTACAGCCATGCGGATAAGATGCCTGTCATCTCGACTGCTAGTGATACGAGGCCGTTGGGATCCAGCACGGCGTTCCGTATTACCCTCCTGAACCCACCGATTCCATATTCTGCTAACAGTCATTCGATCTCGACCAACGCGAGCAGCAATGTCGCGTTACGATAAACCGCAATCGCAATAGGCTACAATCCGACATTTATCAAAGTCGGAAACGTACGCTTTTCTCCTCCTTACCCAAGGCATCACAACAACGTTTCACCAGGCTACGTTAGTCAATTGCTGTTTGTGTATGAGAAACCGGTTGGAAACTTTCTTCATGTCAGCACGTTGTAGGTGTCGCCACCGGCGCCAACCTTGTGTGATTGCTCTGAAAAACTAATCATTTGCGTATCACAGCATCTTCTTCCTGTCTGTTAAATTTCGCGTCTGTAGCACGCCATCTTCGTGGTGTAGCAATTTTAATGGCCAGTAGTGTAATTAGGCCAGCTATTGTTCTAGAACACTCGTACAAACCAGTACACACTGCTGCAGAGTTTGATATCAGTATTTCCTTAATCTAATATAGTATAATCTACATAATGCATCAAATAATACTTAATATTATTATCTTTTATATGTATGTATAAAGCAGAATGAATGTGTCTACATGCCTATGCCAAGGATCTCTTCCCGAATCCATGGATTGACTTCAGCCAAATTTAGCACAGAAACAGCAGGGCTTGTGAATATCATCACTACAAGGTTAATACCCTCCTATCTCAAAAAGTAGCAGAGATATGGTCAAAAACGTCTTTTTTTCAGCCTCTGGCATACAGTCTGACTTGTGTGACACGTATGTTGTGTGGGAACAGTATCTACCTTCCAAATCTATCTGCCTTGTAGGGCAGTCTCAATGTGAGGGGCAAGAAGCAGTTCTGCAGATGTGTTGTGGGAGTAGTATCAGCCAGCATCATTGAACCATATTGCATGGGCTTCACGTGCCAATGAGCATGGGAGGGGAAAGGGTGAGATGGATAGAGAATGGAATGGACAGAGTGTTGAGACGGAGGAAATGGACAGAGAGAGGTGGAGGGGAGATATGTGAGGCAGATGGAAGGTGTAGAGGGGTAGTGTGCAGATGGAAAAGGAAAAGGGCAGGCAGATATGGAAAGAGAGACAGGAATGAGGATATTGTCAGAGAGATTGAGAGGAAGATATGGTCAGAGAGAGGAGAGAGGGATATGGGAAACGGAAAAAGAGAGGGAGAGCAGGAGATGAAGAGACAGAGATAGAGGTGGGAGGATGGGGTGGACAGACAGAGGGAGGAAGAGGGTGGGGAGGGGGAGGAAGGACTGTGTTCAATATATGTGCTAAATGCATATGCGGGCGAAGTGGTGGGGAAAAGGCTAGTAATTACATAAAGTAGAATAGACCTGTGTGGACAGAACGACTTGAGCTTTATCAAGGCCTGATGTTCATGTTGGGGTACTAACACGAATAGCTTCACTCAGGGACGCAATAGATAAAGTACAGTTCCAAGTCCTCTTCCTTGGTGCAAAGGACAATTATTTCTACAAATTCCTACCTTCTTTTTCTCTCTTCTTATAGCTGAACACACATTTATAATTTCCTGTTTCCTTTCCTATTTCCACTTCATTAAATGTATGTTTATACTGCAGGTAAAACAAACACTAAAAGAGCAGACAATTGAAGTCTTTACAGTCCCACCTCCACGTGGTGCTGCAAGGGCAACGGTGCACATGGCCTTAACTCCATAACACAGTTTTTCCCGTCGTTGGGGGCAGTGAGTACTGGCTAAGAGGACTGTGTGAAGCACTACGGCTTGCATAAACTTTGTCAGGTGGCAGGCCCTCGTTGTCAAAATGCAGCTTTAAAAAAATGACCATTGATAAAGTGAGGTATCGTCCACTGATTCTTTTTCCGATGCAGCGGTAATATTTGCTGCAGCGGTAACTCAGGCGACTAAAGACTAAGGAGGCGCGAGAATTTCAGTGTCTGCCACGAGTGCAGACATATAGCTACAAACAAATAAAAATGAATCACGTAACTTTATTGTTTCTAAGCGGTAATTTCAACTTTATGACTACCTCCTCGTACTCTCTGCAACTGGCGGACTAGCGGAAATGGCCCTGTCTGGACCATCTTCCGTAATGCATCCGCATAACGAGGTCTACGATGCGGAATACACGATAATCAAAGTATCTTTAATAGCACCTACCTATTAGAGTATTCCGGGCTATTACAGTATCGGAAATCACTATAAAGCCATGGATATTTGTAGGAAAATTGATATTGTCGGTTGTATCCAGTATACCGACAAACACAGTCAAATGGTATCGCATTTGAAGTCACTAGTACAGTATGTAACAAGACATTAACGATTTAGATGGTAGAGGATGGAAGTCAGTATTAAGGCAGTCGTCTCTGTGCGGTGTCAGTGTGGCATACGTGCCTTTACTGCAGAGAGGGATCAGGCACCATTAATGACCGTACGTGTCGTCTACATAAGCCACGCTAACAACAGTTATCATCTGATGAAAAATGAAAACTCCGTGCGTTCAAGAAAATGGGGCTCTCTAACCGTCAAATAGCCAAGAAACTGACCCGTTCAAGTACAGTGATTCATAATTTCCTTAGATTGGGTGCACTATATGTACAGAACCGAAAATGTGGGCAAAGTAGAACATTATCTGAGATACAGAAACGGTTACTTTTGGGCAAAGCAAGGGCCACAAACAGCTATTCTTCTCAACAAGTTGCTGGTTTACAGTTGCCAGACGTGTACGACAAAGTTTGTCACATGACAAACATCTTGCGTTCAAGAAACGACTGCAGAAACCTGCGCTAACACCAAAACATAAGAAGCTAAACTGGAGTTTGCTGAAAGCATATATCGTGGAGTTGGTGATGAGAAGAAGTTTAATTTAGATCGGTTGGATGGATTTCAAAGTTACTGGCGTGATCTGAGAACAGACCAGCAGGTAAGAATGAGCAGAAACTTTGTGGAGGAAGTTTTACGATTTGGGCAGCTTTCTGCACTAAAGGTAAATGAGGCACTGCTTGGCTGAATACTAGAATCAACTCTATCATGTATACCGAGACCCTAGAGACAGAATTGATTAGAATGTATGAGGACCAAGGGGACGAAAGACTAATGTTTCAGCAATATGATGCATATATTCATGTCTCTCCTACATCCAAAAACTGGTTTGAAGTTAAAGATATTGATGTCTTGCCCTTGCCTCCATGTAGCCCAAATCTGAACTCCGTGGACAATCTTTGGGAAATATTTGCAAGGCGTGTTTATCGCAATGGAAGAAAATCTGGGGCCGCATGTGAACTGAAAAGGCTAATACAAGAGTGGGCTACAATTTCACTGCGAGAACTACAAGCCCTAAAAAAATCAACGCCGAAAAGAATTTTAGTGTTAATTAGGAAGTAAGGATTTTGGACGAACTATCGACAGGGTAATAACACAACTGCAAGTGAGTGCCGTTATACCCATGTCCATCCATGGAATGAAAACGCCTGATTTTGTTATGAAAGAAACTATGTAATTCCAGCGTGATATGTATCTACTACTTTCATAAGACACTGGGCTATTAATTTCTCAGCAAGACTGCTATTATACTGATTTCCACTACTGTATATTGCGGTCGAATTAATTTCTTGGAGAAACCCAACGTTTCGTCCCCATCTGCCGTGGACACATTCAAGGGGGGTTGTAGCGTCTACGATGGTCTGATTCACACGCTGGCTCGCTACTGAGTCGGATGAAATTTCGTCTCCACGTGTTAGCGCGCAGCGGACTCGCATGGTTTCAAAACTCGAACGCGATTGGCCGTTACCGGTTGTTGTCGTCCGCTATTACTATCGCCCGACGATGGAACATTGGTACACATCTTCAGTACCAAAATGCGGATAGCACTCAATTCCTACTAAAATTATTGGCGTGTTTAATTGTCTCTATCGCCTTTCTTTATAGAAAATCGCCGCGTCCGCTCTTGGCAACCAGAACATGAGTTTATCGAATCGAATCCGAGATTCTCCTGGTTGCGTGTTACGCAACAGTGGTTCTTTCTGTTCCTCCCCTTCTACAATTGCCTTTTTGTTCATCTCGTCGTTTCTCCATAGTTCACTGGCTTATACTTCTCTCTTCTCCTTAAAGCGTTTAATACATATATTTTTCTCCGACGAAGTGCCCAACAGTAGTCTCTCACCATACTGCTATTCCAGTAGGCATGATACCTTCTTTCCGTCACTCTGATGTCTTGATCGCCTTGTTCTTCTCTGATATCATTCAAATTTTAAAGAAAAAATTGAAACTGGTTATTCTAAAAGGAAATCTTAAGGCTCCTCGAACAGTGTAACTTCTGAAATTTTTCCAGGGTGTTGACAAAAACAGGAGTATATTGTTGGTCCTGTTTGTTGCCTACGAACTCAGTAACGGCCTTCTTCATTGATGTAGAGCTGGAAATAGAAGATCCATTTTTCGAATGTCTGGTCTAACAAACACGCGCTCTTCCAACATCGCTTTTCATATATAAGGAAACCTCTCACCAAGCTACTCGAAACATTGTCCATTTATGGGTAGGGTTTTGACAAACTGTTTCATGAGCCCTAACTTAATGTGCAGAAGTAGTAACAGAATTTTTTCAGATCAACAGGATTTTTCTGTAAAACGTTTTTACGCTTCAAAGATTTTGTTGCAGATCAGTTTATTCTGGACCAGTGTTGATTCTTCGGCCTACTATCCCGATGGTAAATAATTAAAATTGTGTGAGAAATATATTCATATTTCATTAAAATCGCTAAAAATGTGTTCTTTCGAATATATCGGTGTGCAAAACTTAAAACGATTGGTTTGGTTGGTTGTTTTGGGGAAGGAGACCAGACAGCGTGGTCATCGGTCTCATCGGATTAGGGAAGGATTGGGAAGGAAGTCGGCCGTGCCCTTTCAGAGGAACCATCCCGGCATCTGCCTGGAGTGATTTAGGGAAATCACAAAACTTAAAACGAAAGTAACTTTGGAGTGATACGTCACTGCCAAACAACAAAGTTCGGCAAAACATGAATCATACGTAGAAAAAACTGCTGCAGTATGTTACAGAACATAACCACAAGAAATACTCAATAAGACTAACAGAAGTGACAGTCTTATTCAAAAACAGTATTTATACTGAAGTCACCGCAATTCGTGATGGTCCCCTAGGCTTTATATAAGGCGGAACGTGGTTCTTAATAGGGTGTGTGACCACCACGGACGCCAATGCATGTTCTGCAAAGTGCTCCAATGCTGTGCACAAGGTTAGTGTGGAGTTCTTGTGGCAGGATGTTCCATTCCTTCACCGGCGAGGTTGACAACTGCTGAACGTGGCCTCATTTGGCGAGAGGCAGGAACACGTAATGTACCCAGGAACATTGTTGAACGTGGTCCAGATGTCACGGTGAGAGGGACATAATGTTGCAAGGCCGCAGATTTTTGAACAAGATACACTCGCCCACTGGTCAACGCTATTGGCAGCCTCTGTCACTTATCAGGGTAGCATTCGGCTCTGACTTCATTTTTATGGTTGACAATGCCCGACTGCATCGAGGAGATCTGGTAGAGCAGTTCTCGGAATGTGATTATATTCGGCGAATGGACTGCCCGTTCCCTCGAGTTAAATACCATCGAGCACGTGTATGATGCTTTGGGGAGACGTAGGTTGCAGCGCCTCCACAAACACCAGCGACTGTCCAAAAGTTGTCAACCGCGCTGGTAGCTCAATGGAATGCCCTACCGACAGAACCCTTGCCAATCTTGCGGCCAGCGTGGCAGAGGATTTCTATCCGTTTCATTGCGTATTCCTTTCAGTTAACTTCTGTAGAATACTACAGCAGTTCTTTCTATGTATGAGCCAAATTTCATGGAGTTATGTAACTTGGCAGTGACACATTACACAAAACTTACTCTCGTCCTGAAGCTCTTCATACCAGTGTATGAGAGTCTGAGTAACTTATGATATAACGTTCGGTTACTTGAATGAACATACTGATAACAATAAATAAATGACTGCATTTTGTAAGTTGTGTAGAACAATCATGTGCAAACTCGATCCTAAATACCACAAAAACTAATGCAACAATTTGAAATCTCAATGGCACACAAATTTGCTAGACTCAAGTTTGAATTGGATCTCCAGCGATGAACAGAGATCAGTGAGTTGTTCATAATAGTTTTCTTGTCACTACACGAGAAACGTTAACTACTCGAAAACAACCGTCAGAGACACACCTAAATTAACGTAATCGCTAGCTCACAAAATGTGCTACATAAAAATAATAATTATAAACGTGATTTCATTACCACATTATTAATTATATTCTACAAGGATGTGTGTAGCATATTCTACATCTACATCTACATTTATACTCCGCAAGCCACCCAAAGGTGTGTGGCGGAGGGCATTTTACGTGCCACTGTCATTACCTCCCCTTTCCTGTTCCAGTCGCGTATGGTTCGCGGGAAGAACGACTGTCTGAAACCCTCCGTGCGCGCTCTAATCTCTCTAATTTTACATTCGTGATCTCCTCGGGAGGTATAAGTAGGGGGAAGCAATATATTCGATACCTCATCCAGAAACGCACCCTCTCGAAACCTGGCGAGCAATCTACACCGCGATGCAGAGCGCCTCTCTTGCAAAGTCCGCCACTTGAGTTTATTAAACATCTCCGTAACGCTATCACGGTTACCAAATAACCCTGTGACGAAACGCGCCGCTCTTCTTTGGATCTTCTCTATCTCCTCCGTCAAACCGATCTGGTACGGATCCCACACTGATGAGCAATACTCAAGTATAGGTCGAACGAGAGTTTTGCAAGCCACCTCCTTTGTTGATGGACTACATTTTCTAAGCACTCTCCCAATGAATCTCAACCTGGTACCTGCCTTACCAACAATTAATTTTATATGATCATTCCACTTCAAATCGTTCCGCACGCATACTCCCAGATATTTTACAGAAGTAACTGCTACCAGTGTTTGTTCCGCTATCATATAATCATACAATAAAGGATCCTTCTTTCTATGTATTCGCAATACATTACATTTGTCTATGTTAAGGGACAGTTGCCACTCCCTGCACCAACTGCCTATCCGCTGCAGATCTTCCTGCATTTCGCTACAATTTTCTAATGCTGCAACTTCTCTGTATACTACAGCATCATCCGCGAAAAGCCGCATGGAACTTCCGACACTATCTACAAGGTCAGATATTCACGCTCTTGCATACTATGTACAGTACATCGTGACCAGTTCGTCAATTACAACGTCTCCAGGATATCAACAACGGATAATATATCTGCATAGTTTCAGTTAAGAAATTACTCACAAAAATCCAGTACACAGTTGATACTCTAACCGGACTCAAAACGAACTACCTCTGTTAAAACCCTGAAATTGTCCTTCAATTAGGTTCAATTAGAGTGGATTAGAGTAGATTATCCTACACTGGTTAGGCTAGGTTGGGTAATTTTTATAGGTCTGATTGACGATGACTAGATTATATTGGGTGAGGTGACGTTGGTTAGGCTATGATGAGTTGAGTTACGTTCGTTAGGTTATGTTGAATTGGGTGTGATCACATTACGTTTAATTTAATTGGGTAACATTATCTTAGGATAGACTGAGTTGAGTTGAATTGGATTCTGCTGCGTTGTGTTAGGAATAGTCAGTCTATGTTGCGGTTAGGGTTGTGCTGGAGTAGATTTAGTTAAGTTGCGTTTAACTGTTTTGGGTTTTGGTTGCGTTAGGTTCAGTTAGTTTAGCATTGGTTATGCTGCATAAGTGTTTGTGTTACTTACAGTTTAGGTTAAATTTAAAATAATCTTGGAGCAGATTGGTTGCATTATTTGGCTGAGTAAGTTCCACGTTATCAGTCTATGGTGTTTTCAGGAAGTGTGTAAAGAGATTTCTGGTGATGTTCTTCGTGATCTTCGGGATCAGAATGTAATGCAACTACCACCGAAATAATATGTGCGCCGACTATTTTCATCTGCGTACTCATTAAACATTGGATATCAGCTGTTTTATTAGGTTAAAAAGACGACCTTAGAAATGGAAGAGTAAAATTATTTTCCACTTTTAAGGATGTTTTATAGATAGCGCCAGCTCCCCTTCGCCTTTAATGTGGATGCTTCACAGCAACTTCGTAGACCTAAAATATTAGGAAAGCGTTGTTTCTATTGAAGATAAAAATCTGCTGTTTAAACCGATCATTGTTTCATAATCAGAGAGTCGTTCGTCACGACATGACTCTCGTGTCGGGTACCCATACCTGTTCCCATCGACATCAGGCAAGGCCAGCCGCTTTTTCCGCCAGATAATCTATCGGGCGTGGCCCTGAGCAACTATAAGTGTCCTCCTAACGGATGTCGTTCACGATTCTTGTGATGTTCGCAATTTCAGTGCCGTTTTTCGGGCTCTAATTTATCTTCCTATTCGCCTAGAAGAATGGTACTGCAGTAGAAGTGGTTTTAAGCACGAGTAATGACACGAATTACGTACTACTTTCTCTGAAAGACACCTTTGGAGAAACAACTCTTACAATAGTACAGCACTAATAACAATATTAAATCATTCTTAATTCGTTTGTACGATGGCATAGTCATGGCACTTCGTAAAGAGGTATTCAATCTGGGTCGCAGATGTGAAGTAATACAGGGACTGGAAAAAAATATGGAAACACCGCGAAAAAAAGCATGCCTGAACATAAATGCAGATGCTAACCAAGTCTGCAGCTTGTGCTGTTGTGTTTGACCACGAACGGCATCTTTGTAATGTTCTCAATACATTGCAGGCGTCACTAGTGGTCAGAATGGTAATCTGTGTAGTTGTGAGTGTATTGTGTCGGAGATAAGTGAATACGAGCGTGCGGAAATTATTGGTGCTCATATGGTGGTTTCTTCCGTAACCAAGTGTTTGGTGTTTCAAGAGGCACCTTTGCGAAGATTTACATCGCATACTCCAACAGGAAAAGCAGAAAAACCTCATCCGGTAAGTTACAACGCGAGCGAAATTGTTTGTCGAATGATCGTGACACACGGTCACTGAATAGGATTGTGACGAAAAATAAGAAGACGACATCTGCAAAAGACACAGCAGAACTGAATGTCGCACTCGCGAACCTTGTCAGCACCAAAACAACTCGAAGGGAGCTCCATAAGCGGAACTTCTCATGTCACACATCAGTGATACAAATACTCATAGCAGGAAAACATGGTGCCGAAGCTGGATAATGGAGCAGTCGGAGAAAGTCATTAGTCGGATGAGTCTCGTTGGCCGAGTTTACGTCCTAAGAGTGTAATATGGCAGAGGTTCGGTTATGATGTGGGCAGCCATATCCTGGTATTACAAGGGCCTCATGGTTACTCTGCAACGTCGCATTACTGCCAACGATTATATGACCATTTTGGCTGACCGAGTCCATCTCATAGAACAATGTTTGTTCCCCAATGATGATGCCGTGGTCCAAGAGGTTAGGGCCCCGTACAAGAACCTCGCATCGTCCAGGACTAGTTTCGTGAGCACGAGAAGCAATTATCACACCTTCCCTGCCCACCACGTCACCAGAATTCAATGGTATTGAGTCTTTCTGCTGAGTTTGGAGCGCGTGTTAGCTATCCACCTCCATCGTGGTTATCTGTCACTATTTTGCAGGAAGAATGGTATAAGATTCGCTTGAAAACCATTATAGGACCTGTATTTATCCATTCCGAGAAGTCTGTGGGCTGTTCTGGACGCCAACGGTTTTGCTTCACCGTATTACGCATGGTAGAGTGTACCGTTTTTCGTGTCTCCATATTTTTGTCCTCTCTGTAGGTTGTTCGAAGACTTTTTAAGCAATAGAACCCAGTATATTGTCCTGGACAGCAAGTGTCAGTCAGAGAAAAGGCATCGTCAGACGTGCCCCAGGTAGGCGTGATTTGGAGATTCTACACTTAAGAACCGAAGAAACTGGTACACCTGCATAATATCGTGTAGGGTCCCTGTCAGCACGCAGAAGTGCCGCAGCACGACGTAGCATCGACTGATGTACTGTCTGAAGTAGTCCTGGAGGGAACTGACACCATGAATCCTGCAGGGCTGTCCATAAATCCTCAACAGGATGAGGGGGTGGAGATCTCTTCTTAACTGCACGTTGCAAGGCATCCCAGATATGCTTAATAATATTTATGTCTGGGGAGTTTTGTTTAAACTCAGAAGAGCGTTCCTGGAGCCACTCTGTACCAATTCTGGACTTATGGGGCGTCGCATTGTTCTGATGGAATCGCCAAAGCCCGTCGGAATGCACAATGGACATCAATGGATGCAGGTGATCAGACAAGATGCTTACGTACGTGTCACCTGCCAGAGTCGTATCTAGACGCATCATGGGTCCCATATGACTCCAACAGCACACCATTACGGACTCTCCACCAGCTTGAGCAGTCCCCTGCTGACATGCAGGTTAGTGGATTCATGAGGTTTTTTTTCCATACCCGTACCCGTACACGTCCATTCGCTTGAAATCTACATCTACATCGTACTCCGCAAGCCACCTAATGGTGAGTGGTGGAGGGTACTTTCGGTACCACTATCTGATCCCTCCAATCCTGTTCCACTCGCGATTAGTGTGTGGGAAGAATAATTGTTGGTAAGCCTCTGTATTGGCTATAATTTCTCGAATTTTCTCCAAGTGGTCAATACGCGAGATGTATGTCGGTGGAAATAAAATGTTGTCTGACTCCACCTGAAAAGTGCTGTCCCGAAATTTCAATAGTAAATCTCTCCGTGATGCACAACATCTCTCTTGTAACGTCTGCCAGTGGAGTTTGTTTAACATCTCCGTAACGCTCTCTCCCCAGCTAAACGATCCCGTGACGAAACGCGCCGCTTTTCGTTGGATCTTCTCTATCTCCTCTATCAGTCCTACCTGATAGGGATCCCAGGTAGATGAACAATACTCAAGAATCGGGCGAACAAGCACCTTATAAGCCACTTCGTTCGTGGATGAGTTACATTTCCTTAAGATTCTTCCGGATATGGTCTGGAGGGATAGATCCATACTTGTATTGATCATTGTGCGTTCGTTTTCAGACGCTTCACGTAGTACACGCCAGTGGTCATCTGTCCCATGGACCATTCATCTGAGTCTTGTGTCTGCTTTTTCCCACTATCTGTTTTATATGGTCATTCTACTTAAGGTCGCTCTGGATAGTTACGCCTAGATATTTTACGTCAGACGCTGTCTCCAGCTGTTTGTCATCAATAGTGTAGCTGTACAGTAGTGGATTTCTTTTCCTATGTATTCGCAATATGTTACATTTATTTATTAAATGAGACTCGTCCGACCAGGCAACATTTTCCCAGTAATAAACAGTCCAGTGTCGGTGCTGACGGGGCCCGGCGAGGCGTAAGGCTTTGTGTCGTGCAGTCATCAAGGGTACAAGAGTGGGCCTTCGGCTATGAAAGGCCGTATCGATGATATTTCGTTGAATGGTTCGCACGCTGACACTTGTTGACGGCCCAGCATTGAAATCTGCAGCAATTTGAGGAAGGGTTGCACGTTGAACGATTCTCTTCAGTCGTCGTTGGTCCCATTCTCACAAGATCTTTTTGTGGCCGGAGCGATGTCGGAGATTTGATGTCTTACCGGATTTATGATATTGGCGGTACACTCGTGAAACGGTCATACGGAAAAATCCCCACTTCATCGCTACCTAGGAGATGCTGTGTCCGATCGATCGTGCGCCGTGCATAACACCACGTTCAAACTCACTTAAATCTTGACGACCTGCCATTGTAGCAGCCGTAAACATTATAACAACTGCGCCAGACACCTGTCTTATTTAGGCATTGCCGACCGCAGCGCCGTATTCTGCCTGTTTACATGTTTCTGTATTGGAATACGCATCCTTATACCAATTTTGTTGGTGCGTCAGCTTATTTGGTGTGATGAATGGCAGCTTTCTCTAAGTGTGGAAAAATGGAAGTCAATTCAGATCAATAGCACAGACAATACTGTAAAGTTCAAATACAGAATTAATAGTGTGCTGCTTGGCACAGCAACGTCGATTAAATATCTAGATGTAATGGTGCAGAGTGACATGAAATGGATCGATCACATAAGGTCGGTTGTTGGGAAGGTGAATGGACAGCTTCGGTTTATTGGGAGAATATTGAGAAAGTGTAGTTCATCTATAAAGGACACAGTGTAAGAAAACTTGTGCGAACTATTCTTGAGTACTGCTCGAGTGCAGATTGGATTAAAGGAAAACATCAAAGCATTTCAAAGGCGTATTGCTAGAGTTCCTATCGGTGGGTTCAATGAACGCGCAAGTATTATGGAAATGCTCCGTGAACTCAAAGCGGAATCGCTGTAGACAAGAAGACACACTTCCGAAAGACTATTGAGTAAGTTTAGAGAACCGGCACTAGTGACAGACTGCAGATAGATTCTACTGCCGCTAAGTTGCATCTCTGGTTAGGATCACCAAGACGAGGTAAGATAATTTAGGGAAGGACATACGTTGGCGTTTTCCCCGCGCTCCATTTGTGAGTGAAATAAGAAGGCGAATCAGCCGAGCACACACATAGTGGTTCGTGAAGTATGGATGTAGATGTAGATGCAGAGGAGGAATTCAAACTCCAGTTGGCCATATTGCAAGATTTACTCACCTTCGTTCTCCGATTGATGTCACCATCATCATCATCACCATCCTCATCGTCAACCGTTTAATATCGAATGCTGGATGAAGTATTACTCTAGACTTTTCCAGCCCCTAAGCATTCGTGTTGCTCCTGCATGTTTTCTACGAGGAACGTTCAGTAAGTAAGGCTACACTTTTTTTCTCAGGCAATTTCGATTGAAAAAATGGGGAATTTGTCGTGGGACATATTCCCGATTCATACCCTTTAGTTCCGATAGGTGGCATCGCTATGCATAGCCTTCAAAATGGAATCTGTAATGGAGGTGTATTTCAAGCAGAGAGCTGTCATTGAGTTTCTTTAGGCGGAAAACCAAAGCATCGCAGACATTCAAATGCACTTGCAGGATCACGGATCACTATCAAACGCCTCACTGCTGAACTAAACGTATTTGTTAGTACACTACTGGCCATTAAAATTGCTACACCAAGAAGAAATGCAAATAATAAACGGGTATTCACCGGACAAATATATTATACTAGAATTGACATGTGATTACATTTTCACGCAATTTGGGTGCATAGATCCTGAGAAATCAGTACCCAGAACAACCACCTCTGGCTCTAATAACGGCCTTCATACGCCTGGGCATTGAGTCAAACAGAGCTTGGATGGCGTGTACAGGTACAGGTACCCATGCAGCTTCAACACGATACCACAGTTCATCAAGAGTAGTGACTGGACTATTATAATGAGCCAGTTGCTCGGTCACCATTGACCAGACGTTTTCAATTGTTGAGAGATCTGGAGAACGTGCTCGCCAGAGCAGCAGTCGAACATTTTCTGTATCCAGAAAGGCCTCTACAGGACCTGCAACATGCGGTCGTGCGTTATCCTGCTGAAATGTAAGGATTCGCAGGGATCGAATGAAGGGTAGAGCCACAGGTCGAAACACATCTGAAATGTAACGTCCACTGTTCAAAGTGCCGTCAATGCGAACAAGAGGTGACCGAGACGTGTAACCAATGGCACCACATACCATCATGCCGGGTGATACGCCAGTATGGCGATGTCAAATACACGCTTCCAATGTGCGTTCACCGCGATGTCGCCAAACACGGATGCGTCGTTGAGTGCACCATCGCAGGCTCTCCTGTCTGTGCTGCTGCGTCAAGGGTAACCGCAGCCATGGTCTCCGAGCTGATAGTCCATGCTGCCGCAAACGTCGTCGAACTGTTCGTGCAGATGGTTGTTGTCTCGCGGATGTCCTCATCTGTTGACTCAGGGATCGAGACGTGGCTGCACGATCCGTTACAGCCATGCGGATAAGATGCCTGTCATCTCGACTGCTAGTGATACGAGGCCGTTGGGATCCAGCACGGCGTTCCGTATTACCGTCCTGAACCCACCGATTCCATATTCTACTAACAGTCATTGGATCTCGACCAACGCGAGCAGCAATGTTGCGCTACGATAAACCGCTATCGCGATAGGCTACAATCCGACCTTTATCAAAGTCGGAAACGTGATGGTACGCTTTTCTCCTCCTTACACGAGGCATCACAACAACCTTTCACCAGGCAACGCCGGTCAACTGCTGTTTGTGTATGAGAAACCGGTTGGAAACTTTCCTCATGTCAGCACGTTGTAGGTGTCGCCACCGGTCCCAACCTTGTGTGAATGCTCTGAAAAGCTAATTATTTGCATATCACAGCATCTTCTTCCTACCGGTTAAATTTCGCGTCCGTAGCACGTCATCTTCGTGGTGTAGCAATTTTAATGGCAAGTAGTGTAGTACTGAGACTCTCGTCACTAGTTGGGGTACTCAGCGGTGTGTGTCCATTGCTTCCCTCGTCGCCTAATAAAAGAACCTAAAGAGCAGCAAAGGTCCAACTGTGCCGAATTTCTTGCGCGTTACGAGGCTGATCGCGACAATTTTTTGTCGATCGTCGTCACAGGCGATGAAACATAGGTTCTTCACTTCGAACCGGAAACAAAAAGGCATTCCATAGAGCGGCGCCACACCACCTCTCCTGCGAAGAAAAAGTTCGGAACCGCACTCTCGTCTGGTAACGTCACGTCGACGGTCTTCTGGGACTCTGAAGGGGGTATTCTGTTTGATGTCCTCCCTTATGGAGTAAAGATCAACTCAGAAGTGTCCTGTGCTACCCACAGGAAATTGAAGAAGCCTTCAGCGTGTTCGTCGTCACAAGAAAGCAAACGAACTTCTCCTTCCCCATGACAAGGCAAGGCCTCACACAAGTTTGCGCACCCGACCGGAGTTCAGCTCAATGAAGGCTGCACCGCATGGATGACAGACGGTACTGACGCAGTAAGACGTTGACTCCGGCATAGACCGGTGAAGTGGTACCTTGCGGGCATACAGACCCTCCAGCGAGGTCCTGTAAGGTCGTTGCATTAAACGGAGATTCTGTTGAAAAATAGAGTTTTTTAGCCAAAAGCGTGGAGAATAATATGGTGTATTGGAATCTTGAAGAAATCCATCCTGCTTTCAGAAAAAAATTGTGTTGCATTACTTATATTCGTCTTTACAGACGAATGGAAAAACTGGTAGAAGCCGACCTCGTGGAAGATCAGTTTGGATTCCGTAGAAATGGTTGAACACGTTAGGCAATACTGACCCTACGACTTATCTTAGCGAATAGATTAAGGAAAGGCAAGCCTACGTTTCTAGCATTTGTAGACTTAGAGAAAGCTTTTCACAATGTTGACTGGAATACTCTCTTTCAAATTCTGAAGGTGGCAGGGGTAAAATACAGAGAACGAAAGGCTATTTACAATTTGTACAGAAACCAGGTGGCAGTTCTAAGAGTCGAGGAGCACGAAAGGGAAGCAGTGGTTGGGAAGGGAGTGAGACAGGGTTGTAGACTATCCCCGATGTTATTCAAAATGGCTCTGAGCGCTATGGGACTTAACATCTGTGGTCATCAGTCCCCTAGAACTTAGAACTACTTAAACCTAACTAACCTAAGGACATCACACACATCCATGCCCGAGGCAGGATTCGAACCTGCGACCGTAGCAGTCGCGCGGTTCCGGAATGAGCGCCTAGAACCGCTAGACCACCGCGGACGGAAATCGATGTTATTCAATCTGTATATTGAGCAAGCAGAAAAGGAAACAAAAGAAAAAGTCGGAGTAGGTATTAAAATCCATGGAGAAGAAATAAAAACTTTGAGGTTCGCCGATGACATTGTAATTCTGTCAGATACAGCAAAGAAGTTGGAAGAGCAGCTGAACGGAATGGACAGTGTCCTGAAAGGAGGATATAAGATGCACATCAACAAATGCAAAACGAGGATAATGAAATGTAGACGAATTAAATCGGGTGATGCTGCGGGAATTAGATTAGGATATGAGACACTTAAAGTAGTAAAGGAGTTTTGCTATTTGGGGAGCAAAATAACTCACGATGGTCGAAGTAGAGAGGATATAAAATATAGACTGGCAATGGCAAGGAAAGCGTTTCTGAAGAAGAGAAATTTGTTAACATCGAGTAGAGATTTAAGTGTCAGGAAGCCGTTTCTGAAAGTATTTGTATGGGGTGTAGCCATGTATGGAAGTGAAACATGGACGTTAATAGTTTGGACAAGAAGAAAATAGAAGCTTTCGAAATGTGGTGCTACAGAAGAATGCTGAAGTTTAGGTAGGTAGATCACATAACTATTGAGGAGGTATTGAATGGAATTGGGGAGAAGAGGAGTTTGTGGCACAAGTTGACTAGAAGAAGGGATCGGTTGGTAGGACATATTCTGGGGTATCAAGGGATCACCAATACAGTATTGGAGGGAATGGTGGAGGGTAAAAATCGTAGAGGGAGACCAAGAGATGAATACACTAAACAGATTCACAAGGATGTAGGCCGCAGTAGGGACTGGGAGATGAAGAAGCTTGCACAGGATAGAGTAGCATAGAGATCTGCACCAAACCAGTCTATGGACTGAAGACCACAACAACAAACAACTTATTAAACGCCCCTCGCAATTTCATCTGCTCGCAAAAGAAAACCTATTTAATATCACATGCAGACGAAAATTCCAAATGTCTTCGGAGGCATCACAAAGAGTGAACTGGCGGAGTGCGTGAAAAATTTCCGGCAGTTTCTGTATAGAATACGCAGTTACGCAAGTCAAATGCTGCATTGTTAGTTGCCCTTGCGCGTCGTATGGTTCCAACACGTATTTCATCACGTCCCTCTTTTTAACTTTAATGGCAAGGAGGACGGCTCGAGCTCCATCACACGAGTGACCAAAATTGTATTCGAGACACGCACCTTGTTCACCTACACACAATTATTCGCCCAGCGATACCACACGCGTCTCCATAAGCACATACACACACACGCCCTCACACACACACACACACACACACACACACACACACACACACACACACACACACTTACACAAGCACAAACATAAAAGCTGCCCGGCGTGGTCGAGCGGTTCTAGGCGCTACAGTCTGGAACCGCAAGACCGCTACGGTCGCAGGTTCGAATCCTGCCTCGGGCATGGATGTGTGTACTGTCCTTAGGTTAGTTATGTTTAAGTCGTTCTGAGCTCTAAGGGACTGATGACCTCAGAAGTTAAGTCCCACAGTGCTCAGAGTCATTTGAACCATTTGAACAAACACACACACAAGTAAGCCCCTATTTAACTACGTGACAAGCGGTGAGAATTTTCAAAGACTGAGAGTGAGCGGTGCATGCTTAACTTATGAGCATTGCTAAAAAAAGTTCTGAAACATTAGCGTCAACTTACATCAAAATTTCACTGCATACAATATTTTCTAACGATGATGCCAGTGACGCTCTTGATCAGCAACCTTCCCAGTGGCAAAAACAGGTTGCCTCAGGCAGCGAGCGCTCTACGAGTTACGTAGTAATCGTCTGAAAGTAAAATGCAGACCTTTGTTAAGGTTAGCTGTCAGTAATTCTGAAGCACATTAATCTGGTATCCTCCCGTGCATAATCTAATTAGAACGATAGGCTGATTTACCAGACTCGTTAGAGCGAACTCGCTAACCTCGAGGAAAAGTCGTCTTGGCAAGTTGCCTCTGTGGCCTGTTCGACTAGGTGTCGCATTATATGTAAATGACAATACTGCCAGCAATACACAGTTGTACGCCGGCAAATTTATAACAGTTCGCTGCGAATTATCTTTCCCTACATATTCGATAACTCAAATCTTCAGTCTCCGATCTGCGTCGAAATATCCTTTAGAAATGTATTTACGCGTGCGTGCTCTTATGCCCTCGAAGTCGTACACAGCGCGCCAGAAATAACTCTTTTAAGCTTAAGTAACGCACTTTCGACGTCATTCATCAAAGAATGCATTAACTATATTCGAATGGCAACACAGCCAGGAAAATATAACTTAGATCTTGTTTCTCGCTGCATTTTGTGAACTTGGCTTACCTAAATGTAGTTCTGGTTCTTTCCCAAGACAACTAGGAGCCAGTTTTATATATATATATAAAACTGAAGCGGGAAATGTAAATTTCTACCAAGGCCGGCAATCGAACTGAGGTCTGTTGCTTACTAGGTAAGTGCATTAGCCGCTAAGCTACACTACTGGCCATTAAAATTGCTACACCACGAAGATGACGTACTACAGATGCGAAATTAAACCGACAGGAATAAGATGCTGTGATATGCAAATGATTAGCTTTTCAGAGCATTCACACAAGGTTGGGACCGGTGGCGGCACCTACAACGTGCTAATATGAGGAAAGTTTCCAACCGGTTTCTCATACACAAACAGCAGTTGACTAGCGTTGCCTGGTGAAACATTGTTGTGATGCCTCGTGTAAGGAGCAGAAATGCGTACCATCACGTTTCCGACTTTGATAAAGGTCGAATTGTAGTCTATCGCGATTGCGGTTTATCGAATCGCGACATTACTGCTCGCGTTGGTCGAAATCCAATGACTGTTAGCAGAATATGGAATCGGTGGGTTCAGGAGGGTAATACGGAACGCCGTGCTGGATCCCAACGGCCTCGTATCACTAGCAGTCGAGATGACAGGCATCTTATCTGCATGGCTGTAACGGATCGTGCAGCCACGTCTCGATCCCTGAGTCAACAGATAGGGACGTTTGCAAGACAACAAACATCTGCACGAACAGTTCGACGACGTTTGCAGCAGCATGGACTATCAACTCGGAGGCCATGGCTACGATTACCCTTGACGCTGCATCGCGGACAGGAGCGCCTGCGATGGTGTACTCAACGACGAACCTGGATGCACGATTGGAAAAACGTAATTTTTCCGGCTGAATCCAGTTTCAGTTTAAAGCAGCATGAAGGTCGCATCCGTGTTTGGCGACATCGCGGTGAACGCGCATTGGAAGCGTGTATTCGACATCGCCATACTGGCGTATCACCCGGCGTGATGGTATGGGGTGCCATTGATTATACGTCTCGGTCACCTCTTGTTCGCATTGACCGCACTTTGAACAGTGGACGTTACATTTCAGATGTGTTTACCCGTGGCTCTACCCTCCATTCGATCACTGCGAAACCCTACATATCAGGAGGATAATGCACGACCGCATGTTGCAGGTCCTGTACGGGCCTTCCTGGATGAAGAAAATGTCAGACTTCTGCCTTGGCCAGCACATTCTCCAGACCTCTCACCAATTGAAAACGTCTGGTCAATGGTGGCCGAGCAACTGGCTCGTCACAATACGCCAGTCACTACTCTTGATGAACTGTGGTATGCATGGGGAGCTGTACATCTACACGCCATCCAAGCTCTGTTTGACTCAATGCCCAAGCGTATCAAGGCCGTTATTACGGCCAGAGGTGGTTGTTCTGGGTACTGATTTCTCATGATCTATGCACTCAAATTCCGTGAAAATGTAATCGCATGTCAGTTCTAGTATAATATATTTGTCCGTTGAATACCCGTTTATCATTTGCATTTCTTCTTGGTGTAGCAATTTTAATGGCCAGTAGTGTATGTTGGAACAGCGGTTCACATACCTGCACGAATTACCCTGACAAGTGTCTCGATCCAAATTCTCACTGCCGCCACAGTCCACCATAAATACCCCCTGACACCGAACAGGGTTGCAGAAGCTCTCCCTGCTGTGTAAAATCATATCTGTTACGAGACCATTAAAGTCTCTGGAACTGTGTCATTTCATTTGTATAATACCAATGTTTTTTAGGTTCGTCTTATACAAAAAGATGTATCTCCGCTAACAAAATACAATAAATGAATATGACTCTGGCATAATTCTTACAAGTGTAGCTTAGTCCTCTCGTTACCTTTCGCTATAAGAGTTGAGGAGCATGAAAGGGAAGCAATGGTTGGGAAGGGAGTGAGACAGGGTTGTAGCCTATCCCCGATGTTATTCAATCTGTATATTGAGCAAACAGTGAAGGAAACAAAAAAAAAATTCGGAATAGGTATTAAAATCCATGGAGAAGAAATAAAAACCTTGACGTTCGCCGATTGCATTGTAATTCTGTCAGAGACAGCAAAGGACTTGGAAGAGCAGTTGAACGGAATGGATAGCGTCTTGAAAGGAGGTTATAAGATGAACATCAACAAAAGCAAAACGAGGATAATGGAATATAGTCGAATTAAGTCGGGAGATGCTGAGGGTATTTGATTAGGAAATGAGACACTTAAAGTAGTAAAGGAGTTTTGCTATTTGGGGAGCAGAATAACTGATGATGGTCGAAGTACAGAGGATATAAAATGTAGATTGTAAATGACAAGGAAAGCGTTTCTGAAGAAGAGAAATTTGTTAACATCGAGTATAGATTTAAGTGTCAGGAAGTCGTTTCTGAAATTATTTGTATGGAGTGTAGCCATGTATGGAAGTGAAACATGGACGATAAATAGTTTGGACAAGAAGAGAATAGAAGCTTTCGAAATGTGGTGCTACAGAAGAATGCTGAAGATTAGATGGGTAGATCACATAACTAATGAGGAGGTATTGAATAGGACTGGGGAGAAGAGAAGTTTGTGGCACAACTTGACTGGAAGAAGGAATCGATTGGTAGGACATGTTCTGAGGCATCAAGGGATCACCAATTTAGCATTGGAGGGCAGCGTGGAGGGAAAAAATCGTAGAAGGAGACCAAGAGATGAATACGCCAAGCAGATTCAGAAGGATGTAGGTTGCAGTAGGTACTGGGAGATGAAGAAGCTTGCACAGGATAGAGTAGCATGGAGAGCTGCATCAAACTAGTCTCAGGGCTGAAGACCACAACAACAACAACTAAGAAGTAACGCTTATTCAGAAGTGTTATCAGCATTGGGCAGCAAATCGCATCTGCTACTAAGTGGGCAGCCGTCCAGAGCCATGCGAACGGACGGCTTCACACCTCACACCCTCGACTGAGGACAAACTAGTCAGATGTTGCCCGTCTGAAGACACATTGTCACTGGGGTTTCCAGGGAGTTCCAACGACAACGAAAGTGCAGCTTTCGCCATTGTTGACTTAAATCACTGCAACTTAGGAGTTTGGGCATTAAAGACGTCTGTACCATTTTTCTACCTATAAACACAGACTTGCACAGCTAGTCCGGGAAATGCGCTAACAAGTGAGAAGCGTCTAGAAGTATGTTGTCGATCGACTGCCGCAGGCGGTTACACTTGCCTGTTTGGTTCACCTTCACCGTCAGTTGCCAGTTGACCTCTGTCGTTTCTCCTAATTACGTCAGCGTGCTCATGACTTCATTCATCCGGACGCGTCTAATTGGTTCCAGAACTCTCGTACAGGGACGTCGAGTACTTATTTCCTATTGTTCAAATCGTAATTGCCTCGTGTTCCCTCACTAACTGTAGAAATAAGGCTACGAGAATTTTTCAGCGGGGAAAAATCACGTAACGCAGGTAAGTACCGAAGGTGCATCGAAACCAGGTAGAAATGTGTACACCATGTCTGTATGTTTTGACAGATTTTCTTAAAGAAAAGAGAGTTCCAAACAAATATCATTAAAATGTGAACACCAAGACTGTCACGCGTATGCGTTACAGCAGTGTGGGTGAAAGAAAATACACGTTGATCATCTATGTGGCAATAATACATAGCAACACGCAGGTGGTGAAACACCTACTGCCGCTTATCCAGAAAGTTTACGGAGGATTGGAAATAGGAGGTGAACGTATATAGGAAAAACAAGCAAATAATCACGCTTATTCGATTAAATTTATTCTAAAAGCCTAAGTCCACACATTTATCAGTTACTCTAACGTAGTCCACGGGCACAAAGAGTACAAGGTGTCGCAATCAACAGTCACGCGAGGGAAGTCTATATACAAAGTCATTGGCGTCATGGAAGTGACAAATGGTGGATTTTAAAATCTTCATCCTGAATCAGCGTGATCGAGAAGCCGCGCACGACAGCCTCAAGACGGTGTGATACTGCAATGCCTGTGTTTTTCTGCACTATAATGCAATGTTCCTTCGGATATGGATGCATATCCAAAGGAACAGGCACTGCGGCGACTACAGCCACTACGAAGTACATGAAATGTACGAGAGGCGTTTGAAAAGTCCGAGCAAAAATAAAAACTACTTACATGTTTGGGGTAAACCTTTTTTTTATTTTTCGAAATAGTTTCCTTTCAGACATCTACATTCCGTCCAACGCTGTTCTAATTTATTGATCCCTTACGAATAATAGAAACTGTCCAAGTCCGCAAAATAGCTATTAGTTGGTGCAGTCACCTCCTCGTTTAATAAAATCTTTGTCCCGCCAGCCATTTCTTCAAATTGGGGAACAAATAGTAGTCCTAGGGAATCAAGTCTGGAGAACAGGGGGAATATGAAACGAGTAGGAATCCTATTTCCATTAATTTTGCGACCACAGTTGCTGAGGTATGTGCCGGTGCATTGTCGTGATGGAAAAAGACTCTTTTGCGGTCCAATCGCTGGCGTTTTTCTAGCAGATCGGTTTTCAAACGGTCTAATAAAGATCAATAACATGCACCTGTAATAGTTTTACCCTTTTCCAGATAGTCTATGAGGATTATCCCTTGCGAATCCCAAAAAACGGTCGCCATAACATTTCCAGCCAAAGGAATGGTCTTCGCCTTTTTTGGTGCAGGTTCTCCCTTGGTAACCCATTGTTTAGATTGTTATTTGGTCTCAGGAGTATAGTAATGTATCTATGTTTCATCTAGAGTGACGAAACGACACTTAAAGTCCTGCAGATTCTTCTTGAACAGCTGCAAACAATCGTTGCAACACTTCAAACGATTTCGTTTCTGGTTAAGCGTGAGCAAACACGGAACCCATCTTGCGGATAGCTTTCCCATGTCCAAATGTTTTTGTTATGTACCTGTTCATTAGAGATGCCCACAGCACTACCAATCTCACGCACCTTAACTCCTCTGTCATCCATCAGCATATCATGGATTTTATCAATGATTTCTGGAGTCGTAACCTCCACAGGGCGTCCAGAACGTTCAGCACCACTTGTGCCCATATGGCCTCTCCGAAAATTTTGAAACCACTTATAAACCGTTCTAATCGAAGGCGCAGAGTCACCATAATGTTTATCAAATGGCTCTAAGCACTGTGGGACTTAACATCTATGGTCATCAGTCCCCTATAACTTAGAACTTCTTAAACCTAACTAACCTAAGGACATCACACAACACCCAGTAATCACGAGGTAGAGACCATAGTGTTTATCAAGCTTCTCTTTAGTCAGCTGAGGCGTTTTGCCTTTCATAGAGTAATGTTTAACCACCACACGAAATTCTTTTTCGTCCATTTTTTAACAATTACTCTACTTCCTTGATTCACACGAATACCAATCACAAAGAAATAGACCAATGGGGCTGCAGCTGGGAGTGCGTTCTTTGCAAAGATGCTACTAAATAAACATGACCTCGATACGCGCCGGTGGTGCCATCTCTCGGATTTGGCACGAACTTTTCAAACGCCCCTCGTATATGGACAACTGTCAGCTGTCTAATGGAATAACGACAATGAAAACTTGTGCAGGAGCGCGACTCGAACCCGAATTTCCCAGTTACCGCGAACGCACGCCTTGTCATAAGGCCATCCGAGCACAAATCACGGCCAGACCCGAACTTCCACACGTCGCGATTAGAGCGAAATCCGGGTTCGAGTCCCAGTACGGCAAAAATTTTCATTGTCGTCATTCCATTACCTGGCTGATGGTTGGCTAGATCCGCAACTGCGAATACAAAAAATGGCTCAAATGGCTCTGAGCACTATGGAACATAACTTCTGAGGTCATCATTTCTCTAGAACTTAGAACTACTTAAACCTAACTAACCTAAGTACATCACACACATCCATGCCCGAGGCAGGATTCGAACCTGTGACCGTAGCGGTCGCGTGGTTCCAGACTGTAGCGCCTAGAACCGCTCGGCCACCCCGGCCGGCAACTGCGAATACATTTAATGAATCAGCCTCAAGAAGCGAAATAACCAGTGTAATAATGTCCTGGTATACAACACTGCTCACCGCAGTTTCAAAGAAAATCAGGCTCACTATTCGACGACTCGATATTGCATACCTTTGGCCGAGCCGTTCTAGGTGTTTCAGTGTGGAACTGCGCGACCGCTACAGTCACAGGTTCGAATCCTGCCTCGGGCATGGATGTGTGTGATGTCCATAGGTCAGTTAGGTTTAAGTAGTTCTAAGTTCTAGGGGACTGATGACCACTGATGTTAAGTCCCATAATCCTGAGCCATTTGAACCATTTGAAACATATGGCATACCACCCTCCAATTTTCTGACAGTGGAGGGTATTTTCATGAAAGACAGATGGATTTTCGGTTGAGCTAATTATTGTTTGAGTATTCACGTGACACCAAGTCTTGTCAATGAATAAAACACTGTCCAGTTCTACAATCCCACGGATGTCAACAAACGCCCTTCTCTTTATCCAGTACCTTCAATTTCTGCACACTAAGAACATGAGATGTGCGAAACTTTAATATTTGTACCGCTTTATGAGTACTATCATGCAGAATCTTACAGTATCTCGACATTTCCCACGTTAGTACTAACAACTGGCGAAATGCAGTTGAGAAATGAAACGTCGTTTACCTTGAGAAAACGACTTGCTTACCAAGCAATGAACTGCGAAATTCTACAAACGTAGTGTAAGCTGTTCCCGTTACAGTGACGTCTTCCTTTGCTTTCGGTGACACCTGTAGTGTCGTCCTGTGGTGGCTGACCAAACAATTGCCTCTCCTATTTACAGACATACAGACCGATATCTCACCATCAGTGCCCGCAGACGGCCAGGGAGTACTGCAGGTAGCCTTGCTCGGGACCTTACTGCAGCCACTGGAACAGTTGTTTCCAGACACACAGCCTACAGACGACTGAACAGACATGGCGTATTTGCCTGGAGACCTGAAAGGTACATTCCACTGACCCCTGGGCACAGGAGAGCCCGTAAAGCCTGATGTCAAGAACACAGTACATGGTCATTGGAACAGTGGTCCCAGGTTATACTCACAGACGAGTCCAGGTATATTCTGAACAGTGATTCTCGCCGGGTTTTCACCTGGCGTAAACCAGGAACCAGATACCAACCGCTTAATGTCCTTGAAAGGGACCTGTATGGAGGTCGTGATTTGATGATAAGGGGTGGGATTATGATTGGTGCACATACGTCATTTTGCACCAGTATGTTCGCCATTTCAGGGGTGCAGTGGGTCCCACCTTCCCCCTGTGGCCGATAACGCACGGCCCCACCAAGCTGCCATCGTGGAGGAGTACCTTGAAACAGAAGATGTCAGGTGAATGGAGTGGCCTGTCTGTTCTGCAGACCTAAACCCCATCGAGCACGTCTGTGATGCTCTCGGTCGCCGTATCACTGCACGTCTTCATTGCCCTATGACACTTCAGCAACTCCGACAAGGACTGGTGCAAGAATGGGAGGCTGTACCCCAGCAGCTGTTCGACCACCTGATTCAAAGTACGCCAACCCGTTGTGCGGCCTGTGTATGTGTGCATGATGATCATATCCCATATTGATGTCGGGGTACTTGCGCAGAAAACATTGGCGCGTTGTAGCAAACGTGTATTGGGACGATTTTCTCAACATATCAGCAATACCGTGGACTAACAGATCTGTGTCATGTGTGATCCCTATGTGCCTATGCTATTAGCGCCAGTTTTGTGAAGTGCCACGTTGTGTGGCACCGCATTCTGCAATTATCCTTAATTTATGCACATGAGTGTATTTATTTTTATGTGCGCCACTTTTCGATCGCACTGTATAACACACAGTCCAGTCACATAAATCCGACCACCTGTCAAAATCCTGAATAACCACCTTTTCCAGCACGAGACGTGCAGAGAGACAGTGAGGTTCTGTAAAGTACCGACAGGGATGTGGAGACATTCCGACTCCAGCACCATGGCCAGGGGACGCCAAGAGCCCGATAGATGTGATCTCACAGATACACCATTGGGTTTACATACGAGGAATTTGGCCAGGGAAGTAAGGTAACCTCATCCCAGTACTCTTCGAATCAAGCACGTTGCCTTGTCCTGCTGGTAGGTATCATCGTGCTGAGGAAAACGAAGCCGCATGTAGCGTTGGTTATGGTCCCCAAGGATAGATCCATACTTCTGTTGATCGTTGTGCCTTCCAGAATGACGAGGCCGCCCATGTAATACCAGCAAAACAAACCCCAAACTATAACACTCCGACGTTTGTTACAGGGTGTTTGGATTCAAACGTTTCACTCCGTACATACCAGCGGCCATCTGTCCCATGGACAATTCATCAGAAATGGCCACCTGTCGCCACTCAGTGAACGTCCACCTGCGCTACCCACGTAAACATTCCAGCCTTCGTCGCCGCCGAACAGCGGTCGGTATGGGTGCGTGAACCACACGTCTGCTGCGGAGGCTCATATGCAGCAACGTTTGCTGAAGGGTGGTTGAGGAGACACGGTTGGCAGCCCCTTGCCTCATCGGGGGAGGGGGTGTCAGTTGCTCAACAGTTGCACGTCTGTTCGCCCGTACACATCTCTGCAGCCGCCCTTCACTCCCATCATCCGTTACCTGAGGTGCACCAAACCTATGTCGGCGCTGCTTTTGGATAGCGTCCTGTACTTTAACCCTGGCAGCACGCAAACAGTTTACAAACTTAGCCGTTTCGGAAATGCACCCACCCTTGGCCTGGAAGCCAATGATTACGCCCTTCTGGACGTGAAGTGTTGAGTGCTATTGACAAGGGATTTCAGATCGATTCCGTATTTCTGGATTTCCGGAAGGCTTTAGACATTGTACCACACAAGCGGCTCGCAGTGAAATTGCGTCCTTATGGAATATCGTCTCAGTTATGTGATTGGATTTGTGATTTCCTGTCAGAGAGATCACAGTTCGTAGTAATTGACGGAAAGTCATCGAGTAAAACAGAATTGATTTCTGTGCTGTAGGCCCTTTGCTGTTCCTTATCTATATAAACGATTTGGGAGACAATCTGAACAGACGTCTTCGGTTCTTTGCAGTTGACGCTGTCGTTTATCGACTAATAAAGTCATCAAAAAACCGAAACAAACTGCACAACGATTTAGAAGATATATCGGAATGGTGCGAAAAGTGGCAGTTGACCTTAAATAACGAAAAGTGTGAGGTCATCCTCATGAATGCTAAAAGGAATGCGTTAAACTTCGGTCACAGGATAAATCAGACAAATCTAAAAGCCGTAAATTCAACTAAATACCTAGGTATTACAATTACGAACAACTTAAATTGGAAGGAATGCATAGAAAGTGTTGTGGGTAAGGCTAACTAAAGGATGCATTTTACTGGTAGGACACTTAGAAAATGCCACAGTCCTACTAAGGAGACTGCCTACACTAAGCTTGTCCGTCGCTCTTTTAGAATACTGCTGCACGGTGTGGGACCTTACCAGATAGGTCTAACGGAGTACATCGAAAAAGTTCAACTAAAGGCAGCACGTTTTGTATTATCGCGAAATATGGGAGAGACTGTCACAGAAATGATACAGGATTTGGACTGGACATCATTAAAAGAAAGGCGTTTTTCGTAGCGACGGAATCTTCTCAGGAAATTCCAGTCACCAACTTCCTCTTCCGAATGCGAAAATATTTTGTTGACACCGACCTACATAGGGCGGAACGATCACCACGATTAAATAAAGGAAATCAGAGCTCTTACGGAAAGATATATGTGTTCATTCTTTCGGCACGCTATAAGAGATTGGAATAATAGAGAATTGTGAAGGTGGTTCGATGAACCCTCTGCCAGGCACTTAAATGTGATTTGCGGAGTATCCATGTAGATGTAGATGTAGATGTCAAACCGTATGTGAGTGGTTATTGCACGTTGACGTCGAAAACAGGCAGTAGTCACATTAATGTGACTGGACCGTGCAGTTGTAGAGTTGTCAACAACCACTTGAATATTGACTTTGGACCGGTCATCGTCAAAGAAGTCGTCCTAATGATAAATTGACAGCTGGTTGCTGTTTTTCGTGTTCTCTCTATAATTAAATCAGTCGCCGAGCTCAACGCTCGTCGTTGATAAGAGGTCATTCTATAGCCTTTCCCACGTACAGTGGCATCATCCCATCGTAAAACTGAAAGATATGGCTTAAGTACAGCCCTCGAGTGTACGTGACTATGACGAGTGCACGTAGATCTTAATCTAGTGTTTGTGATGCTGACGACGATGAGAGAGAGAAGGGAAGGGGTGAAACTTAGTGCCGGCACATATTTTCTCCCATCGAATAACACCAAGAGGGTCGTCGAGTTTTAAGTCCCTACCCATCAACAGTATGAAATGCTCTCACTCTATAAGACGCCAGCCCTGTGGCCGAGCGGTTCTAGGCACTTCATTCACTCCGGAACAGCGCTGCTGCTACGGTCGCAGGATCGAATCCTGCCTTGGGCATGCATGTGTGTGATGTCCTTAGGTTAGTTAGGTTTTAGTTCTACGTCTGGGGAACTGATGACCTCAGATGTTAACTCCCTTGGTGCTTAGGGCCATTTGAACCATTTGAACTCTATGAGACACTACCGATAGGTGGTGGACTCCAATCCGGGACACTTGCGCAGTCTGCTCATCAGGAACAGTACGTTACCACCGTTCTTCCCTTTGTGGACCAAATATTTATGATGAAAATTTCTCCCACCATAGGTATTCGAACATCCCACCTCCAATCCGAAAGCCGCCACTCATGTACGCTACGACGCAAGTGTGAATTGGCGACCTCGGCTCCGGAGATGGGCATAAATAAGACATTCTCTTATTCACAGCCAACATCGTTACATTTAGATGCTTCTTTTGTTCCGAGGAAGTTAAAAAACATAATAGTTGATTACGCCGATCATTAGCAATATTGACGCTCAACGCATGGATTTCAGTTCTTCGTTAATGAATGGTAATCTTTATGCTCCTTCGAGTTAAGGAAAAGGACACATTTGTGCCAAATGTTAACGACATAATCGAAATTTCAAATAGATGTCTCGAACCCAGTTCAAATGGGAAAATGTTGTGCAGAAAAAATAGATAAACGAACTGGAGTAGACACAAGGACAACTCTAAAATGGTTCTGAACACTATGCGACTTAACTTCTGAGGTCATCAGTCCCCTAGAACTTAGAACTACTTAAATCTAACTAACCTAGGGACATCACACACACCCATGCCCGAGGCAGGATTCGAATCTGCGACAGTAGCGGTCGCGCGGTTCCAGACTGAAACGCCTAGAACCGCTCGGCCACACCGGCCGGCGGGCAACTCTATTCTGAATAAAGTGATATCTAATAAGAATATAACAATAAAGACCATTTCCCGTAAACACCAAAATTCGTGCGAGGATTGAACAACTAAATATGTAAAACGACGTTTCGACTGCAGAGGATTTCACTTTGAAGTTTCTCAGATTACGATTAACGCTGAGTATTCAGAATAAGACTGATTTCTACAGTTGATATTCTATTTGATGATACATCATTTAAAACTATTTCACTTCACACTTAGAAAAAAAAGTCATGTTACAGTGTTTCACAGTGCTTATGCAAACAACAATAAATTTTAATGGCCTGAAAAAGCAAAAAATGTACATCTTTAATGAAACAAGACAGCTGTGTAAGGAGAAAGCGAGAGTTTTAAGCAAACTGTACCAGGAACATACTAGAAGATTTTGAGTTAAACAATACAGGTACTGTTCGGAATGTCTTCGAGCGTATGCAAAAGTTAACAGAGACAATAAAAACAATAAAACTGTGAAGAAAACGAAGCTGAAACAAGTTGGGTAGAGATCACTTAACATTAATTAAAATGAGAGACGCCACAGTGACTATCAAAGCGGATACATTTTACAGATATTTTAACGGAAGGTGTTTCAATATTGAGGGCGTAATTTCAGGTATGCGTTCCTCCAAAACACATATTCACTGGAACGTTTTTTCTTCCCCTTTACAGAAGATTTTCAAAATGTCCACCCCCTGTCTGAACACATGACTTACATCGATGGCTCATGGCCCTGCGAACACGACCGAAGTATTGCGTATTTCCTCACAACCTATTCCGAGGCGCTCCCACGTCAGGACCGCAGACGAACACACAAAACGTTTTAAATGGATAGTCAAGTATGAATCAATAGGACTCAAATCAGGTGATCGTAGTGGCTGAGCAATTGGTCCACTTCTGTGTATCCATCGATATGGAAACTTCAAATATAAGCACCAGTGAGCCGTACCACATTAGTGTGCAGGAGTGACATCATGCCAGAAATGACCTTGTTCACGAATAATCAATGCAGCGTCTTCAAGAACATGAGATGTGGTGTTTCCCAGAAAGTTTGTGTACGCCTATACTGAAAGTCTGCTTACGTGCACGTGGGGTCCAGATAATCTATTACCAATGATGTGTTGAGGGAGAATCGCACTTGGTGGTGAGACGGAACAACTGCGTGTGGGTATTCGTATGCCCATACATAAGGCAGGAAAGTTCAGATGGGTATTCGTATGCCCATACATGCTGGTTGCGGAAGTTCGTAACCTCATCTCTTGCGAGCTATGTTTCATGTGTGAAAAACATAAGGCAGGAAGGTTCAGATGGGTATTCGTATGCCCATACATGCTGGTTGCGGAAGTTCGTAACCTCATCTCTTGCGAACTATGTTTCATGTGTGAAAAACGTAAGGCAGGAAAGTTCAGATGGGTATTCTTATGCCCATACATGCTGGTTGCGGAAGTTCGTAACCCCATCTCTTGCGAACTATGTTTCATGTGTGAAAAACATAAGGCAGGAAAGTTCAGATGGGTATTCGTATGCCCATACATGCTGGTTGCGGAAGTTCGTAACCCCATCTCTTGCGAACTATGTTTCATGTGTGAAAAACATAAGGCAGGAAAGTTCAGATGGGTATTCGTATGCCCATACATGCTGGTTGCGGAAGTTCGTAACCCCATCTCTTGCGAACTATGTTTCATGTGTGAAAAACATAAGGCAGGAAAGTTCAGATGGGTATTCGTATGCCCATACATGCTGGTTACGGAAGTTCGTAACCCCATCTCTTGCGAACTATGTTTCATGTGTGAAAAACATAAGGCAGGAAAGCTCAGATGGGTATTCGTATGCCAATACATGCTGGTTGCGGAAGTTCGTAACCCCATCTCTTGCGAACTATGTTTCATGTGTGAAAAACGTAAGGCAGGAAAGTTCAGATGGATATTCGTATGTCAATACATGCTGGTTGCGGAAGTTCGTAACCCCATCTCTTGCGAACTATGTTTCATGTGTGAAAAACATAAGGCAGGAAAGTTCAGATGGGTATTCGTATGCCAATACATGCTGGTTGCGGAAGTTCGTAACCCCATCTCTTGTGAACTATGTTTCATGTGTGAAAAACGTAAGGCAGGAAAGTTCAGATGGATATTCGTATGCCCATACATGCTGGTTGCGGAAGTTCGTAACCCCATCTCTTGCGAACTATGTTTCATGTGTGAAAAACATAAGGCAGGAAAGTTCAGATGGGTATTTGTATGCCAATACATGCTGGTTGCGGAAGTTCGTAACGCCATATCTTGCGAACTATGTTTCATGTGTGAAAAACATAAGGCAGGAACGTTCAGATTTATAGAAGTGCCGCAAGAACCACTGGCAGAACATAACTCGTACAGGGTAATCTTCTGGTGACATGGCATGTACATGCTGCAGATGACGAGGATATAATTGATGAAGTCACCAACAGTCTCCAGACAGTCGTATAAGGAACAGTCGCTTAAAGTGCTAACTTTCGTATGGTGATAGAAGGAGTCGTACGAGCAAACTCCAGTCTCCTCCTCCGTATCTGGAAAGGTATATCTTGGTCGTCCCCTCTCCAAACCAGGAATGTACACTTCCCATGTGCGCACAGACGGTGGAGACATTCAAATGTCTTTACATCTGGACATCTTCGCTGTGGGTACCTCTTCTGGTACATACACTCCTGGAAATGGAAAAAAGAACACATTGACACCGGTGTGTCAGACCCACCATACTTGCTCCGGACACTGCGAGAGGGCTGTACAAGCAATGGTCACACGCACGGCACAGCGGACACACCAGGAACCGCGGTGTTGGCCGTCGAATGGCGCTAGCTGCGCAGCATTTGTGCAACGCCGCCGTCAGTGTCAGCCAGTTTGCCGTGGCATACGGAGCTCCATCGCAGTCTTTAACACTGGTAGCATGCCGCGACAGCGTGGACGTGAACCGTATGTGCAGTTGACGGACTTTGAGCGAGGGCGTATAGTGGGTATGCGGGAGGCCGGGTGGACGTACCGCCGAATTGCTCAACACGTGGGGCGTGAGGTCTCCACAGTACATCGATGTTGTCGCCAGTGGTCGGCGGAAGGTGCACGTGCCCGTCGACCTGGGACCGGACCGCAGCGACGCACGGATGCACGCCAAGACCGTAGGATCCTACGCAGTGCCGTAGGGGACCGCACCGCCACTTCCCAGCAAATTAGGGACACTGTTGCTCCTGGGGTATCGGCGAGGACCATTCGCAACCGTCTCCATGAAGCTGGGCTACGGTCCCGCACACCGTTAGGCCGTCTTCCGCTCACGCCCCAGCATCGTGCAGCCCGCCTCCAGTGGTGTCGCGACAGGCGTGAATGGAGGGACGAATGGAGACGTGTCGTCTTCAGCGATGAGAGTCGCTTCTGCCTTGGTGCCAATGATGGTCGTATGCGTGTTTGGCGCCGTGCAGGTGAGCGCCACAATCAGGACTGCATACGACCGAGGCACACAGGGCCAACACCCGGCATCATGGTGTGGGGAGCGATCTCCTACACTGGCCGTACACCACTGGTGATCGTCGAGGGGACACTGAATAGTGCACGGTACATCCAAACCGTCATCGAACCCATCGTTCTACCATTCCTAGACCGGCAAGGGAACTTGCTGTTCCAACAGGACAATGCACGTCCGCATGTATCCCGTGCCACCCAACGTGCTCTAGAAGGTGTAAGTCAAATACCCTGGCCAGCAAGATCTCCGGATCTGTCCCCCATTGAGCATGTTTGGGACTGGATGAAGCGTCGTCTCACGCGGTCTGCACGTCCAGCACGGGCGCTGGTCCAACTGAGGCGCCAGGTGGAAATGGCATGGCAAGCCGTTCCACAGGACTACATCCAGCATCTCTACGATCGTCTCCATGGGAGAATAGCAGCTTGCATTGCTGCGAAAGGTGGATATACACTGTACTAGTGCCGACATTGTGCATGCTCTGTTGCCTGTGTCTATGTGCCTGTGGTTCTGTCAGTGTGATCATGTGATGTATCTGACCCCAGGAATTTGTCAATAAAGTTTCCCCTTCCTGGGACAATGAATTCACGGTGTTCTTATTTCAATTTCCGGGAGTGTACGACGAGCCATCGCACATGTAAGGCACTCCTGCCAGTTCCTGATCTAAGTACACACACATATAATAAAACCAGAGCGCGGATAAGTTCAGCTTGGGAGTGTCCCACTTGGCCTATTCGGTTGACGAGTTGCTACGTGAAGTATTCAAAGTTCTGACGATGGCTTACTGAGAAGTCGAAACCGAATATGATTCTACTGAGGCTGAGAAATAATTTTGTTCCGCGGTGGTCAGGATGTGTATGTCGTTAAACCTCTTTGTATGAATATGAAGATGGTATCTGTTCTTTCGGACATGTCACCATCGGTGACCATGCAGCTCTCTTAGAACGAAATTATAATTAAATCAAGACCCTAAGCTGTCGACAGGCGTTGATATACATCAACGGAGACAGTTGAAAATGTGTGTCCCGCCCGGGACTCGAACCCGGGATCTCCTGCTTATGGTAGACACTCTATCCGTCTGAGCCACGCTGCCTGTGAGACCCACATTCCTGACTTAATGCCCTCAGTGGCTCACATGGATACTCGAGCGTCTGACATGTAAGCGGGAGATCCCGGGTTCGAGTCCCAGTCGGGGCACACATTTTCAACTGTCCCTGTTGACGTATATCAACGCCTGTCGACAGCTTGGAGTCTTGATTTAATTATCATTTCTTTGTATGAACGTTGACAGGAACGATCTAAACAGTTATTTTGCAGTTTGCTTGCTGACACCACTATTGTTCCGTTTGAGCAACATGTCTTCAGTGTAGCGGCGACTGATTGTTATTTCCGAACTCGATAAACTGGAATACCATACGACGGGGCTCGTTTTCAGTTTGAATTTTTGGTCCAGGTAAAAATGTGCTCTAGTAAGAGCTACAATTCAAACGACAATTTCAATGTCAATTTCATTAGTTGTCTCATCGCAGGTAGGGCTAATACAAGGACACACTAGAAATGAAAAAAGATAATTAAAAAACAGGCTCAGCGTCCGCGCTTATGTAAGGCGTCGGGTGTGGTCAGATGCCGCAGGCTTACTCTGCTCCAGCAGTCCTGTTCCGTTTTTCTTTTTTCTCTTCTCATCCCCGACCCACGCCTCGTCCGGACACACCTGCGTGCAGACAATAATCCTGCCTCACTCGCGCTCCGGAACATTTCAGTCTCTCTCTGTCTCTGTCTCTCCATCGATCTATCTGTTCCCCTCCTCTGCTTTTCTTAAATAAATGCACACGCACACACACACACACACACACACACACACACACACACACACACACACACACACACATACACACAAATACACAGACACACACACACACACACACACATACATACATGCACAAAACAGAAAAAGGATTGAAGAAACAAACGTTCTTCATACAACGCGTGGAAGCAAAACAGTCGTTTAGCCTTTAATTTGCATTTGTAATCTACATATTCACATAATCATATCCTAGTTCTTCCTATATTCGTGGGCGAACGGTTTACGACTGTCTGACGTTTCAACACTCATATTTACGACACTAAACGCGACAGCGTCTCCCAACAAGAAGAGAGCTTCAAGTTTTTTATTATTTACTCTTTCGTTATAACACAAGCACGCCAGTAATTCTCAAACTATCAAGTACATAATTCAAGAAGTAGAATAAGGGAAGGAAGATCCTCTGATTGTGCGCTGCTACGTAGACTTCCTCCAGCCATTCCAACGCTGCACTTGGACACCTGTGCAAGTTAGCAAGTCAGATAGGCCTCTGTTCATCCCACAAACGCCACACTCCTCTGAACTGCACAGTCTTCTTGTAGGCTTCAGACTGTCATCTTCTTCCATCTGCCCACCCCCCGTTCTCACTCGATGCAACATCATTCACAGTTTTCTAGGAAGGTTGACGCTCGCATATTACAAGTTGGGTCAGTCGCAAGGGTATCATTTATACGTTTGGTTGTGTCCCAGTTCTTCTTCCGTTAATTTATAGCATACCCACTCTTCCACTTTACAGCAGGTAACTGCAATAGCATAGGCAGGTTGTAACTACGATGTCGCCTTCGCCACACTTGTGGCTACACGCCAACGATCCGCGTGGGAATGAAACGAGGGTAATCCCAAAAGTAAGGTCCCCTATTTTTTTTTATAAGTACATAGATATGTTTGTTTCTACAATGGTTTACATCAGTTTACAGTTTGAACATTTAGCTATGTTTCGACTTAGTCACCATTTCTGTCGATGCATTATTGTAGATGCTGTGGCAGTTTTTGTATGCCCATGTCATACCAACTCGCCGCCATGCTGTTCAGAAAGTTATGAACCTCTTCTTTCGCCTCGTCGTCGGAGCTGAATCGCTGGGACCACAATTAACGCTGACAGGTACTGTGAGACTGAAAAAACTGAAACGGGCAATTCAGAACCGGAAAAGAGAAATGATTAGCAAGGGAGTACACATTCTCCATGACGACGCTCGCCCACGCATCGCTCGGAAAACCGCTGCTCTTCTGCAGCAGTTTCACTGGAACATATTCACCCACCCACCCTATAGTCCTGACTTGGCGCCCAGTGACTATCACCTGTTCCTAGGTTAAAAGAACATTTGGCCGGAAAGAGATTCAGCTCCGACGACGAGGTGAAAGAAGAAGTTCATAACTTTCTGAACAGCATGGCGGCGAGCTGGTATGACATGGGCATACAAAAACTGCCACAGCGTCTACAAAAACGCATCAACAGAAATGATTATGTCTAAAATAGCTAAATGTTCAAGCTGTAAACTGATGTAAATCATTGTAAAAATAAATAGGTCTATGTACTTATAAAAAAATAGGAGACCTTACTTATGGGATTACCCTCGTAACAAAATGAGCGTTCATAAATCACGGGAAGGGATGTCCGATTAGCAGAGGTGCCGTGTGAGACACCCTCGAGAGTGGCGCGCGTGTAGACAGCAGTCTGTTACTGATAGTTGTATAGTAATCATGATAACACATAGTTAGTCCCATAGGCGTCAATTCAGGATCCAGGCCCACTCCTTATATACACTCCTGGAAATGGAAAAAAGAACACATTGACACCGGTGTGTCAGACCCACCATACTTGCTCCGGACACTGCGAGAGGGCTGTACAAGCAATGATCAGACGCACGGCACAGCGGACACACCAGGAACCGCGGTGTTGGCCGTCGAATGGCGCTAGCTGCGCAGCATTTGTGCACCGCCGCCGTCAGTGTCAGCCAGTTTGCCGTGGCATACGGAGCTCCATAGCAGTCTTCAACACTGGTAGCATGCCGCGACAGCGTGGACGTGAACCGTATGTGCAGTTGACGGACTTTGAGCGAGGGCGTATAGTGGGCATGCGGGAGGCCGGGTGGACGTACCGCCGAATTGCTCAACACGTGGGGCGTGAGGTCTCCACAGTACATCGATGTTGTCACCAGTGGTCGGCGGAAGGTGCACGTGCCCGTCGACCTGGGACCGGACCGCAGCGACGCACGGATGCACGCCAAGACCGTAGGATCCTACGCAGTGCCGTAGGGGACCGCACCGCCACTTCCCAGCAAATTAGGGACACTGTTGCTCCTGGGGTATCGGCGAGGACCATTCGCAACCGTCTCCATGAAGCTGGGCTACGGTCCCGCACACCGTTAGGCCGTCTTCCGCTCACGCCCCAACATCGTGCAGCCCGCCTCCAGTGGTGTCGCGACAGGCGTGAATGGAGGGACGAATGGAGACGTGTCGTCTTCAGCGATGAGAGTCGCTTCTGCCTTGGTGCCAATGATGGTCGTATGCGTGTTTGGCGCCGTGCAGGTGAGCGCCACAATCAGGACTGCATACGACCGAGGCACACAGGGCCAACACGCGGCATCATGGTGTGGGGAGCGATCTCCTACACTGGCCGTACACCACTGGTGATCGTCGAGGGGACACTGAATAGTGCACGGTACATCCAAACCGTCATCGAACCCATCGTTCTACCATTCCTAGACCGGCAAGGGAACATGCTGTTCCAACAGGACAATGCACGTCCGCATGTATCCCGTGCCACCCAACGTGCTCTAGAAGGTGTAAGTCAACTACTCTGGCCAGCAAGATCTCCGGATCTGTCCCCCATTGAGCATGTTTGGGACTGGATGAAGCGTCGTCTCACGCGGTCTGCACGTCCAGCACGAACGCTGGTCCAACTGAGGCGCCAGGTGGAAATGGCATGGCAAGCCGTTCCACAGGACTACATCCAGCATCTCTACGATCGTCTCCATGGGAGAATAGCAGCCTGCATTGCTGCGAAAGGTGGATATACACTGTACTAGTGCCGACATTGTTCATGCTCTGTTGCCTGTGTCTATGTGCCTGTGGTTCTGTCAGTGTGATCATGTGATGTATCTGACCCCAGGAATGTGTCAATAAAGTTTCCCCTTCCTGGGACAATGAATTCACGGTGTTCTTATTTCAATTTCCAGGAGTGTATGTAAATGACCTTCCACCTATTATTCAACAATCAATATTGATTATGAGAAAATGCACATCATGCGGCTGTGACGTAGACACCTTAAAAACTTCGGCTCGTGTATGGCATGGAAGAATATTTGTATAATAGCATCCGTCTACCTAAAGTGGAAATTCATCTAAGGGAGGCAATGAGAATAGTCCCAGAAGCACTTAGCCCTAAAAAGGTAACGTGGCTTCCGATGTCATCAAGTTATATTGCGTTGAGACAAAGAACAACTCCAATCTTGCCGTTCACCAAGAAGCCATAGAAACTAACCGCCTGAAATCGAAGCCCCCTATTTAAAACATGTAAATCACCAGGGAAATTTGACAGAAGGGAGTCTGAAATGAGTAAGCTGGCCACGCCAGATAAAAGATGATTTCAGTTAGGAACACCAGTGGCAAAGGCGCTACGAAATGCGTGAAATATGCTGTGACAGTATTAATGAGTTTTAGTTTAAAAACGGGGCTCCACTCTGCGAAATATGCATGGGAGAATTCTTTTAACGATCCAATTATGGGTTTTACACTTAAATGAGTAAAACAACAGTAATTAGAATCATCTTGATCAGTTACCGCCTCAATACGATGTTTTAGACTGCAGCACACTGGTAACGTTTGTTGGAAGACACTTCAGTGTTGATCGGAGGGTCTGGATATTGTGTGTCACGGAATTTTCATTATTTCGATTGAGTGGTGGGGTTATATTGTGGACTTCGAAGAGTGCAACTAATTCGCAGTGTTAAAATATACACACGGACGACAAAAAAATGCAACACCCTCAAGGACAAGATCATTTAATTAACAAGTGATATGACAGGTAGTTCGTCATTGTAGTAGTGTATGATAAGAAATTCAGGTAACATGAAATACACGTCTCGGTAAAGGGTGCCCAGACAACCGCATCTGTACTACATACTGTACCCTCCTCTGGCGGCAACTCAGGCGGGTATTCTAGCTTGCAAACGATCATAAAGGTACCAAATGGCATCCTGCAATAGATTGTCCCAAACATCTTGCGGCTTTTGCTGCAATTCGGCAATGGTTTTTGCAGGTCCTCGAGAATGTATTCACCGTGTTCATATGTGTTCAACTGGCGACAAACCTGGCGATCTGACTGCCCACGGCAGTAGGACACCATGAAGAGCACGTTGCGTCGTACCAACCATGTGTGGATGTGCGTTGTCCTGCTGAAAAAGCACATCACCTTCCTGTCAATGAAATGGCATTAGCAGAGGTACAACAACGCGTGCATTGTTGCGGGCACTGGTTACTTTACTCTGCAGAATCACCAAGTTGTAACTGATGGCTTCGCACGCCATGAGGCCAGGGAAGGGACCTGTGAACCGTGCGCAAATGCACTCCAGAAGCTCACCAGGTCTATGCCATAAAGGTAACGTCCATCACTTCCATACAGACAGGTCCAACTCTCCTCACTGAACACAACACAGCGCGATTCGACTCTCAAGTCAACTCTTTTCACGACACCAGAACAGCGATGCTTGCTGTGTCGCGGTCTTAGTGGTATCCTAGCCAGAGACACATGTGACCTTAATGCTGCTACAAGCAGGTGGTTGACAATAGCCCCCGAGGACACATTTATTTATTTCGTTAGCAGTACAGAATAGCCGTCAGCCTTAGAATGTAAGGTGGGTCGGATGCTTCTAAAGCTTGCTATTACAATCGTATTCTTCTTCTTCTTTATTCGTGTCAGAGGTGCACTAAAATGAACACATATACAATACATACAAAGAAAACTATAAAGTATTCACCCAGAATTGGGCAACTTCGATAGCACTGGGTGGTGCAGACGTTAAATCTTTCATGATACAGCTGGTTAGGCATGAGTTACATTTGAAGATATGCCGGGTTGTCTGCAATTCACCATATTCGCACAGTGTTGTGTTGGCAGTTGGCAGTTGGAAGTTCCATTTAAGGAGATTGCCCCTCGATCTTGCGACTTCGGTCCGTAGTCTGTTCTAAGACTTCCAGATGACCCACTTCTCCATGTGTCCAGGCGGGAGCGATTGTTGTGGTGTCATCCAGTTTGACAGGTGTTGGCATCTTTCTTGCCACTTGGTGAGTCGGGTAGCCGCAGCTGATCCTTCTAAGAGCTGTGAGGCTGTTAGGAAACTCTTCCTGGACTTCAGTCTTGGCTTGGCAGGTTGATGTCCAAAGAGTGGATCTGAGGTCACTGTATTTGATTTATGCCTCTCGATGTTAGCAGCGACCTCTATTCTGATGTCACATGGAGCAATCCCAGCGAGACATTGAACTTTGTCCATGGGGGTTGGCCTTAGGCAGCCTGTAACAATCCTACGGCTGTCATTTAAGGCTACATCAACCTGCTTTGCGTGTACTGAATTGTACCACACTGGGCTAGCATACTCTCCTGCAGAACAGCATAAGGCAAGAGCTGTTGTTCTTAATGTTTGTGGATGTGTACCCCAGTTCGATCCCGCCAGTTTCCGAAGAAGGCAGTTTCTGGAGGATATCGTATTGATATACACTTGTTAATGCTTTTTTAAATAATATAAACAACATGTTCGTGGATTTCGTCCCTAGATTATGTTCAGTCGGCCACCATTGCTTCGGTCTTAACGTACGTCTGTACACGCCGACGTCCAGAACCTGTGGGAATGTTCCACAGACCACTGTTTAAAACAGTGACACGCCACCGTTATATGTGCCCTAACACGTGCAGCAACCAATCGAATGGGGTCGCACTGCAAGCCTGCGGGAAGCTGCGCGCAAGTATCGACGAACTGCTGCACGTGTTGTGCATTGTCTATGGTCTGTGGAACATTCCCACACCTGTAGACCTGCTTCTGGACGGCCGACAGCGCATTGTAAGAGCAGCGGTGGCCGATCGAGCATCATCCAGGGAAGAAACCCAGGCACATATTGCACCTTTGGAACTATCTTCCTGCTGCAGGGTTTAGATCACGTGTGCCTCTGGCCAGGCTGCCATGACACCACGACACTGCCAAGCATGTCTACTCTGGTGTCGTGCAATACTCGACTGGAGACAGGACTGGCGCTCTGACGTCACCAGTGCGGAGATTAGGTTCTGTCTGTAAGCGAGTGATAGACACACACGTGTATCATGTGAGCCTATTCCAAACTGCATTCTACATCCCATCCCACGCTTCATAGTGGGCTGTCATCAGTTATGCTCGCTGCCACGTTTGGTGTTTCTGCGGGATAAAGTAAACAGAGACTGCCGCGTTGCACATGCTGTTATCCCCATACTACTGCCACGCCTTCGACAGGAAGGCGATGTGCTTGTTCAGCAGGACAAGGCACACCCACACACGATTGCTGTGAAGCAGCGTGCTCTTCGTGGTGTACCACGGCCCTGGTCAGTCAGAGTGCCAGATTTATCGCCAGTTGAAAACGCACGGGACATGAAGCGGGCACTTCCTCCATTCTCCAGAGCCTGCAAGAAGCGTTGCCGAATTACAACAAAAGGTGCAATATGCTTGGGAGAATCTATCTCTGGATGTCATTCGCACTTTAATGTTCGTTTGCTTGCGGGAATACCCGTCTGTGTCGCCACCGGAGAGGTGTACACTGCGTGTTAATGCGACTGTTTGGGCACCCTTTGCTGTGACATGTGTCTTTTATTCGGTCTGAAATTTTTATCGTATGAATTATCTTTCGCATCACTTGTCCATAGAACGCATTTTTTTTCGGCAGTCTATACAGGGTGGTCCATTAATCGTGACCGGGCCAAATATCTCACGAAATAAGCGTCAAACGAAAGAGCTACAAAGAACTAAACTTGTCTAGCTTGAAGGGGAAAACCAGATGGCGCTATGGTTGGTCCGCTAGATGGCACTGTCATATGTCAAACGGATATCAACTGCGTTTTTTTTAAATAGGAACCCCCATTTTTATTACATATTCGTGTAGTACGTAAAGAAATACGAATGTCTTAGCTGGACCACTTTTTTCGCTTTGTGATAGATGGCGCTGTAATAGTCACAAACATATGGCTCACAATTTCAGACGAACATTTGCTAACAGGTAGGTTTTTTAAGTTAAAATACAGAACGTAGGTACGTTTGAACATTTTATTTCGGTTGTTCCAATGTGATACATGTACCTTTGTGAACTTATCATTTCTGAGAACGCATGCTGTTACAGCGTGATTACCTGTAAATACCACATTAATGCAATAAATGCTCAAAATTATGTCCGTCAACCTCAATGCATTTGGCAATACGTGTAACGACATTCCTCTCAAAAGCGAGTAGTTCGCCTTCCGTAATGTTCGCACATGCGTTGACAATGCGCTGACGCATGTTGTCAGGCGTTGTCAGTGGATTACGATAGCAAATATCTTTCAACTTTCCCCACAGAAAGAACTCCGGGGACGTCAGATCCGGTGAACGTGCGGGCCATGATGTGCTCCAACGACCAATCCACCTGTCATGAAATATGCTATTCAATACCGCTTCAACCGCACGCGAGCTATGTGCCGGACATCCATCATGTTGGAAGTACATCGCCAACGCATGTTGTCAGGCGTTGTCGGTGGATTACGATAGCAAATATCCTTCAACTTTCCCCACAGAAAGAAATCCGGGGACGTCAGATCCGGTGAACGTGCGGACCATGGTATGGTGCTCCAACGACCAATCCACCTGTCATGAAATATGCTATTCAATACCGCTTCAACCGCACGCGAGCTATGTGCCGGACATCCATCATGTTGGAAGTACATCGCCATTCTGTCATACAGTGAAACATCTTGTAGTAACATCGGTAGAACATTACGTAGGAAATCAGCATACATTGCACCATTTAGACTGCCATCGATAAAATGGGGGCCAATTATCCTTCCTCCCATAATGCCGCACCATACATTAACCCGCCAAGGTCACTGATGTTCCACTTGTCGCAGCCATCGTGGATTTTCCGTTGCCCAATAGTGCATATTATGCCGGTTTACGTTACCGCAGTTGGTGAATGACGCTTCGTCGCTAAATAGAACGCGTGCAAAAAATCTGTCATCGTCCCGTAATTTCTCTTGTGCTCAGTGGCAGAACTGTACACGACGTTCAAAGTCGTCGCCATGCAATTCCTGGTGCACAGAAATATGGTACGTGTGCAATCGATGTTGATGTAGCATTCTCAACACCGACGTTCTTGAGATTCCCGATTCTCGCGCAGTTTGTCTGTTATTGATTTGCGGATTAGCCGCGACAGCAGCTAAAACACCTACTTGGGCATCATCATTTGTTGCAGGTCGTGGTTGACGTTTCACATGTGGCTGAACGCTTCCTGTTTCCTCAAATAACGTAACTATCCGCAAACGGTTCGGACACTTGAATGATGTCCAGGATACCGAGCAGCATACATAGCACATGCCCGTTGGACATTTTGATCACAATAGCCATACATCAACACGATATCGACCTTTCCCGCAATTGGTAAACGGTTCATTCTAACATGGGTAATGTATCACGAAGCAAATATCGTCCGCACTGGCGGTATGTTACGTGATACCACATACTACTACAGCGCCATCTATCACAAAGCGAAACATGTGGTCCACCTAAAACATTCATATTTCTTTATGTACTACATGAATATGTAATAGCCGGCCGCGGTGGTCTAGCGGTTCTAGGCGCTCAGTCAGGAACCGCGCGACTGCTAAGGTCGCAGGTTCGAATCCTGCCTCGGGCATGGATGTGTGTGATTTCCTTAGGTTAGTTAGGTTTAAGTAGTTCTAAGTTCTAGGGGACTTATGACCACAGATGTTGAGTCCCGTAGTGCTCAGAGCCATTTGAACCATTTTTTTTTTTTGAATATGTAATAAAAAATGGGGGTTCCTATTTTAAAAAACGCAGTTGATATTCGTTTGACCTATGGCAGCGCCATCTAGCGGACCAATAATAGCGCCATCTGGTTTCCCCCTTCAGGCTAGACGAGTTTCGTTCTTTGTAGTTTTTTCGTTTGATGCTTATTTCGTGAGATATTTGACCCGGTCACTATCAATGGACCACCCCGTATATTATCAAAGATTGAGAGTCATATGTTTTATGCTACAGAAAATGGTAAGAAAGTTATTGAGAAAGTGAATTTCAAATGTTTTGGAACAATTGCGTTTAAAACTAGGTTAACGACCAATTTACGACACTCTGTTGCAGTCCGTTTCGTGCGCTGCTGGAGTTCCCTGGCGGTCGTGTGCCGAATGACCTTAGAAGGCGGCGAGGCAGACCGCCGATAGAGCCCACGATAATGAGTTCCGTCTCGGCAGCATTCCGCGGCGACCACGCACCGCCCCACTGGAGCACACTGCTCTTCTTTTTCTGCCTGCTCGCGGCCTGCCTTTGTGTTTCACTGCTCGCTGCTCCTCAAGCGGCTCCGACGACCCAACGCCTAGCCTGATAGTCAAGTAGCCGGGCGTAAGTTCTCCAGGAGCCAAGGATTCCTGTGTTCTTTCTCAGCTACAGCCGTTTCATATCTAGTCACTACTCCTTATGATGACATTCCTAACGATTACATTATACTTATTTTTTGTTGGTCCTATTACTGCTCTGTTGTTTTTGTTGTGATATTGTGGTCTCGCGGTTCTAGGCGCGCAGTCCGGAACCGCGCAACTGCTACGGTAGCAGGTTCGAATCCTGCCTCGGGCATGGATGTGTGTGATTTCCTTAGGTTAGTTAGGTTTAAGTAGTTCTAAGTTCTAGGGGACTGATGACCACAGCTGTTAAGTCCCATAGTGCTCAGAGCCATTTGAACCATTTTTTGTTGTGGTCTTCAGTCCAGAGACTGGTTTGATGCAGCTCTCCATGCTACTCTATCCTGTGCAAGCTTCTTCATCTCCCAGCACCTACTACAACCTATATCCTTCTGAATCTGTTTAGTGTATTCATCTCTTGGTCTCCCTCTACGATTTTTACCCTCTACGCTGCCCTCCAATGCTAAATTTGTGATCCCTTGATGCCTCAGAACATGTCCTACCAACCTGTCCCTTCTTCTTGTCAAATTGTGCCACAAACTCCTGTTCTCCCCTCTTCTATTCAATACCTCCTCATTAGTTACGTGATTTACCCATCTAATCTGATAACGACGTCCTCTTGAGTAGTCCCCGCCCGGAGATCCGAATGGGGGACTATTTTACCTCCGGAATATTTTACCCAAGAGGATGCCATCATCATTTAATCATACAGTAAAGCTGCATGACCTCGGGAAAAATTACGGCTGTAGTTTCCCCTTGCTTTCAGCCGTTCGCAGTACCACAATAGAAAGGCCGTTTTGGTTAGCGTTACAAGGCCAGATCAGTCAATCATCCATACCGTTGCCCCTGCAACTACTGAAAAGGCTGCTGCCCCTCTTCAGGAACCAGAAGTTTGTCTAGCCTCTCAACAGATACCCCTCCGTCGTGGTTGCACCTACGGTACGGCTATCTGTATCGTTGAGGCACGCAAGCCTCCCTACCAACGGCAAGGTCCATGGTTCATGGGGGGGGGGGGGGGGGGGTTACATTACACTTATTTTTGTTGGTCCTGTTACTGCTCTATAACAATGAATTAAGTTTGACTACTGTGTGCCGTAGAATTATCCTTTTCGCTAGCCCACACTTACGAAGAATGCCTCGTACAGCGCATACTCGGGCATGTCTGGCGAAGTGTGTAGGTCACATACATTTATTCAAAAACTGTAATTGAATATCAGATGTTGAGGATTATAGATCATTATTGTTAACGTCGGTCTGTTCCAAGATTCTAAAGGATATTGTCAGATTGAACAATATGTCGATCGTGGAGGAAAGGACCTCTCTCTAAAACAAGTGGCACGGATTAAAGAAAACCACTCCCATGCAACACGGCTTGCTTTATTTGCACACAATATCTTGCAAATGGTAGTTGCAGTTAAACAGGTGCACTCCGCCTGCGCACAGTTCTGAGAGGCATTCGATAATGTACCACACTTTCGATCGTCTGGAGCACCTTCAAAGATGTGTACAGTGCCTGACCCACCACAGGTCGGTATACACTTGATTAGAGTTGCAATTATCTGTGACAGGTAGAAGGTCGTCTACTAGTGTGCATTAGTGTTTTTAGCACGCTTGATAGGATCTACGCTGAAGCGCCAAAGAAACTGGTATAGGCATGCGTATTCCAATACAGAGACATGTAAACAGGCAGAATACGGCGCTGCGGTCGACAAGGCCTATATAAGATAACAAGCGCAGTTTTTAGGTCGGTTACTGCTGTTATAATGGCAGGTTATCAAGATTTAAGTGAGTTTCAACCTGGTGTTAATAATCGGCGCACGAGCGATGGGACACAGCCTCTTCGAGGTAGCGATGAAGCGGGGATTCTCCCCTACGACCATTTCACGAGTGTACCGTAATATCAGAAATCCGGTAAAACATCAAATCTCCGACATTGCTGCGGCCGGAAAAAGATACTGTAAGAACGAGACCAACGACGGCTGAAGAGAATCGTTCAAAGTGACTGAAGTGCAACCCTTCCTCACAGTACTACAGATTTCAGTGATGGGCCATCAACAAGTGTCAGCGTGCGAACCATTCAACGAAACATCATCGATATGGGCTTTCTGAGCCGAAGGCCCATTAGTGTACCCTTGATGGCCGCACGACACAAAGCTTCACGACTCGCCTGTGTCCGTCAACATGTTATCTGGTCAGACGAGTCTCATTGTATCGAGCAGATGGACGTGTACGGGTATGCAGGCAACCTCAAGAATCCATTGACCTTCCATGTCAGCAGGGTATTGTTCAAGCTGCTGCAGGCTCTACAATGGTGTGGGGCGTGTGCAGCAGAGTGATATGAGACCCCTGACACGTCTAGATACGACTCTGACAAGTGACACATTCATAAGCACCCTGTCTGATCACCTGCACCCATTCATGTCCATTGTGAATTCCGACGGACTTGGGCAATTCCAGCAGGACCATGCGAAACCCCACAACTCCAGAATTACTAGAGTGTGGCTTCAGGAACACTCTTCTGAGTTTATACACTTCCGCTGGTCACCAAACTCCCCAGACACGAACATTATTGAGGATATCTGGGATGCCTTGCAACGTGCTGTTCCGAAGATATTTCCACACCCTTGTACTCTTCCGCATTTATGGACAGCCCTGCAGGAGTTGTGGTGTCAGTTCCATCCAACACTACTTCAGACATAAATCGAGTCTATGTCACGTCGTGTTGCGGCACTTCTGCGTACTCGCGGGGGTCCTACACGATATTAGGCGGGTGTACCAGATTCTTTGGTTCTTCAGTGTATAAGGGACATGAATAGTGGGAGATGTTGAGTGATCACTATGAAGGACACGAAGGAAAAATTGTTCAAATGACTCTAAGCACTATGGGACTTAACATCTGAGGTCATCAGTCCCATAGACTTAGAACTACTTAAACCTAACTAACCTAAGGACATCACACACATCCATGCCCGAGGCAGGATTCGAACCTGCGACCGTAGCAGCTGCGTGGTTCCGGACTGAAGCGCCTAGAACCGCTCGGCCACAGTGGCCGGCAAGGAGACGAAGAGAGCCAGTGTTATCAATACCTGACACAGTTGGGAAGGGGCCTCATTGTGGATTTGGTCAAATCGTACAACATGCAGTCATACAGCATACGGATGCGACCGTGTTCCGATCTTGCAGTGAAACATGAGGACAGGCATACTCGTCGTCAAGGTTCTGGTCGACCAGATCTGACCACCACGAGGGAAGATCACCAAATTATACACCAAGCACGTCGTAATCCCTTGATTTCTGCACCTGCCATTCGGTAATAAATAATGGTCTTCATGCTACATTCTGTGACAACCCGTACCATCGGCTGGATACTAAAAGCAGCCAGAAAAAGAGAATTACTGCCTCAATGGTTCAAATGGCTCTGAGCACTATGGGACTTAACATCTGAGGTCATCAGTCCCCTAGACTTAGAACTACTTAAACCTAAGGACATCACACACATCCATGCCCGAGGCAGGATTCGAACCTGCGACCGTAGCAGCAGCGCGGTTCCGGACTGAAATGCCTAGAACCGCTCGGCCACAGCAGCCCGCCACAAGCGAATGTCTTAGGGGCGGGCCGGCCGCGGTGGCCGAGCGGTTCTAGGCGCTCAGTCCGGAACCGCGGGACTGCTACGGTCGCAGGATCGAATCCTGCCTCGGGCATGGGTGTGTGTGCTATCCTTAGGTTAGTTAGGTTTAAGTAGTTCTAAGTTCTAGGGGACTGATGACCACAGATGTTAAGTCCCATAGTGCTCAGAGCCATTTGAACCATCTTAGGGGCGGTTCCATGACTTGGACTGCAGAGGATGAATCATGGTTCTGCACTATCCTGGATGACCGTCGTTGGGGAGTATAGCGGTGATCTACGGATATCTCCCACTCTCCCAATCTTTTGGAGAAGCACAGCGGTGTTACTCTTGGGATCATAATGTGGAGAGCCATCGGGTATGACTCCTGGTCCTGCCTGGTAGTAACTGAGGGAACTCTTGACAGCACAGCGATACGTTACAGACATCCTGCATCCTCGTGGGTTACCTCTCACTAATCAGTATTGTGGTACCATTATTCAACAGCATAATGCTCGTCCACACATGGTAAATGCCTGTACGAAATGCCTGGGAGATGTTGAGTTGCTGCGTGGTTAAAGACGTCATGACTCGGATTGCGCAGTCCCTTCCGCCGGAAGTTCGAGTCCTCCCTCAGGCATGGGTGTGTGTGTGTGTGTGTGTGTGTGTGTGTGTGTGTGTGTGTTGTTCTTAGCATACGTTAGTTTCAGTAGTGTTTAAGTCTAGGGACCGATGACCTCAGCAGTTTCGTCCCTTAGGAATTCACATACATTTGAACATTTGATGTTGAGGTATTCCTGTGACAAGCAATATCTCCAGGTTTTGTCCCCAATGGAATGTCTTTGGATTCAGCTAGGACGTCAACTCCATGCTAATGCTAATGCCAGTATCCAAGGTATCAAGCAGCAGTTACAGTAGTTGTAGGTCAGGTCGCCTCAAGAGATGACACAACTGCTTCATGATATCCTCCCCAACCAAGTCAGTGCTTGCATCAAGACCAGAGGGGATGCAACATCGTACTGACAAGGCACTATATCTTTCTAAATCTTACTCGATTACACAACCAGTCAAATAGCATCACATACTCTCTCAAACAGTGAAGTTTCACTTTTTTTCCTCCCCTTCTGGGTGCTTCACTTATTTGTCTAGCTATAACTGTCTCGAATAAATTTTGGCAAGTGGAACCTGCACGTTACACTCGAAAGAAACATCGAGTGTACCTCATAGAAACATAATAGCACCGCCACTGCTCCCAAGACACAAACTATTTAGCAGATGGGGTCGGCAGTACTGTCAGATTGTCCACTGTATCGTCGCTAGATGACAATAAGTAGACGCGGGACGACATAGACAAAATAACCACTTGATAAACTTTAAATAAGAGCAAGATAATGTCCATAAGAAAGAGAAAGAACGTTGTAGTTCGCGGATTCAACATTACTGAGGCGCAAAACTTTGAAGATGTATCTCGTTGTGGTCGCCTGAGGTCAACAGTACCAGCTGCAGATCGTTACCTACAAATTATGTCTCTTAGGCACTCCACTGAGAATGCAAAAGAACTGTGTGCTGCCTTTTTTGGTGTGGGTGTGCATTGTGACCCACAGTACTAACCCCTTTTGCGCAAAGGAGGTGGGCAAGGGGACACCTGGAACAGAAACTGGATCAATGGCGTCGAGTCCTTTTCACCGACGATTTGCCCGAACTTGATGATCGTCGTAGAAAAGAGTGGAGGCGCCCAGGTAGAAATGCACATCTCTTGTAACATATACAAAAATTGTTTGACTGAGTTCGGATCTACATCTTCATCGATACTCCGCAAGCTAATTTACGGGGTTATGGCGGAGGGTACTTTGTGTACAGGTGTCACTTGCCCCTTTCCCTGTTCCAGTCGCGTATGGTTCGCGGAAAGAATGACTGTTGCTAAGCCTCCGAGTGGGCTCGACTCTCTAATTTTATCTTCATCGTCTCTTCGCGACATGTATGTCGGAGGATGCAATATATTGGTTGATTCTTCTAGGAATGTACGCACTCGGAATTTTAACAGTAGACCATAACGTGATGCAGAACACTTCTTTTACAGCGTCTGCAACTGGAGTTTGCTGAGCACTTCCGCGACGATTTCGCACTTGCTAAATGAATCTATAATGAAACGTGCTGCTCTTCTCTGGAGCTATTCTATGTCGTCTATCATTTCTATCTGGTGCCTATCCCATACTGACGAGCAACATTCAAGTATTGGTCGAATAAGTGTTTCGTTAGCTACTTCCTTTTCTGATGTACTACATTTTCATCGGATTCTTGCAATGAATTTCAGTTTGGCGTCTGCGATTAATCTTATATCGTCGTTCCACTTCAATTCGCATCGTACGCATGGAAATTAAGTCCCATGCTTCTTGACAGAGCGTAGGAGAACGATGCGGGAGACCCACACCGCCGTACTAGGCAAGGTCCTAATGGAGGTGGTTTGCCGTTGCTCCAACCGTAGTGGGGGTGAATGATGATGAGGAAGATGTCATCTCGGGGCAGAAGAAAATGCTTGACCCCGCAGGGAATCGAACTCGGGTCCCCGGGCTCGGGAAGCGAGAACGCTACCGCGAGGCCACGAGCTGCCGACATCGTAAGCGCACTCCTAGATATTTTATAGGGTAACTGCTTCCAGTGATTGTTTTTTAATATTAGTTGACAACAGTCTTGGTTGCAATTTTAGTTTTTTTTTTATTTAACAACTATGCGTTTCACCTTATTTAGGCATCTTCAGGCTGATCTTAATTTGGTATTTCTTACGGCGATCAAAAATGGTTCAAATGGGTCTGAGCATTATGGGACTTAACATCTGAGGTCATCAGTCCTCTAGAACTTTGAACTACTTAAACCTAATTAACATAAGGACAGCACACACATCCATGCCCGAGGCAGGATTCGGGCTTGCGACCGTAGCGGTCACGCGGTTCCAGACTGAAGCGCCTAGAACCGCTCGGCCACAACGGCTGGCTACCAGATAGGACGAAGAGGGGATACTGAACGTTTACAAAGTAGGACAACACTGACTGAGACGATTCCAGACTTCTCCGGCCTGGAATCTCATTGACTTGAGTAGAATTGCCTTCAGTGGCGAATCCCTCTTCTAACTGACAAGGGGAGGCCGCCAATTGTGAAATTCAGATTCGATTCATACTGCGCATAATAAAAGCTCATGGCCAGAGGTGTAATGTGGCAAAGCACCAAGATGCACTTCTCAGCCGTTGTCAAGAAAATCGACAGTTAAAAGAAACCGTTGCGCTGAAATACTCTCTACGATTAATAATTCTCTACAGCGTCGTGGCGCAGCGGTAAGCGCTCGGGTTGGTAATCCGAAGGTCGCCGGATCGACTCTCGCGCCATGCAATTTTTTTTTATTATTAGTTTTTTGTAATTCAAATATATATATATATATAAAGTATTAATGAATTGCTTATGCATGTTGGTGAAGGAGGATCGCTCTCCAATTGTACCGCCTCCAATTTTTCCGTTTGTTTAACAGCGTGTACCAAAGCTCTCCCGTCCGCACTGATTTTCGACACTGTTATAAGTTGCGCTAGGGACCGCATCTACCTTCTTTCGAAGTTAGCAGGCAACTACGCTGTTATGCGGCGGCTCGTTTCGGCCCATTCAACATCTGTCATTCAAGTGTAACGAGCGAGTAACGGAGTTTATATTTCATACCTGCCACAGCAAATTTGTGTTCGTGGGGTCTCTATTCTAATTCGAACGTTTGACTTACGCTATACGTATTCGTTTCGGAATATCGTTTCTACGTCTTCCGTTAACTATACGTGGTTAACATTATGAAGACAATTAATAACATTTGTGAAATACAACTTTGTTTGCGGAAAACATAATGATGTTCGAAGTCGCCAGTTTTTCCACGACAAACGACTTTCAACAACTTATTATATGCATATATATATATATATATATATATATATATTTGAATTATAAAAAACAAATACTAAAAAAAAAAAAAGTTGCATAGCGCGAGATTCGATCCGGCGACCTTCGGATTACGAACCCGAGCGCTTACCGCTGCGCCACGACGCTGTAGAGAATTAATAATCGTAGAGAGTATTTCACCGCAACGGTTTCTTTTAACTGTCGATTTTCTCGACAACGGCTGAGAAGTGCATCTTGGTGCTTTGCCACATTACACCTTTGGCCATGAGCTTTTATTATGCGCAGTATGATCCGATCTGAATTTCACAATTGGCGGCCTCCCCTTGTGAGCCACGCCGGCCGGCCGGTGTGTTACAACCGGCACACAGTCATTTGAGCGGTAATTATTCCCACGCGCCATACGCGATTGGAACAGACAGCTGACACGTACAATGTTAAAAAAGACCCTTTGCCCATACACTTCACAACGGTTTCACAATGGTTTTCAGAGTATGAATATAGATGTGGATTTGCAAGTGATGCAAAACCTTTTTGAGCAGTTTTTGTGTTCGGCAGAAAGCACTATCACGACACCTGAGAACGCTGAGCAGTTCCGAAGAGGTACCGGGTGCGAGGAGCGAAACATTAACGATGACCTCGATTAAAGATGCATTCTTGCGTTCACGCGGAACAAATTATGGTAACCAGAACAGCGGAGTACAGGGAATCGAACCCGGATCGCAGCGAACCCGAGCCCTCGCGGCGGAGGCGGCGTGCTGCGCCGGTCGGGTTCGCCTCACCGTGTCCGTAGTGCCGAAGGTCACTGCCAGGGGCGCGGCCGTCGCCAGGGCAGGGCAGGGTTTCCGAACGACCGCGCTGGCCGGCTTCGGCTGGGCTCGGGTTCCCGGGCGGCCTCGCGCCTGCGCGTTCATGGCCAAGGGCGGCCGCTCCGACAACACCTCTGGCGAGGTCGGCACGCCCTCGCACGCACCTGCCACGCCCTGGCGAGGCCTCCGCGGCCACTCCTGACACCAGCAGGCACCGCGCAACAAAACACAGCCGACTCCCGCGAAAACCTGAACCGAGGCTGAAGTACGTCACCAGAGGCGACGCAGATGAGAAGCCAAATTGGGCTGAGCTCATAGCTGCAACGTGCGAGAAAAGATATAAGCATTTCTGCATGCCCTACAAAAATATAGAAAGCTCTTCCCTCTTGATCTGAAGAGAAACTTGCACAACGATGTTATTCTCCCAAGTCTTTCTCGAAAAAGCTCACTGCACCTAGAACTGGCGACGAACGCCTGCGTTCGGTATACCGCTTGTTTCAAAATAAATATAGGTGTTTTTAAGGTTTTGTAGCATATATTATATTCAACTTACATTTATAAGTAACACCTCAAATGAAAGAGCAATTCAAACAGTTTTCGTTCAATGTGAGCACCATTCGTCACACGGACGAGAGTCACTGAAGAATGTGTTAAACGAGTGAGACAGTCTTTGATGTGTAGCCCCAAGAAGTCAGGTTGGAAGGCTAGTCGTGATTTAGCTATTTCAGTGACGTCTATATCGAGTCTCATAAGGAGACGCTTACAACTACGTCCTTACCGTTTGCAGTTGTTACTAGCTGTCCACTTTGTTCCGAAAATAAATGAAAGAACAACAATGATATACTTCCTTCCTTCATTCTTTACATCCGCAGTTCGTGGTCTTGCGGTAGCGTTCTCGCTTCCCGCGCACGAGTCGCGGGTTCGATTCCTGGCAGGGTCAGGGATTTTTCCCTGCCTGGAGATGACTGGGTGTTGTTGTGTCGTGTTCATCATCATCATTCATTCTCATTACAGTCGGAGGAAGGCAATGGCAAACCATCTCCGCTAGGACTTTGCCTAGTGCGGCGGTGCGGGTTTCCCGCATTGTCCCCTACGCTCCCCGGAGTATGAGACCTCATTAGTAATACATCGTGATTAACTCCTGGGGGGGGGGGGGTAATACTATATGCACAATTCCTCATGTGATAGTGCTGTACGTGGCTTTTTCATTAACAGAGCCTTCGTTAGCTTTTACACAGTAAAACTCGTTTCACAGGTGTAACATTAGCAGAATTGTAGTAATGCTTAATAGCAGCCGGTAGTGTTATAAGGTGGTTCGATGATCCCTCTGCCAGGCACGTAAATGTGATTTGCAGAGTATCCAAGTAGATGTAGATGTAGACCATCTGAGCCATACACTGCCTTCAGGGCACGGTGCTTATCCCATCTACTTACTAAAAATACGACAGCACACCACGAACACTTGTAAATGTAGAAACAAAGGCATTGTAGACATTGGCTGCGAATGGGTGTTGATTGATATCAATGGGGAAAGTTGAAAATTTGTGCAAGCCCTAGATTCGAACCTGGGTCTGCTGCTTACTAAGTAGATGCTCACACCAATTTTTTTAAGACACTACTTCTTTCTTTTTTAAGGAACCTTCCTGGCGCCCAAAGGGAGGGGTGGGGGCAACGTGAGCAGGGTTCGTAACCTGAGGCCCGGTCGCGATGTCCCGTTCCCTCCCCAGAGAAACATGGAATAGAGGTACAAAGAAAATCAGTGATTTATCTATTTAGTAATTTTCTTTTTAATTGTAATTTCATTGTTACATTTTTCGTTTTTTTAATTATTATTAATACCATCGAGAATGCCAGGATATCGGTGTTGCGAGGAAGAGGGAACGGCAAGGCGCCAGACTCGCTATTGATGAGGCTATTGATGCATAGTTTTTCAGAGAAGAACTTTCCGATGAGCAGAGAATAACCGATTCTGAGAGTGGAAAAGGAGCGGATCAGCTCCTCATTGTAGTAACACCCCAACTGCGGGGTGGATTAAGAAAGACAGTACAAATGAAATCGAAGAAAAATTGTCGGTTTTGGGATTGCGGACAACGGCACAATGGCGTTCATTAAGAAAGTGTCAAAAGTCTAGTATATTTTTCTCGCCATCAGCAAGCAAGTAGTGAACTGAGTGTCCACTGATCCACTTCACGGATTTCGTCTTCGCTTGCGGGAAGTATCCCCAGAAAGAGGAGCACGTGAGAAGTTATCTGATGAGGAGTCGTTTGTGTAATTAGGGCTTGCATCTGTCGCACCAGGAACCAGACGCTTATCGCCAATCTGCGCACCAGGCGCATCCAAAACATCGTAGGCTGCACTCAACGGAGTGTCTGCAAAGGTGAATCCCGTGAAGGCGTGACCAGCATATTTCCTTCCCATTCTCCGTAAGGTACCATACAGACCAGCAGATAAGGAGTAGATACCGATTTCCAAATTGCACGCCAGTCGTCGTGGGGTGCTTCCCCTCAACCACTGTCAGTGACCTGTACTGCCGCAGGAAGACTTCGTGGATGTAAGGCGCATTGGCAGTACGGACGTAGCTGAGTTCCAGGAAAAATTGGTGGAAATAGAAGAAGGGCGGCAGGACTCGTTCGACCTATACTTGGGTATTGCTCATCAGTGTGGGATCCGTACCAGGTCGGGTTGACGGAAGAGATAGAGAAGATCCAAAGAAGAGCGGCGCGTTTCGTTACCGGGTTATTTGGTAACCGTGATAGCGTTACAGAGATGTTTAATAAACTCAAGTGGCAGACTCTGCAAGAGAGGCGCTCTGCATCGCGGTGTAACTTGCTCGCCAGGTTTCGAGAGGGTGCGTTTCTGGATGAGGTATCGAATATATTGCTTCCCCCTACTTATACCTCCCGAGGAGATCACGAATGTAAAATTAGAGAGATTAGAGCGCGCACGGAGGCTTTCAGACAGTCGTTCTTCCCGCGAACCATACGCGACTGGAACAGGAAAGGGAGGTAATGACAGTGGCACGTAAAGTGCCCTCCGCCACACACCGTTGGGTGGCTTGCGGAGTATCAATGTAGATGTAGATGTAGATGTAGGACGTCCGGAAGCTTAATAGGTGCCGAGAGAGTGTGCGTTTCTAGGGCATTCAGCAATAGATTTTTAAGGCATGTAGGACAACGGCTCCACAGCGCCATGTGGGAGCTGATGAAAAGGACTGTCTCTCTGTCAGGGACAAGATACAGACCTGAACCACCCCTGCACGACTGGTGAGTGAGGGTCTCGAATTTGATCTTGAACAGCAAGCCGTGGCAAACATATTAATGGGACACGAGCATGCAGTGGGCCATGGACGTCGGAACAGGAAGTGTCTGTGACACGTGGGGGATGCGTGACGCCAAATATACATTGTGTCCGCTGCAGGAGATTGAGGGCTCATAAAGGATGATCTAGGAGCCCAGACCGTAATTGGGACAGTAGGCGCCGCAGATCACTTGCGAAATCGAGTCCTAAGCATCGGACGCAATGGAGCATCACTGTCCGCAGGAAGCCCCGGACCCATAGCCACGACACTCGATGTTTGGACATTAAGGCAGCTACTAGAAGCACTGCTATGAAGAGCAGCTGAATACATGATCACCAAGAGACAACCCATACGGACGCTGACAGACGCCACAGAGCAACGGTTCCTCGGTGAAAGCACACAACAGCGCAGGGAGAGTGGAGCCTTGATGCACTGAACTTCGGAGCAAGATGAGAGGAGTGAGACGGTAAATGTAGAGTACGTGGGACGTAGCTCCATGAGGGAGACGCATTACGACGTCGACGGTAGCATCAAGGTATCACATATTGCAAAGCATCCCTTCCAGGTAGTCGTGATCGACCTGATCGAAAGCCTGGCTGAAGTCGAGCTGACAAACGACCAGCGTGAGCAAGAGAGATTACGTCCCGATAGCGAGAGAGGGCACTGCGGATGTTATTGGTACCTCCCAAAGAAGATTGATCCGGGGAAACCACATGCCAGTCTATCCATTTAAGCTGTGCAGCCAACAGCTGGGTAAAGATCTTTGTGTTGCTCTTGAGCAACGTCAAGGGGTGGTGATCATATATCCGTGAGGTACCCCCAGGCTTGTGGATGGGAATGATGGGACCGTTGAGGAACCCGTCTGGGATCTGCACAAGAGGCAGCATAAGGTCTTGACAAATTGCCGTCTACACCGGCGCCATTAGGGGACGAAATGTCCGAAAAAGCTCCAGAACCAACCTAGATAGCATCACGGTCTTCATCCTCCATGACGTCAGCAAGCAGATCCGTTGTTATATCCCCAGGAACCGAGCCAAAGGAGAGCTGTGAGACTGTCATAATGTTGGTAGGGTGGTGATGTTGTGCAGAGTACAACATAACACAATGTGCATGGACGGCACACCCTATATTGCAATGACTCTCTAAGCGCCGCCTGTCATCAGTCAAGACCATTAATCAAAGTCGTCTGACGGTGGCGCCATTCCACTGTCACATTATACATTGATGGATGCTCTTGTGCTAACCTGTCATGTGTGCACGCCCTGAGCATAGCTCCTTCGAGGTGACGGTGAAAGAAGGATGTAAACTGTGCTTTAGCGCGGTTCACCACCGCCTGATGCTGGCGAATTAGATTAGATTAGATTAGTTTTTCGTTCCATAGATCCGTGCTAAGGATATCGTCGTGGATGCGGAACATGTCATTTTTTAAGCTGAAATAACAATACTAACAGTATGAATATATACATCATTTACTTCTATTAAAAAATTCGTCAATGGAGTAGAAGGAGTTGGCCTCTAGTAAGTCTTTTAAGCTCCTTTTAAACTAATCTTTATTTGTAACAAAAATTTTTATGCTTGCTGGCAAATTATTGAAGATGAGTGTTCCTGAGCAGTGGACCCCGTTTAGAACTAAAGTAAGTGCTTTGAAGTCCTTGTGCAGATCATTTTTGTTCCTGGTATTGTATGTATGAACTGAACTGTTTGTTGGAAAAAGAGATATATTATTTAGGACAATTTTCATTAAGGAGTAAATATACTGAGAGGCAGTAGTTAGTATACCCAGTTCTTTGAAGAGGTTTCTACAGGACGTCCGTGAATTTACTCCACAAATAATACGTATTACACGCTTTTGGACTCTGAAAACTTTTGTTTGACTTGAAGAGTTACCCCAAAATATTATACCATATGACATTATGGAATGAAAGCAGGCAAAGTATGCAAGCTTTTTCATTTTTATGTTGCCTACGTCTGCTAACACTCGAATTGCAAATACAGATTTGTTAAGGCGTTTCTGCAGTTCTGTGGTGTGCTCCTCCCAACTGAATTTATTATCAAGTTGTAATCCCAGGAATTTAAGACTTTCAACCTCTTCTATCTGCTCTTCTTCATACTTTATGCATATGCTGGGTGGAAACCTCTTACAGGTTCTGAATTGCATGTAGTGAGTCTTTTCGAAGTTTAATGTCAGTGAGTTGGCTTTAAACCATTTCCATGAAAATATCATTAGCAGATCTTTATAGAACTATGCTCGACATACTATTTATTGCAATACTTGTGTCATCTGCAAACAAAACGAATTCTGGCAGTGTAACTGATGAGAGATCATTAACGTACACAAGAAAAAGCAATGGCCCTAAGATGGATCCTTGTGGGACACCACATGTAATTTCTTCCAATTCTGATGATGACTGATGACTTAATTCACTAGTCCCTTGCACTGACACTCTTTGTTTCCTGTTAGCTAGGTATGACTTGAACCATTTTGCAGCACTGCCCGTGACACCATAGAATTCTAATTTATTTAAAAGGATGTTGTGGTTCACACAATCAAATGCCTTTGACAAATCACAGAAAATACCTGCTGCTTGTAATTTGTTATTTAATGAATTAAGTACATTTTCACTGTAGGTGTAAATAGCCTTCTCGATATCAGAACCCTTCAGAAATCCAAACTGTGTTCTTGATAATATGTTATTTGTGGTCAGATGGTTGAGAAGCTGCCTGTACATTACTTTTTCTAAAATTTTTGAGAATGCTGGCAAAAGTGAAATCGGTCTGTAGTTTGATGGTATCTCTTTGTCCCCTTTCTTGAATAGAGGTTTAACATCTGCATATTTTAGCCAGTCAGGAAATGTCCCAGTTATAATTGACTGGTTACACAAGTAACTTAGAATTGTACTAAACTCACAAGAAGATGCCTTAATTAACTTTGTTGGTATTTCATCATAACCGAATGCTTTGTTTTTAAAGATTTTATCATGGAAGTTATTTCTTTTGGTGAAGTGAGTGACATATTCATGTACCTGAAGCTGTTTGTAAAGGCTAGTTTCAGATATTTAAGGGCATTATTTACTGATCCTGGCAATCCGATTCTATCAGTAACGGATATAAAGTACTTGTTAAATAGAATGAAATTTTCACTCCACAGGGGAGTGTGCGCAGAAATGAAACTTCCTGGCAGATTAAAACTGTGTGCCGGACCGAGACTCGAACTCGGGACCTTTGCCTTTCGCAGACAAGTGCTCTACCAACTGAGCTACCCAAGCACGACTCACGCCCCGTCCTCATAGCTTTACTTCTGCCAGTACCTCGTCGCCTACCTTCCAAACTTTACAGAAGTTCTCCTGCGAAACTTGCAGAACTAGCACTCCTGAAAGAAAGGATATTGCGGAGACATGGCTTAGCCACAGCCTGGCGGTTGTTTCTAGAATGAAACTTGCACTCTTCAGCGGAGTGTGCGCTGATATGAAACTTCCTGGCAGATTAAAACTGTGTGCCGGACCGAGACTCGAACTCGGGACCTTTGTCTTTCGCGGGCAAGTGCTCTCCCAACTGAGATACCCAAGCACGACTCACGCCCCGTCCTCACAGCTTTACTTCTGCCAATACCTCGTCTCCTACCTTCCAAACTTTATAAGCGCACACTCCGCTGTAGAGTGAAAATTTCATTCTAGAAACAACCCCCAGGCTGTGGCTAAGCCATGACTCCGCAATATCCTTTCTTTCAGGAGTGCTAGTTCTGCAAGTTTCGCAGGAGAGCTTCTGTAAAGTTTGGAAGGTAGGAGACGAGGTACTGACAGAAGTAAAGCTGTGAGGACGGGGCGTGAGTCGTGCGTGGGTAACTCAGTTGATAGAGCACTTGCCCGCGAAAGGCAAAGGTCCCGAGTTCGAGTCTCGGTCCAGCACACAGTTTTAATCTGCCAGGAAGTTTCATACTTGTTAAATAGATTTGTCACTCTATGCCCATCGGTTACTAATGTGTCATCTACCCTCAATGCTATTTGCTCCTGTTACTTTCTGGTTCAACCAGTCTCCTCTTTCACTATATCCCATATTGTTTTTATTTTGTTCCCTGACATTTGCTATCTTATTCTCGTAGTGATGTGGCAGTTGGTCCTTGGGCGTCTAGGTGCAGTTGAAATTGCCTTCTACAATCAACGCATCCTGGCGACCCAAGGAAGCGAGTCGTGACTACCTTGGAAAAGAAAGTGGAATGTTCGCAGCGGCGACCCAAACCACATGGCACATAGACACTGATGATCCTGACGCCACTAAACATGAGAGACATACCTCCGGCATCAGAGAGATAGGCAATTGTATCAGTGAGGATACAATCACGCAGAAGGATCGCCACCCCACTACCAACAGGGGAAGTACGGGAGATATGTGCTGTAAAACTAAGGGGAGCACAAGGAATTGCTATACGCACCTCCTGAAGGAGGATGACGTCAACGTTCGAAGCATATAGCATTTCATGGAGTAAAGCCAGTTTGTGGCATACGCGAATAGTATTGATGTTGACTGTGGCTATGCTATGAATCTGAAAAGCTGCCATCACCAGGAGGATGGGAGATTCAAACTCGGGGGAAGCCCAGGGAGCTCCCTGTAAGGGCCCAATGGAAGAGCACATCACTGTGACACGGAGGGAACCGAGCCGATCAAGAGGGTTCCACGACTGTATACACTTCCAAAACGTCCATCCTCGGCATCGACGTCGTCTGCCCAGGAGACAGACGTGTCATCAGGCCAGTTCAGTGGAACACTATCAGAGGTGTGCCCACAGATAGCATCAGACGCAGAAAGGGATGCACCCACATCGGATGCAGGAGGGGGAAGGTCAGTGTCCATAGGTGGATGCTGACTGGAGATGGAGGTGGGGACAAACATCGCGTCTACAGATGCCAGGGCGTCAGAGGACAGCGCAGAATCAGTTGGAGGGTCGTCATCCGATGAAGGGACTCAACAGAAGGGGTACAGCTTTGTCTCTATGGTTCCTCAGTGACCGTTGCTTCCTAACATTATTCAGTGTCGGATGGCGAGCTGCTTTCGTCTGAGACGTGGCCAGATGGCAGAAAAGCAGACTTCGGTACAGCTCCATGATCAACAAGCATAGAGACAGGACAGACTGCTCTCATCAGCTGATGGCTATCTTCCATTGATACTTCCTCCAGCGGCAGTGTAGGAGAGACAGGCAAAACATCCACCGTGTTGTCGAGAGGACTCGACGCTGGTGCTGGCTGATTCAGAGTGGGCGTAGCAGGCAGCCACGCCTCGGACGCATAAGACAGAGGTGACACAGTGGGCGTCGCCGGGAGATCAACATCTCTGATCGACGTGTGGACCAGTCCACGTTGAATATATGTAGAACGGACATGGCCTCCCTGGCCACAACCTGAACAAGTGCGCGGTTGGCCATCGTACATGATGACAGCACTGCAGCCGAAAATTATCAAGTGCGAAGGCACGTGTTTTCTCAGTTCGATTTTTAGACGGAGACCATTGAGAACACGGTATGGGCCAGAGTGGTCGAGCGGTTCTAGGCGCTACAGTCTGGAACCGCGCGACCGCTACGGTCGCAGGTTCGAATCCTGCCTCGGGCATGGATGTGTGTGCTGTCCTTAGGTTAGTTAGGTTTAAGTAGTTCTAAGTTCTAGGGGACTGATGACCTCAGATGTTAAGTTCCATAGTGCTCAGAGCCATTTGATAGGAAAATGCCATGCTAGTCGGTGAATTCGGACCCGAAGACAAGCAGCTACACAGAAGTAAACAAACGCGCTCTCGCCCGCAAGCAGCACACAGGCGAGACGCAAACAAGGCTTGTTCGCCTCACCACTGCCGAAAGCAGACTGCGACTACTAAGCCATCCGCACTCAGTGGTCGTAGCGACAGCACGGAATACCCTAGCACGCCTCCCATTAGACCCAAATTCTCAACCTATCTGCACACTACTAACGCACTGCCCCTTGCCCGCTATTCACATTATTCGCGGCATTTCGCCGATTCCCGTAACAGTTCGAGCTTGGTATGCATCTGCACTGAAGAGATCACTGGCCGTCTCGTCTTAATTTTATATATATATATATATATATATATATATATATATATATATATATATATATATATATATAAACTTGTTAATTTGGAGCGATGGACAACCCGGATCACATAGTCTGGGAATGTGCCGTTAGACAAGTTATTACAGAGCAGGACAGGAACGCATTTGGAAATGCAACAGTCTATAATATAATAAGGAATGAGGAACTGTGGCATAAGCTGAACTCGCTGACATCTGAAATATCAGCTTATGAGCTGCAAGCATACATCGCTGAGAGACAACCAATGAAAATGAAACGGCAGGTGGAACTCAAGCCCTGGGTGGAATGCCTGCACAGGTGTGTTGGTCCTGTTAAACACTGGAAGTAGCAAGATGGACGTTGGGTACTTGAGCACTGGAGCACCATAGAGTCGCGGCCGGCCGGTTGTAGCAGGACCGAAAGGATAACTGGGAAATCTGCAAATCTTAAACGCAGCTGAGAGGAACGAGGAAGCATCGCCTTCGACATCACACAGGCAGGGTTTTTTCCAAAAATTTTTACTCAGACTCATACCATTGTACGAGTATAGGTATTCACTCGCAAACTTTCCGTGCTGGATGACAAAAGACTAAAATATGGTTGGTCGGCATTCAGAAGAATCTGTAGAGAGGGAGAATATTCCGGGGTTTTGAGAATATTATTCACCTTCTGCAGTTACAAGGGAAGGGAGCTGAGTCTTGCTGGGAAGCCAGCAGTGGACAGGAAGAGGTCTTCCGTTTTTGAGCGCCCAGGTGTTACAGTCGCTCAGTATCAGCTTTGTTGGTACATGCGGAGTTACTGTCTTTGCTCTCAGAAGAGTTTATAGCTAGAATGGTAGGCACTGTACTGCTGCGAACTTACACGATTTTGGACTTCGCCTCCGGGTTGGAAGTCGTCATTGAGTACGCAGCGTTCAGTGATTGAGAGCACTTCTTCTGTCTATACTTACGTTGAAACGTTATTTGAACTCTGTCCTTGTGGCTGGGAGTTCGTGTTTCTCGTCTGTAGAACACAGAGAGGAGAAGACAGAGAGTACTAGAGGGCCGCCTTCTGCCATCCTAGTGTTTGAAAGAGTTTTATTTTGTGGCTGGAGTTCTTCCATCATCGCAGACGTGCACGAGAACCATCACTCCGACGAACCAGACGCCGTGCATACTGTGATATTGCTAATTGCTTCAGCTTATTAGAGCTGTAAAGCTACACAGCTGTGATCACGCTAGTTTATTTCCAGTGAGGTTCCACAGCACCATAGATCTTCTTTGAAAGTAGTGTCTTCTAATGTTTGGTACGTAGATGATGTCAGTCATTTCGCGTTAGTTATGTTAGATTGCGTAGTCATAAAAGGGGGCAGAGTTGGGCAATTGATCAGAAATTTTTAGTCAGGAAATATACACAATTGTAATATAAGGGTCTTTTTTTAAGCTTCAATAAATGTTTAATAAGAAACAACGTTTATAATTTAGTAGTATTAGTTGTCTTAATCATTCATTTATGTTGAAGTTGTAATTTACATGTTAAAGAGCATTAAGAGATCCTAAGATATGCTTCCGGTAGTAGTCAGACAGGGCCAATGCATCATTTTAGCGTTCAATATTTTCTGTTGCACACATGCATTTTACACCCGCCTGGAGTAGTATCTTGGATGCCTATCGACTCGATGTGTGACTAATAGTGCTCGCATTGAACACATGATGTGTTACCGTATTTATCTGACTGGTTTGTTGCAACCCGCCACCAATTGCTCTCCTGTACGAACCTCGTCCTCAGTTACTTGCTCGATGTATTCTAATCTATGTTTTCCTCTACAGTTTTCACCCTCTACAGCTTTATCTCGTACCATGGAAGTTATTCCTTTATGTCTTAACTCTTAACAAATTTCCTGTCATTCTGTCCCTCCTTCTTGTCGGTGCTTTCCATATGTTTCTTTCCTCTCCGATTCTCATTCCTTACTTTATCAATCATTCCTTACCGTGTCAGTCATTCAACATTCTTCTGTAGCACCACATCTCGAATGCTTCCATTCTCTTCCGTTCGGATCTTCCCATATTCTGTTTTTCACTCATTCAACACTGTGCTCATTCTCAGAAATGTCTTCCTCAAATTAAGGCCTATGTTTGCTAGTAGAAGACTTCTCTTGGCCAGGAATGCCCTTTTTGCCAGTGCCAGGAAGCTTTTTATGCCCTCCTCGTTCCGTTCGTCGTGGAATATTTTGGTGCCTAGGTACAAGAATTCCTCAACTTCATCTACTTCGTTATCAGCTATCCTGATGTTAAGCGTCTCGCTGTTATCATTTCTGCTAATTCTCATTACTTTCATCTTTCTTAGATTTACTCTCATTGCATGTTCTGTACTCATTAGACTTCCCTTCATACAGTAGACCCTGTGATTCTTCTTCACTTTCACTCAGGACAGCAATGTCATCAGCGAATCTTATCACTGGTATCCTTTCACCTTAAATTTTAATTCCACTCTTGAACCTTTCTTTTATTTCTGTCATTGCTCCTCCGATGTACGGATTGAACGGTAGGGACGAAAGACTACATTCTTGCCTTACTTCCTTTTTGATCCGAGCACTTCGTTCTTCGCCTTCTGCTCTTATTGTTCCTTCTTAGCTCTTGCACATCTTTCCCTTTAGCTTGACCCTATTTTTTCTCAGAATTTCGAACATCTTGCACAATTTTACATTGTTGAACACTTTTTCCAGGTCCGAAATCTGAACGTGTCTTGGTTTTTCTTTAGTCTTGCTTCCATTCTCAACCTCAACGTCAGAATAGCCTCTCTGGTGTCTTTACCTGTCCAAAACCCAAATAGATCGTCATCTAACACATCCTCATTTTTCTTTTCCATTCTTCTGTATATTATTTTTGTCGGCTACTTAGATGCATGAATTGTCAAGCTGATTGTGCGATAATTCTGGCACTTGGCTGGCGTCTCTTTCTGTCTTCGGAATTGTAGGGATGATGTTTTTCACCAGGCTTATAGACTCTACACACCAACGTGAACAATCGTTTTGTTGCCACTTCCCCATTGATTTTAGAAATTCTGATGAAATGTTATCTACCCCTTCTGTTTTATTCGATCTTGAGTCTTCCAAAGCTCTTTTAAATTCCAATTCAAATATTGGATCCCCTATCTCTTCTACACTACTGGCCCTTAAAATTGCTACACGAAGAACAAATGCAGATGATAAACGGATATTCATTGGACAAATATACTAGAACTGACATGTGATTACATTTTCACGCAGTTTGGATGCATAGATCCTGAGAAATCAGTACCCAGAACAATCACCTCTGGCCGTAATAACGGCCTTGATACGCCCGGGCATTGAGTCAAACAGAGCTTCGATGGCGTGTACAGGTACAGCTGCCCATGTAGCTTCAACACAATACCACAGTTCATCAAGAGTAGTGACTGGCGTATTGTGACGAGCCAGTTGCTCAGCCACCATTGACCAGACGTTTTCAGTTGGTGAGAGATTTGGAGAATGTGCTGGCCAGGGCAGCAATCGAACATTTTCTGTATCCAGAAAGGCCCATTCACGACCTGCAACATGCGGTCGTGCATTATCCTGCTGAAATGTAGGATTTCGCAGAAATGTAAAGTCAATGCGAGCAAAAGGTGACCTAGACGTGCAACCAATGGCAGCTCACACCATCACGCCGGGTGATACGCCAGTATGGCGATGACAAATACACGCTTCCAATGTGCATTCACCGCGATGTCACCAAACATGGATGCGACCATCATGATGCTGTAAACAGAACCTGGATTCATCCAAAAAAATAACATTTCGCCATTCGTGCACCCAGGTTCGTCGTTCAGTACACCATCGCAGGCGCTCCTGTCTGTGACGCATTGTCAAGCATAACGGCAGCCATGGTCTCCAAGCTGATAGTCCATGCTTCTGCAAACGTCGACAAACTGTTCCTGCAGATGATTGTTGTCTTGCAAACATCCTCATCTGTTAACTCAGGGATCGAGACGTGGCTACATGATCTGTTACAGCCATGCGGATAAGATGCCTGTCATCTCGACTGTTGGTGATACGAGGTCGTTGGGATCCAGCACGGCGTTCCGTATTACCCTCCTGAAACCATCAATTCCATATTCTGTTAACAGTTATTTGATCTCGACCAACTCGAGCAGCAATGTCGCGACACGATAAACCGCAATCGCGATAGGCTACAATCGGACCTTTATCAAAGTCGGAAACGTGATGGTACGCATTTCTCCTCCTTACACGAGGCATCACAACAACGTTTCACCAGGCAGTGCCAGTCAATTGTCGGTTGGAAACTTTTCTCATGTCAGCACGTTGTAGGTGTCGCCACCAGCGCCTACCTTGTGTAAATGCTCTGAAAAGCTAATCAGTTGCATATCACAGCATCTTCTTCCTGTCGGTTAAGTTTCGCGTCTGTTGCACATCATCCTCGTGGTGTAGCAATTTTAATGGCCAGTAGTGTATATTATTAGTTCCTTATCAGACAAATCTTCTCATAGAGGCTTTCAATACATTTTTTCTACCAGTCACCTCACTGCTCTGCCTTAGCAGTGGAATTCCTATTGCACTCTTAATGTTAGCTTGCTTTTAATTTCCTTTAAGTTTGTTAACAAATAGTGTAAAGTTTTAAAACCGCGATTTCATTTTGAAACATCCGGTATATCTGAGATGATCAACCCTTTAAACACATTTCTCAGTCTTATCCTGGCTGCGTTCAGACAAACGCAGACTTCTCGATACACTGTCACCTCCACCGCCTTATCAACGTACACTATCCATCATATCCCTTGTCGATTGTTCTTTTAAATCTGACATGCTATTTTCATTGCTTTTGCAACAGTGTTCTAATCTGTTTCGTGTGCCACGGGACGCTAGTTCCATCTCTTCTTCATTTATTTGGTATAAATCTCTCAGTTGCTGTAGATACATTTCCCTGAATTCAAGCTACATCTGGCCTACGCTCGCTTAGTTACTTTGGAAGGAATGGAGGCTCTCTCTTAGCAAGGCATCAAGTGAATTTTTATCCGCTTGTTTGAATGGACGTCTTATGATTTTTGGTGGGTTTGGATGTTTCTCGCTACAGCGACTGTATGATCGCAAACCCTGTATCTGTCATGATGCTACATATTTGCTCACGATTATTTGTTGCTAACAGGTCAAGTATGTATTCACAACCATTTGCTCTTTGAATGGGCTCCTGAACTAACCAATCACAATAATTCTCCGAGAAAGAATTTAGTATAATTTCTGACGATGTTTCACGCCTACCTCCAGCTTTGAACATGAAGTTTCACAAACATATCGAAGGTAGGTTGAAATCAATGCCAGCTATAACTGTTCAGGTAGGATACCTATTTGGGATGAGAGTTAAATTTTCTTTGAACTGTATCATCTTAGTCAAGGGGTCGATAAAAGGAACCAATTATTACTTTATTTCGGTTGTCAAGTATAACACCTACCCTTACTAACTCGGAGGAACTACCAATTTCACTTTCACTATAAGATAAATTAATTCTAAAAGAAAAAACACACCACCACCAACTGTATTTTATGTATCTTTTCTGAACACCGTTTCGGCATTCCTTATCTCCGGCTTTAGCCAGCATTCAGTACCTATAACTGAGCTGCAGTGCCTTCTATTAGCTACGACGGTTTACAACTACAATATCTATGGTTCTTAAGTCTTCCCTCTGCCTGTGTTTAGTACACACCCTTTGAGACTAAAGCTATTTCATTCTTCCCTGGGACACTCTGAGATAAAAAGCTGCCACTCCACTCCATACAGCCCCCACTACCCTTGCAGCCCACATCCGATTTTGTTGTGCTGTCTGCCTATATTTCTATCTCTCGAGACCGCTATGTCGGAAAATATCGCTTTAGTAAACCCATAAATACATTTTTTATCTGCTACTGTCTATTATTTTTATTAGGAGCAGCAGTTGCAGTAATAATCCTACTGCTAGTCTTAACTTTATTACACTACTGGCCATTAAAATTGCTACACGAAGAACAAATGCAGATGATAAACGGGTATTCATTGGACAAATATACTAGAACTGACATTCGATTACATTTTCACGCTGTTTGGGTGCATAGATCCTGAGAAATCAGTACCCAGAACAACCACCTCTGGCCATAATAACGGCCTTGATACGCCTGGGCATTGAGTCAAACAGAGCTTCGATGGCGTGTACAGGTACAGCTGCCCATGTAGCTTCAACACAATACCACAGTTCATCAAGAGTAGTGACTGGCGTATTGTGACGAGCCAGTTGCTCAGCCACCACTGACCAGACGTTTTCAATTGGTGAGAGATTTGGAAAATGTGCTGGCCAGGGCAGCAGTCGAACATTTTCTGTATCCAAAAAGGCCCATTCACTGCAACATGTGGTCGTGCATTATCCTGCTGAAATGTAGGGTTTCGCAGAAATGTAAAGTCAATGCGAACAAAAGGTGACCTAGACGTGCAACCAATGGCAGCTCACACCATCACGCCGGGTGATACGCCAGTATGGCGATGACAAATACACGCTTCCAATGTGCGTTCACTGCGATGTCACCAAACATGGATGCGACCATCATGATGCTGTAAACAGAACGTGGATTCATCCGAAAAAATGACGTTTTGCCATTTGTGCAGCCAGGTTCGTCGTTGAGTACACCATCGCAGGCGCTACGGTCTGTGATGCAGCGTGAAGGGTAACCGCAGCCGTGGTCTCCGAGCTGATAGTCCATGCTTCTGCAAACGTCGACAAACTATTCCTGCAGATGATTGTTGTCTTGCAAACATCCCCATCTGTTGACTCAGGGACCGAGACGTAGCTGCATGATCCGTTACAGGCATGCGGATAAGATGCCTGTCATCTCGACTGCTAGTGATACAAGGCCTTTGGGATCCAGCACGGTGTTCCGTATTACCCTCCTGAACCCACCGAATCCATATTCTGCTAACAGTCATTGGATCTCGAGCAACGTGAGCAGCAGTCGCGATACGATAAACCGCAATCGCTATAGGCTACAATCGGACCTTTATCAAAATCGGTAACATGATGGTACGCATTTCTCCTCCTTACACGAGGCATCACAACAACGTTTCACCAGGCAACGCTGGTCAACTGCTGTTTGTATATGAGAAATCAGTTGGAAACTTTCCTCATGTCAGCACGTTGTAGGTGTCGCCACCGGCGCCAACCTTGTGTGAATTCTCTGAAAAATTAATCATTTGCATGTCAAAGCATCTTCTTCCTGTCGGTTAAATTTTGCATCTGTAGCATGTCATTCTCCTGGTGTAGCAATTTTAATGGCCAGTAGTGTAGTTCTTTGGAGTACTATTCATCACATTGTCTGTACATACATTCAAACCATTATTAATTTTGTTGATACTTCTTCATTGCTATTTGACTAATTAAAATTATTGTTATACTATACATACGAAACGCTGGTCCGATATAAATGAGGGCTTAGAAGTCTTAATCTACCAGGTTAAACACATCTACGTCCATTTTCTGCAAGCCACTGTGAAGTGCATGGCAAACGACACTTCCTGTGTTACCAGTTATTAGGACTTCTTCCCCCTCTACTCTCGTATGGAGTGCAGAAAGAATGATTGTTTAAACGCTCCGTGCATACTGTAATTAGTATAATATTGTCTTCGTGATCTCTACGGCAGCGATACGTGGAGGGTTGTAGTACACTCTGCAACAAAAAACCTCTCATGGTATAAAGGAGTTATCCTAAAGGGACAAAAATCGGTAGATGTGATGTACATGCACAAACAAATGATTACAGTTTCATAAAAATTGGATGATTTGCTCAAGAGAAAGAGCTTCACAAATTGAGCAACTCAGTAATACGTTTGTCCACCTATGGTACGTCTGCAAGAAGTTATTCAGCTTGGCATCGATTGATAGAGTTGTCAGAGGTCTTCCTGAGAGATATAATGTCATATTCTGTCCAACTGGCATGTTAAATCATCGAAATTCTGAGCTGTTTGTAGGACCCTGCCCATAATGCTCCAAACGTTCTCAGTTTGAGAGAGACTCGGCGATCTTACTAGCCAAGGTGGAGTTTGGCAAGCACAAAGGCAAGCAGTAGGAACCCTCGCGGTGTGCGGGCGGCCATTATCTTGCTGAAATGTAAGCCCATGGTTTCTTGCCATGAAGAACAACAAAACGAGGTGTAGAATATTGCCGACTTACCGCTTTGCTATAAGGGTGCCGCCGGTGATAACGGAAGTGAGTGATATATTCTTTCTCTCCCCTTTTACAGTATCAACCATAGTGTATGCTAATTATTTGTATGATATTAAGTAATGTGAATAAATGGTTTCCCTCTGATTACGAGCGTTTTCGTGATTTACGGTGACAAAATGTGATTTCTGGAACATGTAACAGTTGCTATCGGTTATTAAATTCTCGAGGAATGAATAAAGTGATTTAATTAATACATACACGGAAATACTTATCTTAAAATTACCTGTTTCTGGTTATTCAGTGTACCTGACCTGATGTCCAAAGGGTCAATATCAAATAATTTAAGAGAGTTCATGATGTTAAAAAGGGCCAATGTCCTTGTAAGTCCTTTAATTTTGAAGGTGAAAATTTTAGAAATTTATAACTTAAAATTAAACTTTAGTTAAGTTGATTTACCATAATTATAGTAACAGATAGTCCAAAATATATCGTTAATAATTGTCAGAAAATGACAGAAAATATTCAGAAGCTTATAACTTAAAACTAAGATTCTTGACATTGGCCCTTTTAGAACCAAGCCACAGATTTATTGAGGTAGTGGAAAGAAGGAATATTTGAAAAACAAGACTTCAAACTTTTTTGTGTAGCCAATGGTACAGTGATTACAGAAACATTTTAGAAACAATTAAGCACAAATTTATTCAAATCATCTATACAAAGAAATAAATCTGTAAAAAAAATTTTAAGTTAAAAATACTGCTTGCAAAAACTTTTACGAAATCTTCACCAAATATAACAGACCTAACTGCTACAACACTGTACAAATACCAAATTAACAAAAGCAGCTTTGTGCATCACAGTACATATTTTAGGTGTTCTAACAACTACTAGTCTAAAATATACAGTTTCTTTAAGATAGACACATTTTGCTTATGAGACAAATTTGCAATTAATGCTCAATATAAATGTAGCTGTTAATTAACTGCACTTATTCTGCTGCTGCTAAAACAGATTTAACATATAGATAACAACAATGGCCAAGCAGTAAACTTGATATCTAATTGAGGGCAGTAGAAGTGAGAACAGCAACACCACGCTCATAGAAGCTGTGGTGGTCTTGGCCAGGAGCTATGTTTAGGTCCACTGTGAAGAGGAGTTCAGTGCGTGTTGAGTTGAGGTACACTGGCAATGAGAGCTTGCTTCGTGCATGCACCTCTGCAGTACTGCCATTCCTGAAAAGAAGTTTGCCTATGAGATAAATCACATCAAAAATCACAAAAATTAAATAAACATTACAATTCCTTTCCCTTTTTCCTTGTTCACTCTATGTGCTTGACTCTTCATTAAGGAAATATCGTTATATTGTCAGGTTATTTATTACTCTAGACTCCTCAAACTTCATTTGAAGAAATAACAGTAATGATATATTGTTCAGAATTTTTATTTTGTTGTTTAGTAGTAACAATCAGTTTTAGTGACTGAAGACAGTTCAGTATAATGGGAATTAATGGCCTCATTAGACAAGGAGACACAGTCAATGTACCGCCCGTTACATCAAGATGCTAGTGAAGCAATATTATCTTTAGAAATTTAGGATTTTTTCCCCCCAATGAAGAGACAAAAGGGAGTAAGACCCCATAATGAGACAAAAAAGAAAGCCACTAAAAAGGCAACTACAGGAGAGAAGCAGAGCACCAACACTGGAATGGAATGTATTGGATTGACATATGCATTTGGTCATATGAGCACAAATCACAATAGACAGCAGCTGTGTACATGGGGAATAGTACAGACATCAGTTGGGGAAAAACATTATTAAAGTCAGTTACAGAATTTTAAGAAAGCTAACCATTCCATCAGGATTTAAAGTCCACATCAAACCGAGTCTTTCTTGTTTTTCAAGTAAACAACAGCTATGTTTTAACCGCATCTTTGATCACAGGTGTATCTAAAATGTTAAGTATTATTGCTATTTTGCTGAAGAGTGTCAAATTGCATAAGATCTTAATTTAGTACATATAATGTTGTACATGAATATTATGTTTTAGAAGTGGAAGTACTATGAAAGCTCAGTTTCTTCACAGAAGCAGCTCCAGTGAATCATTCGAAGTCAGCAAACTACTTATTTAAAAACACAATACATATGCACAAAAGACTGAAATTTCTTATAGAATGTAAATAATTTAGGAGCAAAGGTAAGGCTCTCCAAATGATAGAGGTGTTGAGTCGTCAAAGGCATGTAGGCAAGACTAAAAACTTTTGTAGCATTGGGACTAATCCTTTGTTTTAGCTAAAGCACTCTCTAATTCCCATATTATGTACAATTCATAATCTTGATTTCTTTGGCCTACATAAATTTAAGTACACATCAAATACTTTCCACAACATCAATGCAAAAAGTGTTACAATTTTGTTCAAGTGTATTTTGATTTAGAAGACATGTTGTTCTATGCTATGAGAAATTTATAAAAATTTACAAATTCTATTTTTCTGAGCAAACAGAATTAGAACAAGTAATAATAACTGAACTAGAGAAAAATTCCAACAGCTGAAAAATAAATAGAAATTTTATAAATTCTTTTGCAGTTACTGGTGTGTAATTTTCATTTATTCAAAATGAAGTCCTTAAAGTGATCAACCTAAACTACATACCTGATCCACCGAAGAAGTGTTACTGGCAAATCCATCATGATGGTTGATGTCAAATGTAATTGATTATTACGACAATTAGCTCCTTGCAGCTTTAAGCCTATAATAAAATAAAACATTAACAAATTTTATCACACAAATAAAGCAAGATATGTTAGGGTACAAATGCACATAAACATACACTGGAAAGCATCAGATGCAGGACAGGAGCCTTGGACAACAACATTCCATTGGTTTTTGGCAAAGCATTCAAGTCAATATTATTACTTATTCCAATATTTTCGCTGAAAACCTTCAACTCACTGTTAAAGTGAGTCAGTGGATGAATTCCTAGGGTATAAGCATGTCTGCGTATTCTTGGCAATCCCAGGACTGTATGGCAGTTATACTACAAACATCAAGACTACCAAGTAGCAGTTGCATTGAACACAGTGTTTGCAAGGTGTTATCTCTGACAACAGTTTTACCAGTGACTGGCATTTGTTACTATAGTGTCACCTGTGACTCATGTAACTTGAGCTTCACAGCATATCTTTGAAGCACAGGTGAATGCAGCACATCACCAGTCATAGTAGAAACTTGGGTGTTGAAGATCAAGTGTTGCCAGCACCCTATACAAACACAGCTATTCAATAGAAGCTGCAAATCCAGAATGTTTGTGAGTAGTGGTGTAAAATGCCTGGGCATCTATAAATTGGGGAAATACCCAGGATAAATGTCCACGCAAATGCCCAGGCATTTATGTATTTTAGAGATTAATTGATAACCGGCACTGACAAAAAATTTAAACTGTTACTCTGTATTGGAAAATGTGTTTTGCAACACAGCTTGAGATTTAGCGGTGTGTTATTAGGGAAAATAATTTGGACTGTAAACATAATTTTTAAAACATCTTTAATGATGTCAATTCTTTAGGAGTTCGTAATTATATATAAAAAAAAAACTAGAACCACCACTCAAGCTCAAAAGTAATTTTTTTGAAATAAAGTATAGATTATATTAACACTTAGGCACCGACGCCCGTAAAAATACGGCCATGCGCGACCTGCCCAAAAGTCCAGTGCCCGTAATTTTACGGGCGCGTGTTCTCGTTCTTCCCCTTCTTTCCTTTGTGTGTTCTTACGGCTCCCGCTTGTCTGGGAGGTGCTGCATGGACTGTAGTTCGAGTATTGTTCACTAGGTAGTGTGGACCTGCTGTGGAAGGGTGTGCTTCCCTTTTTATTTGCCGGGTTTTGTGAGCAGCGATTTTTTCTCCGTTCGCAGTAGCGTCGACATGGCGAAGCGTGGCTTGACGGACAAAGAAATTGCTCGTGAGTTATATCGTGACTTAGAAGAAATTGTCGTTGATTTGTCAGAGGAAGATATCTGATGATGATGTGGACTATGTTCAAGAACAAGTTTCTGGCAGTTCAGGTAAAGAATTCTGACAACAAAACATGTATAATTTTTCTTCAGATTTTCACTGAAAAAACTCTCAGTATGTAATTATGATTTTATTTGCAAATACTACTCTTCTGATAGATTCAGAAGAGGAGAGCAGGTGTCCAAGCACTTCAGCAGCAAGTAATCCCGTCGATATTGTGCCTGAAGAACGAGTGAGACTAATGGCAAGGGGGAAGCCGAGACGTGCGTGCCGCACCGATTCTGAGGAAGGTTGGACGACTACTGATCGTGCACCGGATATTGATCTATTCTCAGGACAGTTTGGAATATGCAATGTTGTCAGTTTAGACCAGAACAGTGCACCTCTAGAATTTTTGTTTCATATTTCCTGACAGAGAGTATGATAAAACATATAAAGGAACAAATAATCTGTATGCTCAACAATGCATCAGGAAATTACGAAGCACAAATTCCCTTTCACCCACCTGCTCATTATCAAAGTGGAAAGGAGTTACAATTATGGAAATAAGGAAGTTCCTGGCAAAGTGTGGCGAAAAGACACAAGCTACCAGTGTAGTGAATGTAAAGTAGCATTGTGCAAAATGCCGCACTTCAAAATTTACCACACAAAGAGCAAAATTGCATCCTAAAATAGTTACAGGAGGTTACTGTAGATAAGATGTACTGTATCCATCATAATTACAATTTTTGTGTAAAATAAAAAAATTTCCTTCTAGAAAATACAGTGCATATACCTTTGACCAATTTTTCCTTTTTTCAAAAATAATGTTATAATAATAACGCTTGTTAAAAGTATGTATTAATTCAAGAGAAAGATATTACATACGGTTTTAAACAAGAAAGTCTAGGTTTTTCAATAAGAGTAATTTTATTGCTGTAACTGAAACCTTTCATGAGTTGTTGTAGTTTAAAATACGTTAAAAATCAGCCAGTCTTTACGGTAGACACCCGCGCGCAATGGCTCAGGACCCAAAGTGTTTAGCAGCTTGCCTGTAGTTAGTATTTTTACTTATACTTTACTACTGCAAAAACTTAAAAAATTGTTCTCAATCAGTTTCTTGATTTTCATAAGTTGAAGAAGAATTGTGCAGTTCCAACTCTGCCTTAGATTCTCCTGAATGTGATTCCTCACTGACAACCGGATTTCTTTTCATTTTGTCTTCACTTGGACTGTTCAATGTGCGTTTTTCTTTGGCATCAACAGGCTTAGGTTGTGTTCCTGCTCCAGTTATCAACTTCAAGTTATAGGAGAGGTAAGTTAGTTTTGCAGTTTTCTCTGATGTAAGTCTTTCTTTCTTCTTCTTCTTCTTCTTCTTCTTCTTCTTTTTTTTACTATGGACCCATCCAAAAGTGCTGAAGGAAGACGCTGTAGCAGCAAGTGCGAGTGGTGTGCTTTGAATTTTTATGGCAATTTCTGCTGATTCACTAGTTCCTCTTAAACTTCATCGCCACAGTAAAAGATTTACACAATTTTTTTGTCTTTCTGATGGTGACAATCAATTTCTTTCCACACAAATTGTCTGGACCAAATTCCTTGTTTGTTCCCATTATCAGCCAAGTCCTCTCTAACCTGAACGACATTTCATCCAGTGTTCTCCGCTGTGCTGCCACAAACAAAGCTTACTGCATAAAGCATCTCAATAAGCTATCCACCGCTGGATCAAGAAGATTAGCTGCAAAGCCGATGGAAGAGACACTGAATTCCTCCCTAGCTCGGAATTTGGATAAAAACTGACTTTCCTTAGGCAGACTGCAGTGGAGAGGGGGATAGAGTTTCTCGATCAGAATTACTTCCAACTTATTGAACTTTATGGCTATTTTGAGAACTTTAAGATTATTTAATTCTAAAGCTGTAATCAAATGAATTATTGGGTTCATGAGCCTACCATTTTCTCAACTCTTAACCAAATAACATAATCCAGAAAACACTTCTCTATTTCAGGCTGCAGGTATGACTGCACATTTTTGTTTGCAACTGAGATTTGTAAGACAATGTTCTTTGAACGCAAACTTTCAAGACCAAAAGGTGACTCCCCTAACTTGTCTTTCCTGTAAACTTCAGTGAAATTCTTTCTTTAATTTTTTTTTTCCAGCTAATATTTCACAAAGCTTTTCCTTCGAATAGGTTCCTCAATCACTGCACTTAACTCCAGCACTTTTTTCAAATCCTGAAGGCACTTTGAACACTTTTTGTTATGCTTTCCCATTTTGTTGAAATGTGACTGTTTGTATTCCTTGAAACGATATGTACAATATACCCCTTCCCCTTTAAATTGACAAGTTCCAAACAGGTCCTTTTTGCTTAAGCACTTTGCAAGAGTTCAGTAGCCTACTTTCAATAACAGAAAGACAAGGTTTTGTTGCTTCTCACTCAAACACAGAGCTTCAAATGGCTGTCAGACAGACAGACCAATGTTGTCAACTAACTAAATAACCCACAGAATTGCATAACTACCTGAAACTGCCAGCCACTCACTCAACATTTCATCTATATTTACAATAGCAGCAATAGCACTAATATTTACATAGACTAACTGTAACTAGAGTACAAAAATTTATCCACAAAGATTTTAATTAGGGATGTCTCATGTCCCAATTTCAATTCCCCGATCCGAGGAATCGTCAATTCTGTAGTAATCAACTACTATTAGAATCAAACAATTCCAATGTCTTGGGCATTGATTCTTTGTTATTAAATATTTTTATGTTCATGTCCTCATTTCATATTCACAGCAGTGCTGGCATATGAAAGTAGATAAAGAAAGGAGCAGGACAGAAAATTATAGTCTGTCTCAAACATCACTACATCTGACAAAGCATCTTTTTTGTTTTTTCACTGAAAACTGTTGAACATTTAAGAATACATTTATCGTCAAGAAACACATGCCAACTGTTTAATATGACTAGAGATACGATGTTCATATTCACAAGACATGTGAATTAGTATGTTCTGCAGAAATGATTAGCTTTTGAACAATGTCAGCCCACAGGTGCATGGCCAACACCGATATCATGGCGCAACACCACCTGCCAGTAAAATAAGCCTGCAGCTCTCATTGTCACCATAAACTGAAGGTAATGGATCAGTGTGACTTGGGCAGACATGTAGGATGCCTGACAGACGTATGTACAAATTGTATCTTCAAATCAGTGAGTTTGAAAGAGGGCGCATTATTGGCATGAGAGAATCAATGTATCCATGCGAGAAACTGCTTCCCATGTGGGTCAAAGTGTTTTAGCGGTGCAACGGTGTGTGCAGAGTGGTTCACAGAAGGCTGTACAACACAATGAGATGGGTCAGATCACACCACCCAGACCAAACCCCAAGAAGATTGACACCTCATTCAAATGGCACTGCAGAACCAATCTGAACCCTCCTCAGCTCTGGTGCAACAATGGAACAGTGTAACACATCATACACTATCAGGAATGACAGTCTGTCAGTCTGCAGGTCTTATGGTGTGGAGTGCTACTGGATACAATCACAAATCACGTGTGGATGTACATGCCCTGTGAATATGAACATCCTATTTCTAGTTGTTCTAGGTGGTCTGTTGTTTTCTGAAAATGAGTGTACACTCAGTAATAATTTTGTTATCAATAATCATTCTTCAATAATAATCAAAGATCTGACATGGACTATGAAGTGCATTACATTACAAAATGATGACCTATGGACAATATTATTATTATTATTATTATTATTATTATTATTATTATTTTAATACCAGCTTATTTTACACACACACACACACACACACACACACACACACACACACACACACTCTCTCTCTCTCTCTCTCTCTCTCTCTCTCTCTCTCTCTCTCTCTCTCTCTCTCTCTCTCTCTCCCCCCCATTGTGCTCTGTGATCTTATCACAAAATAATGATCTATTTTTACCTAGAGGAAGAAAAGAAAACACTTGTACGAACTTAGCTAGATTTGGAAATTCTACAGTTATCTGTTAGTGTCATGTTACAGTAGAGTAATCACTGGAAGTAAAGGCAAAAATGTTCTTAACTACTGAGTATGTAGCAGTGTATTGATGATGGTGCAGCATATGAATGACTGAGAAACTGCTATGAGAAGTGATACCTTCGAAGTAATGTTTCTCTTTTTCAGTGGTTTGTGGTATACAGTCTTCTCCTGCTGATGGTTAGCCAATACTAGCAACATCAAATTTGGGGAACAATAATAAAATGTCTTCCCCCCCTTACAAATTCTAGCAAGATATAGTATGCTAAACCTTACCTATGACACCAAAGCTGCAGTCATCTGAAGATGATTTACTGGCATCTCCGTCAGTTATTGTTACATCCAACATGAGTTCCTCCAAAGACCAACTGTTGGCCTGTGCAATGCACTGCCTAGTAGCAGTAATATAAGCTTCAGGATTCAACAGTCCACCAAGCCACACATGGAAACTCTGTAAAGAACAAATATGATATAGCTAACTGTGTTCGTAATGTGCAAGTGATAACTTATTGGCTAAATTTTAATTTAAAACAATTACACTCTTGTGACAGAACATTGATCTCTAACAAAAGCCCTCCTAGTAGAGAAACAGCGGTTACTCTTAACCATAAATCTCAAGCATCCACTGAACAGATATCTGGAGAACTAGAAACAAAAGGCAATAGAACACAAAAATTCATGAGCTTGCATGTTTAAAATGATCTTTTAGGCCAGTTTACCTTGAGACCCTGTGCACCACCTTGTGAAACTAGTGCAGACACTTGTTGTAGCTGTTTCACACGCTGAGCAAAGTCGGTGATCCACTGCATGACTGTGCAGCCGCGAGGAACAGTATACCGTCGCCAGCTTGGTGGAATTATTCCTTTAACAAGGTCACTCAACATTGCACGATGATAGTTAGTTTGCTTCTTTTCACCCTGAAATTAAAGAAACATACTTTTGAAGTTAATTTGCATTCCCTCGTTTTGCACATCATAAAACAGCAACATAATGAAATGCAAATACCTTATTGTTTCTGCAACATACATATCGTATTCATGTGCTCAAGAAAAAATAACAACTTCATGATGACAAAGTTGGTATGTTACATTGTAACCAAGCTGAGGAGCACTGAGGATGGTCTGTACTGGCTGACCTCGTTAAGCAACTGTATTACATCATAACTGTGACTGTAATAAAGTCAGTTACAAATTTCAGTATCTCTCAATAGATATTAATCATGAATTGGGTTGAGGGGGCGCTCGAAATCACGGTCATCAGCGCCCTGATGAAAAATCAACAGGAAATCTTGTGGGTGGGGACGAAGGCTGTCCCCACATGCAGAGCAGTTTATAACATACTAAAGTCTGCCGCCCTTCCCCACCAGTTTAGGGATGAGGCCTGATAGTTCACAAAATTTCACCACTCTCTTAACACTGGTATTGATATCTGCGAGGACAGTGGGCAGATCTCCAGTGAGACCAAGGGCTGCCCTATTATCAGTTCACAGGGCACACGTAGCCACAATATGCTGAACTGAAAGCGGCACGCCACAAACTTCACATAAAGGTGGATCCTCCCCCTCCCCCCCCTCCCACAAGTCTATGGGTCTCTATACGCATGCAGTTGGGTTAGAAGCACTCTGGAAATCACTAACTATGGAATCGATTTGAGACTCCTGGATGACAGTATTTATTATGTCACATGAATAAAGAGCAAGTTGTGTTTCTAGAATAATATTTTCTGAATCCATGCTGTGTGTCAATGTGTGTTCCTTGAGGTAAAACACAGTGTTCAAACACACAGTATGTGTTACAAAATCCTAATATGAATCTTAGTCAGTGATGCGAGTCTCTTACTCAGTGGATTACTCCTATTTCCTTTCTTTAGTGTTGGTGTGACCTGTACAAGTTTCCAGTTTTTAGGTACAAAACTTTTATCAAGCAAGCGGTTGTATACAACTGCTAAATATGGAGGTATTGTATCAGCAGACTTCGAAAGGAACCTAACTGGTATATAATCTGGCCCAGAAGACTCCTTTATTACACGATTCAGTCTGCTTGGCAATATTGAAGATATATACTTTTAAGTTACTTGTTGACTGTTGCCCAATTCAGATTCTCAATTTTTATTAATTAATTTTTTTTAGAAATTTTGGAAAACCGTCTTCAGTAACTCCACTTTTGTGGCACTGCCATTACAACATTACACATTTCTATCGCACAGCAATGGTATTAACCGTCTTGCTGGTGGTTTACTTTACATACAAGCAGAATCTCTTCACATTAGGCCAGATTTTGTGACAGTTTTGTTGTGGAAACTGTTAAAAGCATCTCAACAACAAAGTCCATGCTTAGTTTTGTGCTTCCGGAAAATATTTCCAGTCTTTTAGATTTTGCATTCTTTTAAATTTGGTAACAGTGTTCTGACTGGGTTTGTTCCATCTCTTATCACTTAATTTGGTACAAATCTCTGTTTCTTTGAATATAAATTTACATAGTTAGTTTTGAAGCAGTGGAAATTCTCTCTTAGGAAGCCATCAAGTGAATTTTTATCTTAACAGATAAATTTTGCATTTATTTTGGTTGAATTTGGATGTTATGGTATATAGCCTCACTGCAACAACCTTGTAGTCACTAAACCTTGCATCTGACATGATGCTCCCTAATTGGTAAGGATTATTTGTTGCTAAGAGGTCAAGTATGTTTTCACAACCATCTACACACTAAACGATTGAACTTAACAAGGTACTAGTAAGAGTGCACTTACAAGATCACAAGTACAATCATTTCTAGTGCACAATCGTTAAGTATAATTTCAACAAAGAGCAACTATAGCTCTCTCCAGAGCTCATCAAAAGCAAAAACTTAAAACTACAGAAAAAATTACCTGGCAGATCAAAACAACATCTTCCAAGTCATGGATGACATCTTGCAGCAATTTAGCTCCAGAGTTTACTTCACGTTCAAAGTAACGATACAACGGATCCTTTATGTTCTCCACAGTTCGTCGTAAAGTCTGTAAGAGGGAAAATTCAGTAATGAGAGGTTTGACTGATTTATGGGAGGAGGAAATTAATGGTGATCCAAATCTACCTGAAGAGATCTAGGAAGCAGCTGCAACCAGGTAGATGCAGAATTGTGCAATGTTCGCATCCAGGTAGGTCTTCCGTCACCAGCACCTTGATCACGTGCTGCATTATCCAAGCTTTCATCTGTTGAATATGCAAGTTCGTCGTCATCTTCTAGCTGTTGCATTTTTAGCAGTTTGCTCACAAGATCCGTACCTGCAACATAACAATCAATGTCCTAAAAAATTCTTAAATTATTTTGTAAAAAATATACATTTGGGAAGTAAAGGGAAATGATGATATTAGCTGCACAAATCTACAAGGATAAGTAGCTCACAGGAGAAGCCAAAGGAAGTATGCACAACTTTGGAATTATTTTGTTTGTGTGTGTGTGTGTGTGCACGCGCGTGCGCGCGGGGGGGGGGGGGGGGGGGTGTTACATCCAACAAGCATGAGTATGTGTACAGATGAACAATTAAGTTATTGGATAAAAAGTTACTTCTTTATTCTCTTTGCTTTCTTTTCCTGGAACTGCACAATTTCATAGAAACATGGGATCATGATGCATCATATAAGAATGCATGCAAGACAATCTCAAACTGATCATCTGTGAGAGTGAAAGCTAAGAATTCGTCTCCAGCTTAGACCAATTCTTTCAGTCCGACAGAAAGGAAACATTGGCTACTTTTGAAGCCTAATCTTCACACAGTCACTTACACAGACAGGGTCCTAATGAACAGTGGTTGGCTGGTTGGTTACAACCATCTCAAAACTTCTAAGAATTTGAAGTCACTTTTTGTAATTTTTGGCATGCAGCAGCAGCACGCATCTACCCTCACTTCTCATGCACTCACTCAATCTGAAGTATCTCTTAGGATTATGTCCCTTTTCAATAATGTATGGAGTTCAGAAAAAAATGACTGCTTAAATGCTTTTGTGCACACTGTTTTTAATCTATGTTGCATACCAAGTAAGAGAAAGAGAACAAATACTGTGAGAGGCTCCACCACACAGGCACAACCACTCACCTGGCATCTCTCAAGTCTGTGAAGCAGCCTCAAAATTGTACTCACTAAATCAGACCTCTTCCAGCTTCCACACCACTACCTCCAGTGTGTCGTAGGTCCACCAATAGAGTGAACAGCAGCAAATAGGAAATGCTGTGAATTGTGGACTACTTTGCTTCTACCTTTTATTGATGAATATGAGAATCCTTCCACCAACAGGCTCTAAACACAAAGCACCGCAGACACTTAAATGGTTCCACACCAGCAATTGGACCTTCACAAGCCAGCAGTTACACAATACTCTTCAGTGCCTGTGGCTAGCTCAGACAGTGCTCTGAAGACTACTCTTCGACTTAGCAGTCACTTTTTACAAAGAACTATGATCAGTACAGAGTGTCTGCAAATGTGTCTCTCAACGATACTGACAATATCGCAGACCGCCTTGAGATAGTAGAATTACATGTCGTCGCATTAGGTTTTGGACATCAATTGCCACCCATTAAGCTGTACTGAAGTTACGTGCAATTTGTTATGCACTCTTAATAAATGTTATTTTTTTATATCTTTTGTACTGTAACATCTTTGTTATAGTGCCAACCTATGTAGTTTCAGTTACCGTATACACAATAGACTGTCTCTGCAGTCTCTATGCGAGTGGTATTAGGAGGGCGGAAGTATATCTCCAGATTCTTTACTTAATCCTGGTTCTGGAAAGTTTGCAAGTAGGCTTTCAAGGATAACTGGTGACCATCTTCTAGCATCTGTTAATTTCAGTTATTCACCATTTTGTTGACGCTTTTCTGTCAGTCAAACAAATCTGTGACCATTCACATCACCTTTCTTTACGTCCAAAACACTGAATCGAATTGATGATGAAATATATGGCACAACATGACTAAAAGATGGAACTGGTTGATAGTACACATCCTGAGGCATAGCCACTGAGGTGCCAGAGAGGCAGAGAAATGGTAGTGGTGGTGGTGGTGGTGGTGGTGGTGGTGGTGGTGGTGGGGGGAGGGGGGGGGGGGGGGGGGACAAATGTATAGGGAGACGCATGGGATACAGTAGTGTGGAGCACTGTACCAAACCATTTTTCAGACTGAAAATCATATCATCATATAAGAAAAGAACTGTTATAGGCTGTACCAAATAATAATATGCTTCTACAGTTTTCACAAAAAGGCGTTTACAGGGGTGCTGAATGAGAAGATAAAAAAGTACACAAACATATCCTGTGACAATATAAATGTGGTTTTTGAGCAGACAGACACCTCAAACCAGTGTCTATCATTAGCCAAATAACGGAAAAATTTATGAATGTGAAAGATCTCCACTTCATGTATGTTGACTTTAAACAAGCTTTTGCTAGTGTTAATAGGCCGGCATTGTACAAAGCACTAGAAGCACTGAGTATCTGCGACTAACTAAGAAGATTACTTTCAACAAGGATGAGCCGTGCCGGCTCGTATCGATTGATCGATCGGGTTGGCATGGTGTGATCTTTGGGCTCAGCTGTTTGACGTGGCTTTTGGCCACAACAGGCGTGGGGGCTAGAAAGGGGACAGCCGGCGAGCCGCGTGGTGCATGAGAATCGGAGGCAAGTGTGGTTGAGCAAGCCGGGCCATGACGCAGAGGTTGTGGTGTGTTTGACACGTTTGCAAGATCGAACCTGACTTGTAGTGTGGGAACTGGACTCTGCCACATTACCCGAATCGAGTCGTGCGGCCCTGATTTGGATCTGTAAAGGATTTTATACAAAGATTTGTGTGTTATAGTGTACTGTGTGCAGCACCCTGTCCAGCTTGCCCACTTGCTGTGGGTTCTGGGTCTAGCCGCCTCTAGTCTGGGTCCAATGTTGCCCCCTTCTGCTTCTTGAATTTGCCCGTGCCTATGTGACGTCACCTGTTTTGAAAATGTGTCACAAAGGGGTGTATCTGTTGGTATTTTCTTTTGTGTTAAAAAAAATTGTGATATCCGTTATTGGTTAAACTTTATCTCATTACTGTAGTCTCCTTTTGGGAGCTTTACTGTGTATAGAATTTAATTAACTTGCAAGTCACTTAATGGTTAAAGATTAATGGTGTTGTTTGAATAGAGCAGTTGCCCGTGCTTGTAAGGATTTTGAATTTTAAAGATAAAATTTTATTTGGCCAAAGAAAAGTTAATAAAAGTGTTGTTGTTATAAACTGTGAATGTTGCTTATGTGGCCCAGCCCACCCGCAATTGGCCAATTAGGGTGGATTAACCACCACAAAGGACACAAAGGCAAAAGTAAATACAAAATTAAAAAAACCTCTACAGTTTTTGCCTTCAAGCAGCACCTAAATATAATCACACACATTAATGTGTAATATTAGCTGTAACTCTTTTTACTTGCACAAAAATATCATAAATTCTATTTTTCAAACTTATCTGAATTATCTGTCACCAACAATCCAAAATGTTCATGTTGCTTCCTTTTTCACCTTGATGAAAAGAAAGGCTAGTGTTTGCATCTCCTGTAGTGTGTTGGTTTTCTAAAAGATGCATGCTTAAGTACAGAGAGGTTTTCTCACTTTTGGTTATAAGCTCTTTGTATTTCATTGTAAATTTCCAACCTGTTTGACCAATGTAGATCTGGTCACAGTTATTATGTTTAATTCTTAACATTCATAACTGGTCATACTTCTGACGTGGATTATTCTCATTCTTAGTTTATTCTCTGTGCAGAAGCTCATTTTAATCTTAGTATTATGAAATGTGCTACTATTTTTTCGCATAATATTTCCCATACATAGTAGATTAATGAATTTTTCTTTCTTCTTTCTGTTTTCACCAATGTTACTTCCTCACTGTCATTTACACACTTGGCTCTGATTTTCTTTCTGTATATTTGCAGCTACACTTTTGATTGTATCTATCTCCGTCTTCATTTTTTCCTTTAGTAAGCGGAGCGCTAATCACACACACTATCATAACGTGATAATATGGTGTTTATGTGCTTTGGGGTGACATGATGAACAGTCACTTGCAGTTGATTTACAAAATATGTAAGATTTATGCTATTTTTATAGCTATGAAGTTGTCTATTTCATAATCAATGGTAAATTTTATATTGCACATATCATTCATTTGCTAAGGAAACATTAATTTCATCACTATTTCCATCAACAAGAATGGGGGTATCATAAACACATCATCAGTAATAAGCAATTTTATCAGCCCATTGGATTTGTTCTCTAAAAAAATTATTTTTTAAGTTATCTAAGAAAATATCTGCCAGGGTTCCTGCAAGACAGATTCCCATGGCAAATAAATCGTGCTTCTTGTATACCTCTCCTTGGAAGGAGAAGTAAATGAGTGATAGACGTATTTCTAGGAGACTGATCAGTTCACATATTTATAGTTGGCTAATCTTGCCACTATTATGGCACCTGCAGTCGGTCTCGGGGTAGCATCCTGTCCTTGGTACAGGGCTCAAAACCTGCAACCGCTTAAATTTTGATTAATGATCAGGATTAGCAGCTGAAGGATGCCAGCATACGAAGTCACCCTCATTCTGCCAATGGCCTTGTCAAAGAGGGCAGAGGAGTGGACAGAGGTTCGGGCACACATTTGTCCTTGGGGGTGGGAAACTGCCCCTAAGGCAGAAGAATCAATAATGATCAACAACATGAGCATGCAGAAGGCAATGGAAACCACTACATTAAAGACACATACGGTGTATCCACAGGATATGTGGTGTTTAGTTGAAAAGTGTCGTGATGATTTGTCCATTGGCAAAAAAATTCCGGATCACGCCCTCATTCAGATCTCTGGGAGGGGCTGCCAAGGAGGTGGTGACCACAAGAAAAAGATTGAATAAACAATGGGAAATGTTCTATGAGTCGGAGCATGGAATGTCACAAGCTTGAAAGCGGCAGAGAAGGTAGGAAATGCTCAATCTCAATATAATTGGGGTCAGTGAAGTGAAATGGAAAGAAGACAAGGATTTCTGGTCATATGAGTATAGGATAATATCAACGGCAGCAGAAAATGATATAATGGGATTAGGATTCGTTATGAAAATGAAGTGCGTGGGTTACTCTGAACAGTTCAGTGATAGGGTTGTTTTTATCAGAATCGACAGCAAATCAACACTGACAACAATAGTTCAGGTATAAATGCCGACGTCGCAAGCTAAAGATGAAGAGATTAAGTTCGAGGATATTGAAAGGGTAATACAGTATGTAAAGGGAGTTGAAAATCTAATTGTCATGGGGGACTGGAATGCAGTTGTAAGGGAAGGAGTAGAAGAAAAAGTTACAGGAGAATATGGGCTTGGGATAAGGAACGAGAGAGGAGAAAGACTATGAGTTCTGTACTAAATTTCAACTAGTAATAGCGAATACTCTGTTCAAGAATCACAAGAAGAGCAAGAGGAGAAGAGGTATACTTGGAAAAATCTGGAAGATATGGGAAGATTTCAGATAGATCACATCATCGTCAGACAGAGATTCCAAAATCAGATATTGGATTGCAAGGCGTGCCCAGGAGCAGATATAGACTCAGATCACAATGTTGTAGTGATGAAGAGCAGGCCTAAGTTAAGATATTAGTCAGGCAGAATCAATATGCAAAGAAGTGGGATACAGAAGTACCAAGGAATGATGAGATTACCATGAAGTTCTCTGTGACTATAGATACAGCAATAAGGAATAGCTCAGTAGGCAGTACAGTTGAAGAGTAATGGGCATCTCTGAAAAGGACGAACACAGAAGTTGCAAAGAAAAACACAGTTACAAAGAAGATAACTGCGAAGAAACCATGGGTAACAGAAGAAATACTTCAGTTAATTAATGAAAGAAGGAAGTACAAAAATATTCAGGGAGATTCAGGAATACAGAAATACATGTTGCTGAGGAATGAAATATATAGGAAGTGCAGGGAAGCTAAGACAAAAGGCTGCATGAAAAATATGAAGAAATCGAAAGAGATATGATTGTCCGAAGGACTGACTCAGCATATGTTGTTGTTGTTCTTGTTGTTGTCTTCAGTCCTGAGACTGGTTTGATGCAGCTCTCCATGCTACTCTATCCTGTGAAAGCTTCATCTCCCAGTACTTACTGCAACCTACATCCTTCCTGAATCTGCTTAGTGTATTCATCTCTTGGTCTCCCTCTATGATTTTTACCCTCCACGCTGCCCTCCAATGCTAAATTTGTGATCCCTTGATGTCTCAGAACATGTCCTACCAACCGGTCCCTTCTTCTAGTCAAGTTGTGCCACAAACTCCTCCCCAATTCTATTCAATGCCTCCTCATTAGTTATGTGATCTACCCATCTAATCTTCAGCATTCTTCTGTAGCACCACATTTCGAAAACTTCTATTCTCTTCTTGTCCAAACTATTTATCGTCCATGTTTCACTTCCTGACACTTAAATCTATACTCGATGTTAACAAATTTCTCTTCTTCAGAAATGCTTTCCTTGCCATTGCCAGTCTACATTTTATATCCTCTCTACTTCGACCATCATCAGTTATTTTGCTCCCCAAATAGCAAAACTCCTTTACTACTTTAAGTGTCTCATTTCCTAATCTAATTCCCTCAGCATCACCCGACTTAATTTGACTACATTCCATTATCCTCGTTTTGCTTTTGTTGATGTTCATCTTATATACTCCTTTCAAGACACTGTCCATTCCGTTCAACTGCTCTTCCAAGTCCTTTGCTGTCTCTGACAGAATTACAATGTCATCAGCAAACCTCAGTTTTTATTTCTTCTCCATGGACTTTAATACCTACTCCGAATTTTTCTTTTGTTTACTTTACTGCTTGCTCAATATACAGATTGAATAACATTGGGGACAGGCTACATCCCTGTCTCACTCCCTTCCCAACCACTGCTTCTCGTTCATGCCCCTCGGCTCTTATAACTGCCATCTGGCTTCTGTACAAATTGTAAATAGCCTTTCGCTCCCTGTATTTTACCCCTGCCACCTTTAGAATTTGAAAGAGAGTATTCCAGTCAACATTGTCAAAAGCTTTCTCTAAGTCTACAAATGCAAGAAATGTAGGCTTGTCTTTCCTTAATCTATTTTCTAAGATAAGTCGTAGGGTCAGTATTGCCTCACGTGTTCCAATATTTCTGCGGAATCCAAACTAATCTTCGCCGAGGTCAGCTTCTACCAGTTTTTCCATTCATCTATAAAGAATTCACATTAGTATTTTGCAGCTGTGACTTATTAAACTGATAGTTTGGTAATTTTCACATCTGTCAACACCTGCTTTCTTTGGGATTGGAATTATTATATTCTTCTTGAAGTCTGTCTCATAATCTTGCTCACCAGATGGTTGAGTTTTGTCAGGACTGGCTCTCCCAAGGCCGTCAGTAGTTCTAATGGAATGTTGTGTACTCCCGGGGCTTTGTTTCGACTCAATTCTTTCAGTGCTCTGTCAAACTCTTCACGCAGTATTGTATCTCCCATTTCATCTTCATCTACATCCTCTTCCATTTCCTCAAGTACATCGCCCTAGTATAGACCCTCTATATACTCCTTCCACCTTTCTGTTTTCCCTTCTTTGCTTAGAACTGGATTTCCATCTGAGCTCTTGATATTCATACAAATGGCTCTCTTTTCTCCAAAGGTCTCTTTAATTTTCCTGTAGGCAGTATCTATCTTACCCCTAGTGAGATAAGCCTCTACATCCTTACATTTGTCCTCTAGCCATCTCTGCTTAGCCATTTTGCACTCAGCATATAGGAAAGTCAAAACAACCTTTGGGGGAAAGGGGGAGGGCGGCTAGCCAAATTTCTGTAGGTTATTTCTTATGACTTTATGGTTTCAATAATTGGTACATTTGTGTATAGATAAGTGACATTTAATGAGATAAATTTTCCATTTACTGGTATTTTTGTGTATTGTCTGATTAATTAGGCACATGGAATTTTTAATTTTCTGTTTCTTACTAAATGAATAGTATTGGCTAAGCAATTTATTTAGTTTTTAATAAGGACCAAGAGAGATACAATAACGATATCAAGTCATGTTGGATACGAAGATAGTATTTTAATCGGGGCAAGTGATAAAAAAAAACAGTTCAAAACATTATGTAATGTAAGCGGAAGGAGCAAAAATTGGACACACTATAATTGAAATTATATGAGTGTCTCCAATACCAAGACCAGCTAACCACCACACAGCCTGAATGCCTCTAACAAATATTTTGAAAGTGTCAGCTGCTTCAATTATGTAGGTGTCCTTTTAAACAGTGACAAAAATATGGGAATGTATATCTGAGAATGTATTACATAAAGGATAGAAGCAGGGAATAGAGCCTGTTTTGCAAATTACAGATATTTACAAATTTAACAACATGAACAATGAAGTTAACATTATACTTTTACCTGTACGTCCAGTTCTTACATATGAGTGAGTAGAATGGACAATGACATACAGAGTAAAGTTACAGTTAATTCATCAACTTTGAAAATACACTGATAAAGACATACAAAGAGGACGGCAAATGACAGAATGCTCAAAATAATAAGGAAAGGAAGGTTATGCTACAGAAGAAAGCATGTAACTGAGGTGTATGGAGTCACATTGTTGACGAGGCTAAGGGCCATCAACAGTTGTGGTACTGAAGTAGAATAAGGACTGCAAAAATTTAAACTGTATTGTTATTTGTAAATGTTCACAAATGATTTCTACTATATATTACAGGTTATCAATCTTTTGTAACGAAGGGAAGCCAAAAGTTGCAATGCCAGGATGTATCAGGTGTCCTGCAGAAGTCGGTACTAATGCCACTTATTTTACACATGTTTGAGCACACTTTGTGTACACGGTCACTGCTATTACCATCTTTATACAAGTGACCATCAACTGTATGTCAGAATTATGCCACAAAATCTGAAAATAAATATAATCAATGTTATCAGATACTGTCAAGTCTTTTCCCACCAGAGCAGCAGAACAGAATCTAAACAACGGAAAAATCCAAAACACACACACACACACACACACACACACACACACACACACAAAACATAATTATTTACTTTCAGTATGCAATTCCCCCTCATCAACTTCAAGCCCCTACACCACGTCTTCAACTTAAAAAATCATGTAAATGGTCAGCATCTTGCACTGAGAAAATATGTTGTAATTGTACAACTGACTTTTTCTGTACCATAACAAGAGGCTGAAATTATGATTTACAGAATTTGCAAATAACTCAATTAAACTAAATTCTCTCACTTTCCCATTAATCTGTAAAATGTAAAGCCAGGAAGGACCCAATCTGCACACAACAAACAATGTAAACACAACACTAATGCTTTAGTTTTACCTCTCGTTGTAAGTAGCACTTTCTCAGCATTGTTGGGCAACCCAAGCCAGGAAGGTGTCTGTCTATCAGCCAGAGACTCAATCCAGTGCAGGAAGTGATCTCTCCTTGTTCCATCTGGCATAGTAATGTGCCTCTGACCACCTGGACCACCAGCGACTCCATCCACATTTGCAACAAGGGCAAAATCTGCTTCAAAACTTCTTGCTGTAAAAAGTTTAGCTAGAAACGATGATAGTAAACGCTGGTCATAATCATTGTCTATCTTTCCACCATAAATGCACTGAGAGAGCAAAGTAACTAGTGCATCCCATGGCACCTTCTCTGGAGGAAGATTTGTACGTCCCTGGAGGGGAGGAAAAGACAGTCATCAAAACAATATCAATTTGTATAATATTTTGTGAGAAGTTATATTCTCTTGCCACTTAAGATCAAATACCATTGCAGTTGCTTCAATCCAGGTATCCAATGTGTCACATGCCACTCTGAGATCACTTTCATTGAATTCATAGTACTTAGCCCAGCCCAATGGGACATATCTAAGTCTCTCCTGCACAATTGCATGGAACCAGGCTAGAAGGAAATAGAGTCGGGCCCTCTCATTTGGCGCCTTCATCATGCGAGATGCTGGCACCTGCAAATGACACCAATAAAAATCTATAAGAATGTTACATTAAATTAAAGGAGCTATTAATGTACAATAAAACTGAAGAGATATTCATCCTCACTGCAAACACAAAATACACCGTCAATTATTATAGTAAATTTGCAAATACTACATTCATCCTGATATCTAGCAAATTATGCTTCAATGAAAGAAAGACAATAATGGATCATGCTTGCACGTGGTACAAATGCATGCCAGAAGATAACTGGAATGTGGACGGACACACACACACACACACACACACACACACACACACACACACACACACAGTGTGTAAATTGGAAGTTTGCTGACTGCAAAGGGAGAGGGGGGAGAGGGGCATTATAGCAGGAGAAAGGAAAAGTCAATTAATCACATAGATAATAAATCAGTATTGGCTGAATCAGGAAGACTACACTTTATGGAATGAGGATGAATACAGACAGACCAGACCAATATTATTGTAAGGAAAGACATTGGAACTACTAAAATCTTGTAATTTCTCATAAGGCTTGGTAACAGAAAATGGAAGCTGTATGGAGGAAATAAGTATAATATCTATGAGAAAAAAGCTTTTTTAAAGGTGAGAGGTCTGCTGGCAGTGAAAAGAACTCAGATAATTTAGAGATATATTCAACAGGTATTTTATTTGGATTGTAGTAATGTATGGCAGTGAACTATGGGCAGTTAAAAAGAAAGAGGAAAAATAATTTAAAGTTTTGAAATGTAGTTGTGGAAAAATTGGAAAAAAGGCAAAAATTGAAATGCATTGACAGAATGAGGTCTGAAGGACAATTACAGATAGTAGAGAAAACTAATAGAAATTTTAAGGAGGAGGGAAACATCTCGGCTGGGACATATATTGTGAAGAACTTCGCTGCAACGAAGAGTTACTGAAGGAAAGCTACAGGGAGGACGAGGAGGACGAGGGGGGAGGACGAGGAGGACGAGGAGGACGAGGGGGGAGGACGAGGAGGACGAGGAGGACGAGGGGGGAGGACGAGGAGGACGAGGAGGACGAGGGGGGAGGACGAGGAGGACGAGGAGGACGAGGGGGGAGGACGAGGAGGACGAGGAGGACGAGGGGGGAGGACGAGGAGGACGAGGAGGACGAGGGGGGAGGACGAGGAGGACGAGGAGGACGAGGGGGGAGGACGAGGAGGACGAGGAGGACGAGGGGGGAGGACGAGGAGGACGAGGAGGACGAGGGGGGAGGACGAGGAGGACGAGGAGGACGAGGGGGGAGGACGAGGAGGACGAGGAGGACGAGGGGGGAGGACGAGGAGGACGAGGAGGACGAGGGGGGAGGACGAGGAGGACGAGGAGGACGAGGGGGGAGGACGAGGAGGACGAGGAGGACGAGGGGGGAGGACGAGGAGGACGAGGAGGACGAGGGGGGAGGACGAGGAGGACGAGGAGGACGAGGGGGGAGGACGAGGAGGACGAGGAGGACGAGGGGGGAGGACGAGGAGGACGAGGAGGACGAGGGGGGAGGACGAGGAGGACGAGGAGGACGAGGGGGGAGGACGAGGAGGACGAGGAGGACGAGGGGGGAGGACGAGGAGGACGAGGAGGACGAGGGGGGAGGACGAGGAGGACGAGGAGGACGAGGGGGGAGGACGAGGAGGACGAGGAGGACGAGGGGGGAGGACGAGGGGGGAGGACGAGGGGGGAGGACGAGGGGGGAGGACGAGGGGGGAGGACGAGGGGGGAGGACGAGGGGGGAGGACGAGGGGGGAGGACGAGGGGGGAGGACGAGGGGGGAGGACGAGGAGGACGAGGGGGAGGGGGAGGGGATGAGGGGGAGGGGATAAGGGGGAGGGGATGAGGTGGAGGGGGAGGGGTTGAGGAAGATGAGGTGGGGGAGGGGATGAGGCGGAGGGGGAGTGGGAGGTGATGAGGGGGAGGGGGAGGGGACGAGGTGATGAGGGGGAGGGGGAGGGGACGAGGTGATGAGGGGGTGGTGATGAGGGGGTGGTGATGAGGGGGTGGGTATGAGGGGGTGGGTATGAGGGGGTGGGTATGAGGGGGAGGGTATGAGGGGGAGGGTATGAGGGGGAGGGTATGAGGGGGAGGGTATGAGGGGGAGGGTATGAGGGGGAGGGTATGAGGGGGAGGGTATGAGGGGGAGGGTATGAGGGGGAGGGTATGAGGGGGAGGGTATGAGGGGGAGGGTATGAGGGGGAGGGTATGAGGGGGAGGGTATGAGGGGGAGGGTATGAGGGGGAGGGTATGAGGGGGAGGGTATGAGGGGGAGGGTATGAGGGGGAGGGTATGAGGGGGAGGGTATGAGGGGGAGGGTATGAGGGGGAGCGTATGAGGGGGAGCGTATGAGGGGGAGCGTATGAGGGGGAGCGTATGAGGGGGAGCGTATGAGGGGGAGCGTATGAGGGGGAGCGTATGAGGGGGAGGGTATGAGGGGGAGGGTATGAGGGGGAGGGTATGAGGGGGAGGGTATGAGGGGGAGGGTATGAGGGGGAGGGTATGAGGGGGAGGGTATGAGGGGGAGGGTATGAGGGGGAGGGTATGAGGGGGAGGGTATGAGGGGGAGGGTATGAGGGGGAGGGTATGAGGGGGAGGGTATGAGGGGGAGGGTATGAGGGGGAGGGTATGAGGGGGAGGGTATGAGGGGGAGGGTATGAGGGGGAGGGTATGAGGGGGAGGGTATGAGGGGGAGGGTATGAGGGGGAGGGTATGAGGGGGAGGGTATGAGGGGGAGGGTATGAGGGGGAGGGTATGAGGGGGAGGGTATGAGGGGGAGGGTATGAGGGGTGGGGATGTTTGAGGGGATGAGGGGGAGGGGGTGAGGGGGAGGAGATGAGGGGGAGGGGATGAGGGGGCGGGGATGAGGGGGCGGGGATGAGGGGTAGTGATGAGGGGGAGGGATGAGGGGGAGGGATGAGGGGGAGGGATTGAGGGGGAGGGAATGAGGGTGAGGGGATGAGGGGAGGGGATGAGGGGAGGGGATGAGGGGAGGTGATGAGGGGAGGTGATGAGGGGAGGTGATGAGGGGAGGGGATGAGGGGAGGTGATGAGGGGAGGTGATGAGGGGAGGTGATGAGGGGAGGGGATGAGGGGAGGGGATGAGGGGAGGGGATGAGGGGAGGGGATGAGGGGAGGGGATGAGGGGAGGGGATGAGGGGAGGGGATGAGGGGAGGGGATGAGGGGAGGGGATGAGGGGAGGGGATGAGGGGAGGGGATGAGGGGAGGGGATGAGGGGAGGGGATGAGGGGGAGGGGATGAGGGGGGA